>NC_083417.1:51372514-52589389 GCF_020745735.1 Hemiscyllium ocellatum | reverse complement strand
AAATACTCATGTAACGTGAAGAAATAAAGAAAAAAAGAATCAGTTGATCATAACCTGGTGACTCAGCAGTGAGGCTCTGGTTTCAAACCCTACTTCAAGACTTCAGCACAAAAATCAAAATACTCCAGTACAGTACTGAGGGAACACTGCAATGCATGAGGTGCCATCTTTTGGATGAGACATTAAAAAGAGGTTACGTCGGTCTGCTCAAGCGAATGTAAAAGATCCTTTCTCACTACGTCAAAGAGTAGCCCGGATACTATCCCCGATGTCCTAGTCAATAATAGTTATCCTCCTTTCAACATCACAAGCAACTGATAATCTATTCATTATCAGGTTGCTTTTCGTGGGCGCTTGCTGTACACAAATTGTGGTGATGCATTTTGACATGAAATGCATGATGATGTTTCAAGAGTATTTAATTAGTCGCACAGTGCTCAGACATCTGATGGCCGAGGAAATGCTAAGTAAACAAACATCTTTCGTCTCTTGATAGTAAATACCTGGCTTGATAATTATAATGGGGATTAGCTGGCTTGAGCTACAATCAATCATTGTTGCATCTGCAATTTAGGAACACGCCTTTAAAACCATTTTCCATTAAACGGATTTATCAGTTTCTACCTAACGACGGGCTAGAATCTCTTTTTCCATAAGCAACAGTTTTGTTTTTTTCAACCAAATGGCTTTTGGCTAAATAAAAATCCACAATTATCCAGAGATGTGAATATGAACTAATGGACTTCGAAATGAGCATATGGCTTGTGTCTGAACTCATCTTCTTAATACATTATTTTCAGACGTTAAGATCTACAGACTGCTGACTAACTTACTTTAATTTCCTAATACCCTGTTTACCAGCAGCAGTCCAAGGGCCAATCATGTCTGATTAAAGATGACAGCGTTTCAGAGTCAAAACCAGACCCTGGGTTTATCGGCTACTTGCAAAGTGCTGAGAGGATAGGATATCACCATTCAACAAAAAGCACAAGAGCAGTACAAAAAAGAGAAGTTGGGAGATGACAAAATAAAACTTCGATGAAAAACTATAAGTGAGAACAAACATTTAAAAACATTCAACTTCACACCTCACACTGGCTACTTTACAATGAACTGGTACCCCTCTGCTCCCCAATGATAGGAACTTGCTCACTCCCTTATCTAAAAACCTCAAAATCATTTGAATACTGTAAGATCTTATGGCACTCCGAACACTCCAGCACATTGTTCGCTGCCTTTGGAGAAAAAGACAGAAAACTAAAACTAAGTTTGTTGCCATTTGAGAGATGGGAACAGCAAAGTGTATTTGTCATCACTGTGAAATACTTCATATGCCAATGACACAAATGGCATTTTAAAATGAACACCCGAAATCATTTCAAGGAGGTTAAGAGAGATTTCAAGAATATGCAATAATGAGTTTTTAATGCACTCGTGCTATTAATATACTGTACTCCCTCGTACTGCAATATCACACCAAATCAGAATGCTTCAGTGAACATGAAACCACAATAAAGTCATACTGATAGCTACTAATTTAAGTATCAACTAAGTGCAGGGAGCAGTTAGGGCTGCAATAATTAAAATGTGAACACTACCATTGAATAATTAACTGCACAGACTCTTACACAAGTTCAGGCAAAGCACATTTATCAAAACTAACACTTCAAACAACTTTGCCAGAACTTCTCAAACAGTCCACAAAAAAAACAAACAATCTGGAACTTTTTTTCATTTTAAATAAAAATATCAAAAATTAAAAGAATGACTTTCTACATTTCAATTTCTTTTATAATTACAGCTCTACTAAAAAGCTTCCATAAACTTAACAGGCCGATTGCAGAGCTTGAAAATAAACTTGATAACTGGGCCTAGCCGAGTTAATGAATTACAGAAAGGGGAGCATTGGTGTGATATAACTTTCCCAGTGTGATGTAACACCTCTGGATCATCCAGGAACTCTGCCCAAGTGTCACTCCACAGCCTCTGTCACCATATCTACACATCCCTGTTCCCCATCTCCACCCAGCCCTCTTCCCCTTCTATAGATCCAAGTGTATATTCTGACTGTTCAAACCAGACATTTAAAACCATGGACTGAACAAATGTCTTGCCCTGACTGTGAATAATGCCAAGTAATGCAGTGCTGGGAGCAGTCTTCACCCATAGACTCCTCACTACTGTAATTCCACACTTTCAGGAGGTTGCAAGTCAAGAACAATGCATCAATAGGATGTTTGGACCTTAATGATTGCTCCAGTATTGAATAACATCATGCCTGTCGTCTCACTTCCACATTCCTGTCTGGACTTCTCATTCTTCTCGCCTCCAATGGGTACACACTCGTTCAGCCTTTCTTTGTGATAACCCTGCCATCCCAGGAATGGGTCAAGCAATCTTTCTTTAAACTTTAGTTCTAAAACAATTCGACCTTTTTTGTTTTGCGAGAAAGGAGATCAAAGCTGTTCACAGTATTTGAGATGTGATCTCACCAACACCCTGTATAACTGCAGTAAAACATCCCTACTTTTATATTTCATTCCCCTTACAATTAACTAAACTCAACTAGCCATCCCAACCATGTGCCGGAGTTGCAAATTACTGCATGTAGCAGGACACCCTTTCCCCTCTGTACCACCCAGTCTTGCATTATGTCTCCATTTAAATAGTATACTGGTTTTCTATTTACACATGCAACCATTTAACTGCCCAAATTTCTGAACCTATATTAAATCATATCTCTTTGCAGACTCTCTACTTCCCCTTGACAGCTTATTTTCTGATCACCTTGGTGCTATCTTAAAATTTAGACTCCATATATTGCCATCCTCCTCATCCAATTCATTGATGTAGAAAGCAAATAGTTGAGGCTCCAGCACTGATCCAGCTTGCCAACTCAAGCACAGTAAAAGAACATCTAACCCCTAATCTCTGTTTCTTGTCAGCTATACAATCCTTTAAATCCATGTTACCTAGTTACCTTCTATATCATGTGTTCTTAAATGCAGCAACCTTCAATGTGGCATCTTACCAAATATGCCTTTTGAAAATTTAAGTTCTTCACATCACCCACCTCCTCTCTGTCTACTATGATCTTACCCTGACAAAAAAAACTTCTAAACAATTCATTAAATACGATTTCCCCTTTACAAAGCTATGTTGGCTCTACCTGATCAAACCATGATTTTCTAAGTACTGTATCCTGCTGTAAGCTCCTTGATAATAGAAGCATGTAGTGCCCAAACAGGAGTGTTTTTAATATGTTTTTGACAAAGTGAAAATGAACTACTTGTTTATGAAGCTCCTTCACCAAACATTGAACTGAAGCTCTATCCACAGAAATAATCATTAATAGTCTGATCTCTTTAAGCATATTTAGAAAGCCCATTTGAAGAAGCCATTACCCCTTGTGCCTTGCAGCGTTAACTCACACTCATTTCCATAATGGTAGTTTAATGCTTTCTTGTTTGTACACACTGCTCTGGAATAATCATGATTAAGTACATGAAGCAAACAATTAAACAACTGGTTCAGTTTGAGTACCCACAATTCCTCACTTAATACTCTGCCCTACATTCTCAAGGGCAATAAATTTTTAAAAAGTCTAATATGAACCATCAGTGGAGTAAGGGAAGGGGCAGATGTATATCAAATACAGGCGTATAATACAAAAACAAAATTACTACAGATACTGAAAATATTAAATAAAAACAGGTAGACTAGAAATATTCTGCAGGACAGGTAGCATCTGTGAAGAGAGAAATCAAACTAAGTACCTCAAGTCATTGACCCTATATCAGAAGATGAAACAATCTCACAAAAGAAACAGAACATAAGTTCATAAGATATAGGAGCAGAAGTAGACCATTGGCCCATTGAGTCTGCTCCACCATTCGATCATGGCTGATATGCTCCTGACCCACATTTTCCTGCCTTTTCTCTATATCCCTTCAACCCATTACCAATTAGAAATGTCTGACTCCTCCTCAAATTCATTCACTGTCCCAGCATCCACTGCACTTTGGGGTAGCGAATTCCACAGATTCACAACCCATAGGGAGAATTGGTTTCTCCTCAACTCTGTTTTGAATTTGCTACCTCTTATCCTAAGACTATGACCTCTCGTTCTAGAATGCCCCACAAGAGAAAACATCCAGTCTATGTCTATTTTATCCACACATTTCCTCATCTCGAATACCTCAATTTGATCTCTCCTCGTTCTTCTAAATTCCAGAGCATAGGCTTAAAGTGTTCAATCTCCCTTCATACGACAAATTCCTCATCACTCAATGCAATTTTGATGATTGTTAGTTAACTATCCAGCAGTATATATGGGCAAACATACCCAGATTAAAGAGGCATTAAGAAATCTAAACACTGGATTTCATTGTTTGGACTCATAGCTAAACGAAAAGGAAATCAGTTTTACAACATAAAATTACAAACAGGACGAGCAGACTAGAAACACCAAAGTGACAACCACCTGCCTGTAAGAGGCCGTCACAGTTAGCTGTGCTTCAAATATTTTCTAAGCAACCTGTTCAGAGACGTTATTACACACCTCTGGAGCAGGTGGGACGTGAATCTGGGTCTCCTGTCCAGGGGTAGGGTCTTAACACTGTACCTCAAGAGCCCTTATTAGCTGTGCTTTAGACTAAGTAATTAAATTATAATGACTTGAAAAGCATCAGTGAAATATAAAACTGAAGGCAGACCTCTTAACACCTGTATTGTCCAAACAGGATTTGAGCTTAGGGAATCAGGGACAACTTTAAGATATAATTAAATGCTCTTCAAACACAAAAAAAATCCATGCCCAGTTTGTAAAATATCCCATTAAAGTTATAGATATTACATCCGAAAACATGCTATCAATGGTTTGGTTAATCTCAAAATGAATTTTGAACTTTAAAATACATCCTAAGTATGCACCGAAAGCAATGTTTGGGACCGTGGACAATGAGGTAAGGACCCATAGTCCGCACTAGACTCAATTAGAGATAGCCAATTGGTTATGTACAGCTTGAGGGTGACTACTCCCCAAGCACGGGCTAAGGTGAGTAGGCAGACCTCCTTGAACTACTTAAGTGAGTATGAGGATTGAAGGACAGTGAGGGAGAAGCAGGTAAAAACATGATGCATTGATTTATATGACGCTGAGGTGCCGGTGTTCGACTGGCGTGGACAAAGTCAGAAGTCACACGACACCAGGTTATAGTCCAAAAGGTTTATTTGAAATCACAAGCTTTCAGAGTGCTGATTCTTCAACCTTCGTTTGATGAAGGAGCAGCGCGCTGAAAGCTTGTGATTTCAAATAAACCGAATGGACAGTAACCTGGCATTGTGTGACTTCTGATACTGATTTATATGTACTACTTTTTAATTAGTATACCACACCCAGTGCAATCTCATCTGCACTGGGGACAGAAAAGGCAAGCGACCACTCTGCGGAACACCACCATTCAATCCCAAGCTTGACTCTGATCTTCTGTTGTCCTAGGCCTGCTGCAGCATTCCAGGGAAACCCAATGAAAGCTGGAATAGCAGCACATTTTCCAATAAGGCCTTATTTATAGTCTCTGGGTTCAACATCAAGTTCAACTGCTTTAGTCCTCTAATTATTAATCAACCACCACTGCCCCCTCCTGTGCCTGGTTTACATTATTTTGCTGCTCGTCAAAGCTGATTTACATTCTATTACCAGTCCTCTAGATCAATGCAATGTTACTTTCTACAACTATTACCCATCCCTTCATCGTGTGATGTGCAACACTGCAGATCTCCAATCTCCCTCACATTCTAACTTTCCCATTACCGTCTCTTTTGTTCAAATTGTGCCTCCGCATCTTTTTCAACAGCGTGAAAAAAAAATCACTTCCCTCTTCAGTTCCAATAAGATTCTTCTTCAGAACTGAAACGGTAACTTTGTTTTGCAGGTGGAGATCCTCCAGCACTTTTATCTTATCGCCTCTGCATACCACACTTCAGGACAGATTGTGAAAAAATTAGACAGGGTGCCAAGAAGACGCCGAAGAAGGATTCCAAGGATGAGGAACTTGAGTTATGTGGGTATGTTGAAGAAATTGTGGCGGTTCTTATAGCAGGAACTCTAGTGCATCCCACTGCTCCTGGGCTCCAGGCAAGGAGAAGCACTGAAATCTCGGTTTCTGTCCCTGCCCTTGCGGACTGGGATTTTATGCAGTAAGAAAGTGGAACTCACTAAAGTAAATCGTACAGATGCATTTAAGGAGAAGCCAAATCGGGTGTGATGGAGAAGGGAATTGAGGGTTTTGCTGAAAAAGTTTGATTAGGCAAGATCAGAGGCTGTGTCAACACAGCACAGAAGCCACATGGACTGGTCGAATCGGATGCCGGTTTGTGTGCTGCACTTTCAACTTAGTTCAGTCAACTCCACATCCACAAGTTTAAGACCAAAGAACAAAAGGAGCCGAAATAGGTCATTTGGCCCACTGAGTCTTCTCCATCATTCAATAAGATCATGGCTAATCTGATAATAGTCAATGCCACTTTCTCCTTATTCCCACAAGCCTGGATTCCTTTATTGATTAATTATAACCAATGGTCCAGCCTCAACAGCTTGCTGCAGTAAAGAACTCAATTGATTCACTATCCTCAGGAGAAATTCCTCTTCATCTCTATCCTAACTCAGATTGTGGCCTCTGATCCTAGACTCTCCCACAGGGTAAAACAACCTCTCAGCATCCACCCTGGCCAGCTCACAGAATCATACGTGCTTCAGTAAAGGTCACCTCTCGTTTTTCAAAGTCTGAGTACAAGCCCAGCCTGGTCAGCCTCTCCTCATAAAAGAGGATCCCTCTATCCACGAAAGTGGACCTTCTCAGAACCGCCCCAATGACAGTATAACTTTCCGAGGATAAGAGGGCCAAGTCTGTTTATAATATCCCATATTAGATTAGATTAGATTAACAGTGTGGAAACAGGCCCTTCGGCCCAACAAGTCCACACCGACCCGCCGAAGCGCAACCCACCCATACCCCTACATTTACCCCTTACCTAACACTACGGGCAATTTAGCATGGCCAATTCACCTGACCCACACATCTTTGGACTGTGGGAGGAAACTGGAGCACCCGGAGGAAACCCACGCAGACACGGGGAGAACATGCAAACTCCACACAGTCGGTCGCCTGAGTCGGGAATTGAACCCGGGTCTCAGGCACTGTGAGGCAGCAGTGCTAACCACTGTGCCGCCCTATGTGGTGGTCTAAGTAGTGGTTGTATAGTTTTAACAAGACTTCCTTATTTTTATACTGTACTTCACTCCTTTTGAAATAAAAGCCAAAATAGTAAGTGTCTTCTCATAATTTCCCTGTAAAAAGTTGATTCACACCGGTGAAGAAAACATACCAATAGAAATATGACAACCTGCCTATGCTTATGGACCAGCTTGTTAAGCCAGGTGCATCCCGAACTGATCTCATGCAGGAAATTTGTAGGAGGCTTCAGGTGGATGGGACACATTTGCCAGGAGTTTTTCTCTCATTATAGGGTGGGTAGTGGAAAAGATAATATAATTTGATTTGAAAATTCTGCACTCTTCTCCATTCCCTCCCATCCAAACATACACAAATACATTCAGTTTATGTCTATTAACCAGCTGTAAGTTGTGTTAGGTGAAGATGAAAATCAGCATCCTGCAGTTCAGAACTTTCTCACAACAGGAACTATACTGAAGTTGCACTTCCTACTGTATGCACCAGATAAGCTTTTATCTGACATTCTGCTATTTCCCAGAGAGGGAGGAGAAGGCAGCAGTAATGACTAACATAACAACAACGTTAAACAATGATAAGATTCTAAATGATAGTTAGTTATTCCTTCTAATTGAGTCTTTAGTCCTGATGGTTTTGAAAGAGATGCATTTGACACACCCTGTAATTTTTAAAAGTAACCACCAGCAGTGATTAAGTCAGGGTAGTAAGATCAGAATTTATTATGGTTTTGAAAAGGTTGTATATGTAACTTATTCAATTCAGAATGAAGCAGAATAAATTTCTAGGTAAAGATAAATGCATAAAAGATAAAGTTAAACATGACAAAAATGCAAACACCATCATGGACCAGAAACAAATCTTAAAAAAAAACTTATATGCTCCCTCTCATCAATATTTTGAGATGGTAGTTGCCAAAAAAAAAGCTTCCCTTGCTTTGAGTTTATTAAACCACAAGGCCGGTTGGTATGTTAAGCTCTTTCTATTAACTTCTCTGCTTTGTCATTTTGCATTGAATTAACATTGCTACACCGTCACACTAACTTTTAGGTGAAAGAATTTCCTGGTACAATTATGTGAATGTGTCAGCAGATATATTTATTTCAGACTTCACCTAATTATTGAATATCACTGCCAAGTGGCCCATCTTAGTTCATCGTTGCAGGTTGCTCACCAACATAGCAGCGTCTAACCAACTCAAGCACAGAAAGGACTGAAAGACTTGATGGTGAGAAGTGCAGGAACAACAATTTTCAGAACACCTTTTACACTCACTGAAGAAAACTTTTAGAAAACCAACAATTTAAAAGCAGGAAAACAGTATTTCATAGATAAGCATTGTCATTTCAGTTTCCCACAAGAAAACGTTTTAAGAAACCAGTTTCTATCATTGGAGCTATATTTAGAAATCTCAAGAGACTCTGGGATATAATGACTTTTCAACTTGATTTCACGTCACGCAAGGTCAGATATAAATCTGGCTGCACATCAGACCACAGCTTATGTACTATGCAAGCCACAGCAATCAGTGGCCAGTTATACCCAACCAGCCTGCATTCAATACAGGACCAGCATTCAAATTCAAAGGCAACCACTAATACATTCCAACTGCATTGAGCTTTAACAAACTGGAACAATAAATTGATTTTGCATGTCAGTTTGAGCCCCTAAAGCTCTAAAATATTAAATCGTGGAACTAGGAACTAGAAACTAGACAATTTTAATACAGTATTAGTGTCCAACCCAGGTTGCAATCAATTAAATTCCTAAATGAAAATATCACTTGAGGACTCGTGCTCTCATCCAGTGGGGTTTTGTAGGATCCAGGTCGCTGGACAAAACAGGGCCAGCATTTTGGCTTTTTGTTGAGGGGGGGGGGGGGGGGGGAAATGTACCACAAACAGGTTCACCAAATTAATTTAGCCCCTCAACCAGACAGAGAAAGTACAGTGGCAAAGGGGTATGAGAACCAAATATTTAAACCAAAATAAAATGGAGTGTGCAAACATATCAGCAATAACCAGCTGGATGATCTTCTTTATAATAAGTAAAAATAAAGTACCACATACCTTTGAATGCATTTGATGACTCAAAACAATAAGAGCACAACATCTGGTGAAAGTGAAGTATAACTGAGGCACCTCATAAAACACCAATGACTGAAAACATATTCTGGTTGGGCTGTATAAGCACTCTATTGAGAAGAGGCATTAAAATCATATCCTATGCACATTGTTTGACAAATATTATCTCCTGCAATCTTTGATTCATAAAAAGTAACTTGCATTCACATAGAATAAGAATAAAAAATACTGACGTCCAGCAGCAGTAGCAGAAAAAAACCAAGTTAACTTCTCCATGAGAAGTTGCATTCATTTGGTGTCTTTGAACAAATGAAATGTTCTGAAGTTCTTCACAAGTGACAGCAAACAAAATTTGACACCATATCTGTTACAGAGACAATAAGACCATTTACCAAAGTCATGGTTAATTAGGTTTTTTATTAATATTTTTTATTAAAAACTTCAAATCTTTTACAAAAGAACTATATAAAAAACAAAACCAAATACAAAAAGATAGGGGTAGTACAATGTCATATCACAATACTATTAATGATAAATTACCTATTTTCCCAGAGCAAACATATCTACTTAACTTAAACTAAACTACAATCAAATTAAATAAAAATTGAGTTAAGCCAAATTCAAATTATCTTTAAATAAATTATATCACATTACTTTATTCGATTTCACTCCCCACACCTCCACTAAAGCGCCAACCCTGGGAGCCCCAATCATTGTACCTGTTTTTTTCCCCCAGCTTCTCCCTCCCAGAGCCCCACGGCCGCCCAAACCAATTCCCACAGCTATATCTCATCCCTAATTAATATTGCTGAAAAGTCTGCTTCAACATAATTTAGAAAGGGCTGCCATGTCTTATAAAACTGCTCCATTTTGTGGTAAACCATATTTGTAAGGTTGTCTTGGGGGAGATGCTCCATCATCAGTTTGCGCCACCCAATAAGACCTGGGGGTTTCCCAATGTCTAATTCATTAACATGTGCTTCCTCGCACAGTGGGTGAGAATGTTATACATTCCATTCCTGTGTTCCCCCAGAGGGGGCAAATTTGGCAACCCCAGAAGAAGAAATACCAGGGTCCACTTTGACTTCCATTCCCTGGATTTCCTTCAGCTCCCTTACCATGGCACTCCAGTATCTCCAGATCTTGCAATATGACCAAAAGCAGTGTGTAAGAGTACCTATACTAATTTTACATTTGGGACACCGTGATGACACTCCTCTCTTGAACTTAGCTAGCGTCTTTGGCACCATATGAGCCCTGTGTAAAATCTTCATTTGCATAGCCTGTGCTTTGTTACATATTGAGATTTTTAAAAACATTTTCCCATATATCTTCCCATGCTTCCAGTGAGATATCCTTTCCTAGTTCCCGATTCCAAGTCCTACAGAGTCTCTCCACATCTCCTCAGACACGTATCTACTGTAAATAATACAAAGTACTAACTGAAAGAGCGTCTGCACACCAGAGCACTCTTTTCTCCATGTCTGACTTATAAGGCTGAGCCAGGAGCGTGGTCTTCCTCTGTATATAATCCCTTATTTGAAATTACCAGAAAAAGGTTCCTATTAGACAATCCATATTTCTGACTTAATTGGCGAGGTCTGAAGCCAATTGCTCTCATCTTGCCTCATTATCTCCAAGCTTTAACCGTATTTAAAACGATTGGGCTCTTACACTGCTCGATCACGGATTTAATCTCATCCATGAATAATAAATTAACAAGGGGACATCTCCATTGCAAGGTTTCAACATCAAGCAATATCGACTCCGAATCCCCCCAGTACCCGGTCACCCACATATGCTAACAGGGCGCTTGTTTGATATCTCTTCAAGTAAAAAAATGAGGTCTGCAGATGCTGGAGATCACAGCTGCAAATGTGTTGCTGGTCAAAGCACAGCAGGCCAGGCAGCATCTCAGGAATAGAGAATTCGACGTTTCGAGCATAAGCCCTTCATCAGGAATAAGAGAGAGAGCCAAGCAGGCTAAGATAAAAGGTAGGGAGGAGGGACTAGGGGGAGGGGCGATGGAGGTGGGATAGGTGGAATTCACCTGGACTGTCTCAGACTCCTCCCTCCCCTTCCGAGACCTTTCCATTTCTATCTCGGGCGACCGACTCAACACAGACATCTATTATAAACCGACTGACTCCCACAGCTACCTGGACTACACCTCCTCCCACCCTGCCCCCTGTAAAAACGCCATCCCATATTCCCAATTCCTTCGTCTCTGCCGCATCTGCTCCCAGGAGGACCAATTCCAACACCGCACAGCCCAGATGGCCTCCTTCTTCAAGGACCGCAGATTCCCCCCAGACGTGATCGACGATGCCCTCCACCGCATCTCCTCCACTTCCCGCTCCTCCGCCCTTGAGCCCCGCTCCTCCAACCGCCACCAAGACAGAACCCCACTGGTTCTCACCTACCACCCCACCAACCTCCGCATACAACGTATCATCCGCCGCCATTTCCGCCACCTCCAAACGGACCCCACCACCAAGGATATATTTCCCTCCCCTCCCCTATCAGCGTTCCGCAAGGACCACTCCCTTCGTGACTCCCTCGTCAGATCCACACCCCCCACCAACCCAACCTCCACCCCCGGCACCTTCCCCTGCAACCGCAGGAAATGTAAAACTTGCGCCCACACCTCCACACTCACTTCCCTCCAAGGCCCCAAGGGATCCTTCCATATCCGCCACAAGTTCACCTGTACCTCCACACACATCATCTATTGCATCCGCTGCACCCGATGTGGCCTCCTCTATATTGGGGAGACAGGCCGCTTACTTGCGGAACGCTTCAGAGAACACCTCAGGGACGCCCGGACCAACCAACCCAATCACCCCGTGGCTCAACACTTTAACTCTCCCTCCCACTCCACCGAGGACATGCAGGTCCTCGGACTCCTCCACCGGCAGAACATAACAACACGACGGCTGGAGGAGGAGCGCCTCATCTTCCGCCTGGGAACCCTCCAACCACAAGGTATGAATTCAGATTTCTCCAGTTTCCTCATTTCCCCTCCCCCCACCTTGTCTCAGTCGATTCCCCCAACTCAGCACCGCCCTCCTAACCTGCAATCCTCTTCCTGACCTCTCCGACCCCACCCCACTCCGGCCTATCACCCTCACCTTGACCTCCTTCCACCTATCCCACCTCCATCGCCCCTCCCCCTAGTCCCTCCTCCCTACCTTTTATCTTAACCTGCTTGGCTCTCTCTCTTATTCCTGATGAAGGGCTTATGCTCGAAACGTCGAATTCTCTATTCCTGAGATGCTGCCTGGCCTGCTGTGCTTTGACCAGCAACACATTTGCAGCTGTGATCTCTTCAAGTCCAGAAAGTCCATCCCTCGACCAATCTCACCCGGAGGGAACTGAAATTGGTAAATTTAATTAGGGGATACCTATGACACCAAATAAAAGAACCTAGCCAACCACTGAGCCTCTGTAATACTCGTCTGGGTACCGCATTCTCATGAGGTATAACAGGTGAGGAAGAACATTCATTTTAATCAGGGCTATTCGGCCTAACCACAAGAATGGTAATCCCTCCCACTGCTGCATCCAATTCATTAAAAATGTTCTTCCTCACACAGTGGGTAAGAATGTTACACAGTCTCCTCCCGTGTTCCCCCAGAGGGGGCAAATTTGGCAACCCCAGAAGAAATACCGGGTCCACTTTGACTTCGCTTCCCAGGATTTCCTTCAGCTCCCTTACCATGGCACTCCGGCATTTCCAGATCTTGCAACAAGACCAAAAGCAGCGTGTAAGAGTGCCGACACTAATTTCATCCTCTCTAGTAATTGTGCACAGTTAGCTTTATACAGCTGGTGGAAGGCAGGGTTAATAAAAATTCTCAAATGTAAAAACCTTTTGATGACCATCGGAACAGGAACTGCATTCCATCCTTCAGATCAGGCACCTCCACTAATCCCCCCCACTGGCATGGCTTCTGATTTTGTGAAGTTGATCCTGTATCCTGAAAAACTGTCAAATAAACTAATTTTTTGAGAATTAGGTTTTAAAGGAGAAGCATTAGGGACATTCGGGGGGCTATTTCCAGGCTTCAGCCCTAGGCAGCTGAACATGATTGCCAATCACAGAAAATAACAGAACGACATGCTCTCTCTTCAAGATAGCTCACAATCCAGCTGAATCCACAGAAACCTAGGTGACATTCTTTCTAAGCAGAGACATATATTTCTCCAGACAGCAAAAACACCAGAGAATTCTGTGACAGAAAGACTCCCTCTCTGAACGGGTGAAGTCAGTGAGTTGATGGATCCACCCTGTCCTTCACAGAGCTCACGTTAACAAAATGGTCTACCACTTTAAAAGGACTCCGCCAGCTGTCAATGTTACTATTCTGAGATGAGAACTGACCTTTCGATAGAAGTCCAGAAGGGGGGAAAATGAATGCATTTATAAAGTGTCTTCCTTGATAAGACAGCATCTTCAGAGCCTATGAACAACTCTTGAAACATGGTCACTGTTGTAAAAAGGAAGGGCATCTACTCACTTGCTGACAAATAGTAGTGATAATGACCAGATAATATTTTATTGCAAATGTTGACTAGATAACGTTCCTGCTCCTCTTTAAAATGGTGCCATTGATTCTTCGACATCTGCTTGAGAGAATCAACAAGGCCCCAGTTTAATTTCTCATCTAAAAGATAGCACCTTCAACAGTACAGCATTGTCGGGGTACTGCATTGCAATATCAGTTTTGACAATGTTCTCTGAGGAAAAATTTATCAGTTTCATAGTTACTCAGTGGGAGATGTTTGAGGTGATACGCTCCCTCTGGAGTACCTGTGGTTCAAAGTCACTACTGCATGAACTTATATAAACTTGAATCTAGAGGGGAATTCCAAAACAAGAGGTAGGCTGGTTTCTGGCTGCTGACTTATTTGTTTTAGAAAAAAGTGCACTGTTCTAAAATAAAACATTCTGCCTTGGGCCTAATCTGCAACCTGGGAACAAGTCATGCCAGCTTGCACACAATATTTTTTGCTCAATTTCCACTCAAATGTGTTTGCATAATCCCCATATGTAAAGTCTTCCACTAACCAGAGCAACTGAGCAACATTTTAGAACATATCTTGCATTAAAATATATGACCCAATCTTCCTAAGGGTGGTAACTTGGTGCAATCTTAGTTAAAGTGCTCAAAATGTGTTATTTTTAAGAAAAAAAAATGGTATTTTTAAACCGACACTCAGGAATAACAAATGAGGTCGTGCTTCATCTCGTTTCTACTAAAGTGAACGTGTGCCTTTTAAACCCAAGGTTCAGTGGTTTAAAGTTGTGTTAAAGTGGACTCCTGTAACTGCAGGGACAGTGGACAAGGAACTGGAGACCCATCACCAAGCCTCTGCCTAAATACTGTTCATGTGTAGACAGCAGGAGGCACAACACAGCAGCCCCTCACATACTTCTCTCATCTTTCTTGTATGGATTGGATCATCCGTCTTCTGCTTCTGCTGTGGGAACATGACTAGTTTTGCGGACAGGGCCTGCTGCCAGTTATGATGTTTTAGAAACCAGCAGCAAAGTGTGGAAATAGACAATGTGCACCGAACTTGCCCTTCAAATTCCACAAACTTTGTGCACAAGTGGCCAACTCTGGCTAAATTACAGCTGGGAGAAAATGAGGGCTACTGGAGATCAGAGTCAAAAAGTGTGGTGCTCCTGCTCCACAGATGCTGCCTGACCGGCTGTGCTTTTCCAGCACTACAGTTTTTGACTCTCAAGTACAGCCGAGTAACTTAGTGGAAATAGTTATCTTCAGATTATTCCATGCTTACCAAACAAATTTGGCCACATGCCTGCAACCAAAATTAATCATAATCAACTTTCCAATTTTACTGTATTCGACGATTTGATTAAAAAAAATCACCCTTGAAGATAGCTGAAAAACCAACTGGCTAAACTCCAATGTAGCTGCTAGTCACACGCCCCATTTGGAATTTGCAAAGACCATCTGTGTGCAGTTTGCCCAAGTACAGTATATTTGAATTACAAATAAATGCAAATTATTTTATGATAGTGTATCTCTTGTATTGTTTTGCCCTGATCCTGTAATTAAAGTGCAGTTGCAATAAATAAGGGGAACGGGTTTGGTTGGATGCAGGGAGTATAAAGCAATCCTCAAATAATTTCTCCTCCATACATTTTTAGAATAGCCTTTCCTTTCCACATTATGGATCCAAGAATTGTCCAGGTTCCTCCGCTTCCCCCACCCAAAACCTGCAGTTTTGAAAGGTGTTTTTAAATTACATTTGGCTACAAACATGTTGCGTTTCAGAGGAGTAGCCCTATTTAAATACATGGTTGTGGCTGTTCTGAAGTATTTCTGTCACTGTGAAAACATGGGGTTGTACAGCCAAACTCTACTGGAGAGGAAATTTGGGAATGGTGTGCAAGGCCAAAGAACACTATCTGCCAGTTTGGAACTATTGGCTTGAAGTTACAAATAGGCTTTTATCCTTCACCACGCAAACAGTTCCAGGTCAAAATGCATCACAATGCAACATATTCTTTTCTCTTTCCTACATCTCTCCAGCACAAATTCTGTTGAAAACAGAACTTGGCAGCTTTGATGTGGAGAACAAGCTTACCCAATGCAGTGATTTCACTGAACAGAATCAGAGAATCCAGACAGTGTAGAAGCAAGCCATTTGGCCCATCGAGTCAACACCAACCCTCCTAATACCATCTCACCCAGGTTTATCCCTCCACCCTTTGTGTAATCCGCATTTCTTATGGTTAATCTGCCTATCCTGCACAACTTTGGACTGTGGGAGGAAACCAAAGTGTCCGGAGGAAACCCACCCAGCCACATGGAGGGCGTGCAAAGTCCTTAAACAGTTAGTTGCCCACAAGTAGAATTGAACCTGGGTACTTGGCACTATGAAGCAGTGGTGCTAACCACTGAGCCAGCATGTTGGTACCTTTTCAAAGTTTACAGTCAAAAGCAAACCAATATGGCCAGAGGCACGTTCAATAACTTGCAGTTATATATCACCTCCAACAGACTGAATTAAAAAAGGTTTCTCTTTAAGACCTTTTACAGGATGTCAGTATCACAAACTAGGTCAGCATTGACTGCCTGTCCCTAATTGCCCTAGCGGTGATGATAGTGAACTGCCATCTTGAACCATTATCCTCCATGGGGTGTAAATATATCTGAGGTCATTGATGAAGCAGCTGAAGATGGATGGGCCTAGAACACTAGCCTGAGGTATTCCTGCTGAGATGTCTTGGAATGATTGATCTCCAACAAAATTCATTTATATAGCAATTTTTTTAATGGACTTAAAAAGGCTTTAATATGGTAACATAGCCCCAGATGCTTCACATGAGTGACAGAAAACAAAATGTGACACCAAGTTACTCAAGGAGATACTAAGACACAGCACAGTAGTTAGCAATGCTGCCTCACAATGTCAGGGCCCCAGGTTCAATTCCAGCCTTGGGTGAGTGACTTTGTGGAGTTTGCACCATCTCCCTCCCCCCTCCATCTGCATAGGTTTTTGCTGGGTGCTCTGGCTTCCTCCAAAAGCCCAAAGTTGTGTGCAGGTGAGGTGAATTGCCCAAGCTAAATTGCCCATAGTGTCCAGGATTGGGCAGGCTAGGTGGATTAATCATGGAAAATGTGGGGATATAGTGGAATGCTGTTTGGAGGGTCGGTACATAGTTGAAGGCTGAATCAGCTCTATCTGCAAAGTAGGGATTCTATGATAGTTTACCAAAAGCTTGCTAAATTCAGTGGATTTTAAGTGCAAGAGACATAGCTAGGCAACTGTAGGCCTGGGACAGCTGAACACGTGGCTGTCCATGATGCAGCATAGAAAATAAAACTGTAATGTGCTTTCTCTCAAATATAGATCACAATACAGCTGTCAATGTTAGTATCTTAAAACGGGATCCGACCTTTTGATAACAGGCTAGAAGAGGAAAAAGCACTTTTTTGTGTGCTCGGTAATGACTCCAGATGGCAGAGATTACTCCCACCATGGACTGCCACACACAATCAAGGGCAATAGTCACCCTCACTCCCACTCTGGAACTCAGTTGCTTTGCCCATGTCAGACCTAGTCTGTAATAAGGTCAGAGAAGAGTGGCACTGGCAGAATTCAGACTGAGCATCAGTGTGTCACAAGAATCTATTCAGCTCTGCCTTGAAAAGAATCAATGACCTTCTCGGATAAAAAGTTCTGAAGTCAAAACAGTTAACACCACATGAGGGTTTCCCTGGGATTTGCACACAGACCCCCCCCAGGCATTTTGATGTATTACACACTCCAAAGCCAGAATCATATCTCTAGACCAAATGAACCAGCTGCCTCTTCAGTACTAGTGCTAGAATGTTAACAGGGCTCAATCTTTGCAATATCCAGTGCCTTCAGCCATTCCTTGATCTCATATGGAGTGGAGCAAATTAACTGAAGGCTGGTAGTGGTAATGCTGGGGACTGCAGGAGGCTGAACTGATTGTCCACTTGGTAACTTCTAACTGAAGATGCTTGGAAATGTTTCAGCATTGTCTTTTGTACTGGCTTCTGCATCATTGGGAAGAGGGATATATGAAAAGCCTTTGATGGAAAGAAGCGATGAAGGTGGTGGGATCCTACAGGGAATTTTAGAGTGGAGAAAGTATACTCATGCCTCCAAATCTTTTTCAACTCCACCCTATTTTACTACCATTTATTGAACAGATATTACTTTCTTGTTGTATTAAACTACACTATCCACTGTTCTGCCTACTAGGTATTTTATTTCATGAATTAGGTAATGGACAACCTTTTTAGAGCTGAATTCAGGTTTTTGTATCACAACATGGTTAGTAGTTTTGTGGAAGACACCAAAACTGGTAGCAATGTGAGCAGTGAAAAAGAATTTCTAAGATCACAAATGAGTTTTGATCAAATGGGTCAATGAGGTGAAAAATGGCAGATGGAGTTCAATCTGGATAAATGTGAGGTATTGAATTTTGGCACAACAAACACACATAGGGCCATAGGTAGTTTTGTAGCTGAGAGAGACCTCGGGATGCAAAGAACATAATTCTTTGAAGTTTGCGCCACAGGTAGATAGGGTGGTTAAAAAGCCATTTCGCACGCTTCCCTCATTGCTCAGCCCTTTGAGTATATGAGTTGGGAAGTCATAGTCATAGAGTCATTGAGATGTACAGCACAGAAACAGACCCTTCGGTCCAACATGTCCATGCCGACCAGATATCCCAACTCAATGTAGCTCCATTTGCCAGTACCTGGCCCATATCCCTCCAAACTCTACCTATCCGTATAGCCATCCAAATGCCTTTTAAATGCAGTCATTGTCCTAGCCTCCACCACTTCCTCTGGCACCTCATTCCATACATGTACCATCCTCTGCATGAAAAGGTTTCCCCTTAGGTCCCTTTTATATCTTTCCCCTTTCACCCTAAACCTATGCCCTCAAGGAAGAGTCTTTGTCTATTTGTCTGATCCATGTCCCTCATGATTTAAACCTCTATAATGTCACCCCTCAGCCTCATGATGAGGTTGTACAGGACATGGGTGAGGCCTTTTCTGGAATACGGAGTCCCGTTCTGATTGCCCAGTTACAGGAAGAGTATCATCAGGCTGGAGAGAGTTCAGAAGAAATTTGCCTGGTGTGGAAGGTTTGAGTTATAAAGAAAGACTGGTTAGGCTAGGACCTTTTTTTCACTGGAGTATAGGAGGTTGAGAAGTGATCTGAAAGAAGCTTATAAAATAATGAGAGGTTTCAAAAATGGTAATTGTCTTTTCCCTAGGATTGGGGATTTCAAAATTAGGGAGCACATTTTTAAGATGAGAGGAGAGAGATTTAAAAAAGACATGATGCAAATTTTTTTTATGGAGAGGGTTGTTTACATGTGGAATGAACTTCCTGAGAAAGTGGTGTATGTGAGTAAAATTACAATGTTTAAAAGACATTTAGATAGATACATGAATAGGAAAAGTTTGGAGGGATGTGGGCATGAAGTAAGCAGGTGGGACTAGTTTAGTTTGGGGTTATGCTCAGCATGGGCTGGTTGGATCGAAGGATCTGTTTCCGTGCTGTATGACTCTATGACAGCTAAAAGGATACTGGAGGGGTAAAAACAGAGCCTGCGCTAGAGATCTGAACTGGTGAAACTCAGGCTGGAGGATGTTACAGAAGGACAAAGTCATGGAATGATTTGAAATCCAGAGTGAGAATTTTTATTTTTTAAAATGAAGTGTTGGACAGAATCACGTCTGTCAGTGAGCTCCATCTTTATGGCAAATGGCTAATGTTATGAGTAGGAACCAGGTAATGGAGCTCTGGATGAGAATATTTACAGAGGCACCTCTTTCAAAGAAAAGACAGCTGCCTCTGAACTAACAGCAGAGTTTAAAGGCTCTTCTAATTCTCAGTGCGTCGGAATATATCAGGAGAATCTACGTATTCTGATATAGATGAACACGTAACTGCTGTTGACTGGGCCAGCACTTATTGCCCATCCCTAACTATCCAGGGAACAGTTAAGGGTCAATCAAGTGGAGTCATTTGTAGGTTAGACCAGGTAGCCATGGCAGATTTCCTTCACTAAAAACATGATGTGAACTAGCTTATTTTTAAAATTACTATCAATATGGTTGCCATTAGGCCAGCTTTTTTTTAAAATTCCAGATTAACGAGGTTGCAGTTTTCAGAGCTCAGTAACTAGCACAGCCAGTCTACAAGGAGCTAGTTATTGAGAAGGTGGGTTGCATAGATTGGCAGAGGACCCCATCCAACAACAGTTCTTGGCCAATGACAGTAACAGCTGGATAGAAAATGAAATGAAATTAAAAAGGTCAACTTCAACCAGGTTCCACTCTTAGAGCAGAAGCTTGTTGAACAGGAGCACAGATCATTAAACTGTGCTATGGAGCTAAAACATTAAACACCAGCTCACCCATACCAAGTGGATCACCACTTCAGGAGCATAATCATTCTTTAAATGCCTTTCAATGTGAATGACCTTCATAAAAATTTAAAGGGATCAAGTAATTCATTACTTTGTCTGGCATAACCACACAGTAAACATGGAAATTAGAATTGGAAATCATCAATTAGCTATTATGAATGATTTTAAAAGCCTTTAAAATCATATTAAAGAATTGTCACAGTCAAGTCAGAAGTTTCCCCTTATTCATATCCATGGAACCTATGCTTAGTCAGCAACTACATCAACAAATCTGAAATACAATGAGAGAGAAATTGACCAGTACTTGGATAGGAACTGAGGTGCAGTCCACCTTCTGTCCAGGTATACCACACAAGTAAAGAGAAGTCAAAAATTGCAAGTTAGCTGTTTCAAAAACAGTACAACGCAACGAGAAGTCCAAAATGGTCTGCAGCTCAGATTTATGGACAAAAACATTTTTTTTTACAAAAAGTACATTTTGTGCAAATCCTTGGTCAGCTTGACTCCTTTCTCATCTCCCAAAGGAACCCACAGGCTTTCATGAAAGAAATGATAAGCTGCTAAATTCAGAGACCTCAAACTCATTGAGCTGACTCCCTTGCAGCTATAGAGATATCCAAATCTGTCCACATTGATTTTTCTTTGAGAGGAAGTTACTTGAACCATTGTTACAGTTCAATCATGTATTTAAATTAGGGACTGTTTATAGAGTCATAGAGCCATAGGGATGTACAGCACGGAAACAGACCCTTCAGTCCAACCCGTCCATGCAGACCAGATATCCCAACCCAATCTAGTCCCACCTGCCAGCACCCAGCCCATAACCCTCCAAACCCTTCCTATTCATATACCCATCCAAATGCCTCTTAAATGTTGCAATTGCACCAGCCTCCACTACATCCTCTGGCAGCTCATTCCATACCTGTACCACCCTCTGTGTGAAAAAGTTGCCTAGTAAGTCTCTTTTATATTTTTCCCCTCTCACTCTAAACCTATTCCCTCTAGTTCTGGACTCCCCCACTCCAGGGAAAAGACTTTGTCTATTTACCCTATCCATGCCCCTGATAATTTTGTAAACCTCTATAAGGTCACCCCCTCAGCCTCCGATGCTCCAGGGAAAACAGCCCCAGTCTGTTCAGCTTCTCCCTATAGTTCAAATCCTCCAACCCTGGCAACGTCCTTGTAAATCTTTTCTGAATCCTTTCAAGTTTCAGACCACCTTTCCGAGAGGAAGGAGACCAGAATTGCACACAATATTCCAACAGTGGCCTAACCAATGTCCTGTACAGCCGCAACATGACCTCCCAACTCCTGTACTCAATACTCTGACCAATAAAGGAAAGCATACCAAACACTTTCTTCACTATCCAATCTACCTGCGACTCCACTTTCAAGGAGCTATGAACCTGCACTCCAAGGTCTCTTTGTTCAGCAACACTCCCTAGGATCTTACCATTAATTGTATTAGTCCTGCTAAGATTTGCTTTCCCAAAATGCAGCAACTCGCATTTATCTGAATTAAACTCCATCTGCCACGTCTCAGCCCACTGGCCCATCTGGCCCCAAAGTGCTCTCCCACTGACACCTCAGTCACCTCCCCTGGCTTATTTCCCAAGAGTAGGTCAAGTTTTGCACCTTCTCTAGTAGGTGCAACCACATACTGAATCAGAAAATTTAGATTTGCCAGATATGTAATTGAGTAGACTGAAGTTTGTTTGATAAAGAGTGCCTTTTGATTTTTTTTATATGTAAACTAACTAAATGTTTGTCCAATGTAAATATATTTACCAGCACGAAACATGATGATGTGCATTTAACATAATCCAGTGCAATTTCAACACACCATGTTGGCATGGATGATTGTAAACATAGCTAGAAATCCTCTATAGCCATAAAAAGATTGCAAAGCGATTTGCATAAATAAAATGCTGACCTCATTGATTAATCATTGACTTATTTTCTGAAGCACTATTGTTTTTAATACATTTTGGTGCCCACCTAAATCATGACATATAAAAAGAAACATATTGTGTGTCTAAAAAAACACCAAATATATTTCGTGCAATTTACCATTTCCTTAAAAAGACAGAAATGTTTAAAAAACTGTTCCCAATTCTAAATTCTCCTTTCTTTACCGGCACATTCAATCGCAGAATGTGGGAATGGGGTGGCGTAGGAAGCTGGAAAAATAAATCTAAAAGTAAGTTTTTATTACCTTGCATTAATCACTAATATCGAAACCAAAGTGAAATGGCTCTGCTAGTTATGAAACCAAATCTTTCAATATTTAAATATATCTGCCTTGATGGTTTAAATTTTCTAAAGCTCAACATGCTTCATCTCTCCCTCTCTTCACACACATGTTGCTCAGGAGTCTGAGTAGTGTATCCAGATCTATCTGCAGACAGGCCTCACTCACTGGCAATAAGGAATGCACATTCTGGCATATCCCCTTCTCTTTCTGCAATGGAAGTCCTCTTTCTGCAGAGATCACACGAGAAAGTACTGAAATGAGCAATAAAAGGACTTGCATTTATCTGTTGCACTTCATGACCACAAGACATTCCAAAGTAACTTACAGCCAATGAAGTCTTTCTGTTGCCTTTTGTAATGTAGGAAACACAGCAGCTAATTTGTGCATGGCAATTTCCCACAACCACCAACCTGACAATAATAGCTAAAAAGGTGTCATGATGTTTAAGGGACAAATATAGGCCAGGCACTAGGAATAACAAAGAGAAAAGATACATAAAAACATAACGGCAGGGGAAGGATATTCCGTCCCTTTAAACTGCTGTACCATTCTAGATTAAGAACTGATCATCTACCACAAAGCCATTTTCCTGTGCTATCCACACATCTGTTAATGGGTCATTAGTATCTAGACATCTATCAATCACTGTTTGGAACTTATTGAATGACTGAACGCCCACAACTCTCTGGGGTACAGAATTTCAAAAGATCACCAACCCGAGTGAAAAAGTTCCTCTTTATTACTGTCCTAAATGGCTTGCCCTTATTCTGAGATGGTGTCCCTGCCATTATACAACCCTAACACCAGAGGAAACATTTTTTCTGCACCCATTCTGCTTAGCCATTTCAGAATTTTTAAAAAAAGTTTTCCAACTCTCTTGCTCTTCTTTGAAATAGTGCCATGGAATGTTTTACATCCAGCCAAGAGGATAGAGAGGGTTGCGTTTGCCCACTGACACTACAGCATGGCACACAATTCAATTAGAAACAAAGAAGTAGGTGTAGGTCACTCATTCCCTTAGGCTGATTCCATCATTCAATTAGGTCATGGTTGATCTGAAACATAGGACTATTTACCAGCCTTGGTTACATATCACTTCACAGCTTTGTCTAACAAGGATCTAACAAACTCAGCTTTGGATTTTCCATTAACCCAAGCTTGAACAACTTTTTTTGTGCAACAAGTTCCATATTCCCATTCCCCCAACCAGTGGACAACAATTTATATTTATGTAGCACATTTAATGTAAAACATCCCAAGGCGCTTCACGGAAACAAAGTGTGACACTGTGCCACAAGGATCAGTGCTCTGTCCACTGCTTTTCATCATTTATGTGAGCATAGGAGGTATAGTTAGTAAGTTTGCAGGTGACACTAAAATTTGAGGTGAAGCGAACAGCAAAGAAGGTTACCTCAGAGTACAATGAGGTCTTGATAAGATGGGCCAATGTGCCAAGGAGTAGCAGATGGATTTTAATTTAGGTAAAAGCGAGGTGTTGCATTTTGGAAAGGCAAATCAGGGCAGGACTTATACACTTAGTGGTAAGGTCCTGGGAGTGTTGCTGCTGAACAAAGAGACCTTGGAGTGCAGGCTCACAGTTCCTTGACAGTGGAGTCTCAGGTGCATAGGATAGTGAAGAAGGTATTTGGCATGCTCTCCTTTATCGGACAGGGCATTGAGCATGGGAGTTGGGAGGTCATGTTGTGGCTGTACAGGACATTGGTTAGGTTACTTTTAGAATAGTGAGTGCAAGTCTGGTCTCCCTGCTATAAAAAGGATGTTGTGAAACTTGAAAGGGTTCAGAAAAGATTTACAGTGTTGCCAGGGTTTCAGCTACAGGGAGAGGCTGGGGCTGTTTTCCCTGGAGCATTGGAGGCTGAGGGGTGACTTTACAGAGGTTTACAAAATGTTGAGGGGTATGGATAAGGTAAATGGACAAGGTTATTTCTCTGGGGGAGGGGAGTCCAAAGTTAGACCGCATAGGTTTAGGGTGAGAGGAGAAAATTTTTTAAAGGGATTTAAGGGACAACTTTTACCTGCAGAGGGTGGTGCACGTATTGGATGAGCTGCCAGAGGAAGTAGTGGAGGCTGGTACAGTTATAAGGCATCTGAATGGATAAATTAATACGAAGGGTTTAAAAGGGATATGGGCCAAATTGGACTAGGTTTATGTAGGATCTCTGGTCAGCATGAATGAGTTGGACCAAAGGGTCTGTATCCATATTGTACAGCTCTATGACTCAAAGAGATTAGGTCTGATGACCAAAGAGCTTGTTTGAAGAGCCTTAATAGGAGGAAAGTGATAGAGAGAAGGGGAGCATCCTAAGGAAGGAGTCCAGAGCTTTAGGCATAGGGAGCTTATGGCATAACTACCAATGGTACACAAGACAAAGGCACTACGTTTTCGCATGGCCTCAAGTTTACAAAGGGTAGAGTATCGGAGAACAGTCGGCCGTGCATTGGAACTGACAAGTTTCAAGGACATAGAGGCACAGATGACATTTTGCAGTAGATACAATGGAAATAGGTGATCTTAATGATGCAACACATATTTGGTCAGAGGCTCAATTTAGGATTAAATGAGACATCAATTATGCAAACAGTCAAGAGTTGTAGCTAGGGAACAGAGATTGGAGTGGGGAACAAAAAAAACAAATGGTTTCAGTCTGCCAAGCTCCAATTTCCTTTTTTTAAAAAAGGTTTAGACACTTTATTTTGGACTCATCCACCAAAACACAGTCTGCTCCTGTCAACCTTCTCATCTCAAACACTTCAATTAGATCTCCCTTTACATCTTCTAGACACAATACTGATCAACATTTTTCAACACTGACATTGTGACTGCTATATCACACATTTTAACAAGCCATTTGAAAATATACTCCGTTCCACACATTACAATTTAAAACATTTAAAGATAAGTCATCTTCTCATTCAGTGAACCTATATCCACAGGCAATTTATCCTTGTAGTCTCCGGGCATATTTAGTAGGCAAGTAAACAAGATGTTCAATTTTGCCACTGAACAGCAAACAGCAATTCCCTGCCCTTGGAACATGCATGATGGCAAACCATGGCAACACAAATATTTTTTTAAAATTGAGGTTAAAAACGTGCTATACAAAGAAAGGAATGCTAAAATTTATCATGAGAGCGGACACAGCATTTCGCACATTTTGTGCAACATTGAGATCTTGCAATGGGATCAGGAACTATATAAATGTAATTACTTTTCATACACAGTGTCTTTTAACGAAAGCAATTGTAAATATTTAGTCACTTTCCCTACCCCAAAATACAATTTGCAATACACGGGGTAATCTAGCATGAATCAGCATGCAAACTTTAATTAATCAGAGCTTGGTGCAAAATATTTGAGAAACTGCATCCAAGGCCACAAAATCCAAAGTGATTGCAGCTTTCTATTGCATACATATGGTACTCATCAATTAAGGCACTTCTGAGAATCAAACACCAAGTGGAAGGAGTACAAAAATGCTGTTTACCATCCCATCAACAAACACCCACCTAAAAATCAGAAGTTTGCAAAGTTAATGTTAAAAAAAATCACTGCAATACAATTTTTTTGGAATAGTGTTTGCAATTCTGGTTTCCCACCTATAAGAAAGATGTCCTGAAATTTGAAAAAGTTCAGAAAAGATTTACAAGCACGTTGCCAGGGGGAGTCCAGAACTATTGGGCATAGGTTTAGGGTGAGAGAAAAGATTTAAAAGGGTCCTAAGGGGCAGCTTTTTTACGCACAGAGTAGTGTGTGAATGGAATGAGCTGCCAGAGGAAGTGGTGGAGGCCGGTACTATTACAACATTTATAAAGGCATATGGATGAGTGCTTGAAATTGGAAGGATTCAGAGGGATAGGGGCCAAGTGTGAGCAAATGGGACTTGATTAGGTTGGGATGTCTGGTCAGTACTGTACATCTCTCTGACTCTATAACTCTGCCATGCAAATGGCAACTTGCAGCATGATGTGGATAGAAAGGTTCTGACAATTCTACACTCTTGGACCTCAGGAGAGTACACTCACCTCGGAGTCAGGACTTGACATCCAATTCCAGAGACCTTAGCACAGAATCCAGCCTAACTCTAAAATGCAGCTTTCACATGAAGTTTTAAACCAACTGCCTGAACATGTGGATATAAAATTTCCATGGCTTTATTTCAATGATGAACACATTGGTCCAATACTTATCACTCATCCAAGATGACCAAAGCAAGATAACTGGTCATTACCACATTGTTTGCAGGATGTGCACACATTGGCTGTCATGTTCCCTATGTTCAAACATTGAATGTGGTACAAATAACACTTAGACATGCTGGGACATATCAAAAGACTCTATCTATGCAAATCATTAACTTCCAGTAAAGCATACCAACCATTACTCAGGTCCAACTCTGGCTTACGGAAGGCAATCAACGCAATGATCAGCTCAGAACAAACACACAACCAGATAACAAAAACAACACTGTTTAAACATGTGCACACTGCAATCTACTTTCTGCTAACTTGAACACTGGATGGCAAATTGTGGCTGCACCATATGAGAAGTGTCAAACTCTCCGCTGTGGGCATGAGCAACACCATCCTACAACTGACCCCACCTTTCAACGTACTCCAAGTCTCAAAGCAAATCTGTAATTATCCCTGACATTATTAAATACGCACAGTGCAAATTACTGTTTTTGGCATGCTCACAACAGTTTCCCCATGAAGCAATGCACTTTCAACACAACTCAATATTCTCCAGTTTCAAATTGCCAATAAAAAAATTAAGCAGAATATCGATTTTCTGTCATTACGTGCAGCAGACTGTCTATAATTAACTTTACAATTAAAACCAGAGACATCTTGTGGCACTAAAAGGGAATTCAATTTTGTTTGTCTCCAAACTGTCCAATAACTTTCTGTCTCCTACAAAGTAAAAAAAAACTAACTCAGTTAACAGCTGAGGTGAGAATGTCTTTGAAGATTAATGAGCACACGTATCTCCGAGTCTTAGGCTGGAACTTTACCTCATTTTAAAAAATGGGATTTTGTTTGTAAGTGTTACACAATTGTGTACAACACGTGAAGCCTGTGGCCTGGGAGTATATGCTCACCTTTTTGAAAATAAACCCCAAAATGGTGGCAGAGAGATATCATTAGCTTTGAACCAAGTGGGTTCAGTGCAGGCGGTAGTGAGGCAGTGGCAGAGGCAGAGGAGACTTGGCCCAGTGGCAAAAGCTGGTGCCTGTAAAGGGGAGACTACAACACTTGGGTCTATATGGACAGGGGTGAGGCAGTGGAGGAAGGATAGTGGTGCAGGCATGCTCAGGACCGATGGAGTCTCTTTAAGCGGTTTTTTTTTTCTCTTATGCTTAAACTACTCAAAATAGCACTGGATCATGGTGACACTGGAAAGGCTTGTCACTGTATTCTACTGTTTTCCTCACTGTGAAACATGTGACAATCATTCATTCCTAGCCTTAGACTTCTTCTAATTCCAACTCGTTCCTTTATATACTGCCATGACTTAATGCCTGCAATGATACCATCAAATGTTCACAGCAAATGCTTAACTTCAGAATGCAATGCTCAATAAATCCCTTCAGCAATATAACATAATTCATTGCGTGGAACTTATTTGTAGATGTGCAATTATCATTTAAAATCTTCCTTCCCTGCTGTACCATGCTGCTAGCCTTTACCATATTTCTACCTTGATCTCTCTCTTTAGATTTTTAAGTCTGCCTTCATCTAATCCCACCTTCCCCCTTCCCTTTCACAGCCCTAGTTATACAATTTACCAAGACACTGATCTCAAACTGGTTTAAGTAGGGCCCACCCCAAGGGAATAGCTCTCTCTTTATCCAGTGGCGGTGCCGATGTCCTGTAAATTGAAGCTCATTCTTCTCATACCACCCTTTGTGCCAAATGTTTAAATCTCTAATCTGCTTAACCCTACGCCAATTGGCACATGGCCCAGGTAACAATCCTGTCAGCATCAGTCTTCATGAAAGAGAGTTTTACTTTTACCTGCGCATTCTTACGAAAATTCACTGATGCAACAACTACTTCTGGCCTACCATTTTTAAACACATTTATATTAGCCACGAACCAACCATTCCTAAAAGAACACAATTTAACAGCTCCTCAGAAAAATTACACATCAAAAGGCCAAAGTTATGCTATAATAAAATGTTATTATTTCTTGGTCTCCAATCCCCTGCACTATTTTGGCAATTCCACCTCTGCTTTTATACACTTTCTGATAAGATGCAGGTCAAATTACACAATGCACAACCAGAGTTCTAAAAACCCATCGGCAAAGCTACAATTGATTAATTTAAAATTGTGCATCAATCCTGCTGCCTCACATCTTTTGAATACTGCAAAAGATCAAAAAACTATAACAGTATACTATTTACACCCACTTCAATTCAATTTTTAAATGTCAATCCTAGCAGTATTACACCATCATCTTTTCAAAGGATCAGTGCTACACAGACTGTCTTAGCATTGCCACAAGCGGCAACTTACTTTCAGAATTAAAACTGCAGAAGAAAATATTTATAGTTTGGGAACTATTTAGGCCATGTTAGAACATACTCAAACTTAGGGTGAATAATTGTGAAAAGAATTGCAATAGTCTCAGAACAAACTACTTAATGTTTCTAATATTGCAATTAATGTTTAATTTTTAAAGATATTTTTAACTAACTTTGTAAAATACATCTAAACAATAAAATTAGAATACACCTCAGCCTAAGCAATAGAACCATGGTTGTAGCTATCTCATTACTGTTCATTAGTTATTGTGTTGTTTGATAATAAGTATTTTACAGAAACACATTCCAGAAATAGGGTACACAGATATATACTATTGACCTGCAGTCTTTTGACACTAAACCAAACTGCAGCCAACAGATTATGTAACAACAAGTTATCTGATCTCAAAACCTTGATGGCTAATTCAGAAACATGTCAGGATAAATATCTAAGTACTGTGTTTAAATGACAATGTCATTTCTAAACAGTCAATTCTCCTACATTATTTGGACTAAAGCTCATTTAGTTAAGAAGCAAGCTGAACTGCAAAGAAGACAGCTGGAGATCCAAACACAGATTTGGCTATTTGGTTTGTACCCATAATTGCTTGGAAAGGTAGGGGTAATTGATGTCTTAACTTTTGAGATAGATATTGTCACAGGACTAAAGCCAAAAGTACTGTGGTGTTGGTAAACTAAACAAGGTTTTCAACTGGTTCCCAAACAGATCAGTAAAAATCCAGATCAAACCCCTGGTACTTTCTTCCTATCAGCACTGGGGCATGGTTACCCTTCGGGGGGCATAGTTACCCTCCAAAGGGGGGCATATTTACCCTCCTGGGGACTGCAAGAGCTCAAAGGAACGGCTCACCAGTACCTTCTCAAGAGAAACTGTGAACAGTTGCCTAGCTGGCAATGTCCTCATCCGCAGAACAATTTCTTTTTAAAAAGCAGACATACCAACTCTTCAAACATTACACCAATAGTTTGGAATCTGTGCCTGCTTTTTGGCATTTTAAATGGCTGCAGAAAGCTGGATTCACACTGCCTCGAATTGAAAGTGTAAGAGCCTGCACTCCATGGCAAATTACTCACTACAGTTCATGGCTCACATGCTGGTAAACTGAATTGGTGCCCCTTTTCAGAAAGGCTTGCTTTTTCCCCCCCTTCTCTCCTGACAAAAGATGGACAACAGTGGATAAGGTGAATGAGAAAGTAAGTTACTGAAAATTAAAAAGCAGGTGACAGGACACAAGGAGTACCAAACAGTGCAGTTTCAGGAGGAGTGAAAGTTATCGACTATACTCGGTCTTCGTTTTTCTTCAGACACAGAGAATTTTCATTTAAACTTTTTAAGGGCTGTTTTGGGATTACAAATTGGTCCTTAAATCATAACTACCTTGGTTAATAATGGTACTAAATACTTTTGTGTATAGGGCAACTTTACAAAGTCAAATAATGCTGATTACATAACTAATTCCTTTAAGTGTTTTAAAATGAAAATATCATGTTCTGGCGTCAATTCCTCTATATACAATAAACAATTCCAAAACCAAAATAATGCTGGACACTAGGAACATCGGCTATCAAGTACTTGGTCCCATGGAAGTGAGTTTCCTGAAGATCAATAGCAAGGCAACATTGACAGAAGCCAAAAATGGTCAATACTACACATCTCAATCACCAACATTTCACTGTAAGGACCTATAAAGTTATAATTCCAATGGCTGCCCTTGTGAGTTAGATCACTGCAGACATTTTCTAACATCATGTATGGATGGAGTGGCCGAAACTAATAAAGTGTTTCCATATTTGGTTCCAAAATACTTTTGAATACCACGTTCAGTTCTAGGCATAAGTGCAGTCAACACAAAGGTGAATAATGCAACAGATTCACTCCACTATGCTAACATTAGAGCAGTTGGCCACAAATTCATAGGTTTTTTTGGGGGGGGGGGGGTAGAATGTGACCCATTATTAAGATAATCCATTACACATGAATTACTATAGTAAATGTTAGGCGCCTTAAACTGATTGATTTATGATAGACATATCTTGTAAACCGTTAAATTTCAAAAACCAATTTATTGATGGCCAAATTCCCATCCGAGAGAGAGAACGGGGGGACTACGGAGAGGGAGAGGGGGAGAAAGAGAGAGAGAGCGAGAGGGGGGGGAGAGAGAGAGAGAGAGAGAGAGAGAGAGAGAGAACAGAATCTTTCAAAAGTGCATTGAAGTCTGAACAGTTACTTGCATTGTATCCATCGGGAGATGAATAGGTACTTCGAATAGGAAAAAAATTACAGTAGCATCTAAAAGTGTCCAAGCCATAAACTAATATTTCTCCTTTCCCCGAAAATAAACAAGGTTCTCATCAGCATCACTCTCCCTGTTTTTCCAAGGTTGTCAGAAATAGTACTTTTGTACATGGTTTTGTCCTGCAATACAAATACTGAAATCTTTCATCTGGCCTCAATATAAATCCCACCTCACCTTACACTATGGTGTAACAAGTTAACATGTTTTCAGTGACATTTCAAATGTACTTGACTACTGGATATGTCCGTTTTTTATGCTGTCAATTTTACCAGTTATACATAATTACATCATGGATGTATATATAAAAGTAAGGTTATTCTTTGTAGCTGCACAAGTATTTCATAGTAAAATTGCACAACGCAGGAAATCAACTCATGACTACAGGGAATGCAAAATAAATGAGCAACCCGGCCAGTTCATCAATCCAGATCTCCAGCGCACAGACACTAAACGGAAAAAGAGTTACAACTGGTCAACAACATGGATTTCAGCATTGTGGTGTAGGCTGTACAACCGTCGTTACTTTACAGGGAATGATTAGCTATACTACACATTTCCAAAGCCTTTAATCCACACCCATTACAGCATTCTGCCAGCACCAACACTCAGTGGAGGTGGAGTGGGATGCTAGGCAGATAAGTATTTCAAAGAGATGCGGTTTGGGGGGCACAGGGGGGAATTCATGACTGAAAGGGGATTTTAGAAGCCCCAGGATTTCTAGATAGTACAATGGCTGCATCCTCATCAAGTCAGGCAACACAAGGCAGAACTACAGACAGCAGAAGAAATTATGCTCAGTAACTGGTATTGTTCCAGTGCGGCTGGCGACTGAATTACAATCAGATTCTTTTGCAGGACTCAACCCCAGCCTCAGTTCAAGATGGAACATTTTTCTCCCCTTCGAAAACATCTTATTCACAAAATTTGTTAAGGTACTTTACAATAGAATTCAAAGGGCGAAAAATCAAATGATGCAATTTAGTTTATATACAGTAATCCAGGGCATCTCAATCCAGTCTCCATGCAGATTGCACCTACATTTGCACAGCATTAAATATTTCCTGAAAGATACGGCCCGGGGGGGTTTTAAACCAGTTTCAATATGCTATAAGAACATAGTAACCTTTCCCCACTGAGCCTGTGCAGCAGATTCCCCACTCATTTCGCACACCCTCAGCATTAACCCCAGTCTCTAAAACATAGAAGTCTAACAGATAGCGGAAAACTACAATTTGTCTCTGCATGCATCCTTGAGATTAGAAAGTTGAAAATCACACAACACCAGATTATAGTCCAACAGGTATAATTGGAAGCACTAGCTTTTGGAGTGACGCTCCTTCATCAAGTGTGCTCTGAATGCTAGTGCTTCCAATTAAACCTGTTGGACTATAATCTGGTGTTGTGTGATTGTTAACTTTGTACACTCCAGTCCAACACCGGCATCTCCAAATCCTTGGGAATAGTTTGTAAACATAGTCTTGTGTGATGGAGCTACTTGAGTTGAACATCAACAAAACCTCCTGCATCTCTTCTAGGTAAATGCAGAGGGAAACTGGCCCTTTGAAGCACCCTAAATACAAGAAGCAAGATGCTGAGATGTGAGTATGCAGGAAGGACACAGAGGTGAAGATATCAGAGTGTTTGTTAAAATTAATGTAGGGCCACTGTACAGAGGGTCCAGTCATCATGCAGAGAGTAGCATAACGTCTGTGTGAGGCACAGAGACAGAGGGAGGTGGGTGGGAGCAAAGCAACATCTATCCCCTATCTCCACTTTATCCCCCTAGTTAGACTGGGGGAATGGAGGGTGGGGGGAGAAACTGATACATTGGGTGGGGTTGATGGGGAAAGAGGATAGATAGTGAGGTAGGGGAAGGAAGATGGGAGGTTGGAGGAGGGTGGGGTAGTAGATTGGGACAAAGTACAAAGAGGGTAGGAGGTTGGGGAGGAGGATAGAGAAGAGGGGGTGTGGGTGAGAATTTGGGACAGGGTGAGAGAAGAGGGGTAGGGAGGTTGGGGAAGGGTGGGTTAGAGGGAGGGGAGGAACAGGCGAGGGGGATGGAGGGAAGGGACGGGCGAGGGGGATGGAGGGAAGGGACGGGCGAGGGGGATGGAGGGAAGGGACGGGCGAGGGGGATGGAGGGAAGGGACGGGCGAGGGGGATGGAGGGAAGGGACGGGCGAGGGGGATGGAGGGGGAGGGGGGATAGATTAGATTAGTTTTCTTACAGTGTGGAAACAGGCCCTTAGGCCCAACAAGTCCACACCGACCCACCGAAGCGCAACCCACCCATACCCCTACATTTACCCCTTACCTAACACTACGGGCAATTTAGCATGACCAATTCACCTGACCCGCACATCTTTGGACTGTGGGAGGAAACCGGAGCACCCGGAGGAAACCCACGCAGACAGAGATGGAGAGGAGGGGGGATAGAGAGGGAGGGGGATGGGGATGGAGGGGAGGGGGAGGGGAGGGGAATGGAAGGGAAGGGGATGGGGAGGGGGATGGGCGATGGAGAGGGGGTGGGGCATGGAGTGGAGGGGGGTGGGGGCATGGAGTGGAGGGGGGGTGGGGGCATGGAGTGGAGGGGGGGGGTGGGGGCATGGAGTGGAGGGGGGGTGGGGGCATGGAGTGGAGGGGGGGGTGGGGGAATGGAGTGGAGGGGGGGTGGGGGCATGGAGTGGAGGGGCGAGGGGCGGAGGGGTAAGTCACTGTGCATGTGGGCAGTGCGGGGTTCAGGATGGCTGCCTCCTGCACTGGGCACTGTTCTCGCCTGTTGTAGGGTCTACTCCACAGACACACCCCAGGGGTTTGTATTTCCTCCTTAAGCAGCTGAGTCCATGAACCCACCTGATGCTGGAGGGCCCAGGTATGAAAACCTCACAATCCACCGACACCACCTCCACCCTCTGGCCAAAAATCAAAACAAAATAAAAAGTTTGACAATGTAACACCCGCCTGTTAAAATGTGACGACTGGTGGCAACACTGTTTCTCCCTAATCAGTTGAATGTGAAGGCAGAACGCTGCTGGGTCCAGCTTTCTGGGGGAAATACTTCAAACTACAACAATGATCTTAATATTTTAAGCTCTTTGCACTGATCTGCTTTACCCCTCAACACGATTTTTGATTTAGACATTTCTGCTCAAAATACGATTTTAAAAAAACCCCTAGGGGCCTGGGGCCACCACGTTCCGTTACAGCACAATTTCCACCCAATTTTAGCAACGCGCTGTCGGGGAGCTTGATGCCAAGAAAGAAATCTCCATCGGAGACAGAGAGAGAGAGAGAGAGAGAGAAAGGGGTGGGGGAAAACAAAAACGAAGCCAGAGACAGAGAGAGAGAGACAAAAAAGGCAGACAGTTCTTACATGGCTGCAAATATAGGGAGTCCCAGCTCCCACCGTTAAATCCAAACGTTTTGCGGCGATTCCTACGGTCAGACAACAGCTTAAAGCTGGATTGGCAGCATGTCCCAGGTCACACAGGGAAGAGGGATAGAGAGAGAGAGAGAAGTTCCCGACTCAGTGCCTTCAGGTCTGCTTCCTCCCTTCTCCTCCCTCCCTCCCTCTCTCTCCACTGGCGAGCCACCAGTTGGTGCTCAGAGCTGACAGAGGAGGAGCCTCAAGCCGCTGGAAAAGCACCAAACCTCGGTGTGTCTGCCGCTGGTGTGGGATTCCCACTTGGCCCGGGCAGACTGCAGCCCCAGCGGCAAACCCGGGCTACACCCGTTCCACTGCGGGCACTTGGGAACACCCCAAAGTCCGTATCTCACAGTGCATCTAGCGAACAATAAGCAGCTGTGCAATGAACAGCCACTGCAAAAAAAAATGCTGCACCAAAATATCGCCTGGTCCATATTACTGAGGCTTACTGATTATGCACTTCTTCCCAATCATGATTCATACTTATTCCGATCACTTGCGAAACGCATAGTTTTTAATTCAGTGGAAGCTAAACATGTATTTGCAAGTGGGAATGTTCCCTTTTATCTTACAGGGACTGGGAGGAAGTTATGGTACAGTTACATGGGACATCAGCTTACACCCCGTTTCTTTGAGTAGTGGGCTCGGTGCTGTACACGGCGAGATTTACTGGCGTGATCCTGGGAGCTAAAAGGGTTAGATTGACAGTAGGTTGCACAGACAAGGTTGGTATGTCTGAGTGCAGAAGCTTAGAGGGGGATCTAATTGAGGTGCTTCATAACGACTAAAGTCTTTGCTCGCGGAGAGAGAGAGAGATAGCCAGTCAAGAGAATCTAGAACAAGGGCACATGACATTTGTACTTGGCAGTTTAACCGTGATGTCAGAAAACATATTTTTCACAAAGTGGTGAAAATCCAGAACTCTGACAAAAAGCTATTGAGCCTGGATTAATTAAAAATTTCCATTGAGATTTATGTATTTTATTGGACAAGTTGTGATGACAACAGGACCAATAACAAATAATTGCATTTATTTAGTCCTTCTAATGTAATAAAACATCCCCGGTTTCTTTGCGTAAGCATAATAAGTAGAACCTGACAGTAAGTACTGCTAAAGGTAGGTAAACAAAAAAAAAACCTGGTCAAGGAGACAGGTTTTAATGTGTGACATAAAGGAGCAAAGGGAGATAAAGAAGCAGAGAGATTGTGTGTAGAATTCCACATTTTCAGCTGAAGGCACAGTGGTCATTGGTGGGATAATAAACCCAGGAATGAACTTTCAAACAAGCACCATGATATGGCTTGGCTGGTGGTGAGAAGGGCTCTGATGGTGGGATCCTTTATGCAGGCCCCGACCCTCTGCGCCACTGCACGCTGCCCTTGAAGCAGCTGCGGAGGGGGCGAGACTATCACACACCTCCTTTGCGTAGGCACATTCCAGAAGGAAGTCTGGAGAGGAATGCAGTGGTGTTTGTCAAGGTTCATCCCGAGCAGCTCCGTGACGTGGGACTCCATGCTCTACCGTCTGTTCCCCGGGATGCACACCGAGACGAACATCAACTGTGCCTGGAGGATCATCAACTCGGTGAAAGACGCTCTTCGGTCTGCCTGAAACCTGTTGATCTTCCAGCTGAAGGAGTTGACTCCGACTGAGTGTTGCAGACTGGCACATTCCAAGGTCCAGGACTATGTGTTGAGGGAAGCGCTGAAGCGTGGGGCAACTGCTGCCAAGACAGTGGGGAAAGACCACTGTATAAGGTCTGCCTGCCAAAGAAGAATGGGGTGACCCACTCAGTAACTGGGGTCCACTGACACCTCAGCTAAACATTAAGAGGCTGGATGGTTAACATACAAATAACTCAGTCTGATCTATGTAAAGACATGTAATGTGTACATATGAATAGCATCACCAACTGTGCAGATACCAAAAGATTTTGATGAATAAAGTATATTTTTGAAATTAAAACAAAACCAGGAATATTCACGAGGTCGGAATTGGAGAAGGGCAGATATCTGAGAGGTTTGTGGGACTGGAGGGATTACGGTCCACAGAAAGTGAGCAGCGAGGCTACCATTTAAAATATGGATGAGGATTTTCAAAGCAATGCATTGCTCAACCAGGAGTCAACATGAACACTGGGGTGATGGGTAAGCAGGACTTAGTGTGTGTTAGGATGCAGCAGCAGAATTTTGAATGAATTTAAGTTTATGGAGGATAGAAGGTGGGAGGCCAGCCAGATGTGTGTCAAGATAGTTAAATCTCGAAGAAACAAAGTTTTTATGAGCAGATGAACAGAGATAATCAAGGCGTGTAGATGAAGTTAAAGTACAGATCAACCTACAATTCGAGGAACAGGCTTGGCTAGTTAAATGGCCTCCCACTTAATTTGTTATACAAAGTACTGAGGCCACCAGAGTGGAGAGTACTCAGGTTGAAGTATAAGTCTCTCTTGAAGACTTACAGTAATATAGCAATGAAGCATCCTTGCAAAAAATTTTCCCAAGTATTTCATTGATCAGTTTCTTTGGGTTCAGTGCTGTGGACCACTTCTTTAAGCAACCCTCCTTTGGTACAGTCTGGAATGTGCTCCTGCTCCAGTAACATTTAGGTAAATTTAGCTACCCTAAACTCTAAACAGAAACCTTCAGGCACGACTCTGGTTCACTGGAAATAACACAGATTCTCTGGTGATGGAAGAATCAATCTCCCACTGGTAAAAAGTTGAACTGTAATAATCAATGAATAGTTAAGACCTGAAATTTAACCATAAACTATGGTTTTCACAAGACTTACCATGCTCAGAAAATAAAAGCAAACACCAAGCACCGATGCTCTGTATTAACATAAAGTTGACATGTGAGTCAGGATTGCATTGTTGATATGACACTCATTACCATGGAATCTCTGACCTGTATTATCAGTGTTTCCACCAGCATAATGACTGACTGGATGCAGTCCGGCCCGAGATAAAGTTCCCAATTAATTTGAAGATATTCTGAAACAAAGGGAATTGAAGAAAACAGTTTTCCAAAAATTTGACAATAACATTTTCTGGCAGATTTTCATGCATTTTTTTGTAAAATTTGTTTTGATATTAATATCTTCCACAAAAAATTCCCTCAATTAAATAATAACACACCTGTGTCAATACCTTTTCTACTTTTTAAAATAATAAACCTTTCAGAGTTGTCCTGGTATCATCAACCAAATCTAAGAAAGGTGCTCTCTTCTCAGAGAGACACAGCTAATAACCCAAATTGAACAAAAGGTAAATGAAAATATAAAGTATTTCCATTAACAAAGAAAGCCTTCAGTCCCTGTGGTGCCTCTGGTGATGAAAAGCCCCCATGCACCCTGGGAAATACCAGCATGGACAAAACTGCAAAATAAAGGCTCATTATCATATTTAAAGTTCCAACATATCTTTAAGTGGTCTCCCATGCACCTTTTTGCATCAGATAGAGTCAAAAGTGTGGGGTTTGTGGATGCTTTTGATTCAGAAAAGTAGATATTTCAGACATTTAGCTCCCTCCCCTTCACCACCTAACCCAAATTTATCCTTTAAGTCAGATTAAAATTCAGTCCTAAAAGTTGCCTGGTTCAATTTCCAGTAAGTTTTAATGCAGCTAATTTTACCTTGGAAAATAATTCCTTTGGAAATTCACTTTCTATAAATACAAGGTCCTCCTGAACGATAGTTACGTAATCACACAAAGGGAGCTTCAGCTTCACATTACATCCTTCTGATACCTGGTGCAATCTCTGTGTTACTATCTCAGAGAACCATATCCCAATGGAGATAAAGATCAATGTTTTGTCTGCACTATTTCTGAGACAGGCCTGTCCATTTAAAGGTAATCTGCATTAAGTATTCATTTGTAGTTATCATAAAGTCGACTTAGGAATGCATTGATTGTAAAGCTTGATGTAATCAGAGGTCACAAATGGTCAAATGTCGAGACTGATTCCCATTAAGTGAGTAAAATTTCCAGGATGGCTCTAAGTTTCTCCTTTTAAAGAAAGTCCTAGATTCAATTGCCAATCTGTACATAACTCAGTATGTTGAAGCTAACATCAGCATTGTGTATTAGGGAAGAAAAGTCAGAATGTCAGTTTTTTTTATTACTAACCATTGACCCTGAATTAGGTTAGATTAGATTCCTTAGAGTGTGGAAACAGGCCCTTCGGCACAACCAGTCCACATCAACACGCCGAAGAGTAACTCACCCAGACCCATTTCCCTCTGACTAATGCACTTAACACTATGAACAGTTTAGTATGACCAATTCATCTGAGCTGCACGTCTTTGGACTGTGGGAGGAAACCGGAGCACCCGGAGGAAACCCACACAGACACAGGGTTGTGACCATACAGCTACCAAATCTGCATTTGGTGTCTCCAGAGAAAGATCATAAGACAATAAAACAAAGAAGCAGAAGTAGGCCATTTGGTCCATTTATCTGTTCTGCAGTTTAATGAGATCATGGCAGAACTAATAATCAGCAACTCCATTCCTGTTTTATTCCCATGACCCCTGATTCCCTTACTGATTTAACACAATTACTGCTTCAGCCTTGAAAGCCTTGTATGGTAAAGTATTCTATAGTTTCACTACCCTCAGACAAGAAATGCCTCCTCATTGCTGCCTTATTCTGAAGCTTTACCCTGTGGTCCTAGATTTTCCCACAGGGAAACAAGTTCTGTGCATGTACCTTGTTACATCTAATAAAATTGTATACATTTCAATAAAGTCACTTCTTATTCCTCTAACATTCTGTGAATATAATCCCAACCCATTCAATCTCTTCTCATAAGAAAATCTATCCTTGAGAAGGAGCCTAGAGGACCTTCTCTGGACTACCTCCAATTCCAGTATATCTTTCCTTAGATAGGGGAAACAAAACTATTCACAGTATTCCAGATGTGGGCTACTGCCTTCTATAGTTTTAACAAATCTTCTCTATTTTTATACTCTATTCCCTTTGAAACAATGGCTAACATTCCATTTGCCTTACTTATTCCCGAACCGGAATGCTAGCTTTTAGTAATCCATGCACAAGACCCCTCAAATCCTGCTAAGCTCTAACTCAAAAATAATCTTTAACTCCTTTATTTTTCATGTCTATCTCCCTCTGAAGACCCTTTGTGTCATCCTCATCCCTTGCATTCCCACCTACTTTTGTATCATTTGAGAACTTGGTAATAGTATATTTACTCTCCTAATCGTCAATATATATTGTAAATAATTGTAGCCATAGCACTAATCGCTGTTGGACTCTGCTACTAACCAAGGACCATCCTCAAAATGCCTCCTCTATTCCAACATCTGCCTGCTATTAATTAGCCAATTATCTGTCCATGAAAATATACTTGGAGTTTAATTTAGATAAATGCAAGGTGCTGCATTTTGGGAAAGCAAATCTTAGCAGGACTTATATGCTCAATGGTAAGATCCTCGTGAGTGTTGCTGAACAAAGAGACCTTGGAATGCAGGTTCATAGCTCCTTGAAAGTAGAGTCGCAGGTAGATAGGATAGTGAAGGAGGTGTTTGGTATGCTTTCCGTTCTTGGTCAGAGTATTGAGTACGGGAGTTGGGAGGTCATGTTGCGGCTGTACAGGACATTGGTTAGACCACTATTGGAAAATTGCATGCAATTTGTGAAACTTGAAAGGATTCAGAAAAAATTAACAAGCATGTTGTCAGGGTTGGAGGATTTGAGCTATAGGGAGAGGTTGAATAGGCTGGGGCTGTTTTCCCTGGAGTGTCGGAGGCTGAAGGGTGACCTTACAGAGGTTTATAAAATTATGAGGGGCATGGATAAGGTAAATAGACAAAGTCCTTTCCCTGGGGTTGGGGGGAGTCCAGAACTAGAGGGCATAGGTTTAGGTTGAAAGGGGAAAGACATAAGAGAATTCTAAGGGGTAACTTTTTCACACAGAGGGTGGTATGTGTATGGAATGAGCTGCCAGAGGAAGTGGCGGAGGATAATACAATTGCAACATTTAAAAGTCATCTGGATGGGTATATGAATAGGAAGGGTTTGGAGGTTAATGGGCCGGGTGCTGGCGGGTGGGACTAGATTGCGTTGGGATATCTGATCGGCATGGATGAGTTGGACCGAAGGGTCTGTTTCTGTACAGTATTTCTCTATGACTCTATACTACACCCCAACACCATGGGCTCTTATTCAGTAGTCTTATAAGTGGAAACTTAGTGAATATAGAGAACACTACTTTGTGATCAGCAAGTAGAGTAGGCTGGATTAAGTTGCTTAACCTGGAAGGAGTGTTTGGGGTGTTGGGACAATGAGGAGGAAGGAGGTGAAAGGTTAAATGTTATATCCCTTGTGATTACACAGAAAGGTAACCTGGGAAAGGAGATGAGACTTTGGGGATGATTCAGGTGTGAACTGGTGTGTCATGGAATTATTTCCTTGGAATGCTGTCTGGAGAGGATGTGTTTGATGATGGCATTATGTTGGAGGTGGCAGAAATGGTGAGGATAATCCTTTAAAGATGGAGATTAGTGGCGTGGAAAGTGTGGAGAAGAGAAACCCAATCATGGTTCTAAGCAGGAGGGGAAAGGGTAAGGATAGAAATGTGGGAAATGGGTCAGACAGTGTTGAGGACCCTGTCAACCTCAGTAGTTGGGTGGCATGTTTTTTGGGAGCAATCTTCACCCGAGGGAAAAGGTAAACATGTCAGAGGCACCATCGTGGAAGACAGCATTATTGAATGAGAGATCAGAGAAATTGGGAGAATGGAATGAAGTCCTTACAGCAGGAGGGTTGTGAGGTAGCTGAGGAAGCCCAGGGAGTTTGGTGATGAATAATAGTGGACAGCCTATTCCAGGATATGGAAACAGAGAAGTTAAGGACAGAAGAGGAAGTGTTAGAGGTGTATTAGATGAAGATGAGAGAAAGAGGAAAATTAAAAGCAAAATTGTATAATGTTTCTAGTCCTGAACAAGAGCAGGAGTAGCACTGATAGAGTCATAGATGTACTAGAGAAAGGAATGTGGGAAAGCAAAAGGCTCATTGCATTCATTTAACAATATAATTAAGTTACGTCTTACAACCCTTTTTGCTATACACCAAATTTGACCAGATGTACAGTATTACGGAAATAAAATATTACTGCAGTAGCTCTGTCACAAGTCTAAATGTTTTTCAAAAATAGTTCAACCCAGAATTCTGGGGACTCCTTGTTTATCAAATCTCCTTTGTTCCTTTCCTCTTGAATAGAGGACAAATTCTTATAAAGCCCACTACTTCTCCACAGCAGAAGCATCTGCGTTGTTTCTCTTTGGCTGTGTCTCACAAAAGCAGCTGTTCCTCTACTTGAGTTACTGAGGGACGGATTAAAAACTGTTACTTGGTCTCAATGACAATCAGCTGGAATTTCATCCCCAATGGCACCCACATCACACAGGCCTGTCTCCAATCTGGGGTGATACTCAAAATTTCCAACCTGACCTGAAGTTAAAGGAGATATTTTAAAACATAACATTTGTGTAAACTCCAGCATTTGTAATACTTCCTTAAATTATTGAAATTTGACTCTGAACTCTTTTTTACGATTTAAATGATCCTTTATTTTTGCTACTTGGTTAATTTTTGTGATTTTCTTTTCCATAGCTCTCTTCAAGATGTAGCTACCTGCTGTTCTGCAACCCCTAAATGCCATGCACCTTTCTGCACCTCAAATAAGTGGCCACTGACCATGACCTTAAATCATGTTGGTATACCAATTCCATTCATGAGAATGAAAACTTCATTGGGTTCATGAAGAGACAACGAACATTGAAGTCAATGGCGACACTCCCTGTCACCTTGGCTGAAATCAGCCAATACACATCAGATAGAGAATCAACCTTGTGACCTGGCAATGTATGTGGATCATTTGTTTGATTAGATTAGGTTCCCTACAGTGTGGAAACAGGCCCTTCGGCCTAACCAGTCCACACCAACTCTTGGAACAGTAACCCACCCAGACCCATTTCCCTCTGACTAATGCACCTAACACTATGGGCAATTTAGCATGGCCAATTCACCTGACCTGCACATCTTTGGACTATGGGAGGAAACCGGAGCACCCGGAGGAAACTCACACAGACACAGGGAGAATGTGCAAATTCCACACAGACAGTCGCCAGAGGCTGGAATCAAACCTGGGACCCTGGTGCCGTGAGGCAGCAGTGCTAACCACTGGACAACCGTGCTGCCCTGAAACATGGGTGAACCTCTTGACCTAATTTGTACATTCACAGAATAAATTTTCTTTATTCAGCTGGAAGAATGGTAGTTTCATAATCAGAATGAAAATAATTCATATACATCTGTTTGTTGGAATGTTAATTTTTTATAACCATACCTGATACAAAACAAACTGAAAAAAATCCATCAGATACCAAGTGAAATAAGTGGAAGCTTTAACAGCATTGAGATGAGAGCACCATAAAATGAATAGAAGCACATCATCATCGATCAAAAGCTGTAAGTCAGTGTTAAACCACAAGTCTGTTCTTGATGTATTATGTCTGACAGCAAGATTAGATACAATTACCCATCCTTTTGTCTGAGATTGTTCTGGTGAAAGGCAAATAATTCCAAAATGACAAAGTTTTTGTTAATATTTTTAAAACATTTTTTGTCTTCTGGGGACTTGTATTTACTGATAAATGTCCTTGAAAAGGCATATTACATATGCTAGTTTCAATTCCCGCTGTTTCTCTCTCTCTTCCCCTATTCATTTACAGGGACAGACTATTTACTATCATGTTTTTGCCAACAGGAACTAATGAAGATGATGACAATAGGAAGATTGTCTTGTCTGCCCTCTTCTACCTCTGCTCAGAAACTAACAGGTTCCTATTTTCCATCTCCCATCGCAGTGTAGAAATGAGGCAGTGAAAGAAATTACACACCAACAGATGTTCTAGGAGTATCAACCATAAGCAATTGGTTTTGAAAAAGAAAGGAGATGACACCCCAAGCTAACTTTTAAAAATTGGAACATTGCCTGAATAGTGCTTCTTATGTAACCGAGTTTCTGATGGTGCAATACCAATAGTATCACCACCATTTCTGGATAGACATTCCAATGAGCAACATTCACAAAATTCCAACTCTTATCTGTCCTTGTGACATGTCTGGTACTGGGTGCAATTACTGGATGTATTTTAACAAGTTCAGTGTCACTTAATCAAAATTGTAGTATCTTCCCTGGCTCTTTTTTTATTTCGGTATTGCCATGAGCAAAATAGCAAAGGAGATAATCTCTGTTACCCAGTCACACAAAGGAAAGCATCAAAGTAGTACTTAAGAACAGCAATAGAAAGTAACAATGAAGAAATTGTAATTTCTATTTAGCAGGTGTGCCAGGTGCTGGGTGTGATTCTGCAATTCTCCACATAGCGAGCACTTGCTCTGAGCCACATCATTGACATAGACATCAGGCAAACATGACAGAGCAAGAATCACTCGGGTTCCTTTCTTAATGCACAGAAATACCAACAGCATCTCAGTGTACAGTCTCACTGTGTACAACAATGCCACTCATGGTTGGGTCCCATGCATGAATCCATTTAACTGTACTATCAATGCTGCCCTTTGCTCCTTGCATATGCACCCTTTTGGGTGGTGGTCCACCCCGGTACTAGTGGATGTGGTGGTTGCAGTAAAAATGGAGCTTTGAAATGGTGAGCAATTGAAACCATCAATGATTGCACTTCTTTTAAAGGCTAAAGTGATTCTTAATCATTAAAACTTCATATATAATCTATCCATATTTGCAGTGTTGACACTAGAACTGCACATAAAATCAATAACACTATAAGTATGATAAAATAAAGATGCTGCAGAATTTATTTTGTCGAGAAAATTCACCCTGTTGCAATGAAATTGACCATAAAAATAGCCAACATTATTATAAGAAAGTTTGTGGAATAAAACAGTCTAGCAATTTAAATTCCTTCTGGACAGCAGAAATAATTTGATATTGATTTCCAAACAGGAAATCATTGCTCTGACAGTGAAGTAACTTAATATTCAAATGTATTGCCTTGAATACCATCTACATGGAGAGAATTACCAAACAACTTAAAGGAAAACAAGTCTCCTTTTCCAAGCTATCAGTTGCTATGGTAACCATTTATAGGTGATGCATGCTGACAGTGATGTAATTTAATAATAAACACTGTGACCCATTTTATTCTGACAGACATTTGGAGATTATGTGAACAATCAGCTGTAGATCACTAAATGCAGACTGATAAACTACACATCCCTATTATTTTTCCCTTTGAAATCAATTAGTGAAAGGGATGGAATGTGGTCAACGATTCAATGGATTATTTCAAAATCTGGAGTAAATTGATTATATGAATTTCCAATTGGTCATAATGAAATTGTCTTATTGTTCTCATGCACATGGAGTTGAAGACAATTATTGCGTGAAATACAATGGTTGGTGGAGATTTGCACGCACATGATAAATTCCTTTGTGGATGTAATACAGAAAACAGGTATTCCAATTAATAGAAAAGGAAAGGGTAGTATTAAGCTTACTTAGTATTGAATTCCACAAGTTCAGAATATGACCTTATCACACTGTTTTTCATACTCCACCACCCTCTCCCAGCTGTACCTTGTTTGTGTCTAGTTGGCTTTTGCTCTCAGGAGAGTAGACCCATTTCCTCCTTTTCACAGTTGACATTTACATCTATTTTACATCTCTATCTCTCCTTTACCACATCATCACTGTCCGTCTTTTGTCATAGGCCAATAACCATCTGTTCTACTTGGTTCTCCCCAGCTTCTGCCCCTAATCTAAAAACAAACCTTTCTGGCTCCTTTCTGTTCTGAAGAGGAGTCATACTGGACTCAAAGTGTTAACTCTGTTTCTCTGTCTACAGATATTCCCAGACCTGCCGAGTTTCTCCAGTGCTTTGTTTTTATTTCATAGGTATCTTACCCAACTGATGCAATCAACTGCTCTTCAACTATACTGTGAGAACATAAGATATGACAACAAGCAAAAGAAAAATATATTTAGTAATGATGATGAACTGAATTGGCCTGATGAACATAATTATTTTTAAAAACTGAAATGGAACAATTAAATATACAATAATCCACTTAGCCGATCACAAAACATAACTGCATCGGTTTAGTAAAAAGTTTTCTTAAAACTATAATTGTACAACTTGTTCTAAACAAACAGTTCAAAAGAAACAGTTACAGCTATGTGTGTAAGACACAGTACAAAAAAAAATGGTAGATCACACACAAAAATGTTTGCCACTTCGTGCCCTAGGCAATTGATTGTGCTGTCCCGAGCACATTACCAGGGTGTGGCTATGAAAGACCCAATATCTAGAATTAGTTAATAAATAGAGTCATACAGCACGGAAACAAACCCTTCGGTCCAACTTGTCCATACCGACTAGATATCCCAAACTAATTTAGTCCCATTTGCAAGCACTTGACCCAAATCCCTCTAAACTCTTCCTATTCATGTACCCATCCAGATGCCTTTTAAATGTTGTAATTGTGCCAGCCTCCACCACCTCCTCTGGCAGCTCATTCTGCGGTAAAAAGTTGCCCCTTAAGTCCCTTTTATATCTTTCCTCTCTCACCCTAAACCTATGCCCTCTAGTTCTGGACTCCCCCAATCCAGGGAAAAAATCTTGTCTATTTACCCTATCCATGTCCCTCATGATTTTATAAACTTCTATAAGGTCACCCCTCAGTTTCCCAATGCTTCAGGAAAACAGCCCCACCCTATTCAGACTTTCCCTATAGCTCCAACTTCCAACCCTGGCAACATCCTTGTAAATTTTTTCTGAACCCTTTCAAGTTTTGTAACATCCTTCCAATAGGAGGGAGACCAGAATTGCACGCAATATTCCAAAAGTGGCCTAACTAATGTCCTATACAACCGCAATATGACCTCCCAGCTCCTATTCTCAATGCTCTGACCAATAAAGGAAAGCATATTAAATACCTTCTTCACTATCCTATCTACCTGAGACTCCATTGTCAAGGAACTTTGAACCTCCACTCCACTCTCTTTGTTCAGCAACACTCCCTAGGACCTTACCATTAAATATATAAATCCTGTCCTGATTTGCCTTTCCAAAATGCATCACCTTGTATTTATCTAAATTAAATACCATCTGCCACTCCTTGGCCCATTGGCCCATCGTATTCTGAGGTAATCTTCTTCCCTGTCCACTACGCCTCCAATTTGGTGTCATGTGCAAACTTACAAACTATACCTCCTGTGTTCACATTCAAATCATTTATATAAATGATGAAAAGCATTGAACCCAGCACCAATCCTTGTGACACACCACTGGTCACAGGCCTCCAGTCTGAAAAGCAACCCTCCACTACTACCCTCTACCTTTGAGCCAGTTCTGTATCCAAATGGCTAGTTCTCCCTGTATTCCATGTGATCTAACCTTGCTAATCTGTCCACCATGAGGAAACTTGTCATACACCTTAGTGATCTCCACGCACAAAGCCATGTTGACTATCCCTGATCAGTCCTTCCCTATCCAAATACGAGAAAAATCCCGTCCCTCAGGATTCCCTCCAACAACATGCCCATCACCGATGTCAGGCTCACTGATTTATAGTTCCCTGGCTTTTCCTTACCATCTTTATTAAATAAATATTTGGCACACGTTAGCCAAGCTCTTGTCTTCCGGCTAGGTAAAAACCTCAGATGCTGCCTAAATTGCTGTGCTTTTCCAGCACCACTAATCCAGAATCTAATCTTCTGGCACCTCACCTGTGACTATTGATGGTCTAAATATCTCAACAAAGGGCCCAGCAATCACTTCCCCAGCTTCCCACAATGTTCTAGGGTACACCTGATTAGGCCCTGGGGATTTATCCACCTTTATGCATTTTAAGACCTCCAGCAATTCCTCCTCTGTAATATGACCATTTTTCAAGATGTCACCATCTATTTCCCACATTCTGTATCTTCCACAACTGGAGCCACTTTTTTGTCACCATACAAAATGTAAATTACAGGGGATAAGATACGGACTTCAAAATTTCATTTTAAAAAAAAGAAATTGAATTCACAAGACAAAAGAAACAAATGATTGAATAGAAGAGGGGAAAGTAGTATATTTGATTATACATTTCCTCTTCATTGTTGACACCTGGATTCAGCTTCACCTTGCTGTCTTGCTGGTAGGTGGTGTAAACTTCAATTATATAAGAAACCTCAATCCAGTTTGTAAGTGGGCAAAATTGCCAAAGTTTGCGAGATGGGCTGTCTAATTTGGGAAATTGATAAAACATCACATTGAACTCCTAACACTGTTGCACAAAGTCCTACACATGAGGTTACCCTTGAAAAGTTCTTGTTTCTAGCCTCAGTGTCGGAGATTTAATGCTGATCCCTGGAGTCACAAAATGAGAATTTTGGTTTCTTTCCATCACCCAAGTGTTTGACATCTGCAGCAACTCATCACCTAAACTGAGAAAGCTACAGTCATCTATTTGGAGATGGTGAGGTCTGCAGATGCTGGAGATCAGAGTCAAAAGTGTGGTCCTGGAAAAGCACAGCAGGTCAGTCAGCATCCGAGAAGCAGGAAAACCAATGTTTTGAGCTGGAGCCCTCTATCAGGAATCTCTTGACGAAGGGCTCCAGCCCGAAACGTCAATTTTCCTGCTCCTCGAATGCTGCCGGACCTGCTGTGCTTTTCCAGCAACACACTCACTACAGTCAGCTATTTGCCTAACCTGGAATGTTTACCCTCTCCTTGAAAGCCACTTTTCAAGATCCAGAGTCACAATTTAAGGGCACACAATTGTGTTTTTCATTACAGAAAAAGGGTGTCCCTGGCTACGCCAGCATTTACTGTCCACAATGAAATGGTAGTCCTAGTGTTTTTGTAACTAATATTGTGCAGCTTACCAGAGTGACTCCCAAATGCATCTTTATGTATTAGCCACAGGAGCTTTGATTAACAGAGTTTCCTGAAACCTGAGTGGATAGAACCCTGGGCCCCTTTGACAAATTGAACCTTAAAGTTTAACTTGTGAGCTAGGTTGTGGTGAGTCAATTATTAACAGTGCCCTTGAGTAGTACAGGCTGCTAGGTTAAAGTATCATACAGAGGACTGACTTTAATATTCTCGCTAAATTGTGTGGCTAGGCAAAAAGCAGAATTCTATCCATAGGTCAGCCTCTTTAAGTTATTACATGTGTAACTGAGTGGAAACATTTAAAGGACTTATGCAATTAACCAAATTACTGGCAGGCAACAAATAAAAATTAGGGTGCCTTGGCTGACAATTTTTCTGAGCTACCATTACCTGCCGTATGATCTTGGAGTAATCTCAACTCCAATGGAATACCTTTTACCTATTTCTCAAAGAAGACATCAAGTGAACTTGAAGACCATTTCAGGAGGTTATCAGCTGGTCAATAGACAACTGAGTAGCATGGATTTGAGCCCTGGATGCAATGGCCATCAACTCCCAACAGCAACATAGTGAACCTCATAAAACGAGTCAGTAGATTACTAGGTTCCTCCCAACCAATGAAGTGAAGGTGTGTAGTTTCAGCAGTAGCCGCTCATCTTTCTTCGATCTAATCATGGCAGGTGGCTTGAATACTGTATATAGGCATATGTTCTCTTATTCACCTTCCAAATGCCAATTTCAACCAGCTGTTATGAGTACCAGTTTCTTCAGGAGAATGATAAGGAACATCTAGGTAAAAACAATGACTGCAGATGCTGGAAACCAGATTCTGGATCAGTGGTGCTGGAAGAGCACAGCAGTTCAAGCAGCATCCGAGGAGCAGTAAAATCGACATTTCGGGCAAAAGCCCTTCAGGAATAAAGACAGAGCGTGTGAAGGTTGGAGAGATAAGGTAGAGGAGGGTGGGGGTGGGGAGAAAGTAGCATAGAGTACAATAGGTGAATGGGGGAGGGGATGAAGGTGAAAGGTCAGGGGGGAGGGTGGAGGATAGGTGGAAAAGAAGATAGGCAGGTAGGACAAGTCATGGGGACAGCGCTGAGCTGGAAGTTTAGAACTGGGGTGAGGTGGGGGAAGTGGAAATGTGGAAACTGTTGAAGTCCACATTGATGCTCTGGGGTTGAAGTGTTCCGAGGCGTCTGGTGTGAGGGAGCAGCGGTGAAGGAGGCCTAGGACCTCCATGTCCTCGGCAGAGTGGTAGGGGGAGTTGAAATGTTGGGCCACAGGGGGGTGTGGTTGACTGGTGTGAGTGTCCTGGAGGTGTTCCCTAAAGCGCTCTGCTAGGAGGCGTCCAGTCTCCCCAATGAAGAGGAGAGTGCATCGGGAGCAATGGGCACAATAAATGACATTGGTGGATGTGCAGATAAAACTTTGATGGATGTGGAAGGCTCCTTTAGGGCCTTGGATGGAAGTGAGGGAGGAGGTGTGGGCGCAGGTTTTGCAATTCCTGTGGTGGCAGGGGAGGGTGCCAGGATGGGAGGGTGGGTTTGGGGGGGGCGTGGACCTGACCAGGTAGTCACGGAGGGAACGGTCTTTGTGGAAGGCGGAAAGGGATGGGGAGGGAAATATATCCCTGGTGGTGGAGTTTGTTTGGAGGTGGTGGAAATGTCGGTGGATGATTTGGTTTATGCGAAGGTTGGTAGGGTGGAAGGTGAGCACCTGGGGGTTCTATCCTTGTTACAATTGGAGGGGTGGGTGCGAAGGTTGGTAGGGTGGAAGGTACATCTGTTTTCCACATAGATTCACTCAGAGCAACTTGCATGGTGCCAAATTAAATATCCTGAGATGTTCTATACTTACAAATCCAATGCCACATACCAAATTGATTCATAACCACATTTCCTGCATAAACACCTCTAACTTTGCCAAGGACAAAATACACAAAATTAAACTGTCATAGTAACTGTTGATTAAATTAAAACAAATTCTTTAGCAAAACTAAGAATCTCAACCAGATATTTTACCCTAGAAGGCTTAACATTACTGGTGTACAGAACACACTGACTGTGACAATGGCAATAACAATTCATTAAACTATCCACACTGAGCTTTTCAAGAGCCAACAGTTTAAACATTTGAACAGATAGAATAAACATAGAGTACTCAACTAATATTGTAATGTTCCTTCTTTCAGAAAATCGTTAGATGATAAATGTGAGCTTAATGATGGAAGTTACAACCATAGTAACACAATTTTTAAATTTCTTGCTGCACAAAATAGATCTCTTCAGGTGAAGGTTGGTACATCTTGACAGACAGCACTGTGCTCTGTCAATTCCATATCTGCATCATTGCCAGCAGCTTTTACACGACAAACAGGCAGCATGCCCTAAACTCTTAGGGGAGTAGTCCTCGATGAAATCCACCCATCAATCAGGAGGCCCCAGTAAGGAAGCAGAGGGCAGCCTACCACAGCTCCAGGGGATTGGCAACAGCCAGAATCCTGGTTGGGATGGTCTAGATCAAGGGGTTGGTGCCTCTAATTTTTTGTGTCTGTGCCCATTGTCAATCCCAGTGGTGATCCCAAAATCTGATGTGTTTAGAACAAGATAAGAGCCAGAAGATAATCTGGTCAAGTTAGGTTGTATAAAATGCTCCATGCCCACTTTCCAACGTCTTCGTGCATGCATCTGTAGACAGAGGTGATTGGTGAATAGAGAGGCTCTTATTCCCAAAGCTGAAAATGTGTTGCTGGTTAAAACACAGCAGGTTAGGCAGCATCCAAGGAACAGGAAATTCGACGTTTCGGGCCAGAGCCCTTCATCAGGAATGAGGAGAGGGTGCCAGGCAGGCTAAGATAAAAGGTAGGGAGGAGGGACTTGGGGGAGGGGCGATGGAGATGTGATAGGTGGAAGGAGGTCAAGGTGAGGGTGATAGGCCGGAGTGGGGTGGGGGCGGAGAGGTCAGGAAGAGGATTGCAGGTTAGGAGTGCGGTGCTGAGTTCAAGGGAATCGACTGAGACAAGGTGGGGGGAGGGGAAATGAGGAAACTGGAGAAATCTGAGTTCATCCCTTGTGGCTGGAGGGTTCCCAGGTGGAAGATGAGGCGCTCTTCCTCCAACCGTCGTGTTGTTATGTTCTGGCGATGAAGGAGTCCAAGGACCTGCATGTCTTCGGTGGAGTGGGAGGGAGAGTTAAAGTGTTGAGCCACGGGGTGGTTGGGTTGGTTGGTTCGGGCGTCCCAGAGATGTTCCCTGAAGCATTCTGCAAGTAGGCGGCCTGTCTCCCCAATATAGAGGAGGCTACATCAGGTGCAGCGGATGCAATAGATGATGTGTGTGGAGGTGCAGGTAAATTTGTGGCGGATATGGAAGGATCCCTTGGGGCCTTGGAGGGAAGTAAGGGGGGGGAGGTGTGGGCGCAAGTTTTGCATTTCCTGCGGTTGCAGGGGAAGGTGCCGGGAGTGGAGGTTGGGTTGGTGGGGGGTGTGGACCTGACGAGGGAGTCACGAAGGGAGTGGTCTTTGCGGAACGCTGATAGGGGAGGGGAGGGAAATATATCCATGGTGGTGGGGTCCGTTTGGAGTTGGCGGAAATGACGGCAGATGATATGCTGTATGCGGAGGTTGGTGGGGTGGTAGGTGAGAACCAGTGGGGTTCTGTCTTGGTGGCGGTTGGAGGAGCGGGGCTCAAGGGCGGAGGAGCGGGAAGTGGAGGAGATGCGGTGGAGGGCATCGTCGATCACATCTGGGGGGAATCTGCGGTCCTTGAAGAAGGAGGCCATCTGGGCTGTATGGTATTGAAACTGGTCCTTCTGGGAGCAGATGCGGCAGAGACGAAGGAATTGGGAATATGGGATGGAGTTTTTACAGGGGGCAGGGTGGGAGGAGGTGTAGTCCAGGTAGCTGTGGGAGTCAGTCGGTTTATAGTAGATGTCTGTGTTGAGTCGGTCGCCCGAGATAGAAATGGAAAGGTCTAGGAAGGGGAGATCTCCAGCATCTGCAGACCTCACTTTTTACTCTTATTCCCAAAGGTTTGGCCAAAGCTTAGATGGCAATTGTAACATGTTGTTTCTGTTCTGTTGAGAGGAGACCTGAGAGAGGAGTCAAGATAATGACTGGCATCTAGGGTGGATGGGAAAGAACATTTTCTCCTAGTAGTGGGTCAACCACTAGGGGGCATAGATATAAGGCTGAAAGTAGAAAGCTAAGAGAAGAGTTGAGGAGGAAGTTTTTCACCTAAAGTGGGTTGTGGGAGTTTGGAACTCACTGCCTGAAAGGATGGTTGAGTCAGAAATGCTCATAATGTTCAAACAATATTTATTTGCTTTACCATAACCTCCAGAACTATAGGCCAAGAGGTGGAAAAATGGCATTAGTGCAGTAAGATCTTTGTTGACCAGAATGGGCATGATGAGACAAATGGCCTCCCTCAGTGCTGCAAACATCAATGACCTGAGTGTTATGGTTGTTCAGCTAAAAATCCATTAACTGATGGAGAGACTGATACCATTTGGAGAAAGAGCAATCAGCATCAAGTCACTCAAAAGCCTGGTGCTGTTTTCAATGTCAGACGGGAGGTTTATCAAAATCCAAATTTTTCTTTCTCAAAAGTGCACAACGTTGATGAGGAATAATTTAAAGCTCACATGATGAGTCTGGGTTTTGTAGAAATTCTTCAAGGTCTCTGCATGACTGTAGGGAAACAGTGGTGTAATTTTAATCTCGTGTTCAGCACAAATCTGATGAGACCAGATCAATCATCTGATTAACCCGTGTATGACCCCACTATCCAGAGTCTTCGTTGCAAGGTAAGTCTGGGTGAGGTATAAAACACATGTCCACTGTGATCCCATCAGTTCTTTGCAGGGTTAGGGTTAGGTTAAGATGACTAACACTTCTCCATTCCTTCCTCACAGTATAAACAGGACACCAGGAAGCAAACACCATCTTTGTTATACCACAATACAGCAGCAATACTGCAAAAAGGTCAGTTCAGTCACTATAATTAAAAAAAAAACGTAGCTATGGCTCACAACCATGTTTTCCTACATCTCTAATTAATTTTTTTGGGAGGTGGCATATTTCACTGTGGGAGGGAACAAACTTCTCATACTGTGGTCCAACACTTAACATTCAGCAACTGTTTATAAAGCATTTCAAAGAGTAAGGTATCCACAGTAAGAAACAAAACTGTGCAGCCAAGGTCATGTCCAACTTGAGAGGTGAATTTAAAACTAGCACTGTCATTTTTCCCTTATTACAATGTTCTGTAGTATAGTGGAATAGATTTTCCTGACCTTTTAAGTTGACAGACAGACAGATTTGAACAGTAAAGAGTACCACCTAATACCAAAGACAGTTCTACACGTAGTGGATGTTTTGAGAGAGCTCACCCATAGTGTATGCAGAACCAAGCCATTTAATAACAGCGGGAATGGTGCCAAGGCTTATCATTGCCTCACATCCATATATGTTCACTTTCAGTGATCAGGAGCAGGAACACAACAGATTTATTTTTGTCTCATGACTCTGGGGCATGGCTAAAGACTTCAACTACTGACCCCTGCTGAGATCCACCATCTCAGCACAGGTCAGACTCTCTTGGCAGAATTTAACACCTCTTTTGTAGCAAATTTGGTGGTGGGGTACTTAATCCGATGGAAAGGTAGTGGATGGGGAACACCCAGTCGTCCTGACTCTACCCTGATTATATCTGTGGCCTTCCCATCCAACTGTGGGCTTCACTGGGCTATTACTGTACCTCTAAGAGCTTCATCTTGATGCTGAAGGTATTCACTCAGTGTTGGATAGCGAACATGCCATGGGGGAATGCAGGTATGCTTGCAGTCACCCACAGAGAACCCCTTCATTCAAAATTACTTAGTCATAGAGTCACAGAGATGTACAGCATAGAAACAGACCCTTCGGTTCAACCTGTCCATGCCAACCAGATATCCCAACCCAATCTAGTCCTACCTGCCAGCACCCAGCCCATAACCCTCCAAACCCTTCCTATTCATATACACATCCAAATGCCTCTTAAATGTTGCAATTGTACCAGCCTTCACCACATCTTCTGGCAGCTCGTTCCATACATGTACCACCCTCTGCGTGAAAAAGTTCCCCTTAGGTCTCTTTTATATCATTCCCCTCTCACCCTAAACCTATGCCCTCTAGTTCTGGACTCCCTGACCCCAGAGAAAAGACTTTGTCTATTTATCCTATCCATGTCCCTCATAATTTTGTAAACCTCTATAAGGTCACCCCTCAGTCTCTGACGGTCCAGGGAAAACAGCCCTAGCTTGTTCAGCCTCTCCCTGTAGCTCAGATCCTCCAACCCTGACAACATCCTTGTAGATCTCTTCTGAATCCTTTCAAGTTTCACAACATCTTTCCGATAGGAAGGAGACTAGAATTGCACGCAATATTCCAACAGTGGCCTAACCAATGTCCTGTACAGCCGCAACATGACCTCCCAACTCCTGTACTCAATACTCTGACCAATAAAGGAAAGCATACCAAACGCCTTCTTCTCTATCCTATCTACCTGGGATTCCACTTTCAAGGAGCTATGAACCTGCACTCCAAGGTGTCTTTGTTCAGCAACACTCCCAAGGACCTTCCCATTAAGTGTATAAGTCCTGCTAAGATTTGCTTTCCCAAAATGCAGCACCTCGCATTTATCTGAATTAAGCTCCATCTGCCACTTCTTAGCCCATTGGCCCATCTGGTCCAGATCCTGTTGTAATCTGAGGTAACCCTCTTCACTGTCCACTACACCTCCAATTTTGGGGTCATCTGCAAACTTACTAACTGTACCTCTTATGCTCACATCCAAATCATTTATGTAAATGACAAAAAGTCGAGGGCCCAGCACTGATCCTTGTGGCACTCCACTGGTCACAGGCCTCCAGTCTGAAAAACAACTCTCCATCACCATCCTCTGTCTTCTATCTTTGAGCCAGTTCTGTATCCAAATGGCTATTCCATGAGATCTAACCTTGCTAATCAGTCTCCCATGGGGAACCTTGTCAAATGCCTTATTGAAGTCCATATAGATCACATCTACTGCTCTGCCCTCATCAATCTTCTTTGTTACTTCTTCAAAAAACTCAATCAAGTTTGTGAGATATGATTTCCCATGCAAAAGGCATGTTGACTATTCTTAATCAGTCCTTGCCTTTCCAAATACATATACATCCTGTCCCTCAGGATTCCCTCCAACAACTTGCCCACCACCGAGATCAGGCTCACTGGTCTATAGTTCCCTGGCTTGTCTTTACCGCCCTTCTTAAACAGTGGCACCACGTTTGCCAACCTCCAGTCTTCCAGCACCTCACCTGTGACTATCGATGATACAAATATCTTAGCAAGAGGCCCAGCAATCACTTCTCCAGCTTCCCACGGAGTTCTCAGGTACACCTGATCATGTCCTTGGGATTTATCCACTTTTAACCATTTCAAAACATCCAGCACTTCCTCCTCTGTAATCTGGACATTTTGCAAGATGTAACCATCTATTTCCCTACAGTCTATATCTTCCATATCCTTTTCAACAGTAAATACTGATGCAAAATATTCACTTAGTACCTGATCCAGAGACCTGGCATCAGGAAGAGGAGCCATTTCTCCTACTCTTGCTGCCAACTCCCCTGCAACCCTCAACCACGAGAAACCCACCCCTCCCCCCTTCTGGCTATCACTTTCTTGGATCCAATAACGATACTAACTCTCAGGCACTGCTCAGTTAATGTATGATTGAGACTTAACTTGCCAACATTCCCAAAGGGAGCTGACCCTGGGCTACCCCCATTATCCTGCCAGCTGGTTCTATGTCCATGGGCTCTGTTGAATACCTCCTTTTTGAGTGCAGCTAGTTGGAGCAGTTTAGTACAAGGTATTGACAGTTTGGAGATGAAACCAAATTAGCATAAGAACCGCCATCTCCACGTCAAACCGTGACTTAAAGTGAAAAAGCAAAGAATAGGAACATTTTAAAATATTCAGGAGGAGTACTGAACAGAAGGAGAATAGTAAAACAAAGAGCAAAATGCCTGGCCCTGATGAACCGTACAATAAAAAGCAGACAAACAATCCCCATGGATTAATAAAAATGGGACGGAAATATACACCACTAAACTATAGAGCGGTGAGCTTGTCATTGATTATGAATATAGTCATTGGAAGTAAAAAAGAAATAGTGGGGCATCAGGAGAAGCATGGTGTAAGAGCAAGGAAATTTACAGTTCTTCCTTGATCTATTACATCAACAAATTACATCACCACCGATATTCAGTACCAGAAGTGTGTACCATCTATAAGATGCACTGCAGGAATTCACCAAGTTTCATTAGACAGTACTTTTGAAACCTATGACTACTGCCACCTAAAGTACGAGGGCAGCAAATACACAGGAACACCACCACCTGTAAGTTTCCCTTCAGGTCAATCACCAAACTTGGAAATATATCACTGTTCCTTTACTGTCGCTGGGTCAAACTCCTGCAATTCCCTCCATAATCAGAAGTCACACAAAACCAGGTTACAGTCCAACAGGTTTATTTGAAATCACAAGCTTTTGGAGCGCTGCTTCTTCGTCAGTGTTCCAAAAGCTTGTGATTTCAAATAAACCTATTGGACTTTAACTTGGTGCCATGTGACTTCTGACTTTGTCCACCCCAGTCCAACACCAGCACCCCCACATCATCCCTCCATAATGGCATTTCCTGCTGCTTCACCATAACTGTGTAAATTTAGTCTTTACGTGTGTAAGTCTAATTCCTTTCTGAAACCATGATGGATTTCGTTGGAAAGGAGAATGCACTACATTTAAAGTACCTAACCTGAACAAACCTTTGACACACATAGGGGATTACACAGAAGAATGTTTTAGAGGCCCGGCTAGCTCAGTTGGTAGCACATGAGACTCTTAATCTCAGGGTTGTGGGTTCGAGCCCTATGTTAGGTGAAGCGTTGCTTTTGGGGTTGCTCAGTGGTTTGCACTGCTGCCTCACAGCGCCAGGGACCTAGGTTCAATTCCTACATTGGGTGACTGTCTGTGTGGAGTTTGAAGTTCTCCCAGTGACTGCGTGCGTTTCCTCCGGATGCTCCGGTTTCCTCCTGCCGTTCAGGTGAATTGGCCATGCTAAATTGCCCATTGTGTTAGGTGCATTAGTCAGAGGGAAATGGGTCGGGGTGGGTTACATTTCGAAGGGTCAGTGTGGACTAGTTGGGCCGAAGGGCCTGGTTCCATACTGTAGGGGAATCTTATCTAATCTTTTTAAGTGGACACGTGGTTGATTGAGCTAAAAAGACATTTTTAAAAGGAAAAACAAATAAAATGAGGTGACTGTTTGGGCATCACCGGGGGTAGCTCAAGGGCCAATGATAATTTCATGGATATTAATAATTTGAATGAATGGAGAGATGGTTACAGTTCTCCAACCTCATTTCTATCAAATTTTGGGAGGTGAAAATAAATAGCACATGGCCGCTCTAATTGCGGTGAGATCAGTTTAGTTTGGGACGCTGGACTGACAAGAGGAGTTCTTTAGCACAGAGAACAACACAAAAAGAAGCTGAGGCAGGTAAATTATAAAATAATTATATATTTATAAAATGTATATTATAAAATATATTTATTGAATAAATGAGAACAATTAACAGAAAACAGCATTGGAGAAGAAATGGAGTAAAATAGGAGAACTGTTTTCTTTTGGGAAGAGAATCAATAACCAGAGAACATTGATTTAACATAGTTAAAAATCACACAACACCAGGTTATAGTCTAACAGGTTTAAGTGCTTTCAATTAAACCTGTTGGACTATAACCTGGTGTTGTGTGATTTTTAACTGTGTACACCCCAGTCCAACACCAGCATCTCCAAATCCTGATTTAATATAATTGCTAAAAAGAAATCTAGAGGGGAGATAAGAATAGTACTTTTTTTGCACAGTGAATTGTTACGATAGGTCACCACCTAAAAGGACAATGGCTGCTGATTTAACAGTAACCTTTAAAAGATATGCACTCAAATAAAATTGCAGGGCTAAAGGGATTGAACGGGAAGTACTTGGATCATTCTTTTACAGAGCTGGCACAGGCATAAATGGGCCAAATGACCACTTCCTGGGCTGTATGATTCTAAGAAAGTATAATTAGTTTAGCGAAAAGACTGGTCTGCCCTCCACTTGGAGGATATCCTGGAAACACACACCCAACAACATCCTGGCCTTTCAAGTGAAGCATAAAAGAACAAAACATTTGAATTACGAGGGAAAATTACATATATCAGAGATGTTCACACTGGATAAGAAAGTGACTCAGTTGTGATCCTATTGACCTTTTTAGGGTGATAAAGGGAAGAAATAAACAAGATCCGAGTTGTTTTCAATTATAACACAAACTCTGGGTTAAATTCTAGAATAAGCAAACACAGATTCAAGTTTGGATAGCAAAAGGTGAATGTGCAGCTTCGATACGATATCTTCATGCAGGTTTGAGAAAGAGTCACTGGACTTGAAATGTTAATTTTGTCTTTTCTCCACAGATGCTGTCAGACCTGCTGAGTTTTCCCAGCTGTTTCTGATTTTCCTGCACACAGGCACAAGGTGGAAGTGACTACTCAGAGAACCAATAGAACTTGGTGGTGCTATAAATGTAAAGGGTTTTGACACTGTTGAAGGGCAATAAAACTAAAGGGAAGTAGAGATTCTGTGACTTGGAACTGGTTTAATGGGTAGAAATCATATGTTCCTATCCAATCAGTCCTCTTTTACTAGGTCTAGATATGTGTTAAGGGTACCTGAAGTCTTGCTTGGCAGGAACAAATTTACCAAAGATTTTTTCTGAAATTGGCCATAACATTTCCTTTTGCACCCTTCTCAAGAAAACAGCATGTTTAGGTCTAGCTACCTCTATTAAATGAATATGTGCTTAACATTGATAGCCCTAATGGGCTAAACCTGCTTTCCTTTTTACACATGGTTAAATTAGGATATTTAATCAGAAATATTGCTTTTCTCACCAAATATCAATACAGTGGAGGAGACAGATGTGGGTTGAAACCTCCCATTTCACAAGTAAAGGTAGCCCAATGATCAATAGGAGCCCAAAATAATGACAACAGTATAACACAATTTTCATGAATAATATTGATTCCATCAAAACTTTGTTAAATCATGTGAAGCCATCAGATCACGCTTGGCAAATGTAACTCCCCTGATAAGTTTTTTTGAAGAGAACTTCAAAAGCTGCAGATTTTCTGCACATCTGAAAGAATGGGTTCTTATAATAATGATACAAAATACTAAGGTAAAAATTCAGGGTGTTCAATCATACATTTTGATGCAGTTTGGCATGTATTAACAATGCCCACAGTCCACTGTCATCACACAATCATAAGGCTCCGGCATATTCCTCTCCTTTTCTCAATTTTTTTTACACTCTCAGAAGCTATTCATGTCTTCTCTAAATATCTGTGCAATTTTATGCTGTTTTATTCTTATTAAAATGTACCTTTACACAGTCTTATTCACACACTGACAGTCCCATGCATATCTGTTCTTTATACACATGCAGTTTTCTTGTAAACTCAGGCTATTGATTTTCACAGGAACTCTGATTGCGCTGTATACATTTGATGGAAATGTATGTGGGCATGCGTGCTTTGTTTGTGTGTGCGTACATACACGGGTGTGTTTGCACATTGTAAATGCCTTGCTCAGTCACTTTAGAGGGCTGTTAAGAGGTAACTGTATTGATGTAGACCTGGAATCATAGCTAGCTCCCTTTCTTGAAGTCAACCAGAATGCTTTTTTAATGACAACTTGACAGCTTCATATGACACTTTTTTAAAAAAAAAATTCTTAGTTTCATTATTCTGTGCTCCGGCACTGGGCTGCAGTAGATTTAAATGTTTCTGAACTCCTTTTTAAATTCTTGTCTTCCTTTTCTTTTTTTTTAAAAGATATTTTTATTAGAAATTTAATATTTTGACAGATTTACAAAAATAAACAGAACTTTCAAGCACAAACATTAATATAAAAATAGATCTTAAATATATAATCATCAAAATTCAAAGGAATGATACTAAAGAAGAAAGAAAAACAATGAAACTCAGTTAACTACTAATCTAATCCACAATTATCCAGAGTGTATAGTTGAGTCACTTACATCCTTCAAACAAGAGAAAATGTTCTCTAATACACTCATAACAGTATAATAAAAAGGAAACTATTTCCAAACAATAAGAACAAAAAAAAACATGTTTGAATGGAGATCCTCCCCCTTATTCTCAGGGGGCCTTACTTCCTTTCTAAAGGTCCACCATATCCTCTCCCAAACAGTGTCCCACCCTTGACCCGGGCGCTCCTTAATAGGATTTAGATATAATACCGAGCTAGAGTTAACAGTGAGCGCCCCACCCCCACCCCTCCCCACCCATACCTGAGTATATCTGATAGCATCAATGCCACGTACAAACACACATAACTATAAAATTACAACTCCAACAAATTACAGTTAAGTATAATAACATAAAATAGCAAGGGAAGACAACCCTGCTCCCAGAAGCAAAAGTAAAGTAGAGTAAAATATCCATTTCTCCCCACGGAGTGTGGAAGAGGCAAGCCAACATAAATTGTCTCTTACGATTTATTTAAACGAGTCTAAAAGTTCCTTAGCCTCTTCTGGTGATCTAAAATTATACTCGGATCCTTCGTGGTTAAAGCATAACGTCGCTGGGTAGTGTAAGGTGTATTGAATATTTAAGTTCCTTAGACATTTCTTCACCTCATCAAACGCCTTCCTCCTTCGTGCCAAAGCCGGGGAGAAGTCCTGAAATAACATAATCTTGGATCCTTCATGAATCATAGCTTTAGGATCCTTTCCAAGCTTTCTGGAGGCGTCCAGGAGTATCTGCCTCTCCCTATAACTCTGCAGCCGGAACAGGACCGGGCGTGGGCGCTGGTTTGGGCCAGATCCGCGTACTGCGACCCGGTAGGCCCACTCCACCCTTACCCGATCAGTTTCAGCCCCCAGGTTTAAAAGCTGGGGCAACCATCGCTCCAGAAATACTGCTAACTGTCCTTTCCCTTCTTGTTCAGGGAGGCCCAGAAGACGGATATTCTTTCTCCGATTTCTATTATCCAGGTCATCCATGTAGATTTCAAAGGCCCGGACTCTCTACTCCAGAGCTCGTACCTGTTCTGCAGCTGTTTGTGCTGCAGCCTCGGAGGTCGTGGCCTTTAGCTCCGCCCCCTTCACTCGGCCCTGTAATTCCTCAATAGCCTGGCTGTGCTTTTGTAACTTTTCTTCGAATGAGTTCCATCTCTGTCTGGATTCTACAATGAAATTGACGAGTGTCGTTTCCAGCCTGGCAATCATCTCTTCAAGGCCTGTTTTTACATCAGCTGCAGCCGGAGGAGGAGAGGAGGGTGGGGGAGGGGTCTTTGTTTTCTGAGAGCTGCGGGATCCCTTTGGTTTACTCATTATCCACTTAATATTAAACTGCTTAAATATAATAGTAAACAGCTAATTAAGGTTAGAAATTTTTTTTGGGTGGTTTGGTAAGTGTGGTGGAGGTGAGTAACTCACTTTACCCAGGTTTTGGGAAGAGCTCTGTAAACTCAGACTTGCTGAGTCGCCGCCATCTTGGATCTCCTTGTCTTCCTTTTCTATAACACCCACGAGGTCATAATAATCAAGCACTCAATGATATTTGCTGCTACTCTACCAAGCATTTCTACCTTAATAAGATCACAACAGTCATCAGCAAGAAATTTTAAGAGACATAGCTTGACTCTTGCATAGGACAAGATTAGCTCTGGGATCTTTATTGCTGCACTATTCATTCACGCCAGCCAACAAACCCCACTGAGGTGTTCCCAGAGCGACACACAAGGGGAATTTCCACATCTCCATTAGATTAGGTTACTATTAGATTAGATTGCTGACAGTGTGGAAACAGGCCCTTCAGCCCAGCAAGTTCACACTGACCCTCCCAGACCCATTCCCCTACATTTACCCTTCACCTCACACTACGGGCAATTTATCATGGCCAATTCACCTAACCTGCACATCTTTGGACTCTACCAAGCATTTCTACCTTAATAATCTTGATCTTGGTAACTTCCAACCACTAAAATGAATGGCTGCAAAAACATAAACTGGGTGTCTAGGATTTCCTGCCATGTGCTTGGAGTGTACTCCTGGAGTGCTGAAGCGCAATTTCCCAATCATTTATTATTATCATTATAGAATGGACAGAAGAAAATATGGTCCACTCTTAGTTCAAACCAGTCTCTTTGAATATCAAACAATCTGCCTGTGTTAAAGCATCAGCAGAGTTAAAACTTGAAATTCAAGCTGAGAGCAGGTCTTGTGCAGATTACCCTTAGTTTTCATATGGTGGTAACTGCACTTACTGTGCATCTTAAAATACTCAGTCTTTCAAACCTAACTTCCCCCTCCCTTGACATCTCTAAGTGCACAGGTTAAAGAGACCACAGGGGTCACCACTTGGGAAGCTTTAACTGAAATGGTGTTTTAAAACAGCCAAAAATCTGTCAAAGCAATTAACACAAATATGAAAGATTTCAGCAGGGACTTAACTGAAGAAGTGGTGTGGTTTCCGGCAAGGAAAGTATTTGATCCAGTCTCTGGTGTTTGATGCATTTTTTGCAAATGGTTGTGTCCCAGATTAAAAAGACATTGTAAAAAGAACACCTCAGAAGTAAACCTATTGAATGCTTCAAAATGATGTGTTACATTTGCTGACCAAGTCAAAGTCCAATATCGGTGGCTCTTCCACTCCCTATTGATCTAACACTAGTGGGACTACGGTGTAAGAGTTGAAAATTACATTGACTTCCAGCATTCCTGGAAGTTCACTTGGGTCTTCCAGGGATTGGCACTTCCATCCACCCAAAAACAGGAAACCAGCGAGTGGGTGGGTCAGGAAGATTAGTGTTGCAGGACGATGGGAATTTCCAATTGCCATGCCATTGCAGCTTTGTGCAGCACCGGCAGAGCTGGGACTCCACAATGTTAGACATAAATGTGCAGTGGGCGGCACGGTGGCACAGTGGTTAGCACTGCTGCCTCACAGCGCCTGAGACCCGGGTTCAATTCCCGACTCAGGCGACAGACTGTGTGGAGTTTGCACGTTCTCCCCGTGTCTGCGTGGGTTTCCTCCGGGTACTCCGGTTTCCTCCCACAGTCCAAAGATGTGCGGGTCAGGTGAATTGGCCATGCTAAATTGCCCGTAGTGTTAGGTAAGGGGTAAATGTAGGGGTATGGGTGGGTTGCGCTTCGGCGGGTCGGTGTGGACTTGTTGGGCTGAAGGGCCTGTTTCCACACTGTAAGTAATCTAATCTAATCTAATCTAAACAGAGGAAAGAACGGAACTCCCAACATGCAACTTGAAAAAACAAACTGGGGGGAAAATGTGGCCTGTAGAACTTACCTTTACGACTAACTGTATAGAATATTCATAGAGTGGCCTCCTCTTGAGACTGCAAACTTTGAAGAATTCAGTAACAGAAGTTTTGGGAGATCACAGCTGAGGACTTACATTTAGAGGCTAGGAGCATGAATTTCTGGCTTCCTTGCATTTATGTTATCAGTATACGTCAGGGAATTCCCAACTCAAAACATGTTAGAGACAATTTTTGGATGCAATTTCTGTTAATTAACTATTTGCATTTGACCAGAGGGACTTTTCAGCTGAAACAATCCAGAAAACACAACTGAAAGTAAAGTGATCTGAAACCTGATGAAAGTTAAAGCATTGATGTACAATGTTGATCCAGCATCCCCTGAGAAGTGCGAATGCTTAAATTGTTTAAAGATATGTGTTGGGCAACCAAAGGTTTCCAAACCTGTGAGACAATCTGGAAGCAGCCACCTTTCCCCATCCCCATCACCAGCAGTTTAGTATTTCCAGTACTCAGGAGAACATGCTTACCCCCACAGTAGATGCCTTGTCCAATTGGTAACAAAATCCACAACATGTCCTAGTCCTTCTCCAGTGTTGTCGAAGGATGCTGACAAGAGGGAGTGCTCAACTGTGTAGATCCTCCTGTAGATCCAACTGTAGATCCCCCGCCTCCAGCTCCCCCTCCCCACAAGGAGAAGAAACACTGGCCTGGATTTTCCACCAGCCAGACCATCACTATTCCAGTCTTGATAATGAGATGCACTTGGGAATCCTGCAGTATCCCCCACTGCAGCACAATCTGAAGGAAGTGCCTAGGAAATTGATTTTTCCACCAGGCAATTCCTCTACACCGTAAAACTCAGATTTTTGGAGAGTTCCGATTAAGTAAAATAGCTAGTCAGGAAAGTTTGGCTATTAAATACATAATCTAACTCCTCGGTAACTATTAAACTACTCCTATGCTTACCTCACATACAGAAAATGACACCACCCCAAGACCAATTACACATACCCCAGACCTTGACCTGACATTCCCTCAACCACTGGACGCAATACCCCCCCAATCCACCAACCCAACATCCACATACCCATACTCTGCGCTCTACTGGACTCAATTTCTCCAGCCATCCAACCTACCTTGAATACTGCATGACGTTCCTTGCCATATTGACACAGCAACTCTAACCAATTCAGCACCATACCCTTTCATCACTTGGCATCCTAACCCCCACCCAGTGGACATCCTGCTTACCTGGTTCCCTCCCTCCGACATGCTATAATCTGCAATCTTGCATCCTAGCCCTGGCAATTTTCTCACTTCCCAACTGGCACCCTATCATCCTGGCATACCGCTTACATGGCACCCTCCCCACCCAGTACCCTAACCTCTACGTACCTTACTTATGTACACCTTGACAACTGAGCATGAGGACCTTTACATATCAGAATGCAGCAAGTGACTGCTGTAAAATGGAGATTTTGAGACCCATTTCTGAATGGGTCCAGATTGGAATCTCCTCTCAGAAATGGAAAAACCATAAGACATAGGAGCAGGTCTAGGCTATTCAGCTTACTGAGTTTGCACTGCCATTCAATCATTGATGATGTGATTTTTAAGACCATTCTCTTGCCTTCAGCCTGTAATCCTTAATCTCTCACTAATCAAAATTCTCTGTCTTAAAGACACTCAAATGACCTGGCCTCCACAGCCTTCTGTGGCAATAAATTCCACAGATTCATCCACCCTCTGGCTGAAGAAATTCTTCCACACCTCAGTTCTCAAGGGTCATTCCTTCACTCTGAGGCTGTGCCCTGAGATTCTAGTCTCTCCTCCATGTTCACTCTATCCAGACATCTCAGTATTCTGTAATTTCAATCAGACCCTACCTCATCCTTCTCAACTCCATCAAATACAGATCCAGAGTTCTCAACTACTCCTCACGTGACATACGATAAAAGAACAGCCAGGGTGACAATCCATGCAAGATTGCCAGTCCTCAGGAAATATGACCCCTTGCTGCTAGGTGGTACCATGTAAGTCAGCAATAGGATAGAGACCTCATGATGATCTACTAGAGCCAAGTGTCATTCATACCTAGGACCAAAAACAATGACTAATATTCTAGCTGCATTTTTTGACATCTTTTAACGGAAGCAAGACAAGACCTGAATAGAAGTTTAAAGAGGAAATTATGTCAAAAAATTTGTAAGAGTAAGCACGTGGTTAGGAGAAAAGGAGTAACACAATAGAACATTGGTGATGATATTGATGGCAAGTAACAGGGATTGACAGTATGTTCCACAGCCTTAAACAAGCACTTTCAAATTGAAATAGGGAAATTTGGAAAAAGAAAACAGGGTTGGGAAGGGAATAATGACAGTACTTTTGAAAAGTAAGAGGAGAGGGTTGCTGACTTCTGAAAATATGAGCTAAGGAGAAGTCAGATGGGTTACAGAGTAAAACAACACCCAGTTTAACCTAATTAATAGTTGCTTCATTTAAATGATTTGGTAAGTCAAAATAAATGTTGTGCACTAAAATTTCACTTTGCTTTGTTGAATTCAAATGACTAGATAATTCACTGTTTTTAAATGTATGCGCGTAACATTAAATTATGAGTAGTTTCCTAATAAGGAGAAAGACGTTGCTGCAAAGTATTGAAAAGGTCAGTATGAAACCTGAGAAGACTGGACTATAGGCTACAGTTAAGGCAGTGCAGTTAGAAAGCTGGCCTGGAGCCCCTCAGTTGCAATGACTAACTCTGCAGGTTGCATTTAGCCTTTCTTTCTGTAATTCTATTTACAGGTCAATGCTTGGTTTGTTGTGCATACAATTTCAATCACATTCCATTGCCATAGATCCACTGGGTTCTAAGCAAAACTGTGCTTCTCACATATAAATCAGACCACCAACATGCACATGTTCAATTATCCCAATCACAAGAGCGTGGGGGCTGTTTTTCCTGATATTACACATTTCCTTATTTTACAAATGGCTTAAATTTTCATTTAAAATACACAGAACAAAATGAATATCATTGCGAGAATTTTAATTCACATTGTTTCAACTTGCCCCAGTCATCTTCAAAATGGGTCTGTTGCTTTCTCTTCTTTTTCTGTCTCTTTTTCTTTCTTTTTAATGTTACATTCTCGATAGTCAGTGAAAAAGAAACTGATGCAGTCTTCACGTTGAATAAATGCATTCAGAGAGTGAAACATTATAGGTATATATCCCCTGACTCCTTTAAATTCTTGTGTCTCCAAATATGCTCAAGTACCCATTGAATCAAGGCCCTCTCCTCCTATGTATTCAACTTCACAACTGCTGGATATATGTTCTGCACCCTAGAGCCACCTGCAGTACACTGTTAGTGTCCCTACCTCTGGTTCAAGTCCCATCTGCTACTGAGATGTATAAGAATATCCCTGAACAGGTTGATTAGAAAAATCTACACTTTGCACCCAGACCTTTGCCAGCTTGGCTCTGTGAGAGGCTGTTCTGACATCAGTGCAAATTGACACAATTTCTCAATTTTCTGCCCTTGAACATAGGGAAGCTACAAGACTTCGATCAGTAATTTTCAGTCGGAGAAACGGGGACTTTCCTCTGGCTTACCAACTTAAATTGGGTGGGTAAAGCAGAGATGGTGGAGTGGGATAAACAGGTAAAAAGTCCCGCAATGTCCCATTCAGACAGTATTGCCACAGAATCTAGTCAGTTCATTTTCAGTACCCTTGCTACAACCAGACAAAGAGAGATAACTGACTCCCCTTAGTTCAACCTTCTCAGTTGTTCACAAAGGTCATTTTCTTGCATAGGGTTTTCCTGAATCAAACAAATTTATTAACTTTTAAACCTGAGGAAAATAAAATAAATGTAACATCAAGCATATGACCTTCTTGTCGAACACACGCAGACACACTTCAACACAAACACAAAGTTAAAGAGGAAGAATGTACAATACAAAAAAAGCTAAAATAATACACATTTCAGAGTCTTTAAGGTGCATGTTTTTAACCTGAGGCCAAAGCTGATTAGTTGGTTTCTTGGATGCACTAAGTTATAGCTGATGTTGTAGTTTTTGAAAATTTTTAGTTCCTTGATTATTTTTCTCTGCCACAGTGACTGTCTTATGATGTGCTTTCTCATAGTTTCCCATTCCAAAAAAACAGCATTGGACTTAAGATGGTCAGTCCCAGCTGGAATATTGTTTGCAGGCATTTACTCTGTGGGTTTGAGACAATCATCTTGGTTCCAGAACAACCCCCACAAATCAGGAAATAACTTTTTGGGTGGTTTCAGAGATGGGTAGTGACATCTTTCATCTTTTCTCATTTCAGGACATTGTTTTGGAATCCATAGCTTGAGAGTCAGATGAACGTTGGTATCCATCTTATGTATTGTTCATTTTTAAAAAAAAGTTAATTCCAGAAGATTCCACACCATGCGCAGCTTATTTTACAGTTTAAAAGTTAAGGATACCATATGCCTTTACTGAGCGTGACAACAGTTTAATCAAATGGCATGTTTTTATCTTTTAACGTCTCTGATTGGAAAGAAACAAGTTCCAATTTCTGGCATTCATCAGCAGATTAAAATATACATCTCAATGACTTGAGAGACATGTTAGATACAGACTAAAGCTCCCTCTGCTTTGTTCTACTAATATTCCCCTATTCTAAGACCGGAGATCTAATCTAACTGCTTCAAACATGTCCCAGTTCCCACAACCACCAAAGTTCAGTGTCTCAGAATCAATTTGATGCAGTAGTTGTTCTTTGGCCAGGTAGGAACAAAGTTCAGGTGAATGACTATTGTGAAAACCCAACAGCATTCCTGATTTCCTGTTTGATGAATAGCATGATCATGAGGTAAAGTGAGCTACACATAGTAAATTTCAGTTACTAGAAATGAAATATATCTTTCTACTTTGAATGCAAAGCAACAATGAGAGACTTTCTTTACATTCAAATTGCTCTTTTTTTATGTACACACACACACACACACAGAATTAAGCTTTCACACATATAAAAAGTTTCCAATAAGGTTCTCTTTTATCAGGTGAACTTTAATCATATTCCCATCAGTTCTACGTCAAACAAAAAGGAGCCCATTTGGCCCATTGTGTTGGTGCCAACTCTTAGAACAGCTAGCAAAATATTCCCATGCTGCCTCTATTTCCCCATTATCCTACAAAATAACAGAAACTCGGAGTAAAACAGTTGAGCAAAACATTTATTTTATTCAAAGAGCAGGGAAGTAATTAATGTACATACAGTGGAGACATTAACCAAAGCTATGGTCATGGGATTATATTACTCTGAGGATGACAAGGAGAGAAAGTGCTCAGTCACAATGATCTGGTGATCATGGTGTGGGGCAAGATTGGTCAGCCAGCTGCCCATCAATATAATGTGGTCACAATCTCTGATCTGAAGTGTCATTGCTTTTTGAGTGATACTCCTCTACGGTAAAGCAGTAGATCTTTTATCCCAGCATAATATATCAACTTTAATATATTTTTGATTGGTTAAATGAAAATAGATTACATGCACATTTGTACCTCCTTTAGTGTCAAAGATTGAAGAGTTATCTGAGTGAGGTGTTTAAAACAAAGATTTAAAAGTGTAAATGCAGAGAAACCATTTCCTGTAGTGGGGTGATCAGGAGCCATTGGACAGTAATTTTGATTCAAACATCAGCCCAGTTATGGTAAAAATCTAGAAACAAGTTTTACCCAAAAGGTAATGAAAATCTGTAAATCTGTCCCACAAAAATTATGGATGTTGGGATTGTTGGAATCTTCAAGATGGAGATTGGTCAATTTTTGTTGCATAAGGTATCAGTGGCTCTGGAACCAAGGAGGGTAAGGGAACATGAAGAACACTATCTGATTGAAAGGTAGAGCATGCTCCTGAGGCTATCCTGATGTTCCTCAGTAGGTAAAAGTTCATCTGGTTCAAAGGTACTATTTTCTGCTAAAGCCCTGTCACTCATTCTATTTGGTTCCCTGCTTCACAACAGCTTTCTCCACTTCAGAGATAAACCTTCAGCTTCTAAATCACAGTTAAGCCACAAAGTCCATTTCCTGCTTTTATCTTGCTCAGTTCCTTTGCTTCTTTGGTGTCCATTCAGGATGATGAGCACACTCAGCTCTCAGACAGAAAAGCACTGGGGAGCAGAAAGAAAAAGGAAAAAAGGAAACAAACTACAAGCCAAGAAACAAGATAAGAAAACAAGCAATCCCACAGCTTGTCTGTCAGAACATGTAAAGAGGAAAGACAGGTGAATGTTACAATTGAGGCCCAATGTGCAGCAGTCTCTCATCAGATTTTTGCAAACTTACCATGTAACTGCAGCAGATTTCCGGATTTCCGGAATTAACCCAGCAATGACAACGAGCAATGGTAATTTAAGTGCCATTCTCCTATCATCGGCATTGGAGACAGAGAGTGAAGTCCTCCATGGGACATCTCTTACACATGGGTTCTATGATGATCTGCGAAAACAGACTGGCTTCAAGAGGCAATCAGCAGCATCAGCATAGAGACTAAATATTTAAATTATCAAAAGCTTGAAGGGAGGAAAACACCATAGCGTGCAGTTTTGATGTAGAATTTTGAGAGTGATTACCCCAAAATGACTTAGATCAAGACAATGCACAGGGTTAACAATTATCTGGATTAGTGGTGTTGGAAGAGCACAGCAGTTCAGGCAGCATCCAAAGTGCAGCGAAATCGACGTTTTGGGCAAAAGGCCTTCATTCCTGATGAAGGGCTTTTGCCCGAAACGTCGATTTCGCTGCACTTTGGATGCTGCCTGAACTGCTGTGCTCTTCCAACACCACTAATCCAGATATCTGGTTTCCAGCATCTGCAGTCATTGTCTTTACCAGGATTAAAGAATTAGTCCAGAGTGGAGCTAATTATCCAGCATTGAATATGATAACCACCACCATTTTGTGCCACACCCAGAGATGAATTTCCACCCAAGAGTATTCTAGAAATCTCAATTCCAATCGGCAAATGACATGACTGTGGACCCCTAACAGTACTCTTAAAGAATGAAAGGAGAGCAGAAGTAAAGTATCTCAATTTTAACAGATATTCACAGCACTGAATTGCTAGATAGTGGAAACATTAAGGGAACAATTGGATGGACAAATTCCGAAAGCATTTGTAAGTGAAACAGTGGGAATGTTTAGATATATGTATTTAGAGTGTACATATATATTGTTTTTCAGGGACGAGCAATGATTTTAACTTTTTTAAACAATGAAGTGAAAAACAAAATACTTCAAATGTAATTCATGGAATTTTGTTTTGGTTAAAGAAATTCCAATGCAAACAGAATGTAGTAGGTTTCCATTGTTAGTTCTGAAAGAAAATGTTTGGTGAGGTCATCAAAGAGGCTGTGAAGGAGGCAGCCACTCCTTTCCCTGTCCGAGACCAAAGCAGGTGTCCTGCTTGGCTTTCTACCCGCTCACAACCTGCTGCTGCCAGCAAGATTACACCTACGCAGGAAATGGCCTTTCTATAACCTATAAGGGACCATTTAAGAGTGAGAGCTGGCTTTAGCTTGGTAAGCTGCCAGAGGCTTACCCACCACCTTGTAAATTTTGACCCAGGCAGGGAAAGGGATGTAGACAATGGCAAAGGCATCAGAGATTTAGCCACCTTCCCCTCAAAACTGTACATTGAGTGAAGAGCATAGTATCCCACAGGACAGTCCCTGGGATGAGATCAGCTGCTCCTTCATGCTTAGCTCATGAATTTAGCAAACAAAGCTTTCCAGGTATGAGCCTGTTTATCAGACAAGAAAAATTATGCCCATGCTGTATCATATAATTGTTTTTACTCTTTCTATAACAGTACATAATGCGTTAAAAATTGTATTACAACAGTTGGCTATATAAACATCAGTCTTAGTACAGGTGTCATTGTGCTGACAGGTATAAAAGGAAGATGACAAACCATTTAATTAAAATATGGACACCACGTGGGAATTGTTTGAATAGTGTGATTGAAGTTCAATATGGGTTTAAGGGACACATATTTAAATGAAGTTAAATGGGCAGTACAGTGACTCAGTGGTTAGCACTGCTGCCTCACAGTGCCAGAGGGACCTTGGGTGACTGTCTCTGTGGAATTTGCACATTCTCTCCATGACTGTGTGGGTTTCTTCTGGGTGCTCCGATTTCCTCCCACAATCCAAAGATGTGCAGCTTAGGCGAATTGGCCATGCTAGTTTTCAGGGATGCGTAGGTTAGGTGCATTAGTCAGGGGCAAATGTAGAGTAATAGGGTAGGGGAATGGGTCTGGTGGGTTAGTCTTCGGAGGGTTGGTGTGGACTTGTTGGGCCAAATGGCCTGTTTCCATACGGTAGGGATTTTATGATTTCTATGAAAAGTCAGCAACATGAAAAAAAACCCACCAATAGCACGAGACAATGGGAAGTCAAAATGTAATGAAAAGGCCCAAAGAAGGCATGATAATGAAGGGAGGAACTTATGTTCCTTTATTGATGGAATTTGGAAACAGTGAGGAAGTGGTCCTGTCTGGGGCAGGGGCTGTTCCATTCCTGCAGTCACTGCTAAGCCCCCTTTAGAATGTGGAAATACGACTGACAAAAGTACTTAAATGTGGCTCACCATAGAAACTTTATCCTGGTCACCAGAGGGTGAACCCCCACTTTGATGATAATGACTGTTCTTGTGGTGACGTGTTAGCTCAGGGCGTGAATGTTGAGGGCCTATCACATTGTCCACACCTCACCCGCTCCTCTCAGTGACACTGAATGCCTGACACAGGATCCACATCTCATTCTCTCATCCCCCAAAAACCTATCGAGTTCACAACTGCCCCTTTTAGAGGGGAAGCTGCCTTCCTAATACTTACACAACACTTTCCACAGGTATACAGCCTGAGAGTATTTAACTTTCAAAGCAGATTTGCTATTTTAACAGGTTCGGCTGCATTTGTGACGTCAGATATAATATGCACCCAACATTTAGTTCTCTCAATAAAACAAGTCCACCTAAAATAGTCACGCTGTAGTAAATCTTGCTGAGATGTGCTTTTGTCCTAATCGTTGTTGTGATATACTCCCACATATCTTTGACACTTTAACAGTATAATGTGGACAGTTACAGGGCCTGGTTTCACTAGCTGAAGGATATAAATTAGAAATGGTCGAACAATTGTGACTACTGATCTCACTGCTCTTAGTCTGCATTTAAACACCAATTGCAGCACTGCTCCCTGTACAGCGAAACATTTTGTTTTCTCCAGGACACCTTTCTCAAAAGCCAAGACTCAAAGTTCATTTTAAATGAATATACCTCAACCAGGATTTCAGATGAGTCCTAACATGGATAGCTGCTGACGCATAAATTCAAGTTCACAGTGTTGGTTTCTTCCAAACTGTGTCTACAACCATTGTCACATTTATTCCCTATTCGATTAGATTAGATTAGATTCCCTACAGTGTGGAAACAGGCCCTTTGGCCCAACACGTCTACACAGACCCTCTGAAGAGCAACCCACCCCGATCCATTTCCCTTTGACTAATGCACCGAACACTATGGGCAATTTAGCATGATTTATTCCTGATGAAGGGCTTTTGCCCGAAACGTCAATTTTACTGCTCCTCGGATGCAGCCTGAACTGCTGTGCTCTTCCAGCACCACTGATCCAGAATCTGGTTTCTAGCATCTCTTGTCATTGTTTTTACCCCACAATTTAGTATGGCCAATTCACCTAACCAACACATCTTTGGACTGTGGGAATAAACTGGAGTACCCGGAGGAAACCCACGCAAACACGGGGAGAACGTGCAAACTCCTCACAGACAGTCGCCCGAGGCTGGAATCGAACCTGGGACCCTAGTGCTGTGAGGCAGCAGTGCTAACCACCGAGCCACTCAGGCTTTGTTAAACATTTCTGAAAACCAAGAATCATGGATCCAAAGTTCATTCTAGATACTGATATTTTCAGGCTATAGTTGTGTTGTGGTTCTTGGAGCACTGCCAGTGGCTTTGGCTATGTGTTGACAACACAAACGGCAGTTGAAACAGTGTAGCCTGATCCAGAAATTGTCTCCAGGGAGCCATCTCAAGCTCCTTGGTCTTTTAGTGGTTGGTGGCCTTAGCCAACTTGGCACCTTTACTTTTGGCACTGCTGTCAATTTCTCAAGTTTTACATTTTGATAGCCTACAGAAAAAAAAATCACTTTGAACAAAATATAAAGGCAGGCTCATACAGTTTACACCCCACAACAGAAGAATTAAAACTATAGTCTAAAGATGGTGTTCTGACAAAACGACGACATTGGGCTGTGAAATATTTAACAGAAACAGAAATTGATGGAAAAACACAGCAGGTCAGGCAGCATCTGTGGAGAGAAAACACAGCTCATGTTTCAGATCAGTGTCACTTCCTTGGAACTTCTCAGACCTGCTGAGTTTTTCAAGTCAATTCTGATTGCCAGCATCTGCAGTCCTTTTTTTTTGTTTCATGTGAAATGTTCATCCTGTGTTCAACTGAACTCTGAAGACTCGAGAGTGTAGTTCTGGAAAAGCACAGATCAGGCAACATCTGAGGAGCAGGAGAATTGACGTTTAGAACATAAACTCTTCATCATGAATCCTGAACTCTGAAGACTCCCAAGATCTGGATGTGTGTGTGTGTTTGAAGAGAGCAATTAGAGCTATTCCAGAATAAACTGCTGGTTGATCTAAATGTGTCATTATGTGTGACAGAGGCACTTGGATAAAAACTCATGCAATCTTTCAAAATGACAGCAGCTTGTCCTTTGAGCTACATCATTCTTTAAGTTATAAAAAGCATGAGACAGAATGGCAACTGAAAAGAAAAGGAAGCAAATCCTGCAATCCAGAACATACTGCTGCATGAGGCATTGTGCTGAATGGCCTATGAATTGAAACTGGCCTGTTCACTCATATGAAGACCAATGACAGGAATTTGTGAGTAGACAGCATCCTCAAATTAAGGAACATCTAATGATGATGGTACGGATAAGAGCAGGGTGGCTATCAAAGTCCATTGACTTCAGTGCAATTGTCACTGTAATGCATTTGTGACAGCATATTAAACAGATCTAATGAGAACAAAGCAAGACAAATGGGACTAGACTAACTTAGGATAACTGGTCAGCATGGACAAGTTGGACCAAAGGGTCTGTCTCCGTGATGTACAACTGCATGACTCTATGACATGCTAACATTTCACAACAATGTACTCGAGTAGCGTTTTTGATAAGGGATAGCATTACAGCTGTACTGAGGGAGGAAATTCCTGGAAATACATCCAGGGAAGTTATTTGGTGGAACTGAAAAATAAGAAAGGGATGATCACTTTATTGGGATTGTATTATAGACCCCCCTAATAGTCAGAGGGAAATTGAGAAACAAAATTGTATGGCGATCTCAGCTACCTGCAAGAATAATAAAGGTGGTTATTGTAGGGGATTTTAACTTTCCAAACATCAACTGGGACTGCCGTAGTGTTAAAGGGTTTAGACGGAGAGGAATTTGTTAAATGTGCTCAAGAACATTTTCTGATTCAGTATGTGGATGTACCTATTAGAGAAGGTGCAAAACTTGACTTACTCTTGGGAAATAAGGCATGGGAAGGTGACTGAGGCGTCAGTGGGGGAGCACTTTGGGGCCAGCGACCATAATTATATTAGATTTAAAATAGTGATGGAAAAGGATAGACCAGATCTAAAAGTTGAAAATCTAAATTGGAGAAAGGCCAATTTTGATGATATAAGGCAAGAACTTTCTAAAGCTGATTGGGGGCAGGTAAAGGGACAGCTGGAAAATGGGAAGCCTTCAGAAATGAGATAACAAGAATCCAGAGACAGTGTATTCCTGTCAGGGTGAAGGGAGAGAATAGGGCCCCTCAATGATCAGCAAGGCGGCCTTTGTGCAGAGCCATAGAAAATGGGAGAGATAATAAGTGAGTATTTTGCATCAGTTACACGATGTTCTCTCTAAGCAGCAATCTGAGGTGACAAGTCTGCACAACTTTTTAAAAAATTCTTTTCTTCTTTTGCAGTTATTCATCAAAGGCCCATATGGCAGGAATTAGCTTCAGGATGAAACCATTTTAATTGACAATCTATTCTTTTTTTAAAAGAGCACTTTCAATCAAAAGATTTTAAAAAACCAGAAAGCTTTGATTCATTGAGTGCATATTCAGAAAGGTAGAATAAGGCTACAATGCCTTAAAATAAAATCTATCATGTCAAGACTAGTTTTGAACTGAACCTTTAGGTACTCTACAAAATAATGTCTTAGTCAATGCAATATCGCTGTATATAATCAAAAGCTCAGCACTTTTTATTATAAAGTTAATACTACACAAAGTACATAATGCTGTATATCAGAAATCAATTTGGATCTTATTTAACTATTTCTCAGAGGAACCTTCCTGTTCAAAGGTCTTCTACTTTTTAACCTGGTGTTCATGAACTATACATCATCCGGAACTCGGTGGGTGAGGAGCTCACCCTCCCGTGAAGCTCAGATTGAGATGACTGTGACCAGTGGAAGCTTGTCCATGTTTTTCTTCCACCAGGTAAATGCCTTGCTTACAGCCCCCATAATGTGACTGCGATTAGATCGTCAGCAACGTAGAGCCCATGGCATAACCACACTACACAAAACTACTTCACATATTGTGATACTCCAATGCTCTACATCACCAAGTTGCCACTCTACGTCGAAATATAACCTTTCATTTAACGGCAAGATAATAAGGTTTTAGCAAGTTTTGAGAAGATTTGTAGCTCACATTGAGGTTCTGGATGTAGGTTTGCTTGCTGAGCTGAAAGGTTCATTTTCAGATGTTTCGTCACCATACACATCTTCAGTGAGTCTCTGGATGAAGCAGTTCCTGCTGACAGTTCCTACTTTCTATTTATGTGTTTGGGTTTCGTTGGGTTGGTGATGTCATTTCTTGTTCTTTTTCTCAGGGGTGTGGTATGTGGGCTTATTGATAGAGTCCCGGTTGGAATGCCATGCTTCTAGGAATTCTCATGTATGTCTCTGTTTCACTTGTCCTAGGATCGATGTGTTGTTCCAGTTGAAGTGGTGTCCTTCCTTATCTGTATGGAAGGATACTAGTGAGAGTGGGTCATGTCTTTTTGTGACTAGTTTTCTGCCCGTTTCTCCCCATGTCAAAAACATATTAGAAATGACTGCCAGACTACTCTGACCCCTTGGCGTCATGGTAGCCCAACACGCTAAAACAGCTAATGAACTTGAAAGACCTTATACAGCCAACAAGCAAAACTAATGTCATTTACAAAATACTGTGCAAGAATTGTAACAAACAGGCAGAAAACTAGCTACTAGGATACATGAATGTCAACTAGCCACAAAACGACATGACCCTCTCTCACCAGTATCCTTACATACAGAAAAAGAAGGGCATCACTTTGACTGGGACAACATATCCATCCTAGGATGAGCCAAACAGAGACATGCACGAGAATTCCTAGAAGCGTGACATTCCAACCGGGACTCTATCAACAAACACATTGACTTGGACCCCATTTACCACACCCCCGAGAAAAAGAACAAAAAATTACATCACCACAGGAAATGACATACCAACCCAACAAAACGGAAACATATAAATAGAAAGCAGGAACTGTCAGCAGTGCTTCGTCCGGAGGCTCACTAAAGATGTTACCTAGTATGGTGACGAAACATCTGAAAATGAACCTTCCAGCTCAGCAAGAAAACCTACATCCATGAATAAGGTTTCATGGAGTCGGTTCATTAGTTACATCCAAGATAAAAGCAAGAATAGACCATTTAGTCCCTTGAGCCCGCTTTGATATTAAATAAGATCATAGCAAATCTGATTATAACCTCAACTGCACACACTTGTGTATGACTAATGACCTTTCACCTTCTTGCTTACTGAGAATCTACTTTCCTCTGCCTTAAAAATAAAGATTCTGTTTTCACTGTCTTTTTGAGGAAGAGAGTTCCAAAGACTGGTGACCTTTTCAGAGAAAAACATTGCCTAATCTCTCTTTAAAATGGGCTCCCCTTATTTTTAAACCACGTCTAGACCCTCCCACAAGAAGAAACATCCTTCCCACATCCACCCTGCCAAGCCCTCTCGTGATCTTATATGTTTCATTCAAGTCACTTCTTACTCTTTTAAAATTCCAGTGGAGGCAAAGTGGGCTTTCAGCAAGGATGGGGAAGGTATAGGAGTTGACGTGGACTCGATGGGCCAAATGGGATTCTGGGTGTATGCTTTTTCTTTGAATGTAATGCTATTTTTAACTTTTTAAGTTAACCATGGAAGTTGGTTTCCATTAGAGAATAGTTAGGAGCTGCTACTTTCCTCCTTTCTGCAGAGAAGCTGACTAACCTGCTGTGGGTTAAATCTAAAGTTAACAGAAGGTGGAAACTGACACATCAATAAAAATAATAAAGCGGCACCGAGGTTAAAAAAAACACAATATACTAGGAATACACAGCAGGTCAGGTACCATTTGTGACAAGGGGGGGGGGGGGGGGGGCACGGAACTGCAACATTAGCTCTGGCTAGAACATTTCCAAACGTCAGGGCATGTGGCCTCTGCAGGCCTGGGTGGCTCCAACCTGATATTGCTGCCTGTTGAGTGGCTCAGCCAGGTTAAGCTGCTATGACAGCCAAGAGGCTGACTTGCATCCGAGAGCTGCCGAGGAACCAGAGGGCTGCCAGTGATGCAGGCTCAGGAACACCACTGGGAGCACTGGCCACCGCTGGGACAGCAGCAACGCACCATGAGACACAGCACATAGTCAAGAGTCAAAGAGGACCGAGGGAGATCTCTCTGGGGCAGTCAGGGAGACCCCAGTGAGGGAGGTTTGGTTGGGGGGGGGGGGGGGGGCGCACATTGGGAGATCTACAATGCCCATGTGATAATCACCATTTTGGAGGGATGTCCCCTGACTACAGGATGGCCACATCTAGGTGATTACCTGCTACCCCCATCTCCTCTGCCCCCCACCACACTGCCAGGTTTACCTCCCTGCCCCCCTTCCCCAGTGGCAGTGTTCTTGCCTCTGAGCCAAGAATGAAAAGTTGGTGCTGGAAAGGCACAGCAGGTCAGTAGCTTCTGAGGAGCAGGAGAATCAATGTTACAGGCGTAAGCCCTTCTTCAGGAGGGCTTATGAAAAAGGGCTTATGCCCGTAACGTCGATTCTCCTGCTCCCCGGATGCTACCAGGCCTGCTGCGCCTTTCCAGCACCACACTTTTCAATTCTGGTCTCCAGCATCTGCAGTCCTCACTATCTCTGAGCCAGGAAGTTCAGGTTCAAGTCCTACCTGCTCTAGAGGTGAGTCACTAACACCCCTGAATGGGTTGATTGAAATACCTACACTACCTTTACAGGCTGTTTGTGTGGCACCTTTAATAAACCACCTTCACAGATATTTCACAGAATGGGGGGAGGTGGAATTCCATACTGAGCTAGGGAAAGGCAATTGAAAGCTTGCATACAAACTTAAGTGCTTTGCTTTTACTTGAGTGTTGAATTTTTTTCAAAATATGAAAGCAATGAGTGGTTTTGGGTTGGGGGTGTATGAGTTTGAACGAACAGGGTCTACTTCATTCATCTATCATAATCTGAACAGACTCGTTCACAACATGTAGAATGCCTTATCTTGTACGTTTGCATTCAATTGATATAAAAGGCAAAATGCTGAGTTTTTCAGACAATCCTACAGAATGTATACTCCAGTGAAAATGCATTAGTGTTTAACATAATGGTTCTACGCTGCTGTGATTAAACTGTGAAATTTCAAAAATTCAACGTTTATGATTGAGGGGTCTGCAGAATACATCAACATTTAAATAAAACTGTTTTGATGATAACATGTCTTGATTTTTAAGTCCTACCTTTCAGTAAACTGATTCTCACATAAACCACTAACACCAATTTGGCAGCTCAAGTGTTAGGAGTGCTTTGACCTTACTTACTGATGAGAAAAATAAAACAAAATAAGTACAGTACATTATTCTAAATGATTTCCTGAGGTTAACTGTAATCAGAAAAGGATGCTCGGTTTCTGCTTGTACATCCATATAAAGTTTTGAGTGCTGCCAACAAATCTTCATGTTAGTTAAGAACCCTCCAACTTTGGGTGAAGTTCTTTTCTCCTCTTCTGGTCATTCATATTCAACAAGGTTCCTCATGGGAGACTGTTAGCAACATTAGATCACACAGAATACAGGGAGAACGAGCTATTTGGAAATAGAACTGGCTTGAAGGCAGAAAACAGAAGGTGGTGGGGGAGGGTTGTTTTTCAGACTGGAGGACTGTGACCAGTGGTGTGCCCACAAGGATCGGTGTTGGGTCCACTGCTTTTTGTCATTTATATAAATGACTTGGATATAAACGTAGGAGGTAAAGTTAGTAAGTTTGCAGATGACACTAACATTGGAGGTATAGTGGACAGCAAAGAAGGTTACTTCACAGTAATGCAGGATCTTGATCAGATGGGTCAATGGTCTGTGGAGTGACAGATGGAATTTAATTTAGATAAAAGGTGAGGTTCTACATATTAGACAGTCAATTCAGGGCAGGACTTATCCACTTAATGGTAAAGTCCTGGGGAATGTTTCTGAATAAATAGACCTTGGAGTGCAGGTTCATCGTTCCTTGAAAGTAGAGTCGCAGGTAGATAGGATCGTGAAGGTAGCATTTGGTATGCTTTCCTTTATTGGTCAGAGTATTGAGTATAAGAGTTGGGAGGTCACTCTGTGGCTGTACAGGATGGTGGTTAGGCCACTTTTGAAATATTGTGTGCAATTCTGGTCTCCTTCTTATAGGAAGGATGTCATGAAACTTGAAAAGGTTCAGAAAGATTAACAAGGATGTTGCCAGGGTTGGAGGGTTTAAGATACAGGGAGAGGCTGAATAGGCTGGAATTATTTTCCATGGAGCATTGGAGGCTGAGGTTTATAGAGAAAGGTTTATAAACCTTATAGAGGTTTATAAAATCATGAGGGGCATGGATAGTAAATAGACAAGATCTTTTCCTGGGGTGGGGGAGACCAGAACTTGAGCACATAGATTAGATTCCCTACAGTGTGGAAACTGGCCCTTCAGCCCAATAAGTCCACAGTGACCCTCCAAAAAGTAACCCACCCAGACCCGTTTCCCTCTGACTAATGCACTTAACACTACGGGCAATTTAGCATGGCCTATTCACCAGACCTGCACATCTTTGGATTGTGGGAGGAAACTGGCACATCCAGAGGAAATCCACACAGACACTGGGAGAATGTGCAAACTCCACACAGACAGACAGTCACCAGAGGGCTGGATTTGAACCTGGGTCTCTGGCGCTGTGAAGCTGCAGTGTTAACCACTGAGCTGCCCTAAAAGGTTTAGGGTGAAAGGGGAGAGATATAAAAGGGACCTCAGGGGCAACTTTTTCATGCAGAGATTGGTGCGTGTATTGAATGAGCTGCCAGAGGAGGTGGTGGAGACTTGTACGATAACAACATTTAAAAGGGATCTGGATGGGTATATGAAAAGGTTCAGAGTGATATGGGCTAAATGCTGGCAATTGGATTAGATTTATCTTGGATAATTGGTTGACCTGGATGAGTTGAACTGAATGGTCTGATTCCGTGTTGTACAGCTCGATGACTCCATAATACTGAGCCAATAACAATGTGACTGGCAGTTGCCTGAACTTAAATCTAAATCTTCCTGATGAGGAAGGATGTGGAAGCATGAGAAAAGGTGCAGGGGAGATTTACCAGGATGTTGCCTGGTCTGAAGGGAAGTTTTTTGAGGAAAGGCTGAGAGACTTGGGTCTGTTCTCATTGGAAAGAAGAAGGCTAAGAGGGGATTTGATAGAGACATACAAGATGATCAGAGGATTAGGTAGGGTAGACAGTGAAAGTTTTTTTCCTAGGATGATGACGTCAGCTTGTACGAGGGGGCATAACTACAAATTGAGGGGTGATAGATTTCAGACAGATGTCAGAGGCAGGTTCTTTACGCAGAGAGTGGTAAGGGCGTGGAATGCCCGACCTGCTAATGTAGTCGACTCAGTCACATTAGGGTCATTTAAACAATCCTTGGATAAACATATGGATGATGATGGGATAGCGTCGGGGGTTGGGCTTAGATTAATCCACAGGTTAATGCAACATTGAGGGCTGAAGGGCCTGTTCTGCGCTGTATTGTTCTATGTTCTATCTATGCAACACCCCTTCCAGCTGGTGCTACCAAATCTACATTTCACACCTCAACTCTGGCGTGCCTAGCCGGAGTAACATATATATCCGAAACACAGAAACCCTTTGAATGTGTATAAACACAAATCAGTCACAACTCCTTGCGATAGATCATATGCATCTCTTACTGACATTACTTGAAAGAGCTTTGAGTTATTCTTTTCTGTCACATCTCCTAGTCAGATTCCATAATGGATGATCATCAGGTTTTATACACTGCAGGTAAAGACTGAAAGCTTCTTCCAATGTAGATGCAGAAGAACAAACATATAAACTCGATATCGACAATGATGTAATCCAGGAACGTTCAAAGTACAAAACATAACAGCATCCAATTTATTGCATCTGTCAACACTCATCAATCACAACAAATTTCTGAATTTGATGCAGCAGATGTTCCACAGTTGCAGAAACAAACATTCAATCAAATCAATATATTTCAAAGGTTTTATTCCTCTTCAAACCACTATTTTTGATCCTCGTGCATTCTTCTTTAATCAAACAGTACATTTCTCACACTATAGATCAACCACCATTTAATAAAATGAAGAACAGGACTTGCATTTATAAGGCGACTTTATGACGTCCCAAAGCATTCTTCCATTCCTGGAAGTGGAGTCACTATTGTAGTGTAGGAAAACACTGAAGGGCAGTACACTCTCACAACAGGTAATCTGCTTTATATAAAAGTATGATAGAGTCATAAAGATATACAGCACAGAAACAGACCCTTCAGTCCAACCAGTCTATGCCAACCAGATATCCCAACCCAATCTAGTCCCACCTGCCAGCACCCGGCCCATATCCCTCCAAACCCTTTCTATTCACATATCCATTCAGATGCCTCTTTAATATAGCAACTGTCCTCGACTCCACCATTTCCTCTGGCAGCTCATTTCAGATACATACTACCCTCTGTGAGAAAATGTTGCCCCGTAGGTCTCTCTTATATCTTTCCCCTCTCACCCTAAACCCATGCCCTCTAGTTCTGGACTCCCTCAACCCAGGTAAAAGACTTTGTCTATTTATCCAATCCAGGTCCCTCATGATTTTATGAACCTCCGATGCTCCAGGGAAAACAGACCCAGCCTATTCAACCTCTCCCTATAGCTCAAATCCTCCAACACTGGCAACATCCTTGTAAATCTTTACTGAACCCTTGCAAGTTTCACAACATCTTTCCGATAGGAAGGAGACCAGAATTGCACGCAATATTCCAACAGTGGCCTCACCAATATCCTGTACTCAATACTCTGACCAATAAAAGAAAGCATACCAAACGCCTTCGTCACTATCCTATCTACCTGCGACTCCACTTTCAAGGAGTTATGAACCTGCACTCCGAGGTCTCTTTGTTCAGCAACACTCCCTAGGACCACACCATTAAGTGTATAAGTCCTGCTAAGATTTGCTTTCCCAAAATGCAGCACCTCACATTTATCTGAATTAAGCTCCACCTGCCACTTCTCAGCCCATTGGCCCATCTGGTCCAGATCCCGTTGTAATCGGAGGTAACCTCCTTCGCTTTCCACTACACCCCCAAATTTGGTGTCATCTGCAAACTTACTAACTATATCTCTTATGCTCACATCCAAATCATTTATATACTTGAATAATACATTTTGACTAAGGCACCAGGAGAATTAGCCTGTTTTTCTTTGCAGATTGCCATGGGATTTTTTTTCTGTCCACACAACACAGCTGCTGGTTTAATATGGTTTTATAATGGTTTGATTCCTGATGAAGGGCTTTTGCCCGAAATGTCAATTCACCTGATCCTCAGATGCTGCCTGACCTGCTGTGCTTTTCCAGGACCACATTCTCCACTACGTGTTTAATATCTCATCTGAAAGATGGTACTTGGGACAGAGTGACACTCTATCTGGATGGATTATGTGCTTGAGTCATGGGCTGCAGCTTGAGGCCACAGCCATTCATGGCTGGGTCAGGGGTACAAATGCAATCTAACAAGCCAAGACCAATCTTATATCCCACACAAAATAAATCACTGTCAAAAGCTACATCTGAACAACAAAGAAGCTTACAGAAATTAAAGACCTTTTTGTTTAAAACACACACACACCCAGCAGGAAGGAGGGTGGTTGGATGGGATGATTTCCCAATTGGTACCTGGCATTGCATGGCTAAATCAATAACCTCCACAGCATCATAAAAAGGTAGCCGTTTGAAATTTTTAAAAAGTGATCCATAAAAATCTTTTAGCTTTCTGCCAGCATCAGCATTAAAATGAAGCTCCTTGGATCTTTGGTTGCCTTTGTTGTGTTGGGTGGAGATCCACGAGTTTCATTGTTTGACATTCACTCTGGGACATTAGATGATCCCCAGCTTCAGTAGCAACACTATAGATTTCTTACAGAAACTCAGCACTCATGGACTAGTCGAACCAGGAACATTCCTGGTCACAATGGATGTTTCAGCACTCGGCAACAGCATCTCCCACGATGATGGCATCGCTGCAACAGCCTCTGGCAATTATTGGTATTGAGTGCAATCTTCAAGCACCATCCTACAACTCATCCTCGACCACAATGTCTTCACCTTTGACAAAAAGTTCTTCATCCAGACACATGGAACAGTCATTGGGACCACATTTTCACCCCAATACGCCAACATTCTCATGCACAAGTTTGAACAGGATTTCCTTGCTGCACAGGACCTCCAACCAGCAATATACACCAGATATGTTGATGGTATTTTCTTCCTCTGAACCCGTAGCAAAGAATTACTGAAGCTACACAGTGATATCAACAAGTTTCATCCCACCATCAGACTTACCATTGACTACTCTTTAGTATCTGTCTCATTCTAAGACATATGCATCTCCATCAAGGACAGGCACCTCAGTACCTCTACGCAAACGCACGATAACCTCACAATGCTACACTTCTCTAGCTTCCACCAGAAACATATTAAAACAGCGACCCCCTACGGGCAAGCCCTCCGCATGCACAGGGTCTGTCTAGATAAGGAGGAACATGACAGAGAGCTGAAGTTGCTCAAGGATCCCCTCATAAGAACAGGGCATGATGCTTAACTCATCAACCATCAGTTCCGATGTGCCACAGCGAGAAACCATAATGAACTCCTCAGGAGGCAGACACGTGCTGCAACCAACAGGGTATCTTCATTGTTCAGTATTTCCCAGGAGCCGAAAAACTATGCCATGTTCTTCACAGGTTGCAACACGATCAGTGAGGATGAGCACCTTGCCAAAACCATCCCTAAGCCCCCACTTCTCACCTTTAAACAACTACCAAACCTTAAACAGATCATTGTTCGTAGCAAACTACCCAGCCTTCAGGACATCAACCACAACACCATACAACCCTGTCACAGCAGATATGCAAGACGTGTCAGAGTGTCGACACAGATACCACCATTACATGTGGCAGGTACACATGTGACTTTGCCAACATTGTCCATCTCATACGCTGCAGGCAAGGATGCCCTGAGGCATGGTACATTGGCAAGACCAAGCAGAGCTGAAAATGTGTTGCTGGTTAAAGCACAGCAGGTTAGGCAGCATCTCAGGAATAGGGAATTCGACGTTTCGAGCATAAGCCCTTCATCAGGACCGAGCAGACGCTATGACAGGGGATGAATGGACACCGCACAACAATCGCCAGAGCAGGATGTTTCTTCCCAGTCAGGGACATTCTGCCTCAGATCTTCAGGTGACTGTCCTCCATGGCGGACTTCAGGATAGCCAACAACACAAAGTGGCCGAGCAGAGGCCAATAGCCAAGTTCGGTACCCACAGGGATGGCCTCAACCAGGATCTTGGATTCATGTTACACGACAGATGACCCCACTACATTATACCCTCTCTCACACACATACTCACGCAGACCCTCTCTTATACACATGCTCTTTCTCATACACCCCATCCCCACACTCACGCACACACTCTCTCACAGGCTTATACTCCATCTCTCTCTCACACACACACACACACACACACTTTACCAAGCTTTCTTACATACAAACACACACATACTCACATGTGCACACACACTCTCTTTTCCCCCCCTCCTCCCCCATGCTTGTGCGCGCACACACACGTCTAGGGGCTGAATTTGTATTTGCAGAATTATATTTGAAGATACATTCTATTTTGCTCAAAAATTGCGCAATCTGCAGGCAGTCGATACAAGTAATATTTTGTAAATTCCATTTTGGAAATAGAACCAGTCTGACTCAGATTGGGATACAGCCAGACTCTAACCTCACACCTTGAATGCATTCTCTGAGCTGGGATGTCACCTTTTGTTAGGAAACCTTTAGTTAACTCGAGAAGGTGATTTAAAAGAAGTGAATCGAAACCTGCATCCCATTCTAAAAGATGAAAGATTTAATAATCCAGGTTTGTTCAATATATTGTTTCAGTTGCATGACACTGTGATCTTTTGCTATTAATTCTGTGTCTTATGATCTTATACTCCACAACCACCTGAAGGAGCAGTGTTCCAAAAGCTAGTGCTAATAAACCTGTTGTTGTGTGATTTTTATACTTCGCCCACCCCCGTCCAACACCAGACACATCATGACATATCTAGTCAGATGATAAGATTACAATGGGCCCATATCACATCCTCAGTGACAGCTCTTGTCTCGGTGGTTCTGACTGTCAGGCATTACTTCAGTTTATTATTTTATTTTACTCTAACTTATTCCAATCTTTGCTCTTCCTTCTCTCCCTTTCAGTTGTACAGGTGATCTTTATTTTCCTGATTCACTAGTTTGCCACTCTTGGTCAATCCATTCATTTTTCCTACTGGTTTCCTTCTCTACCTCCAGTTAGAAAGCCAGTATCTGAATGGTATTGGAAACTTCATTTTTACCTTCAGAGGTATTCTGGCCAATCACGCCATATTTCCATGATTCAGGGTCCTGGGTTGGATAAGATTGTTGGATTTCATTCCTAAATGCTTTGAATGGGTGGGTTATTGAGTATCCAATTGCTATTATCTCTCTCATTTGTTTAATCATGCTTCACCAAAGGTAAAGATTGTCAACTTCTTACCATTGTTTTCATTGCTTTGAATTTGCATTGAATCCTTTAGATAGGGCATTAAATTGCAGCCACAGCTAAAACAATACAATGAAGCACTAAAAGCTAAATCCTTTCTCTAGAAAAGTCCACAGACCACTATTGTAACTGATGTCTGAGAAGCTTGTCACCAAGTTATACAAAGTGGGGGCTATTGCAGAGGAACAAAGATAATGTTTTGACTTGGAACCCGGGTGGAAAACTTGGAAATATATTTTAATTACTGCAATAATGAGTGGTGTGATGAGCTTACAGACAATTAGTTTGATCAGCTGTAATGTTAATGAAAATCCTTTCTAAAAAAAATATATTTAAAGCACAATGGTCAAAGGAGGGGGAGGGGATAACTTGTCTGACTCAAATATAGGTGTTTGAAGGTTAGAGCAATTTATTTGCTCATATACAAAGTTAAAAATCACACAACACCAGATTATAGTCCAAAAGATTTAATTGGGAGCACACCAGGTTTTGGAGCGACGCTCCTTCATCAGGGGTTGCTTCGGCGCTCCGAAAGATAGTGTGCTTCCAATTAAACCTGTTGGACTATAACCTGGTGTTGTGTGATTTTTAAACTTTGTGCACCCCAGTCCAACACTGGCATCTCCAAATCATGACTACTATCGACACCACTAACTGCTCATGTAGTGTTGTTTTACAGATTAATAATACTGCTAAAGACATTCTCTTATATTTGAGCTCTCTCTTCAATTCTTGATTCCAGTTTGAATCCTCGGTGTTCCAAAGCATACTTTTCTGTAACTTGTCAACTGACATCAATTCACGAGCGGTGACCTATACATTTCTCTGTTCCAACACTGTAGTGCACTTGTTTCCATAACACTGAACATCAGGTGCACTAGTAATTAAATTGACTATTAAACATTCCTTTGGAGGGACTGCTGATTACAGATCTCTTAAGTATCATGCAGCACATTTCCAAGAGGCAGTGTGGAAACCAGATATCGTAACCCGAGATAATTACTTGCTTTGTTGGGCGTTTTTTAATTGAATAGTTGACAGTACAAATGCTTGTATTCAGAAGCAGTGTTAGGCATTTTTTAAAATGTTTGTTCAAACGTAACTGAGTTGTGTCACAAAGCAGCGTTTTTTTCTCATGAAGTTTAAGATACCTGTTTTTGAAGTTGCCCTAATGTAGTACATTTATGAATGATAGAGTTAAGTACAGATTATGAATTGAATATTGCCTCAACTCTTCCCTTTCACCTTGAATCATCATGGCCAGCCTTCCGTGAAATAGTAATCGAAGGAAAACTAGATCAAAATCCATTACCATTTAGTCAAATGGAAAGAATCATGAACACTCAAAAGATCCTGAAAAGCTGATGCTTTGTAGAGACAAAGATGTCAATAAAGTCTGGGAAATGTTCCGCTCCATTTCCTCCTTGCTTTACAAAATTTGCCTTGCCCTGTTTATTCCTCTTTTGCTGAATTTATTCGGATATGGAATTCTGTACCCGTGATTCCTTACAATTTAAAATTCTCATTAAAGGAACTGATATGGGTTAAAAACTAGCATTTCTGTTGCATTTTAGCACAGCCATAGATTAAAACAGGCCAACACTTTCAATAAAATGAACGGTCGTTGCTTCCAGTAAGCGGCATGTGTAGTCTTCAACCTGCAGATAGGCTGGTAAATCAGGATGAGGACAATCATTGCAGGACCTCCTTCAAAGGCTTTGCTGAAACTAAGGAACTCTGATGTGGCAAATCCATAGAGGGTACCAACATTTGGATGCTTTGTGGCACAGCCCAGCAGAGCAATAACATATGAACTGGATTAGCTTGCTCTGCAGCATTTCGCAATCTGCATCACAGAAGAGAAATACATTTAAGTTTGTTAACCTTCAGATTATGAAGAATTAAGAATATGAATACCAATACTGTTTGACAAGTAATTGGTGTGGTCTTAATTATAAAGAGAAGAACCAAAAACATCAATGGGGTTTTTGTGTATTCCCTTTCTTATTTTCAGGATACCCTTTATCACCCTCTGATCTGTATGTCCTTGCTAACTATGATCTGGCTGTACTGCCCGTAAACAAAGGTTTTCACTGTACTTAGGTACACAGGACAATTAATAAATTAGGCCTTTAGTGTTAAGAAGTGATTTACCATAGAAGTGGTTACTATATACCAAATATGTTGAACCGGACAAACCATGATTATGGTAAATGTTTCTTGACAAACCCCACGACTATTTCTGCATACATGTGGTGCAATTTCTTCTGATAATATTATCATTTTGTATAAAAAGCCCAAACAACAGAAAAAGATTCCACTTTCTATGATGCTGAAAGCAATCTTTTTTTTCCAACAAAGTAGCAAGTGACTCACGTTTTATGATTGTCCTATGAGGAGATACTGAGCTGAATGGATTCGGTAGTCTGAGAGTTGCGATCTCTTTTCTCGATGTAGGTTTGCTCGCTGAGCTGCAAGGTTCACTTCCAGATGTTTCGTTACTCTACTAGGTAACATCTTCAGTGGGCCTCAGGTGAAGGATTGCTGAAATTTTCTGCTTTCTATTTATGTGTTTGGGTTTCTTTAGGTTGGTGATGTCATTTCCTGTGGTGAAGTCACTTCCCGTCCATTTTCTCAGGTGGTGGTAGATGAGGTCTAACTGGATGAGTTTGTTGATAGAGTTCCGGTTGGAATGCCATGTTTCTAGGAATTCTCATGCATGTCTCTGTTTGGCTTGTCCTAGGATGGATGTGTTGTCCCAGTCGAACTGGTGTCCTTCCTCATCTGTATGTGAGGATACTAGTGAGAGAGGGTCATGTGTTTTTGTAGCTTGTTGGTGTTCATGTAATTTGGTGGCTAGTTTTCTGCCTGTTTGTCCAATGTAGTGTTTGTTACAGTTGTGCCATGGTATTTTGTAAATGACTTTAGTTTTGCTCGTTGTCTGTATTGGGTCTTCCAAGTTCATTAGTTGCTGTTTTAGTGTGTTGGTGAGTTTGTGGGCTACAACCTGAGCTACTTCTCAAAGTCTACTCCAACCAGCGAGTTTTGAGAAGATATCAGAAGGATGTTTCCCCTGCCTGGGGATTTTAGAAACAGGGGACACATTTTCAGAACAAGAGGTAGACAACTTTGATCAGAAGTGAGGAGGAATTTCATCATTTAAAGGATGGCAAATCCTTGGAATTCACTGCTTCAGAGGGCTGGTCAGACTTAATCAGTGGCATATTCAAGACAGAGGTAGTTAGATTCCTGATATTAAAAACGTACATAGAATCACATAATCCCTACAAGTGTGGAAACAGGCCATTAGGCCCAACAAGTTCACATCAACCCTCCGAAGAGTAACCCACTCTGACCCATTCCACTACCCTATATTTATCCCTGACTAATGCATCTGATCTACACATCCTTGGACACTATAGGAAATTTAGCCAATCCATCCTAACCTGCACATCTTTGGAGTGTGGAAGGAAATTGGAGCATCCAGAGGAAACCCAAACAGACACAGGCAAAATGTGCCTTCCCCACACAGACAGTCGCCCAAGGCTGGAATTGAACCTGGGTCCCTGGCACTGTGAAGCAGCAGTGCTAACCACTGGGCCATTATGCATATAGAGCCTTATCAATGCAAATAGGGCTCTGTGCAGGTAAACTGTGAGGACGAGGCTGAAGGTACTATTTCCTAAGCTCCTATACTAACAATCATTAACTGTGTTTAAGAAAAGTAAAGGAGACTATGATACCTCCATGACATTATGTGACACAATTTTCTCTTTCTCCAAATTATCCACAAGTTGGGAGCACCGTGGGGTTTTGATGACTTTTTGGGTGTTTTACAAACCATCTTAATGTTTTAATGTGTACCATCTAATACTATCAGCTGAAACATTAACAATATCATTGTACTGAATCAGCTCTTTCCCTAGCAGTTGGTCTAATGCTAAAATTGCAGAGATTAAGACCATGTGAAACATCAGAATGTGCCTCTGACCTCACCTTCCACGTATTCCCAGCTTTTTATTGTAAGGCAGTGATTCTGTGGAAAAAACAACATTTTACTAATCTGTTTAATATTTTACTTCTGTTTAAAGATCTAAAGTAGGGCTAAAAATGTGAGGAATAGCATAAGATATCATTTCACAGTTGGTGGGGTATCATTTTAGACAAAGCAATTTTTACAACAAGATGAGACCCTGAACAAGAAAGCAGGACAGAATAGGAACAGGTCATTTGGCCCACAAGTGACACAATGACTTTCTAAACCGAAAGCCTTTTCCCTCTACACAGTCCTTATCCCTCTAATCCCTGCCTTTTCATATATCTGTCAAGGTAGCCCTTCAACCTTGTTACTGTGTCTGTCTCCAGCACGCACCTCTGGCAGTGCGTTCCAGGCCCTTATTACCTTGTGCAATAAACTTACCCCACACATCTCCTCTTACCTTAAATTGTGTCCCCTAGTAATTGACAGCCTTCTTCCCAAGATAGGAATATCTGACTATCCATGCTGCTTATAATTTTGTAAACTTCTATCAGATCACGTCCCATCCTCTGACATTCAAATGAAAACAAACCAAATTTGTCCAATCTCACCTTAGAGCTAATGCCCTCTAAACCAGGTAACATCCTGGTAAAAAAAATTTGCACCCTTGCCAATGCTTCCATGTCCTTCTGGTGATGTCTCAACCAGAACTGTAAGCAATATTCCAAATCTGGTCTAAAGGTTTATTTGGGTATAACACGACACCAATTTTTATACTCTATGCCCCAACTCATGAAAGCAAGCATGCCGTATGCTTTCTTGACCACCTTATTCACTTGTGTATGTCCAGTTCCCTCTGTATATTGATGCTCCTTAGGGTTCTGCCATTTACCATATACTTCGCTCCTGCATTAGATCTCCCAAAATACATCATCTCATATCTGTCTGAATTAAACTCCAATTGCTATTTCTCTATCCAAGTCTCCCACCTATCTATATCCTGATGTATCCCCTGCCAATTCTTCTCATTACTCACAGCTCTCCCAATCTTTGTGTGTCATCAGTAAACATACTAATCAGGCCACCTAAATTCTCCTCCAAATTATTTCTATACATTACAAATAACAGAGGTGCCAGCACTGATCCCTGCAGAACACTATCGGTCAGAGGCCTCGTGTCTGAAAAACATCTGTCTGCTGCTCCTGTCTTCTATAACTAAACCAGTTCTGTCTCCATCTTACCAGCTCACTGTGGACCCTATGTGACTTCACCTTTTGGATCAGCCTGCCCTGAGGGACCTTGCTAAAGTCCACGTAGACAACATCGACTGCCTGCCCCCATCTTCGCCACTTCCTCAAAAATCTGCAACACTTTCAGATAGTCACTTCTGATGCCAGTTATTTGACATATCTTTAAATTGAAGAGCATATTCTCATCACAATTGGTAGCTCTGAAAAGGCACAGTCCAGTCGCTGTGTTGGATTCAGTATTGCAGCTTCAGCAGTCGTGGGCATGAAAAATTAGTTTCCAAAAATCTCTTCCTCAGCTCTCTTTTGTGATTAGATTTTGTGCAGATGCTTCTTTCTCTGCTGAGCAATTAGATGAAGTAGAAAGTTATTGATGCACTGGAGGGACAGCAGCTTTATGTGGTTAAAAACTTAAACACATTCCAGCCTGGTGTTTGATTTATGGCTGGACTTTAGTCAACAATTAATTCAAGTGACAGCCTAACTACTACAGCTACAGAGTGTGTAATCTGTGATCCCTTGCATCAGCCCACCAGCCTCAGAGACAGCATTTCCCAAACCATTCAGCAGAACAAAGTCATGGGGTTGTCATAATTTCCAACTTGACCTTCAAGTCACATACCATCATGAATTGAGCTGTATGACTGTTCCTTTACAATCGCTCGGTTGAAATTCTTGAACTCTGTACCAAACCCGGTCCGCATAGACTGTAGTGTTGTACAAATATGTATACTCATCACCACTCCAATGGGTAATAAATACTGGTTAATAATATCCACTTCAAAAAGAAATGAACACTTGTGATTGCATCACTTTTTGAAGAGTGATGCTGCTGTGCTTCATCCAGACAGCAGTGGCTTCTGGGATTAATTTAATATCTTCAGTTACCAGCAAGTTCCTGAACCAATTGGAACCCCATAGATAGCAAAGATTTACACCAGCCAACTGAAAGTATATCCATATTGAGTGGCCTGTGAGCAGGAAAACACATTTTAGGGAATTTCAGAAAAGGAAATAGACAATTTCCTGCCATATGAAAGAAGTCACTGAGTAATTTTTGTAAATGACCAGCAGATTTTCCATGACATTGCTCAGGGATAGTCAGATAGTGTTGGTTTATGTTGATATAAACTATAACCTTTAGCACACTAAGTACTATTCTGCAATCCTGGTTAAGGACTAGGGATTGTCCAGGTCACAAATCTTCAGCATTACATGGAAACATAGCTTGGGATCTGTACGAGTTTAATTGGTCATGGAGGGTTCACAAGGTGGTTGTATATTCCAGGCTCAGAAAAGTGCAAAACTACTTTTTTTCTGGTACTGAAACATGATGCTCGAACTGTGACATCATTTACGTGATTCCATAGTAAACGTGTCAACATTTCAAACACACATGATTGGCTGGGATTTCCCTAGGTTGTGCTGTATAAATACAACTGGTTCGTTTCCACACCAGGCAGTACAGAATAACTGCGGTGGGGGACATTTTCAGTGACCATTCTCCATGTACAAAATTCATATGCAACCATTTTTGTCCAAGTTGTAGAGTTTCCATGAATTTGCACAAATCCATCCAGTTTGAGGCTTGCCCAAGACCTGGGACAATTTTGATTTGCAAAAATTAGGTTCCAGCAGCAAGTCAAAATGAGATGCAGAATCTAGCCAAGGATAAACCGATAATGGGTGAGCATTTGCAAAAATGAAACCAGCATATAGGCTTAAACAGGTCAGCAAGAACGATCCTTACTCATTGTTCTTTACAAGAATTTTCTGCAAATTTCCATTAATAGGTCAGGAAACTCCCAGACGAGCTGGGCATAAAGGATGCTTGTTATACTCTTATCCGTTCTGCTAGATCAAGAATCAACTGCAGTTCTCTCTGTCGCAGAATGGTTGCCAACAGTGGTTTGCACTGCTGCCTCACAGCACCAGGTCCCAGGTTCGAATCCAGCCTCGGGTGACTGTCTGTGTGGAGTTTGCACGTTCTCCCAGTGTCTGCGTGGGTTTCCTCTGGGTGTTTCGGTTTCCTCTCGCAGTCCAAAGATGTGCGGGTCAGGTGAATTGGCCATGCTAAATTGCCCATAGTGTTAGGTGCATTAGTCATAGGGAAATGGGTCTGAGTGGGTTACTGTTTGGAGGGTTGGTGTGCACTTGTTGGGCTGAAGGGCCTGTTTCCACACTGCTGGGAATCTAATCATTAAAATCCCCTCCCATCCCCACAACGCTCTCTTCTGTCAGGCAGAAGATACAGACACCTGATGGTTCAAGAACAGCTTCTTCCCAGCTGTCATTAGACAAATGAATGGACCTCTCTAACTTACAGTCATAGAGATGTACAGCACGGAAACAGACCCTTCGGTCCAACCTGTCCATGCCAACCAAATATCCCAACTCAATCCGGTCCACCTGCCAGCACTGGGCCCATATCCCTCCAAGTCCTCCCTATTCATGTACCCATCCAAATGCCTCTTAAATGTTGTAATTGTACCAGCCTCCACCACTTCCTCTGGCAGCTTATTCCATACACATACTACCCTCTGCGTGAAAAGGTTGCCCCTCAGGTCTCTTTTATATCTTTCCCCTCTCATCCTAAACCTATGCCCTCTAGTTCTGGACTCCCTGACCCCAGGAAAAAGACTTTGCCTATTTATCCTATCCACGTCCCTCATAATTTTGTAAGCCTCTGTAAGGTCACCCCTCAGCCTCCGATGCTCCAGGGAATACAGTCCCAGCCTGTTCAGCCTCTCCCTCTAGCTCAAATCCTCCAACCCTGGCAACATCCTTGTAAATCTTTTCTAAACCCTTTCAAGTTTCACAACATCTTTCCAATAGGAAGGAGACCAGAATTACACACAATAATCCAACAGTGGCCTAACCAATGTCCTGTACAGCCGCAACATGACCTCCCAACTCCTGTACTCAATACTCTGACCAATAAAGGAAAGCATACCAAACGCCTTCTTCACTATCCTATCTACCTGTGACTCCACCTTCAAGGAGCTATGAACCTGCATTCCAAGGTCTCTTTGTTCAGCAACACTCCCTAGGACCTTACCATTAAGTCCTGCTCAGATTTGCTTTCCCAAAACGCAGCATCAAGTGAGGATAATTCTTGCTGACCTGTTTCAGCCTGTATGCTGGTTTTACTCTTGCATATGCTCCCCCATTATCGGTTCATCATCGGCTAAATTCCACATCTCATGTTGACTTAGTGCTGGAATCTAATCTTTGCTAATCAAAATCCTTATATCAGCATGATGATGGGAATAAAACGTCGAATTTCCTGTTCCTTGGATGCTGCCTGACCTGCTGCGCTTTTCCAGCAACAATTATCTGAATTAAACTCCTGCTAATGTTGATCGTGCTTTGTGCACCTCCTGTGCAGCCATAGCCTTGTGTGCCTCAACCTGTCTAAGCACCCTGTGATCTGTATGTCCTTGTGTGTTCAGATCTGCCTGTACTATTCACAGAACAAAGCTTTTCACTGTACTCAGAAACATGTGATTACAATAAATCAAATCAAAGTACAACATGTGAGCAATTGGCCAGTCCACGTGACTAGCTCATGCCCGTTCATCACACTTCCCATTCCCATCAGTAATTCGATTGTATTCTACATCAGGGTGCAACAAGCTTTGAGTATCTGGAATCAGGCCAACTGAAACATTTCAAAGCCTTTCCTTAAATGCCTTAAAGCCTCTTACCAGCTCAACCAGAGCCCTTCGAGGGGAAAAAAACATAGCAACTTACACATTCAGCTGCAATCAAGGCTATAATAAAATTTGAAAATTCACATGACATAATTGTTCATATTTTTCTGAATATGGAAGATTTTCTGTTCCCGTACTTGCTTTTTCTCAATGTGGAGGTGCCAGGGTTGGAACAAGTCAAACATTCTGTGTCTGATGTGTTCTCTCTCAGGAGCTGCCTGAGGAAGGAGCGGGGGCTCTGAAAGCTTGTGGTTTCAAATAAACCCGTTGGACTATAACCCAGTGTTGAGATTTTTGACTTGGCTTTTTCTTAATAAGACTTCAGTGCAGTGAGCACATTTTATATTTAGATCAGACTGTCAGTAAAGACAGGCCCAGCCTTACAGGAAGTTAGACCATTCCTGAAGGCCCTGACCTCCCTTTTCTGTGAACAAGAATTTGTTGTGAAAACAATGTAATTTTCCAAAGGATTTCTACAAGTTGGGAAACCAAAGCATCAACCTTCCTTAGGACAAAATGACTCTGAACTGATAACACAAACAGACAAACTTATGACTAAAATGCATGAGTGTTGAACACCTGAGCAATGGCTGGTCCATGGTGAGGTTTTATGGAAAGTGCACTATCGCGAAAGTCTGAATTTTCGCCTCACCCACTAGCCTTTTACATTTCTTGGAGATCTCTCTCTGTATCATAACTTGACAGACACGGAAAGGAAGTGACCTTTGGACTTGTGTGCAAGACAGACATTGGAGACCTTACTTTATGAATTTCCTTCCTTGACAGGGAGACTTCTTACTTTGATGGTACACCAACAAGTCGAAGTTGAAAGTGTGGTGCTGAAAAAACACAGCAGGTCAGGCAACATCCAAGGAGCAGGAGAAATCGACATTTCGGGCATAAGCTGTTAATCAGGAATTATGCCCAAAACGTCCATTTTCCTGTTCCTCAGATGCTGCCTGACCTACTTTTCTAGCACCATGCTCTTGACTCTGATCTCCAGCATCTGCAGACCTCACTTTCTACACATCAATAAATCGATACCTGGATGGAATCCAACAAACAGCATCCAAGGAACAGGAAATTCGACATTTCGGGCATAAGCCTTCATTCCTGATGAAGGGCCTATGCCCGAAACGTCGAATTTCCCGTTCCTTGGATGCTGCCTGACCGGCTGCGCTTTTCCAGCAACACATTTTCAGCTCTAATCTCCAGCATCTGCAGACCTCACTTTCTCCTGGAATCCAACAAGCACTGGTTCAGGTGCTGCCACCCTATGGCTCACCAAGTACATTCACAAACCATCATGTGCGACGAGCCTGACCTGCCTCAGTTTGTTTGCAAACCAGAATGTTCCCTATTAACTTTAGTAGAATACTAAGTTTACAGTGAGGATAATTCTTGCTGACCTGTTGCAGCCTGTATGCTGGTTTTACTTTTGCATATGCTCCCCCATTATCGGTTCATCATTGGCTAAATTCCACATCTCATGTTGACTTAGTGCTGGAATCTAATCTTTGCTAATCAAAATCCTTATATCAGCATGATGATGGGAATAAAAATTAATTGCACTTTGTTTTAATCATACATCTTGTGTTTTATTGTCCTTTGCACTCCTAATGGTTCAGATCAAGCATGAAATCATGAGCTTGAGATTAAAATGACATCCTCAGTGTTGAGGGACTGCTGCATTATTAGAGGTGCTGCCTTTCAGATGTGGCCCAACATAGAATCAGAGATGTACAGCATGAAAACAGACACTTCATCCAACATGTCCATGCCAATCAGATATCTTATATCAATCTAGTCCCATTTGTCAGCATTTGGCCCACATCCCTTTAAACCCTTCCTCTTCATTTATCCATTGAGATGCCTTGTAATTGTACCAGCTTCCAACACTTCCTCTGGCAGCTCATTCCGTACATGCCCCATGCTCTGTGTGAAAAAGCTGCCTCTTTTAAATCTTTCCCCTCTCACCCTAAACCTGTTTTGGACTCCCCCTCCCTGTTAAAAGACCTTGTCTGTTTACCGTATCCATGCCCCTCATGATTTTATACATATCTATAAGGTCACCTCTGATGTTCCAGGGAATATAGCCCCAGTCTACTCGGCCTCTCTCTATAGCTCAAACCCTCCAACCCTGGCACCATCTTTGTAAATCTTTTCTGAACCCTTTCAAGTTTCACAACATCCTTCCTGTAGGAGGGAGACCAGAACGGCATAGAATATTCTGAAAGTGGCCTAACCAATGTCCTGTACAACTGCAACATGGCCTCCCAACTCCTGTACTCAATACTCTGACCAATAAAGGAAAGCATACCAAACACTGCCTTCACTATCCTTTCTAACTGTGACTCCACTTTCGAGGAACTATGAACCTGTACTCCAAGGTCTCTTTGTTCAGCAACACTTCCCAGGACCTTACTATTAAGTGCATAAATCCTGCCCTGATTTGCCTTTCCAAAATGCAGCACCTCACATTTATCTAAATTAAACTCCATCTGCCACTCCTCAGCCCATTGGCCCATCTGGTCCAGATCCTGTAGTAATCACAGGTAACCTTCTTCACTGTCCACTACTCCTCCAATTTTGGCATCATCAGCAAACTTACTAAGTATACTTCCTCTGTTCACATCCAAATCATTTATATAAATGACAAAAAGCAGTGGACCCAGCACCGATCCTTGTGGCACTCCACTGGTCACAGGCCTCCAATCTGAAAAACAACCCTCCCCCACCACTCTCTATCTTTTACCTTCGAGCCAGTTCTGTGTACAAATGGCTAGTTCTCCCTGTATTCCCTGAGATCCAACCTTGTGACTCCCATGAGGAATCTAACATGCGTGGTTTAAGTGAATGTTGAATATCCCATGACATGATATTAAGAACAGCAATCATTGCCCCTGGAGTTAACAGGTTAAATGGTCATTCCTCTTCTTGCAGTTTAAGGAATCTTTGGTTCTCTAAATGGCTGCAATTTATCGTCTACATAAACATTAGTGAAATAAACAAGCTTTGAGGGTGAATGTGAAGAGATTGCTTCCCCTGTGGGAGAGTCTAGGAGCATAATTTCAGAATAAAGGTTGCCTGTTTAAAACAGAAGTGGGGGGGGAGGGGGGAAGAGAACCTCCTCTCTCAGAGGGTAGGACAGTGAACCTGTGGAATTCTTTATTGCAGAAGCTGTGGAGGCTGGGTAGTTCACTGTATTCAAGGCTGAAACACTGATTTTTAGTCAGCGAGGGAAAAAGACAGGAAAGTGGAGTTGAGGACGATCAGATCAATCATGATCCCAATGGATAGAGTGGCCTCAATGGGCTGGATGACTTACTTCCGCTCCGGCGTTTTACCATTTTATAACAATTGCCCAAGCATTTTAAAATAATTAAAGGCTTGAGCAGTTTCTGAGATAGGATATGATAAACAATGACAGACTTAAAGTCATAGAGATGTACAGCATGGAAACAGACCCTTCAGTCCAACCTGTCCATGCCGATCAGATATCCCAACCCAATCTAGTCCCACCTGCCAGCACCCGGCCCATATCCCTCCAAACCCTTCCTATTCATATACCCATCCAGATGCCTTTTAAATGCTGCAATTGTACCAGCCTCCACCACTCCCTTTGGCAGCTCAGTCCATACACGTACCACCCTCTGCATGAAAAAGTTGCCCCTTAAGTCTCTTTTATATCTTTCCCCTCTCACCCTAAACCTATGCCCTCTAGTTCTGGACTCCCCGACCACAGGGAAAAGACTTTGTCTATTTATCCTATCTATGTCTCTCATAATTTTGTAAACCTCTAAGGTTTACCTCTAACCCTCAGCCTCCGACGCTCCAGGGAAAACAAACCCAGCCTGTCCAGCCTCTCCCGGCAGCTCCTACCTTTTTATCTTAGCCTACTGGACACACTTTCCTTATTCCTGAAGAAGGGCTCATGCCCGAAACATCGATTCTCCTGCTCTTTGGATGCTGCCTGACCTGCTGCGCTTTTCCAGCAACAGCAGAGAACTACAGCTTCAGTGATCAGTTGAATACTGTTAACCCCAGAGAAGCCACACAGACACTTTAGGTAGAGCTCGGAATTTTCTTTATCATATGGTGCTTGCTTGTGCCCTGAAGTATTATAGCAATAATTACTGCTAATTATAAAGAGATCTGTAAGAGACAGATGAAAGCAGGGATTTAATGATTTGAAGTGCTTGGCAAGCTGAAGTTTGGAGAGAGAGTAAAGAATAAGCTGTCAGATTTTCTCTCTGCTTTTTCAGATCTTCTTTACCTAGATAAAATTATTCAACTTCAGCTGACTTGAACTGAAAAGGGAACTTGAAAAAATGCAGATTTAATTAACAACCCAATCTTGTCTATCCTAAATCCCAGAGCTTTTGGCAGTTTGAGCCTTAGGGCTGGAAATACAGTTTACACTTCCAATGGCTCTGATATTGGCTTTTACAAATTTCTACCAGCCTGTTCCTGTGAAACAATTTCTGATTATGAATCAACACATGGCAGAAAACACTGCCTGCAGCACCACCTTGTGGTGAACTGCAGATCCACAGGACAGATCCCCTGGTATTTTATAAAACATTGACTGCAATGACAGATAATGTTGCGTGCTAAAGGAGGTCTCTTTGTCTTAATTAGATACCTGGGAGCAGTCTTAAGGCTCAGAAATGATCAACGAATACAAGCAGCTCTGGAAGTAGTAAGGAACAATCAGGGCCCAGTGTTCACTTGGCTTGGTGTGCAACACAGATGGAGAGAGAGAGAAGGGTGGCTTCTCACATGTATCATTGAGGGTCTGGCTTTACAGCAGCTTTGATAGGTGTCTAGGTGATCGTTTCACATTTGCTACAGGATTGTTTTGAAGAAAGCAGAAAATATTTTAAAGATTAAATAAATCACAACAAAACTAGTGGCATTACTATTACTGGCATTCTAAACTACTACAACCTTGAAGGGATGATTAGATATTGAGAGGCTCATTTCAAAATTGTTTATAAGACCCAACAAGAATGTTCAACTTCCTCATTCTATACTGGATATATATAATATACATAGGGTCTTTAAAACAATAGCATGTTAGGAAACCTTTGGGACATATGGGTGAAGCACACAATTCCTTCTTAGCATCACTGAATGGGGCACCAATATTTCTAATGTTTCGAATATTCAGTGTATAACACACAAACCTTTCCTGTGGCCTAACCTATGTCAGTGCAGTATCTGCAATGTTCTTTAACAATGTCTGGAATATACAAGCTTGTTCTTTTCACAATTTTCTGTCATCATAACAGTGAGAATTCACACCCCCTTTGTTTTGATGCCTGCATAGTATGGGGGAAGCTTTAACCTGCCATCATTTACAATTACGGTGAACCTGTAATCACATTGCAAATGGCAGACTACGTGTCTATAATAAAAATAATAGTTCTTCTGGATCATTTCCAGAAAAAGTTGAACCTGATTTCTTTTGATCTACCAGTCTCCGAGGATCAAGAAAGCACTGAACTTCAGTGCAATTGTACGCAGACAAGAAACCTGTTGCAGGAGTATAATGACACAGACATTGCTAAAATTAAACTATTAGCCTTTTTGTGACCAGCCTTAAATATTGCCCAATGTGAATGAATGTGCAAAATTAACCCTTGATAGTTTCTTAACCTGTCTGGCTGTGTCCCTGGCTTGTGGATTGTCCATTCCTAGACGTGATGGTACAAAGAACACCAAACGGAGAATTCACAACGAAGGTATACAGGAAAGCCACACACACAGACCAAGTCCTGAGCTATGAAAGCAACCCCCCCAACACACACAAACGAAGTTGCATCAGGACATTATTCAAAAGGGCCACAACACACTGCAGCACACCTGAACTACAAAAAGAGGAAGAAGAACACCTATACAAGGTATTCACCAAGAACGGATACCCGCGCAATTTCATCAACAGATGCCTTAAGGAAAGACAACGAAAGGAGGACATGCCACAACCCAAAGGACTGGCCACACTCCCATACATCAGGAGCATTTCTGAACTGACAGCCAGACTACTGCGACCACTAGGACTCATAACAGCACACAAACCAATAGCCACTCTCAGACAACAACTCACCAAGACGAAGGACCCGATACCCAGCATGAGCAAAACCAACGAACAATCCACACACCAGTTTCTTAACCTTTTTTAATCTAAGAGCATATGCTACTTCGAATGTTTGCTACATTACAAATAGACACATTTTTATCTTTTAACTGGGATTAATAGACAGAGTGTAACGGCAATTTTTAATTGCATCTAACTGATCTGGAACCACTTTATGTTACTGTCTGAAATAATAGTTTGAGATATTAGCACCACTTACATTGATTTTTTTCCCCTCTGTATTCTCAGGTCTAACCACAGTACGGTTCAGGAGCTATCAATTCTCATTCACCTTGTCCAAGTGCTGATTCCAAATTTTTGAGAATTAGGATACAGAATTGGGGGAAGAGGGGTTGCAAGAGTCTCATATTTAAATACAATGCTTTCCACTAATGTGGAACTTCCAGTAAAGGGGCATTGACTAACACTCAGAAGCAAGAACTTTGTTCGATTTATTTATTACGCTCTTTTCTGCATTGTAATTCCCAGGCCCCAACAACTTCTCCAACTGAAAGTCGACCTATAATCGTACCTGGAATATTCCCATTCTGTGCTGCCTGTCTACTTAGCCGGAAATCTCACTGAGATATACAGAAATCCCATGGGTTCCTGCTCGAGATCTGGACCTGCAATAACTAATGTGTGTTAATTATTGGTAAGGGTATTCACATTGCAGCATTACTGCAAGTTAAGCTGAGAACAATATTGCATTAGATTAGTGAGAAAAGTCTATTACCACTTCATTACAGTATAAAACAGAAGGTATTTGATTGAATTTAATGCAAGTGCCACAAAAAAGTTCAAACTAAAACCTTTCCAAGCATTTTCATACTCAATACCATACTTTGAAAGAGGTCAGCACTTATCAAAAAGTGATAAGCACAGAAACCGTGCCTACAGATTTCCACATTAACTAAGTATTTTATCTGGTCAGATCTGCTGGACTACAGAGGCTATTGTTGTAGCAACCATGTCAAATTATTTCAACACTCAGTCCATTAACTCAATTAGCAGCACATCATTCTGAACAATCTGCATTTATAAGACTTCTGCCTCTTAGCACTAATTGACTCTTCCTCAGTTAAGCTTGACCTGCATCCCCCCCACAGATTTAAACAGGCCGACTGAACAGATAAATTGGATGCTGTTGAAAGATTAGTGTCAATTGGCATGACCAGCCCTGTTAAGGGTCAGTGCAGTGTTAACATGGTGTTAACACACGTGGATGAACAGAAAAAGATAGTGCACTAAGTAACATTTTGCCTCAACCATAGTAAAGTTAGGCTAACAAATGCAAATAGTCACACAGGCCTGCAATTGTATATCAGAAACAAACATGTTTGCTGTTCAATTGCATCTTCTCTGCCCCATGTACCTACCTTTGTCATTATGGTTAATCACTTCCATCCAGCCCTTCTTCCATTGGAATCCAAGTGAATATTCCATGCAGTTATTCCAGGTTTCCAACAACAATGCCAAAATGTAACTCTAATGAAATGAGACCTGTTTATTGTGGCATGGAATGCCAAAAAGTGGGATTCTAATAGTTGATACAACAAATATTGTAGTGCACATCAGAGTTGCATATCCCGTTATAACAGGCATTGTATCACACATCTGGTATCAATATCTTAATGCAAACAGGCACTGTAGCACACACCTGGGTTTAATGTTGATGTTCTGCCTCAAACTCCCTCATCTGTGCTCTACCGTAACTCCGGTTCCCCCACCTGATTATTTTGCAAGTCCCTTGCATCTGCTTTGGATGCTTTCCTCCAGCTAAGAATTACATCATGCTGCAAAGTGCTGATCTTAGACCCACCTTTGACCCTCAAGCTGCTGACTCAAATAAGAAGGTGAACAATTTGGCTCAACAGCTTAAAAAATTTGTCTTCCTAGCAAGTCATTTTGTTACTCCAGAACTGTCCTGTTCCATCTACATTCCATTCCCCACATCATCCAAACATCTGACATTGAATTGTGGAGCTCATGCATTTTATTTGTTCTGTCCAAAATTTTGGCTGTTTCAGCTTCCTGCAGCCTTTCTTTGCTACCCTAACGCAACTCAGTTCTCAACACATGATTGCACCTCCTCAACTCCAGCACAGACCTCACCAATTCTTCCATAGGACATCTACCTTCCCGAGCTCCCTCCGAGTTCATCTCCTGACCACCGCTCCCCGGGCCAGTGCCAATGACATGTACCTGCTCCTTTGCTTTGTTCCTGATACTTTAGAACCTGACAATATGTTGTTGTGTTCTCTAAGGCCCAGTTTCCTAACTCTCTTCCCTCTCAAATATGTTGTCAGAATCTCATTCCATTTCCACCTCTCTTGTCACTCCCCATTTGATCTGTACCATCTGGTTTCTTTCCATTTTGAGTACTAGAATTGCCTGGTTAAGGTTATTGAAGATATTTTATGTAAATATGACTGTTGCATTCTCCCTACATCTTTCGCTAACACACTGCAGTCTTCAATTCAACAAAATTATAGGATTGCTCTTTGATCAGTTCTGCTCCAGGTGACACCTCTGTGCTGCTGCCCTCTAGTGGTTTTCTTCCGAGTTCCCACAAAAGTGTCAGCTGGTTTTATCACGTATGCCTGTACAATTATGTTCGGCATGGCCTTCAATTCATTCACAGATCCCCTTCTATTCCTCATCTTTATGTAGTCAAAATTTTCCTTAAATATAGGAAGGCTTCCACAATATGTTAATGAAACCTAGCTTAGCATCCAAGCCACCCTCGACTACAGTTGTCGATGCACATCTCAGACATTAAGCTGCAGATCAGCAAAAATGTTTTGCTGCTCAACATTAGCAAGAAAGAAACCAATCTTATTTAGTCAACACAAAAAACCCTTGCCTTCAAGTATCCTTCTGTGGATATTCATTTAAGCTCACCCTGATGACATGCAGTTTGACCGAGTTGTGCTTCAAACTCCACATTCAATGCAAGATGGAGACTGGACTTGACCATCATAAAGTCCATCATGGTCTCACCCTCCGTTTTGCTGAAATCCTCAAACTCACTTGTCTCATTGCCAATTTTGAATTCTCCAATAATTTCCTCAGCTCCATTCTACATAAGCTCCAAATAGATTAGATTAGATTCCCTACAGAGAGGACACAGGCCCTTCGGCTCAACATGTCCACAATGACCCTCCAACGAGTAACCCACCCAGACCCATTTCCCTCTGACTAATCCACATAACACTACGGGCAACTTAACACGGCCAATTCACCTGACCTGCACATCTTTGTGACTGTGGGAGGAAACCAGAGCACCCGGAGGAAACCCACGCAGACACAGGGAGAATGTGTGCGCGGAATTTGCACAGTCATCCAAGGCTGGAATCGAACCTGGGTCCCTGGTGCTGTGATGCAGCAGTGCTAAGCACCAAGCCACCATGCTGCCCTGAATATTGGATTCCTTGATCTACATCGTATTTCATTCAGCTCTCAGTCAGCTCTCATACTTACTGACACCTATCCACCAACACGTTAACTTCAAAAATTATTACCAACATCTTCAAATCCCAAAGGCCTTCTCCTCCTTACGTATGCCACCTCCTGCACAGTCAACTCCCTGACCTCAATCAGCCCCACTCTCAAACATCAATACCAGAACCAAAGCCAATTATCTTCCACAAATTCAAACTTCCTGCCTAAACCTCTCCTCATCCTTGCTGCTCTCTTTGGTAGTGCTGAATTGTTTAAAGTGAACTACAAGGGAATCTTGATTATCTGAACAAGATGGGTGGACATTATTTTGTTTGGATAATCGATTATTCGGTTAATTGAGTAAATGCCTTTCCTCTGGGGCTGGGGGTTTTTAAAAAGTCTGCTCCCCATTCAGGAGACTGCAGCAGCACACAGTGCAGGAGCGCGAGAGCTCCCGCCACTAAACCCGTCCAACACCGCCCCTGCCCCCTAAACCCCGTCCACCACCGTCCCCGCCCCCGCCACCCTGTCCAACACCGCCCCCGCCACCCCGTCCAACACCGTGCCCCAAACCACCCTCCTCTCACCCCCCTGCCCGCCCCCAACCCCATCAACTTCCACCCCTGTCCAACACTGTGCTCCTGTGCAGCCCCCGTCCACCCACCCTCCTCCCAACCCCGTCCAACACCGACCCCTCTCCAGGGCAGCCAGACGGGACACTAACCACAAGACTGCTGCCGCTGCCTTTGTGGGGTAAGTCTCCAAGTAGCGTGCACACACGCAACATTTTTCTGCACCTTTATGACAGGTTTCACGTTTGCCCTATGGAGGGGGAGAGAGAGAGAGAGCGAGGGGGAGAGAGAGAGAGAGCGAGGGGGAGAGAGAGAGAGCGAGAGAGAGCGAGAGACTTCTATTGGGACCTCGAGATATCCTTCGGATAATCCGATTTTCGGATAACTGGTAGTCGGATAATTGAGGTTCCTCTGTAAATCCGAAATCAGCACTTTGATTCTAAAACTGTTCATATTCCACATGTGTACAAACATCAGGAGTGACCTTAGGAACTGTTCTCTCTCAGGCCACCATCTTCTCTTTCATAATGAGAGCCTGAGGATATAGAACATTACAGCACAGTACAGGTCCTTCGGCCCTCGATGTTGCACAGACCTGTGAAACTAATCTGAAGCCCATCTAACCCACACTATTCCATTCTTGTTAATAAGCCTTTCCAATGACCATTTAAATGCCCTTAAAGTTGGCGAATCTACTACGTTGCAAGCAGTGTGTTCCACGCCCCTACTATCTCTGAGTAAAGAAACTACCTATGACATCTGTCCTATATCTATCACCCCTCAATTTAAAGCTATGTTTGCTCATGCTAGCCATCGAAATCAGAGGAAAAAGGATCTCACTGTCCAACCTGTCTTACCCTCTGATGATCTTATGTCTCAATTAAGTCACCTCTTAACCTTCTTCTCTCTAACAAAAACTGTCTTAAGTCCTTCAGCCTTTTCTCCTCAGTCCTTCCCTCTGTACCAGGCAACATCCCAGTAAATCTCCTCTGAACCTTTTCCAAAGCTTCCGCATCCTTCCGATAATGCAGTGAGCCTAAAGACACAAAGAACAGAAAATTACATTGGGCTGAATCTTACAATTTTGCGGCTAATTGAGTCGGGTCGCTTGGAATAGATTCTTGCCGTGAGACCTAATAAGATAATTTAACGGGAGGAAGTGCAGATGCTGGAGATCAGAGTCGAGGCTGTGGTGCTGGAAAAGCACAGCAGGTCAGGCAGCATCCGAATCGACATTTCAGATAGAAACATTCCTGATGAAGGTCTTATGCCCAAGTAATTTACCAAATGCTTCTCATTAACTAGCTACCTTGTCCCTGTTGTGTCCCTCACATTTGATTCCAGCTCCATCTTGCTAAGTGCCATTCCTGGAATAATATGTTATTCTGTAGTTATCTACTAAAAGACCAGCATCCCTTGTGCTCATGCTGCAGTTATGTCCACAACGCAAATTAAATGCCAAGATGTTGGATCATCATGGTAAAGCTCCTGGACCCTGACTGTCAGTATGAGGATACCCTCATGGACAGCAGAGACCCCAGCCCTGGGCTCATCCCCATCCTACATCAGTTTCTGCCATGGCTAGTTAAGTTAAAACCATGTGCAGCAGGTTTGCCGTGCAGGCAGCTAGCCAATGCCATGGGTATTAGATTAATGACTCAATGTCATTCAGCAAAATGTTTCCCTCTCCAGACAGATCTCTGCTGATGAGTGCAACAAGCAGCCTGTCCACATTTCTATGCAAAACAGCACATCAATATGGCAGCCCTGATAGTCTTTTCCTCTGGCTAAACCGCTATAACAGGCGCGGCAGTCAAAGCAAGGCATGGATGCTGTTCACATACCGTTGAGTGCCAAAACAGCAAGTGTGAAGAGAGCAAGCAATCAGGAAACGTCAGTGTGAGATGCAGCATGGTCCAGTTTGAGAGCTGGGAGCCTGTCCCTATGCACAAAGTGTACCTGTTGCTGTCTTTCACAGTTAGTTACTGACATGTCCTGCAATGAGATTTGTGCTTTCTATATGGGCTGCAAGTAGATTGCTGAGGTGCCATGGTGGTCACGTGGAGAGTTGGCACATATTAGAAGCCAATGTCCATGGATTGGGAAGGTGGGGGTTGGTGGGGGGTGGGGTGGGAACGGTGCATGCGACTGGTGACCGTGGATTGTGCCCGGAGATGCTGTTTGGTGCTGAAAATATGGAGTCCCCTAGCAGGGACTGGTTCCAGTCAACAGGCAGTGTAATATAGCATGAAGACAATGATGAAATGCCTTGAGTGGTGAAGAAGAAACTGTTATAGCGAGTAAACAAGAAATTAAGGAGGAGAAATTCAAAGACAATTGAGACTTTGCAATTTCTTGAACCTTAAATAAATAAGCTATAGATTAAAATCTTATGTAGACATGCATTAGAAGGCAACATAGCTCTTTATATATCCACAGAGACTATGTCAACATTCCACAGCCTTATAAAGCTTTGAATGGATTCCAATATCTGCTCAAGAGATGGAGCAGATTGGCTCACTTCCATCGATGTGTGTTTAAATTGATACAGCTCACAGACATTGAGGTTCAACATTAACCTCTCATTTTTGAGATTATCACTGGAACAGCAAAATCATCCATTTATTTAGTTATCATAAATGCTTTGGGTTAACCGGGCAAGTGACTCACTGCTGTCTATGGGTCCAGTTCCGTGTATAAACACCACTGCACTTGGCCACATGGCAAAAGTCAGTGCAATCCAGAATATTTCACCACATGAAGTTCACTTGGACCTTTCTGGGATTACGATAAATAAATGGAAATCATTCTATTTTTAAGTAAAGCCTGAGTCAAATTGATTGGCAGATCAATGAATATCCCTTCCATGGATTGTAAACTACTGATTGGGACCTCTTGTGCTGCAATGGTCGAGTTCCCATCTTTGAACTAGGAGGCCTAGTTCAAGTCCCACCTCCTCCAGAGATATGAAATAACATTTTTCTGATTAAAAAAAACCTACAAACTCCTGGTTCTTCTAAGAGTAAAGAAGTAAAGAATAGGAAATGCATATTTGCCTTCTGAACCCTACAGTCAGCTTACTGATAATTGTGAATGTTCACCTCTGTTTGCTATTGCTGCTTTAAATGTCAGAAACCATACATTAGGGTATTTTTTAGACCAAAACTGCAATATTACCAGGCCAGTTTATTTTAAAAATTACAAGACAATTCATCATTTTTAATGGTGAAATTCAAAATTGCTATCTCATGGATATGAAATCTGAAAGATTAAAGGGGAAATGCTGAGAAAGCAGAGTCCAGATAATGGATCACATTAGAAACTTTAATCAAAAAATTTTCCTTTGCAATGGGTGTTTCAGCAACACAATATAACCCCAGATTACAAGTTCCAAACTCATCCTGAATTAAGGAAATGTGCAGGGGACAAGTCTCTGTTTGAAAAGAGCAAAATAAAATGAGCTCCACTTGGGGCAATTGCACTTTTTCTTCATTGTCATGACAACATCCTGAAGCTCCTTTCCTAACTGCACAATGGGAATAGATCCTACAGATAAACTTCACCTAGTCAGGAGACGGTCTCACTGCAGCCTCTCAAGGGCAACAAGGGAAGCATCTGATTAATGCATTTTTTAAAAAAAGGCTAAGCTCATTACTTCCCAAGTATTAGTCACTTTTCAGAACTGGAGAATTTTTCATGAATGTTTATCTACAGTTTAATGCTAGTGGGAAGTCAGAACCCTAGATTGCATACAGCTGCTTTAAGACTGGGCTTTACACAGAGACTTCACTGTTTGACTTCCTCCCTTCGGCAGCCCAATGCCATTTCCATAAGCAAGGCTGATGTCAACTCAGATTGAAGTACTTCTGTTCCAAGTCAAACTAAACTGTGTCAAAACCTTGAGAGTCTATGCTTCTTGTTCAGTAGACCATGATTGCACTATGCCCCTTTCCCCCCACCCCCAAATAATTTTTGCTTGTTCTGTTTATTGAAGTGAACGATGCAGATTATTTCAGGTTGAAACTTTGTAATGATATCTAATTGAAGCATTAAGTTTCCTGATTAAGTGTTTGGGTGTCAAACAGGCAAAGTAGATCACCCATCAATGAAATGAAAATCAAAATCACGTGATTGAGCTGTGAAGTTAACTTTCTGTCCCAAAGCCAAGCTCAAAATCCAAACCTGAGCCACAACCCCAGATTGATGGTGACTAAAAAGAATGCAGTGGGAATCAAGAAGGATCTGCTAAATTAGGAGATTCAAACTTGACATTTTTAACATACCAAGCTGCATCACTGACAAATAGATTAAAGATGGGGAATTATTTATACCACAGTTGACAACAAGATTAATGGAAACCTTCATTGGTATGGCATCTTTGATAGAGAAAATATACTAAGGTGTTTTGTGATGAAACATGAAAAAGGATATTAATGCAATTTGGCTGGAGGGATCTCCAGTAGGACTAGCGGGTTTTCCCACTGCGCCTTATCAAACTCATCATATTAACTACCCACCCAGCCCCTACAGCACCCTCTTGCCCAATTTTAGCCCCATTCTACCACTCACTGTACACTGAATAACTTGCCACTGCTGAGATATCCCAAGATTGACCAGCATTCCTGGTGTCAGCACCATCTTTAAAAAGCTGTTGTGCACCTAGACATGCGTTGTTAATCCAGAGCTGCCCTATACTGTTCCTGACATGTGTCTAGGACATGGCAGACAATGGAAAACTGGCAGTTGGCTTTAAAGGCAGGAATTGGAGGTCCTGCTGGATAGGTTGATTCATAGGTGGGATGTTCTACTCCCTGCACAACCAATAGTGGAGGCCACAATACTAGACCATGCCAGCCTGCAGCACACCCAGCACTGTGGGAAGGAGGCCAGGGACCTCCATTCAACTCATGTAACTGCCGCCATCTTCTTTCTAATACTTCACTCACTCGCACTCTCTGATATTGTACCACCTCCCCCCCCAGGCTTGTGCTCCACCATTCTCACGATTGCCTGGAACATTTTCTCTCACTTGCTGTCACCCATCCCAAACCCCAGCCACAAAATGCCTTCTGTGTTGCCCACTCACCTCCCCATCTCTACCATAAGTAACAGCTGTGTCACAACACTTTCATCTGCCTTAACATCGGCCTCTTTCTCATTCCAGGAAGAAAACAGCCCCAAATAAGGCACGGCTGGTAGATACTGTGATCTCGGTATTTCTGGCTGAGGTGCAAAGCATAAAAAGGCAAGGCAATGTATTGTAAGGCAATAATGCTGTGAGCATCCAGGCTCAAAGTGACTGAGAGCTGAGAGAGGAAGATGCAGTAAGAGATGTAGCCTGGTCCAGTCCATGGAAATGTGTGTATGTACTGGAGGACACAATGTCCTTGCTGCTGCATTACAATGTGAGTTGCTGTTGAAGTCTAAACACACACTAAGTGGATTGCGGATGTGCCATGAGAGTTTTAGTGGCTGGCACATGTCAGATGCCAATGCCTTTTGATGTGGAGTGCAGTGGCTGGTCCTCACGGAGGTATGTCCTGCGATGTTGGCGTCCGGTGTCAAACATGAAGGTCCTTTGGAATGAGTGGCAAGCTGACGTTACTGAGGTACCCCACTCTGACTTCCGTGTTGAGAATTCCCAGTGTTGAGTTTAGGCTTGAGGTAGATGGTAGGATAGGAAGCTGTATATCAATGAGGCAAGATGTGCTGTCAATCAGGTTGTTAACAAGCAGTAACCCCACCCCCTTAATTAGCAATTCGTCACTGCATAGTCAGAAACTTGCGTCAATGCCTAGAACCCAGTAAAAGATGCAGTGAGTGCTCCTGGTGTTCAGAAAGGCCTCACTGGAATTCTTGCTGGGCTTCTCGTGTAACTCTGCCACATTTCTTATCATTGCTCAGGTCAGTCAGGTCTCTATACATCTGATTAAAACTGTGTGAAATAGTTGAGTCTGGATGAATGATTCAAAGACTAGGAGAATATTGTATCTGCAGCAGCTCTCTGAGCATTTTGATTTTGTGTAAACCTCTGCCTTTTCTCCATAACCTTGCACATTTTTTATACTTAAATCATTATCTAATCTTGTGCCTCAACTGAGCCTGCCATGACCACATTTCCAGGCAGTGCATTCTAGATCCTAACTTACTCACTGTGTGAAAGTTTTTTTCCCTCAGGTCACCTCTAATCCTTCTTCCGATCACCTTAATCCTGTGTCCCTGGTAATTGACCTCTCTGCTGTGGCAGATTGTCCAATGGCCCTGCAGCTTTGGTTGGGTGATTTTGGAGGTATTTCTGTCTGGATGGCAATGACATGCTGAGGGGGTTTATACAGTCATGCAGCACAGAAATAGACATTTCGGTCCAACTCATCTGCACCGACCAGACATCCCAATCTGACCTATTCCCATTTGGCAGCACTTGGCCCATATCCCTCTAAACCCTTCCAGATGCCTTTTAAATGTAATTGTAATAGCCTCCACCACTTCCTCTAGCAGCTCTTTCCATACACACACCACCGTGTGTGAGAAAGTTGCCTCTCAGGTCCTTTTTAAATCTTTCCCCTCTTACCTTAAACCTCTGCCATCCAGTTTTAGACTCCCCCACCCTAGGAAAAAGACCTTGTCCATGAAATCCATGGTGTTACATTTTTTAAAAAGGTAATGTGTAGTTATGATTTTTTTTCCCCCACAAACATGGTGTGTCCCAGGCTGCTGTTACAACCAGTTAAGTACTTTTGAAGGACAATTCTGTTGTAGTGTGTGGGAAGTGCAGCAGCTAATTTGCAATCAGAAAACTCTCAAACAGCAAGGTGGTCTGTGACACAATGGTCTGTGCTTCTTAGCATTGTTGATTGAAGGATAAATATTGGCCAGAAATAACTTTCCTGCTTTTCTTCAAAAAGTGTCATGTACTTTGTGGTGTCTAACTTGTGAGAGGTTTTTGAAGGGGTAACAAAGAAAAATTACAAGAGGAACACAATGGATCGGGTGCATAAGTACTTCCAAAGACTTGATACTGTGCCGCATAAAAGGGACAGTTAACAACATGGATACAAAATTAGATGACAGAAGGCTTTGCTTTGCATAAATACAAGTTGAGAGGGAGGGATTCTCACTGTGAGGCCTAGAGAGATTCCTCACTATATTATACCTCATGACACACCTACTCCCACCCTTATGGTGCACCTTTGGTCTGATTCTGTCCCCACCTTACCCACATGTGCTGCACCTGGAACAACTCATCACTCACTGGCTATCGATTAAGAGACCAGTCTTTCCACTACATTTTTCAAACATCACTGTGTACCTGGATGAGCTCTGGTATTCAGAAGCTCCCAGTTCAGTCAAGGACAAAATCTGAACGTGTTGGAGAAGGGGCCTATGATTGCCTGACAGGGGCCTGGAGGTCCTGGTGAAAGTGTTGCATAGGAAGTGTATGTTCTCACCAGTGGACCAGAAGACCCTGCAGCCTGGTCATAGGTCATCACCTTGGTCAACCCAGTCTCGGCGGTTTAGCGAAATGGTCAGCTGTGATGTAAGGAGGTGAATGACCTTCTCCACTCTGACATGACAAATGCCCCATTCCTCATGCGCTCTCTCTCTCTCTCTCTCACCTCACACTCACTCTCTCTCTGTTACTGCACCCATAAGACTCTCACTCCACCAAGGTCACTACTGCATGCAACATCTTCCACTACTTGGTGTCCCCAGTCTTTCACACCACTAATCCTGCATGCCCTCTGCCCTGCATCTTACTCACCCAGGACACCGTACCATCTTTCAACTGTATGCATCAGCATAAACAACCTACAATGCAATCTACATCACTCAAGTTCTCATTTTCTCTCCTTTCAGGAGAAAATGTCCCACAGCAGAAAGGGTCTGATAGGTGTCCAACATTCGATTCCGCATCCGTGAGGGGAGAATCCTATCCCTTGCAGAAGACAGGGACCGCTCCTGCAGGAATGCAGTGGTGTCCATGTTCCACCTCCTGAGTAGCTACCATTCTTTATCCTACTGCAAATCTCACAGTAACCCCACTATCAGGATTATTCTTTACCCAACACTTCTAGCCACTGGTCACAGTGCTTTCTCTTCCTTTGCCTCCTGCAGATACCAACAGATGATCCACCCCTTCTATGGAGAAATGGTTGCTCTCCCCACCCCACCCCCCAAAGCCTCCTCCTGCATCTCAGACTATGAGAGCACTGAGCCCTCAGGAAGAATTGACACAGCTGCCTCCTTTACCCTCCCACCCCAGCTCAGACACTGACGCCTCAGGGGGCAATGTTAGGCTTCAAGGGTGAGAGAATGCAGCCTGGTGAGCACTTCCGTGGTTGCCAAGGGAGAAACAGTCTCGGTCACTGGCACTCAGGGGAAACGCAGAACCAGGTACCTGCTCAGCCCCAGGTAGGAGAGAGGCCCCTGTGGTGTAACAATCGGGGACTTCACCCAGAGGCACACTAGAGCAGGAGCAGCAGGCAGGGATGTTGGAGGCTATGGTCCTCATTGCCCTGAAGCTGCAGCAGTGCAATGGGTCATGTGACCAGCTGGCTGCCTCCATGGACAGGTTGGCAGCTGGCATAGAGAGCCAGGCCTAGCACCCTCAGGGTCTGCCAGAGGGGAGCATACACTGGCAAACCAGTGCCTCACCAATTTGTCCCAGGCCTTTGGAAGTTGAAGATTAGGACAGTTCACTTCTCTTTGACAATAAATTCTGGTTGCCCTACTATAGGAAGTTAAACTTGAGAGGGTGCAGAAAAGATTTATATGGATGTTGATGGACTGGATGGTTTGAGCTGTAAGATGAGGTTGAATAGCCTGGGGCTTTTTCCCCTGGAACATCAGAGCCGGAGGGGTGACTTTATAGCAGTTTATAAAATCATGAGGGGCATGGATACTGGGGAATAGCATGGGTTGAGAGAGATATGGACTAAATACTGGCAAATGGGACTAGATTTATTTAGGATATCTGGTCAGCATGGATGAGTTGGACTGAGGGGTCTGTTTCTGTGCTGTACATCTCTATGACTCCATTTCGTTTTAGGGGTTCATACCCAGCTGGAAAAATCTCAGATGGTCAGACACGTAGGGCAGAGTTTTACAGTCCAGTTGCTGGGTCATTTTACCGGTGCTTTGATCAGATGCAAAGCCGCAAACACTGGATCAGATCGAAGTCCTGACGCACACAGTCACGAATGGTGGTGGCAGTTAAATTGCTCACTGGAGGAGCAGACATTGCAGACATCCCTATCCTCAATAATGGAAGAGAGAGACCAGCACACTGCAGTGTAAAACAAACTTTTTAAATATTTTGAAGCATCTTTAGCCAGAAATGCCAAGTGGATGATGCGCCTTGGCTTCCTCGGAGATCTATAGCAATTAGCTTTGAGTCGACTTGATTCAGTCCACATGACACCAGAAAATACTAACAGGAGTTTGCCATTTTTGCCCTTTAAGCCTGCTCTGCTATTCAAATCACTTCCCCATTCCCACTTTCTCCCCATAAACTTTATCCCTTTAGCTCAAAGAAATGGATCTTTCTCCTTCATGAAAATATTCAACATTTTGGCCTCAACTCCTTTCTGTAGTAGATAATTCCATAGGCTCACTGCTCTTTGGATGAAAAGAAATTCTCATCTCAGTCCTGAGTGGACCATCCTTAGACTATGACCCTTGGCTCAGGTTTCCCTGGTCACTGGGAATGTCTTTCCTGCATCCTTCCCCGTCTTGTTAGAATTTTATATGTTTCTGTGAGACCTCCCTGCAAGCTTCGAAACTACAGTGAATATAGTCCTAAGCAATCCAGCTCCTCTTCAAACATCAACCAGATGGGACGTCAAGAAACAGGTGAAGGCAGTGGATACTGTCAAGGCTCTGAGCAATAGTACTGAAAATTTGTGCTCCACAATTTGCCACTGCCCTAGCCTTCAAGAGTGTTGCGCTGGGAAAGCACAAGTCAGGCAACATCCGAGGAGCAGAGGGTCAACGTTTTGAGCAAAGGCCCTTACATCACTATAACTCCAGCTGTGAAATCTGGAAGGGTCCTGAATTCCCACATGCCAGGAATATTCCACTGGGCCAAGCTGCCTTACCATGACTTACTGTTAAATTAATCCCTTTCTGTTTACTTCCCCAATTTAAGGAATAAAGTGTATGCCGTGGACTTCACCCCGTGCCTCATACTTGAAACATTCAATCTAAACTAAAGGCCAATTTTTACTTTAAAGACTGTACAGTAGAATAACTCACCTCCTCTTACTTACCAAAGTCAGTATTTAGCCTATGCTGGTTCCCTACTAAAGTTTTCCCAGCAATATCACTCGAATATTTTTGTGCAGGGTCCTCCTGGTCCCTGTGAGGTTGTTTCCCAGTGACATCATACATAGAGTCATAGGGTCTGTCTCCATGCTGTATGATTCTATGACTCTTTGGTCCAACTAGTCCATGTCAACCATGTCTTCAAATTAAACTAGTCTCACTTACCTGCATTTGGCCCATTTCCCTGCAAACCTTTCCTATTCATGTATTTATTCAACTGGCTTTTATATGTTGTAACTGTACCTACTTCTGTCACTTCCTCTGGTGGTTCATTCCACACACAAACAACTTTTTATATTAAAATAAAAGTTGCTCCTCATATCCTATTTAAATCTTCCTCCTCTCACCTTAAAAAATATGCCCCCTAGTTTTGAACACCCTAACCCTAGTGAAGAGACCCTTGCTATTCACCTTACCTATACCCCTTATGATTATCTGCACTATTCAAACACTCCTGGCTTGGAGGTTTCGCAAACTAAGACCAGAACACACTTATATAATTTATGCTCTTAACTGCTCTGAACAAACTCCTTTTTCTAGGAGTAACTAGTCTTACTTCAGTCAAGTTTCTTTCAAACTGAACCAAATACTCCCACCTCTAGCTTTTTCTAAACTGAAATCAATACTTGAATATTCTAAATACAAAAGCGTGGTAAATTATTTCAATGCTTTCCCTTTCTTCTGTCATAAAACTCCACAATATAAATAAACTTCCATTAACTTCTAACTTTTTAAAAACTCTGCCAAACCTCGCCACCCTCTCAGCCTGGATTCAGCTTCTCTGATCTCATGCAGGTGCTGCCCTTGGATATCAAATGCTGCCTGAAGCCTTAAACACCATCTAACCTCAACAACCTACAATGTTACTGTCCTGTCTCAGTGACTGTTGCTTCCACCCCAACTGAGGAGCCCTTGTTTTGTACAGATACCTGAAGCTGGGATCAGCTAAAGATACCATAGACAATTATATAGATGAATAAGACCATTAGACCATAAGACACTGGAACAGAAGTAGGCCAATCAGTCCATTGGGTCCATTCCACCATTCAATGAAATCATGGCCGATCTGATGATCCTCATGATTTGGAGGTGCTGGTGTTGGACTGGGGTGTACAAAGTTAAAAATCACACAACACCAGGTTATAGTCCAACAGGTTTATTTGGAAGCACTAGCTTTCGGAGCGCTATAACCTGATGTTGTGTGATTTTTAACTGATGATCCTCAACTCCTTTCCTATCTTTTTCAAATAACCCTCAATTATTACATACCTGTCTAAGTCTTGAATATACTTAATGACCCAACCTTGACAGCTCTCGGTGGTAAAGAATTCCACAGTTTCACAATCTTTTAAGGAATTCCTCTTCATCTCTTTCTTAAATGTGTGACATCTTATGCTGAGATTATGCCCTCTGGACTTAGATGCTCCCAAGAGGGGAAACAACCTTTGCACATCTACCCTGTCAAGTCCTCTAAGAATCCAGCATGTTTCAAAAAGTAAACATTTAGTCACAAACAGAAACGTTCAAGAAATGCAGAAATAATTAGGTCTGTGTGTATTTTGGATTGACTCGGATTGCTTGTCATATTAACAACAGAAAGTGATACAATGAAAGGAACTCCAAACTCAGCTCATTCCTTCAGCTAGGTTCTGTTTTGCCTTTTTCTCTCAATCAGTTCTATCACAGTCTCTTGGATCACTCTCCCAGTCAATGTCCTGTTCGTCATCCTCAAAGGATTGCTCCTAATACCTCTTTGCCCCCCTTTGTCAGCCCCAGCTGTGAAAGGCACAGCATGCCACATCTCAACCAAACTGTACTGCAAAGCCCTACTGGAGTGATTCAAATATTGAAACTTCATCTTAAAGAGGCCTATGGTCCATACATGAGTGCAGTCTGCAGCTGTAGAAGCCAGCAATGTTAAAGAATCCCATGTACAAGACTGCTAAATCCTCTGCACCACGGATCGGAAGAAAATGGCATTAGTGATATCCACTAACGAATGAACTTGCGTGTCATAGTTTGAGACTTGCCACCTAGGTCTCCAGTTGCCCACTGCAGCGCAAGCTCGAACCCAAACTGTGCGCAGAATGTCAGAAATAGAACAGCACATCAGCAATGGTACTCCCAATCATGATGAAGCATCACATTATGCTCTGACATATTGTGTTATGGAACCTCCATAAGGAGGACAATGTCATCCACAAGGATCAGCAGGCAATGAACTTTATCTAGATATACATTGCAGAACCAAAGTGTTAGTGCTACGTTGGATGAGGGAACTTCTTTCACTTACCAATCAATGGATAAATAGATACAAAAGCCACCCTTGAACATCACAGAACCATGTACTTGCAGAGATAGAGTTCAGTGTGAGAACATAACATTGAAGTGTTGTCTTCTAGTGTCAACCATGAAATCTGATTAAGAAATGACAACCTGGGTGAGATTTCTAAGCTTGTGTCAACATGGATTTGCATATGGTGGCAAGTGATGAAAGCTCTGTAATGGTGATGGCTGCTTGAAGGCGCAATGTGTAATTCTCATTTTTGCAAAACTAGTGAGCTGTCAATGAATTGCAATATGATTTCAGCTGGCTGGCTTTACCGAATCAGTGGATGACTGATGCATGCAATTGCTCCCAGTAAGGCCTCATATTCAAAGCCTAAAACAGAAATTGCTTGAGAAACTCAGCAGGTCTGGCAGCATCTGTGGAGAGAAAGCAGAGTTAAAGTGTTGGCCTTCAACAGGTTCTTTTCATACCAATTCCCAACTGAGTGAACAGCCTTCATGTGGTGTGGCTGGTATTGTGCCTGGCATTTGTCTTGGAGTTGTCAGGCAGTGAAAACCATGTCTATACTTCCACAGTTTGGTTGGAATCCATACTAGCTTTGAGGAAAGATTGCTTCAGAGCGTGAGAAGGTGCAGTGTGTGAATTTAGATGGTGATAGAGAATAGAGAGATTACTCAGTTGTTCCCGCAGTCCACTTTGTCTCCCTTCTTGAAGGCAGTAGTGATGGCAATATTCGAGATCAGCATGAATATTTTTCCTTGTCCCAGGTTTTCCGGATGGAGATGATAGGTGAGTTCTTGTGATGATACTGTGGCTTTAAAAGAGATGAAATTTGTCCTTTTTTTAAAAAATGAAGAAAGGTGGTGACAGAGGTAGTCTGCTCCAATGCCAATAAAGTAAACAGCTTGTGAGGCCTTGGGTTTTAAAAAGTTGGAACAATAGAAGCAGCCTGAATGGGTCGGTCAAGCTCCCACAGAACAAGGATTTTAGTTTTGTTTTAGCCTTCAGTAGCAGTCGCTGGGCTCTTGAAGCTGGATGTGGAAGCTCTTACTCCTCTCTTGTTACAGCTAAAAGCTGCATGTGAGAAGTTTTTTTTTAACAAATTTGCCTTTGTCAAAAGGTATGTTTATGCAATGTTACTATATTGGAACAGTTACATTTGCCTGTATTTTAATTATAGTGTATGAATGAAGTGTGTTTTGCTTCAGGCCGGGTATTTGACAAATCGAATTGCATCCGGAACACAACGCCTTACACTTACTTTTAAAATAAGATACCATTAGGATCTAGATTATCTTCTTAATATATTTTGAGGGGATTTGGTCTGGACCATAACACACTGCTCCTCCAAGTTTGAAAATCTCCACTAGAATCCTGCCTACTCCTGTGGCTTTTCCATTTTTCATGTGTTTAATAGCAGCTTCAACTTCTACCCCAATCCAAGGTCACCTTTGATGGGGAGTTCGGGAGAGTTCTTTGAACTTATCCTCATCTATGATTACATTGTGGTTTTGAAGCTCGTGAATGCTCCACCTGATGTTTTCTCTATTCCTATAAAAGCATTCCATCTTTACTCTGCACCACTTTGAGGCCAAGGGGTAAAAAGAGAACAGAGAACAGTTCAGCTCAGAAACATGTCCTTCAGCCCATGACATTGCACTGAACATGACGCCAAATTAAACTAATCTCTTTTGCCCAGCTCTTAGTTCATATCCCTCCATTCCTTGCATATAATCATGACCTTATCTAAAAGTCTCTTAAACGCCCCTAGTGTATCTGCCTCCACCACCAGCCCCAGCAGCACTTTCCAGACTCCTACCACTCTGTAACAAAACTCTCCCCTCTCATCTTACATGCGTGTCCCCTAGTAATAGACATTTCAACTCTAAGAAAAAGGTTCTGACCATCAACCCTATCTATGCATCTCATCATTTTATAGACTTATTAAGTCTCCCCTCAGCCTCTGCCGCTCCAGAGAAAACAACCAGAGTTTTTCTTAGCCTCTCCTGAAAGTTCATATGGTAAACCTCTTCTGCACCATCTCCAAAGCCTGCACATCCTTCCTGGGATGTGGCGACCAGAATTGAATGTGTTGGGTCCGTATATTGCCTGATGGTACTGAAGAAATTGTGGGGGTCATGCTTTTCATCGAGGAGTTGCAGATCCTTAGCTTTCCAATCCACCATTGGTTCTCTTAAGATGGAAATTAGGAAAAATTTCTTCTCTCAAAAGTGTTTTCAAGTCTTTGGAATTGTCTTTTTCTCAGGGAGCAGTGGAGTTTGGGGGAATCATTGACTATATTCAAACTGAAGGGGCAAGCAAGCAAGCACCGGCAAGACCACACACAGATCAGTCATGATATTATTGAGACACAGAGCTGGCAAATGATCTACTTCAGTTCCTACCCTCTTATCTTCCTTTTTCAAATTTTGCTTTATATAAAAATAAGTTTCATATAATATTCCTCTTTGCAATATCGAGGAGGCATCAAGCTGTCAGAAATGAAAGATCACTGGGAACATTACACAATGTTATGACCAAGATGGGAATACACAGTCTCTCTAGTCTCACTACTCAGCAGGTTACAAATGGTCAATTATATACTTCCTCTATATTAGACTTGGAATAAAAAAGATCCAGTCAGGTATCATTAATGAACACAAAACTATATATCATACTGAATTTTTTTTCCTGTGAAGATGCAGAACCAGTTAACACAGTTTGCAACTTAAAAATAAAATGTTTACCCCTCTAAATAACCCAAAGTATGCACACAACACATACGTACAGAATGGGTAAAGTGAGAAAACAGATTTCTCTCGGCAGAGATTCAGTTCGGGTAATAACGCTTTCGAACAATAATGGCTAGTTCTTTGAAGGGAACAAAATTAAGGGTTGGAATGTTAAGGTGGCGGTTTGGCTGCTAGACAGTAGGCATGTGCAGATAGTTCCAGGGTCTTAACAAATACAGCTCTCTCAGGAATTACAGTATCAAAGAATCTTCCAGATAGTGTGATCAAGAGGACAATAGGATTCAATTCAAGATTCATATCAAAAGTACTTCAGAAAGCTGAGAGGGGAGTACTAAACAGCTGCTGCCTCAGTAGATGCACCCAGCTACAAAGCAAATAAAGAAACTTAAAGCAAAATACTACTGATACAAGACATGAAACTTGGATAATTGATTTCTGAGGAGAGTGTCCAAGTAATTAGATGAAGCCATGTGATTTCTTTGAAGTCTTTTTAAAAGAAATTCCAATGTTTTTTCATTGGTCCCTTTTAAAAAAATAAGTCCACTTGGAATAGATTAATTTTCTTACAATCCTTCAAAAATACATGCCCTTATGAAATAATTATGTAATTATAAAGCCATCCTAATAAAAAACCAAAAAGACTAAGGATGCTGTAAATCAGAGACAAAAATAGAAATTGTTGGAAAAGCTCAACAGGGTCTGACAGCATCTGTGGAGAGAAATCAGAGTTAACATTTCAGGCCGAGTCACCCTTCCTCAGAACAAAAAGCAAACTGGGAAGTATTGTACTGATATGGTAGCTACTTTTTCACTAATACCATCATGGCAGCGGTGTGTGGAGGTGGGGGGAGTCATCATCATCAGGTCCAAGTTGGCCACAGGTTGGTAATTTACTGGGCTATGCTGTCAAGAATCTGCTTAAATCAGCGTTTCATGCGTGGAATTGACCAGGTAAAATACCTCAATAGAAAAATAAGCCACGTTGTATTAGTCATATGGACCACACAGTGGCTGATATCTGAGAAAGTATTTAATCTAGATTTGCTTTTAGACCGAGCTAAGTAATTGCTGCTTGGCCCACTGAGTCACCAGGTTGCCACCTCATGTGTAGTTATGTTTGGGCTGTTCCTGGCACAGCTTTCTGCACTTCTTTTTCAGCCAGGTTCGATGGCAGAGTGGGGGATATGCCAAGCTGGAGGTTGCAGATTGTGTTGGAGTACGATTCCGCTGCTGCACCTCATGGAATGCCAGATTGGTTCGAAATCTAATCCATTTAGTACAATTCTCGTATTACACAACATGAGATGGGGTTTTGTCTCCAGTGATCACCCTTAAGGATGCGGTCTGACAGAGGCATCTGCAGCAGGCAGATAGGGAGGATGAAGTCAAGTATGTTTCTCCCCCTTGTTGTTTTCCCTCATCACGTTTTACAATAGCTTTAAAGGTTTAGTATTGAATACTGTACACTATACAGAAAACATTGACTGTGGGTCAGGCAGCATCCGAGGAGCAGGAAAATCGACGTTTCGGGCAAAAGCCCTTCCCAATGAAGGGCTTTTGCCCGAAACGTCGATTTTCCTACTCCTCAGATGCTGCCTGACCTGCTGTGCTTTTTCAGCACCACTCTAATCTAAACTCTGGTTTCCAGCATCTGCAGTCCTCACTTTTGCCTAGAAAACATTGACTGGGCAATATAATACGCTGTGCAGTAAATGGGTCACAGAAAACACTTAAAGTCATAGAGCTGCAAAGCTTGGAAACAGACCCTCTGGTCAAACTCATCTATACTGACCAGATATCCTAAATTAATCTCGTCCCATTTGCCAGAATTTGGCCCATATCCCTCTAAATACTTCCTATTCATATAGCCATCCAGATACCTTTTAAATGTTGTAATTGTACCAGCCTCCATCACTTCCTCTGGCAGCTCATTCCAAACACTCACCACCTTTTGTGTAGAAAGATTATCCCATAGGTCCCCTTTAAACCTTTCCCTTCTAACCTTAAACTTATAACCTCTAGTTTTGGACTTCCCCAAACCAGGGAAGAAGGTGGGACTGCAGATGCTGGGGATCAAAGTCGTGGAGTGTGCTGCTGGAAAAGCACAGCTGGTCAGGCAGCATCTGAGGAGCAGGAGAATCGACGTTTCGGACATAAGCCCTTCCACACTCTCGACTTTGTCTATTTACCCTATTCATGCCTCTTGTGAGTCTATAAATTTCTACGAGGTCACTCCTCAGCCTCCAATGCTCCATGGAAAGCAGCTGCAGCCTATTCAACCGCTCATTATAGCTCAAACTCTCCAACCCTGGCAACATCCTTGTAATCTTTTCTGAACCCTTTCAAGTTGAATGCCTTTTCTATAGCTGGGAGAGCAGTATTGAACACAGTATTCTACAAGTGGCCTAACCATTGTGCTGTATGGCAGCAAAATGACATCCCAACTCCTATTCTCAATGCACTGACCAATAAAGGAAAGCATACCAAATGCCTTGTTCACTATTGTGTCTAGCTGTGACTCCACCTTCAGGACGAGCAATGAACCTGCACCCTTTGTTTGTTTGTCTCTTTGTTTGGCAACACCCCCCAGGAACCTGTTGTCAAAGGGGCCATTGGTTCAGTAAATGGGCCATTCTTTCCCAATCACTGGAATGGTAATTTGATATCTTCGTACTGGCTTTCATTTCATTGCAAACAGAAACATTTATTGTTGGCGTCTATGTCCACCATTGAGGGCACCATTCGCTGAAGAGTTAACATCTGTTTTGTTAGTTAGTTTCTTTACATCCCAGCCTATAAAACAGTCTGGATCCACAGATTAGTGACTAAATCCACACATAAATTGGGGGGGGGGGAAAGAGAATGGGTGGGGATCTCCTAAATGGTTAATTACTGCATGAAATATAGCACATACAATGCATGGTGGGGGTAGAGTGCCACCCTCAAGAAAAATATTAAGGATTATCCTTGGTCTTAGCTGCACAGAACAAGACCTTTATTTGAGGTACTATATCTGAAAATTGTAGTTAATTTTTAATCTTTTGAGAAAGGTAAAGGTCGATTTTCACACTATAGTGTCACTCAATCGACTCATTAATCACATTAAATAATTTAAGCAAATTATGAACATTAAAAACAACATTTGTAACCCTGATGCTAAGGAAAACTGGGAAGAGATCAGAAATTATTCCCAGGACCATCTTGTCTGATTAACTGGAACAATATTGGGTGATGTACTTAATAACCGTGCTGGACAGGGAACCATGACTGATCATTATTATGGTTCAGACATTTCTTCAACATGTCTGCTTCAGACCAAAAATATTCCAAATTGATAATGAACTAAACCTGTGTTATTATCCAGAACCAAAGTTTTTTTTTCCCCTGTTGTATACACTCCAAATTAACAACTGTCCTCTATTTGTACTACCAACTACTATGATTACTCACCATATTACCCTTACATCTTCTAACAACACAACATTGACATATTCAATTGGACTACTGCATCAATATGGCAAAATTGATAATTATTTACAGGTTGAAAAATCAAATTATGAAATAAGGAAAATGTTACAGTAGTGTGTAATACTTTGAAACAAATAAAAATGGAATTAATCTACATGGGACTAAAACGTCCCAGTACAGTTCAGATGTACTGTCTGGACTAAGGCTGAGACACATTATGCTGTCACTTAAAAACATCCAAAAGCATCTGAAATCAGTAGTTTCATTATCTGCAGTCAGTCACAATGACACGAGCTCCTGCACTGGATGCTGTTTGCTTGGAGCTTCCATGTTGTCCTGATCTCATGCTCCCATTAATCAAAGACCTTCACAGTTTAAACACGAAATATTACAAAACGTTTCTATCTTAACTGACTTCCATCACAAAAAACTTCATCCACAGTTATTCTCCTAGCCTGCATTTTAAAGTTTGATAAGTGAAAACAATTTTAGTTGAAGCTATTTTATACTGCTTTATCAAAGACAAATATTTCCCTAATATACACCTTAACCTTATTCTAATGTTTTAGAAAAGAAATAAAATAAAATGGTGATGAAATTAGTAAAAGTCCAATTTTGACAATTGATATATTCACTACTTTTCTTTTACAATACTTTTGCTTTTAATATTGGTCACTCCACAGATTAAGATCATGTCTTGATTGAAAAGCTCATGAAATGATCTGTTCTTTCATTCCCAACAATGAGGAGCTCTGCAAGAGAGACTCAGAACAACTCAGCTTTTGACTCATTTGCTTGCTGTCTCCATTTTCTCTCCCCACCATTGTCCCTGATACCAATGTAGAGAAATGGTAAAAACCACAAACAAAATCCCATTATTCTTTGAAACTCTATCTTGTTTCTGGAATATTAATACAAATTTACTAAGAAATATAAGGATGGGTTCTCTGTGAGGCATTACAATCTGTTATTTTTTACTGAAGCAACAGTAATGTTCAAAACTACAGAAATTGTTTTTGTAAAAACCTTGAACATTAATTACTTCAATAGGAAGGAAGTCAATCAGTAAGAGCACATGTCAGGAATTAGTTTCCTGTCTAGGAGATCCTGCAGATAAATACACTCTTGCAAGATGCCAAATAGTAAACAGTGTGAAAAAGTTCAGTGGTATTTCCAGTAATCTAAAAGACTCACTGCATGGCTGGAAAATTTAAAATAAAAAAAGGGATGCAATTAAGCATGTTTACTTCTAATTAAAATGTAATAAGCTCACATTTGTTGGCTGCTTGCCAATAACAACCATTTCGTAATTGCTTGGGTTCATCAGCTCCTTTGCAGGTCATTGAATTTATTAGTACGTGCAATACATTATAAACATTCTAAAAAAAAGAGTTGGGGGAGGGAAGAATAAAAGGGAAGGAACAAACATTTGAGGTGCACATTTGTTTCAGTAGAATTATGCTTCCTACAGAATAAACAGTGCATCCTGAAGAAGAGACATGACAGAGGGCTTTGGCACAACTTCTCCTAGGACCTCTTGCCAAATAATAGCAACAGGACTGTATGAGACTTGAGATAGGTATCATAAGTCATGATAAAGGAGCTGGACAAACATGACTTAAGTGTTGCTGAGATACTTCTACCAGGTTGACTCTTGGGGACATAAACATAGCACAATTAGGGAACAGTTGAACTTTGAAGTTTTAACATTTATAGCTAAACTACTTCAGAGCGCATCAGCTAGAACAAAGACATTTTCACAGCATGATGAATTGAGCATTCATATTTCATAGCTAGGACTGTAATTCGTTGCTGGTCACAATAGAAGAAAACATAAGCAGATGAACATCAGCGTGTGTCCATCAATGAGATTACACAAGGTAAAGGGCCTGGATTTTGCAGTGAGTGGCAAAACAAGGATGCTCACTACTGATCTTGAAGAATATTATCCCGGGAGATCTAGTGATGTCTGTAACAAAGAAAACATGCATCTCTGGAAATGTAGTGGATTGCAAGTAACTTACGGGGGCATGGAATTGCAGGAAGATCAGAAAGTTTTTCCAAATAGCCAAGGAGAGAACTCACACAGACAGCTAATCAGCAAAATGAAAAGCATTAGTAATTAAGTTGTTTTTAGAAATTATATAAAACAAATTAAAGATTGGATTTGGATATGGAATGAAGTTAAAAGCTGAAATGTAAGAAAAAACCTTTAAATAGGTCAGAACTATTCATCATGGAGATATTTAACAACACTCAAACAAGATCAAATTTTACTTGAACTGTCCAAACTTATTAGGTTACCTATTTTGTCATTCAGCCCAGTTGTTTCTCAGATCAGTTATACTGACTGAGATTGAACAACATTTTATGGGGTTTCTGGGGAGGGGAGCCCACGTCACAGCTGTTAATGATTCACTGCAATTTCAGAATCGATATGGTCATCTTCCCAAGAGCTAAATCTTAGAACTGCTATTGATTTCAGAAGACTAATTCAAAGATCTCCTACCAAAATCCAGGCCAATCATCCTCAAGACACCTTTTTAAAAATAAAAATGTACTTATACAGCAGCCTTCACAACTTCCGGAGTTCTCAAGATGCTTTCTTAGCCAATTAATTTTTTTTTAAGAAATGTAGTCATTGTGACAGAGGAAATTTAAGTAGCTTAATCAATATAATCTCTAATTCTTTTTGGAGTATATGGGTGGTTTACTTAAGTGTTTTGTTCCTTTATTTTTGTTTGCCCATGCTTGCAATCGCAAGCAAGGGACTGATTTGTATATGGCCTGCAGAAGGACTTTTGGTTGCTGTTTTAATCACATGGCTACGCATGAGAATCAAGATGTCTCATCGCTCCATTAAATTGTGAGGAGCGATTAAACAATCTAGGTTTGGTTTTCCTGGAATTTAGCAGATCATGGGGGAATCATTCAAAGCTTTCAGGCTATTAAGAACAAATAGGTGAGCATGCGAGAAACAACAAAGGGAGTCTAGGACTGAAGGCAGTGTTCCAAAAATTGGAGCCATACTATTCCGGAATGAAATTAAGGAACACTCATTCATGATCAGGGCAGGAAAAGTTCCTTAACTTTCACCTACAAAATGACAATGGATGCTTGGTCAATTGTTAAATTTAAAGTCTGGGATTGAATAGATTATTGTTATCCGAAGTTATTAAGTATTATGAACCAAAGGCAAAGAGATTTAGCCTTAATTTCTTTGAATATCATAAGAGGCTTAAGGGGCTGTGTGTCCATGGTTTGGGAGACAATCAAATTTTCACTGTTCAGTGTCACTGAAATATCCTTCAAATTTCGTTAGTATTATTATAAGTTGCTGAACTTTTGCAAATTTAAGGACAGGTACTGAATTTTGACCAACCATTTGGGCTTAAAGACCCACGAATCTATAACAAAAACTTAAAATATTGCAAACTTATTAAAGAAGTCACTATTTATTGCAGGTTGTTTCTGTTGGAAGTCAAAAATATAAATTCTCATGCCAACCACAAAATTCTTATGTACAATGATTAAAATTCAAAGCAATTGAAACTTCAGATACTGTATAGTATAAATCAAAACAGAACAATTTTAAATGGGATTTTATGCACAGAATATTTTCATCAATAGCTTGAGTGCACAAACACATCATGCATGCAGACTGTTGTATCAGAAGCATATCAAATCAGAAGTCCAAATTGATCACATTGGGCAACTGCAGAGTTTTCTATTAAGAACTAGGAGCTGGAGTCTACTACTATTATTTAATATGACTATGCCTGATCTCATCTCATCTTCAATTCCATATTCCTGTCCACTCTCCATAATCCTTCGACCCATTATTAATTTAAATCTAACTCCCCTTAAATTTACTCAATGTCCTGGCATCCACTACACCCTGGTGCAGTGAATTCCACAGATTGAAGACATTGAGAGAAGCATGTTCTCATCATCTCCAAATCTGCTATTGCTTATCTTGAAACAATGGCCTTAATAGCCCCATGAGGAAACATTCTCTTCACATATCCGTTAATATCAAGTTTTACCCAATTGCCTCTGTATAACCAGAACAGAAAATTTCTGATAATAACTCAACAAGGGTGCATTTGAAGAAGGGAACTGCAATTTGCCAGGTACTCAAAGTACATTTTCATCTTGCCAACATTTGCTCGATGTCACATTCAGTTATCATATGTCTTCTGTTTTACCACCTCTCGGCTTCACCACTTGTGTCTTTCAGATGTGTCATCAGCCAAACGTGGAGGAGGGAACCTTTTACCTCCAAGCAGCCCCCCTTTCAGTCTGCTTGCAGCTTCAAAGAGGTCATGGAACTTGTAGTCTAGCTGCAGATTTAAAGCATCCTGGCAGCCTGCTGGGAATCTGGAACACATCAGCAGAAGTCTCTCCTTGTGAGATCAGACCATTGATGGAATGGAACACGGATTTCTGACTACCTGGTTGATTGGGAGAGCAGGTAGTATGGATTGCCACTTGTATGCATCCTGCACATGTGCAACGCTAAAGATGCATATTACACAAATGCCTGCTCATTCCCAGGAGTCCCATCACAAAATTACTGAAATTTTCAGTTCTGGCATATGGTCTATCAGTGGCCTGCCTGTGCAGTTAACTAGAAGATCCTGGATATGTTTGTGTCTGTCTGCTGGAAGAACTCAGAAGGCATGTATTTGGAGGTGGTGGTCACTTTAATGCAAAGTCATTGGGTTCAAAGAGCAGGTCTTCACCAGGTAGGCAACAGATGTGACAGGGTAACCTCAGAATCTGCAAGAGGTGAAGGAAGCCATGCATCTGCCTGTACAAGTTGCTACTCCTCTGCTGACATCCTACAGGTAGAAACAGCACATGGTCACTGTCAGTCTTCCAGACCCTTGTTCAATGTCAAATCTAATGAAGCTCCAGCCCTTGGTGCCACTCATTCCGTTCTTGAATCTTGTACCAAAAGAGATTTTCATAGTGGGAAATCAAAACCAGTTGTGAACACTATAATGGTGTATTTTTCAGATTTTTAGTGAATTGCCATTCTTCTCTCATCTTAGTTTCAATTGTGTGTAGTTTCAGAATACCTGGGAAACTCCTGCACTGCCCACACCAACACCACCTGCCCGCTGGGAGGGAGTTACATGCAAACAGCCAAGGTTGCCAGAGTTAAATGTGAACATCAGTGTGTTGGAACAAGCTTTTTGGATTTCTCCAACAACTTTAACTCCCCCTACCTGAACCCTATCACGGTGGAAGTTCAGATTTGGTCACAGTCAGGATTTTTTTCTAACAGGAATTGCACAGTTATAAGCCAAAGCCTAGAACACAACAAACAGGAGAACACCAAAACAGTGAGTCATCTAGGACTATTCTTTTCTGCTGCACCTATCAGATTTTTTTTTCAGAGCAATGTTGACAACAGCTTGGGAACAACATATCAGCTTGATAAGGAGATAAATGGAAGACAACTCAGTACCTGTGGGCCTTCTGCAATTAATCAGGTGATGCAAAGGAGAAGGAATGATGTCGAGAAGCTGGTGTTGGACTGAGGTGGACAAAGTTAAAAATCACACAACACCAGGTTATAGTCCAACAGGTTTATTTAGAAGCACTGGTTGTGATGAAGGAGCAGCACTTCAAAAGCAAGTGCTTCCAAATAAACCCGTTAGACTATAACCTGGTGTTGTGGGATTTTTAAAAGAGAAGGGCAAAGCACAGATTTGTTTCTCTCAACCGTAGCAATTTGTTAACATTTTCAAAAGTTTCTAAAGCTGCATACTGATCAGTGGTATCTGTTTTGGCAATATAGCTATAAAATCCTTTTGAAAATTAATAGTAGTAGGTTATTTCACAAGTAGTCTGTCTGGATAAGGCTGAATATTGTAGGCAGACAAGTGGCTTTACTTTCAACCACTGACATAGTTCTTACATTCTCACCTACATTTCAAACCTTCCAGTCTCATGCAACATTCATGATGCTTAATGAAGAGTTCAGGAGGGTATGTCAGCTGCAGCTGCTATACCTAATAATGATGTGCCAACTTAGTGAAGCTACAAAACAGGATGACTTCAGTTCCAAACAGCATAGGTACGTGAGATAGACAGAGCCGAGTGATTCCACATTCAATAGGTCAGATCTAAGCTCTGCAGTCCTGCAACATCTATTCACAAACAACAGCAATTAATCAGTTCACCAGAGGAGGGGGGTCCACAAATATCCCCGACCTCAATGATGAGAGAGCCCAGTTCCTCACTGATGCATTTGCAACAATGTTCAGGCAGAAATGCCAATTGAAAGATCCATCTTAGCCTCCTTCATAGATGCCAGTCTTCAGCTAATTTAATTCACTCCACATGATATCAAGAAAAAGCTGGAAGGGTTATGGGACTGGACAACATTTTGGAAATAGTATTGAGGACTTGTCATTCAGAACTTGGAGCATCCCCAGCCAAGCTCTATCTGACAATCTAGAATAGCCAACTCTACCAAATACCACCTTATCGATCTATTCTTTATCATATAGTGTTGGAAAACATCATCAACAGTACTGTCATGAAGCACTTGTTTGCAATAACCTATTCACTTACACTGAGTTTAGGTTCTACCAGGATCACTAAACCCCTGACCTCATTAAAGCCCTAGTTCAATCATGAAAGCCACATGTCACAGTGTGGCATTAAGGAGCCTTAGCTAAACTAGAGTCAATGAGAATTGGAAAATTCTTCAATAGTTGGAGTCATATCTAGCACAAAGGAAGATGGGTGTGGTTGTTGGAGGTTACTCATCTCAACTGCAGGACATCTCTCCAGGAGCTTTTTTTTAGAACCTCTTACACTCCTGTTATTTTTTTCCAGGATGTCTGGCCCTCTTTTTTTTTTACTTTTTAAGTTTCTTAAAACTTTTAACTTCTGTAATGTTTTTCTTCTTATTTTCCTCACACTACCGCCTAACTGCGGTAGTGCTTATTTTCCCCCAGCACCCATGTCGTATGTGTGCAGATATTGGACTCAGCAAAGAACAAGTGTGTAAATCTTTATTTATATTCCACCACCAGGAAAAAAGGAAACAGCCAAGTGGCCAGTGACAAGCAGTGCCCTTCTCGACAAAGGGCAATGCTGTGTGATCAAAGAGTGAAGGGGAGTGGCAGTGGTTAAGTCAAAATAGAGTTGGAGGAGGAAATAAAACATTCTACTCCCTGCGGTGCCCATCTCTCCCAGAAAATCCCAAGGGTGTTGGTGGACACCACATGCTCCTTCTTCAGGGGCACCCGGCCTCAGGGTAAAATCCTAGGCCTAACCACCTTCAGCTGGTTCATCAACGACCTTCCCTCCACCATAAGGTCAGAAGGTGGAGTGGGGTGGGGGTTCACTGATGCACATCATTCAGCACCATTCCCAACCCCTCAGATACTGAAACAACTAATGTTCAAATGCAGCAAAATCTGGACTGCAACTGGGTTTAGGATAACAGATGGCAAGTAACATCTTGGCCATTACCATGTCCAACAGGAGAGAATCAAACCAATACCTGTGATATTCAATGGAATTGCTATTACTGAATCCTTTACAGTTAACATTCTGAGGGACACATTGTCCAGAAACTGAACTGGACAGCCTTATAGGTAATGTGGTTAGAACAGCAGGTCAAAGGTTAGGAATCCTGCAGGCAGCAACTTACTTCCTGACTCGCCAAAGTCTCACCACTATATAGACGGCACAAGTGAGGAGAGTGATGGAAACCCTACACTTGTCTGGATGAGACCATCTTCAACAACACCCAAGAAGCCAGACACCACCCAGGACAAAGCAGCCTACTTGACTGGTACCACATTCACAAACCTTAATTTCCTGCACCACTGATGATCAGCAGTATTGTTTACCATTCAAAAAATGCAATGCAGAAATTCACCAAGGCTCCTTAGACAGCACCTTCCAAAGCCACAATCTCTACCATTGTGAAGGACAATGACGTCAGTTACATTGGTACACCATCCCTTTCAAGTTCCCCTCTTGATATGGAACTATATCATTGCTCCTTCAAAGTCACTGGGTCAAAGGCCTGGATCTCCTTCCCCAACACTGCTGTATGTCTACCTACACTAAGTGAAATGCTGTAGTTTAAGAAGGCAGATCACCACCCAATTCTTGAGGGCAATTAGAGATGGATAATGAATGCTGGCCAATGATGCCCACATCCTAAGAACAAATAAAAATAAATTCATAAATCAAAAGCACCAAGGGCTTCCTGTCTTCCATTCTTTAATTGAAGATGTGGGCTCCATTTTACTGTAATCTTAAACACCTGAAAAACAAAACAAAAATGGAAATTCGGTGTTGCCCACGCTTGCTCCTAGTGTGAAGATAATGATGCAGGCATAACAGGGGCTCAAACCGGGAAACTTGACAGCAGTCGAAATGTTTGCCTTGGGCCTCATTGGAATGAGTTTTGTGGCACGCTATCACTTCACTCCTCAGCTCACCTGTTTGACTTCAGGCCAGTGATACAACTTGATAGCTGTCACACTGGGGGAGGGGCTGACAGGGATACTGAGCACACTGCTCCTCCTGACTCTACAGCAACATTTTAATGAAAAAGTTTCATTTTCATCACTTTCTGAAGGGCAATTAAGGATAGGCAATAGATCTGGGCCTTGCCAACAACTCTCACTTCATTTGGAAAGAATCATTTTCCAAATTTGTTCTTTAAATTCATTCACGGGATGGGGGCATTGCTGGCCAGGCTGGCATTTTTGGCCTATCCAGAGGGCAGTTAAGAGTCAATCACATGACTGTGGGTCTGGAGTCACATGTAGGCCAGACCAGGTAAGGATGGTAGTTTCCTCCCCTCGAGGACATTAGTCATTACCAAGCTGGATTTTTCCAACAGTTGACAATGGTTTCATGGTCATCATCAGACTCTTAATTCTATATTTTTATTGAATTCAAATTCTACCAGCTCCCATGGCAGGATTCAAACACAGGTCTCCAGAATATTACCTGGGTCTCTAGATTAACAGCCTAGTAATAAAATCACTAGGCCATTGCCTCCCCATAATGCGTCTGATCTATTTAGAATATACAAGTAACTGGCCCTGGGCTATTCTGCCTTGAAATGTGTCACCACTGCACTGTTTAGTTCTGCAAAGCTTTGTAACAATGTCCACTCTTAAGTTAAATTGACAAAACAGATTTCCTTAACTCATTTGGTGCGGAGACAGATTTTCAGCAGATTAATATCAACTCTGTGAACACATTGCGAAGCACTAAGAATCTTCACAAAATGGCCACAAAACCCCCAATAATATGGAGAACATCTTTCAGCAGGTTAATGGTCATTTAGTACTACTGTTCAAATTGAAAAAGATCTACAACTGCAACTAGATCCTTACAAGAGTCATGTTTATTATTGCAATGAAAGCAATGTTTTTAAAAGGGAGACCCCCTTGAAAAAGTATTTTTTGTGTGTTGTGTGTCTCAAAATTGTAACAATCATTATTTTAAAATTAATCTATGATTACACTGCATATACTGCACACAGGAAATCAGCATCATGCTGTACACTCACGTTTCCCATTCCATACACTATCTTTGGCTGAGAGAGTCTAATTTGCCATTAAGCATTAGGCAAAATTACTCTGTAGCTTGTCCATGGCAGCTTTCCATGAGTGTTTTCCTACTGATTCTCTCTCATTTCCTTCCAATAGGGAAACACCTGGTTTTGCTTAGTGCATCCTCATGGAAACACAGCTGACACTAGCAGCACAAAAACTAAGCAAGAGGTCACATTATAAATGGCCACGAGTTGTTCTTCCAGCAGACTGTGCCACCTTCAAAAGAACAGAGTCAAAAGATTAAAAAGTAGATTATTTAATTTCCTACATTTTACATACAAAACAAGGTGTGATGCTGTGAAACCGAACACTTTGCATTTCAAATAAGTTCATATTTGGTTGCTTCCAAAATTGGGTGCACAGGGTGGCTATGACATCCAGTGTGTGGTCCCCTTTCATTCTGGAAACTTTACTGATTCACTTCAACTGAATGTTGCACTCAGCCTGACTGTTAAGTTATTCTATGCCTCTCTGCAGTGGAGTGGGTGTCTTTGAAGCCACGCAAAGACATTCAAAATTGAAAGCCATTGAGCCTTACTACCCACAATACTGCTTGCTTGGCTTTTCTATGTTCTCTTAGTGCCTGGCAAAGCAGGAGGAGAAATTGGGCAATCTTTCTTCACATTATTGCAGTTCTCACTCTACACAGTCTGCAGAACAAACAATATTTCTTCCCCTAATGTACTGTTTCACTAAACACTAATCCATGTTCTTCTCTTTGATTTCAAATGTTGAGACCATGGAGATATAACAGCCACTTAAGAAGAGGCCAGACTTCCTGAAGATATGATCATGTTTGTTCTGACCCTAATAAGCACCTATTTGGAAATTTATACTACACATATTTTAGAAGCTAGGTTACAAGGTGACTCCCTCGGCTCAATTCTGCTTCAAGCACCTTCCAAACCCATGACCACTTCTACCTACAAGGACAAGAGCAGCAGGTACTTGGGAACACCACCATCTGCAAGTTCCCCTTTGAGCCACTCAGCATCCTGACTTGGAAATATACCTTCACAGTTGTTGGGTCAAAATCTGGAATTCCCTCCCTACTGGCATTGTGGGTCAACTCTCTGCAAATGGACTGCAGCAATTCAAGGAGGCAGCTCATCATCACTTTCTCAAGGGCAAATGGGGATAGATGATCAATGCTGGCCAGCCAGTGATGCCCAAGTCCCACAAATGTAGAAAAAAATATATAGGCCAGAAAGATTTTGTCACAACTGCCAGCTCACTGCCAAACGAGAACACCTTTCATTCTGCAAAAGAAGCAGATACAGAATTTAAGCATGCTGAAAGCGGCTGAGAGACACATAACAAATTCACGGTGCGCCATGCAGATAGTCACCAAGCTTGCGGACTTAACTTCAGCCAAAGCTTCACGGATAGTATGGAAAATATTCCACCCAAAATGGACCAATTGGTCAGATCCAGAACCACAGCATCAGCACGTGCCTCGGTGGAGGCCACTACACTGGGGACCAAAAGTGACATGTCTCCCACAACATCACATTACCCCTGTGATGAATCCTCTTGAAGGAGTCTGGGAGGATCACTTCCCTCATTTTATAATTCTGTTCATGAGGTGTGATATTACTGGCAAGGAGACTACCCTGGAGGAACTGCTGCTGAACTGCTTAGGTGGGTAATTTCAAACATTGCAGTTAACAGTCAATCAAATCCATCCTGGCACTACTAAATAGGTTCACAGATTTCCTTCCCTAAATCCAACATTAGATAACCAGATGGGTTTTTAAGGCAATCCAGCGGTTACGTGGTTAACATTATGAAGGACTATACAGCACAGAAATAGATTATTTGATTCAACTAGAACATGCCTCTCGATCCCGATCCCATTTTTTCTCATCTAAATATATAATCATAACCAGCTCTTCCCTTCACCCTCAAATAGCTCCAAATATAATTATTCCATATTTAGTTAGTTAACTAACTTAATTTCCAATTGCCGTGGTGGGATTTGAAATAGTCATTGGATCATTAGCCCAGACCTCAGGGCTACTAGTCCAGTAATTCGATCACTGTATTATCAAATCTGATCCCAGTAGAGTCCAAGGAAAAGTCACTTACTGTCTGATCTCCCATTTTCTGTATGTTGGAAACAGACTGAAGACAGTGAAGTCATCATATATAATTTCTGCTTCTTCAATATTTAAGATCTAGTACCTTATCCTCCAACTCTAACATTTGTCTTACAACTGTCATGTTGTTATACATCACCCACAAACCATTCATCAGCACTCATAGCCCTACAAATCACACACAGCAATTTGATACCAACAGAATTCCCAGACACTCCTTACCTCAGGCCATCTCAGCATGGTGACAAATGCTCTCATACAACCTGTTAAACTATCTGTATATTACACTCAGTCTGGAATCAGCATGATTTTTTGAAGCAGCTACTTTTTCACTCAATTTGAACATTTGTAAGTGAAATTGCTTACTTCAAAAGTTAAAAATCACACAACACCAGGTTATAGTCCAATAGGTTTAATTGGAAACACACTAGCTTTTGGAGTGCCTGATGAATCACCTTATGAAGGAACGGCGCTCCGAAAGCTAGTGTGCTTCCAATTAAACCTGTTGGACTATAACCTGGTGTTGTGTGATTTTTAACTTTGTACACCCCAGTCCAACACCGGCATCTCCAAATCTTGCTTACTTCAAGTTTTGGTAAGGAAAACTCAGAAAGGCAGAGTTTGAAAGAATATTGTGTTCCGAAGAGTGATGTTGGAACTCAAAATGTTAACCCTGCTTCTCTCTCCACAGATGCTGCCAGATCTGAGTTTCTTGAACATTCCGTTTTTATTTCAGATTTCCAACATCTGTAGTACTTCGCTTTTAGTCAAACGAATATTTCTTCTCGAAGATTGTTAATTTTCTGATTGAAACTGCAAACTAACCTCAGAGTACTACAGGGCTCACATTCAAGTTACTCTGTGAACTTAATACTTTGAATATCAAGTTTGTTTTTTTTCCCAAAAATATAAATCTTGCATTACAAAAAAAAAATAAACTCATGTGAAAATTTTGATTTTCTCTTGCTCCTCAAGGGGAATATTATTTAACATATGGCTTGGTGAATAGGTAAATAAAGTTGACTGCGAAGGAAACAGTTTAGAAATGGCAAACTGTCATTTGTAGAGTAAAAGATAGAAGTACTATTCAGGTGGGAAAACTATAGGCTAGCTTTGGTACATCTCCTACAGTAACTAGGTTTATTGAAAGCAAATGTTTTCTTAGAGAAATCTTATGCAGAACGGCGGATGTGAATATCTTTCACTGGCAACTCTTAAACTGACATCGGGGTAAAATAACAACATTCTGTACAGAAGGGTGAGGGTTTCCGGATAAATCCCCCCTCGTTCCCATAGCAACTAAACTCTCCACTTCAAGTCAGAACAACATTTCACGACAACCTCAATTTCAAGCAAAACGTCAAGGGATTAGAAAAAGGTTCAAAAGGTTAAAACAAAATACACAGAATAAAAAGTATCGCAATTAGAATACAAATTACACTTTAGTTTTGACAATCTGCACGTACCCCTTGTACTTCGGGGGTGTGGGTTAATACTCAAGTTTGCAATTTTTAACAACAAATAAAAACTTAAAGAGAAGTTTTGCCAGACTGCCGAGCCAAGAAATAAAATAGGACGTGATGTGCTTAAGGCACTATTTTGTGTGCGTCTCCTGGTCACAGTGAATTTGCCCATTGCCTGCTCTCATCCCACGCAAAGCAGTGAATTACCACTTTGTAAACAGTAATTACAGCCGCTCCCCTGTCACCTCTAACTCTCATTCACTGGGTCATACAAAGCTCTGCAATGCTAAAGTCACCACCTGCAACCTCCGGCGCCGCTTCCTGAAGATAATGATTTCAAAATTATTTTCACAGCTGAAAAAGGCAGCTTACCTTTCACTTCCAGACCGAGCAAGACAGGGGGGTCACCGCGGACAAATAGCTCAATGGCGGTGCCTCTCTCTCACAACTTTCCAGTTCGCCAAGAGGGAAAAAAAAACGAGGTCTTCAGAAAATCCCTGTTGCAGCTGTCAAACCGCACGCTGAACTGCCAGGAATCGGTGGAGATTGATCAACTGGGCAGGCAGGACACAGGACCAGGGGGCTCCTCCTCACAATGCACCACGCCCCACTACTCTCTAGCTCCTTATTCCTGTCGGGAAAAACCAATTCAACATCTGAATCCAGTGGAAAACGACGTTATTTCTTTGTTGTCATAGTCAAGATGGGCGGACATTTCGTCTAAAATCTCGTCAGATAATTCTTGAAGAGTACAACACCCCATATTAAAGTAAATGAGAAATTAGTGGGTTGATCGAAGTGGGCCAGTTTTGGATTATTTTTTAAAAATGCGAGATTGAAGGAGAAGCCTGTTCACCACGTAGCTGGGACAACCAGGATCAGGACTTAAATGTGACAGAGACAGCACCAAGACTGGACTAGTAATCCATAAGACTCCAGGGTCATGTTCTGGTCACCCAACTTCAAATCCCAACATAGTAGATGTTGGAAATCTAATTCAATTAAAATCTGGAATTGAAAGTCTAATGATTGTTCTAAAAATCCATCTGATTCACGAGTGTCCTTTTGGGAAGGAAACTGCTCTCCTTACCTGGTCTGGCCGATATTTGACTCCAAACCTACAGCAACATCGTTAACTCTTCACTAAAATCTGGACTGGCCAAACTTTTAGTCATGTCACCACTGAGGAATTAAACTGAACGATCACCTGGCACTGACTAAGGTACAGAACATGACGACAACAACAAAGTCCTGTTGACCCTACAAAGTCTTCCTTACTAATATCTGGGAGCTAATGCCAATTTGTCCCACAGACTAGTCAAGCAACAGCCTGACGTAGGAATTATACCTTACGATGTCTCAGCTAAGAGAAAGTGAGGACTGCAGATGCTGGAGATCAGAGCTGAAAAATGTGTTGCTGGAAAAGCGCAGCAGGTCAGGCAGCATTCAAGGAGCAGGAGAATCGACGTTTTGGGCATAAGCCCTTCTTCAGGAACCTGCTCCTTGGATGCTGCCTGACCTGCTGCGCTTTTCCAGCAACACATTTTTCAGCTAATGTCTCAGCTAACCCCATCACCATCGCGGAGTCTCTCACTGACAGGACAGACCCAGCAGGAGATGTGATTGCACAGTGGTAAATGGCTGGGAGAGAGTCCTCAACATTGACTCTGGACCCTATGAAGTCTTGTAGCATCAGATAACACATTGGCAAGGAAATCTTCAGTTGATTACCATGCTCCCCCTTCCTCGGCTGGTGAATCAGTCGTCCTTCATGTTGAAAACTACTTGGAGAAAGCACTGAGATTGGCAAGAGCACAGAATGGACTTTGCGTCATAGACTTCAATGGGGAGAAAGTGAAGACTGCAGATGCTGGAGATCAGATTCAAAAAGAGTGGTGCTGGAAAAGTACAGCCAGTCAGACAGCATCCAAAGAGCAGGAGAGTCAATGTGTCAAGCATAAGCTCGAAATGACATTCCTGATGGACTTCATTGCCCACGAGTGGTTTGGCAGTAATGAATGTCAAAGGACATAACTATTAGCTTGGGTATGCAGCAGCTGGTGAGGGAACCAACAAGTGGGAAATACAAACTTGACGTCAGCCTCACCAATCTGCCATCTGTAGATGCATCTGTTCACAATAGTTTTGTTCAGAGTGACCACCGCACTGCCCTCATGGAGAGAAATCCCTGCCTTCACATTTCCTCCTTCCTCTTTGTTGGCATGTCCCCACTCTACCATTACCATCAAGCCAGAAGATCAACCATGGTTCAATGGTGAGTGCAGGAGGACATGCCAAGAACAACAGCTGGCATACCTAAAAATGTCAATCTAGTGAAGCTACAAACAGGATTACCTTTTGTCAAGCAACAAAAACAGCAAATGATAGAATAAGGCTACATACTTCCACAACCAAAGGATCAAATCAAATCTCTGCAGTCTTGCTACATCTGGTCGTGAATGATGATGGACAATTAGACAATTCACTAGAGGAGGAGGCTCCATGAATATCCCCATCCTCAATGATGTGGGTGCCCTGCACATTTGTGCAAAAGATAAGGCTGAAGCTTTCACAGCAGTCTTCAGTCAGAAGTGCTGAGTGGATGATCCAACTCATCCTCCTCCAGAGGTATCCAGCATTATAGATGCCAGTCTTCAACTATTTCAATTCATTCTATGTGATCTCAAGAAACAGTTGGAGGCACTGGATGCTGCAAAAGCTATTAGCCCTGACAGCATTCCAGCAATGAAGACTTGTGCTCCAGAACTTGCCGTGCTCCAGAATTTGCTGTTCTCCATCAAGCTATTGCAGTACAGTTACAACACTGGCATATCCAACAATGTGGAAAATTGCCCAGGTATATTCTGTACACTAAAAGTAGGACAAATCCAATCCATCCAATTACCAACCTGTGTTTACACTCAATCATTAGTAAAGTGATGGAAAGTGTCTATTAAGCAATCGACAGTGCTATTAAACAACCTGCTCACTGACAGGTTTAAGTTCTGTCAAGGTCACTCAGGTCATGACCTCATTGAGCTGAATTCAGGAGGTGGGGTCAGAGTGACTGCTGGTGGAATCAAGACTGTATTTTACCCAATGCAGCAAAACTAGATACAAAGGCATTCAAGGTAAGCTGTCCTCTGATTGGAGTCATACCAAGCATATAGGAAGATGATAGTGGCTGTGGTAAGTCAGTCATCTCAGCTCCAGGATATCTCTGCAGGAGTTCCTCAGGGTAGTGTTCTAGGCCCAACTATCTTCAGCTGCTTCATCAATCACTTTCCCTCCATTATAGGTCAAGAAGTGGGGATTTTTGTGAATAACCAAACATTGTTCATAACCATTCACAATTCTTGAGATTCTGAAACAGTCTCTGTCCGAATGCAGCAAGACCTGGACGATATCCAGATTTGGGCTAACAAGTGGCAAGTTACATTTGCACCATGTAAATGCCAAACAATGACAATCTCTAACAAGGATCATTGCCCCTTGACTTTCAATGGTATGGCCATCAGTGAATCCCCAGAATCAACAGACTAGAAACTAAATGGACCAGACTGGACTGCTAGGAATTTTGCAGTGAGTAACTCACCTCCTGACTCCCCAGAATCTGTCCACTATCTACAAGGCACAAGTCAAGAGTATGGTAGGATACTCCCCACTTTCCTGAAAGAATGTAGCTCCAACAACACTTGAAGCTCGGTCACTCAGGACAAAACAGCCTACTTAATTGGCACTACATCCACGAGCACTCAGTAACAGCAGTGTGTACCACTACAAGATGTACTGCATAAATTCACCAAAGCTCTCTGGTGTTCATTCCAAACCCATGACCATTACCATGTAGAAGGACAAGGGCAGCCAATACGTGCAAGCACCTGCAAGTTCCCCTCCAAGGCACACACTATTCCTGAGTTAGAAATATATTGCAACTCCTTCAGTGTCACTGGGTCCAAACCCTGGAATTCTCTTCCAAAGCAGCAATATGAGAATATATACACCAAATAGAATGCAGCAGTTCAAGAAGCCAGCTTCACAAGTGGGTAAGTGATAAACATTGGTCTAGTCAGCAATGCTCACAATCCACGAATGAATAAAACAAACATCTTCCATTTTGGCCAATATATTAAAAGTAAAAGATAAATGTAACAGTTCCTTGAGGAAGGACTTAAAAGTGAAGTTGCAATTTAGAAAAAAATGGAAGACTTGTATTTACATTGCATGAGCCACTGAACACTTTACAGCTAATAAATACTTTTGAAGTGTACATTGTAACAATATTTTTTATTCTTTCATGGTATGTGGCATCATTAGCAAGGCCAGCATTTATTGCTCAACATTAATTGCATTGCGAGGCTTGCTAGACTACTTCAGAGGGCACTTAAGAATCAAACACATTACTGTGGGTCTGGAGTAACAGATAAGAATGATATATTTCCTTCCCTAAAGGATATCAGTGAAACAAAAGAACTGATGTTAGTCATTATGGTTACCATCATTAAAACTATCTTTTTATTCCAGATCTTAATTAATTGAATTCAAATTCCATCAGTTAATGTGGTGAGATATTGAGGCATGAACCCATGTCTTCAGCTTTGACAAAGGGTCAGATAGACTCGAAACATCAGCTCTTTTCTCTCCTTACAGATGCTGCCAGACCCTGCTGAGATTTTCCAGCATTTTCTCTTTTGGTTTCAGATTCCAGCATCCGCAGTAATTTGCTTTTCTTCAGAGCCACTGTCTGAATGTCTGGATTGTAGTCTAGATTCATAGTCATCCAGCATAGAAACGGACCCTTCGATCCAATGAGTCCATGCTGACCATGTTCCCAAACTAAACACGCACCACTTACTTGTGTTTGCTCTGTTTCCTTCCAGACCTATCTTGTTCATGTACTTATCTAAATGTCTTTTAAATGTTGTAACTATACCTGCATCCACTACTTCCTTTGGCACATCAAGTCACACATGAACCATTCTCTGTGTAAAAACGTTGCCCATCATGTTCTTTTTAAAACTCTCTCTTCTTAGCTTAAAAATATGCAGCCTAGTTTTGTGTTTCCCCCACTTTAGGAAAAAGACCCTAGGTATTCACCTTATCTATGCCCCTCATAATTCAGTACCACTATACAAGCCTGCCTCCTGCAACACCCTTTGAAATGTAGCAACATAACTTCCAATTTGCATGTAATAAATACTTCCAAAGAGCAATGTAGCAATAATCAGAACTTGTGATCTTGATTGTGGGATAAATATTGTCTGGATCACCAGTAATAAGTCCCTGCTTACATTCAAAATAGAGCCAAGGTTTTTTCACATCCACCCAAATAGGCAGATGGGGCAATGTTTAACTTGTCCATCTAAGAAAGCACCTTCTACACTGCAGCACTCCCTCAATATTGCATTGCAACGTCAGCCTGAAGCAGACCTGAACCAGGAACATTATAACTCAAGAAGTGAAAGTGCTACTAATATCGTGTTGGATGACACAGAGTGAGATGTATGAGATGTATTATGGAAAGAATATTTACTCTAGATGTTTGCAATACTAATCTTATACTTTTGAACAATAATGTGATGATGGATTAGTCATGTGCAATAAAACACTGCTATAGTGGCTAAAATGAAGATACATTGAGTTCAGAACAAAGCAGTTTAAATTTTGGCTTTCTGTTAAAGCCATTATTGCAGTAAATATGGGAAAATGCTACATTTATTTTCTTTTTAACAATCTTTTCATGCCCAATTACTCTGCAATTCTTGTTTCTTTCTTTTTCACTGCTAAAAACTCTGACTCCAAGTTAACTATTGGTGAATAATTATTACAATGATAACCTTTGGTGAGTAGTTAAGCAACTGGAGGTTTTGTACTGAAGCCCAATATATCTTCAACTCATTATAGAAAAATGCATTTTCAACAAGGGACAACTGGAGAGTAATAAGGAGTAGGCACTCAACTAAATCAGTATGGTTTTCACCTAGACTTTGCTAAACAGGATTCCTCAACTAATTAGATTGACAAACTTCACTTTGTCATAACATAAATAATTAGCAGATCATCCGTTAGCTGTTTTTATGTCCTCACAGTTTTTATTACTGGTGATTATAGAGGGTGGGGCATGAGGTTGAGCTATCTAGTGAACCTGGACATCTGAATATCTCTACACTCCTGTGCTGCTGTGAGATCTGAATTTATGGCATCAACAGACATGGATACCTTTGAGAGAAATTAAGGAGCAATTACTGAATACAAATTATTAAAAGTATAACTTTGTGCCAGTCCTGTTTGACTCTTCTGTGTAAATATTCTACCCCTTTCTATGCTGAATATTCATAGAATTCTTATGGTGTGGAAACAGACCATTTAGCCCAAATAATTCTTTAAACATTTTATTTGTTGATCTAAAATATTTAGTCATCAATCACATTGTTACTTTGGAAGAATTCTTCTGATTTTTTTCTGGGTTATTTTAATATCATCTTTCATTAAAACTAATCTGCATGAAAATGAACAGAATCTTGGTGTTTTAAACAACTTAGTTTAAGAATTACTAAAGAATTACCATCCCTGAAACTCTATGCTATCGTGTTTGAAAATTTCAAACTTAGTGCAAATTTCACCCATGGTTGACTAATGACGGTCTGTCCAGCACAAATTGGGATAAAACCTCTTATTTTCAATATTATATCTAAAGAAGATGAACAATTTAACTTTTATAATTAAATTTAATGTTTCAGAAGTCTTTAATGGCTTTTTTTCTTTTCTCACTAACATTATTCATTGTATATGCCAGGTAATATAATGTTGAGCCTTCATTTCATGGCTTTGGTCTTCACGTCTCTCAGTCCTTTAGTAGAAACATTTACTTAGAGACAAACAGGTTTCTTTATGTTGTGTAATGACAGACTTCTGCACATGTACACAATTTCCATAACTTCGCTTAAAAAGTCTGTCCATGTTTCTCTGACCACTGGTCGTCAACATCTTCCCTGATCACTTTTATCGGTTTGCTGTGACATGTGAGGCATGTAACAAATCAAGCCATGGAAACCTCTTTGCCCTTTCTTGTCTCTTGGGAGCTTCCATCTCAAAGGTGGCTGTCACTTTTTCAGGACCCAGCTTCACTCTATCAGGTGTGTAGACCATTCTAAAAAATTCAGATTCTATCACCTTCTCAATCCATGTGTCTGCATTTAGCTTGATCCCAACTTTCCTGGTTCTCTCTGTGACTTCTGGATGTTGAAAGGATGGTTCTGTTGTAGGAAGTACTAGAATCAGAGGACCTAGTTTAGAAATAAGGTGTCTCTTCTATTTAATATGGATTTGAGAAGAAAGTTCTCTCGTAAAGGGTCAGGAATAAGCAATGGAAGCACAATTGTTGAATAGTTCTAAAACAGAGATTGATAGATTCTTGATTGACAAAGGAATCAAAAGGTTATTAGAGTCAGTGGGAATGTAGAATTTAGGCCACAGTCAGTCACCATCTTTTGAATGATGGGTCAGGGTTGACAGGCAAAATGCCTACTCCTGTTTCTAAATTGTATGTCCATACAGATAGTAGCCATGATCTTTTTATATATAACACTGAGCTGGGTATAATCAGCTGCATCTTCTGTACCATTATATCCCTTAGACATCTCATTTATTTTCTCTGGAGCATTTTCTGGCTCATTTTAAAGCAAAAAGGTATACTCCGTAATAAGCACCATCCAAAATCTGTGCTGCATGTTGCCAACAGCGAATATTCCTTGCCAACCTTCATGTTCCAGTAGCCATTTCTAGCATCAAACATGCTGAAGGTTTTTGCCCTGCCAGTATGTATGATCTATTCCAGTGTTGGAATAGGGCAGAGTTTTCTCCTCATTGTTTGATTACAATTTTTGGCAAATTCATAACCATCTATTTTACATCTCTCACCAGAATGGAATTTACTTATTTGGTTAGTAACTCCATCTATCTCATTCTTTTCCTCCATTTCTTGGAGCTCTCGTTCAACCTTTCCTTTTAGTTCAATTGGTAGTTCTTGTGGGAATCCTTGTTGGATCCATAGTGATATGATACTCAAGATCTTCAAAGTATACAATTGTTTTATTAAAACACTTTGGATACAAAAGTACATCATCCTTCTTGCTTTTGATTGGGGGATGCTTTTAAATGGATTTATTAATCTTCAACCTCTGGTGTCACCTTCGGTTCATGACATGAAAGATCAGCAGCAGCTCCTCAATCCCAGGAAAGTAGAGTCTATTTTGGTGATGTAGATTGTACAGCTAATGTTCTTTTCTTTATATATTCCTCCAACTCAATTCCATTGTATATCAATAGTATGACATTATTTGGTTTTAGACCACCTTCCTCGGAGTAACTACTTTCTTTCAAACTTTTAGGAATGAGCTTTTTGTATTAGTGTTATTTAGAGTTTCAGTTTAAAGCTTTATAGCCATGGGCTTATTTCTCACCTTCTTTCTGACCTGAATGGTTAGCATTTATTTTTTTTCTCTGTGAACTATTAGATCTAGACATTTACTTTAGGTGCATGAATCTCATTTCCATTCTGTTCTCAAATTCACTGCATGAATTCCATAGATAGTTTTGTTTCAGCATGTTCATTCTCTTCATTATGGGTTGGTGCTATGCACTCATTATTACAGCTATTGCCTTGGAGGTGGCCACTCACCTTCAAACTTTTTGGTCTTTCACAGAAACTAATATATGATGTTTTCTGCTGACACCCCATTGTTTTGTTGTACCCATAAGTTTGAAATAATCACACATAGTGGAGCTTGATGGAATGTTTTTCCAGTTCTCCAAGTTCTATGGAAATAATACATTGTTGCCTTGGCACAGTTGTGAGCCATCCTGGATACTGATGTACACATTCACATAAAATAATCCCCAACTATTTTTATATAAACATTTATAATATGCTGTTAAAGTCAGTTCTTTAGTTCTAAAAATCGTATTCAGCTTTCATTCATTTTCTGCAACAATAAGACTCCATCTAGCTGGTTAACAGCTGATAAAGATTTTTAAAAATGCATTGCCTACACGTAGTGGCATTTTGCAGAGGATCATGTATTGGATGTCTTAAGAAAACATAAAGATGGATAAATCTCCAGGACCTGATCAAATATACCCAAGGACATCATGGAAAGATGGGGAAGACATTACAAGGCTCCTACCAGAAATATTTATATCTAACCACAGGACATATGCTGGACAACTGGAACATGGCTAATGTTCTTTTATTTAAGGCAGGCTGTAAGGAGAAGCCTCAGAACTACAGATGTGAACCTGACATCGGCAGTGGAAAAATTGTTGGAGGTGATTCTGAAAGATAGAATTTACATACATTTGGAGAAACAAGGACTAATTAGGAATAGTCTGGTTTTGAGAGGCAGATCATGTCTGACAAACTTGATTGCATTCTTGAGGAAGTAACCAAGAATTGATGAGGGCAGAATGGTAGATGTTTACATGGACTTTACTAATTAGTGCACCATGGAGCACTAAAGTTAGATCAGGGTCAGCTTGCCAATTGGATACAAAATTAGCTTCATGATCAGAGACGGAGGGTGATGGGTCGAGGTTGTTTTTTTGGACTGGAAGCCTGTGGCCAGTGATATTCCACAGGGTTGGCCCTGGGTCCACATTTGTTTGTCATATATTCTCATCCAAATCATTGATATAAAAGAGGCACAATTAGTAAATTTGTGGATGACACCAAAATTGGTGGCATAGTGGACAGTGAAGAAGGTTATTCAACAGTACAGAGATTTTGATCAATTAGGTCAATGGGCTGAGGAGTGTCAGATATTGCATTTTGGTAAAAAAACTAAGGACCTATACAATTACTGGTAGGGCCCTGGATAATGTTGTAGATCAGTGACACCTAGGCATTCAGCTACATATTTCTTTGAAATTTGTGTCACAGGTAGACATATGATTAAGGCAGCATTTAAAATTCTTGCCTTCATTGTTCAGACCACTGAGTGTAGAAAGCTCTGACACCAAAGTGAGGTTGCACAGGACATTGGTGAGGCCTCTTCTGGAGTAGTGTGCACAATTCTGGTCACCCTTCTATAGGAAGGATACTATTAAATTGGAGAGGCTTCATAAACGATTGACCAGGATATTGCCACGATTGGAGGGCTTGAGTTATAAAAAATAAAAGGCTGTGACCTTTTCATTGGAGGCTAGGAGGTTAAGGGGTGACCTTAAAGGTTTATAAAAAAATCATGAGGGACATAGCTAAGGTGAATAACAAGTCTTTTCCCAGGGTGGGCGAGTTGAAAACTAAGGGGCATATTTTTAAGACGAGAGGAGAATGTCTTAAAAAGGACAAGAGAGCCAACTTATACTGAGAGTGGTTCATGTGTGGAATGAACTATCAGACGAAGTGGTGGATGTAGGTTCAGTTATAACATTTTTAAAAATACGACTTGGAGGGATATGAGATACAGATTGTTCTGCTATAATGTGCATTTTATCAACACGATTGACAAAATTGTGGACGCTGTTTGGAAAATGTGAACTTTCTACTGAGCAGGTATAGCAATTTTCTAGCAATCTTGTACAACTCGATTTTCTATAGAGCTGGCCGTATTATAGCAGAACGATCTGTAGTTTAGCTCGGGAACGTGGTCAGCATAGACTAGTTAGATTGAAGGATGTTTCCATGCTGTATGACTAGCATGAATTTATATTTGCATTAAAACACAAACTCTAGCCCCTCATCAATTGATACCAAGTAAAATAACTGCATTAGCTGCTTGCCACATTATGATTTAATTTGTTTTTTTTAAAAAAATTAAATTGCTGATCTTGACATTTGCAATACAAACTTTTCTTTGTAAACAATGCTGAAAAGATGCAGATCACAAACTAGTGGTTGCTAGTTTCATTTGTGATGCTTCTTTCAAGCGATACTTATAGGATACTATGGGGCCAGGCTCGACTCCTGTTAGCTCTTTAACAGTAGTGCTCCTGGAATGTTAGCATTTATGTATCATCAGCAAGGAACTATGTTTGCTGCTCTTGCATAATCTGCATGGTCTACAGAGTTTGGATACAAATATCAATTAAGGTGCTTGAACCAAGTCCAATTGGAGAAATTAAACATATCAAAAGGAATACTGATACAATTTCTCAAAGAACTTGCTAAACAACTGTATTTGTATTATTTTTATGAATTACAGCTGTCCTGTATCCTTGACAATTTTCAGGGGAGTCGTGTTACAGAACAAGTTACTGTGAGTACTACTGTCGGTGGGACCTTCAAAATTAGTGATGTTAAAATTAGTAATACGTCTAACTTTATCCATTATTACACTTCACCCTGAATTCTTGCACCAGCGCAGATAACTGGATATTTTCTGAACACTGAAAATATGTCAATCTGCATTTAGCTAGGCATCATGTCAATTTCTTTGAAACACTGGGGTGGTATCTCAAGTGAATTGCACAAGACAAATCCTATTGTAAAATCCATTATGTGAGAACCATGTCTTTTTATTTTTGTGCCCTTAAAAACTATAGGCTGCAAGGAAAAAGAACTGTTTCTATACAAATGTTTTTCAACCAATTTGTCTGCATGATTGCAGGGCTAGAACAAAGCAGCAGACAGACTCGGGCCTGGTGTGGTCAGCATGGCACAGATCTTCAGCCCAGTAGTGTGGGGACAGCAAGATCACATGTGGAAAGCTCACAGGGTGGAGACACTGCAGGCTATAGAAGGACTGTAACGTTTAACTTTATTTCTTTTATCTTTCTAAAATATACTATGAAGAACCATAATGTAGAACTTTTAGCTTTTCGCTTTATTGCTATTTTTGTACCTAATCTATTTTCATAAAAGATTTGTACCTCGTTCTTTGCACTTAAGATGGCACCATGTGTGGTGATACTGTACATGTTTCACTGTATATTATGCTTTGTTCTTGAATGTGACAATTAATCTAATTCTAATGTCACAATATGGAGTTCAATAACTACTGTGAACGCATGTCTGTGGACAGTCAGTCCATCAGGATCTGAGGAATTATTTACAATTGAAGCTGACTGGTTCTTAGCTAACGGAGCAGATAGAAATATACATAGAAGGCTGTGCTGTTTCCCAAGGAGAAGCTGCATGTTGTTTACAGTAAAACCTCAGTTTAAACGAAGAAAACCATTTACTGTGAGCAGAGACTTTTCAATTGGTAAATTGAAACTGATCAGACACTATCTGATAAGACACTTTCCAAGTAAATCAGTCAGGTGTATTTCCTGTAAATCAGTGTAAGCTTTGACGAAAAGACAAGTGAACACCAGAGACCTAGATAAAAATAGAAGCATTTCCAATCTGGAATTAGGAAGCAAAGACACTGAAATAACTTTCCAGTTTTATCTACTTCTACCAATAATCTATTTTTCCTACTTGTTTGTGCACATATGAGGATTTTATAAAGGATTTAGAGTTTTAGCTAATGTTTTATGCCAAGGGTTTCTATCTATTTATTTGGAGCTTCAGTCTAATTACTGATAACAAATAATTCTTGTTTAGTACAGAAATCTGTTCTTGGATTTCTATCAGTCTTGATCTGAAAGTCAGGTAAATATGCTTACCTTAAAGGAATTTTAACATTTGGTGAGATTTTGGGAATAGCAGGGCTTGATTTATAGTACAATATCCTTATGGAACAATTTCATTCTGTTGGCATCATTCTGCATTGCCAATTGGCTGAAGTTATCATGAAGGACTCCCCTTCTCAACCTCTCCTTTGCCTGAGGTGTGGTGACCCTCAGGTTAAACTACACCAGTTGGCAGGCTCTGGATTAGAGAGGAGTCTACGTTCACCTGTGACAATGGTGACATTACTTTTACCTAAATGGTAATAGATTGCTGGAATGCAGTCTTCACTTTATCTAAGTTGCAATAAAACTCAGATCCCAAAAAGATGAAAAAGCTAGTAATGCTGAAGTCTATTAATAAAGCTAACAAAATCTGCGATAATCTCATGTTACAGTTACAAAGTAGAGAAGGAATTTAGAAATTTACTTAATGTGAATCACGACATAGCATACTTGAACTAGAAGAAAACTGGTCTGACAGGAAAGGAGACCGAAAAGAAAACGATATCCCATCAAATAAAGGGCCAGCCTTTGGAATAAGTAATTTATATGGTGCAACGGCATACCTTAAATGCCAAAACAGCAATGCCATAATGCCAGCAACCATAAACCATGCCAGCAACCATAAACCCTTGGCTGGGTCTCATTAAAAATGTGTTTTGAAAACTTTATAATGTCTGTTAACCTTGCATTTACAATCCTCTGTGTAATCTGCTCTAATCGGAGTTAAATATTTTGGGTTGAATGATTTTTATCTTGCAGATGTTGACTTCAGGTGCCCTTGGACAGAAGTACGGAACATATACATGAGCTCTCCAAATTCGAGTAGACTTGGATCTGTAATAGAACTCATAAGGGTGGTAACTGTTCTAGGGAATTCGAGGTGTTGTCTTTTCACATTAAAGTTATTCCCTTTCAACAAACACATGGCCAAAAAGTTATAACTTTAGACAGTTTTCTAATGATTAATGGCAAATAGCCCCAACCAAAACCAAATGGATAATACTTGAAACTATTTGGAAGCCAGTGACTAGACAAATTTCACAGTACAAGCAATTCGGCATATTAAAACAGTGTTCACAAAATATAAAACACCTAAAAGAACTGTGGATGTTGTAAATCATAAACAAAAACAGAAATTTCTGGAAAAACACAGCAGGTCCAAGAGCATCAGTGGAGAGAAAGCAGATTTAAAGGAGACCCTTCTCCAGAACTGGAGTTCTAAAGAAAGGTCACTGGGCCTGAAATGTTAACTCTGTTTTCTCTCCACAGATGCTACTATACCTGTGTTTCATCACAAAATACATTGAGATAAACTTGATTCAACTTAAACAGATTATATTCATAAAGATAACTAACAACATGGGTTAGAAGTATTCGCCAAAACAGCTATCATAGCCAATTTCAATGAAGATGTAAACTGTCAAAACTGTCTTTGATTTCTGCAATAGTTCTCTGTTTGCAGAAACAAATCTAGCTCATGCAAGAGCTTGCTGACTATTTAAATTGTTTATTTATAGATAAAAGCATCACAAGCTTATTGAGGAGGGTGGGAATAATAGAGATAAATCAGTTGCCACTATGGGATCACAATTAGAACAATGATCAAAATAAGAGGAAAATACCATGGGTAAGAAACAGCATAAAAATTCCAGTTCTAAAAACACCTCTAAATTACCATTCAATTTTATTTAAAACACCAAATATAAACCTGGAAATCTAAAATACACACAAGCACATACTTTTCTTCCCAAAAAAATATTAACCATGGAACTATTGCTAAAGAGCTATAAAAAAACATGATTTTTTAAAAAAAGTGCATCTTTCAAGGCATAGGCTTTAAAATCGACCTCAAAATGTTAACACTCATCACACTGGGTTACCGATTGTTCAGATCTGTGGAGAAAAAAAAAATCAAAATGTTAGTTTGAGTGCATAACACAATAGACGGCCACTTTGAGAATACCACTAATGTCACTAAAGCTTTGCACTTGGCAGCAGTCAATGGTTTTATTGCAACATGGGAGAAAGTAAGTCTGTATTCCTACTTCAGTTATTTATTTAGGGCAAGCATGGTTTTCTGTAAAGAAACTGGATTCACCGATAACCCAAACACATTTCTCAATTACTGGCATCAATTTAGCATCAAAACAAAATTACCCCAAACAACAGACTCTTGATAATAGCTCAGCCAAGACTAAATAGACTGAAGAGTCAACTTACTTACATTTGGATTTTTTGCCTGTTTCCAGCAATTACTTGCGTAGGCACAGAACTGCCCCAGTGCAGCATTCAAAACCATTGACAACAAAATTGAGAATAGAAACAGATAATTTACATTTTACATCAATTGCGGTCCTAATTCTACACACCTGCTGTGTTCTTATGTTCTTTTAACATACTTTCCACGGCTTTCAACCAATTACCTGAACGTATTTTTAAATGTTGACATAGTTTCTGTTTAATCACCAATTCTGGTAATGTATTTCCCACCTTTATAAAAAGGTCTTCTCAACACTATATTCTAATATGTTGCACTTAATCTTGTATCAAGCTCTGGGCCTCTCAAATTGCTGGCACACTTTAATTCTACTATTTCATGACCATTCCTTCATATTTTAAAACACCTCTAATCATGTCAATCTCCACCATTCTAACAAAAGCAGAACCAATTTTCCTCAAGTGCTTTAAAATCCATATTTCTTCATAGCAAGCAATAGTCTGATTAATTCCCATAATATTCTGACAATACCTTGGAACTCAAACGGTACACAAAGTTTCAGGTATCGTATACAAAACCTTGGCAAGAACATGTAAAAGTTGATATTGTTTAAAAATATTCCGAGAGATTTCTGGCCTAAAAAAACTTTTGCTTTTGTACATATTTCATGTAAAACTAACAACATTTTCAGGGACTGATGCCGAAAATTTCAGAATCAAAGCATAATCTCTACAATTGCACCAAAAACTTCAGTTACTCTTTAATTTAAAACAGTAACACTTGGCAAACACCCTCCCATGCCTCTCTGTCAATTAACGTAGGAAGCACGAATACAATTTTGAACTTTGAGGGCAAAAAAAATTGATAGTGCAAATGAAAAAGGGATACAAGGACCAACTTTCAGTGAACTAGGCTTTTCCATCTTGATGTATTGCCCCCAGCCTTCTTGGGGAGGGAAGGCTCAGATCTTGCTAATCAGGCCCTTTCAAGTGCTGATTTGATGCAAAGACCCTGCAAAGGTTAGGTCAAGGACTGGGAATTATCAGTGGGACATCTAACGGCATAGCCCTTCCCTAGCCCTCAAGCAGCATTGAACAGTGGGTACAGCTGCTACTGCTTCTGAGGTGTAGGGGTAAAGGAGAATCTTTAATAAAACACAGAGAAAGGAATAAAATAAACTGCTGTCTGTTTGAGTCACTGTCTGCTCAAAAAGGAGTACAGTACTAGAAGTGTCAGCAACTCTCTAGATATCTAGAATCAACTTTGAGCAGTCAAAGTTCAACTGGAAACTGACATTACCTAGTCGTCTGCATACAACATTTATTTAGTGGTTATAAGATCCAGAGGGTCATAAGGTGACATGTCCAGCCTTTCAAGGCCACCTTTTAATTGATTTCTTAGTTCTTCATAATCAGGCTCCTCATCATATTGTAGGGACATGACCTGTTGCAAATATTCCTTCAGTTCTTCTGTAAGTTAATAAAATTGATTTAAAAATTAATAAGCAGAAGGGAACATAACATTTCATTACACACAAATATCTATTATTTCAGAAACAAAACTTTTATATTGAAATAACTGCCTTGCGAGCTTGGGAAAAAGTTTGACCAACTTAAATAGTACAGTTAACTGAGTAAAACATCCCAAATAGATTCAGTCAGAAAGGTGGTTCAGTGGGAACTGGGTTGAGGGAGCAGGAAGTAGGTTTCACGAATAAGATGAGCAAAGTGAGGGAATGAGGGGAAAAACAGAAAAAAATGCAAGTTTAAGCTAAGACTACGGCTACGGGTAGCTATAGAGTTGGTTTGGGACTGAGGCACAGGGCAAAAAGCAGCTTACACTTATGTAACAATGTGAAAACTTTAAAATAATTATGCACCAATCTACATTGAATTACATTTAAAATGACTACATGTCAATGAGTGAACATTGTAATAAGAGGTGACCTTGGTACTTATACAAGTTTCAATTGCTGCAGAGTACTCAAGTAGTATGAAATGCACAAATACATTATGAACAAAAGGTACAATTTTGGGGATGACAAAGTTTGAAGGAATCAAAGTACAGAGTTAAACAATGATACAAAGAAATGGATTAAAGGTAAAATCAGAACAAAACTAAAAAAAAACAATACCCAAAAGGAAGAGCTCTGATGAATTGAAAAATTTTAATCAGTGAAGACAAATGATGAATACTCACCACGAAGGAGATAAAATCTACAATAGATAGAATATTGCAGATGAAAGAAAGCAACAGATATTCCCTAAATGTTTTGAAGCTGATGAAGTTAGTCAAAGAATCATAGAAGTCTTACAGTGTGTAAACAGGCCATTTAGCCCAACAAATCCACATCAAACCTCCGAAGAGTATCCCACCTAGACCCAGTCCCTACCCCAATACTCTTTTTACCCTTACTAATGCACCTAGCCGACACATTCCTGAACATAATGGGCAATACAGCAAGGCCAATTCACCTAGCCAGTGCATCTTTGGACAGAGAGGAAACCAGAGCACTCTGAGGAAACCCATGCAGACACAGGGGCATGTGCAAATCCACACACACAGTTGCCCAAGGTTGGAATTGAACCCGGGTCTCTGGCACTGTGAGACAGTGGTGCTAACCACTGAGCTACCATGCCGTCGACCTTGTAAAGAGGTCTATGTGTCTTTGTAGCCTGGATGCTTAACATTCAAACCAACACTCAACAGTAACTGATAAAGCTAATGTAATGATGAACTTCACAAACCAGTAGACAGAGGCAGGAAACATCAAACATACTGCAGCTTGATCAAATTAGACTGTACTTTGAAAACAGGATACAATTCTGATTACCACGACATGACAGAAACATTTGAAGACATGAGGACTCCAGGAGGAGGCAGGACAGTGAATGGACAATTACTCAAATTATGTTTGCTCTTTGAATCTACAATAATTGTTTTATGTTAAGGCAGAAAGCATTGGAAGTACTTCTAATACAATCTTAAATCTGTATTTAAACAAACGAGTGGGTTGAGTGTTTCATTGGCAAAGCCAACCTTTATTACCCTTAAGCTACCTTTTTGAACTATGACAGGTGCTGGTTCTAGGTACATCTAAGGTATTGTTAGGAAGGGTTTGTGGCTTGAAAGTGAATGTGCAGATATTATGTTTGCATACATCAGCCACCCTAGTTGGCAGAGATCGTGGGTTTGGAAGGTGCTAAGTCGTGATGAATTGCTGTACACCTTGTACTTGGCGCACTGGCTGCAGCCAGTGTGATAATGGTGAAGGGACTGAATTTGCAAAGTAATGGATGGGGTGCCATTCAAGAAGATTGCATTTTTATTTGAACTGCACCCATTCAGGCAAATGAAGAGTATTCTACGACACATGGACTTGTGACTTGTAGATATTAGTCAAAGGTTAGAGAGCTAGGAGGGGAGTTCCTGCCACAGAATTCTTGGCCTCTGACCTGCTGCTGTGGCCACAGTATTTAATTTGCTAGTCCAGTTCAGTTTTGAGTCAACTGAATCAGGACATTGATTATGGAAGATTCAGCAATGGTAATATGCCAGTTAACACCATAAGGAAATGATGAGATTCTGTACGTTGGAGATGGTCGTTGCCTGATACTCATGTGGTGTGACTTATTAACCCACACCTGAATACTATCCAGGTGCTGATACATATGAATACAGGCTGCTTCAGTATCTAAGTTGCAAATGGTGCTGAACACTGTAGTCAAACATCTCCACTTCTGACCTTATGATGGAGGGAAGGTACTCATGAAGCAGCTGAAGGCAGTATTGTCCTATTTTGAATTTGGGTAGGATTCCAACCAATGCACATACTTCCTAAATTCCCACTGACTCCAGTGTTCCTAGAGCTTATCAAGAGCAATCCTTCTCTCCTCACCTTGGGCTTCAGCTCTTTTGTCCATGTTTAGGCAAAGACTTAATGAGGTCAGGTGCTAATGGCTTTGGCAGAAACAAACCAAGTGTCAGTGAGCAGGTTATTACTGTGTCTCTTGATAGTATGGACAATGACCTTTCTTGATCAAGAGCAGCCTAACAGTGGTAAACTGGCAAGCTTGGATTTGTCCTAATTTTGTAGGCAGGATATACCAGGGCAACATGCTACATTGCCAGGTATATAATAGTCTTGTAACTGCACAGGAGGGGCATTGGAAGGTATGAGACACAATCTTCAGTACTATTGTTGGAATGTTGTCAGGATCCAGAGCTTTTGCAATACACAGAGCCTTCAGCTTTTTCTTGATATCATGTGGAATGAATCAAATTGATTGAGAGGTGGCATTTATAATGTAAGAGACTCTCAGCAAGAGACCAAGATCATCAACTCAACATTCCACATGTCGATGGATGTGAATAATTCAGCTTCATCTTTCACTGGTCTCTCCTGTTCTTGAAGATGGGGATATTTGTGGAGCCTCCTGCTTCTGTTATTAGTTTAATGGTCAATGCCATTCATGCCTGGATATGGCAGGACTGCGGAGCTCTGCAGTCAATGACCTTTGCAGCACTGATCCCCAAGGTGTTCCATTATAGTTCATCAAGCACAAGATCCATTTATCTCTACACTCTGGTTTCAGTTAGTAGACCATCCCTTTATGATAATAAACTATCACTAAACCATATGCTATTGTGTAGTAACCTTTGATGTGGCATTTTACTAAATGTCTTTAGGAAATACAAATTCACCACTTCTCCAAGGTCCCCTTTATCCACTTTGCTATTATTCTCTCAAAGAGCTCTAATTAGAGTCAGAGTCAGAACATGATTTCCCCTTACGAATCCATGTTGAATCAGATAATCATAATTATGATCAGACAAAGTACACGTTTAATAATGGATCCCAATAATTTTCTTATGATAGATGTCAGGCTGATGTGTTGTTACTGCAAATATTGTACTACAAAACTTGCGAAGTAATAGGAGATCATTTGCTAGGTAATCAGGCAATATATAAAAACAGTGAACACTGTTGTAAATGGGCCGACAGAAGGTTTTAAGTAAGATTCTATACATTTCATGTCCTGAACCAGGCAAGTAGATCCAGGAGAGGGTATTGTGCAGAGTACAACAGAGGATCAAAGAGTAACAAATGACTTTTCAGAACCTTCTCACCCTGTTGAAATTGATTCAATCACAAGATGGAAAAGAGTAATTCACATAGATTTGTTCTCTATGTGCTTCCTAATTAAAGCGTTCATGGCAAATTCCTCAGCAATATGGTAAACACTAAGAGAATTCCACTTGCAAGCTTGTAGATACAACAGAAACCATTGTTCATAAGTCACATTTACCAAGATGTATATTTTAAAAACTGTAACCAGATCATCTAGAAATGTGCACAGAAACACTTAAAGCACACATCATCTGTTCCTTGGTGTGCACTGGATTCTGACAATAAATATGTAATATGCAAACTTCCAAATAATTGAAAATTAGATATAAAAATCTAGGTTCAAAATTCAACAGGCTTTGCAGCACTTTACTTGAACATTACAGAATAATAAATAGTTAGTAATTTATATACTTCCATTTTTATTTACAGTTTTAATCATAATTAGAACTTTGCATTGGGCACAGTATTCTTTCCTCCACTCTACCACCACCCTCCCCCCAAAATATTTAAGTTTGGAAAGAGTCCAGTTAGCCAAATGATAATCACACACGCTAAAAACCTGGGCTGGTAATTGGTTTCTATGTTGAACATTCTTATTACATTCATGCAGATTTAATTTTAAATTAAATAACATACATGTCTTGAAAACTCGAATTATTACCTGGAAACTTTCTTTTCCCAGAACAGTACTTGAAAAGACTTGGTAAGTCAGCTTTGTATCTAACAAAGAAACCCCAAAAACGAGTAAATCAGTTTTAAAATTAAATCCATATTATAAACATTAATGTCTACAAAAACATCTTGTTCAACACATCAAATACTACATATGCATCTGTCTCAAGTATGGAGAAGCAGAATTAATTTCTGTGGAGGTAAAAAAGCTAATCAAGAACATGTAATACTAGGGAGACAGTTTTTGTAGGCTTTCAATTAACCTCTCTCAATATTGGGATTCCAATCTCCAGTCTAAAATACAATTAATCTTTGAATTTATCTTTAAATTCACCATGAAACACAAAATTTGTGTTATATTTTGTAGCCATGTACGGATCCTTCACTTCAGCAAAATAACAGATTATATCTAAAATAAAACCATTGTCAAAGCTTTACTTTGCACTCATCAAAACAATTTGCAAGAATTCCTTTAAGAGTGCAAGACAAAAGACTTCAACAAATTTCACCGCTTTTCAGCAGTACTCAACTCTGTACTGTCAAATGACAATATAAATTATTCTGTGTCTTTTTAATTAATACATTCTCTGACTTACTGTGAAGACCGCAAAAAATGTGCTAGTTTTGACAAGCTGAAGTCACATTAAAATATAGCCCACAATCAGAAAAATGATTAACAGTAGAATCTACAAGTCTTTGGTTTACTCCAATATAGTGCTGTGCTAATGGATTACCTTTACAAAAAAGAAAAAATGGGGAAAGTCTCTCTATCTTTCTGCCAAGAAAGATTCCTGTTAATTTTTATAGCCCAAAGGCAGACAAAATGGCAAACCAGAGATTATCTTGCCAGTTCTCTCCGCTTGCAGATGCTCCATGTGTCAGGTGACAACCATCCCGTACTTCGTTTAGCATTCTTATCTGATGCTATTTCTATAAAGTTTTGTAAATCCATTGAAACTATTTCCTTGAAGAAATCTCAGTGCGTAAAGTGCTTGAGGTTCAATTTGGAGGACATGCCTCGAGTGTCAATTAATTCATTGAACTTCATTGATGATTAATGTTTTAACTCCTCCAGATTGATGATATTCTAAATCAACTGCAAAATGTCATTAAGGCTGCCTCCCTTTAAGACTAATGCATAATTTGGGAGTGGGTGTGCAAAACACAGCAGATTTTTGTTAAATTAAAATGATTGATAGCAAGACAGACCCTGAATTTAGACTTAGTCATTCATGGCAAAGGAGGAGACGGCCATTTGGCCCATCAGATTAGTGCCAGCTCACCATGGAGAGATCAAAACTGTCACTTCTCAGTATGATGCTCCCCTGGCCCTAACTTAGTCATCCAGGTCACCATCGTCCTCCCTAATTAGTAGAGGAATACAAGTTAAAGTGCAGCTGAACGTTTTAAACACATGAACCTTACCAGGACCAAGGTTTATAAAAGCACCTTCAAATACTGTCACCTTCAGCAACTACGTAATTTTCAAGCACAGTAAGCAATGACCGTATATTTTTGTTTCAGTTTAAAATGATTTTATCCTGTTTTTCAGTTCCTCACACACCCTCAAGTCAGAAGATCTCCTACGTTAGCTTAAGCAATATCTGGCCATGAAATGAAATTGAAGAACAGGCAGAAATATTTCTTGTGCTCATCTGAAATTCCTCCTTTGTTATTTGAGTGGATGATTTAACCATTTTGTCAAAAAAAAATCATACTCCTGCTAAAATAGCATAGGTATTTCAGGTGAATATGTTAAGCATTTATATTTGTTCCACTGCAACTTTCAAGGCATCTGAACAAAATGCTGAGAATAGGAGGAAGAATGGAATGGGTGGAGGGGGGGGCACACAATGCATTGATGTCAGCCAAAGTAACTATCCCAATCATTTCAACTTAAATGATTTGGATGGTAACTTTCAAATCCTAATTTTGTATCAAGTCTCACATTCTAAGCATCATTTAATTTACCAGGGTCCTCCTTTTAAAAAAAACTGAAGGGCATTAACTTTATAAACAAAATAAATAAAAAGTTGAAATCTTCCTCCTGCACAACACTCATCACACTATCATTTATGATGACAACATTGTTTTAAAATGCTCCTGGTTCTTGAATATACTAGCATTTGAAACCTTTATCAAACCACTTCGATATTTCACCTTACAACACTAATTTGTAAACCACTGTAGTTTCCTCAAAAAGTGCAGTCTTAAATTTGACTTATTTCCCATGCTCAAGTACAACTGAAGACAATCTTAAATTGCATGTATGCAACATTTAGATTATGTACGTTATTACATAAATATATACACTCACTCACTTCTGTTTTGTTTCCATGACAGAGTTGGGATAATCAACATTATCAGACCATGGCAGGGAACCACACAACGCCTTCAACATACAGTAGCCCAGTGTTTCAAGATCACTACGTCTGGAAGGTCCTATAACATATACATGAATTTGTTTACTTTGTTAATCCATGAACTACTGTTAAAATAAATACATAGAATAATGGAACTTGCAGTATTTTAGGAGGATAAGAAAGAAAAACTTAGCTAAGTAATAACCTCCAACTGTCAAAGATTAAGGCACATGATGTGTTTAAGTCTGAAGATGGGTTAATGTCTTGACAGGTTTTGCAGTGTCTGCACATCTATAAACTGGCAAGACTCATTTTCATTCTTAATTCTTCTTTCCTCTGCATTACACAAGACTGGTTTAACCTACAAACTGCAGCAAACTAAACTTTACATGCACAGACTATAAATATCCCTTTAGGGAAATTAACACACCCAAACGGAGGTTCAGAAATAACTAGTTAAATACATTAGCCAAGTGAATGATGCAGGAATACCTTTCCTAGTACGATTTCTCACTGCCACAGTTTCAATGTTTACATTTGCTTTTCCATTAATAGATAGAACTTATTCCCAAACATTCCATTAATGACTTGGAATCTGGTTTACTAAAATCTGTTATGAATAATTATACAATTTACTGAACAAAAAACCTAAGATTTATCTTTCAAGGTAGACATCCAAAGTTAAGCAAAAGCATGCTTCAATTCCGACTTTTGCTTTCAGAGTTTTCTTATGCCAGTATTATCCTTGGTCCTTCTCTATACATCTCATAAGGCTACACTACCCAAGACTATTGAATGATTTTGTGTATCCAATAACTATAGAAACTTGTTCAATTGACTCTAGTGTTAAATCACACAGTAGGTAACAATCTTATCTGAAAACCATACACTCACTTGCCCCACAAGTGACCCTGGCACAGTGATTAAGTACAATCAGTAATTTATATTAATATTGAACCTTAACACAGCAAAAAAACATTGCAAGGCACATTACAGGAACATAATCTGGTACTCAGCCATGTACTACGTGATCATAACATAGGATTGAAAGAACCTCTTGTATGAAAGAGCAGCAGAGAGATGGAGAGGTTAGTTGGATTCCTAAAACATAGTACCTTGACCTCAAAAAGGTAAATTAAGTAGTCCCAGATGCTCATAGGACAAGAATTGGAGGAGATGAAAGGATGGAGGATATTAAAGCTGGGAGGGGCAAGGCCATGGAAAGGTTCAAAATCAAAGACGATAGTTTTTAAAAAAAATCAATCTTTTGTTTAATCGGAACCGGACATAGGTCCGCATGTACATGGATAATTGACAAACAGAACTTGGTGAGAGTTGAACATGGGCAGTACGTTGTTGATTATTTCAGGATAACAAAGGTCAAATGTGCACTGAAATTATTAAGCTGAGGAGTGTTAAAGGCACAGTTGAGCTTTCAGCAACAAGAAGCTGAGGTAAGGGAGAAATCAGATGGATACAGGGATGGAAATACTAGGTGTTGTCTTCCATCTTGGACACATATGACACCCAAGCTGAAATCATAAAGTGGCTGATTCAACCTTAGAGTTATCATGGAGAGGGATGCAGAATTAAGTATCTTTGAACTCCAGGGTCATCCAGTAGTGACAGTCAGACTGGTCACATGATAACAGAAAGTTTCAATCCCTAGAAACTATTGTGATGCTTTGCTTCACTGTTCATGTTAACATATTTAAAAATCTCACAACACCAGGTTATATTCCAACAGGTTTAATTGGAAGCACACTAGCTTTCGGAGCGACGCTCCTTCATCAGGTGACAGAGGAGGGCTCGATCGTAACACAGAATTTGCAGCAAAAATTTAGTGTGATGTAACTGAAATTATCCATTGAAAAATTGATTGTCTGTTAACAGACAATCAATTTTTCAATGTATAATTTCAGTTACATCACACTGTAAATTTTTGCTATAAATTCTGTGTTACGATCGAGCCCTCCTCTATCACCTGATGAAGGAGCGTCGCTCCGAAAGCTAGTGTGCTTCCAATTAAACCTGTTGGACTATAACCTGGTGTTGTGAGATTTTTAAACTTTGTACACCCTAGTCCAACACCGGCATCTCCAAATCATGTTAACATAGGAATGGTTTATTGATTTGTAATTTTAATTTGATTGTACACTTCTTTTACAATGCCCTTCCACTACTTTCCTGAACTTGTCTGTTTTTGAATAAATCAGATGATAAAGACAGCATGTAAAAATGGTAGCACTTTAAAATCATAGGTGACTTAGCCTTCATGAGAACTGGGATAATTGAAGATTGGCAGAAGTAGCCACAAAGAAGAATTCAGAATACATTTGAGAGTTTCCTACAATGTTGTGGATCCAACCTAAGATCATGCAAAGGACCTGGTGATATGTAATCAGACACATTTAATAAATGAACTCAAAGTAGAAGATCCCTTAGAAAAAGTGACCATAACATAATAAAATTTAGTGTTCAGTTTGACAGGAAGAAACTCAGGTCAGAAATAACTGTGCTAAACTTAAACAGAGCAGAGTTGGCTCGAGTGGACTGAGAAAAGAATTTAACAAAGACTGTTATGAATAATGGCAAATTTTAAAGAAAATAGTTCATGGCTCATAACAAATATATATCCCGGGAGAAAGGAGGATCTTAGGAAGGGGAAGTCAAGGATACCATCAAATTTAAACAAAAATAATGTAGTGAAGATTAGAAGTAGCCAGAGATGGGAAACTTTAAAAAAACAACAAAGATAAAAAATAAACTTTGAGGGTAAACTTGCAATAGAAATATCAAGATGAACAGCAAGGATTTATTTAAACATTAAAAAAAAGACTAAAGTGAACATAGGCCTATTAAAGAAATGAGGTTGGGGAAATAATTATAGGAAACCAGCAAGTGGCAAATGGGAGTTGAATAAATACTTTGGATCAGTCTTCATGACAGAGGAGTCTAGGAGCATTCCAAAAATAATAAATCAAGAGGAAAAATGGTAACAGGACATAAGTACAATAACAATCACTAAAGAAAAAGCAGTAGGGAAGCTAATCAGTAAGGTATTATTACTATTTTATATTTAATTAATAAAATGTAACAGAAACTATAGGCTGGTTAAATTTTATCTTGCATCAACACCCTTAAAAATCAAGATTTAGAAATAATTTACAGAAATAAGCATTTGAGGACCACCACCGAGCCTATTTGGCTAGCTCACGCAATCTTCAAGATCAGCTAGAAAAAGTAGGAATGTAGTAAAAGTTGAAGGGCTGTTCGAACAACAGGAATATAGAAATGAATACAACACAAAAATGGATCGCTACATGCAAGGTCTTACCAGCTCCTTTGTGTACATCTACACTGATCAATTCAACAGTGCCCTCATGTGGGGTTCTGCTTCCTTCTCTGTATTCAACGTGCTTACCATCAGGACAATATCTGAATGCAAAGTAGTAACCGACCAAATATACCTGAAAAGGAAAATTCAGGATTATTTTACTTTAGTAGATCCAGAAGTTGTGTGTCATTTAAATCTATCAGACAAAATATTATCATAGATTAAAACTCATATTACTGACAAGACAGAGTGCTGGTAGCAGTGCTAGCAATTTTAGGAAGCCGAGAAGTGTTTTCCACATCTCAATGTCATGAGTTCAGGGCTCATGGAGTTGGGGATATTAATGCTGTTTGAAGGTTGGTTAACAGGCAAAGCAGGAAGTGTACAGATATGTCAGACACTTTTAAACTGGCAAGCTGCGACAAGTGGAAAGTTGCAGGATTCATTAATAGGGCTTCAACTATTTACAAACTATATTGATAATGTGGAGGAAGAGACCAAATAACACACGAGTGTGTGATAACATGAAGATGGGGATGTAACGGAAACTATAGGCTGGTTAAGTGAACTGGTGGGAGTAGTCTGCTGAAATCAATTGCCATGATTTCACAAAATCATTATAAGTGTGAAATATAGCCATCCTAGAGAGTGTGAATTGTTCAATGCCTGACCGACCACTAAGTGAAAATAAACTTACACCAAGTTTCATTGAACAAGGATGCTTTTTTTTAAAAAGCAAACATATCCTGTAGCATGTGGCAAAAGCAAGCGATTAATTGCTAATATGCAAACTTCAACTCCTTTTAAATCCAAACATACATACTCATTCGCACATAGGATGAATAAGACAGATGAGGCACATCTTTTCATAAAAGAAATATTGTGGGTGTAAATTATAGTCAAAAAGACACAAAAGTCTGCACAGAATGCAACCCAAAAGGAGTGGTGTGAGGTAACTTCTCTCTATATTTTTGTTTTTGGCAATGAAATCACGTTGCTATTAACAATGACAATCCTCTATTTGGAAGCTAACCTAAATTCATTCTTGACTAGAACTAGCAGCTAATTTTTTGTTCAAATTGTTTGAGTAGAGAGAGCACATGAGTGAGCATGTGGGAATGAGAGCAGGACTAAGAGTGGCTGCAGGAGTGAGAACAAATCAACTCACTGACCGCTTGAATATCTAAACTGCTTGGTCTCCTCTCAGTTCTGAATCAAACTGCATCTATTACCTTAGGATAGCGTTTTAAAATCACAGCCTCCAAAAATAATTTATCCCCATATCTGTTCTAAAAGGATGACTTTTAGGTTGAAACAGTAGCCAGCGCTGTGCCACAAGGATCGGTGCTGGATCCACAGCTTTTTGTCATTTATATCAATGATTTGGATGTGAAACATAGAGTCCTAGAGATTTACAGCATGGAAACAGATCCTTCGGTCCAACCCATCCATGCTGACCAGATATTCCAACCCAATCTAGTCCCACCTGCCAGCACCCGTGGTTAGTAAATTTGTCAATGACACCAAAATTGGTGGTATAGTAGATACCCAAGAAGGTTACCTTAGAGTACAATGGGATCTTAATCAGATGGGCTGAAGAATGGCAAGTGGAGTTTAATTTAGTTAAATGCAAGGTGCTGCATTTTGGTAAGGCAATCAGGGCAGAACTTATACGTTTAATGGTAAGGTTCTGGGGGCATGTTGCCGAACAAAGAGACCTTAGAGTGCAGGTTCATAGTTCCTTGAAAGTGGAATTGCAGGTAGACAGGATAATGAAAGCAGAGTTTTGTACGCTTACCTTTATTGAGTATCGATGTTGGGAGGCAGTGTTGTGGTTGTAGAGGATATTGGATAGGCCACTTTTGGAATACAGCGCTCAGTTCTGGTCTCCCAGCTACCAGAAGGATGTTGTTAAACTTGAAAGGGTCCTGAAAAAATTTATAAAGGATGTTGCCAGAGTTGGAGAGTTTCAGCTATAGGAGGAGGCTGAATAGGCTGCAGCATCATGATAAAATCATGAGGAGCACAGGTAGGGTGAACAGCCGAAGTCTTCTCCTCAGGATAGGGGAGTCCAAAGCTATAGGGCAAAGGTTTAAGGTGAGAGGGGAAAGATTTGAAAGGGACCGAAAGGGGCAACTTTTTCATGCGGAGGGTAGTGCATATATGAAACGAGTTGCTAAAGAAGTGGTGGAGGCAGATAAAATTACAATTTTTAAAAAGGCATCTGAATGGAAAGGGTTGAGGGCAATATGGGCCAAATGCTGGCAAATGGGACTAGATTAATTTAAGATATCTGGTCAGCATGGACAGATACAACTGAAGGGTCTGTTTCCATGCTATATGTCTCTATGATTCCATGACATTTACATCCTTCTGCAAATAAGGAATCTATAACTGTGCACAGTACAAGAGATGCAGTCTCACCACTGTACTGCCAAACTTAAACAGAACATTATTATGAGGAATTGAATATAAAAATAACGAAAGACTAACATTCTATTCATCGTCTTGATTTCTTGTTAAACCTGCGTACTAAACTTTTGTGACTCATGCATAGAATATCTAGATGCATCTGCTCCTTGGATTTCTACATTCTCCATACTTTGCTCTTTCATTCTTCCTGCCATGGTTAATTAATTCATATTTTCTCATATTATGCTGTATCAGATCTTTGTCCACTCACTCAACCTACCAATATCCATCTCTGCATTACCTCACAATATACTTTCTTATCTTTCTTTAGGGAATCAGGAAATTTAGCTGTCATGCCATCACAATTGAAGGTAATTGAAATAAAATGTTAAATACTGAGTCCAAGCAGAGACTCCTGTGGGACTCAACTTGTCACATTCTGACAGAAAAAGATTCACTTACGCATAAAGTTTTTTGCAACCAGTCAATCTTATATCCATGCTAGTACATTACCTTTTATAGAATGAGCTCTTATTTTGCACAATAACCTTTTCTGTGGCACCTTCTTGAAATTCATGTACATGACATGAACATGCTCTCCTTTATCTACATTACTCCTTCAAAAGAACTCCAATAACTTGGTTAATCAGGTTTCCCCTTTCACAAAATCCTACTGATTCTTCCCAATTACCTTGAGTTTTTATAAATATTCAGCTCTGTTCTTCCTTTCACCTATTGATTTAGAACTATTATTGGAATTATTTTTGTATTTTCTGTGGCAAAGAGAGAAGCAAAAATTTATTCATTTCATCCACTATTTCTGTATTACCTATTATTAACCCACTATTCTCAATATCTATAGGACCAACTCTCACTTTTTTTCCTTTTTAGATACCTGTAAAAATCCTTGCTTTCTATTTCCAGCTAGCCTCCTCTTATACTCCAATTTCATTCTCCAGATTTCACCTTGATTAATTCTCAGCACCATTCTTTATAATCTGACAATCATCTGATCTATGTTCAATTTTGCACAATTACCATATATACTAGGAGTGATAGTTGAATTTTTTTTAAGACTAGTTTTCAAGGGTAAATTTATAGGGTCGACTATTAAATGGATACTACTTTTGAAATTCGCACTATCATTGGCAGAAGCTCAGCTGATCTTTAAACGAATAAAGATAAAAACCCAACAACAAATTACTGTAATTACAGATAAAGACAATAGAAACAAAAATAAGTTAACAGTAGTAAGCTTTTATTTATACATACAGAAAGTGAAGGAAAAATATAATACAGCTTTAAAATCACAATTACCAGTACATGTTACATCTTAAAACATGTCAAATACAAAAACGTTCATTAAAATCGTGCAAAATCACTGTTTAACATCTACAATACCGAATAAAGCTTCATAATCATCAGGATCCTCTACATCCTTGTTGTCCATAGTTAACGGTAGCACAGCATTCTCTTCTTCTTCATGTATAATCATCCCATAGATGATTGGCCTCTGTACTGTTCAATGCATTCCAAATTTCACATTTCTTCAATGATTTGAAAATGGTCAGCTTTAATTTCCTTCCATGAATCAACAATGTAAAGATCAGTGGTAGTGATAGAATCCGCAAACTGCCTCCTTTTGCGTATGTTTTTTTTCTCCATCATGCATCCAGTTATTCCACTTCTTTCTCATCATGTCCTTAAATGGCTTATTGATACCAATATCTATTGGTTGCAAAACACTAGTAACTCCGCCGAGAATGTTATCTTCAACGTTATGCGATCAGATGTTATCAACAACATTCATTAGATGTGATCTAAACTGGCCCCATATGAGCAAAATCTTTTCTGTGCATAGTCCACCAGGTCATAAATTCCAAAATTCCTTCATCCATTTTCTACATTCATCCAGCCTTGTGGATGCACATGGGTGACATTTTCTTTGACAAAATTTCTCTCAAAAACAGACATTGGTTTTAACTTACTGCCATCAGCCATACAAGACTGAAATAAAGTAAATCTACTTTTCTCATGGCCAATGGTTCTCACCAATACTGTTTTTTTTCTCCTTTTTGCTTCACTGTTTGATTCTCTGGCTTGTCGTTTCATCCATATTTCCAATGCACGATAACTTGTAGTTTTCCTTCTGCTGATTTCTGTTTATAAACTGGTGAAACTAGAAAATCTTTTCTAGTTCAGCAGGCAACTTTTGTGCAATTTTAGTTCTGTGCTGAAATACTAAGTCATGCTTTCTCATGAAACTTGTGCACGATCCAGCGTTAAAATCTGAAATTCCATCTTTTTTCGACTCATTTTGTGTGGATTTGAATGGCTTCATGACTAACACACTTCCTACTTTGATGATTTTCAAGTACCCACTCAGCAACTTTTTCCTCCAACTGTGGTCACTTGCTAGGTTTACCTGTAGGCACACTTTCGTTTTAGCATTGTCTTGAGTTGGTTCAATATCTTTTGCCAATCTCTCAAGTTTCTCCAAAACAAAATTCTCTTACTACTACACAGTTTTTTGTCTTCTCTGCAACTTCAATAACTAAGTTTAAATGCTGCTGTATGTTTTTTGTTATTTTCTGGAGGGCACTTTTACACAAAATGAAGCAATTTCAAAACCTCAATTAGGTATATCACTGCATTCCATGAAGTTGGTAATCACCTGACTCTTGTGCACCAAATTGGTATGAATTGTACATCAAACCACATAATAGCACAAAAAAAACATTTCCTTATTGTGACATTTCTCTACAGGAAAATAGCTTGAATCTGTTATCTGCGAAGAACGAGGGCCGGTTTTTACACAAGGTGGATGGAAAATTCCAGAGTTTTTGGCCAAAAATAGGGAGCGACTTCTGCATGCAATGGACTATTATCGAATATATGTAGCATATGCTTTCCCTAGGAGTATGTGATCTGCCTTAACTTCAGTGAATCTCAGATTATGGATTCTCCCCTGGGCCTAACTACTTTTGGCCCATTTCCTTTAATATCTTAGATTGATCTTTCTCAGCTTTAAAATTAACAACTGATCCTGCATCTACTACAGTTTGTGGAAGAGTTCCAAACATGAATCACTTAGGTGTAGAAGTGCTTTTTAACATCTCTCCTAAATGGTCTTCGGCCTTTATTTTCAGATTATGCTCCCTAGTTCCAGAATCCCCAACCAGTGGACATAGTTTATCTTTATTTATCTTTGTTTTTCTAATATCTCAAAAGTTTTGATCAGATCAGCCCTTAACCATTGAAATTCTAGAGAAAGCAGGCTTAATTTGTACAATTGTTCTACTTAGCTCAATTCATGAAATCCAAGTATCATTTTTATTTCAAAAACAGAAGTTGCTGGAAAAACTCAGCGAGTCTGGCAGCATCTGCAAAGAGAAGTCAAAGTTAACGTTTTGGGTCCGGTGACCCTTCCTCAGAACAGTTTCTGCCAGACCTACTGAAGTTTTTCCAGTAAATTCTGTTTTGGCTTCTGATTTACAACATCCGCACTTCTTTTATTTTATCATTGTTGTAACCCTACACTGTATTGCTTCTGAAGCCAATATATCCCTAAGATGTGGTGCCCAGATCTGCTCTCAGTACTCCATGGGATCTAACCAGGGTTTTGAACAACTGCAGCATACCTTCTGCATTCTTATACTCAAGTCCTCTAGATATAAAAGCCAACATTCTAGTAGCTTTCCTGGATTATTCTCTGTAACGGTTTGTCACATTTTAAAGATTTACACACCCGAACCCCAAGTCTGATTGAATATCTACTGTATTTAACTTTGTACCATCTAGAAAATACCCTGGTCTACTCTTTTCTTTGGTCCAAAATGGACAACATTACACTTGCTTATATTACATTTTCAGTTAACATAAAATTACAATGAGACATTGATAGACTACCATCTACACTGTCTGCAACATCACCTTACCTTGTGTCATCAACAAATTTGATTATATGACTTCCTGTGCCATTATCCAAGTCATTAATAATGCAAATAATTGAGACCCTAACAGATCCTTGTAGGACTCTACTGGTCACATCCTACCTAATCATTATCCCTACTTTGTCACCTGCGAGCCCACCAATTCCCAACCTGGTTAGTAAATTGCCCTCAATACCATGGTCTTCTACCTTAGCTAACAGTTCTTTTCTAGGACTGGATCAAATGCCCTCTGGAAGTCCATATAAACAACACTCATACACATTTCCCTGTCCACAATCTTAGTCATCTCTTTAAAAAATTCAAAGAAGTTTGCAGGCATGACCTATTAACCCTGAATCCATGCTGGCTTTCCATGATTAAATGAAAATTTAAGGTGCTCAGTAATCCCATCCTCGATTATAGACTCCAACAATTTCCCCATCGCCGATATGAAGCAACTAGGTTTGTAATTCCCTGGTTTTCTCTTTCACCATTAAAATTTAAAATATAGTCTTAAACCCATTTTCTCTCGGTCAAACCAGACACAAAATTCAATTACATTGTGATCATTGGTCCTCAGTGCCATGACTGAGTTCATTAATTAATCCTGTTTCAGTATGCAAGTATAGTAGAGCTGGCTGGTTCTGAATGTGTTGTTCTAAGAAACTACCTTGAAAGAATCACCTGAGTGACTTTTTACCCCTACTATTTTTCATCTCCATCCAGACCATTTTGACATTCTGATCTCCTAAAATAATCTCCAAATATTGTACAAATGCACTCTTATCCAGTTTTCTTGAATATCATAGCTCCCTTAATATGCAAGGCCCAAACAGTATCATCCTGTAGCCACATTTCTGTAATGGCTATTAGATCATGTTTGCATTCATGTGGTTAATCTGCAGAGATTGAGATCTGTTAGTTTAGCACAGCTTAAACATCCATAATGAGATGTCCTACTTTGTATAAATATTCAATACTTAAAAACCTAATGAGCAATCCTCATGCTTGTTCTCAGCAATACCTGTCCTTTGTTATCTGAACTGTTATGACTCCCGTTGGGGAATTATGAACCAAAGTATCCAAATTTACCGAATAACCCAGATGAAAATTACAAGATTTCACTTACTGCACTTCTCCCTTAAGGAGAATCAGTAGCAACACAAATTAAACATGAATTAACAGACAAGTGATTCTGCAAACAAAAAAGGTAAATTGCTAGGTAATACAATAACTATATGCTTTACACAGCCGCAAGTATTCCTATTAAGCAACCATGGCATGGTGTAGGTACATGCTGTTTTTTGTCTACACAGGATATGCCATCAGTCCTATCTAAAGGATGCTTTCTCCAGGTTTCATTTGCATTGTTACTATCAGCAAGGGACAAGTCCACAAATTCTTTCATAATGGTGTAGGTCTCGAGAATTTAGTTTCAACCAACTGACCAATAACATTCAGTTTGTGCTTTGCGCAGTTTGGATAAAACACCCAGTTCTTTAAATGCAAGTTATTCTAACAGCTTTCCTTGCTTTGGACTATTTTAGAGACCAAAAAAATTGTAGATGCTGGAATCCAAGGTAAACAGGCAAGAGGGTGGAAGAATATAGCACACCAGGCAGCATCAGGAGGTGCAGAAGATAACGTTTCAGGTGTAACCCTTCTTCAGGGTGTGGGTGTGGGGGGAGCTGCAGATAAAGGAGGTGGAGGTGGCAGTGGCAGGGGCAGGGTACTGAAGTGAGGAGAGGTGAAGACAGATAGAGGGTGCCCTGATTGGTCAATGGCAGGGAGCAGTGGAAGGGAGGGGGAGGAGCTGGGAAGGGAGTCCGGGGATGGGGTTGGAGGATATTTAAAATTGGAGAACTCAACATCGAGACCTCCAACTGTTGGGTGCCCAGGTGAAAGATATGGTGTTTTTCTTCCAATAGGAGCTGTGGTTTATTTTGGCAATGGAGGAGGTCAAGGTGGAGTTGTGGATAGTGACGAAGGATGTTGTAGGTTACAGAGAGACATAGATAAGCTGCAGAGCTGGGCTGAGAGGTGGCAAATGGAGTTTAATGCGGACAAGTGTAAGGTGATTCACTTTGGTCAGAGTAACCAAAGCACTGGGCTAATGGTAAGATTCTTGGTAGTGTAGATGAGCAGAGAGATCTCTGTGTTCATGTACACAGATCCTTGAAAGTTGCCACCCAGGTTGACAGGATTGTTAAGGCGGCATACAGTGTTTTAGCTTTAATTCAGAGAGGGATCGAGTTCCGGAACCATGAGGTTATGCTGCAGCTGTACAAAATTCTAGTGAGGCTGCACTTGGAGGATTGTGTACAGTTCTGGTCACTGCATTATAAGAAGGATGTGGAAGCTTTGGAAAGGGTGCAGAGGAGATTTACTGTGATGTTGCCTGGTATGGAGGAAAGGTCTTACAAGGAAAGGCTGAGGGACTTGAGGCGGTTTTCATTAGAGAGAAGAAGGTTGAGAGATGACTTAATAGAGACATATAAGATAATCAGAGGGTTAGACAGGGTGAAGAGGGACAGCCTTTTTCCAAGTATGGTGATGGCAAGCATGAGAGGGCATAGCTTTAAATTCAGGGGTGATAGATATAGGACAGATGTCAGAGGTAGTTTCTTTACTCAGAGTAGTAAGGAATGTTTTGCCTGCAATGGTAGTAGATTCGCTAACTTTAAGTACATTTAAGTCGTCATTGGACAAGCATATGGAATAGTGTAGGTTAGATGGGCTTCAGATTGGTATGACAGGTCGGCGCAACATTGAGGGCCGAAGGGCCTGTACTGCGCTGTAATGTTCTATGTTCTAGGTAAGGATTGTTTGGAGGTGAGGGGATTGGTGTACCATCAGGTTTTGCATCTTTTCTGGGTGAAGGGGAAAGGTATCCGGGTGTTCGGTGGCAGGGGTGGTATGAACCAAAGACCATCAGAAGGAACGGTCCTTGCAGAAGGCAGAGAGGGGTGGGGAGGGGCAAGATGTTCTTGGTGGCGAGGTCTATTTGAGTTGACGGAAGTGTTTGAGGCTGGGAGGTGAGGACAAAGGGGTCACTGTCTTTATTGTTTTGAGGGGGGTTTAGAATAGTGGAACAGGGAATGGAGGTGGTGTGCCAGAGGCTGTCTGGATGGCAGCTGAATGGGTCTACTGAAGAGGAAGATGCTGGAGATCGGCATTGTAGGGTATGGACGTGTACAAGGACTGCACATCCATACTGAAGAGAAAGCGCAGTGGGCCTGGGAACCGGAAGTTGCTGAAGATATTGAGGGCATGCAGTCATTAAGCCACCTAACCCCTCTCTGCCTTCCACAAGGACCATTCCCTCTGACAGTCCTTGGTTCACGCCACCCTCGCCACCAAACCCCCAGATACCTTCCCCTGAAACCAAAAAGATACAAAACCTGCCAGTACACCAATCCCATCAGCTCCATCCCAGGCTCCAAACAGTCCTTCCAGGTGAGACAGAGGTTCACCTGCTTCTCTTCCACCTTTGTTTACTGCATCAGGTGCTCCTGATGTGGTCTTCTTTACATCGAGGAAACTGAATGTAAACAGGGAATGGCTCACTGAACATCGCAGTGGGTCCACAGGACCTCCCACTGACCACCCATTTCAATTCCCCCAACCACTCCCTTTCCGACATGACCATCCTTGGCCTCCACCACTGCCAAAATAAACCACAGCTCTTACTGGAGGAATAACACCATATCTCTTACCTGAGCACCCTACAGCCTGAAGGTCTCAACACTGGGTTCTCCAATTTCAAATAACCTCCTTCTCCATCCCCAGCTCCTCCCCCTCCCTTCCACTGCTCCTTGCCACCAACCGGATTCATTTCTCCCACTGACCAACCAGGTCGTATCCTCTACTTGTCTTCACCTATCCCCATTTCACCACCCTGCTCCCACTACCGCCTTTAATCGGCAGCTCCCCACACTGACCTCCAGTCCTGAAGAAGGGTTACACCTGAGACGTCAACTTCTGCACCTCCGGATGCTGCCTGGTTTGCTCTTCTTCTAACCTCCTGCCTGTCTACTTTAGACCATTTTAGGCCCATTTAAACAGTACATGCAAACACTTCTGTATTTGTATGCAGATTGTCTTTTGCTTCCAGCTCTTCTTTGTGTCTGGTTGGCAGCCATAACTTAGTTTGTGCATGGACCAGTATTTGTTACTGTTCAATAAAGTTACAATTGATTCAAACTCTTAGGTCCTTTTCCAACATTCAAAACAATCAGATTCCTTCAAAAGTGTTTCTTATTGTATTGCTTTCAAGCAAAAGAGCACCACAATAAGCCACTGCAATGGTTAAATTATTCAAGATGGAGAAAATATTTTTTTACCTGTTCTAGATCATTTGGATTCACATAAATATTTTCTGGCTTGATATCAGCATGTACATATTCATTTGTATGAATATACTCAAGCACATCAATCTGGTGAAGATAAGAAATCAACATGTTAACTAATGTCTAAGACTGAACCCAAACTAGAAATATGTATTTTCACTAACACTCACCATTCGGTAAGATAGTTGAAGTATTGCTTTATCAGACAAGGGTTTCTTAGTTTTATCAAGAATTGAATGTAGACTGTTACCCAAATTTGGGAATACAAGAAACCTACAAAACAAAACATCTGACAGTTAAAATGACATCCAAGTGATAAGCCCAATACAGTATTCGTATGTATAACAAAACAGAAGCTAATGGAGACAAATAAGATCTATTAAATTGGTGTAACATCCTGAAAGGATGCAAATGACCATCCTACTTCCATGTAACACTACCTAGGTTGAAGGGTGCTCATCTGACATTCACAAAACTTTTAAGAATGGGTATATGGCTCCTGTTCTCCACAGTGCAGATACAAAGTCAAAGTCAATACAGACACCAGAAGATTCCAGTATCCAAAGCATCCATCCTTTGGTCATTGATCAATATCTGCAAAATATCATTTTAGTCTCCAACCCTGAAATGGAAAATGCCCAACTGGCAATTTGGAGATCTCAATGCCAAAACACCTATAATCTAAAAGTTTCAGTGGCTCAACAGTAACAAACAAGAGCAAATGCAAGTCACTACAGCTGACACCATCTTTAACTTTGTCAGCTTAAGTGACATTGACACTAGGGTTGATTAAATCTCAACTTCAGCATTACTCAGCCAACAAAAGAACAGTTCACTAACTCAAACAGAACTCTACCAATCTCAGCCACACAGTGTAAATTTCTGTATCACTGATTCACAATATCCACGTGTCAATTAAGGAAACCTCCATAATTTGACAAAGTAGCTGCTCAGTGTCAGCAATACGTTTGTCAAGCAAAAATGTGTTTAATTGCATAACTAACACATTGACACAAGAAACACTTGGGTCTGAAAAGTTTCTAATGTGGAGAGACCACAAAAGCAAAATAGATGTTGAATCCAGGAAATTGCTACTGCACAGGGGCAAGAAACAGGAGGTGAAGCAACTTACATATTGAGATTCCTTAGGACAATGAAGGAGGCCAAAGGCAGAAAGAACTGAGTGGGACTGGTGCACAGAATTCAAAAGGCAGGCAACTGGAAGCTTGGGATCATCTTGTGGGCTAATTGGAGGTTTTCAGCTGACTAATCATCTGGGCTGTTTCATTTCCCAAAAATAAAGGAGACTGCTTTGTCAACAGTGAATAATAAATACTGTATTAAATTAATTACAAGCAAGTCACTGTTTCGTACAGAAGGACTGTTTCAGATCTTGGAGGGTGAAGAAGAGGGGGTGGGTAAAAAGACAGGTGTTGTTTGAAGGAGATGATGTTGGGAAATTGAGGAATATATTACAGATGGAATAGTCTTTGCAAAAGCTGAAAAGGGAAAAGGTAAGATTTGCCAATATTTAAATGAAAGAGCACAGGAAGAGGGCTCCCATTTAATCATTTTTGAAAGATGTTCCCATAAGTGCCAAAGATGGCAAACTTAAATTTGTTGTAAAATTTAGTTTCACACTACACTGAATCTGAACTTCTATGAACTTCTTAAATCTGTTTATGTCAGATTAGGATCAGAATCTACGATAATAGTGGCCCATTTGTAACAATATACAGATGGCTATTGAACCAAACTCCTGTTCACTTCAGCTACAAGCTCCAAGTCCAATCTCTTTATGCGGTTCCCTTCTAAATCTACTGGCCATATGACGGAGTTTTGCGTTTTTGCTCTGCTCTTTACCTAATCCAACCTGAATTCCAAGAACTTGGACCTTCATTCTTGCTCTTGAATGGCTGTGATTGCTCAATAGGATTTTAACTCCTATATGGATTTATTTTGCTGTAACATGGTTAAAAACCTGTTTGCACATTTAATTCAGTTACCAAACTTAGCTGTTTTTATGCACCAGCAATCTAACAATTGCAAAATACTGGAGGTACTCCAACTGCATTGATATTGACTTAATTCTTGTTGAATATGGAGAATAGAAGGCATCACAAGATTATTAACCTGAACACTGAAGCAGCTAAACTAACACATTGTGTAAATAATGAAATTTTCACAAATTGATGTCTCTAATATTGATTCAGCTCTCTCAAATTAAGTGGAGCATAATTCCTCTAAACCAATAGTCTGACAAAATCATTATTTGTTAAAAAGGTTGTCAGGCACAGAAGAGATTAATGGGATTATAAATAAAGTCTAGTAGCTATAAAGAGTTTAAGCGGGAAGAAAAATATTCTCTGGCCCTTCAGGACCATCACAGAATTTTACAGCATAGAAACAGACCCTTCGTTCCAATTCGTCCATGCCCAGATATTCTAAATTAATGAAGTCCCATTTGCCAGCATTTGACCCATATCCCTCTCAACCTCTCCCAAACCTGCATGCTTCCAGATGACGATTAAAAGGTGTAATTGTACCAGCCTCTATCACCTCCTCTGGCAGCTCATTTCAGACACGCATCTGTGTGAAAACGTTGCTCCATAGGCCCCCACTAAAACTTTCCCCCTCTCACATTAAACCAATGCATTCCTACCCTGAGAAAAAGACCTTGGCTATTCACCCTATGATTGTCATGATTATATAAACCGTTGTTCCAGAGAAAATAGCCACAGTCTATTCAGCTGCTCCCTATCGTTCAAACCTTCAACCTCAGCAACATCCTTATAAATATTTTTTCTGAACCCTTTCAAGTTTAACAACCTCTAGTGACCAGAATTGAATGCAGTATTCCAAAAGTGCTCTAACCAACACCACAACATAATATCCCAACTCCTACACTGAATGCACTGACCAATAAAGGCAAGTTGACCAAACATCTTCATACCATTTACCTGTAACTCCACCTTCCAGGAAATATGAACCTGCACCCCAAGGTCTGTTTGGCAACATTCCTCAGGACTCTTCCATTAAGTGTGTAAGTCCTCCCCTGATTTGCCTTAAAATGCATCATCATCTGCCACTCATAATAGCCTTCTTTGCTGTCCACTACACCACCAATTTTGGTGTTAACTGCAAACTTACTAACCATTCCTTCTATATTCACATTCAAAATTATTTATATAAAATGCCAAAAAGCAGTAGACCAAGCACCACTCCTTGCAGCAAATGGCTTGTCACAAACCTCCAATCTGAAAACAACCTTCCACTGCCACCCTCTCTCTCCTACTTTCAAGATAATTTTGTATCCAGTTAAAGAAATACCTTTTTTTTTCTGAACCACACACTCATGCACTAACCTGTAAATATTTTCATGGAATCCAAAGCCAACACATGTCGGTATTCCCAGAAATTTCATCATATGAGACTTCAGCCATTTGTCCACTATTTAAAAAAATAAACTCATCACTAATTCAAATTGAATTTATTGGCAAAACAAAATACCACTTTTTTCAAAGGGAGGTATCTATCAAGCACATTTACAATATAATTAACAAAAAAATTAACAATAAATTACTTGATTCTTTTTAAAATCTGTAAGTTACTTGAACTGCTGTTCTAAAGATGACTATGCATTTTGAGTAGTTAATCTAAGTTTCACAATATTTTCAAAGCAAAACATTTAGCATAATTTTTTTTAAAAATCAACAATTAAATTGCACAATTGTGTGAAATTGTATGCTATGGTCAGATAACTTCCATTGTGTGAAAAATCCCCACACAAGCTTTCTTGATCAAGAAGTGAAGATATTCAGACATGCTGTCCTGAATGGCGAAGCAGGTGCAAGAAGCCATATGGTCTACTCTTGCTCATAATCGTCATGTTCAACCTACTTGATGAAAAACTAAAATTCTGTGCTAATTGTGAAGTTTCAGCAACTTATGGACCAACATATCTGTTTAACAGTGCTATTACTAAATAGGATACTTAGTGGTGAAACAGTTCTGTTTGACATTATCTATAGCAATTCAAAGAGGAAATTTCATGTAGGAATACATCTCATAATTGAAATAAAACAAATCGCTTATTCTGCATGTTTCTGTTCAGCCGTAAAACATTACAACTCTAGCAGTTCTTGTGCTTATATTTAACAAACAAAGACTACATGAAATAATACTTTGCTGGGTACTGACTGTAAATTAAACTTGGCTTTTGTATGAAAGAGATTGGAAATTTAAGGTTGAAAGACAGCATGACGACCCCAGCTGATGGCAATGCTGGACAGGTCAGATTCCACAAAGAAACACTTGGTTATTGCAATTGTTAGTTTGAAACATATTCACATGAACCTGCAAATGCTACCACTCGGACACAAGTTTACCACACAAGTGGAAAAGATAACCACACACACACACACACACACACACACACACACACACATTTAGAAAGATCTTAACATAAACAGAAAAACAAGGTTTTAATTTGTTCTCCACTCTTTTTATGAATACTCAATTCCAGAGCTTAATTTGTACTTAAGTGATTCCTCCTAATTGATTTTCCTTGAACAGAGGAAGCAATTCATGATTCCTTTCTCAGTCCACTGACATGAAGATTTCATAATCATAATGATCCAAACTCTCAATTCTTGAAGACTTCTGCACAAACTCTCCTGGCTTGGAAACTCCACGACTAATAATACTTGGCTTGGACAATGGGTTCCCGCAAACTAAAATTTTGATGATTCTGCTAAGAGAAACATACGTTTCTTTTGAACAGAGATCACAAACCTACCGTTCTGAAGGTCAAGACTAAACTGGTGAGTTTCTGATCTGGCGTAAATTCAGTTGCATAAACATCCCACCCACTATCAACGTGGGTTCTTCCATTCTCTCGAATGTACACATGCTTTCTTAGATCGATGCACTTAGATCACTGTTCCAAATGACCTTCTGACCAGATTTTTAAAAAATCTTCACCGAGCTGACACACATCCATCTGCCTACTTTAAAATCCTAAACACCAAATATCATATTATACACTTTTCATCATTATAGCTATATTCTATGGTAGCTCAAAACCCTACACACAATCAAAATGACAGAGTTAGTGAAGCCAAGCAAACGATCATGGTTGTATTATGGAAATGAGACATGGATAAATATCCTAGCATTCTAATCAATTCTCATTAGGGGTAATTCGGGAATATTTAGGAGGTTAACAGACAGAGTACAGTCTATGGTGGAATAAGTTAGATGTAGTTAATACCAAGATTTTTCCATTTCATTCTTTTTGATTTTTATGTAATTCATTTGTTGACCATGTACCCTGTAAAAACATTCTTTTTTAAAATGACAGCCGCACAAGTGCCATTTACCTTTACTTTGCTTTGCAGCACGTTGGAGAAAGTTTTGTTCGTTAAAAATTCTGCCATCCTTTGCATCCTGAAAATATATTTAGATACATGGTACCATTATCATATTAATACAAATCATATTATAGATGTTAAGTCTAAAAACTCAAGCAGATTACAACTTACCACTTTAACAACATATTTGCATGGTTGTGAATGACCAGCCCCTTGTTGTGCTGCAAAGGTAAGACATTTTGTGAATAATCAAAATAATAATTATTATTTTATCAGCAACAATTTTGTCCTTAACCCAACCAGGAGAATTGTAAATTCCAACAACTAGCATTTATAGAGGGCCCTTAGCATCATAGAACAGGGCAGCATGGTGGCATCAGGGCAGCACAGTGGTTAGCACTGCTGCCTCACAGCGCCAGAGACCCGGGTTCACTGTCTGTGTGAAGTTTGCACATTCTCCCCGTGTCTGCGTGGGTTTCCTCCGGGTGTTCCGGTTTCCTCCCACAGTCCAAAAATATGCAGGTTAGGTGAATTGGCCATGTTAAATTCCCTGTAGTGTTAGGGGCAGGGGTAAATATAGGGGACTGGGTCTGGGCGAGTTGCGCTTCGGAGGGTCGCTGTGGACTTGTTGAGCCGAAGGGCCCGTTTCCACACTAAGTAATCTAATCTAATCTAAATTCGAAAGGCACCTTTCAGGAAAGTTATTAACCAGAATTTGTCACCAAGCCAATTGCAACAAGGACAAAGCCCCATTGGTCCTCACCTTCCACCTGACCAACCTCTGGATACATTACATCATCCTCCTTCATTTCTGCTACTTACTGACTCCATCACTAGGGATATATTTCCCTCCCCACCCCTATCTGTATTCCCAGAGAGACTTTTCCCTCTGCGACTCCCTTGTTAGGTCCATGCACCCCCATCAACCCACCCTCCACTTCCAGCACCTTGCCCCAGTCACCACAAGTAGTGCAAAACCAGCGCCCACACCTCTCCCCTCATCTCTGTCCAAGGCCCCAAAGGATCCTTTCACAACTGACAGAGATTTACCTGTACTTCCACACACCTCGTCTACTGTGTCTGTTGCTCTCTATGTTGCCTCCTCTACATTGAGTCATTGTGAAAACGTTTCAGAGAACATCTCTGGGACACACGCACCAAATAACCCCATTTGTCCAAACACTTCAATTTCCCCTCCTACCCCGCCAAGGATATGCAAGTCCTGGGCTGTCTCCACCGCCAAACTCTAGCCACCCGATTCCTGGAGGAAAAAAAATGCCTCATCTTCCAGCTTGGGACTCTCCAACCACATGGGATCAATGTGGATTTCATCAGTTTCCACAAATCCTCTCCCCCCCCATCTTATCCCAGATCCAACCTTCCAACTCGGCACTGCCCCCTTGACCTGTCCATCTTCCTTCCACCTATCCACTCCACCCTCCTCTCAAATCTATCACCTTCATCTACTTATCACATTTTCAGCTACCTTCCCCCCCAACCCCAAACCCCCTTCCATTTATCTCTCAACGCCCTTGAGCCACACCCTCATTCCAAATGAAGAGCTCATGCGGAAGTTGAGGCTGAAAGTAAAAATAAAATATGGCTGAAGGCACCAATTGGTTTGAGACAGGGGCATAGGTAGATGATGCTCTGAGAAAACAAACAAACATTTTTGGAGAATGTGGCACTGAAGCTCAATGCAGGTTTAACAGGGCACCTGGACTGAAACAGTCTAATCCAGCTTCACAAATATCAGGGATAGGTATGGAATTGATGACTAGAGGGAGACACTGGCAGAGGCTTAAAACAATCCATTAGGTTTGAGTCAAGCAGTTCTAGTACAGCTACCTGACTGATATATATCGACAAAGCAGAAGATACAGCTTGACCACAAAAAGCATGGCAAAATCTAATTTTGGCAATTACTATTCAATCAGCCTACTCTCAAAAGATACAGAGAGGTGTTATCAAAAATGTTTTAACGCAGTTCTTACACATCAGTAATTTATTGGTTGACACTCAGTTTGGAACTCCTTGTCACCACATCTTAATACAGTCTTTCCTCAAATGTGGCAAAAGAGCTGAATTTCAAAGGAAAAATGACTGCCTGCAAAATCATAGTATGTAAATGAATGTTGCATCAAGGAGCCATAGCAAAATTGAATCCATTTGAAACAAAGGAAAACATTAATGTTAAATATCAATCTAGCCACTGTAAAGAAAAATAACTGATTGTTGGAGGCACTACAATCTCATCGCCAAGACAATGCTGCAACAGGTCCTCAGTGTCCTAGATCCAATCTTCTTCAGTTTCTTTGATGATGTTTCATCATAAAGTCAAAAGAGGAATTGTTCACTAACAACTGCAAACTGTGCAGTTCCATTTGCAACTCCTCAGTTAATGAAGCATTCCATTTCTGTAGCAAGACCTGGACAAACATCCATACATGGGCTGATTTGCCACTAAGTAAAATTTACACCGCATATGGCAGGCAAAATCCTTCACCAAGAAGACATCTAACTACCTACCCTTGATATTGAATAGCATTACCATGATTGGTGGGGATGAAACAAATCACCTGACAGCGACCAATTAGGTGAAATCTAATCGGACTAGCCACAGAAATACAGTGATTACAAAAGTAGGCATGGGCTTAGGCAAGCTGTAGCATATAACTCGCCTTCTGACTCCAAGGCCTTTCCATCTTTTCATCATTAAAGCCTGGAACAAGAATGCAGTTGCCTGGATTTGTGCAGCTCCAAGACCATCAGCTAGGACAAAGGAATCTGCTTGACTTGCAGTTCACCATCAATGCAAAGTGGTAACAGTATCTGTGTGCAGTGGAGCAACTTATCAAGGTTCCTCCAACAGCAACTCCAAGACCTTGCATTCTAACATCGAAAAAGACAATGGGAGCAGGCAATGTGCCACCTTTTGAAGGCATTTGGCATTGGGCAATAAAAGCTAGTCTTGCCAGCCACATTCATGAAATGAACAACAAAAAAAAGCAATTTTATTTTTGCATTTCAAAGTTTCTATTACTATAGGATTTATAATAATATGACATTGCTCAGTGACAGGCAATTGGTCATTTTAAGAAAGATTGCTGTTATTACTGGCTGTTACAGCTTTAGAAAAATATATTTTAGTAAAACAAGATTATAATTTTATTTGAATTAGAAATTAAATGCACTTTAGTCTGCCACTTTCTTCACAGATCATTAAATGAACATTTAAAAAGATGTAATAAAAAGATACTTTACAGCAAAAGATTTTCAAGTAACCACAATGTTCCACACCAGAAAAGCCCAAAAAATATCCTTGCACATTTAACAAGAATCATGGTGATATCTTTAGCCTAGAAATATAATACCGACATTAAAAACATTCGAGCTATATAAAGTACTCAATTACAAAAACTGAAAAAACCTGGCTTTAATACTTTGAAGTGCCATGAAATAAACTGCAAAACACAGTCTTATTGTTATCTAGAATAAATTCCAATTATTAGTCTGCAAATACACGGTGAAAATACCTGAATAAAGCAATCCAGATTCACTGTCACTTGGAGTGAGGAGCTCAACAAGCTTCCATTTCTTACTGTTCTGATCAGTCAGGACGGTTTGTTCTGGAATTGGTTCCAATGGATTGATTTTCTGGCGCTTTCCTTTGACATTTCTCGACGCTAAACAAGGAACAACATTTATTTAGCCCAGCACTGTTTATTTTTGATGGCTGTGTCTGAACTTGAAATATGACAGTCCATTTTCAGAGCAGTTTGAAGAGAGGACATAACTGTACTATACAGATGTTGAGATTTCATACACTACTACTTCCATACACAGGAGTATGAAAACGCAAAGGGCTACGAAGTGCTCCAAAGTTGCTGTCCTCCAATACACTAAAGAAATGTATTCTTTATGTATGTTAAAATTGACACAGCTGGGACTTGAAAACCCATCAAAATTCAGACCCAGCAAAAAAAAAGCCAAGACTCTGGAAATTATTTTTTCTGGTACTGCATAGAATGCTCTTTTTCGCTGTTTCATTATAAATTAATTGCAACAAATGCCTGGTTAGAGGCCTTCCTTCGGCATGCAAAACTGGTATCGAAAATGACCTTAGGCAAATAAAGTTAAATCAATAGTTTCCAAATTCTGGTGTTTCATATTGATTTTAAACAAAACCATTTGATTGGATCTCTTCCACGATGAGAACTTACCAGGTGAAAGTTTTGTAGGAGAACTTTGAAAGCTTGTTTCCAGTTCTCGTTTTTTCTTTGGAGAAGCTAACTCCCTTTTGGGGTGGATTATTTTCACAGGAGTGCGCTTTGTTTTGGGTGCCTCTGCATTGGGCACAGTCTGAGCTGAAAGCACAATGAAAATGTAACCAGTTTAAAGTCTACAGCATAACATTACAAATTGCAAGTATCCTTTAACACTTAAACTTTAAAATATTAACAACCAAGTAGCTCAAGTCACAAAGTGCTCAATTTGTACCAGTGCTTGCCACTGAAATCAAGGCAAATAAACTTGCTTCTCTAACTCTACAAAGTTCCAACAGGAAGATAAATATTTATTTCAACACATAATGGAGTTGGAGGCACACAATGCCAATTATCAACAACTAACTAACAACTGTATTTACAACGTGGCAAAATGTGTCAATGCACATTTCAGAAGGAAAGAGACTCAAAACAGGAAAACTTTGAGAGAAGGCAGCCAGGATTTTTCACCTATTCTCAGCTGTTCTTGAGAAGGTACTGGTGAGCTACTTTCTTGAACTGCTGCACTCCATTTGGTGTGGGTACACTTAATGCTGTTTGGCAGGATTCAGAGTTCCAGGGTTTTGAATACATTTTTCACTGGGTCAAATTAAGGATGGTGGGAGTCTTACTTCCAACATGAAGGTAGCATTCCCATGCAGCTGTCACCCTTATCCTTCCAGATGATAGAATTCATTCCAAGCCATAACCACTAAGGAATCTTTTCTGCACAACATCTTGCAGATGGTCAGTATCTGCATTGTGTGCCATCAGTGATATAGACAGTGAATGATTAGAGATTTGCCTTATATTAATTTATGGACTTTATGATGGAGGGAAGCTGATTAACGAAGCAGATGAAAACAGTTGGGCCTTGGACACCACTGAGGAATTCCTGAGGTTCTACAAACCTGGGTGGCCAACCTTCAACAACCACAACCATCTTCCTTTGTCAGGTTGTAAGTTTGCTTGTTGAACTGGTAGGTTTGTTCTCAAATGTTTCGTTACCATGCTAGGTAAAATGTCTGAGAACAAACCTAGCAGCTCAGCGAGTCAACTTACAACCTGAACCTCAACCTGAGCTATAAATCTTCTCATACATCGCAATCTTCCTTTGTACTTGATGTGACTCCAAATACTCCAATGTGTTCCCCAAATCCTATTTACTCTAGCTTTGTTAAAGCACTGTGATGCTACATTCAGCCATATGCGGCCTTGATGTCAAGGGCGGTCACTTTCACTTCACATCTGAAGTTCAGATCTTTTTGTCCATATTGGACAAGACCACAATGGGGTCAAGAGCTGACTAGCTCTGTCAGAATCAAAACTGTGTGTTAGTGAACACGTTATTATGAAGCAGGTGCTGCTTGATAGAACTTATCATTGATGGGGCTATCACTTTGCTAATGATTAAGAGTCAACTTAACGGATGATAATTGGTGCGTTTTATCTGTCCTGCTTTTGCGTGCACAGGACAGAACAGGATAATTCCCCATGCTGATGGGTAGATGCCAATGTTTCAGCTGTGCTAGAACAGGCTGGCTAAGGACGCAGCAGGTTCTTGAGCATGTCTTTAGCTCTAGCTGGAATGTTACCACAGCCCACTTTTGCCGACCCAGTGCCTCCAGCTATTTTGTGATATCATGTGGAGTGGATCAAATTAGCTGAAGAGTGGCACGTGTGATGATGATTCCTGGATGATAGATCATTTGCTCAGAACTTCTGGCTAAAATTTGCAGCAAATACTCCAGCTTCATCTTTTGCACTGATGTACTGGGCTCTTCCACTTTTGAGGACAAGGCTATCTATGGAGCCTCCACTACTGGCAAGTTGGTTAATTATCCACCAATATTCATGTCTGGTAGGGGTGCAGAGGTTAGACAGAGTCATCAGTTGTGGAATTGGTTACTCTGTTTAGCACTTGTTGCTAATGCCATTTGGTATGCAAGTTGTTCTATTTTATAGAATCAACAGGTTGACAACTCATTTTTAGGTTTGCCTGGCGTTGCTCATGGCATGTGCTCCTGCACATTTAATTTAAGCTGGGGTCAGGGTGAGTAAAATGAACAGCAATTGTAGAAAATGGTACTTTTTAATCCATCTCAGATATGACAAGTGAGAAAATCTTAACCAGAGGAATAGACATTTAAAAAGTTATTTATGTGGATGTTTTTTTTCCTATGGTATAAAATGAATCACTATTGGTTGATAGGCAACAAAACCAAAGTTGAACTTGGGATCTCATTGTTCGCAATCAATTAATCTCTAACTTTAGATAGAGGGGCCATGGAGAAATTAATAAAACCCAAACCTGGAGATGCTGTTGACTGCACAGAAACAGGCTGCACTTCTTCCTCAGTCTCTTCTCTAGGAATCTTGAAACCACAAGATGGGCAAAAATTAAAAGTAGCTTCTATCTTCTGGCCACACTCTGGACAGAATTTAAAGATCATTCTGAAAAAATTAGATAAGGACAGATTAGATTCACATTTCCTAGACAGGATTATCTGGATCAGTAAGATGCAAAAGCACACTGCAATAGGCTTCAAGCTTAAATAGGGGAGGAGAAGGAGGAAGGGGATTACCAAAATTTTTTTTTATAATTTGGGTAAATTTATCATTTCAGATCCAAGTGGTACCCCCCTCATTTTTTAAATTATGCCTCCCCAACCAAAGCAAACATCTTACTTGCATCTACCCTCTCTATCCCCTGAAGCACATTGTAAATTTCAATGACATCACACTTCTCATTCTTTGAAACTTCAGAGAGTACGTTCCAGTTTGCCCAATCTCTCTTCACAGGACAGTACCACCATCCTGGAAACAAATTTGGCACTTCCTCTATGGCAATATCTTTTCTGAAATAAGTAGACCAAAACTGTACAACCTTCTAGATGTGGTCTAACCAATGTCACATACAATTGAAGCAAGACTTCTCTACACTTGTACTTTCATCCTCTTGCAATAAAGGTTTCATTAGCCTTTCTAACAGTTTGTTGCACCTGCATGATAGCCTTCAGTGACTCGCTGACAAGGACACCTAGCTGTCTTTGCACATCTATAGTTTTCAATCTCAATTATAAAATACTCTGCATGTTTCACCTTCCAAAGTAATAACCTCAGATTTATCCACTTTATATTGTATCTGCCATTTTCTAGTGTAGACAAAATACTTATCAGTACTTTGCCTCCAGTTGTTCAAAATAACTACTGACAATTTAGACTTGGACCAAATGTAATATTTCCTAATTTATGCATAATGAAGAACTAAATAATTGCCTAACAGAAAAGAGTGGAATAGATGGGCGATTCCTGCAGTGGCAAGCTACGAATAGTGGAGTACTCATTTATCCACTTTATATTTTATCTGCCAAGTTCTAACCTATTCATTAAACCTGTACAAATCCTCTTAAAGCTCCTTCTCTCTTCCTCACAACACACTCCTGCTTAGCTTTTCACTATCCATAAATTAGGAAATATTACATTTGGTCCAAGTCTAAATTGTCAATATTTATTTGAACAACTGGAGGCAAAATACTGATCCTTGCAGTACTCCACTTGTTGCTGCATGACAATGCAAGAATCACCCATTTATTCCACTTGTTTCCATATGTTAGCCAATTATTACCTGCTTTTCCATCTGCGTTAATCGTTCTAACCAACCTCCTGTAGGGGTCTTTAATCAGAAGTCCTCTGCAAATTTAAGAATACTATGTACATCACCCTCCTTTATCAAAATCAATTAGCAAAATAGAACAGTGTTAACATTTGGCCGTCGTATACATGTTACAATAGTTAACTTAATTATAATTATCCAAGATCTTGTACAACAATGACTTTGACTTAAGTATTTTGTCAGTATCAATGACAAATCAAAATTCAGCATCAGCCTTGGGCTTAAATGTGCTAAGTAATATTTATGGTCTCAACTGTCAGAAAATGACCAACTCAAACAAGAGATAATCTAACAAACTCTCCCTTAAACTTATAGGCACTGTCATTATTAAATTTTACATGGACAACATCCTGAGAGTTATGATTAATCAAAAACTGAACAGGACCAGCCAGCTGAATATAACTAGGAATATTCCCAGCTTCTATAACTAGAAGCTGGGAATTCTACAATGGGCAACTCCCAAGACCTATCCACCATATACAGAGTACAAGTCAATAGTGTGCTGAAATACTCTCCACTTGTATGACAGTATACAGCTACGAACTGTTTGGCATCATCTAGGACAAAACAGCCTGTTTGATTGGCAACCTATCCATGACCTTCAATATTCAGCTAGTTTACCACTGATGCACAGAAGAAGCAATGTGTCACAGCCACAATTTACATGGAAACAACTCACCCAGGCTTCTTGAATTGTAACTTACTTACCCATCACCTCTACAACTTTGGAGGACAAGGGCAAAAGATGCATGGGTACACTACCACTTGCAAGCTTCCCTCTAAGTCAAACACTATCCTGACTGGAATCGTATTGCCCTTCCTTCATAAATCGCTGGCTCATAATCCTGGAACACCTTTCCAAACAGAAGTTTGGGTATCCTTATGTCCGAAGGATTACAGCAGTTTAAAAAAAGGCAGTACATCAGGGATGGACAATGAATGCAGATCTAGACAATAACTCACCTATTCCATGAAGAAATATAAAAATGAACAGAGATAATATAGAAAATATAGCCTAACAACATTACCATAAAATAATCAAGGCCTTTTGCAGAATGGATGCTGTTCACAGAGCAATTTAGAGATCACAGCAGCAGCTTTTAACGGCAAGTACAGATACAGTTACACCATTTAAAAGATATCTGGATGGGTTCATGAATAGGAAAGATTTAGAGGGACATGGGCCAAATGTAGACAGGTGAAACTAGTTTAGGTTGGAAACATGGCTGGTATGGACCGGTTGACTGAAGAGTCTGTTTCCATGCTGTATGACTGACGAGTCTGTTTCCATGCTGTATGACTGACTATATACAAAAGTAAGGGTAAAAAATGAGGTCTGCAGATGCTGGAGATCATAGTTGAAAATGTGTTGCTGGTTAAAGCACAGCAGGTCAGGCAGCATCCAAGGAATAGGAAATTCGACGTTTCGGGCATAAGCCCTTCATCAGGAATGAGATGAAGGGCTTATGCCCAAAACGTCGAATTTCCTATTCCTTGGATGCTGCCTGACCTGCTGTGCTTTAACCAGCAACACATTTTCAACTATATACAAAAGTAGCCGTTCAAGAAGAGAATTAAGAATGCATGTGAAGGGGTCCACGAAATTGGAGGCACAGGATGCCCAAGCTGAGATATAATGCAAAAATCAAGATTGTTGTGCTTGTTCTTTTTTGAGAGTTTGAATTCATTTCTAGATGTAAAGGGGTGCTCATGACATATGCATTTCAGGTTTAAGACCATGCCAAATGCATACTGAACGCATTAGAAAATGTTATAAGTGCTCAGGAAGTATATAGAGTAGGCACTTCATATTCATCTATAAGTATTTGATGCATATGTCGTCACTTGAGCTCAATGCTCTAGTTGGTGTCCTCTCAAACATGCACAGTTGAAAAGTGTTCAGCAGGAAGATGTTCCATCAATACTATTTAGAAGGGGTAATCAACAAATTTCAGATAAGCTGTTGAGTATTTTGTACCAACTGTTGGTATATTGTAGCAGCGTTTGGTGCTTTCTAGAGTTCTGTGAAGTTATGAAAGTCTTGATATGGCAGGTGCATAGGTGAGAGTGTGAAAGTGAGAGAAAAGAAAGATAGACTAGGGTGTTCAGGAGTCAAGTGTGTGGTGCTGGTAATGCCCAGCAGGTCAGGCAGCATCTGGGAAGAATCGACGTTTCAGGCAAAAGCCCTTCAATGCCTGACCTGCTGTGCTTTTCCAGCACCACATTCTCGACTCTGATCTCCAGCATTTGCAGTCCTCACTTTTTCCAGAGTGTTCACGAAACAATTCTCTAGCTGAATCTTGGCAAAAAAAAAAGTGTGCTTGGGTCATTTGCCCTTCAGTGAAAGATCCTTAATGAAACTTATGACCCAGTGAAGATTGAAATGCAACTGGATCGCAGGATGAGTACTCATTTCTGAAAGGTAGAATCTGCACATGGTCAGTCACTGGGAATGAGTAGCTTGCAACCAGGGCGGGTGAGGAGGATAAGACATGTCTGCCTCCTGCAGGGAAAGATTCTACACGTGTTATACTACAGAGAACCATGACAAGCACTTTAATGGGATAGGCTAAAACACAAATATTGTGTGCATTGGCAGGCATGTACGAAAACCTGCGTACACTATCAAGGAACATAGAGTACTGATCCTAAAGGCCAACCTTTCCAATGTGAAAATGGTAGCCAACTTCATGAGTATTCTTGAGGATCCAACATCAGCTAACAGTCAATGTCTCCATTTCCGTGACAGCATAATGCCACAGATTGGATTTTTATTTCAGCAGAAACTCAGGCACTTGTCACACAAGGTCATTTTGACATCATTATTGTTATGACACAGCAATGAACCTTTCTGTTAATTAAACCAAACACCCAAAAAACCAAACAACCAAACACCTAATCTCATAATCTGTTAAAATGACTGGCAGAGAACTCAAATTCCACTAAACAAAATATCAATTTATTTAACTCTAAAAATGAACATTAAACGACAACCATTCACAAGTACAAGCCCCCTTTCTCTTAACTGCTTATTATCTGCCTCCAACTCTAACAATATGCTGTTCCAATAAAACATATTAAAATTACTTCAGCTTAATTTCAAAACCACACAGCTGCTGTCATCTTCAGTGACTGTCTTCTTCCTGTTGGAGATCTCCCTGGGTTGTCCTTTTTTTCCCCCACTGTGAATGTTGCACAGTAAAAGGTACCTTTAGTAGAGAGTGTTTCTTAATTTCTGTGACTCTTTTGATGACAGTTGCTTTCTCTCCAATTTTCAAAATGTTTACATTTTTATATCCCCAAAATCAGATAGCCTCCTTGGTTCAATGTTGGCAAAACAATAAATTCAAACTTGATTGAGCTGAGATGTCACTTTCTTTATTTATAAAAGCTTGAGTTATCTTAGGAATGTGACTTGAAAGAAGTACTAGAACCTGCAACCCATTCTAAAAAGTGAAAGACTTAAAAGCAATCTAGGTTTGTCCAATATATGGTATCAGTTTGCATGATTGGCTCAGTTGCATAGTTGTCCTATGATTCTGCCCCACTAGCCTCCTGATGAAGGAACAGCACCCTAAAAGCTAGTGTTTCCAAATAAACCTGTTGGACTATAGCCTGATGTTGAGAGATTTTTAAGTTTGCACACCCGGCACCTCATCAAGACTTTCCAAGACAGCATGTTGTCAAAAACGGACATTTCTGGACAATTTGAACTCTAAACATATAGTTATTAGATGCTTGGGTTCCTTAGTTTATAATGCAGATCTGGAAAAGCACAGCAGGTCAGGCAGCACTACTCTAACCTGGGCTTGACATGTACGCTCAAACCATCAGAAAATAAATAAATTCCAGATTCATCAGCCAAACCCACAAGGTAGAGCAAAACATCACCCGTTCACAACGCAATGCCGACCGGGCTCTCAAAACGAACAGATAAAGGAGGAGCCATTGTCATTCAGAATAGAACAGATTACTCACAATTCTAGTTTCTGTGGAACATTCTTTCCTCTCTTAATACCCAAGACCTTTGTGCTGATCTATATGTAAATGTATACCAACGAATTAATGAGATGTATTGCATACTTCATGAAGTGTACACATGGACTTAAGTTGCTGGATGGACATCTATCATGTGGTATTGACATTCTTACTGAAGATATACATTATGCTGCAGTACAATATTACGAGCCCAAAAACAACTGCAAATCAGGCTTTTAGAGCCATAAACATTCCATCAAATATGTACCATATACCCCAGACTTATCTGTCTTATATTAACACATGGTTGTCTTAGATTCCCAAAAGATTAAATCTGAATCTTCAAGTGTGATTTTTTATAAAAGAAGCCATGTTTTTGGACTCCTTGCATGTCATACTATTACTGGAAATATATCCATACTACACCAGGATTCGTGGATCAAAATAAAATAGAACAGATTACTGCAAGGAAGTGTACCGACAACTGAACAACCAGGAACACTACAGGCAACTACCAGCTGATCCGACCAAAGAACACACCTGTGAATTATACACACTGATCAGAACTTTGGGCCCAGTCCTTCAGAGTTCCCTATGCGCCCTCATCCCACATACTTCTCATGTAGGTGACTTCTACTGCTCTCCAAAAAGGTACAGAAAGCCAACACACCTGGACGTGCCATCGTGTCGGGCAATGGGATCTTATGTGAGAATCGCTCCGACTATGTGGAAGGCATTTTGAAACCTATTGTACAGGGGATCTCCATCTTCTGTCACGACACTAAGGATTTCTTACAGAAACTCAGCAACCACGGACCAGTCGAACCGGGAACATTCTTCATCACAGCGGACGTTTCCGTACTCTACGCCAGCATTCCCCACAATGATGGCATCGCGGCAACCGCCTCAGTACTCAACACCAACAACTGCCAATCTCCAAACACCATCCTACAACTCATCCGCTTTATCTTCGGTCACAACGTCTTCACCTTTGACAACCAGTTCTTCATCCAGATACATGGAACAGCCATGGGGACCAAATTTGCACCCCAATATGCCAACATTTTCATGCACAGGTTCGAACAAGACTTCTTCCCTATGCAGGATTTCCAACCAACATTATCCAACGTACATTGACGACATTTTCTTCCTCTGGATCCATGGTGAAGAGTCACTGATAAAACTACAGAGTGACATCAACAAGTTTCATCCCACCATCAAACTCACCATGGACTACTCTTGACTATCTGTCTCATTCTTGGACACATGCATCTCCATCAAGGATGGACACCTCAGCACCACACTCTACCGCAAACCCACAGATAACCTCACAATGCTACACTTCTCCAGTTTCCACCCAAAACATATTAAAACAGCCATCTCCTATGGACAAGCCCTATGCATACACCAGATCTGCTCAGATGAGGAGGAACTTGACAGACACCTGGAAGTACTCAGGGATGCTCTCACAAGAACGCCAACTCATCGACCGCCAGTTCCAACGTGCCACAGCAAGGGATCATAATGACCTCCTCAGGAGACAGACACGTGCTACAACCGACAGGGTACCCTTCGTTGTTCAGTATTTCCCAGGAGCTGAAAAACTATGCCATGTTCTTCATGACCTGCAACACTATCAATGTGGATGGGCACCTCACCAAGACCTTCCCCACACCTTCACTATTTGCCTTTAAGCAACTGCCAAACCTCAACAGATCATTGTTTGCAGAAAGCTGCCCGGCTCTCAGGAAAACTCCGTATAACCCTGTCATGGTAGGCGCTGCAAGACGTGTCAGAGTGTGGACATAGATACCACCATTACTCGTGGGCTCACCTCCCACCTTGTACATGGCAGGTACTCATGTGACTCAGCCAACATTGTCTACCTTATACGTTGCAAGCAAGGATGCCTGGAGGCATGGTACATTGGAGAAACTGAGCAAAGGCTACGACAACAGATGAATGGGCACCGCACAACAATCAACAGACAGGAGGGTTCCCTCCCAGTTGGGGAACACTGCAGAGGCCCAGGACATTCGACCTCGGACCTTTGGGTGACCATCCTCCAAGGCGGACTTTGAGACAGGCAGCAGTGAAAAGTGGTCGAGTGGAGGCTGATAGCCAAGTTCGGTACCCATAGAGAGGACCTCAACCAGGACCTTGGGTTTGTGTCACATTACAGGTGACCACCATTGCACTATACACACACACACACACTCCTATACACAGACACCCACATACACCCCCTCAAAGACTTAAGACACTCTGCACTCACTACACACACACACACACACTTTCTCACACTCACAACCCCTAACCCAGACAGACACACACACACAAAGACCCACATGCACACATATTTTGTGGGGTGAATTTGTATTTGCAGGGTTACATTGTACTTTGCTCAAAAACTGCATGCATTCATGTAAAACTCCATTATCCCACTTTTTAGATTAGAATCAATCTAAACATCATGGCATAGACAGAGAACACAGGGGGCTAACACCTTCAACATATTGTCTCGCTATCACCATTGTTAACAGCTAACCTGAGAATACAACTTTTTTAAAAAAGGTTTTGTGATTTACACATGAAAGTGAAACTATCATAGTATTCTAACAGATGAAAGGCTTAACAATCAATTTTCCAATGTATAATTTCAGTTACTTCACACTGTAAATTTTTGCTATAAATTCTGTGTTGGGATTGAGCCCTCCACTACCACCTGAAGGAGCGATGCTCCGAAAGCTAGTGTGCTTCCAATTAGACCTGTTGGACTATAACCTGGTGTTGTGTGATTTTTAACTTTGTACTCTAACCTAGACTCTGATCTCCAGCATCTGCAGTCCTCACTTCCACCTATAACAGATCTGGCAGAGTCCCGGCTTCTTTCCTTAGAGTTCTGAAAGTGAAAAGTAAAGCCAAAAAAAATTCTCTCTTCAATAAAGAGGCGGGAAACGGTGGAACGAGGATAAACAGGATCGCTTTACTGAGGTTTTCTGGATCCCTGCAAATGGGATGACCGACTGGGGCTCCCTCCCAATGGATCAAGCCCAGCGCCAGGCTTCAGTGACACTAGGCCACAGCAAAGCGTTGCGAGCTCGGTTAACGGACCAACCGAGGCTGAAGGGGCGGGCGAGGGGCAGTAACGACCACGATCGATCGGTCGCTCACTCACTTACCTACCTGATAACACAGCCTTCCTCAGCGCGGCTGGCTACACGGCCTATCCGAGTCGGTGTGCGGAGCGGTAAGCGGCGCAGGCTGTACCTCAGGCGCTGGGCGGAGCTGCCCACCCAGCGGCGGGTGCACGAGACACTGTCACGCTCCAGGTTTGCGCGTGAAGCGGGCTCTGTGTCTCCCCGCCCCCTGCCCATCCTCGCGAGCGCGCTCCGTCATCAACCGTCCCCGCGGTGTGCGCGTGGGGGTGGGGCCGGGGGACGGTTTACTTTCAAACCCAGGCCGAGGTCATCAACCGTGCAAACTCAGTGCCCACGCCTCACACAAAACAAAGTTTTTATGGAACTGACGATCCGGCGAGTTACGAATGTTTACAGAAAACAGCCCATGCTGGGATCACAGCGGGTCTGGCAGCATCCACGGGGGGGGGGGGGGGGAGGGAGGAGGGAGAGAGAGAGAGAGCGAGCAAGCCAACATTTGGAGTTCACATGGCTCTTCATCTTCAGTCTAGAAGGACACCATTTATGCTACAGTTTGGGAGGGGTGGTAGAGAAAAGATTTTAGTAGGTTGCATTAAAGTGGTCGGATTGTGAGAATGGCAGGACAACGGCATAGACTTGAAATGACACTTGAGCGGGATGGGGAAGGCAGGTCATGATCACAAGCTGAAAGAAATGGTTCACAATTTGAACTCAATATTAAGTTCAGAAGACCGTAAAGTGCTTTGGCTGGAATGAGATGTTGTTCCTCCAGTTTGCACTGTGTTTCACTGGAATACAGCAACATGCCAACGACAGATGTGGTGGGCATGCGAGCAGGATGCTGTGTTAAAATGGCTGGCCATGGGAAAGTCAGGGTCCTGCTTGTGCACAGACCACAGTGGGATTTCAGATAATTGCAGCACATGCCACTACCAAACACATATTCCTTTCACTCCCCCCCCTGCATTTTGCAGGGATCGTTCCCTCCAGGGCACTCCAGTCCATTCCACAATAATCAACAGTACCTCCCCCACATCTCCACAGCACCTTCCCATGTAACTGCAGAAGGTACAGCACCTGCCCTTTCACTTCTTCCTCGTCGTCCAAGGGCCTAAACAGTCTTTCTACATGAAACAGCATTTCACCTGTACCTCCTCTAGTCTTGGGTATTGTACTCGCTGCACCAAATGTGACCTACTCTACATTGGAGACACAAAAGCAGCCTGGGTGACCGCTTTGCGGAAACCTTGCGGTCTATGTACAAGCAGGGCCCAGACCTTCCCATAGCCAGTCATTTTAACACAGTGTCCCGCTCGTATCCCAAATGTCTGTCCTTGGCACGCTACAGTGTTCCAGTGAAACACAGTGCAAACTGGATGAACAACATCTCATCTTCAGCTGAGGCACTTTACAGCCTTCTGGATTTAATATTGAGTTCAACACCCTTAAATTGTGAACCATTTCTTTCCTTTCTTTTGGCTTGTTATCATGTCCTCCCCTCCCTCATACCACTTCCTGTCCTTTCTCACAGGAGACACACTGTTGTTCTGCTAATCTCACATTCCGACCACTCAATGTAAACTACTAACATCTTTTCTCCACCAGCACGCTACACTCACTACTGCCACCACACCCCCACGAGCTATAACATAAATGCTGTCCCTCTGTACTTCACTTCAGCTCTGATGAAGAGTGATCTAGACTTGAAATGTTAGCATGCTCTCTCTCTGTGAATGCTGTCTGACCTGCTGTGATCTCCAGCATTTGTTGCTTTCAGTATAGATTCCAGCATCTGCAGTTCCGACACTGAGTTATGCATGTTTTTTCCAATCGTGACCTCCAGCTCCAGTAGGCCTCAAGATTTACTGGTGGAGACAACTTGTGCCTTGCAGAACCTTCGGCGTGTGGGCAAGACTGCAGAAAAGAGGCAGGCAAACAGACCTTGTAAGAACATGACGAAGAAAAGAAATGCAGGAGTAAGCCATTTGGTCAAGTGAATCAGCTCCACCATTTGATAAAATCATAGCTGAGCAAAATCTTAACTCCGCTTTCCTGTCTGCTCCCTCCTAACCTTTGATTAGAGACAGCCTTCCACCGCACCACCTCTATTCCCCGTTCCACTGCTCAAAACCACCTCCCTCAAAAAGCAATAAAAGCAGAGTCCCTCTTGTCCTAACCTACGACCCTACCAGTCTCAGCATCCAACACATCATCCTTAAACACTTCCACCAACTCCATCTAGATCCCACCACCAAGAACATCTTCCCTTCCCCATCCCTCTCTGCCTTCCGCAAGGACTATTCCCTTCAACAGTCCTTGGTTTGTGCCACTTTCCACATCAAACCCCCCCTCAGCCGCCATATACCTTCCCCTGCAACCGATAAAGATGCAAAACATGCCGGTACACCAGCCCCCTCACCTCCATCCAGGGCCTAAACAGTCCTTCCAGGTGAGACAGAGGTTCAACTGCCTCTCTTCAAGCATCAGATGCTGCCGATGTAGTCTTCTTTACAGTGGGGAGACCAAATGTAAACTTAGGGAATGGTTCGCTGAGCATCTCAGCTGGGCCTGCAGAGGCTGACCAGACCTCCTAGTCACCGCCCATTTCAATTCCCCTTCCCTCTCCCTTTCCAACATGACCATCCCTAGCCTCCTCCATTGCCACAATGAACCAAACTGCAAATTGGAGGACAACACCTCTTCTTCAGCCAACAGCCCAGAAGACTCAACATTGAGTTCTCCAATTTCAACTAACCTCTCTTCCCTTCCGGCCCCAATACCCTTCCCAGCCTCTCCCCCTCCCTTTCACTCCTATCAGCCACTTACCAGATTCATACCTCCCATTAGCTGCAAATGTGTTGCTGGTCAAAGCACAGCAGGTTAGGCAGCATCTCAGGAATAGAGAATTCGACGTTTCGAGCATAAGCCCTTCATCTCATACCTCCCATTAACCAACCAAATTGTACCCTCTGCCTGTCTTCACCTATCGCCACTTCACCACCCTGTCCATGCCACCCCATTTATCTGCAGCTCCCTTTTACACCACCCCCAGTCCTGAAGAAGGGTTACACCTGAAACCTCCTGATGCTGCTTGGCTTACTGTGTTCTTCCAGCCTCCTGCTTCCCTTCTAACCTTTGACATGTAGATTGAAAATCTGTCTAACTCAGCTTTGCAGATATTCAATGACCCAGATACCTTTGCCTTCAGGGCTACAGAATTCCAAAGATTACAGACCCTCTGAGTGAAGGAATTCCTCTCATCTTTGTCCTAAATGCGAGGTTCTTGGAATAAAACCTAGTGAACTTTCCCTGAACTGTTCCCATTCTCTCTTCCTTAAAGAGACCAAAACTGTAATCAGTATTCTAGTCCCAATCTTATGCTTTAAAATCATAGAATCCCTACAGTATGGAAACAGGCCATTCAGCTCATATGAATCCTCCATAGAGCAACCCACCCAGACCCACTTATCCCTGTAACCCTGCATATTGCATGGCTACAACTCTCCCATTGTGCAGAAGATCCAGAAGCTTGAAAATATGCACTAGCAGATTCAAGAACAGCTGCTTCCCTGCTGTTATTCGACCGATGAATGGACTGTCTAACTTCAAATAATGTTGATCTTGTTAATAAGTTCATAAGATATAGAAGCAGAATTAGGCCATTCATCCCATTGAGCCTGATCTGCCATTAAGGTTGATCTTGCCTTGCACATGGCCTGTGCGGTGTGACATGCATGCCTCACTCTGTCTGAGTTTTTTCCATCCTATGATCTGTATGTCATTGCTTACTATGATCTGCCTGTACTGCTCGCAAACATAGCTTTTCACTTAAGTACACGTGACAATAAACCAAAACAATTAATCATTTATCTCGCCTGCACAACTCTGGACTGTGGGGGCAAAGCTGAAGCATCTAGAGTAAAAACAGACACAAAGAGAATGTACAAACTCCACACAGTTGTGCAAGGCTGGAATTGAACCTGAGCCTCTGACTCAGGTGAGGGATTAGTGCTAACCATTCAGCAATCGTACCATCCTATTTCTATTCAAGGAAAGCAGAAAAATTTGCTTTTGTTCCTAGCTGCATACCACTACCTCTGATGTCCCATGGATGATTTATCCTTAGCCCCTTCCTATTTCTCATCCATGTTTAATAAAGTTAGCTTCAGATGTTTACACTATTACTGACATTACCTATTTTCACCTCTGTAAAATTGCTCGAACTAGCCTCTGTTTCAGTTTATCTGCTGCTGACACCATTGTTCATGCCTTTGTTACATATGACTTGATTATTTCATCACACTTCTGGTTGATGTCCCACATTCTAGTCTCTGTAACCTTGAAGGCCATCCAAAAATGCACTGCCCATGTCTTAACTTGAAACAAATTCTGTTCTATTCTGTGCTTGCTGGTCTACATTGGCTCTTGGGAAGCAACATAGTAATTTTAAAATCCTCATCTTTACTGTCAAATACTTCCATGGCATTACATCTTTCCAACTCTAAACCCTTGCATTCCTATACCCTTTGACACTTCTGGCACTCCTCTAAATCAAACTCATGTGCATTCTCGATTAACAACAATCTTGGTTTGTTCAATATATCGTATCAGTTGCATGCATGACACTGTGATTTTTTGCTATAAATTCTCTGTCTTATGTTCCTGCTCCACTACTTTTTGAAGGAGCAACAGTCCAAAAGCTAATACTTCCAAATAAACCTTTTGGACTATAACTTGGTGTTTGTGTGAATTTTAACTTGGTCCATCCCAGTTCAACTCCAGCACCTCCACATTTTGATTTTAAACTGTTCTACCACTGGTGGCTGTGTCTACAACTGCCTCAGGCCGAAGCTCTGGAATACTTTCATTGAGTCATTGTGTCACAATGATGTACATCATAGAAACAGACCCTTTGGCCCAACTCGTCCATGCCAACCAGATATCGCAACCCAATTTAATCCCACCTGCCAGCAGCCGGACCATATCCCTCCAAACCCTTCCTATTCATACATTCATCCAGATGCCTTTTAAATGTTGCAATTGCACTAGCCGCCACCACTTCCTCTGGCAGCCCATTCCACACATGCACCACCCTTTGTGTGAAAAAGTTGCCCCTTAGGCCTCTTTTATATCTTTCCCCTTTCACACTAAACCTATGGCCTCTAGTTCTGGACTCCCAATACCAGGGAAAAGACCTTGTCTATGTACTTTATCCATGCCCCACATGATTTTATAAACCTCTATAAAGTGACCCCTCAGCCTCCATGCTTCAAGGAAAACCGACCTAGCCTATTCAACCTCTCCCTATAGCTCCTTCCATCTCCACAGCTCACTTTTGTCCCTTAAGTCACTCCCTAAAACTTCTGACTCCGCACCAAACATTTTTATTATCTGACCTAATACCTCACTTAAGTGACTCAATGTCATGCTTTATAATGCCCCTTGTGAAGGGTCTTGCAGTGTTTTATTAAAAACAAATTAGGAATATAAAATGTGTCTTGCTACTGTTTGTTCAACCTCCCTGTATACAAACAATAAAATTGGAAGGCTGAAGGAAAATTCAGTTTCCACGGCATCTTCGTGTTCTGCTTGATGAAATAAAATGGACTACTTGCTGACAGTCATGAGAGATTAAGGTATAATTTATTAGGCTACTCACTAAGAGCCCATGATGAATCTTAGCATGAATACAGGATTGGCTAACTATTAGAAAACAGAGAGTTGGAACAAGGGGAGCATTTTCAAGTTAACAACGTGTAACTAGTGAAGTGAGAGAGATACATGGATGCCGAAAGCAATGTCAGCACTAGTCAGGGAGTCACCGGCCCTTTAGCAGCCATTGAAAATCTTAGAAGGACCTCAGAGAGATCAGCTTTGCTAGTCATGGAAGAAACAATTGCAAAGGTGTAGAACAGTATCAATTTGTATGCCAAGTATCACCAGGTTAATACATTCCTCACAATATTCTTGAGATGGGGGTAGAAGAGATCACTACAGATTTTGAATCCAATGTAATTCCATTCCATTGAATTGAATTTATTGTCACATGTAGCAAGGCACAGTGAAAAGCTTTGTCTTGTGAGCAATGCAGGCAGATCCCAGAGTTAAGTAGCATAGATAAGTAAATATATTCAATATATTTTTAACCAAAAGAGCACCTTGCAATTAAATGAGTGTGATTTAATCAGAGATCCAAGAGGCCAAGGGAATCCATCACGTTGTTTCTCACACAGACCCATATAAGATTGTCAATTGTTGCGAATATGGAGAATTGAAGATGAGCTTATTTGTGATTGATTGTAAAAGATCCTCCAACAATGACTCAAAGTAAGATTTAACATTTGGATAAACAGTTCAGCATGCCATACAGGCCAAAGTGCTAATTTGGGCAATAATCTGAGAAAACTGTGAGGCTTTGGAGGAATAAAATACTTGGATAGGCCTAAACAAGGCAGTCCTAACCACTTAAAGGTCTGTGAAAATTGGGCATGACCAGAAAATAGCAGTCCATTTTGGTGTTTATGTTGTGAAGCTACATAACACTGCAGATAGCAAGTGTACCAAGCAGTGGGAGCCCTGAATATTTCCAAGACAGAAGACAGGACACTTCAAATAGTTTTGCTGAATAAACTATGCAACAAAAGTGAGGAACTTTCTGTATCCTAAAGGTTCAAGAGATGGTTTCATTGAACAGAATTGCATATATATGACATATAGAATATATTTATAGGTCTTCAGAAAAACAAGTAAACAAAATTCTTCAATAAGTCAGAATTATGCTCAGTTGGTTGGATGATGGTTTATAATGCAGAGTGATGCCAACAGTGTGGGTTCAGTTTCCATACTGGCTGAAGTTACTATGGAGGGCTTTCCTTCTCAACATCTCCCTTTGCTTGAGGCATGGTGAATCTTGGGTTCAGCCAAGACCAGTCATGCCTCTCACTCTCACATGAAAAAGTAACCCTATGGTCCGGTAGGAGTGTGGCGATTTTACCTCTACCTAGGATGGAATTCCATTGAGAATTCTCATAGCTCTTTCAGGGTACAGTAATCTCAAGAAAAGATAACACATTATGTTGTTTCAAGATGTTAACACGTCTATCCACTCCCAGGGAGGTACCACACCCTTTGCTGAAGAAAATTGAAGAACCGTTTGACAGAGTGCTATGTAGAGGAGTAATGTCACCTGTGATAGAGCCAACAATTATTGTTCAGGGCTTGTGACAATTGTAAGCTTAATGGTGAGCTCAGGCTATTTGTGGACCTGATATAATTAAATAATGCAGCCCAGAGAGAAGTCCGTCCAATGTCTTGATTGAATAAGAGTCTGATAAAACTCACCAAATGCATGCTCTTCATTAAACTTGATGCTAGCAGCATATTTTGGCAAATACTTTGAGACTCCTTATCAAGACGTTAACAATCATCATGTATATAATGTGACTGCTTTATTTGCCTTCCCTCTGGACGTCCACAGATATTTCAGCACACACATTGACAAGAGCTTGCCCAGAGAGTTCATGAAGTTTTGAAGGCATTACACATGCAGCTCTTATATTGAATGAGGAGTATGAATTTGCAAGAATGAGAATTAGGCTATTGGATTATACCATCCAACAAAGAGGAATAATGATAGACCTTTACAGAAGGAAAGTTGTAAGGGACTTTTCCCACAAATATAAGGTATCAAAGGTGATCAAAGATTTCTGGGAATGGTTAACCAGATTCATTCCAATATCGATATAATCATAAAAGCTTTATGTAAAAACATAATGCTGAGGATGCTGGAAATTTGCAAGAAACAGAGAGAATGCTGGAGAAACTCAGCAGATCTGGCAGACCTGTGGAGAGAGAAACAGAGTTAAAGTTTCGAGTCATTACTGGGCTTGCTATATTAACAGCTGTATCTTCAGCCCTTCCTGAAGAAGGGCTCATGCCCGAAATGTCGATTCTCCTGCTCCTTGGATGCTGCCCAACCTGCTGCGCTTTTCCAGCAACACATTTTCAGCTCTGATCTCCAGCATCTGCAGTCCTCACTTTCTCCTAGCTCTATTAACAGCATATTTTTGGAAAATACTCCTAGATTATTTGTCAATACTGCTAATAATGATCATTTATATCATGTGACATTGCTTTAATTACATTTCCTTTGGGATATGCGTAGTTATTTCAGTACAAACATTGACAGGAACTGTGAAAAGTTTCTTTTGGGAGTATTGGGCAAACCATAGCATATCAAAAGATAAAAGAGATGTGAAGTTCATCAGACATGCTGACTCATTATAACCTTAGGTTACCCATGTTTATTGTCAAGCATTGTCAACAAATTTAGGAACAGTACTCATTCAATTTTAGGATGATGGTAGAAGAAAGTAAAATGACTTCATTTCCAGAGCATCAACTGCAAAAAATGTAATGTGACCATCGAGAAAGTGTCATTGGGAGTAAGGTGGGGCCATGAATGATTCTCAGACTACCCAATGGGATTGAAATTTCAAATTAAGACAGATCAGAAACAGTTTGTTACACTATTGGATTCCAAACAAATTCCGAATATGTCCTTATATTCCAGAGGTTCAGACTTAGTCTAATGAGTTATGATTACACTATGGTTATGCACAGGGAAAACACAGAAAGCTGACTTATTATGTGGAGCTTCGATGGATCAAGTTGAAACAGAAGATTTAGTCAGTGTTACAATGTTATAAAAATTTGGTCAGTTATAACAAATTCTTACTCAGTTTTTGAGAATAAATGATTAGAAATCAGAGAAGCATGAAAGGCAGATGTAGAATGTACCTAGATCAGGAAATTCTTAAAGATCTGGTCAAAATATAGCCCAAACGATTAGCTCTTATGAAAGTATCATTAATAGAGGAAACATTTAACCATTGTGCATTATTATCTTCAAGTTTTTAATCACAGGCTAGTAATACCAAAATCTATGAGAGAAGAAATTCTTAATAGGATCTATGGTAGTCAGTTGGAAGTAACCAAATGCAGACCCTTTGCAGACAGTCTGTGTGATGCTCAGAAGTTTAAGAAGAAGTTGAAGATTTCATATTGTTATGTCACATATGGACAATTAATAGTCAGGCACCAGTAGACCAATTATTAACTTCTAGTATCCCTGAGAATCCAAAGCAAAGGTTGGGACTAGACATCTTCTACTTTCAATTGAAAGAATATTTGATCACAATAGACTATTAGTCCAGATGGCTAAATGTTACCAGATTTTACATATCAACAGCTGAAACAGTAATCAAATCACTGAAGAAAATCTTGTCCACAAATGTGTTCCCAAATTAGTTTGTTTCAGACAGCAGTTCACAATTCGTGAATGAATACCTTAAGAGAATGACAGTAAAATCTGACAATAATCATGTCCCTAGTTCTCCTCTTCATCCACAGGACAGTGGAAAAGCTGAAAGTGTGGTGATCACCTTAATGATGCTCATGATTAAGAGTAGTGATTGGGATTCACTGAATTACAGAACAAAACCCTTAAGTAACTTATATTCACCAGCAGAGTTATTGATAGGTAGAAGGCTAGAAATGCAAATCTCAATGCTACAGCAAAACCATGCTAAAATATGCCTTCTTACAACAACAAGAGAAAAATAATAATTGAGAATGACCAAAAGAGAAAACAGAACTAGTAAAACTTTGAGCATAGAGCAAAGAATTTATCAGCTTTGGTAGTAATCAGAAGGCATGGGTCAGAAATAGGAAGTCAGAAGGCATTATCTTTTAACAGATATGACAATATTCTTGTTTCATTTGATGTCCAGTGGGAACTTTCAAAAGGGACAGAAAAATGTTTGAAGCAACAAGAATAAGCGAATATGATTGTTACAAAATTTTAAATAATGAGAAAAGTGTGCTGCATGTTTTGGACCAAATGTGTACACAGGTCCTGCAGATTCTAATTTGGAGCCAAAATGGCACTTAACATGTTGAAAAACCGGGCACTAAGTATCCAAACTTTGTGGGCCCCATTTTGCAGAACCTTAATATTGCAACCTATAAACATTAGCCCAGATGTTCTGGGGAGTGGAGATCTTGTGGTGCATTGATAGCCTCCCTACTTCTAAACCACAAGAACTGGGTTCATATCCCATGTCACATTGGTGTGATATACAAGACTTAGCTCCACCTTTCTATCCAGCAATTCTGACCTTAGCTTCTTCAGAAATATGGTATGTGCCTGAAGCCAACAGTTTTCTTGTCGTGCAGGGCAGTTGGAGGCAAATGTCACCCATTTCATTGCAGTTGTTGTTCTGTGTTGTTATTTAAAGGTACAGCAGCACAGCCAGCAACTTTGAAGGATAACCATGTTGATAAGTGTGGTATTAAGTTGACAATTAGTTCAGGTGCCATGCAAGTGATTGAGTGTTTTAGGTAGGTCAAGGTTGGTGTGATGTTGCTGGGTCTGACAACGAAGGAGAAGGGTGTACTGGGTCTGACAGGGGAGGTGCTGCCAGATCTTCAGAGCTTTTCCAGCTATTTCTGTCTTTCTTTCTGATTTCTATTATCCATAATTGTTTTGACTTTTTTAGCAGGGGAGGGGAGTTTGTATCTGACAGCATGGGGGTGGTGGTCAGCGGGGGCAGCTGTCAGGCTGGTTGTAAAGTTGAGAGGGTACCAACTTAATAGTTACCAAGGAGTCGGACTGGGATTTTAACCCTCTAATTTTTCCTGAGCAATTATTTGCTTAAAAGAAGCAGAGCCCTCTGAATTTTCTGTCTTTAATGACTTCAGAAGGTTTTAGACAGAGCTGAATTGCCTATCGGAATTTTCAATTTCCAGAACAATTCACACAGAGAATGCTGCATTTGGGATTCTGCACAGTCCTCTAGCACAAATCCAATCTGATGACTATTGGCCAATTGAATATCCACGTCATTCAGTTCTTCCAGTTTTACGCTATAGTATGTTCTACCACCTAAGTCAAATATTATGGATTACAGTGTATGGAAATAGTTTCTCAGGTTCAGTGGCTTAATCTCTGAGTTATGGAAATTATTCTATATTTCTCCACATCCAGTGATGTAACAAATGCACCCTCCTGTGACTGATGTGGTGAACATTCAGATCTTTTGCAATTTACCTGAGTTCCAATCTCTATGATGAAGGAAGACTGAACAATCACAGTTAAATGAATGATTAATCATTTTTAATTCACAGTGCGAGAACATATACAACAATAATTATGATGGAATTCACTTACAGTATGTTCTACACTTTGGCCTAGTACAATATTTTTCTCTTTGCAGTCTTTTGATTATATTTTAATCAGCCTCATTCCAGAAATCATTTCTTAATCAAAACTCACAAACCACCCGCCAATTGGGAGGATCCACCAGCCAATGATAATGTCCCCTAACTGAATAGATTTATTGCATTCAACAATTAGAAAGCATTCACAGCCCTAGAATGTTAAAATTTCTATTATTATATCCAGTATTGTCTCCAGATTTCCACATTGCAGTCGTAATTCATTGACGTAGGCAAGGAGATGAAGGCCACAATCAAATCAGCTTTAATCTTAACCATTTGCAAGCAGGCTTAGCTGTCTTAGTTGCTTACTCCTGCTACTGTTTCTTAAGATTAGTCCATATTTCTGTAGGTCTGGCAGTCCTCCTATGATTGTGCATATTTGATTCATCCTATTGTCCACCCCATTGTTCAATCCCCCTCATCCTACCTGTGGTAGTTTCCAGAATGGGCATCACAAGTGTACTATGGATGATGTAGAAATAGCTAAAGGTGAAGTGGAAAAGCATTTATCAATGATAATAATGTATTAATTATTAGGCAAGGTGATATAGGATAAATCTAGTCAAAGCACAATTTAAAGCTGATATCTTCTGCATACAAATATCATTCATCATTTGAGATTGTTTTCTATATAAATTTAAGGAGGCAAAACCCTTAGATTCATGTAATTGATGATTTCAATGATGGTCTTCAACAACAATCATGGCTGTTGTGTTGTTATTCTGTTTGTTTGTCACATAGCCTTGGATGTGCTATAATTTCTTTCAGCCTTTTTTTAAATCTTTATTCATATATGGGATGTGGACATCTCTGGTAAGGCAGACATTAGTTGGCTAACCCTAATTGACCTGGAACTGAATGGCTTGCTAGGCTGTTCCAGAGGACAGTTAAGAGTAAACCACATTGCTGTTGGTCTGAAATCATGTCTCGGTCAGTCTTGTCTGAATGAACCAGGTAGATTTACTATTAGAATAGCTATTAATTCCAGAATTTGTTGAATATAAATGTCATCATCTGCAAATAGTGGGATTTGAAACTACGTCCCCAAAACATTAGCCTGGGGATATGGATTCTTAGTCCATTGACATTATCGATGCACTACTGTCTCCCTTTAAATGTTGGTGAAACTAAGGCCATTGTTTTCAATCCTGGCCACAAACTCCATATGCTTAATTACAGACTCATGCAGGACCAGACTGTTGTAACTTAGGTGTCCTATCATGGTGGCTCAGCGATTAGCACTAATGCCTCACAGCACCCTTGGGTGAAGTCTGTGTGGAGTTTACCCAATCTCCTACCATCTCTGTAAAATCATTGGCCATCACTACTTTCTCATTTGCAGCTGAAGTTCTCATTCATCTTCCTACACGTCTAGTTTTGATTATTCCGATATGCTTCAGATCAGTCTTACATCCTCCACTTTCTGTAAATGTCAATTCTTCAGTGTCTGATGTCTGTATCCTATCTCATACCTAGTCTGGATTGCCCATTACCCAGTTCTTATTTTTCTACATTATCTTATGGTCCACCAATGCTTCTATTTTAAATTTGTTATCCTTGGGTGTAAATCCCTTTGTGAACTCCCTGCTCCCTAGTTTCATGACATCTTTTGGACCTGTGTCCTGAAATTAACCCTGCCCTGGCTGAGCTCTTGGTTCTTTAGATTCAAGTCTCTTGAACATTTTAATGCCTTTCTCTCAATATTGATTCCATTGTCTTAATATATTTAGGTCCCATATCTTTGAACAACGACCCTAAACATTTAGACCATGCTTTAAGATTTTCTCTGAATCTTATCTCTTGGACCAATTTACTTTCTCTGGTTTGGCATCCGATTTAAACCTTTCGGATCTTTACATTCAAGCTATAAATGCATACCATTGCTGTGATTGAGTGGGATGGCTTGGGGGTGTGGCATCAGGATGAACTTTATTGCTCCCTAATAGATGCAAAATTTTACATACTAATGAGAATTGAGTCGTGGAGTGATACAGCATTGAAACAGACCCTTTGGTCCAACTGGTCCATGCCGACCAGTTATCCTAAACTGAACTAGTCCCATTTGCCTGTGTTTGGCCCATATCCCTCTAAACCTTTCTTACTCATGAACCTGTCCAAATGTCTTTTAAATATTATAATTATACCTGCCTCTTCCACTTCTCCTGGCAGCTCATTCCACACACACACCACTTTCTCTATGACAAAGTTGCCTTTAAATCTTTCCCCCTCCCTTAAACTTGTACACTAAACAGCAGAACATTGGACTAGTCAGATGGGAATTGGTTAAAGTTTTATTGCTGCATTATCATTGGCTGGTGTCATAAAAACTAAGCTTTCTGCATCTCTGAGAAATCCATTAATAAATTATGTAGCATCATGTGATTTTGCTGCTGCTACTTACACTTACATATCAAATCAAACTCATTTTACATTCTGTGAAATTGTAGCCTATGTATTTCCAATTATTTACAGCAATTTATTTTCAACTTATTTCATTCCTTTTTGATTAGAGATTATAGTCTTAAGAGTTCTGCTCATAAGATTAAAAAGAAACATTAAAAAAATGACTGTTTGAGTGATTACCATCAGTATACCCCACCAGCTTCACAGATGACTACATTACCAAGCATTATATTACAGCTTTTATTTGGATTGAATGACTTTTAAAACAACTAAAGAGCATATCTTCTAACCGCACAAATATTTTATGAGAGTGGAAAGTTAGCCTAAGGCTGAAGGCAGAAGTGGTCCACATTGCTGAGAATTCAAACTTGCTTCAGGTCAACATAAACTATTTGATCCAAGTGCATCACCTAACCTAAGTTATGAGATAATCCTGGATATTACATGCATCAAAATTCTTCTGGAATGAAGACGACTCAGAAAAGCCATCAGGACATGAGTGATCATAGCAATGCAGCCATTGTGAACTTGTTCTGAGTTGTGTTCTGGCTGTCCAGAACTGTGAGCACTTACAACTCTTATCTGAAGCAGCGTGTCTTCCATTCTTTGTCAATCTGATAGAAACAATGGAGAAGCAGGTAAATATGGAATAAGACTGGAGTAGTTGGTAAACAAGGGTAACTAAACAGAAGGAGAGAAACTGGATGCATAATAAATAGTACCAGGTATACTGGCATTGAAGGCAGTCCAGAGAATGTTCTCTAAGTTGATATTAAGTATGGAGGGATGGAATTATAAGGAGAGGTTGAGTGGGTTGGGCCTCTAGTTTTTAGAGTTTAGTTTGGAGTTGAGAAGCAACCTTATTAAAACAGAAGATTTTTAAGGGATTTGACAGCATTGATGCGAAAACATTGTTTCCCCTTCTGGGAGATTCGAGGATCAGAGGATAGAATATTGAAGTAAGAAATTGCCCAAGGTAGAGTAGAGGTGAAGAGGACTTTCTTCTCTCAGAGAATAGTGAATCTGTGAAATTTGTTACCACAGGGTGCTGTAGAGACTGAGTTATTAAGTATACTCAGTTTGAGATAGACAGATTTTTAATCAGTAAATGAATTAAGGATTATGAGGACAAAGCAGGCAAGTGGAATTGAGGATTATCAGATCAGCCATCATCTCATTGACAAAACAAACTCAATGGGCTGAAGGGTTTGCTTCTGCTCCTAGACCAGATGACCCTTGAGTGTGCTTTGCATTTCAATTTGAGTTTGGCTGACTACTCAGATCCACTTTCCTCCATGTTCTCCATATATCTAGGTTACCTGATTGGCCAAGCATTTAGGAGAAAGTGAGGACTGCAGATGCTGGAGATCAGCACTTAAAAATGCGTTGCTGGAAAAGCGCAGCAGGTCAGGCAGCATCAAAGGAGTAGGAGAATCGTCGTTTCGGGCATTAGCCCTTCTTCAGGAATGAGGAGGTTGTGCCAAGCAGGCTAAGATAAAAGGTAGGGAGGAGGGACTAGTGGGAGGGGCGTTGGGAATACGATAGGTGGAAGGAGGTTAAGGTGAGGCTGATAGGCCAGAGAGGGGGTGGGGACGGAGAGGTCGGGAAGAAGATTGCAGGTCAAGAAGGCTGTGCTGAGTCTGAGGGTTGGGACTGAGAAAAGGTGGGGGAAGGGGAAATGAGGAAGCTGGAGAAATCTGCATTCATCCCTTGTGGTTGGAGGGTTCCTAGGTGGAAGATGAGGCGCTCTTCCTCCAGGCTTCGTGTTGCCATGGTCTGGCGATGGAGGAGGCCAAGGACCTACATGTCCTTGGAGGAGTGGGAAGGGGAGTTAAAGTGTTCAGCCACGGGGCAGTTGGGTTGGTTGGTGCGAGTGTCCCAGAGGTGTTCTCTGAAATGTTCCGCAAGTAGGCGGCCTGTCTCCCTAATGTATAGGAGGCAACATTGGGTGCAGCAGATGCAGTAAATGATGTGGAGGTGCAGGTGAATTTGTGACTGATATGGAAGGATCCATTGGGGCCTTGGGGGGAAGTGAGGGGGGAGGTGTGGGCGCAAGTTTTGCATTTCTTGTGGTTGCAGGGGAAGGTACCGGGAGTGGAGGTTGGGTTGGTGTGGGGTATGGATCTGACGAGGGAGTCGCAGAGAGAGTGGTCTTTCTGGAACCCAGATAGGGGCGGGGAGGGAAATATAACCTTGCTGGTGAGGTCTGTCTGGAGGTGGCGGAAATGACGAAGGATGATTCGATGTATCTGGAGGTTGGTGGGGTGGTAAGTGGGGACCAGTGGGGTTCTGTCCTAGTGGCAATTTGTCTATCTCAGCCTTTACTATACAGAATGGCATATTGTTCACAACTCTGTGAGGTAGAGAATCTCAAAGTTTGACAACAATCCTTTGAGTGAAGAAAATTTTCTTCAGCTGTCCTAAATGCCTTGTACTATACTGTACCCTTCTTTCCTGGATTCCCCTGATAGTGGAAACAACCTATGTGTCCACCCCAGCAAACCCCTTCAGAATATTATACGTTTCAGTGAGATTCTTGCTGCTTCTAAATTTCAGGGAGCATTGGAATGGAGAATATAGGGGAAAGTAGAGAACTAGAAAAAAGAACAGGGGATGGTTAGGAAAATATTATGAAGAAAAGAGCATACAGGTTTGAATGAAAGTTGTTAACAGAACAACTCAAGGAATATGATGAACCAAAAGTTAAGAAAAGGAGGTTAATGCCTGAATTGTGCTAAAAATAGAAACATTCCAAATGCACATTGACTGTATTTTATAACAGCTGTACATAAAAATACATACTTAACATCTTTCAGAAACAAATTGCATATCAAGATGGATGGCTGGCAAATTGAAAATAAATGCTCATCTAATACTATAGTAGAGCATAGGATTGGAGCCTGGACTCATGACTTTAACTATTACTGTTTGAATTGAAAATTGAATAGAGAGAACACATTGTGAATCATAGGTGTCCTACCATTTGAGAGCTCTGAGTTTGTTATGACAAAACCTACATCCTGTTCATGTCTTTCCTTTGACCTCTTCCCCTATCTAGAATCTGGAATTCTTTATCAGAGGGCTGTCGAGGCTAAGTCATTAAGTATATTTAAGGCTGACAATAAGTAATTTTTATTCAGTAAGAGATTCAAAGGTTATGTAGATAAGGCAGGAAACTGGAGTTGAGGATGATCAGATCAGCCATGCTCTCAGTGAAAGGTGGAGCAGACGAGTTAGACTGAATAGTCAACTTCTGCTCCTATGTCTTATGGTATTATGATCTTCAGCTTACTGCTTGCTAGAAAGGGTCTGCATGTTGGACACTAGGCACCAATTTCTCAGGGCATGTTTAATGGGCACTGGCTGCATGCGCTCCATGTCCATGGACATTGTGCCAGACTCTAGGAACCTCATGATGCATCCACTTATAATATGCTTCTGCACTTTGAGATAGCACTTTGGGGCACATATAGTTATTGTCCAGATGAAGAGTAATCTTGATTTGAAATGTTAGCTTGTTCTCTCTCCATGGATGTTGTCTGACCTGCTGTGATCTCCAGCATTGGCTGTTTTCAGGACAGATTCCAGCATCTGCAGTAATCTTCCCCTTATTATTGTCCAGCATTAACTTTGGTGATATGATTAGAATTGATGTTCAATGAGCATGGTTTCTATGAATATATACACCCTTAAGAAGGCCTGCAACGATCATTGCATTGATGCAGTTGAGATGCTTTGTATTCAGGGACTGGACCAGATGCATCTCTGGGCTTATTGCTCATTGTCACAACACACCCACTTTTTTTTTATTTCAAAAATATACTTTATTCATAGAATCATCTATAAGTACATAATAGCATTCTAAATCAGCTCTGCACAGTCTTTGCAGATAGAACCAAACAAATAAGACATTGGAATTTTAACATTTTTCAGAGTGTCTCTACAGCTGCAAAAAGCAAAAGCATTTTATACTTCTACAGGAAACTATTTACATTCATTCAGAGGCACCAAGCACACACTGACTCTCAGCCTGTCTGGATGCTCATAACATTCCTGCCTTGCCTTGCTTTTTTGCACTTTGCCCCTCAGCCAGAGATACCAGGTCCACTGCTGCACTGCCATACACACACAGGTAAGATAAAAATGCAAAATAAACACACACACAGATAATTTCTTGCAGATGTCATTGGATAACAATCTGAAGATAAATTTTTGAATTGATCTTTAACCCAGCAGGTTAAAATAATTTTTGTTTATTTAAAATATGGATGGTAAATATGGATTGTGTGGTATTTTATTTTATGAAGAGCCAATTGTATTGAATTGCTATTCATCATCATTATTTTCCACTGATTATCAGCCAAGGCTAACTTTGATGGTACAAATAGATTTCATGTTTAGTGAGCTTGATTTCATTAAATATATTCATTCTCTAGAGGTTCTTAAATCAGCTGTTTGTTTGAATGTTGATATAAAGATTAGATTTCTCTCATGGCTTCAAGAGGAGTTGATTAAAATGATCTTTGTTAACATTCTTCTTCATGCATGAACATCCTTTGTGAAGTTTATATTATTCAATTGAAATGTCAGTTTAGCAATAGCTATCAAGCTTGGCATAGCTTAGGTATTACTAAATATCGGGTGAAATGCTTAACCTGAAACATCACAAAAATGCAACGATTGATAAAACTGATAACAACTTGACATGACCACTGGCAGTGTCATTTTTAAAATGTGTAATTTCATTCAAATTTTTTCATTTTTGTGTGTTTGTTAACTTCTAATCACATTTTTAAAAAATTGTCTTAATGTTTATTGCTTCTCCTGTGCATTTTCTAGGGTGTCAGCAGATGCAGCCCTTGTGTAAATACCCATTCAGTATGCCAGTTCATCAAAGGCTGCAATCTTTGTGCTGCTGCACAACCTTTAGACCCTTTATATTAATTTGTTTCTTCATGTACATTTGACTAAAATTTCATGTCACATTTCTCCACATTGAACTTTATCCACCACCTATATGGCCACTTCACCAACTTGTTGACATCCTGGTGCTGAATGGTCAGTCAATGAGTTAATGTAAGCGGAGATAAGAGGGCTACATTTTAAGGTTTAATTTTGTGTAAATCTAGAACATTTTATCTGCAATTTAGCATTTTATTTCAAGTTTTAAGTCTAAAGTCCCCAACAGGCTTGGAGACAGGACTAAGCAAGTAAACCAAGACCTCTGTTACAGTGAAGATGCGATCAAGCAATTAGGTAACTAGTTCAACTGTGCATTCTTAACTGTCTGTAAGGGAGGTGATCTGAGTCCTGATGGTGTAAATTAGAGAGGTTAAGTGCTCTGTCACACTAATTTGGTGCAGTTTGGTAAAACTGTGAGTTTGGGGAAAGGGAAAATTTTAGAAGGGAATAGTGTCTTTTTCCCTTTCCTTTCTCTATCTTCAGCCTTCAGGAGACCAGGAGTTAAATAGCTGGTAAGGAGGAGTGAGGTTTGAAAACATTCAAAAGGGACATCGCAGTGAGAACATAAGCTCACCAAGTGGGACTGTAATGTCCTTAGCAAATAAGACCAATTGAGAATTTCTATTGTATTATCTTTAAAGTAAAAATTGGTCTTTCAGTTCAATTTAGTGTTTTTCAAGTATAAGGCACAACATAACATCCCCTTTAAATTAGTAGAAGTGAAAGGAAAGAGTGTAATTCTGAAGTTATGTCATGGCAAGACATTTCAGCCAGTTGCAATACTCCTTTTGTGCAATTCTTACTTTCAGGGACACTTCCAGTGTTCAGAGTATTTCCATCTGCGGCTATGTATATTAGACCTTGAGCAGCCGGTAGAATTTCTGTAGTCTACTGCAAGGCTGAGATTATTGTGGATACCCCATAGAGCAACATGGTGACATCAAGCAGACAGGGAATGGAAGACTGCCAGACAGAGTAAAAGAACTGGGTGGGTACAGCAGGAGTCCTCTGAGACATCTCCTTCTCTGACAGACTTTTCATTTTGGATACTGCTAGTGGAGATTTGATGGTTTCTTGATGGAATGCAATGAGTGCTAAGTCTATGGCCCCAGAAGTGGCTCAGCTGGATGGCGGGCTGAGCTAGAAGTACAGATCAATGTTTCTGTGGTAGCAGACATGACACCAGGATCCTGTGTTGCATCCCGAGGACAGGATCATGGAAGTCACTGAATAGTTGCAGGACACTTTTAAAGAATTGGGAGAGGGAGGACAGCCAGAATAATTGCCCATATTGGGTAAAAACAGGAAAGAGCAATGGGGTCCTGAAAGCAAAATATTGGGAGCTAGGAAATAAATTAAAATGTAGGACCTCAAAGTAGTAATCTCAGGATTACTTCCAGTGTCACATGCTTGAGAGATCAGAAAAAGAAAATAGTGCTGCTCTTACACAATTTTCATAGAAGGAGAGAGGGATTTAAATTCTTGAGGCATCAGAATCATCTTCTGGGGAAATGGGACCTGTAGAAGCTGGGTGGATCAAGACTGGGACCAATATCTTGGCAGGGTTGTTCGCCAGTACAATATGGGCAGGGTGAGGGGAGGTGATGATTGAACAAGAGTGAGATGGGGACAGAAACCTAAATGGGGATACAAAGGTGAGATAAGCAAATATATAAATGAAAGACAGAAAAGTACAAAGTAAAAGTGGAATGCACATTCTCATTCCCTCCTTTTATCATTTCATGATTACCACCGAGATGGCACCACCAGCTTTCATAATACTCTGACAGCCAGTATTTAAGCAGGTTATTGACACACAGCATACAATGAGTATAACAACTAAAAATACTAGTCTGTTACAGTAATTTGAGGTTGAAAACTCCTCCCATGTGCAAGGAAATTCACCAGTAAAGTTCTTAAATCCACAGTCCTTAGTGACCACTCCATCCCTTCCAAGTCCAGTGAAAGCGAGCCAGTTCTTCAAAATCTCCTTCAGTAAAGCCCAACCTGAAAACAAACTCCAGTCTATTCTTGCATCATCCCTTGGAGAAATCTAATTTCTTGGATAAGGGCAGTTAAATGTTTCATAAAACCGATGAGACTCCGTCCTTGTAGAGATGCTTCAAATGGAGAATATCAGCACATCTGAGTGTGGGGTGGAGCAGCTGCTACTGCAGACTAGGTGAACGCAGCATTCTTTGCCGCATTTGCTCCCACTCTGCTGTCAAATGTAACAAAACCAACTGGCTGTTGTGATGTTAGCTTGATCAGCTGACATGATTTCATATCCCTTAATAATCGAAAGACAAGGCAAAGCTCATGTGGTTTACTGTCCGTAGCAAGACCACTGACAAAAAACGTACCGACCTCCTCTTCACTGTTAGCTTCTTCACTTTTCATACTCATGACTGAGGAGTTGATTGAATCTTTTGGATCAGATTGTGTAGAGGTGGGAGATGGTCCGAAAGTGTGCTCCACCTTTGAATGGAGAAACTCCAGAGACAATGTTAACTGCTGAATGTATCTTTGTATTTTCTCTCTCATTCCCTCCCTGCCAAGGTGGGTATCAGTATGAAGCCAATCAAACATTTAACTTCGCTAAATTGTGACTGCCTATTTCAAAATTCTTTGAGTTCTTGAAGTCTATTACTCTGTTCACTATTTATGACATCATCAAGTTTTATACAATCCATAAACTTCTAAATTGTACTGCCTAAACAATTCAGTTCAATTCTAAACAACAATCAATGGTCCTCAAATCAAACACTTGGGTCTGGTTATTCAGATTATTCAAAATTATTTTCCTTTAATAAGCTGATACTTGGCTGATGGGAAAGCTGTCAGGATAAGTATTTCAAAAGTATCGAACAGCAAGAAAACAACAAAATGTTCCCTGTGCTTTCGCCATTGAAGAAGCAGTTTCAGTTCAGATTTAAATCTCAAGTATTCATGGGAAACAAATACTGAATATATTAAAATATGTTCTCCAAATGAAACTTCCCAAATAAAGCAGTCACAATTACAGTGATCAATATTCTTTGAATTTGCAATATGAAGGGGGCCAATGAAGTCTTAACAATAATTGAAAGAATTTAACCAACTTAGCCTCAAGTTCTAATATTCTCTAAAATCTTAGCAAAACATCAAACTCAAAATGCACTCTTCTTTTTGTGAACACTCTGCATGGAAAACACAGCAGTGGCAAAGATATTTTAGTACAATCCTCTCATCTGGCTACAGCATGACCACTGAACCAACTGTTTTTTTTAAAACAGGCATTGTAGAATTTCAAACAAATCAAGGGCTGAAGACACTCAATCAATTAGTTTTAAGGTTACAAGTTTGATAATTTTGAAAAGGACATAATGTTGTACAATTTTAATGTAAAAACAAAGTCTGCCTTATTACATAGCCCACAAAATACATTGAATTTAGATCCTGATTCAAACAAGGCAAAACATTTACTTAAAAGGATTTTCTGAACCAGTATTTTAACAAACCAACACTTTTAAACATCAAACGCTCTCAGCATGGCACAATCTACATTGAAACTTTCCTTTTTCAACCATAGTATTAGGTTAATTTCAGTGTTTCTCTTTTTTTTTGCATTCTCTCACTGAAATTACATTTATAAAAAGAGAAAGCCCTCACAGTGGACCACATGGCACCGCAATCCAAGCTACTCCCTTCCCCCAGAACAAAGACTCGCAGAGCCTCAAATTTTGCCACTGGTTTCTTCAATCCTTTCTTTACCCTCATGGGGGCTTGAACCCCCCCCCACTTAAACACAGAGAACCTGAATCCCATTTAAACGCAGAGAACCCAATCCCATTTAAACACAGAAAACTCAAATCCCAATTAAACACAGAGATTTCAAAACTCACTTGAACACAGAAGGCTCAAACCTCAACACAGTGCAGAAGACTAGAACCTCAAATCAACCCACCCAGTAGACTTGAACCCCAGTACCATACAGAGGACTCGAACATCAATCACACCCACCCCAGGGGACTTAAACCCCAGTACTGCGCAGAAGACCCGAACCTCAATCACACCCCCCTCCCTCCCAATGCAGTACAGTGGGCTCGAACCTCTGCCTGCTGGCGTGCTTGCAAAGCTGTGTTTCATGACTGAACTAGAATAGAGAGTGATTGAACAAGGGGATCATCTCCGGCACACAGGAGCATTGAGAGGGACAAAGGTTTAAACTCTTACCTGTGGGCCTGTCCATCTCGATGTTCTGGGTGGCTGACACCATCCCGATCATAACTATTCGTTTGGATCCTGCTGACTATGACAATATTGTTGTCTCGTTAGCCCCCCATCCCTAGGTCGAAGCAAAATTCTCAGAGACACAGTATAATTTTACCTCCTTCATCTTTATTCTGCGCCCTGGAGGGAGAGAGAACGATCACCTATGTGCACAGAGATATGAGTTCTTGGTCTTCCCTGGAGTAGCAGTTTCTCAATGAACTATATAGTCATTTTACAGGGAGGAGCCTCCAGATCAGGCAACAAACATATTAATTTGGTGACCGTTACAATCAACAAGTATCAATAGCAGAGACCAAGCCCTTTACTGTTACACAATGAATGTTCTTACAATGGATTCATATAATCGATACTTTTCCCCTTGTTAGCTGACCTTGCAAACTAATACCTTCCAATATTATTAGATGGCTCTACATAATGACTGCTTTTCCACCTTGTTAACCCATTACCCTTGCCTCCAGCACCCCATTGTTAACTGTAAGTTCTTATATGATCTCAGTCATGCTCAGCTAAACCTCTTGTTTCACAAAACTCAGAACGTAACTCTTTCCCTGCCTGCTTATACCCCCTATACATTCTCACTTGAATACGTCAATTGAACCTGCTTCCACTACACTTTCAAATAGTACATTCTATACCTTTGGATCACTTTTAATCTCTACTCTTTTGTTCTTGTTCCTTTAAGGACCATGAAATAACTCCACAAAGACCAGTATGCAGTCACCAAGTCACCCTCTGTCTCCTAACGTCAAGCCAATTTTGTATCCAATTGGCAAGCTCACCCAGAATCCCCATATGATCTAATTTTACTAATTAGTCTACCTGCAGAACTTTGTCAAAGGTTTTACCAAAGTCCAAGTAAACGACATTTACTGTTCTATCCTCATTAATCTTTTTGGTAACATTCTCAAAAAGTTCAATCAAGTTTACAAAATTATGAGGGGCATGGATATGATAAACTGACAAATTCTGTTCCGTGGGGTCGGGCAGTCCAGAACTAGAGGGCATAGATTTAGGCTGAGAGGGGAAAGATATAAAAGGGACCTAAGGGACAACTTTTTCATGCAGAGGATGGTACGTGTATGGCATGAGCTGCCAGAGGGTGTGGTGGAGGCTGGTACAGTTGCAACATTTAAGAGGCATTTGGATGGGTGTATGAATAGGAAGGGTTTGGATGGATATGGGCCATGTCCTGGCAGGTGGGACTAGATTGGGTTGAGATATCTGGTCAGCATGGATGGGTTGGACCGAAGGGTCTGCTTCCATGCTGTGCATCTCTATGACTCTATGACTTTAAGTTCATGAGACATGATTTCCCTGCTGATGATCCCTAATCAATCCTTGCCTCTCTAAATACACATAAATCCTATCTTTCAGAATCACCTCCAACAACTTACCCATTACCGATGTCAAGTGCACAGTTCTGTAGTTCCCTGGCTTTTCCTTGCAGCCTTTCTTAAACAAAGGCATGACATTAGCCATCCTCCAGTCCTCCCACACCTTACCTGTGGTTATAGATGATACAGATATGTCAGATAGGGGCACCACAATTTCTTCCATAACTTTCCACAATGTGCTGGGATTCACTTGATCAGGTCCCAGAGCTTAATTCACTTTTATGTTTTCTAAGATTTCAAGCACTTCCTCTTCTCTAATGTGAACTGTTTTCAAAACATCAATGTTTATTTTCTCTGCATCCTCAAGACTCCATTCCTTTTTCCATAGTAAAAACTGAATGTAACTGTTCCATCTCCTGAAGTTCAACACATAGACAACTTTGATGATCTTTAAGGAGCCCTATGTTTGTAGTGAGCTCCAGTTAGATTGGGCAGAGGCATTAGGAGTCACCCCTGTTAGCTGGAAAGCTGGCAACAGTCCTGCATCACCTATTAGTTATTAAGCACTAATTATACATTAAGCACTAATTATACAATATTACATGGAGCTACATTAAGCTACTTCACTGACCATGTGGTGAGCGTGCATGGTGGTTGTGAGACATGTGTTTAAATGTTCATTTCTTGTATTTATACTGTCAATTTCTTTGTATTTTCTTCCACTTGTACTTGCTATGTCTTTCAGCTCATGCTTTTAATTGGTATTTTTCTTGGTATGCATACTTAATATGAAATATTTCCTAATCCTGTCAAGAGTTATAATGGAATGTTTTCACTGTAGTTTAAATGACTCTGTGTCAGGAAACTAAAGGGAATGGTTAGTCTTATAATAGTTTTTCATGCTTCTTGAGAAAAAAAAATCCTTTGGCATTTTTTATTATTCTGATGGGTTTTTGATATAATGAGCTTATTTTAAGTATAGCCAAAGTGTTGCAAGCTCATAAAACAAAAATATTGAATGCACAGTATGAATAAACTTGTATCTGTGTATTCATATTTGTGAAGCGGGGAGATACCATTGCGTTATTTGTGAGACATTGTTAACTTGATGTGAATATTTGCAATGACACATCAATGACTTTTTGCTTCGCACATTTGGCCATCCTTTGATTTTAACTCAGTCCAATTAGCTTTGACTCATACTTTCCAGTTTGAAGAATAATTGAGGCATCTGCATTCATCTGGCTCCACTTCATTCAAATTCATCTGGTTGTCCCGCCAATTTGCTCAACCAGAAGTCAAATGGTTGCAGTAAAATTCAAACGGTTACAGTTGATGTCAACTGGGCAATTGAATCCTAACTGATTTTGAATTTTTTTTTCAGTTTTATATCATTGAACTAGACAACACATCAATGCCTTCCAGTAAGATTCGAATAGTTCCAGTTAAAGTTCAGTTGGGGATATCAACTGGTTTCCAATGATCATGTTCACTTATTCTGGTTGAATCGAATTAAAAATGATGTGATGTGTTAATTCCAATAGAAAACAGCTATGGCCCACTGATATTTAATCGATTTTAATTCGTTTTGATCAATTCTTCCCTGCTTTCTGGACACTGGTCCCAGCACCAGGGTGAAAGTATTCCATTCCTTACTCTGATATAGTTATCTTGATGGGAACGCTTACAAAAGAAGTGAAAGTTCCCGTATTGTTAAAAAAGGTCTTATGCTATGTTTAACTGTATTTCAGCAAAAACTAAGAGAAGACCATGAAGCTAAACAGACTCAGCTAGATAGCAGATACGAATACATTTTTGAAACTGTGGCAACCTGTCTATCTCTGGAAAGGTTTGATGTTGAAGATGCCATGCTGGAAGGGACTCAAGTAAGCACAACTCTATTTTTGTAGTTGCATAAGTTTTGATTATGTTGTATTTGGGAGATAGATTGCAAAAATTGTGTAACAAGTGGGAATATAAGATAGGAAATATTTGTTCCAGGTACAACATTATGAAAGATGGTCTGATTTGATGCAGATCAATATGTGACTGACTAGGACATGTATGCTGGTTAGCATGACTATGTAAACCAAGTAGAGCAAAACTACATGTGACTTATGCTAAACACCAGATGTTAAAAGTTAGACAGAGTCAAAGCACATTCATTGCTAGTCAGGATTTTATTTCAACTTAAACATCTCACAGCTCCAATGCTGATTTATTAATTCAGCCAAGTGCTCAGCCAATTATTCCTTCATTAATATTTAGTCATTACCTGTTCCTAATTTCCCGTAGCCTTGGAAATGATCACATAACCAAGCCATAACTTTCAGGGAAGTGAAGAAAAAGTTATCATCCTCTAAGGTGGTGGCACACTATGATCCTAAGCAAGATCTGGTATTGAAATACAATGCATCCCAGTAAGACATTGGGGCAGTAGTAGCTCAACATTGGCCCAATGGAGAGGATTGCCCAAAAGCATATGCATCCAGGACTTCGGTTAATGTAGAGTGTAAATATACTCGGATAGAGAAGGAAGATTTGGTCATATCTGGAGTCAGGAAGTTCCACCAATACCTTTACAGATGTAAGTTTGTAATAACAACTGACCATAGACCCTTTTTAGGTCTACTTAAGGAGGACCAGGCAGTGCCACTATAGCTTTAGGCTGAATTTAGCAGTGAGCTCTAATACTAAGTGTGTATAATTACAAGTTGGAACACTGTCCAGGAGGCTAAGTAGCAAATGCAGATGTATTGAGCTGCCGCCTGATGGCAGATACAGCACCGGTGGTATCACCACTGGAAGAGTCATAGTGGTTTTAAATTTTCTGGATATCCAGTCACAGCTGACAATATCAGGCATTGGACCCAGAAAGATCCGGTCCTGGCAAAACCGAAACAGCTGGTGGTTTGGGGGAAACCAAAAGGCCATCACAACCAGAATTGAAAAGCTTTTGGATACAGAGAGACCAGAATCATGGTAGAGGATGGCATGTTGTTATGGGGAGCAAGGGTGATTGTCCCAGGCAAATGTTGCCACCAGACACTGGGGGTAATCCACGAGTTTCCAAAATGAAGATATTGGCGAGAAGTTATGACTGATAAACAGGATCAGATGCAGACATAGCCATGATGGTAAGGCAGTGCCCAGATTGCCAACAGAGACAAAACTTACCTCCAGCAGATTCCCCACATTCAGGGAATGGACAGGTAAACCCTGGACTCAGTTACATATTGGCTATATAGATCCTTCCATGAGCTCAATTGTTTTAGTCATTGTTGACACCCACTCACAGTGGGTTGATATACACACACTTCATTCGTCAAACATGGGGATGTTGATAGAGAAACTGTGAACATTTTTTGCAATACACTGACTCCTGGAAGTGTTGATCACATAACAGGCCATTGTTTACCAGCAGGGAATCTGAGCATTTCCTAAAGTCAAATAGTATTTAATATATAAAGATAGCTCCATACAATCCAATGGTCTGGCAGAAAGGACAGTCCAAATGTTGAAGGTAGGTTTAAAGAAACATCCCACTGCTTCATTTGATACCAAAGTGTCCCAGTTCCTTTTGATTATAGGACCACTCCTCAAGGATAGCTCCAGCAGAGTTGCTAATGGGGAGAAAACTCTGCACAGGTTAAATCTGATCTTTCTGCAGTTGGGGTGTGGGCATACATGAAATGGCATCAGGAACACCAATACCAGACAGAAGACCTGGCTAAGCGAGAGAGATAGCTTAATTCAGAGGACAAACTTTGGTGTAAAAATCATGTGAATGGCCCTGCATGATTAAGAAGCATGGTCAACATGAGGTCAGGTCCAGTGATGTATAAAGTTTGGGTGCGTGCAACAATCCTGAACCAACATATGGACCATATGAAAGCTACAAACTTGCAAACAGTGCGGGTGTAAAGCTCCTTGATAACCTATCCATATTTTGGAATCCATGGGTTCTCCCTCTCCTTCAAGCATTGAAGATACCTTGGAATCTGAGATAGACACAACGGGTGTCAGTGCCTCGATGCCTTTGCCACCTGAAGAAGAGAATGAATTTCTTCTGAGATGGTCCAGGAGCAAGAGATGAGTTACTGTGCATTACACGTCACCTGTATCAGAGGTGGAGTTGGTGGAACCTGACCCAGTGCTAAAATGCCCCAGGAGGAATTATATATAAAAAAAGACTCTGAGGGGAAGGGATGCAGTGATTGTAACTAGGTCAGCCAGGTGGACCTCACAGAATATGAGTTCCCTGATTGGGACTGTTAACCTGGTCCAGTCAGGGAGCCCTGGCTGACAGATAAGAACAATAGTGTCAGACATCCTGCTCACTCCAACAGCTATCTGAGAGAGCTGGATCTGCATCAAGGACTCTCTAGATTTAAATAAAGGGTGACTTTGGTGAAGGGGCACCAGCCCTCTGGAGTTAGTTCACCAAAACTTTATGTATGCCTTGTTTTTCATTTTGACTAAGTTCACAACTTCTCTTGTCATCCAAGGTTCCCAAATCTTGCCATTCATATCCTTCATTTTCATAGGAACAAGCTAGTCCTGAACTCTAATGAACTGGCTTTAAAAGATTTCCACAATCTGGCATGTAGATTGTCAGATCCTGGGGATTTATCAATTTTTAGCCCCATTAATTGTTCCAGTAAAATTTTCTTTCCAATGCTAATTTCCTTCAACTCCTCATTCTCCAGAGACACTAATCCAAGAACTCTCTGGTTACCTTCCTCAGGAAAACAGACGTAAAGAAATCATTTAGTTTCTCTACCATTTCTCTATTATTCATTATAAATTCTCTTGACACAGCCAGTAACGGCCCCACATTCACTTCAGTCAAACATTTCCTTTTAACTTTCTTATAGAAGCATTTACAACCCATTTTGATCCGTTTTGCAGATTGTATTCAAATTCTATTCTACATTTCCTAATCAGTTTCTTGAGCCACCTTTGTTGTTTTCTATAAACTTCCCAATCCTCAGCATGATTGTTATTTCTGGCAACATTACAGGCCTTTTCTTTTAATCTATACAATCCGGAAATTGCTTTGTTAGCCATGGTTGATTGACCATTTTTGAGTTTTTGAACCTTGAAGGAATGTACAATTACAGTAAATCATGGAATCATTCGTTAAAGATATGCATTACCTATGTACAATCATATTGTCTAATATACTTCCAATCAGCCTCACCTATCCATAATTTCCTTTGTTCAGAATTAACACCCTTACTTTCAACCATAACATTTCATTACAAATATAGGATCTAAAATACAGGAGGGAAATAAACAGACAGAGGCTGTTGCTTGATAACTTCAATCTTGGAGATGAAGGAATTAATGTGTTCTTGTTTGTATTTGCCACTGGAAGGTGTGTAGTGAGATTTGAGAAGGCAATTTTGTCATGGATGAAACAGTCTGTGGGAATAGCATGGATGAAAGACCATAAACAACAGAGGAAATTAGGATATCAGAAATCAAAGGTAGAATTGAACAAATCAACAATATGGGATGGCTTATTATAAAATTCCTGTGCTAAGAAGACTTTTGGGTTGAAACTGAACTAAAATACTTCTGAGAATCATTAGTGCCAGGATAATGTGCGTGTGTACATGGAGGGCTTTGCAGAGATTGCAGTTAAGTGCACATTGATGGTTCTGCACAGAAATGATCATATACAATTGCACTGTTTAAACTTGTGACTGGGAGCAGATAATTTAATTCTTAGCCAGAGATGATGCATGGTACATCGGAGCAGAACAGAACATGTGAATAAAGACAAAAAGATGTTTGATTCTATGTTTTTCTTTTTCAGCTGGAACAAATTGAAAAGTTTTTTATTGCTGATGGTAGACAAAGCCTTTTGTTCTTCTATCAGGAAGTGGACCTTCCAGAAACAGGTTATTCTTTACTATATATGATATTGTTTGCAGCACTTAATTCAAAATCCTGTCTCACAAATTATTGAAGTTACATAAATAATCACATTCATTATAGTCAATTGCTACTTTATTTAAAAGCAACTTTGGTTTCTTAGTGCTGTCTTAAAGTTGAGAAGAAAGTCAAGCCCATCATTTCTATTTCACCTTTTATTCTACCCTTTTTAAAATTTTCTTTTCCCTTTACCACTCCTAAACTCCTCTTTACTGTGCCTCCTTTAAAGTGTTGCCATAGTGCCAAGCTTAATTTCTGTTTGATAAGTTTATAGCTTCCTTAAATATCTCTCTTGACTTTTTTGAGGGGCCCAATGAGACAATTGTCATTACCCCCATTCGAGCAGCAACCCTAACTGTTCTATGCTTATGTCTTATCAAGCTTCACATTCAGCACACCCACCGGGGGCCAATCTTGTTGATTTCATCCTTTATCTAAAGCATTCCTTTGAGTGATGGCCTGGCTGATTCTGCCTCTGGATCTGTTAGAGTGATGGATCCATACACCCTTTGGCCCAACTCCTTCATGTCAACCAGATTCCCAAAACTGAACTAGTCTCATTTGCCTAAGAGTGCCCTTATCCCTCTAAATCTTTCCTATCCATGTGCCTATCTAAATATCTTCTACATGTTGTAAGTGTACCAGCCTCTATCACTTCCTCTGACAGCTCATTCCAAATGTGCACCACCTCTTTATGAAAATGTTGCCCCTTGGATACATTTTAAATCTTTTCCTTCTCATCTTAAACCTATGCTCTCTAGTTTTGGACTCCCCTGGGGAAGAAATCTTAGCTATTCACCTTACCTATGCTCCTCATGATTTTATAAACCTTCAAAAAGTCAGCCTGACCCTCCTACACTCTGGGGCAAATATCTCAGCCTATCCAGCCACTTTTTATAAACTCAAACCCTCCAGTCTTGGTAACATCCTTGTAAATCTTTTTTGCGCCCTTTTCAGTTTAGTAACATCCTTCCTATAGCAGGGTGACCAGAATTGTATGCGGTGCTCAAATGTGGCCTTACTGATTCCTTGTACAGCCATAACATGACACCCCAATTCCTGTATTCAATGGTCTGACCAATGAAGACAAGCGTACCAAATGCCATCTTCACCACCCTGTCTACATGTGATTCTTTCAAGGAACTATGTATCTACACACTCGATCTCTCTATTTGACAATACTCCCCAGGTATTGGTAAAAATCCTAACTTGGTTTGTCTTAGCAAAATGCAATATCTCACATTTATCTAAATTAAACTTCACCTGACATTCCTCAGTCCACTAGCCCAGTTGATCAAGATTATGTTATACTCTTAAATAATCTTTTTCACCGTTCACTACACCGCCAATTTTGGTGTTATCTACAACTTAATAACCATGCTTCCTATATTGTCATCCAAATCGTTTATATAAATGACAAACAACAGTGAACTCAGCACTGATCTTCATGGAATACCACTGGTCACAGGCCTGCAGTCTGAATAACAACCCTCTACCACCACCCTCTGTCTCCTACCTTCAAGCTAATTTAGTATCCAATTGGCTAGCTCTCCCTGGATTCCACTTAATCTAATCTTACTAATCAGTCTACCATGTGGAACCTTGTTGAAGGCCTTGCTAAAGTCCATGTAGACAACATCTATCGCACTGACTTCATCTATTGTCTTGGTCATGTCTTCAAAAGACTCAATAAAGTTTGTGAGACACGATTTCCCACGCACAAAGCCATGCTGACTATCCTCAATTAGTCCTTGTCTTTCCAAATGCATGTAGATCCTATCTCTCAGATTCCCCTCCAATGACTTATTCACCTCTGACATCAGGCTTATTTGACTGTAGTTCCCTAGTTTTTCTTTGCAGCCTTTCCCAAATAATGGCACAGCATTAGCCACCCTCCTGTCTTCCAGCACCTCATCCATGGCTGTTGATAACACAAATATCTCAGCTAGAGGCCCTGCAATTTATTCCCTAGCTTCCCACGATGCCCTAGGATATATTTGATCATGTCTCAAGGATTTATCTAACCTTATGCATTTTAAGACCTACAGCACCTCCTCTTCTGTAATGTGGCCTCTATTCAAGACATCATTATTTATTTCCTGAGTTCTCTCCTTTCCACATCTTTCTCCACACTAAAACTGATGCGAAATATTCATTGTGGACCTCATCCATTTACTATGGCTCAACACATAATTGTCCTCGTTGATCTTTAAGGGGCATATTCTCTCCCTAATGTCTCTTTTGCCAATATTCTTCTAGAATTTCTTGGGATTCTCCTTAACCTTATCTACCAAAGCTGAATCATGTCCCCTTTTTCCCCTCTTGATTCTCCTCTTAAGGATACTCTTACACCCCTAAACTCCTCAAGGGATTCGCTTGATCCCAGCTGTCTCTACCTAACATGCGCTCTTTCTTTTCCTCAACCAGAGCCTCAATATTTCTAGTTATCCAATGCTCTCTACTCCAGCCAGTCTTGCCCTTCACATGAATAAGCTGTCTCCACATTGCTTTCTGCAATACTTGTCTTTGACATGGCTTTCAGCATGGAAAAGCTAATCTTTGATGATTATATTGATATTATGGCCTGGACCAATACCTGGCTGAGGGATGTTATCATTTTTCCACATATGTTACATCTGTTGCCAGTTCCAGTGCTAGTTGGAGTACTGTGTGCACAAGCACAAATGCAATGTATTGCATTGTTACATCACTAGCAAGTGATAAAAATGGTACTGCTCATACATTCATGGTGAGGAAACACCAGAGCACTCCTGAAAAATCTTAGAGGCTCCATTGGTTGGGGCATAGTAATGGGGTGGTGGAGTGGTGCAGAACAGGCTGGTAAAGGTGGAAGTGATGGTTCTCCTATTCCACGTTCCTGTTTGTGAAGGATCCTGTCACTATACCTCCTCCCTTGTTTTAAAACTGGACATGCAATTTTGATGAAGATATAACGTTCAAACATAGTGACGTGATCAGGATTTGTACAGATTGATACTGGCAAGCTTGAGATACTCGTGATAGAGAATGATGTCACGGAAGGCTCTGCACATCTGTTGACCACTGGGCATTTGCAGATCAATCTCAGTGCAGTCTTCAATAATGGAATTAATATGGGTGACACATTCAGAGTTGTAGAGTTGTACAGCATGGAAACAGAGTCTTTGGACCAATGGCAATACTCTCAATGTTTGATTAAATTAAGCTGCTACCACTGGCATAGTTCTACTATTTGCTCCACTCTTATTGTCACATTTGCCAAGCAGCTCATCACTAAATTTAGTCACAATCTGTTCTTGTACTCTGTTGTACTTTGTCCTGACACTTCAATTTGTCATCTCACAACTTATTTGAATTCCATGTTCTCTGCTGCCCATCTATTTATCATAAAATTCCCTCAACTACTGGGTGCACAGTGGCCCAGTGGTTAGCACTGCTGCCTCACAGCGCTAGGTTTGATTCCAGCCTCGGTTGACTGTGTGGAGTTTGCACATTCTCCCCATGTCTGCGTGGGTTTCCTCTGGGTGCTCAGGTTTCCTCCTGCAGTTCAAAGATGTGCAGGTTAGGTGGATTGGCCATGCTAAATTGCCCATAGTGTGAGGTGCATTAGTCAGGGGTAACTGTAGGGAAATGAGTCTTGGTGGGTTACTCTTCGGAGGGTCGGTGTGGACTTGTTGGGCTGAAGAGCCTGTTTCCACACTGTGGGGAATCTAATCTAGTCTAATCTAAATGTATCTTCACAGATTTGCTCCCTCAGCAGGCAAGCCTCAGTCATCTTGATTTCCATCAGGTTCTCTCTCCACGAAGTTCACTGCCATCCTGTTCTCCTTTACCTGTTATATAAATTTACCAACTGATACACATAACTAACTCATTGACTTTACCATTTCACGACATCCTTTATTTCAGGCACTGATGACACCTCTTTAAACACTTTCTTGTGTTGCTGTCCAGAGAATCATAGAATCCCTACAGTGTGGAAGCAGGCCATTCAGCTCACTGAGTCCACACCAACTCTCTGAAGAGCATCTAACCCAGACCCAACCCCATCCCTGTAATCCTGCATTTCCCATGGCTAATCTACCTAACGTACACATCCCTGGATGCTATGGGCAATTTAGCATTGTCAATCCACCTAACCTGCACATTACTGGGCTGTTGGAAGAAACTGGAGCACCCAAAGGAAACCCCTGTAGACTCTGTGAGAATGTGCAAACTCCACTTAGACAGTCACCCTAGGGTGGAATGAAACCTGTGTCCCTGGTTCCGTGGGGCAGCAGTGCTAAGCACTGAGTCATTATGCCCCTCCACTCACAACCCATGCCTCTTACCAATCCTTCTGTGTTCACCAATGGGAGAAAAAAGCTCTTCACTTCCCCCCCACTCCCCATCTCTTCGTTTACAGCTGTGTTATTGAAATACCGACGATCTAATCTTTGAACCTTGACGTAGAACCGTAAAGTATAGGAACAGGCACTTGTTGACCTATGTTGTCTAATGGTTAAGCAATGCTTTGATTTTAAAAATTCTCATCAGAGCTTTCAAATAACTTTCTGGTATTGCCCTTTCCAATCTCTGTAAACTCCGTTAGCTTACAACTCTCCAAGATCTTTGGCTCTTCTATCAGTTTGTACATCCCCAATTGGGATTTTAGGATGAGGATGCTTTCAATTGCCAAGACTCTGATATCAGAAATCTCTCCTTAAACCTCTTTGACTGTCCTTCTCTCTTACCTCTGTTAAGACGTTGGGTAAAAACTAATTATTTGATCAAGCTTTTGGTCATCTTTCCTAACATGTCTTTATGTGGTTCAGTGTCAAATTTGTTTAATAATGCTGCTGTGAAACACCTTGCAACTCTTTTAATATGATATATAACTTCAAATTGTAGTTACTTGAGCTTTAATCCATGCTTCTTTTGAATAGTCCCTCATGATCAATTTAAGACCCATTAATAAGAGACTACGGAACTGATGAAATTAATATGTTATAAGGAGAAAGCTAAAGAGATGTGGAAAAATAGCCTTTCAAGGATGGGAATAGCTAAATAAAATCTAAATAGTAAATTCTGAATGGCTAACTAGTTTTTAATTTAAGTTTTGGTGTATTTCAGATTGTTTACAATAGCATTAAACCGTCTGTTTTGAATCATCTGTATATGTAATACAATTTGATGTTAATTTTGATGAAATGCATATACTTTATAAATACTCATTATTTTTTGGAATTTAAATCTTAAATTACTTCTGTGAAATACTTTATTTAAAATAATGGGCAGAAACTCCTTCTGAAACAATAGCTAAATCCAGCAATTGTCAGAAATCACTTGATTGCAGACTGCTATGGTTTTAATGGAAAGAAATTTATACTGTAGTCTTTGCAATTGGTAGGGTAACATTGTATAGTCATTGGGTTTGTTTTCAGTTCAGAGAATGTAAGGTTGAGCAAGTTTTTTACAATTCAGTTCAGAAGACACCAGAGTTGGATTTAGAAGCAAGCCTAGTTTCTCTCAGAGAAGGAGTTCAGGGCAAGTTCATGGGAGAAATTGCCTCAGCAGAAGTGTTTGATTTGTGAAATTTCTAAACCAGGTGAGAAAGTTTAGATTCTTGATTTGTAAAAAATTCAAGTTGGCATTCTTGGAAAAGACTCATCAAGTTGTCTTCATAGTCCATTGTAATCAGCCTGAATCCTAAAGAGTTGAGATGGGAGTGTGATTTCCTAGTTTTGGTTTCTGTAATTGATAGTGTTGGGGAGCAGTTTGAGTCCTTGTTTTCTGTTTTGAGATCTTTCTGGGAGTGTTCTATATTTAGCTTTTTTTAAACTTTTTTTCCTATAATAAACTTCTGATTTGTGATGAAGAAAAATATGCAGCTTTGTGTGAATATGTCTCAGAGATGAACCATCATGTTAACTAACTAAACAACATCTATCAAACCAGATTTCATCCTGGCATCTGATTTGTCCACTATCACTGGAGTCATAACAATATTATGATCAAATCATTATTAAGTATTGAATCACTGTTAGTACTAATGAATAATTTCAGGGCAGGTTTAGGCACATATTGTTTTCAACAATTGTTTGAATTTATTTTCTAGTTGTTCTCGGGGCAAGCGGACCCATGCCAGGCTCTTCAAGCTATGGTAAAGTGTTAAAGCTGTTTCTTACTGATGGCAAGCAAGCTGCTTTGACTGGAATTTGTATTGCCTTTCTACGAGGCAATACCAACAGAGCTATCACATGTGAAAACATATACAGGGTAAATTTTGAAAAAAAAAAGTCATTCTGGTCTTGTGATTATTTCAGGATTTTGATACAGTGACTGTATTGTGTCTCCAAGTCAAGATGGTTTATAGCTCAAATGTAATGCTATCTGAGTACATTCTAGCCTTGTCCTGTAGATGCTGGAGATTGCAGGTTCAGAAGGTGCTGTCAAAGAAATCTTGAAGAGTCACTGCCGTATATTCTGTGGCTAACAAATTGCAGCTACTGTAAACTGATAAAAGAAGTGACCATATTTAGATTTATGGATTAAAATGTCAATTAAAAGGAATTCCTTGTATTGGATAATGTTGAGCTTCCTGAGTGTTATTGGATCTGCATCTCTCTCCAATGAATAATATTCCAATGCACTCTTAATTTATGCCATATAAGCAGTGAAGAGGCTTTGCAATATTTTGATTTGCAATTCATAGAGTGTATTTGGGACATTTTATCAAACAGTATGTTGTGAGCCAATCAGGAATAAAGATATTTTAGATTTGGCGATGTCTAATGAGGCAGATTCAATAAGTGATGTCAGAGTAAAAGATCCCCTAGAAAACTATGAACACAACGTGGAAGAATTTAATATTCAGTTTGGGAGGGAGGAATATGTGTCAGAAACAACTGTGCTAAACACTAAGTAAGGGTACTTACAAAGGAATGAGGGAAGGCCTATCTAAAATGGACTGGAAAGCTGTTTGGTGGCAAAGACAGTTGAGAACAAATGGCAAATTTTTAAAGAAATAGTTCATGGTTCACAACAAAGATATCATTATTAGCAATCACTGGCTAACAGGTATGACTGTCCACCTAGGAAATTCCTTGTCACTGATCAAAGGTATATCCCTTTGAGAAAGAAGGATTCTGGGAAAGGGATAAGCCAACCATGATTAACAGGGAAGTTAAGGCTAGCACCAAATTTAAAGAAAAATATACAGGGATTGTGAAAGTCTTAAAAAATCAAAAATACCCCAATACAATAGAGAGACAAGATAAAGTTTGAGGGTAAACTTGTAAGTAATGTCAAGATGGATAATCTGAGCTTCTTCAAATATATAAAAAGTAAGACACAGACCAATGTTAATATAAGTCCCTTAGAGAAGGAGGTTAGGTATATAATAATGGGAAACCAGAAAATGTTGAATGAGTTGAACATATACTTTGTAGCCATCTTCACAGTAGAAGACACTAATAATATTTCAAAATTGCCAAACAGTTAAGAAGCAAAATGGAGAGGAAATAATAAATAAATAGCACTAGAAAAGAAATGCAAGGGTAACTATTGGGGCTAAATACTAATATGAACCTTCAACTTGAAGGGATGCATGTAAGATATTCCAAGATTTTCCAATGCATTTGATAAGACACTACACATCAGGCTGCTTAATAGGATAAGAGCCCCTGGTGTTGGAGTTAGTGTATTAACAAGGATAGAGGACTGGCTAACTAAAAGAAGACAGAGAATTGACGTTATGGATGTATTTTCAGGAAGGCAACCTGTAACTAGTGGAGTGCCACAGGAGTCAGTGCTGGGGCCATAGCAGTTTACAACATATATTAAAGACCTGGATGAGGAAAATGAAAGTATTGGAATAAAGTTTGTGATGAAACAAAAGTAGTTGGGAAGGCAAGTTAGCAGGATAATTCCTGCAGAGGAAAAAGACAGGCTAAGTAAATGGGCAAAAACTTGGCAACTAGAATATAAGGCAGAAGAACATGCGAATGCGACCTTTGGCAAGAAGAATAGAGGAGCTGAATGTTAATTAAATGGAGATAAACTGCAAAAAGCTACAAAACAGTGGGTTTTGGGAGTCCTCATACATGAATCATAAAACACTGGCATACAATTTCAGCAAATATTAGGAATGGCAAATAGAATGTTGACCTTTATTTCAAAGGAAATGAAGTATAAAAACAGTGACATATTCTTAAAACTATACAAGACACTAATCAGACCACAGCTGGAATACTGTGGACAGTTTTGGAACCCTTACCTAAGGAAATTTATACCAGAATAGGAGGCAGTCTATAAAAGATTCACTGGGTTGAGTAGGTTGGGCCTGTACTCATAGAAGTTTACAAGAATGAGAAGCAACTTTGTTAAATGTGCAAGATTCTTACGGCACTTAGCAGGGTGGGTGCAAAGAGGCTGTTTTCCCTTGTGGGAGAGTCTCGGACCAGAGGGCATAATCTCAGAATAACGAATCGCCCATTCAAGATGGAGATAAGAACAAATTTCTTTTTCAGAGGGTAGTGAGTCTATGGAACTCTTTACTGCAGACATTGGGTTGTTAAGTACGTTCAAGGCTAAGATAGGTCGATTTTTAATCATTAAGATAATCAAGGGTGATGGGGAAAAGGTAGGAAAGTGGAGTTGTGGAAGATCTCATGTGGCATAATTATTCCTTGCTGTTAATTAGTCCCAGGTTTTGCAGCATGCTGCATAGATTGTTCAGATAATGTATCAGTGTGCAATCAGGAAGAGCAGCTTCACAGCTGACATTATACTGGAGAGAAGCACTGATTGATGAAGCACTGAGAGTGGTTGGGCGTGAGACACTACCATGAAGGATTCCTTCAATAAGGTGAGGTATTTTGTATTCGAAGAATCACAATCATTTTCCTCTCCAATCACTGAAGGATTTCATTCTGATCCTAAGTGAATTCAGTTTTACAGGTTTCTCTGGAGTCACAGAAAAACACTGACGAGACATCATTCTCATGCAGCAAAAATGAAAATACATTTTATACAATGACTAATTAATTCTACAAGAATTCGAGTTGAAGCTGACATACAGAAATGTAAAGCAGCAGTTTATTTTCCCCAGAACTCATGAATTTAAATGGAACCATGTGAAGGAAGGTTTACTGGAAAGACAGCACATTGCTGAATATTTGCTGAATATCAAGGGAGCTGGACATGAAAATTTATTCACTGGAACTATTATTATGAATTAATTTAGAGTTTAGTCTCACTCTGAAAGTAATTTTTTAACATCTCTAAAAAAAATATAAGGAGATGTTCCCAAAAATAAATTATTCTAAATCTTCCCTGGAATATTGTTTTCAGCACCTTGAATATTTGTGGAAGTGAAATCCTTGTCAGTATTTTTTCTGGTAAACAAATTAGTTCACTTATATAAAAATTCTCTCTGTACTTTAATAAATTAATTAAATTTAAATAACTAAAGGATATATTAAAATGTAGCAGAAAACACTTGTGTTCAAATGTATCAGTGTTTCAGATGTTCCTCAGAATTGTTCCTTCTCTGCAGCTGTTATTTTACCAGAGACAAAAAAAAACTGCAGATGCTGGAATCCAAAGTAGATAAGCAGGAGGCTGGAAGAACACAGCAAGTCAGGCAGCATCTGGAGGTGGAAAAATCGACATTTCATGTGTAACCCTTTTTCAGGACTAGGGGTGTGTGTAGGGGAAGCTGCAGATAAAAGGGGAAGTGGGGCAGGGTGGTGAAGTGGGGATAAGTGAAGACAGGCAAAGGGTACAACCCGGTTGGTCAATGGGAGGAATGAATCTGGTAGGTGGCTGGGAGGAGTGGAAGGGAAGGGGAGGGGCTGGGAAGGGAGTTAGAGGAAGGGAAGGGACGTTATTTGAAATTGGAGAGCTCAATGTTGAGTCCTCTGGGCTGTAGGCTGCTGAGGCAGAAGATGAGATGTTGTTACACAATTTGTGGTTTGATTCATTGTGGCAATGGAGGAGGCCAAGGATGGTCATGTCAGAAAGGGATTGGGAAGGGGAATTAAAATGGGCAGTGACTGGGAGGTCTGGTTGGCTCCTCCAGGCCTGGCTGAGATGCTCGGTGAATCATTCCCTAAGTTTACATTTGGTCTCCCCGATGTAGAGAATTCCATATTGGGAGAACCTGATGTGGTAAACTTGGTTGGAAGAGAGACAGGTGAACCTCTGTCTTACCTGGAAGGACTGTTTGTGGCCCTAATGGAGATGGGGTGGGGGTGGGGTGGTGTGCCAGCTGATTTTGCATCTTTTCCGGTTGCAGGGAAGGTACCTGGGTATTTGGGGGGTGTTGGTGGGGAGAGTTGTGCAAACCAAGGATTGTCAAAGGGAACGGTCCTTGCGGAAGGCAGAGGGGAGTGTGGGGAGGACAAGGTATTCTTGATGGTGGGGTCTAGTTGGAGTTGGCAAAAGTGTTTAAGGATGATGCGTTGGATGTGGAGACTGGTGGGCTGATAGGGGAGGACAAGGGGGACCTGTCTTTATTGCATTGGGGGCGCAGTTTAGAGCAATGGAATGGGGAATGGAGGTGGTGCAGTGGAGGGCTGTCTAAATGACAGAGAGAGGAAAAGCAAATTGTTCAAAATAGGTAGACATCTGGAATGCTTGGGAGGGGAATGTCTCCTCGTCTGAGCAGATGAGGCAGAGGCGGAGGAATTGGGAGAACGGAAGGAGTTCTTGCAGGGTACTGAGAGGGAGGAGATGTAGTCCAGGTAGTCATGAGAGTCCGTGTGTGTGTGTGTGTAGTAAATGTCCATCTGGAGACTGTCACCAGAGATGAAAATGGAAAGGTCAAGAAAGCGGAGAAAATGTCTGAGATGGACCAAGTGAATTTGAAGGCGGGGTGGAAGCTGTGGGCAAAGTCAATGAACTGTTCCAGGTTAGCCTGGGTGCAGGACGCTACACTGATGCAATCATTGATGTAATGGCGGAAGAGTTGGGGCACAGCGTAAGTATTGAAGAGGAACTATTTGACCTAGCCAGCAAAGAGGCGAGTATAGCTGGGGCCCAACCAGGTGCTCATTGCCACCCCCTGGATTTGGAGGAAGAGGGAGTGTTAAAGGAAAAGTTATTCAGGGTGAGGCCTCCGCCATCCCCTTTATCTGCTCCTCCCTCTATACCCATTCCCAGTCCTGAAGAAGGGTTACACCAGAAATGTTGACTTCTCTATCTCCTGATGCTGCCTGGCTTGCTGTATTTTTCCAGCCTCCTGCCTGTCTATTTTGTTACTTCACCAGAAGCACAGCTGAATCCTATTTGGTTGGTAAAGTAATGCTAATGGAGTGGGAGCAACTCTGAGGAATTTTGATTCTTGTTGAGAGTCATTTTAGCACAAAAGCAAAAACTATGAATGTTGGAAATCTGAAATAAAACCAGAAAAACTTGGAAATACTGAACTCAGATAGAGAGACAGAAAAGCAGAGTTAATGTTTCAAGACTGATCTTTTTGATCAGAGACAATGGAAGGTCATCAGCTTGAAAAATGAATCCTGTTTCTCTCCCCACAGACTAAAGGAGAATAATTTTGACCCTACTGTTACTTAATTCTGTTTGACCCCAAATTTTAAAGTTTTGATTTATTTTTATTTGTTCATGTGGACAAATAAATGTGGATGTCTCTGGATAGGCCAGCATTTATCTCGGATCCCTAATTGCCTGCGAGAAGGCAGTGATGAGTTGCCTTCTTGAACCACATGGGTAGAGGTGAGGGGGTAGATTTTAGGTACACTCACTGTTTAGAACAGAATTCCAGCACTTGATCCATAAAATAATGGCAATGTAGTTCCAAGTCAGGATGAGGTGTAGCTTGGAGGATAATTTGCAATTCACTGCAATATAATTAATTGTTTTGATTTTTAAAAATCTTTTACTTTATAATTTCAGAATATAAGCTGATGATGTGTAACCTTGTATGGGAATGAAGAGAAAATTAAAATTCATCTCTCGCTTTCTTTCAATTTTTCTTTCTGTACTTCCCCAAGTCTCACATTCCACAGGTATGATGTTAAAGGAGCCTAAATCATATGGGCTATGGTGAGAAACGTGGTAGAATTACATGAGAAGTCCAGTGAGGCCTATGTTGATATTGGGAACAACTTGAATCTTTCTTGCAAGGCCCAGGTATCAAGAAGAGATTTTCACTGGGAAGTGAAGTATTGCCTGTTTGGTGGCATTATGTTTGCTAATGACCTTAGTAATGATGCATCTCACCCTTTCCAGCTGAGCAAACTGGATGCCAAGTATTCTTGAAATGGAAGTCAGAGTGGATAGTAGGTGACTTCAATTTGCTGCTTGCTCCAAAGGACCTCCATGTTGGAAACCAGGCACCAACATCTTAGGGCATGATCCATGGATATCAGCTGTGCACACCATCATCCATTGGCATCTGGCATGTGCCAGCTTCTAAGAAGCAGCATTGCCCATCTCTGATTCATTTCGGGAACACTTCAGCACTTTAGTGCTACACCTTGGGATGCAATGGAAACTACTGAAATGTTGCAGCAAGGACACTGTGTGCTCAGGGACACACACCCAGCTCACAGACTGGATCAGACTGCATCTCTGGGCTGTTTGCTTGTTCTCTTAGTGCTCCCACTTCGAACATACCAGAATGCTCATGGCATCCTTGCCTTGCCTTTCTGTGCCTTGACCATCAGCCAAATATATAAGGCTCACAGTTTGGCTGTAATACCTTGCCATTAAACATAGACACAAAGCCAGGAAGTTTGTTATGATTGTTAGTGGGATTCAGTCAAGTAAAGAGAGCTAGCCTTTGGTCTTGGGTCCTGGCACAATATGTCAAGAATAGCCTTGATACCAGTCCAGGAGCTTGGACACAGTTAGCTTCTTGGGGTGATCAGAGTCAGGGTCTTCTTGTGGTGAGGAGCATAATTTCAGGCTTCTTGACTGCTTCTGTCCTATTGTTGGCTATTTTGCTCCTGAATTGAAAGAGAGAGAGAGAGAGAAAGAGAGAGAGAGAGATAGATAAGGAAGATGAAAGTCAATGGTACAGCCATTACCTTTGGTGCAGATGAGGAGGTAGCATGCGGGCAGTCAGGGTTACTGGCTTTTGGGGTTGAGGTAGGTGACTGAATGTGAGAAGATGTTTCAGATAACAGAGAGAATGGAGGAAGCTGATCTAGCGACAAAGCTCATTGACCTTCTTCCAAATTGTTCTCCAGACAATTGAGACTGTATCTGGGCAGCAACCTTGGACCAGGCTGGCACGGTTTGGTTTTTTTGACCTCCTTTGCTGGTCCTGGTGAAGGGAAATATCCTGCCTTTGCACCGTCAGTCCACCAGGACCTCCAGTTCTCTGCCCACAAAGCAAGGCACTGATTTTGCCTCTGTGTCATTTCAGGGACAAGCATCAAGAAACGTACAGGGCAGCTGCGCACTAGCAACACTTGTTTTGCTGTACAACAGCTTTTTTTAAAGATGGTGCCAGTGATACTAGTCAACCCTGGGTTATACTAGCATTGGGAAGTTGTTCTGGGCATGGGGGTGTTGGTGGACTGGGGCTAGCTCCGGGTAAGAGAGGCACCGAAGATGTGGGGTGTGAAGTTATCAAAGCAAACCACAGATGCTGCCAGACCTGCCAAGTTTCTCCAGCATTTTTGGAGTTAATGAGGCATGTTTGGTAAGATACAGCAAGAGATCTCGTTGGGCCTTGCACAGAGCATTCTCCAGGAGACCTGAGTAAATTAGTCAAAAATAGTAAGATACAGCTCCTTCTCTCTTTCACTTTCTGTTTGTACTTCATTCTGTCTCCCTCTTTATTTCTTCTATATGGCTCATGCAGTTTCATTGTCCAATCTATAGCCAGATCTTTCAATCATTTTCTTGCAGTCCCTTCCTCTGTTAAAGAACAACCCACTCTCCTTTCATTTGCTCTTCATGCATTATGAAGTACTAACTGAACTGTAGTACATTTATCTAGAAAGTCACATTTTTTTTGTACTAGTTGATAAGTGTCTTTTTTCTTTTAAGTAAACATCTTTTATTTTCTAGGAAGTAAGTTTCAGTGTCTTGGATGCTGGAAGAATTGGATTGTTGAAATCTGTTGAACAACTGTTGGGTGATGCATTTTTACCAGTGCTGAAGAATATGAATCAAGGATGGGGACAGTTGAACAAGCCTGAATCTATGACAATTAGACAAGAATTTTTGAATTCACTGGATGGGTTCATCAACACACTCTCTGCAGCACAGCAGAATCTGGCTAAAGAGGTAAAAAATCTAATCTGTTCTAAAAATTTTGTCCACTTAGCAGAACAAATAATGAAGGAAAAGAATGGACCACAGCTGTGGAGAAAGAATAGGGTATGGTAAAGTGTGATGTGGACATGATTGGCAGAATGACCACATCTTGCATTGTAATTTTCTATGGTCCTCTCCAAAATTGCGTATTATTTAGTGAATGGGGTGTAGTAACATAGTGGTTGTTAGTGAAGCAGTAATCCAGAAATCTGGAATAAATCAAATGCTGGCAAATAGTATTAGATCGGATTGGGTTGTCTGGTCGTTGTGAATGAGTTGGACTGAAGAGTCTGTTTCAATGCTGTATGACTCTGTGACTAAATGATTCAGGTGAAATCTCATCATGGAGGCTAGGGCATTCAAATTTAATTTAAAAACATTGAAATGAAAGAATAATATTGGTAACAGTTACTATGAAACTGACAGGTTGTTGTAAAAATTCATCTGGTTCAATAATGTTTTTTAGGGAAGAAAATCTTCCATCTTACAGGTCCGTGACTTGAGAACCACAGAACTGTGATTGTCTATTGATTGGCTACTGAAATAGACTATCAATCCACTCAGTCGAGAGTGTAGTGCTGGAAAAGAACAGCAGGTCAGGCAGCATCTGAGGAGCCGGGGAATCCTGTTCCAATAATGCTGTCTGACCTACTGTGCTTTTCCAGCATCACACTCTTGACTCTGACCTCCAGCATCTGCAGTCCTCACTTTCTCCTATTAATCAACTCAGTTACATATGATATCACCTTCTCATGGACAATTCGGGAGTAATTGCTGTCCTTATCAGTGGTAGAAAAATTTTGAAATTAATGAAAAAAGTCAATCTTGATTGGAGTCATAGAGTCATAGAGATGCACAGCACGGAAACAGATCCTTCGGTCCAACTCATCCATGCCGACCAGATACCCGAACCTAATCTAGTCCCTTTTGCCAGCACCTGGCCCATATCCCTCCAAACGCTTCCTATTTATATACCCATCCAGATGCCTTTAAAATGCTGTAATTGTACCAACCTCTACCACTTCCTCTGGCAGCTCATTCCACACACACCACCACCCTCTGCATGAAAACATTGCCCCTTAGGTCCTTGTGATATCTTCCCTCTCTCACCTTAAACATATGCCCTCTAGTTCTGGACTCTCTGACCCCAGGAAAAGGATTTTGTCTATTTACTCTACCAATGCCCCTCATGATTTTATAAACCTCTATAAGGTCACCCCTCAGCCTTCAACGCTCCAGGGAAAACAGTCCAGCCTATTCAACATCTCCCTATAGCTCAAATCCTCCAACCCTGGCAACATCCTTGTAAATCTTTTCTGAACCCTTTCAAGTTTCACAACATCTTTCCAATAGGAAGGAGACCAGAATTGCATGCAAAATTCCAACAGTGGCCAAACCAATGTCCTGTACAGCCGCAGCATGACCTCCCAATGCCTGTACTCAATACTCTAACCAACAAAGGAAAGCATACCGAGCGTCTTCTTTACTATTCTATCTATCTGCGACTCCACTTTCAAGGAACTATGAACCTGCACTCCAAGATGTCTTTGTTCAGCAACACTCCCTTGGACCTTACCATTTAGTGTATAAGTCTTGCTCTGATTTGCTTTTCCAAAATGCAGCACCTCACATTTATCTAAGTTAAACTCCATCTGCCACTCCTCAGCCCACTGGCCCATCTGATCAAGATCCTGTTGTGCTCTGAGGTAACCTCCTTCGCTGTCCACTACATCTCCAATTTTGGTGTCATCTGCAAACTTACTAACTATACCTCCTATGTTCACATTCAAATCATTTATGTAAATGATGAAAAGTAGTGATCCACTTAGCACTCCACTGGTGACAGTCTGAACCACCACCACCCTCTGTCTTCTACCTTTGAGCCAGTTCTGTATCCAACTGGCAAGTTCTCTCTGTATTCCATGAGATCTAACCTTGCTAACCAATCTCCCATGGGGAATCTTGTCAAATGATCATGTCCACTGCTCTGCCCTCATCAATCTTCTTTGTGATTTCTTCAAAAAACAATCAAGGTTTGTGGGACATGATTTCCCACGCACAAAGCTATGTTGACTATCTTGATTCAGTTCTTGCCTTTCCAAATATATGTAAAACCTATCCCTCAGGATTCCCTCCAACAACTAGCCCACCACCGATGTCAGGTTCACCGGTCTATAGTTCCCTGGCTTTTCCTTACCACCTTTCATAAATAATGGTACCACATTAGCCAACGTCCGGTCTTCCGGCACCTCACCTATGAATATCGATGACTCAAATATCTCAGCAAGGGGCAATCACTTCTCTAGCTTCCCACAGAGTTCTAGGGTACACCTGATCAGGTCCTGGGGATTTATCCACTTTTATGCATTTCAAGACATCCAGCACTTCCTCCTCTGTAATATGGACATTTTTCAAGATGCCGCTATCTACTTCCCTGCATTCTATATCTTCTGTGTCCTCCTCCACAGTAAACACTGGTGCAAACCACTTGTTTAGTATCTCCACCATCTCCTGAGGCTCCACACATAGACCGCCACCCATGATCTTTGAGGGGCCCTATTCTCTCCCCAGTTACTCTTTTATCCTTACTGTATTTATAAAAACCCTTTGGATTCTCCTTAATCCTATTTGCCAAAGTTATCTCATGTTCCCTTTTTGCCCTCTTGATTTCCCTCTTAAGTATATTCCTACTGCCTTTATACTCTTCTAAGGATTCATTTGATCTCTCCTGACATATGCTTCCTTCTTTTTCTCAACCAAACCCTCAATTTCTCTTGTCATTCAGCATTCCTTACATCTATCAGCCTTGCTTTCCACCCTAACAGGAATATACTTTCTCTGGATTCCCATTTTCTCATTTTGGAAGGCTTCCCATTTTCCAGCCGCCCCTTTACCTGTGAACATCTGCCCCCAATCAGCTTATGAAAGTTCATGTCTAATATAATCAAAATTAGCCTTTCTCCAATTTAGAACTTAAACTTTTAGATCTGGTCTATCCTTTTCCATCACTATTTCAAAACTAATAGAATTATGGTTGCTGGCCCCAAAGTGCTCTCCCACTTACACCTCAGTCACCTGCCCTGCCTTATTTCACCTCTTCTCTAGTAGGTGCATTCACATACTGAATCAGAAAATTTTCTTGAACAAACTTAACAAATTCCTCTCCATCTAAACTCTTAACATTATGACAGTCTCAGTCTATGTTTGGAAAGTTAAAATCCCCTACCATAACCACCCTATTATTCTTACAGATAGCTGAAATCTCCTTAGAAATTTGTTTCTCAACTTCCCATTGACTATTAGGGAGTCTATAATACAATCCCAATAAGGTGATCATCCCTTTCTTATTTCTCAGTTCCACCCAAATAACTTCCCTGAATTTATTCCCAGGAATATCCTTCCTAAGTACAGCTGCAATGCTATCTCTTATTGGAAATGCCATCCCCCCTCCTCTCTTGCTTCTCTTTCTATCCTTCCTGTAGCATTTGCATCCTGGAACATTCAGCTGCCAGTCCTGTCCATCCATGAGCCATGTTTCTGTATTTGCTATGATATCCCAGTCCCATGTTCCCAAACGTGCCCCTGAGTTCATCTGCCTTCCCTGTTAGGTCCCTTGCATTGAAGTATCAGTCCTACCTTGTTCTCTGATTTTGTTCCTTCCTGCCCTGACTATTTGACTCATTCCCTTTCCCAAATGTACCAGTGTCAGATTGATCTCTTTCGTGATAAAAACTTTGATCCACTGTTTTGGGTTGAATGCTTGCTATATGGCTGTTCTGGAATTCCTGCGAATTTCAGCCAACTCCGAGGGACGTTGAATTTGTTTCGCTGTTTTTAGGTTCGATTAGAGCAATGTGTTTTGGAAGAGCTGAGGAACCTGAAAGGGCCAACTGATGTTGGTACAATTTCTCCAGAAATGTTGAAACAAGCCGAAGAATGTCTGAAAATTTGGATGAAGCAAATTGAGCAGGTCAGGAATGGGGATTTCTTTTAGCACTTACAGACCTCAGCTCTTTTTACACAGATTTCAGTAAAAACATTTCTGGCCTGAGGGTTTCTGCACCCCCGCCTCACTATGAATTTGGCACAGCCCTCCCCGACATTCACTACAGAGAAAAATGGGAACCCAAAAAAAATTTACTATCATTAATTTGGCATTTGAAATGGTGAATTTGGCGCCACTTCAAAACCTAATGGCCATGTTGAAAACTTAGATCACTTGTAAGTTTAGGCCAGCCCTGAGTGAAAAGTTGTAATGCTTTACAATTCGAAGACTTCTTTGGGCCAGATTCAATATCAGAATGTCAGGAGGACCAAATGGGAAGTGTGTGGAGCCACACATGTAAAATGCCTCTTATCATTTTCCCCTGGTTGGGAAATGTGGTGCACTCTGACCTGACACATACTTTAGACTTCAGTTCACTATTTAAAAGCCTGCTTCCAGTATAATTTTTCCTTATTTTGCTATTTTCATTAGAATCATAGAGTTATAGAGATGTACAGCATGGAAACAGACCCTTCGGTCCAACCCGTCCATGCCGACCAGATATCCCAAACCAATCTAGTCTCACCTGCCAGCACCTGGCCCATATCCCTCCAAACCCTTCCTATTCATATACCCATCCAAATGCCTCTTAAATGTTGCAATTGTACCAGCCTCCACCACATCCTCTGGCAGCTCATTCCATACACGTACCACCCTCTCTGTGAAAAAGTTGCCCCTTACATCCACTACATCTCCAATTTTATTGTCATCTGCAAACTTACTAATTGTACCTCTTATGCTCGCATCCAAATCATTTGTGTAAATGACAAAAAGTAGAGGGCCCAGTCCCGATCCTTGTGGCACTCCACTGGTCAAAGGCCTCCAGTCTGAAAAACAACCCTCTACCACCACCTGCTGTCTTCTACCTTTGAGTCAGTTCTTTATCCAAATGGCTAGTTCTCCTTGTATTCCATGAGATCTAACCTTGTTAACCAGTCTCCCATGGGGAACCTTGTCAAACGCCTTACTGAAGTCCATATAGATCACATCTACTGCTCTGCCCTCATCAATCTTCTTTGCTACTTCTTCAAAAAACTCAATCAAGTTTGTGAGACATGATTTCCCATGCATAAAGTCATGTTGACTGTCCCAAATCAGTCCTTGCCTTTCCAAATACATGTACATCCTGTCTCTCCGGATTCCCTCCAACAACTTGCCCACCACCGAGGTCAGGCTCACCGGTCTATAGTTCCCTGGCTTGTCTTTACCGCCCGTCTTAAACAGTGGCACCACTTTTGCCAACCTCCAGTCTTCCAGCACCTCACCTGTGACTATCGATGATACAAATATCTCAGCAAGAGGCCCAGCAATCACTTCTCTAGCTTCCCACAGAGTTCTTGGGTACACCTGATCAGGTCCTGGGGATTTATTCACCTTTAACTGTTTCAAGACATCCAACACTTCCTCCTCTGTAATCTGGACATTTTGCAAGATGTCACCATCCATTTCCCTACAGTCTATATCTTTCATATCCTTTTCCACAGTAAATACTGATGCAAAATATTCATTTAGTATCTCCCCCATTTTCTGTGGCTCCACACAATGGCTGCCTTGCTAATCTTTGAGGGGCCCTATTCTCTCCCTAGTTACCCTTTTGTCCTTAATATATTTGGAAAAACCCTTTGGATTCTCCTTAATTCTATTTTCCAAAGCTATCTCATGTCCCCATTTTGCTCTCCTGATTTCCCTCTTAAGTATACTCCTACTTTCTTTATAATCTTCTAAGGATTCACTCGATCTACCCTGTCTATACCTGACATATGCTTCCTTCTTTTTCTTAACCAAACCCTCAATTTCTTTAGTCATCCAGCATTCCCTATACCTACCAACCTTCCCTTTCACCCTGACAAGAATATACTTTCTCTGGATTCTTGTTATCTCATTTCTGAAGGCTTCCCATTTTCCAGCCATCCCTTTACCTGCAAACATCTGTCTCCAATCAGCTTTTGAAAGTTCTTGCCTAATACAAGTGGGTTGGTTCCAGAAGGTTATGGAAGTTATACCAGGCAAGTTCCCTCAGATTTGTCAATCTTAAGGAAATTATTAAATGAAAATTAGACAAATATGTCAGTTTATAAACTTTCAACTATAGTAAATTGAGACTTTTTTTTGTCACCATTGATCTATTAAGATCCCTAAAAAAAACAACATGCAACACATGATCAACTATCTGTGGTAAACCAAACTGGAATGGGTACTAAAATGTCCTTTTGTGTGAGCGTTTGAAAGTGGAATAGTCTCTGCTGCTAATAATCTCTTCATCTCAGGTACTTACTGAAAGTGAACAGGTGCGGAAGGAGGCTGATGACATTGGACCACGAGTTGAGCTGGAATACTGGAAGCACCGTCTGACCAGATTCAATTACCTGAGCCAGGAGATTCAGCGAGGAGATGTTAAAACCATTCTTGGAATCCTCACAGCTACTAAATCAAAGCTATTGAAGGTCTGAATAAAAGTATTCTTACTTATTGAGACATTTAACTCCTATACACTTATTAAACATTTTCACTGCACCTATTTAAGTTCTATACAGAGTTTAAGGACAGTAAAAGTACTAGACTTTCAGGTATTGTGTTGGCCTTTTCTTTGGTTTATCAGACAACAGACATGCTTTCTTTGGAAGCTTTAAAACCACATTGTCTCTCTGAGAGTGTTTCCTCACCCACAAGAAGTAGATAATTCAGGCGAATAACGATCAAAACTTTTCTTGTTTTGGGGGAGAGGGAAATATGTAATAGTTTCCAGACTGTGATTTATAGGCTTACCGTATACACTTGAGTAAAAGTCAATCTCAGATAAAAGTCCACCCCCCCATTTCTGGCCAAAAAATCTGGAATTTTCCATATATCTTGTGTAAAAGTTGACCCTAATTCTTCACAGATAACACATCAACATTTGTGAATCATGGTATTATCCTGTATATAAAGGTTATGCTGAGGAAATTAATTCTCTTCTCGTGCTACTATGTGTTTGATGTACAATTCACACCAATTTGGCGTGAAAGTTTAAGATGCATCAGGTCAAAGTCATGTGGCAACCTCCCTTTGAGTGCAGCTCAGTTGAGTTCAGTCCACTTGCAGCACTCATGGAATACAGTCATATTACCACAATTTGTTGTGGTTTTTTTTCTTTATTTTATGAGAGATCAATTGGGTTTCTCCTAATGATACAGTATATTGGGCTGTAGCATGAATTCCAGCCCCTCAAAAGTAGTATCCATGTAAAAATCAACCCCATGAATTGAACCTTAAATAATATTCTAAAAAACTTCAACTTTTACATGAGTCTGTACGATATATTCCTTCTTGAAGTAGTTACATTGTCATAGAATCATACAGAACAGAAGAGACCTTTCAGCTCATCGAGTCCGCACCAACAAATAAACTAATCTAAATTTACACTAGTCCCACTTCCCAGCACTTAGCCCATAGTATTGAATGTCATGATATTTTAAATGCTCATCCAAGAATATTATAAAGTTTGTGAGATTTCCCACTTCAATTACCTTCTGAGGCAGTAGATTCCAGGTTCTCTCTGTTCCTCTGAGCTTCCTAGCATTCTGCCATTCATGGAATATTGCTACTTCTTCCAAAGTGCATCATCTCACACTTACCAGAGTTAAATTCCATCTGCCCATCTGACCAGTCCCATCCTCCTGTAACTCACTGTCAGCTACCTGGTTAACCTTTGCATAATTTGCAAGCTTAATTATCATTATTGCGCATTTTTTCATGTATCATTCATATAAATCGTAAATAAAACGGGAGCCAGCACTGATCCCTGTGGTGTGTCACTGGACACTGACTTCCAATCACCCAACCAAGCTTCTACCACCATCTTCTGTCTCCTATCCCAAAGACAATTTGGGATCCAATTTGCCAAGTTACACTCAGTCGCAAATGCCTTTAGCTTCTTTACCTATCTTATTGTCACATTTCTGTGGTTTATGATGACTGGTGAAGATGGAGGAGTTTTTCTTCTCCAATTCATCTGATGATGAAACTGGAACTGAAACATTAACTCTGATTTCTCTCCACAGATGCTGCCAGACCTGCTGAGATTTTCCAGCAATTTCTGTTTTTGTTTCTGATTTCCAGTATCCGCAGTTCTTTTGGTTTTTATATATTTAGCATATTATTAAATCTCTCAGACTTTCTCCCCTCACCACAGTCCATTGTTTTACTGTATTTGCCTTGGGACATTAACCTCGATGGTATACTGACTCCTTGGCTTGTGGTTTTGAACCGAGAAAAAGGGCCACTGGACCTGAAAAGTTAATTCTGCTTTCTCTCCACAGATGCTGCCAGACCTGCTGAAATTTACCAGCAGTTTCTGTTCTTGTTTCTGTTGGCAGCAATGCTTGAACTCAATATTCTGGGCACAGGACTTTGATGCAGCTGTTTTTATCTGACTCCACTGCCCTTGAATTGAGTTAAACATGTGGTGATTTTCCAGATTGTCTTGAGTCACAGTTGGAATTCCTGTCTTCACCCAAGATCCTGGGGCATTGATCTGCTTCCTGATGGTCATTTGGGTCTCACAATGTCTTGGTGCTAGGTGAATGGGCATCACCAATCAAGAAAGCTGATTGTCTGCCCAGCAAACATCAGGCTCCACATCACTTGAAAGATATAGACATCACTTAGATGACTGACTCTTGAACAATTAGATAATCTAGGAGATTCCACTGCTTTGCTGTACAATACCTCAATGCGATTTTGAATTTGTTTTTGCTGTAATGAGGCCAGGCTAAGCAGACATTGTCAATAGGAGAGCATTATTTGCAATCTTCTCCACACATTGGAGTCATAGCCAAACCTGATAAAAAGAACCCAATGGAAAAATTCCCTTTGCTTCCCTTGTGCTGGAAGTGAAAACTTTATAATCCAACATTGAAAAGTTTCTTTACTTCCTTTATCTAAGTTGAGTCTTGCTGATGTAATGATTGTAAGGAGATCAGCCAGGTGGAGCTCCCTGATTAGGGCTGTTAACCTGGTCCGATCAGGGAGCCCTGGCTGACAGATATAAACTGGAGTGTCAGACATCCTGTTTACTCTGAGAGTTGACTCTAAGGGGCTGACACAGTGGTTAGCATCTTTGCCTCACAGTGCCGGTGACCTGGTTAGATTCCATCCTTGGGTGGCTGTCTCTGTGGAGTTTGCATGCTCTACCCATCTCTGCAAGGGTTTCCGCTGAGTGCTCTAATTTCCTCCCAAAGTCCACAGATGTGCAGTTAAGGTGGCTTGGCAATGCTAAATTGCCCATAGCATTCACGGATGTGTGGGTTAGGTTTGTTAGCCATGGGAAATGGGAGTGGTTAAGGGATGTGGTGGGCTGTGAGTCTGGTTGGGATGTCCTTCAGAGGGTTGGTGCAGACTTACTGCACCAAACAGCTTCATTCCACACTGTAGGGATTCCATGATTTTATTCGTGTACCAACATGCAGTGCTGCAAAAAGTACTCGCATATACATTCTCACACACTTACCTCCACCATCACAATGGCAGGGCAATAAATACAAGTCTAGCCAGTGAAGACCATATCTAATGAATGAAAAACAACTGTCAGAAATGTGTGTATGACTTTATTTAGTGTGGGTACTTTTGGGACTCTCTCATTATCCACACAATTCTGATGTTTGGTATTTGGATTTTGTGATGAGTTGAGTTGATCACTGCAACTTTCTTTCATTTCTGCACTTGGTGACAGTCACAGTTTTCTTTTGCATGTTCTGCTGCCGAGGACTGTACTTGTCCTGCCATTGATATCCCCATCCCCAGCTTCCCCCCTTTCTCCTTGCCTCAATCTTATAGCTACGGGTGGTCCAACTTAGAGTATGGAGCTCCTGACAGCATTTTGAAGGCCCAAACCCCTCCACCACATTAATGTGGCAAATCATGGAGCAGAAAAAAATGTATAGCCTGAGGAAAACTAACATCCTAACAATAAAGTCATTCAAGCACACTAATTTTGTTTTGAAATAGATACATTATTAAATATTTTTGTCTTATGTTGAAATAGTAGGCCTCATAATGGCCATTTGTAGACTTTTTTGGAAGGAAATTAGAGGTTGGTGATCTTTTCAAAATGATTGTTGTCCTTAAACCTCAAACAGCTAATGCAATTAATATCATTTGTTGTTGTGACATACTGATGGGTGCAACCTAATGTTTTTACCAAAACAGTGCATGCCAAAGCTTCTTCAAAGCTGCTTCTGTTCTGTCGATGTTTCCTCACTGGATGTGTATTAGATACTCTGCAATAGCAGTTAGCACTGAGAAATTTTCTATGGCTGTGTGGATGTTATTTGTCTGTCAAATTGTGAACTGACAGACCTTCTGATGTTCTCTCAGATACGTATTTGACTTATAATACATGTAATGAAATTGAGACCATTCTTTGAATTAAATTGAATTCAGGTAAATATTTTATTCAATATGGATGAATTAATTTGGAAAACATCTGAATTTCTTATTGCAGACATGGAAGGAGTTGGATAAATGGCTTACAGATGTATCTAATGAAGCCAAAGATAATGTGAAATATCTCTACATGCTAGATCGATTTTGTGACCCTCTCTATAACAGTGACCCTGTGAGTCTTTTATTCCACTTTGGTTATAGTACTTCAGACTTTCTGAGGAGATTGCCTCTTTCTCAGGTTGCCAAACTACTCCTTCATTGTTGTTAAGAAAAGCTCGGCACTTCTGACAAGAGATTTTAATCAGGGTTCCTTGAGAAATGCAGAGCATACTTTAATTCTGATAGGCCTCTCACTGTGCAAAGAGGTCAGCCGAAGGCAAACCATACCCTGTTTTCCACAGCTGCCACATTCTCTGATTTAAATGTCCACAGATAGCCACTTCCACAGCTCCTGTGAAAGGGTCAAGGTGGCAGGTTTGATTAGATTAGATTAGATTAGATTAGAAAGGGTCAAGGTAGCAGGTAGTTGGGGCCAGGGCATAAGTTGGGAAAGGGGCCGAATAAGTGATAATCTGTTTAGGGCAGATCAAGCTGGTGGGAAATATCATGTTTGGCAGGGCTAGGGGTGATGTTGGGGTCCTAGGACTTGGGGTAATGATGGGGGGTGATGGGAACAGGGTTGGGATTGGGCCATGGTGGAGGGGAGGTTGCCAGGTCTGTGTCTCGGGGATGCAAGGGATCTGAGGGAGATGTAGTTGGGGGTGTGTGTGATAATTCGGGATGTTAGTTTAACAGTCACCCAGGAGTATTTACTTAATGTCTGTGAAGCCTCCAAAATCTCTTATTTTAAAAGGATGCTACCAGAGGATTCCTGGCGCAAAGGAATTGTCCACTGGAATTGTAAATTTCTCTACTAATTCCCGAGCGGTTTGCTATGCCAGGGATTCTGTAGAGTTCCAATGTGCAATTTCCAACTCTGCTGCAGAAATGAATATCTGGCCAATTGGAAAATATGAAAATTTGGAATATTGAAAGTCAATCCAGAAGTTAATGATCATTCTCCCCTTATTCCAGATTGGAATGCTTAATGATATTCCAGGACTCATGAATGTTATCAGGATGATACATACAATTTCCATGTACTACAACACATCAGAAAAGATGACTTCTCTATTTACCAAGGTAAAATGTCTTCTTGCAAGTATTTGTTGGTGTTTTCTACAATAATATCACTAGAGTTATGGTTAAAAAAAAAATAAAATTCCAATTCTCTTGCTCCTGTTTTTATTCACCTTACACATGATAAGTGACATAAAATAGGATTTATATCCAACTCCGGAACAATTTGGCAGAACATCTCATTCAATGTTTTTGGATAACACAAAGATCAGGGGAGCTATGAACAGTGAGGAATAATGCCAGAGGATACAACAAGATATATGTAGACTTGAATCTTAGGTGGAGAAGTCGCAGATGGAATTTAATTAAGACAAATGTGAGATGATGCATTTTAGAAATTTAAAGCAGGAGGAAAGTATACCGTAAATGGCAGAACCCTAGTAGCATCAACAGACAGGGACCTGCATACAGATTCACAGTTCTCTGAAAATGGTAACACAAGTAGGTAAGGTGTTTAAGAAGACATATTGCATGCTTGCCTTCATCGGTTAGCATAGAGTATAAAAATTGGCAAGATATGTAAAGAACTGTAATTAGGCCACATTTAGAAACTTTCTACAGTTCTGGTCACCACATTACTGGAAGGATGTGGAGGCTATGGAGAAGATACAGAAACTGTTTACCAGGATGTTGCCTGGTTTGGATAGTGTTAACTATGAGGAGAGATTGGACAAGATTAATTTGTTTTCATTGCAATGTCAGAGGCAGAGAGATGACCTGATAGAAGTTTACAAAATTATGTGAGGCACAGATTATTTGGATAGTTGAAGTCTTTTTCCCAGGGTAGAAATGTCAACTACTAGGATTCATAAGTTTAAGGTAAAGTTAAGGAAGATGTGAGAAGCAATTTTTTTACACAGTGTGATGATGCTGCTTCTTTAGCAAGATTAAGTTGTCCTAGGCTTTCTTTCAGAGTGGTCATAAAAATGCAGAGTTGCCAAGAGGTCTGACGTGGATGGGTTTTAGGGCCAAACTCATAATAGTTAACAGATAGTGCCTCATGAAAAAGGCTTTCAAGTTATAAAAAAACACTTGTGCAATGAAAGAGGAGTGGCCTGTTTGCCCAGCTCAGCTTTTCTCTGGTCTGGTTTGGGTTTAGAGCTGCCAATCAGTTGTAAAACTGTTGGATCCAAAGAAGCAGGTCTCTGCTGATCCTCCTTCTCTCTGATATCTCTCCTGTAAGACCCTGTGTCTCATTTTTACTTTTGTGCCAAGGGGTATTTATGGGGATTGTTGCATGTATTTGGAACAGCATCATTAAATTGGGATAATCTGTTGGGTTTTCAGAGAGAGTAAGTTATTTTGTATTCTATTCTCTCTTGTTTGTGTTTCATTTAGTAATCTTGCTTATAAATTCTGTTTTGTTTAAAATGAAATAGTTTGACCAGCTGCATCGCTCCTGGAATATCCACTATACACCGGCTTAAAACAGCTAGCAAAGTTAGCATCTGGGCTACTTTTTTGAAATGTTTTGAGGGGATCTGGCCTGGTCCATAACAGACTGGGGATCTTTGTGGGATTTGTTCTGTAGTTCAGATTGGGGTTAGGGTTGTTGGACTCAAAGGCTGCGAGTGTCAGGTATTAGTGTTGTTTGCTCTGGATGTTGAATTCAGTTGGTTTAAACAGTACTCGGGCTAGCAATGGCTCTTTTAGCCACCAAGAATTTTCTGGGAGTGGAAAAAGTGACGTTGGGGGTTTTACAAGAGGTGATTAAGGCCAACCTACTGGAATTAGCAGACATTCTGGAGTTGGAGCTGCCTCCTTCCATGAGGAAAGCAAAGATAATTACAGCAATAGTTCAACATTTAAATTTGCTAGAAATGCCGTCACAATCTTGAGAGATGGCTCAAGTTCAATTGAAAATGAAGCAGCTTGAGTTAGAGGCAAAAGACAAGGAAAAGGCAACAAAAATGAAATATTTTGAATTATGATTAAAAGCAGAAGAAAAAGAGAGAGAAGAGACAGAAAAGGAGAGAGAGGAAAGGAAGAAAAAGAGGAAGTTTGAATTTCAGAAACTGGCACTTAAACGGGAAAGTCAGTGCAAGGTTTGTGAAGGTTTGTAGCTCAGGTTGAGGTTTAGGGTGTAGGTTTGCTCTCTGAACTATGGGTTTGGTATCCAGACATTTCATTACCTGGCTAGGTAACATCATCAAGTGAAGCGAAGCTGTTGTCTCCTGCTTTCTATTTATATGTTTGTCCTGGATGGGGTTCCTGGGGTTGGTGGTGACGTCATTTCCTGTTTGTTTTCTGAGAGGTTGATAGATGGCATCTAGATCTATGTGTTTGTTTATGGCGTTGCGGTTGGAGTGCCAGGCCTCTAGGAATTCTCTGGGATGTCTTTGCTTAGCCTGTCCCAGGATAGATGTGTTGTCCCAGTTGAAATGGTGTTTTTTTCTCATCCATGTGTAGGGCTACGAGGGAGAGAGGGTCGTGTCCTTTTGTGGCTAGCTGGTGTTCGTGTATCCTGGTGGCTAACTTTCTTCCTGTTTGTCCTACATAGTGTTTGTGGCAATCCTTGCATGGAATTTTGTAGATGACGTTGGTTTTGTCCGTGGGTCGTACTGGGTCTTTTAAGTTTGTTAGTTTTTGTTCGAGAGTGTTGGTGGGTTTGTATGCTACTAGGATTCCGAGGGGTCTTCGTAGTCTGGCTGTCATTTCTGAAACTTCTTTGATGTATGGTAAGGTGGTTAGGGTTTCTGGCTGTGTTTGGTCTGCTTGTCGTGGTTTGTTCTTGAGGAATCTGCGCACTGTGTTTTTTGAGTATCTGTTCTTCTTGAATATGTTGTATAGGTGGTTCTCCCCTATTTTCCGAAGTTCGTCTGTGCTGCAGTGTATGGTGGCTCATTGGAATAATGTTCGTTTGTGTGTTTTGGGATGGTTGCTGGTGTAGTTAAGTATTTGGTCAGTGTTTGTCAGTTTTCTGTATACGCAGGTTTGTAGTTCTCCATTGTCCGTTCTTTCGACTGTGACGTCCAGGAATGCAAGTCCAGGAATGTTGTCAGTTTCTTCCTCCTTGGTGAACTTGATGCCTGTGAGGGTGTTGTCGATGATGTTAAATGTCTCTTCTATCTTGTTTTGTTTTGTGATGACAAAGGTGTCATCTACATAGCGGACCCAGATTTTTGGTTTGATGGTTGGTAGGGCTGTTTGTTCTAGTCTTTGCATTACCTCTTCTGCTATGAATCCTGATAGCGGAGATCCCATGGGTGTGCCGTTGGTTTGTTTGTAGACTATGTTGTTGAAAGTGAAGTGGGTGGTGAGGTACAGGTCCACTAGCTTCATGATTAAAAATCACACAACACCAGGTTATAGTCCAACAGGTTTAATTGGAAGCACACTAGCTTTCGGAGCGACGCTCCTGTTGGTCCTGAAGGAGCGTCGCTCTGAAAGCTAGTGTGCTTCCAATTAAACCTGTTGGACTATAACCTGGTGTTGTGTGATTTTTAACCTTGTACACCCCAGTCCAACACCGGCATCTCCAAATCATAGCTTTGTGATGTTTTCGTTGGTAATGTGATTGATGATGGTTGGTGCGTGTGTGATGGTCTCTTCTAAAAGTGCGGTAAGTGTTTCCTTTGCCAGGTCGATGTTGATGGAGGTGAACAGTGCTGTTACGTCGAATGAGATCATTGCTTCGTCTTCCTCTATTTTGGTGTTTTTGATGATTTTTAGGAATTCCTGGGTGGAGTGAATGGAGTGCTGTGACGCTTCTACTAGGTATTTCAGTCTTGCATGTAGTTCTTTGGCCAGTCTGTAAGTTGGGGTTCCGGGTAGTGAGACTATAGGTCTGAGGGGAGCTTCCGGTTTATGGATTTTTGGTAGTCCATAGAATCATGGGGTGTTGGTCCCGTCGGGTTTCATTTTCTGAAATTCCGTCTTGTTTAATTGTCTGGAATTGTGTAATTTTCTTAGGAGATATGCAATTTTGTTTCCTAGTTGTGGGGTCGGGAAAGTCAGTTAAAAAGATGGAGGTGAAGGCTGAAGGTAAGCTTAGTGAGGAAGAGAGTGTGGATGAGCAAACCCATGGTAGCCAAAGGTCTGGTGAAGAACTGTTTAAATATCTTCAAGCACAGCCTACATTTGATGAGGAGGATGTGGAAGCCTTTTTAGTTTCATTTGAAAGGTGGCTAAACAAATGCGGTGGCCAGTGACCATGTGGGTTTTGTTGATCCAAACAAAACTTGTAGGTAGAGTGAGTGGGGTATTCACATTACTATCAGAGGAGGTATCTGAGGCATATGAGGAGGTGAAGAAAGCCATCTTAAGTGCATATGGGCCTGTTCCAGAAGCCTACAGACAATGTTACTGGAATCTGAGGAGGAACCCTGGTCAAACATACATTGAGTTTGAAAGGATCAAACAAAGTAATTTTGATAGGTAGAAAAGGGCATTAAAAAATAGAACAACCCTATGACACTCTTCGAGAGATGATTATTTGGAGTTCAAAACTTCACTTCCTGAAGTAATGAGAACTCAAATGGCAGAGAAGTGAGTTAAAACAGCAAGATTAGCAGCTGAAATGGCTGATGATTACGAGCTGGTCCATAAGTCAAAGTTTGACTTCCAAAATCAATGCCAATCCGTGAGGGATAGAAATTGGGGAAAAGAGAAATCCTCATGTGGAAAGGGAAAGGTAGATCTCAGTGAAGCTCGTAAGGGTAATTTACCACGGGTAAAAAGAAAATCCTTGAAGGGGAAAGGGAAGTTAAAAAGCTCCGGTGTTTTCATTGCAACAACGTAGGCCACATGAAATCACAGTGCTGGTAGTTTACGGAAAACACTGGGAAGCCAGATGTAGGAAAACAGGAGAAGTCAGTGAATTTTGTTGGAGTGGTAACAGAACGCACACTGGAGGCTAGAAAGCTGTACCAGAATGTATAACCTGGCCAGAGGTTGGTTAAGGAGGAGTGCCAGATCTTCTGAAACCATGTACCTGCGAAGATAGAGCTCACTCGCATAGGCCAGGAGCAGCAGATAAAGAGGCTACAATATTGACAGATACAGGATCTTCTCAATCTTTGATGCTGAAAGATGAGGAGATATGTACCTCTGAAGGACTATTGCCAGAAAAGGTACAAGTAACAGGAATTCACGGTGAGACAAGAAGCACTCAATTATGTAAAGTGAGGTTAGATACAGGTTGCATAGGACAGAATTTTTTTAGTTTTTAAAGGTGTGTCAGCATAGGCTTGGTGGGCTGGTAAGCCTGCTCCTGTGCTGAAATGTTCTTTGTTCTTTCCTGTCTGATCAGAGGAAGCCACATGCTTCTGTTTTGGATTGTGCTTCTTCATCAGAGCTGGAAGCAAGACCAGGAAGGACCAGCACAGGAAAGTTTATCTTAGCAGAAAGTGAATTGTCTGAACTGTAAATGAAGAAACTGATTTAACAGGCAGCCTGCTTCAGTTCGAATCATATTTGGAGTCATACAACCACAGAGCACAGAAGGAGGCAATTTGGCTGATTGTGTTGGTCTCTTTCAACTTTGTCCAATCCCCAAGCTGTTTCTCCATGACTTGCAAATTTTTGTTTTTTTTAAATATTTATTATTTTCTTTTCAGAAAATTACCACTGAATTTTTCAGACAGTGCATTATGCTTCAGTTTGCTGTGTAAAATAATTTTTTACTCACTTCTCAAACATAAAACAGAAGTTGCTGGAGAAGCTCAGCAGGACTGCCAGTATCTGTGAAGAGAAATCAAAGTTAACGTTTCAGGTCTGAGGAAGGGTCACCAGAAAAAAAAACTCTTGCTATTCAGTTTGTCTATGCCCCTCATGATTTTATAACTTCCATCAGATCACCCCTTAACCCCCTACGCTCTAATGAGAAAGGTCCCAGCATATCAAGCCTCTCCTTATAACTCAAACTCTTCATTCCTAGCAATATCCTGGTAAATATTTTCTAAACCTCTCCAATTTAATAATATCCTACATATAGCAGGGTGACCAGAACTGCACACACTGTACTCCATAAGAGGACTCACCAACATCCTGTACAACTTCAACATGACATCTTAAATCCTATACTCAAAGTCTAAGCAATGAAGGCAAGCCAATTAAAATTTTGTAGGTTTCTATGAGAAAGCCCTTCATTTTTCTAAAACCCAGTGAATATAATCCTAACTGAGCCAGTGTATCTTCCATACATGCCCAGGAATTAGTCTGGTAAACTAATGTTACACTCCCTTCATAGCCAGAACATCCTTTGTCAGATAAGGAGACCAAAACTGCACACAATACTCCAGGTGTGGCCTCACCAAGGCCCTGTAGAATTGCAGCAAGACATTCCTGTTCTTTGTTCACAAATCCTCTTTGATTGAAGGCAAACATACCATTTTCCTTCTTCACTGCTTGTTGCACCTGCATGCTTACTTTCAGCATCTGGTGTATAAGGACATTCAGGTCTCACTGCACCTCGCCTTCCCCAATCTATCACCAACCAGATGATAATCTACCTTCCTGTTTTTGTTACCAAAATGGATAACCTTACATTTATCCACACTGTACTTGATCTGCCATGCAGTTGTGCATTCATTCAACTTGCCCACATCACACTGAAGCACCTCTGCATCCTTCTCACAGTTCACCCACCCACTCAAACTCAGATATCATCAGCCACTGTGGGATTTGAATGGACATTTTTTAAAAATCCATAGATTACAACCCTGTGTTATTATCTCTGCACTCTACCTCCTCTTGGAAGCATTTTATATAAAATTCTACCAGCTACTACAGTGGGATGTGAACATGCGGCTCTAAAGTGTTAGCCAGGGTCACTGGATTAACTTCCAATAAAAGTACCACAACACCACCACTACCTCATAAAGGTGTAGGAGGGCAGTAGGATTAAGGTGAGTGTGAGTATTGGGTGCTGTGCTGGAGATGTGACATCTCTGTAGAGAACTGAATGAATAGAGCTACATGTTGTGTTGTACTATTTCTGTTGTGCAGGAGAATACATGGAAAAATCAACATTTGGGTCTTGGCTCTTGAAAGCATTGAGCCATGGTCATACTGTCCAGAGATCCTGGATTGTCTTGATACACTAGTTTCAGATTGGAACGTCTGTCCTCATGCTGCTGATTTCTTTGGCCTTTACTGTTTAATTGTCTTTGAGAAAGTTGATCTTATTACAGCTCTTTTGATCTTGTAGCAGATCCTCCCAAGTGTCTTTACCATTCCTGTGTTACTGCAGCCTTGGAAATCCAAGTGCTGGTGGGCCATTGTCAGCACACAGTTGTCCCTTTTATTATAAGTCCTTAACTTTGACAGAAAAAATGCATTATCCTGTCCACCCTCCTTGACTAGCCAGGGTTTCCAAAGGCTAATGCTATACCTCAGTCAAAGGGCCTCTGTAAATCCAGTCCAGCGTTCATTGTGTTCCCAAACCTCCAATGGGTCTCCCTTTTGGCCATGAATTAGGTTGGGAAAATTCCACCATAGCCTTATGCTGCATGGAGGTTTGCTAAATGACGTTTGGGACATGCATGTCAAGGAAGTGCCGCACATGAGGCTGCTGAGTAAGGTAAGGGCCCCTGGTGTTAGAGGCAAGGTGCTAGCATGGATAGAAGCTTGGCTGTCTGACAGAAAGCAGAAAGAGGGGATAAAAGGGTCCTCCTCAGGATGGCAGCCGGTGACAAATGGTATTCTGCAAGGCTCATTGTTGGGACAACTACTTTTCACTTTAAATATTAATAATCTTGATGAAGGAACTGAGGACATTCTGGTTTAGGTTTGCTGATGATGCAAATATGTAGAGAGACAGGTAGCATTGGGGGGGGGGGTGGGGAGGCTGCAGAAAGATTTGGACAGGTTAGGAGAGTGAGCAAAGAAGTGGCAGATGGAGTGCAATGTAGGAAAGTATGAGGTCATGCACTTTGGTAGAAAGAATAAAGGCATAGATTATTTTCTAAATGGGGAGAAAATTCAGAGCTCTGAAAGGCAAAGAGACGTGAGAGTTCTAGTCTCAGATTCTCTCTGAGTAAACTTGCAGGTTGAGTCAGTAGTTAGGAAGGCAGATGCAATTTGCATTTATTTTGGGAGAACTTGAATATAAAAGTAGGAGTGTATTTCTGAGGTTCTATAAGGCTCTGGTCAGACCACATTTGGAGTAATGTACACAGTTTTGGGCCCCATATCTCAGGAAAAATGTAATGGCCCTGGAGCATGTTCAGAGGGGGTTTACAAGAATGATCCTGGGGATGAAAGGCTTGCTTATGAGGAGTGATTGAGGACTCTGGGTCTACACTCGATGGAGTTTAGAAGGATGAGGGGGGAATCTAATTGAAACTTACAGAATACTGAATGGCCTGGACAGAGTAGATGTTGGGAAGACGTGTCCATTGGGAAAAGAGACTAGGACCCGAGGGCACAGCCTTAGAGTAAAGGGAAGATGTTTAATTCATTGCACCGAAGGCTGTGGAAGCCAGGCCATTGAATATATTTAAGACAAAGATAGATAGGTTCTTGATTGTCAAAAGCATCAAGCGTTATGGGGAGAAAGTGGGAGAATGGGGTTGAGAAATTTATCAGCCATGATTGAATGGTGAATGGACTTGATGGGCTGAATAGCCTAATTTCTGCTCCTCTGTCTTATGGTCTTAAGAGTTGAACTTACCTACAAAGATCTGTTCTGTCATTTAGACCAATGTGTATTAAATATTATTATTTCAGGTCACAAATCAGATGATAACTGCATGCAAAGCATACATTACCAATCACGGGTCTGTTACGATATGGGATTTGACTCCAGACATTGCCGTTAAAAAGCTGAGAGCCTGTATTAACCTTCATCAGGTAATTTGTAGGATATGGGGCAATATGCTAATTGTATTTTCTCAATCATAATGTTGCATACTCCTTCATCTTGATTTGCTACATTCAGTATAAGTGTGTTGTTCTTCACTGATTTTTCATTGATTGTTGGTTGTCTAAGCAAATGAACAATCCCATTCTAAACTTGGGGGGAAAAGACCTACTTGCTATTCTAGCACAGATGATCTGATTACTCCACATTCCCATCTACCCCTGCCTTAAAAATAAAGATTCTGCTTCGCTGCCTTTTGAAGAAGAGGGATCCAAAGAATCATGACCCTTCATGATGAAAAAATTCTGCCCCTCTGTTTAAAATGGGCAACCTCTTTATTCTTAAACAATGGCCACTGGTTCTAGATCATTCCATACGAGGAAACGTCATTTCCACATATACCTGTAAGGCCACCTCAGGATCTTATGTATTTCCATCAAATTGCCTCTTACACTCCTCAACTCCAATGGATATGAGGCTGGCTTGTCTAACCTTCTCTCATATGACAACCCACACATTCCAGGTAATAGTCCAGCAAACCTTTTCTGAACTGCTTCCTTTTCATTTATGTACAAACTTAAATAAGGAAGCTAATATTATATACTGTATTTCAGATGTGGTCTTACCAGTGTCGTCATAACTGAATCATAACTTTCCTACTTCTGCATTAACTCTCTTTGCAGTAAACTATAACATTCTATTATCACTCCTAACTGTTGTAGCCTAACACCAACATTTTGTGATTCATGAATTAGAATGACCTGATCTTTCTGCATCTCCATGCTCTGCAATTCTTACCATTTATATAATATGCTTTCTTATTTTTCCTGTTAAAGTGGAAAATCTCATATTACCTGATCTTTACTGATTCACTTAGCTATTGCCTTGTAGCTCTCTTGTGTCATTGTCACAGCTTAATTTCCTTTTTCCTTTGTGTCATTAGAAGATTTAGCAACTACACCTTCATCCAAGTCATTGACATAAATTGTAAAAAGTTGAAGCAGCAGTACTGATCCCTCTAACACATTACTTGTTGACATCTTGCCAACCAAAAAATGACCCATTTATCAATCCTCTCCATTTTCTGTCAGTTAACCAATCTTCTTTCTTTTGCTGTCTACATCATTTATTTTCTGAAATAACCTGTGACGTGAAATTTTGTCAAATGCTGTTTGGAAATCTAAGTATATTATATCCACCAGCTGCCCTTTATCCATGTTTTTGGCGTAATGTCATAAGAGAATAAGTAATAGGAGATAGAGGACAGTGGTAGAAGGCTGCTTGTGTGACTGGAGTTTGGTGTTCAGTGGTCTACCACATGGTTCAGTGGGCTACCACATTGGGCCCTTTATTGTTTTGAATATTCATAAATGAGAGATGAGAATGTGGGAAGAATGATCAATAGTTTGTGAATGACAAGATTAGGCAGGTAATTGATAGCAAGGAGTGAGGTAACAGGCTACAGGAAAATATTACCAGATTGAGCAGCTCAGTGGAGGGTGGAATTTAAACTTGGTAAATGTGAGGTGATGCACTTTGGAAGAAGGAACAAGTCGAGGGAATACTCAATGAATGGCAAGACACTAAGAAAGAACACAGGGATCTTGGATGCCTGTCCTCAGATTCCTGAAGGTGGCAGGGCAGGTTAATATGGGTAGTTAAGAAGGCATTTGGGGTCCTTGCCTTTAACAGTCATGGAATAGATTATCAGAGCAGGGAGGTCATGTTAGAACTTTAGTTAGGCCAAACTGGCGTGTTGTATGCAGTTCTGGTCACCACACCATAGAAAGGATGTGCTTGGACTGGAGGGACTGCAAAGGAGATTCACCAGGATGTTGCCTGGGATAGAGCATTTGATTATATGGAGATGCTGGATAATCTAGGAATGTTTTCTTTGGAGTAGAGAGGTTGGGAGAGGACTTGATAGAGGTGTATAAGATCATCTCTTGCACGGACAGGATGAGTAGAGAACAGTTGTCCTCTTATTTGAAGGGTTGAAAACAAGGGGGCATAATTTTAAAGTTAGAGGCAGGAAGTTTAAAGATGATTAGAGGAAAAGCCTTTTTCACCCAGAGGGTGGTGGGAATCTGGAATGCGCTGCCTGGGAGGGCAGTTGAGATGAAAATCTCACAACTTTTATAAAGTACTTGGATAAACATTCAAGGCTATGGGTCTAAAGGGGAAAGTGGAGTGAGTGAAGGTACTGGTATAGTTTTGGCAAGATAGACTTGATGGGTCGAAGGGTTTCTGTTCTGTATGATTCTTCTGCTTGTCCTTTCCCATCTGAAGATGAGCAGCTCACATTGTCTGTGTCAGATGGGAGTCACTTCAGGCTTAGGAATGATTAAACCTCTTGATCTTCTTCACCAGCTGCTACTCTTGCAATTGTCCTTCTGTTGGCTCCTCCTTCATTTACTTTGCCGAGAAGTAGGAGGTTTCAGGGACAATGATGTTTAACAGCCTTCTGCCTTGCACCTTTTAGCCCTCACCATCCCTCCCTGCTTCCTTTGTCCCATCCTTCACATTGGAGCTCCAGGTAGGTGGATGGTTGCATGTTTGCTATTCAGTATGCATTCCCTTGGTTCATCTTTGTTACCTGTGCGTCACTGAGGCATTTGGTTTACGGCCAGTTGGCCTGTCATCCTATACAGGCTGCAGCACTTAGTCCACTTGCACTTTTTGATATGATGGTCTTCCTCCTTGTAATCCTAAAAAAATGAAGGCACTACAGTGGCCACAATGTGGCTAGATTTACTGCAGGAAACAAGCTCTGGGATGACCAACTGAAATGAGATAGCCCCAGCATCCCTGAAAGCAAAGCACAGAGAGCAGAGGATCGCTTCTTTGCCATTTTCATCAAAGTGACCTTGACCTGCTCTTTGCTGAACCAAACCCTGAAGCTTTTCTTGACCTCTGTGCTGTCCTCCATCATGTTGACGTACCTGACAAGGAAGGTCAGCACAGTGATGATGGGGATGGGAGTTGTGAAAGAGCACAGTTGCAGGATGGTTCCATTGTGATTGCAGCATAAACAGAGACTTTGTTTTAAGGATTGACAATGGTGCCAGGGTTTCTTTCTCCTCAAACATCTCAAGAAATTTCAAACTTACAGTAAGGTTCTTGAAGGTCACTAAAGAGATCTTGCAGACACTAGATGTCCACAGCTTCAAATCTGAAGCATTCTAAAGATGATAAGGTTGATCGGTGTACTTCCTTCATTATCTTCCATTATTACCCTAACACCGGTGTGCAGCCTCTGGTTTGGCAAAAATTGGCCCACCATGATCTATTTCCAAAAGCAGTCAAGTAACTCAAAGCTGATCATGCTGACAAATTCAATATATTACAACCAATGATTTGAGATGGCATGGTGGCTCAGTGGTGAGCACCGCTGCCTCGTAGCACCAGCCTTGGGCCACTGTCTGTGTGGAGTTTGCACATTCTCCCTGTGTCTGCATGAGTTTTCTCTGGGTGTTCTAGTTTCCTCCCATAGGCCAAAGATGTGCAGAGTAAGTGGATTGACCATGTTAAATTGCCCATAGTGTTGAGGGATGTGCTGGCTAGGTGGATTAGCCATGGGAAATGCAGAGTTACAGAGATAGGCTGGGGGTGTTGGTCTGGGTGGAATGCTCTTCACTGGGGCAGTGTGGACGTAATGGGCCAACTGGTCTGCTTCTGCATTGTGGGGATCCTATGAATTGTGGAGTCAGAATGAAATTCAAATTTATTGTTCTGAACATCAATATGCTTCAAAGGTTGACAACTAAGTACTATCGATAAAGTTTTTGAATTCCATTATGTGTGTAATTCCCAGGATGTTAATAACAACTACTTGTCCTTTTTCTTACAATGTTAGGAATATCAGTCTTGTTATAACATGACCAAGCAAAAAATGGAGGAGAATCCAAAGGAAAAACCATTTGAGTTTAGTGAAATGTACATCTTTGGGAAGTTTGATACATTTGAGAAACGACTAAAAAAGATTATTGAGATACTAGAGACTATTACTATATACTCCAGCCTCGAAGAATCCACAATTGAAGGGGCTGAAGAATTGGCAAACAAATTTCAGGTCAGAAATATAACTGTGTGTCAAAATCAAAATAAATTTTATGTTGTCTCATTTATACACAAATATCATTTCTGTTTCTTACCATATTACAATGCAAGTATTTGGAAGGACATTGAGAAGTAGAGTTTCCTACTATTGTGTATTTAAAATTTCTAATACCATATTGTGGATGTTGGTGTATTTTGAGAATTACATGAGGGACAGACTGGGATATATTTTGTACCTCATTGTAATGACATGTTTTGGATGTAAATTTGGTACACTAGAATTAGATTCCAATTGAATGAATTTCTTTGATAGGCCAGTTCACTTTCTGTCTTTCATATATTGCAGGTTATTGTGTCTGGAATGAAAAAGCAAGATTATAATATCCTGGACTACAAAAAGACAGTTTTTGATGTGGATTACATGCTGTTTACTAATCAGATCAGTGACTTGCATGTTTGTATCCATCTAAAAATTTGAGTGGAGAAACATTGTAATTTTTGGCTTTATTTGACTGCAATAGATAACTCTTCTTTTTATAACAGATTTTGAATGAATCTGGGCAGACTGATGGGATGAATATCTCTTGTTATTAATGTTTAGAACATTTCCAGGTGAAATGTGTCCTCAAAGAACCAATGATACAGTATAACCTATCCTTAGTATTCTAATTGTAGGTGCTACTCACACAGAATATAAGGGTGACCTGTGAATAAAACTAAAATATTACATTAATGAATTCATTCTGTAATGTAGAAAACATTTCACATAATATCTATCCCTTTACCTGACTTATCGATGCGTCATCTTGGCATTTGATGAAAGCATTCATGGAATAAGAATTTTGACTCTGAAAGAGTTGTGTCATTATTATGAAAATTTCTTAGTATTGCAAGCAATTGTCAGTGGTCAAATAAGGTGGTGTAGCACCTTTCCTATTAACATGTTTCAATTATATGTAGCAGTTCTGGTCAAATGAAAACAATTATTTGAAGGCCTGTTTGTCAATGTAAATACCATGGGAATGGTTATAATTCACTGGTGAAATGTGGGCATTGCTGGCTAGGCCTCCATTTGTTGCCAATCCATAACTGCCCTCAAGAAGGTGGTGCTGAGTGTATCTGCTAGCCTTGTTCTTCGAGATGGTAGAGTTTTCAAGTTTGGAAGGTGCTCTCAAAGTTGCTGTGGAATTGCTGTGTACTAAATGGTGCACATTCTTGCCATGGTGGCACAGGAAGTGAATGTTTAAAGGCATAAGTAGAGTTCCAGTCAAATGGGCTGCTTTATCCTGAATATATCAAGTATCTTGAGTGATGTTGAAAATGCATGCATCCATGCAAATGGAGACCATTCCGACACATTCCTGACTTACGCCTTGCAAGATAATGTACAGGTTTTGGGGAAACAGGAGGTGGATTACTTGACACAGAATTCCGACTAGACTTCTGATGGCTGGTTCAGTTTAATTCCTGGTCAACTGTATGCCACAGAATATTGAGGGCGGGGATTCATCGATGTTAATGCCATTGAATGTCTTCAGTACAATCGCCAGAATGTTGTCAGTGCCCATAGCTTTGAAGTACCTAGAGCCTCCAGTTGGAGGCAACACATGGAGAGGATTGAATTAGCTGAAGGTTAGCATCTATGATGCTAGGGATCTCAGGCTGAGGCCCTGAGATAGATAATCCACTTACCACTCTGGCTGAAGATGAATGTAAATGCATTAGCATTATTTTTTACACTGATGTGCTGGCTCTCCCAGCATTGTGGGTAAGAACATTGATGGAATCACCTTCTCCAGTGAATTGTTTAATTGTTCACAACACTGGATGTGCCCGGACCACTCATCCACCAGGTGTGGGATTGCTTAGATATCTATTTATTGCAAGCTGCTCACACAGTTTCGATGTTCAGGCTGTTTGTTTCCAGTACATTAATCGATGCATCTCCATGACATATGAATAGAACACTGACATGCAGCAAATTTGTCTTCAGCTCTCCGCTTCATCACCCTGCCCCCACCGTTATCTGCAGCTTTCCTCTACACCCATCCCCAGTCATGAAGAAGGGTTACATTGAAACGGACCTTCTCTGCCTCCTGATGCTGCCTGGCTTGCTGTGTTCCTCCAGCCTCCTGCCTGTCTACTTTAGCTCTCTGCTGGCAAGGAAGTTTAAGTGGACCATGAGAAAAAATGTGTAGAGAGAACAAAGGCAAGAGTAGACTTTTCTCAATGCACTTCCACTTGGCTTCTTTTTCCATGACATCTCCTATAGTTGTTTCTGTTCACATCATTAAAAAATCTTCAAATAACTTATATATGAAAAAATCATTAACATACTTTGCCCTTGTTGCTGTAGCATTTTGATTCCCCAATGGACAAAGTCATGATCAGAAAAGTACATCCAGGTGTAGGCCTTGCAGTCAATGATACAGTGATTTATGACTGTGGGAATGTGGGACCTGGGATCTCAGAGTGTTTACACTTATGTTTTCATTTGGCTTTAGGCTTGTTTCTTAACTAAACTGTGGTTGTATCAGGCCAATGTTGGCCTCTGTGGCAGCAAGATGCAGTTGGCCTGGTCACATTATACTCCTCATCTTCTTAGCTCCTCTTCCTCCCTGTCAGAAAATGACAAGTAGTTTGCACCTTTGTCCTGCTAAACCTCCATTCCTCTTTGCAGCAGCATTTTGCTCAAGGGACAACAGACAACTATCATTTTGGAGATACTTACTGAAGAGTGCCCCAGATGTGGAAGGCATTTGATTCACATTTTCAGCAAGTTAATGACTTGCTTAAAGATCATCCTTGCAGTGGTGTGTTTCATTCCAAATATTAAAATTGATCTCTCTCTGTAGCTGTAACACTATATTCTGAATTCTGTTCTATCATCCTGATATACTTATGGAAAGTATCATTTGTCTGATTAGCACACAAAATAATACTTTTCACTGTATCTGGGTATGTGACAATAATAAATCAAATCAAAATCCCTTATTGGCAAGTCTCCTTCAGGTTTCATCATCTACATTCCTAGAAGGTAGGGATGTCTTTAAGGAGTCACCTGCTCAGACTGGATGGAGGCAAAAGTACCTGTGATGGACTAGACTAGTGCAATGTCAGAAGTCAGATGACACCAGATTATAGTTCAACAGGTTTATTTGAAATCACAAGCTTTCAAAGCGTTGCCCTTTTGTCAGGTGAAGTGAGGACAGAAATTCACAGACCTTATAGGTGGAGAGATTAATGGGCAGAGAAAGTAAAAGATCAAACCCATGGTGTGAGTGGAGTGTTGACAGGCTGGATAATAGGTCCCAGCAGGTGATCAAGAGTGTCAGACAGTGTGAGTAAAGTGTCCACAGCTGTATAACAAGCCAATGGTTGGCCTATAATCTGATTAAATGAGGCAGAGAGATAATTTAAAATAAGGTGGTGATGGAATCAAAACAAATGACTGGAATAACAAAGTAGGTATAACAGTCAAATGCTGAGGGTGTAACCAAAGTAATAAGTAATCCAAAACTGTACAAACTAATTAAGGTAGAGAGATCATAACAATTTATCAAGGTGATGATGTCAAAACAGGACAGTAAGGAAGATTTTACAGATACAGGACAGTGTGGTGGGGTCACATGTAGCACAACATGAACCCAAGATCATGGTTGAGGTTGTCTTTATGCGTATGGAACCTGGCTATCAGTTTCTGCTTGGCAATTCTGCATTGTTGTATATCTCGAAGGCTGCCTTGGAGGATGCTTACCCGAAGATTGGAGGCAGAATGTCCCTGACTGCAGAAGTGCTCGCTGACTGGGAGGGAACATCCCTGTTTGGTAATTGTCACATGGTGTTCATTCATCCGTTGTTGTAGCGTCTGCACGGTCTCATCAATGTATCATGCCTCGGGGCATCCTTGCCTGAAGCATATGAGGTAGACAATATTGGCCAAGTCACATAACTACCTGCTGTTGTTGTGGTTCTGTTCACCGAGCTGGGAGTTTTTCTTGCAAACGTTTCGCCCCCTTTCTAGGTGACATCTTCAGTGCTAGGGAGCCTCCTGTGAAGCGCTTCTGTGCTGATTCCTCCGGCATTTATACTGGTTTGAATCTGCCGCTTCCGGTTGTCAGTTGCTGTCCTCTGCAGTGGCTGGTATATAGGATCTAGGTCGATGTCTACATTGACCTAGACCCTATATACCGGCCACTGCAGCGGACAGCTACTGACAACCGGAAGCGGCAGATTCAAACCACTATAAATGCCGGAGGAATCAGCACAGAAGCGCTTCACAGGAGGCTCCCTAGCACTGAAGATGTCACCTAGAAAGGGGGCGAAACGTTTGCAAGAAAAACTCCCAGCTCGGCGAACAGAACCACAACAACGAGCACCTGAGCTACAAATCTTCTCACAAACTTTGAACTACCTGCTGTGTATGTGGTGGGTGGTATTCTTACGTGTAATGGTAGTATCCATATTGATGATCTGACACATCTTGCAGTGGTTGCCATAGTGTTGTGATCGATGTTGTTCTGAAGGCTGGCTAGTTTGCTGCGAATAGTGTTAAGGTTTGAAGGTGAGAAGTGGAGGCGTAGGGATGATCTTGGCGAGATGCTTATCGTCATCAATGACATTTTGAAGGCTGTGAAGAACATGGTGTAGTTTCTCCACTCCTAGAAAGATCTGGACAACAAAGGGTACTCTATTGGTCGTACTCTGTCTCTGCCTTCTGAGGCATTCGCTGCAGTTTTTCAGTGTAGCATGTCAGAGCTGGCGATTGATGAGTTGAGCACCATATCCTGTTCTCATGAGGGCATCCTTCAACATCTTTAGGCGTCCGTTGTGTTCCTTCTCATCTGAACAGTGCTTGTCCCTATGGAGTGGCTTCTTTAACATGTTTAGGTGGAAGCTAGAAAAATGCAGCATCATAAGGTTTATCCATGGGTTTGTGTTAGAGTGAGGTACTGAGGTGTCCATCCTTGATGGAGATGCATGTGTCCAAGAACGAGTCTGATTCTGAGGAGTAGTGCATGGTAAGTCTGATGGTGAGATGAAACGTGTTGATATCACTGTGTAGTCACTTCAGTGATTTGTTGCCATGAGTCCAAATGGCATTCATGCATCCAGTATATAGCATTGGTTGTAGGTTCTGCTCAGCGAAGAAATCCTGCACGGAAATTTTGACATATTGGGGTGCAAATTTGGTCCCCATGGCTGCTCTGTATGTGCTCCACTCACACCATTGCTATGATCTTTTTATCCTGCTCCTCAGATGCTGCCTGACCTGCTGTGCTTTTCCAACACCACTCTGATCTCCAGCTTCTGCAGTCCTTGTTTTTGCCTATGCTCTTTTTATCTCTCTACTTATCGATCTCTCTTCCTTTAAATTCTGTACCTGCGGCTCTCTCACTTCACCTGATGAAGAGGCAATGCTTTGAAAGCTTGTGATTTCAAATAAACCTGTTAGCCTATAACCTGGTGTCACCTGACTTCTGACTTTGTCCATCCCAGTCCAATATAAGCACCTCCACACCATAGACTAGTGTAGGTTATAAGAGCTGTGCGGTCTTCCACATGCAAAACTAATAAACTTATAGCAGTTACAAATGATATGTGTGTTGAAGGAATGGAATCTTTTCCATTTGATGAATGCTGAAGGATTTCTTGTTGGATTATCAAGATACTTGATTGCACATTTGTACAATGAGCCATTGAACCCTACTATAGAAAGGCAAGAGTTTTTGTGCCTGACTGTCCAGTTACTGTTAAAGTACACATGTTGCACAAAGTGGGATATACCAGGCTAGATATTACAAATATGTGTCCTTGGTGTTTGGCTTTGCACCCACCTCTGTGTTCACCCCCATAATCGAGTGTGTTTGGGCAGGCACTGAATTTGGAAGACCACACACCATGTGTAAATAAATAATTAAGAGTCAATAAAGATCATTAAAAGGCAGATCGGCAAGGTGGGCTTCCTTGTTCAGTCTACTCGCAGAATTTTATAGGTGAACAGGCAGTTGGCTAACTGCTGAGTTTTCTTCCAGAGCAGAACAGGGTGAGCATCCCAACATGTCACCCCATAATTATCTGTGAATTAGGAAGTAGATCCTTGGACTCCAGATTATGGCCTACAGATGTTCCCAGTTGAAGGAGTTGGAAGTGAAGACTTTCAGGGCTGTGGTACTTTGAAGGCCAGTGTTTTGCATGCCCACTCAGGAGGCCTTCTGCCAAGAAGCTGAAAATATCCAAAATACATTGATGTGAGAGCCTGATTCTCCTGAAGCAACTGTTGCTCAAATATGCCAATGAAGCTGATCTTCTCAACACTTTCTATAATGTTTTCTGGGTATTCCTTCATTCAGACTATAGCTCTGTCTCCTAGCTGTCAGGCCTGTGGAGTGGCACATGGCTGCTGAAAAGGCAGAGGTTGCTTGCTGCTCCTGGTCTCTCTGCTAGTTCTCTTGCTCCTCATTAGAAATTGATTGGTGACGTAAACCTCTCCCATTCTGCAATGAAGGTGGGGGTCAGCTGAGTTTACAGTAAGGTAACTAATGGGCAAATTAAGTCAAATGGCTTTTAAAAAATTGCTCTTGTCCTGGATATCAGAAAAATTGTACTCTTGCAATTTGCTGAAGTAAAAAATTATGAAGTAAAGATTCTTTATCCTACAAGCATCAAGCTACAAAATCAATATCTACATGGAATTAAACCTGGAGCACACATCTGGGTGAGGAAATTCTTTCTTGGTCTCACCCTCTCTCCATGATGCCTCTTTTGCACAAAGGCAACACATTTTCCTTCATTTACCCCTCAAGTTCTCCTGCTTGATTCCCTTCTCTTACTATCAACACCTGGAGGCCATTTTATTTTTTTTCAGAACCTCCTGGAGGCCATTTTATTTATTTATTTTTAAATCCTGTTTATTTATTTATTTATGTGTTTTTTTTGTCGAGTGGTCCAGTGACAAGCAGTGCCCTTCACATCAAAGGGCGACACTCCTGTCTACTTTTTTAAAAATTAACCCCCACACTACTGCCTAACTGCGGTAGTGTTTATTTCTGGAGGCCATTTTACACTGTAGTATGCCAATTTTGTAATCAATGACATTCCACTTTACCAGCCTTAATGACATTGATAAAAATCAGGAAAACTGTGTCTGTGCAATTAAATCAAGAATGAATAGGTTAATTGCCACTTAATTGCTATGTAACATTTATATATCTGACCTAGCTCCTTCGAGGGAATTTCCCACTTTCTTCTGAATGTGTGCCTGTTAAAAGCAGAAGAAAATGGAAACTTCCTGGGTTTCCCACATGCTGCTATTTTTCAGAGTTTTAACCTCCACATGTAGCCAAGTCCATCCAAACCCTACCACCTCCCCACCGCACCTCCCCTGCGAAAAACTCCCACTCATGCAGAGAAAATCAAACTGTATTTGCGTGGCATGTATACTGATGTGTGATTATATACAATGTCCATTTTACATATTTGGGTTTTTAACCAAGATCATTTTCTTGTTCCGCTTCTCAGACCACTCCCCTAATGATGTCTAGAGATCAGTATCCCACATGAGAAAAAAGACATCTGCACACATTTCACTTGATTAGTTGTTAAACTCACGTTCCAATGAATTGGCATGAGGCAGGTTTAATAATAAAGTCAGTGCTGTCTACTCCTACCAGCAGTTTTAGAAACAATACAGAATGCTCTGAAAAGCATTTAAGATTAATTATCTTACAATCTAATGTGTAAGATTATTTGCTTAAAATCTAGCTAATTTCGGCATACCTAAGATTTGATCAAAAATCCCATGTGTCCAGTCCCCAGATTCAGTCACTATTAAGCGTGGTCTAGTAGATGATGTGGCTGTTGTACCTTGCTTGGTGTAGTAAATGATATGGGCATACAAAAGAAATATGTTGAAAGTACATAAGTGTGCAGGTTATATCAACATTCTTACCTTTAATTTGACAGGCTGAAATAAAACAGCTCCTGGATACCACTCTTGACAGGATCTCAACCACTCAGAAGGCCTTGTCATTTTTGGTGAAGTTTGAAAAGTAAGTCTGAACATGTCACTGCGTCTTTGAAGAATCTGTATCCTTCCATATTCTTTTAAAAGTGCTGTAGACAACAGATCTTATTCAATAAATGCTTCCCAATCTGCAAGTACTGTGGAGATTTGCTTTTTGCACTTTCTAGCCTCATGATTTTCACAACCATTGATTGAGAAGCGGTTTGGAGTAAGAAAGTTACCTGGTGTCCTGTTTTCTGAACTAAAACATTTTATCTTTGACAGAATGACTGATGTACACTGACTTCAGCTCTATTTCTTAGTGCTTTTTTGAGACAAAATCCTTTGCACATTGTACTGATCAATTTCAGAGCCTCTGTGATGATTACACTGGAGTGTTAGCCACAGCCAGCTCAAAAGACTGTGTTGTGATTGACCTCATTCAGTAATGACTGGTGAAGTGATGTGTTTTATTCAAACATGTGGCCATCACCTCTGTGTCTTTCAGGCTTGGAATACCACATCTAGGAATTGAGAAGCAATTTCAAAAACTTCTGCACAGCTACAATAAAGATGTCGATCTTGTATCCCTAATTTATACAAAACAGAAGGCTGATCCTCCAATACCACGTGACTTTCCTCCAGTGGCTGGAAAAATAATTTGGGCTCGGCAGCTCTTCAGACGTATACAGGAGCCCATGTTGCTGTTTGAGCAGAGGGCTGGTGTCCTGCAGAGCGCAGATGCAAAAAGGATCATCCGCAGCTATAATAAAGTAGCCAGAGTTTTGGTGGAGTATGAAGTACTTTATCATAGAGCATGGATGCAACAGGTAACATATATATCTTGTAACATACGTTGAGCATAGTCCAATTGATCCCGCGTATGGTGTTCAAATTTACATTTATATTCGGTCTTACCTCTTGCATAATGACCAATCTTATGTAGGAGCTTTAAGCAACTTAGGGCTCCTTGACAAATATTAAATTGTAATCAGAAAGTAGGAATAAGAATAAGTCTTTTGCCTTTTGAGGCATAATGACAAACCTGTACCTCACTCAATTTATTACTTAATCCCAAACCTTTTGATTTCTTTACCTTTGGAACTCTAATTGTCCTCTCATCTTTCTGGGGAGAGAGTTCCATATTCCTACTGCCCTTTGTTTGAGGAAGTACTTCAATATTTTTCTTCAAAATAGTCTAATTTTAACTTCATATCCTCTTATTGTTGACTCCCAAGTAAAGGAAATAGTTTTTCTTGTCTGAATCAAAGAAAGCAGCTATCACTTTGGATGAGTTTCATGCAGAGTTTTCTCCTGCAAGGGCAATTCATCTCTAAATAACTCCTCCCTAAGGTGCTCCCTTTTTGCCACTTCCATGTGATCCCTGACACTGGCACGATCTTTGAACCTAGCTGCACACCCAATAAAGCATGCAGTCTGGAGTTGCCCTTTACTGTGCATGTAGTGGGAGAGCAATCACAAATTAACACTTCTCAGAGCACAGATAGCACGGCTGACACCTGATTGCCCGTACAACTGCATATTCTCATATCTATCACTGTTTATGAACCAAGCCACACAGCTTGGCCCAATCCCATTTTACAAGCCCATCTAAGTCAGTGCCACCCTCTTCCAAGGTCTAGCATCTTATCATTGTTCAATGTAGGATCATCACATAAAGGAAAGGCTTCAAATGTTTTGAAGCATTCACTTTATTCAGCAATGGCAAAATGAATAACAAACAAACTGAAGTTTCACTGGAAATGGAAATAGACTGCTTGCCTTCAGAACAACAACAAATTCACAATCAGTGAATGATCGCTGCACCCAGCTCAGATCTACTGGAACCGGTGTCAGTTAAATCCTGTCTGGCTTGTAACATCCAAAGCTACTGTGCTATATCATACAGAAAGCAATGTTCCTCCCATTCAATGTCCTCATGTTCCTCCTTGGAAAACTGCTGTCATTCTTCTAGGCCAAAGCCTACAGCCCGGGTTGTGACACTGATGTCATCACAGGGAAACAAGATGAGTTGGTGTGATCTGACGCAGTTGTGTCTATATTAACCTTTCTCCATCTGTTTATTGAGGATTGAGAGCTCGCACAGGTCCTAGTGGCTCTTTTGAAGGACACAGTTGCATAATACTAGCTGTCACCTTGATGGCTTCTGGGAAAGGATGGCCACCCACGCTTCCATGTCACAGGTTTCACTCCAGCAGCTGGCGTAGTTCTGTGACAGTGTCTGGGACATTCTCCGTCTGCAGTGACACTTACCCCAACTCTTCCAGAGGAACTGACATCGTGGACAACTGTCTCAGACCCTCCTGTACCTCTTGTGTATCCTGAGGGGACCTTTATGTGATCCCACCATGTGGAGGTTATTCAGCAGCTGCTGGAGGCTCCTGATGGTCCTGGGCTTCGAGGAGCAGCTGGTCCTCCACTGTTCCTGTGTTCCATCACAGCAACAGCAACGATAACCTCTGCTGTAGCTGGATCAGTCATGTTTGCAATGAGCCTATGTGATTGCAATGAACACTTAGAACATAAGAACAGGTCCCTGGTATTGTGGGCAATCAGCATTCTCATCACTCAAATGGTAGTTTAGCAAACTCCGCCATGCACTGGGACATGGAACACACTGACAGGGAGGGCCTTGGGATACCTCTTTTGAAGCTTTAATGTAGAGCTTTATTCCAATCACTGCAGCACCAGTCATGTCACAAAGAGACAGTTCAAGGTACTACATGAGTACTAAGATCTTGTCCTCCTGGACACATCACCCAAGAAAGGTATCATTTCATCTAAGAACATTAGCAGACATTTGTGCTCTATATTATGAGACTGAATCAGTTTCATGCCCCTGTGCAGCTTGAGGTCTTGCCTTATCTTTGTTCTTTGTGGCCCTCAGATGCAACTTTTAAAGCTGTATTTAATTACTTCAACTTCACAAAGCTGATTATCTCCAGTTTGGCGAAGATTGTTTGTGACCAGCATTTGCACACAACAGTTTCGCATTGCATGCATTTCACTTGCATGCTGCATTAATTACAGATGATTTTAACTTGAACTGTGTAGGTGCCAGCTCAATCATATGTCCCTTGAAATCTCTCCTGTTGCTCACAAGTGGGGCCTGCGTGCTGAAAAAGAAAGTAAAGCTGACCCCACCCACTCAGCTTGCATTTAGGAATCAACAGAATATGGAAGGCAACATAAATCACTCCTAGCACACTGACCCTCAGTCTTAGCTTGGAACCTCCAGGTCCCTTTATCCTTTGCATTATCCGTTGAGCCCATCAGTACTGATCCTCCACAAGTTCCCACAAAGAACCTGGAATTACATATACTCTCATCATTACAGCATCAATCCCAGCCCTTAGTTTAGTCTTGCCCAACACCAAGATGCACAATCTCTGACTGAGACGCACCCTTTGACTTGTTTGAGGATTATTCCCCTTAGACATTTAGATATGGCTTTTTTTTATTCATTCATGGATGAGGGTATTGCTGGCCAGGCCTGCATTTAAAGCCCATCCCAGAGGGTAGTTAAGGGTCAATCATATTGCTGTGGGTCTAGCGTTACATGTAGTGACTTCACTTAAGGGCATTAGTGAATCAGATGGGCTTTTCCTGGCAATGGACATGAAATCATTAGGTCATAAACTTAATGATGACAGGTCATCATTAGACTCTTAATCCTGGATTTGAATTGAATTCAAATTCTACCATCTGAGATTCACACCCAGGTCCCCAGAACGTTATCTGAATCTGTGGATTAAGAGTCCAGCAATAAAAACACTAGGCCACCACCTCCCCCTTAATTTGATTGAAGCACATACAGTGTATTTGCTACATAATCCTGAAGACCTGTGCTTGAGAACCTGTTGCACCTCTAGTTCCAGTACAGCTACAACACTGGCCACTATCTAATGGCCTAGTGGTATTATCACTGGACTGTTAATCCTGAGACCCAGGTATTGGTCTGGATGTGACGATGCTCTTAACATTGAGAAGCTGTTCACAGGATTGCAACTTTCCTAAATTTCTTTGTATTGCCCAGGTCGTTAATGGGCTTGGAAGATATTACCCTCTGTATCTATTTACCCGATTGAATCTATTTATAATCTTGAGTATTTTAATCAGATCACCTCTGCATCTTCTTTCAAGGTTGAGTCTTCTATATGTAATTAATTAATGTTGTTTGTTAACATGCTGAATTAGTGGCCAGTCCAACTTTTGCCCATTTTCCTAGAAGTGCTGGATATTTTATTTACTGTGTTAGCATTAAATTTTTAACCTCAGGAAAAATTACTGAGCAAGTTAACTTAAATTTATAGAAAACACACAGAACATAGAACACAGTACAACACAGTACAGGCCTTGATATTGTGCCAGCCTTTTATCCGACTCTAAGATCATACGAACCTACATACCCTTCATTGTACTACCTTCCACGTGCCTCTCCAAGAATTGCTTAAACGCCCCAAGTGTATCTGAGTCTACTACCACTGCCGGTAGTGCATTCCATGCGATCACCACACTCAGTGTAAAGAAAATACCTCTGACATCTTCCCTAAACCTTCCTCCAATTGCCTTAAAATTACGCCACCTCATGATAGACGTTTCCATCCCAGGAAAAAATCTCTGGCTATCCACTCCATCCAAGCTTCTCAACATCTCGTCCACCTCTATCAAGTCACCTCTCATCCATCTTCATTCCAATGAGAAAAGCCCTGGCTCCCTCAACTTATCTTCATAAGACATGCCCTCCAATCCAGGCAGCATCCTGGTAAATCTCCTTGGCACCCTCTGTAAAGCTTCCACATCTTTCCTATAATGAGGCAACCTGAACTGAACACAATATGCCAAGTGTGGTCTAACCAGGGCTCTGTTGAGCTGCAGCATAACCTTGTGGCTCTGAAACTCAATTCCCCTGCTAGTAAAAGCCAACACACCATACACCTTCTTAACAACTGTATTAACTTGGATGGCAACTTTGGGGGATCTATTTACATGGACCCCAAGATCCCTCTGTTCCTCCACACTGCCAAGAATCCTACCTTTAACCCTGTAATTACGTTCTATAATTTCTATTTAAAAAAACCTCTGGAACACCATGATAGATACATTGGTGGAATTGTGTGGACATGGAAAAGAAAAGATTTGTTTTGAATTTTATGAAATGCCAGTGCAATATCTTTCTGTGTATATCAGCCTTTACATTGTTAATGGGCAAGCCTTCCCTGAAACAGCAAAGTCTATAAATTATTTCAATGCTAAATGCAGCAAGATCTAGTTTCAAAATGATATGCATTGTACATTAGTGTTTTGTCAGTGCAATTGGGCTGTTAGATTTCTTTGCACTTAGATGCATCTTTTTGTAATTAAAAGCTTACGCTAATATGGAAATATCATTTAGTGTTGCTTCGATGTTTTTATTCTATGCAAACCTGTTTCAGATGGAAACGGTCCAGTTTGGTCTCCAGGCATCATTATTGGTGAAGCATCCAGACACTGGCGAAATGTTTGTGAACTTTGACCCCTATCTTACAGTCTTGATAAGAGAGGCAGAGTGCCTGGCTCGAATGGGTTTAGAGATCCCCCAGACTGCAAAAGCACTTCTACATAAGCGGCATTCTTTGAAACATATGCACAATAAGCTGCAGGTATGCATGATGGCTGCTGAAGTGGAACAATGATAATATATGAAGGATTATGCATTCTCTCCACTCCACAAGCTGCAGCAATGTATATAAATGAATACTGTTGTACAAAATGGTTGTCCAAAACATTCCAGCAGAAGCACATTATCTGTTTTCTGATGCTTAAACAAAATTGAACACATGGGAAATTCTGCTCTGCATTTACTTCGTTCAAATAAATTCAAGTACTGTTTTAATTCATTATGTTGAAACAAAGGAAGCAGAAGTGGGAGGAGGTTTTTGACCCTTATTCAACAAGAATGTGGCTGATTGTGCAAATAGTTGCAGCTGAGGTAGACAATCATTTAGTACCCATTTGTAATCTTTGTATCCAAAACTATGTTGATCTTTGTCTTGAATCTGCTCAACAACCCAAGCTGTCACATTTGCCCAAGGTAGAGAATTCCGAAGATTCCCAACTTTTTGAATAAAGAAATTTCAACTCAACTCAGTTGTAAATAACTGATCCCTTATTCTGAAACCATGACTCAAAATATGTAAATTGTAGTTCAAAGAAAACCTCAAATTACACAAAAGAGTAATATCACACATTATGAAGTAAGCCAACTTAAACCTTTGAGGTTAGGTTCATGTTGATGTCCCTACTTTGTTATCTTGGTGTTTTGGAGTCGCTCTCGTTGACAAATTGAACTAGAAGGAAAACGACAAAATGCTGTAACTTTGAAATGACAACTGGAGATGTTTAGAACCTGTGAGTTTTGAAGTTGGTGTTAGGTACATTATTTGCATAAACTTGAGGGACTTTTAATCTCTATTGAGGTATACCATCCCTGATGTGTATTAAATACCTGAAGTTGTTGCTGGCTATAGAGTTGTATAGCCATCAGTTCAACTTGTCCGTGGCGACCAGACATTCCAATCGGACCTAGTCCCACTTGCTAACATTTGGCCCTGAGGCACACATTTATAGAGGCAGAATTTTGCTTTATTTCTACTCACACTGAATAAACTCCAACAACACTGATAACTTATATATATATATATAAAATACCCAGTCAAGTGCTCACTCAATTATCCCTTAATCACCATATGATTATCTTTTTTCCAAATTCCATTTAGCCTTAATTGTCATTGCTTGGCCCTACTAGATTACGACAATGTTGACACTTTATAACAGAAGCTTCAGCACTGAAGTTTTGCACAAGGACAAAAAGAGATTAAGCATGTACAAAAACAGACAGGAGTGATTTCTTGATTATAATTTTGTCTTGTCTAACAGTTCAAAACAATTACGGCATAATATTTCTATTTTATTACATTATCCAACCTTGTTGTGAAATAAATGTTCATTTTTTTTTAGTCTCAATTACTTATAATGGGTGATTTTAAAAATAATGGCCCAATTATGTCAAGAAATTCTAAACCTAGTGATTTTTTTTTGTCAAATATTAAATAGCGAGTTAAGCAACCTAATTGCTTTTGTGATTATTTCCAGCTCTTGCTAGAAGAGGACTGCAGATTACGTGCAAGAATTAAGCCGATCTATGAGACCCTTATTGCACCTTATGTGCACAAGATTGATGAAGCCTTTCAGCCAGGACTTGTAACACTTAACTGGACATCATTAAACAATGACTTGTTTGTGGATAAGGTTAATGCAAAATTAGGTAATAAATTCTATTCCTAACAATACCAGTTCCATCCCGTTTGATGTAAGGAAGGTCATTTTGAGCTTGTAAGATAGTGCAATATGCATAACCTATGCTTGGCCACCAAATAAATACCTTGAAAGAAAAGGTTTGGAGATGCTGGTGTTGGACTGGGTTTTATAAAGTTAAAAATCACACAACACCAAGTTATAGTCCAACAGGTTTAAGTGGAAGCACTAGCTTTCAGAGCACTGCTCCTTCATCAGGTGGTTGTCCCAACCACCTGATGAAGGAGCATCGCTCCAAAAGCTAGTGCTTCCAATTAAACCTGTCGGACTATAACCTGGTGTGATTTTTAACTTGATAGAAAAGGAACATGGAAGAGGTGTTTATCAGCTGGTCGAGTTGATATGGCATAATTTACATTATAGTTCAAAGTCAAAATTATTCCAGGTTAGTTGATAAATAATTTGCGATTTCCTCGAATTTTCCTAGTGATTTTCTCACCACACTTAATGCTTTAGTCTGCAGTTACAATGATGACAAAACTATTAAAATACGCTGTCCTTATCTTTGTGAAATCGATAACATCTTCTGCAGTCTGTACATGTAGAATTAAATACGGAAAAAAAATTGAGAAGTGACTGTCAGCAATTCCTCTCTTCACTGTAGGGGACACTATTGAGTACCCTAGATATGGAAATCTAGTATTGGTGTTCCATCCATCGAGTATTGGTATTGGTTGCAACCAAAACTAATGTAATTTACAAAATACTGTGCAAGGATTGTAACAAACAGGCAGAAAACTAGCCACCAGGATATATGAACACCAACTAGCCACAAAACAAAGTGACCCTCTCTCACTAGTATTCTTACATATGGATGGGGAAGGACACCACTTCGACTGGGACAACATATCCATCCTAGAACAAGCCAAACAAAGACACGCACAAGAATTCCTAGAAACATGGCTTTCCCAACTGGAACTCTATCAACAAACACATTGAGTTAGACCCCATCTACCACCTCCTGAGAAAAGGAACAGGAAATGACTTCACCACAGGAAATAACATCACCACAGGAAATAACATCACCAACCCAAAGAAACCCAAACATATAAATAGAAAGCAGGGATTTTCAGCAGTGCTTCGCCTGAGGCCCACTGAAGATGTTACCTAATAGGGCGACGAAACGTCTGGAAATGAACCTTCCAGCTCAGCGAGCAAGCCTACATCCAAAATTTAGAAGAATGTAGACAGCTTGATGGAATGGGTGGGCAAGTGTCTTATAATCTCAGCTAATGTTATTACTGGACAGGTTAGATCCCAGACAGAAATTTGGCCTGTTAGATCATATTTGGTTTTTTTTTGGTTTAACGAATTAGTCTCTTGCTGATTCACAAGCATGCAATATAGCAGACATTGTTTTAACAAGAAAAAAGGTGTTTATTACACAAAATAAATGAAGATAAATCAGAATAAATGAAACTATTTGCATATAATAAAAATTTGAAGATTTCAAATGCATGGTAAAAATGTAATCCAATTAATCCCAAATTGCTCCTTGCAAAATCCCAAAAACACTCCTTAACAAATCTCAAAAATATATCCTAACAGTACTTACATTAAAGATAATCTCCTTCTGCATCACCTCTGTAAACATAATCCAACTGAGACTTTAACTCCCAGTCTGGAGAATCTGATAGCTTCTTCCAGGAGCCTTCACACAAGAGATTAAACTTCCACAACTTTAAATAACCCCTTCAGAGTTTTGACACAACCAAACACTTCTTTATTAAACTCTGATGTAATTTTTAAATCAAATCAAATCTAATCTAAGCGGTCTTCTCCCTTTCTCAAGAACAACTGCTTTACACATACATCTTCAGCTAAGAACTCTGCAGAGCTGTCCCAAACTGAAGCTAAAACTGAAAGATTCCTCTGTAAGCAATAGGTGCTTCTCCCAAGCTTAAAAAAAGTATAGAATATTCCATAAGAAAGCCTGATGTTCTGTTCTGCGTACTTTGTTTCATAAGAAATCACTGTGGCTACAGAATACATTCAAGCTAATCATTAAACACCTTCAAACTCATAGAAAACCCATATGTCATGAGTTGAAATTAAAAATTCAAACTCAAAGCTCAATAATACTAAAATATATATAAACCACACTCCCTACATCATAAGTGGGAGTTTAAATTTAAGGCAGAGAAGTAATTTGGGAGGAACAATGCAGAATGTATGAAAGAAGTGTGATTTATATATCTATACATTTTTATGGTTTTGACTTTAAACTTTTCAATTGATTTTTGGGAGGGATTTATTAATTAATTAGGCCATTCTTTACAGAACAATAATTTTAAACCAGAATGTGGAAAACAGCAGACTGCTGGCCTTCTGGTTAGTTAATGGAAGTTTTTGAATTTTGAGAAGGTTTATGTCCACGTCACTAGTATCCTTACATACAGATAAGGAAGAACACCTCTTTGACTGGGACAACACATTCATCCTAGGATAAGCCAAACAGAGACACGCACGAGAATTCCTAGAAGCATGGCATTCCAACTGGAACTCTATCAACAAACACAGGACTTGGATCCCATTTCCCACCCTCCGAGAAAAAGAACAGGCAATGACATCACCACAAGAAATGACATCACCAACTCAAAGAAACCCAAACACATAAATTAAAAGCAGGCCATACCACCAGTGCTTCTCCAGAGGCTCACTGATGATGCATGGTGACAAAACGTCTGAAAATGAATCTTCCAGCTCAGCGAGCAATGGAAATTTGTTTATGTTGTGGAGTTTTATGAGAAAGGTGTGGGGAAACATTGAAATAGTTTTGGGTTTCAAATAGTCAAGTATTGATTTTAGTTTAGAAAAATCAAAATGGTGGGAAACTGTTTGGTTCAGTTTGAAAGAGACTTGACTGAAGTTAGATGTAAGGATAATTGCTCCTAGAAAAAGGAGTTTGTTCAGAGCAGTTAAGGGAATAAATTATCTAAGTGTTAGGGTTGTAGTTTGTGAAAATTTCCAAAGCAGGAGTGTTTGGATGGAACAGATAATCATGAGGGGCATACTTAAGGTGCAGAACAAGGGTCACTTCCCCAGGGTGGGTGAGCTCAAAGCTGGGAGGCATAGTTTTAAGGTGAGAGGAGAAAGTTTTAAAAATGATATGAGGGGCAACGTTTTTACACAGAGAGTGGTTCATGTGTGGAGTGAATTGCCAGGAGAAGTCATGGATGCAGATACAGTTACAACATTTAGAAGATACTTGAATAAGTACATGACTAAGAAAGGTTTAGTGAGAAATGAGCCAATTGCAGGCAAGTGGGACTAATTTAGTTTGGAAACATGGTCAGCATGGGCTAATTGGACCGAAGGGTTGTTTCCATACTGTCTGACTCTTTAACTGGATATGTCTAAACTCTCAGCTGTGTGAATGCTCAAGGGAAAAAGCCTCACAGCTCACAGGACCAATACTGGAAAGAAGCAGTTAAGTAAACACACAGATTTTAGAGGGAAGGAAAATTTCTCTGGATTTAATTAACTGTAAAGCAATGTTGTTGCTGGATAGATGTGATTTTTGTTTCGCCGATGTTTGAAATCTTTCAGACTGTGATATACTTAGATAATTTGTTTTTTTAATTTTCTTTCTTCATTTTGTGTTATAAACCTCTATTTTGTTGTTAATATCAAATTTACAGCCTTGAGTAAAATTGAGAGGATATTTGAAAGAGGTATGAAAAGTCATGAGGGGTCTGGAGCAAAGAAATGGGCCAAACTGTTCCTATTGGTGGAAGAATCAAGAGCCAAAGGGCAAAGATTTATAATATTGGGCAAAGAAGCATTGGCAGCATGAGGAATTTCTTTCTTCATAGCCAATTGTAAGAATCTGGAATGCATTGCCTGACAGTATGGTGGAGGCAGGGTCAATTGAAGCTTTTAGAAGGGAATTTAACCTTTTTCTAAAAAGGGGGAATATGGGGCTACAGGAAATATGGGGCTACAGGGAAAACACAAGAGAGTAGCATGAGGTGAATTGCTCTGTCTGAGGGCTAGCATAGACGTGACTGGCCAATGCTTTCTTCTGGGTTGTAACCAGTGGGTGGCACGGTGGCACACTGGATAGAGCTGCTGCCTCACAGCGCCAGAGATCCGCGTTCAATTACCGCCTCAGGCAACTGTCTGTGTGGTGTTTGCACGTTCTCCCCGTGTCTGCTGAGTTTCCTTCGGGTGCTTCGGTTTCCTCCCACAGTCCAAAAATGTGCAGGTTAGGTGAATTGGCCATGCTAAATTGCCGACATGGAGGAGTTGGACCGAAGGATCTGTTTCCAGGCTGTACATCTCTGTGACTCTCTGGTCATGATAAACTTACATTTGTGTAATGTCAAATTTCTCTATGATGATAATGCCCTTTAAAATACTAAAATACTTTTTAATATTTAGTGATGTATTAATGTCTACCTTTTATTCCATATATGTGTTCTAATGTTGATCTTCTCTCTATAACATCAAAGCTGAAAGATAATTAATGCATTTTACTGCCTGTTTTGCTGTGTGTGAGAATTTTTCTGTGTGATTGATGACTTAGCCTGTGTGTTAACATCACTTTTACTGGATGCCAGAGATTCTCCAAAGTACCAACACTGGTAAAGATGAAATCTAATATGAATTACCAGGTCTTTTTTGAGGATTGAGGAAAATGGCATCACTTAACTGTTGAATGCAAAATTAGGGCAAATGTTGTGCAATATTTTTGTAAAGTCAATATATTATTGTATGCAACTAGGCAAATAGTATTTTTGTACATCAATTGATTTTGTTTTGTTAGAACAGCATAAAAGCATACATGGCTTTAATTATGATGATAGATATACCCCATTTACATGTTTTATTAATCCAATATCAAATAATACAATATTTCTAGATTTGTAAATGGTTCTTCTTCCTTTTGTCATTTTTGGATTAAATTTCTGATTATGAATTTTGTCATCCTTTATTTAAATTCATCTAATGTTTCTGTCTTGAAGGAGAAATTGATTTGCTGGTTGGCAGAATTAATGACCTTATTGAATATCGTATAGATCGGATCCTGCAGGATATAAGTACCACATCACTTTGTGCATTTCCTGAGGGAACACCATGGCCATGTGAGGAGTTTTTAAAACGCACACAGGTATAGCCGACTGTTGTGTGTACAGGATCTTCTTAAACAGAGCCCATTGGTGGGACTGGATCAGTATGCAGGACCCCACTTAACCTTTTATCTGTTTTCTTGTTAGGATCTGTTTGAATATACTTCTGACCTAGGAGAGCTGGATTTCAGTTTTCAGTTTAATGGTTACTGTTATTCTGTTCCTCAGTACTGACATCGAGAAGTTCACAAATTATCAAAAAAAAAACTGATTGGATTGCTTTCAGAAATTAAGTTAATTGCAGGACTCTCTCTTGTCTATCACTATTCCTTTCAAAAGGGTTGGGCAAGGGTTTTGTAGTTTTCAAATCATTGTAGACATTGGCATAAAGTAACAGAATTTTTCTCATGCACCTTGTGATGCTGTACTAAGGCCCTGAATTTCTTGTATTTCATTTGATTTTGGGGTTGAATCACTCAAACAATGAATTGTTTCTTTCTGCCTTCCCAAGCTAATTTTCTCTGTGCTTTTCTAAGATTACATCTTGTCTTCTGCTGACCCATCTTCCTTCTCCAACCAAAACATTATAAAAAACACATTAAGCATTTATTGGGACTGTTAATGGAAGCATACAGTTCATAAAATTGTTGCATAGCAAGAGCTACTGCTAAATCATTTACAATATATGGAAAATTTCATATACTCCTCAGAGTTGGGATTTGGTGGTTATAAAGACAAAGAAACTTGTCAAAAATGTGCATTGTTCCTTTAACACTAGAAGTCATCCCAAAGTGTGGAATCAAACAAAACTGGTTACTCAACTAAAGAAGGAGATATTAGGAGAAGCAACCAAAAGTATTGTCAAGCACGTCAGGAGAAGAAACAAGTCTAAAAGGAGGGATTCCACCAGTGGGTATAGGTCTATGGTTCCCAAACTTTACATAATGTGTACTCCCATTCTGCTGCCCATGTACCATTATCAGATTAAAGGTTGAATATTTTAAACTATTTAATGTCTAAGCATTGCACAAAACATACAACTTACAAGATAAATAGATAAATTGTACAATGCCTTTAAAATATGACTGAATCAACAGGATGGCTGAGGTTATTTATACAGTTTCCTGATGAAGGGCTTATGCTCGAAACGTCGAATTCTCTATTCCTGAGATGCTGCCTGGCCTGCTGTGCTTTGACCAGCAACACATTTGCAGCTGTGATCTCCAGCATCTGCAGACCTCATTTTTTACTCGAAGTTATTTATACAACCACAGGTTCAAATATCAGATGATGGTTTGAGTTGCAAGTTCTTTTTTACAAAGCTCTGATGATACTTCAGGTAGAATCTTCCCAGCCCTGAACCTTGGGAACCATGGCGAGCAAATTGAGAGAATTGTGTGCGACATCCAGCAAAGAGCTTTTAGACGGCAAGACCAATCTGTCCCATTTTCTAACCGTGTTGAATGGTGTGAAGATACTGTAGCTTTAAGAGGTGTGTTTTGTACTGATTTCCTTTCAAGAGAGATTGGGGGACAGGCACCAAGCAGTTTGAGAAGATAAACAACTTGTGAGGCCTTAGAAGCAGCTTGAGAGGGTGTGGTCAAGCTCTTACAGATCCAGGATTTCTAGTTAGCTTCCTGCAGTTGTTGCTGGGGTCTCAGCAGAGTTGGAAGACAGACAATCTTTCCTGGCTACTACACACTCTCTCTCTCTGCAGAGCTGCTGCATGTATCTCTTTCTTGCTAATAGAATTGCAAATGAGATAATCTGTTTTTCTGAATTTGCCTTTTTGCCAAGGGTACTTTTGTGGAATGTTATTATATTGGAAAAGTTACTATTTAGTAGTAAAATAACCTATTATTCTGTTAAGTTTTCCAATAGGGGTAAGTTATTCCAAGTTCCTCTTTCTCATGGTGTATTTCCATTATAATATTTGAATAAATTGTGTTTTGCTTAACATCGAGTAGCTTGACCAATTGAATTGTAGCTGGAACACAGCACCTCGCATTTACCTTTGAAATATGAAAACGTTAGGGTCTAGGCTACTTTCTTAATATATTTTATGGGGTTTTGGTCTGTCTGTCAGAGATTCTCGCTCATGAGCAGTTAGAAGTGAATTTGCATGCATTAACATCTCATTATTACCCAATCTCATCTCATTAACTTGCAGTTTTCCATGTCCTCATCTGCCAGATAGAAACTAGATAGTGACAATGACTTGCATGTGGGGAAATGTGGTTACCTGGCACATCGCTGCTTGCTCCTCCTGACCTGAATCTTCGATATCAGGCACTACCATATCTGGCACACTCCACGGACCAACAACCACACATGGCACCCCCCCCACCCCATCCACAGATATTGACATCTGATATGGATGAATCTCACCATGGACATCTCCAATTCACAGTATGGTTCTGCATTTCAATGCTACATTTTGGAAGAAACCAGTTCCTTTCATTGTAATCCTGTTGCCAGGACACTTTGTATGCAAGATAACAAATCCGAAACACATTGCATGTGCTTCAATCAAACAGCCATGTCTCAAAGTTCTAAGAGGAGGAGCTTTGGAGGTTGATGGGAAAATTCTACTTGACCTCTAAATTAGACCTTAATAGGCCATTAGGTAGCCATAATTGGCTTCTTGCTGCTTGACTGTGGGTGGCCTTCCCACTGCTCTATGTTCCCCTCCCCATTCCATTTGTGTTAATGGCCTGGAAACTGGCATGTTAACTTCCGAAACTAAATTCTGCATCCACCTGTCTCTGTGCTCACTCCTTTCGACTCCTTAAAACCCAGCCCTTAAACATTATTTAGAGGCTGAGCGCATTAATGTAAGGAATATTCCAAAGTACTTGTGACCTGCTTCCCCCAGCAATTTCTGATCAGCACTGACCTTGGTGATATTTTTAATTGCAAATCTTCCCCTTAATTTTAAACAGCCTCAATACACCAAGTGGATGCTAAACATGTCAAAGATTTAAACCCAATCATATGCTGCTAGAAAACATTGAAAATCATTTATTGAACTGCTGACAGTCCTGGTATAATGGGAGAAAGTGAGGACTGCAGATGCTGTAAATCAGAGTCAAAAAATGTAGTGCTGGAAAAGCACAGCCAGTCAGGCAGCAGCCAATGAGCAGGAGAGTCGATGTTTCGAGCATAAGCTCTTCATCAGGAATGGGAGCCTGCAATGCGTAAATTAATATATCGCAACAACCACAAGATGGTAGGAAACAAGGGTGTACATGTTAGAGAACACAAATGTCAGGGATGCACGAGAGGATTTGTAATTGTACAACTTCCTCCACAAACCTTCTCATTCCCCAAGCTGTCTTAAATTCCCTTGATTGTCAACTCATCATAATTTGAGATTATGTATGTTCATCTGTGAATAGCGCTGACGGAAGAGAGGATATACAAGAGGCCCAGTGTAGTTGGAATGGAGCGTTCAGGAAAAATTAGTATAATCAACTAAATATCATGCAACACTGGAATTGTGTTGATTCATTGTTGTGATAATTAGTCTGTGTTGCCTTTCTTTTGTTTCACTATATATTTGTTAACATGATACATGCAAATGTATTTTGAAAAAAAATTGGGAAAACTTGATGTTTAACTATCACCTATTTTTAAATAGGATATGTGCATCAAAGGAGTCCAATCACTGCAAAGTAAGAGCATGCTGGCAGAAGTAGCAACCAATGATCTCATTAACATGCTGCTCGATGTGGATTCAGATGATGAAAATGATGATATAGAAGGTATAACAGGGCTGGAATGAGCCTCATACTTGTTGCTTTAATGAGGATTAATGTTCCTCTGTTGTTGAGATACAAATCCAAAAGTGATTAAATATATTGAGACGTCAATACTTTCCCCTTCTCACTACTGATGGATGTAAAACAGGGACTGATGGAATATCACAACAAGATTTTGAGCACAGCTAATACAATGCATCATTGAGTAATATGTTAGCTTTGGGACCTGAACAGATGTAAAATATTTCTGAATTTCTCAATGGTTACTTATGTAGAATTTTATTGATTTATTTGAGCTTAAAATGATATCACTTGTTTCACTTTTCATCTTTGTGGGAACCTACAACTATGCAAGCAATTATATTAGCGTAACATTAAGAAAAAGCATAATAATAAAGGAAGTCTTCATTATATAATTCAATACTTAAAAATAAATTGAATGTTTGGAAAGATGACAATTTTATAATATCCTGTTTCAAAGGGTCATGGGCATCATAATCATACTTTAAGGTTGTAAAAGATAAATCAGAGTACTTGATGGAAAATGAGGAGCAATAGAGGTCCAAATACATTTTGGGTTCCATAGATCATTAAAATATGATGGATAGTTACAAAAACAAACAAAAGTGCTGCTAATGGAATGCTGGCCTTAATATCAAAAGACTTAGAATATGTGATGATAGAAATTATGCTGCAGCTATACAAAGACACTTGGAGAAACACTCAGGTCTGGTTGGACATTTAAATGTTTAGGAAGGAGGTGCTTGAAAGGATGCAACATAGCTTTGTTAGAATATACAGGTTTGGCACAACATCGTGGGCCAAAGGGCCTGTTCCTGTGCTGTACTGTTCTATATTCTGTGTTCCACAACAGCAGGGAGGTACTGCTGAGGCTGTATAAGACTCTGTCTAAGATTAGAGTGGTGGTGGTAGTAAAGCACAGCAGGTCAGGAAGCATCCGAGGAGCAGGAAAATTGACATTTCGGGCAAAAGCCCTTCATCAGGAATCACCATCTGCCTGACCTGCTGTGCTCTTCCAGCGCCACTATAATCTTGACTCTAATCCCCTGTATCTGCGTACCCTCTTTCGCTGAAGTCAGTATTTGGAATTATGTGAGCAGTTTTGCAGCCCGTATCTAAGTATGGATTTCTGAGAGTCCAGAGGAGGTTTACAAGAATCATCCTGAGAATGAAAAGCTTGTTATATGAGGACTGGTTGAAGACTCTGGGTCTGTATTCAATGGGGTTCAGAAAGATGAGGTGGGGGATCTGATTGAAACTTATAGAGTACAGAAAGGTAGGAGTGGACATGAAAAGGAAATCTCCATTAGTGTGAGAGAGTAGGACTCGAGGGCACAGCCTCAGAGTGAAAGGGTGACCCTTTAGAACTGAGATGAAGGGATATTTCTTCAGCCAGAGGCTGGTGAATCTGTGGAACTCTTTGTTGCAGAGGGTTCTGGAGGCCAAGTCACTCAGTGTATTTAAGATCGGGGTAGATAGATTCTTCATTGGTAAAGGGATCAAGAGTTACAGTGAGAAGGCAGGAGAATAAGGTTGAGGAGTATGTCAGCCATGATCGAACAATGGAACTTGATGGGCTGAATGGCCTAATTCTGCTCCAATATCTTTTGGTCTTAAACTTAAATTAGAGATTTTGGCTACAAAGTTACTTTGGAGTAAAGTAAATTAAGGAGAGATTCAACATGGTGTGCATAATCATGACAAGTTTAGATAAAGCAGAGACTGAAAAGCTAGTTGTATTAGTTGATGATAAAGGACTGGGGTCAAAGATTTAATGTTTCAACCAAGAATTGCCAGGATGAACTTTGTTATGTAATGGATGGTAATGACCTGCTGCCGAGGAAGGTGGCGTCAAAAGGAAATTGGATGGAGTTTGAGGGAAATAAACTTGCTAGGCTACAGAGGTAGAGCAGGGAAATGGGACTGACAGGATTTCGGTGCCGGCATGGATGTGATGGGCTGAATGGCCCCACTTTATGCCACTTCAGTTGAAGTACAACTGTGGGCAGCGCGCCTGAGGAGGATAGTGCGGTTTGGATTAGCTCAAATGAGACCTGGACTCGAAGAGTTAAATAACAAAGGATAGAAACAAAGATGTTATTCATTTTTCAAGATGGAAGGGAATCATATGGTGCATAGTAACACACCAAGTCTGTTGTTTCTACAGCAATCAAAGGTTAGGGTTTGTAGCTTAAATTGGAGTCAAGCTCTTCAGGAGTGAAATCAGGACATTTGTTCACTTTAGAACTAAGATTGATAGGATATGTGTAACCAAAACTATTAAGGGATATGGGGCAAAGGCAGGTGCAGTGAGTTACAGATCAATCATGCATGTGTTGGTGTTGGATAAGGGTTGAGGCTAGATGCTGTGATTCAGTCTAAGAAATTTGATTGCAACAAGAATTGGGAGTTGTATGGCTGAATTTCAAGGTTATGAGCTATTTGCATGGAGGCATTCACAAGATTTTATTTTTCATGACAGAAAATAATGAGACAAAAGCACCTTTCCAGTCCTCAATGGGCATTTCTCCAGATGCTCATTCAACCTCAACATTAAAGAGATCAAAAGATCCCAAATTTCTGAAGCTAGAGGCAAAGGAGTTGCTCAATCACTTCAGCCGTCGAAATGTGGACGCACTTGTTAAGGTCATACGCAACACCCTTGAAACACTAAGAAAACGCATGCATAGTTCTCACAAGATTCGTTATGAGGGTAAGATTCCGAGTTTCATCAATTTTGCTTGCTGATGTCTGAGGGTATCTTCTGCTCAATTTAAGGCCTAAAATTAAATACTTTAATATGAATGGTTTGATCACTTAAATACTCTTTTATTCAAATATTAGAGCATTGAAGCTTGAATTAGTAAATTGAAAAGCCTAACATTAAAGGCAGTGTTTGCAGGACTATGGAAGAAACAGTTTTGAAAGTGGTTGGATGAATTCAAACGGTTAAATGACAATGGATAGAAACAAAGATATTATTCATTTTTCAAGACATTAAGGGAATCATATGCTGTATAGAAACACACTATGTCTGTTGTTACTACAGCAGTATTAGCTCTGAACACTGATAAAATTTAATTTGACTGGTTTGAGTCCACCCTTAAAGAAAATATTGGAGCCCCTCACGGTGGCTGCATACTATAACATGGGAGAAGTGTGAAAGATTTTCTGAGTTCTTTTTCAATTTGTCTCTTTCCAGAAATGCACTTCTCAACAAAAACTGTCTGGCCTAATAGAAGTATGATAGGCTGAGATTTCCCACGTTGGACTTAGATGCTGCCACATCCACCAAAGCTTGGAGGGAGTTATCTCACATGACTATGGAATGGCTTGGTGGCTCCATGGTTAGCACCGCTGCCTGACAGTGCTCGGGACCCGGGTTTCATCCCAGCCTCGGTGACTGTCTGTGTGGAGTTTGTACGTTCTCCCCATGCCTGCATGGGTTTCCTCTGGGTGCTCCGGTTTCCTTCCGCAATCCAAAGATGTGCATGTCAAGTGAATTAGCCATTATAAATTGCCAAGTGTTCAGGAATGTGTAGGTTAGGTGCATTAGTCAGAGACTAATGTAGAGTATTAGGGAATGGGTCTGGGTGGGATTCTCTGCGGAGGGTCGATGTGGACTTGTTGAGCCGAAGGACATGTTTCCACACAGTAGGGATTCCATGATTCTATGAATTATGTGCTTCTCACCTTATTATCTATGCAAACAAGATGTTTCACAAAAAACTTGGTGAATCACAGATCGTGAGCAAGCTGGAAGTTCTCGTCCCTAGTGGCACTTTCTGGTTAATAGGTTCTGGTGCCATATTTCGAGGCCCAGCTGGACAAGGCTTCCCCTGTTGCAAGGAGCTTTCACTCAGCCAGTGGTGGTTGCCTTCTGCACTGCAGAATTCCTTCTAAGAAGCAGAAAGTCGCCGATCAATTCATTGACACTATGTTACAACCATTACTGGATGGAATCAGGGACAGAACCGAGGACCTCTCCCTAAGGAATGGTACCAGGAGGCCATCCTATCAAACTTGGCTTGAAATAGCAGTGGCACTCATGAGTACACCCAGCGCTACAGTCCTGCAGGAAAATGAATGATATTCTGTGCTCTGCAAAAGTAAGTAGCATGATCTTGACTCTGTGAGCTCACACACAGACAAGCATCACTCAGTCTAATTCTGCCACTCTACAGGCATGTCACGTGTAGCTTGACTATCACTTGCAAGCCTGAGTATCACATCCTCGATGTGCCCTCAATGGCTCACTCCCTCCTTTTGCTGACAAACTACTAACCCTCCTGAGCACTGTGTGTACTGTTCATTTAATGGTGATGGCTCACCTCCTCATATGCTCAAAGTGCTGCTGTACACATTGTTGTTGTATTCAATCCTTCCCTTTAACTTATTACAGGAAAGGTTGCCCAGAACCAAGTGGAGAGAGCCAAGAAGGCGAGAGAAGTGCTGACATAAAGATCCTGACACCCTGGGAATCCTGGACTGTTCCTGTGCAAGGGGAAGACAGGATTATCCTAAGAGTAATAGTACCAGCTGCTGTTTGCAGATGTGCACAAAAGCAATTGGTTGTACATAAGCTATTGTATTTCATCACCAGGTAATTCTTTCTCTTTTCTTCTGCAAACACTAGCAGTGACCAGGAGCAAACCCAATGACGGAGGTCACAACCTAAGCCTTCTAGCAGCACCAGCACCGCCTCTACAGATGATGCCTTTGAAACTTCAGAGGATGCACTAGCAAGGTGTTCACTTACACCATCCGCCAGCAGAGAGTCACCTCAAGACACGTTAGGTAGAGTAGACTTTGTGGCACAATCTGGTGAGCACATCACTGATCTGTTTCTGCAGCAGATGGAGGACAAAACGCCCAATGTCTCTGATTTTCAGAGGATGGCTGGAGACCAGCTACCTTCTTCAGCATAACTTCTGCAACGGGCTGTCAACTTGGCCTAAAGTGACCTGTTCAACCTGCCGAGAGAGGTCAGGGTACACTGAGCAGAAGCCCTTAGTGGGCAAGAGTGAAAAATGGAGGAGTCTGACCATGTTCTAATGATTGCGATGGCTTTGGCTTATGAGCTATTGGCTGCCTCACTGAAGAGGATGTTGTCCCACTGGCACTCCATCACACTAGCCATGTGTACTCAGCATCAATGACAAGGGGAAAGGAGAACAAGATACCTTTTCCTCAGTGCAGATGTCCCAGCTTATCATGGAGACATAGTGGTACTCGTAGGCACACACAGAGGGTTGGAGAGTGGGCACACTCTCTTCTTCTTCTTCTCAGAACACTTCAGAGATCTCCTGCCATTGCACCACTCCTCCGTCAGTTATCCTATTGCATCCAGTAGTCGAGGAGGGTAAGCCTGCAGTCGTACAGAAAACTCTCAGAAGGCTGGTGCCTAATAGGCATTGGGCCCCATGAGGATACCTATCAGAATGTTCAAAATCACCAAGTCAGCAGGGTCCCTTCATCTGAGTTGGAAATGACTTGCTTTCACCTAGACATAAAGGGCGGGAGAGGAATTAAAATCAAACTTTTAAGGACACGTTGATACCGTAGGTATTTGATCACTGTGTGGAATCTGTCTAGCTCAGTTGATTGGATTGTTGGCTCACAGAGCAGTGTGATGCCAGCATCGTGAGTTCAGTTCCCGTCACTGGTTTGACGTTACCATGAAGGACTCTCCTTCTCAACCTGAGGTCTGGTGGCCCTCAGGTTAAATCATCACCAGTTCCTTCTCTCTAATGACAGCAGCCCCTATGGTCTTGTAAGACATTGGTGACACAACAACAACTCAATCACTGTATAGAACAAGCACGTTTGTTAATGTACGTTTACTTGATCTATACTATTATACCAATTGGATCTGAGAAAGTTCACAGAAATGAAATACATGGCAAACCTTTCACCATTTCACCATTTGCAGCTTTTCAATTGCCATACCTTGGCACCTCTCTCATAATCAATAAAGTGGCTGACGAGAAATTGCCTAATCTGTCAGGGGACCTCACACAGATCAGTTAGGGATTGATGTCAAGGCACTATAGATGTCAAAGAGACTCATGACAATGATAAGGTGTGGGTGTGGAAACAAGGCCTGCAATGTCCAATTGATGGTCACTGCACACACATCTTATGGGAGTTGATGGGGACTCTGTCAGGTATCTACAAATTTAATGAAGTAATTGTCTGTTCCATATTTGGGTTTTCAAAGCTGTACCGGAATATTTAAGTATGTGAAATTGGCAATGGCCATATCACATGTAACTATCTTTTAATTGTGGAGCTGAATAGAGGGAAAGCTCAAAACTTCATTGTCCATAGTACTGGAAGTGTCAGTGAGGATGTTCAGGCATTGCAAAGACAAGTAAAGACTCATTGTATTCTTCAGAATTGCAGTGATAGTGGGGTGGACGGAGATTTTGGGGGTGTATGGAATGTGAGGTGGAGGGAGGTGTCAGGTACATCAAATGCAGTCTCAGGATGTGGGACAACCCATTAATATTCACTATGGAGTGGACTTTCTAATGTGACTCATGTATTTGAAGTAAGGATTCATGCATGTGAGCAGTGTTGAAAGTCCTCAATGTATCACAGTTGCTTTAGTAAGATATGGTATGCACATTAGCTTTCACAGAAGTGAGGAGATCAGAATTATCATTGAAAGGAGAAGTCAACATTTTATTGCACAGATAAATAAAATAGAAAAACAACTCAATCCTTGTGGATACTGTAGACTGAAGGTTGACATCCAACTGTGCAAATGAAATAATAAGAACTCAAAACATCTCAACCTAGCTTACTCTACATTTGTCAGTGCCATCTCTGGGTTGTCTTCACTTTGAGATTTCGGAGAAGATTTGTAGCTCAAGTTGTGGATCAGGTTGTTGGTTTGCTCGCTGAGCTGGTAGATTTGTTCTCAGATGTTTCGTCACCATGCTAGGTAACATCCTCAGTGAGCCTCTAATGCTATTTATGTGTCTTGGTTTGTTGTGGTGGGTGATATCACTTTCGGTTCTGTTTCTGAGAGGTTGGTAAATGGGGTCAAAGACGACATGGTTGTTAATGGAGTTCCAGTTTGAATGCCAGGCATCTAGGAATTCCTACATGTGTCTTAGCTTGGATTGTCCCAGGATGGATGCATCGTTCCCATTGAACTGGCATCCCTCTTCATCTGTGTGTATGGATACTAATGCTGGTTGGTCATGTCTTTTGGTGGCTAATTGGTGCTCAGGTATCCTGGTGGTTAGTTTCCTGCCAGTTTGTCCAATGTAATGTTTGTTGCAGTCCTTGCAGAGTATTTTGTATATTACATTTGTTCTGCTGGCTGCATGTACAGAGTCCTTTAAATTCTTCAGTAGTTGTTTTCATGTGGTAGGAGGTTGGTGGGCTACCATGATGCCTACAAAGTTCACCAAAGAGGAAGAGAACAATAACCGACTTTCCTTCTTGAACATCATGGTGGTACAAAAAGCCAGCGGAGAGCTGCAGACTAGCGTCTCCAGGAAAGCCACACACACTGACCAGATACTCAACTACAGGAGCAACCATCCCAACACCCACAAACGGAGCTGCTTTAGGACACTATTCAAAGGAGTCACAACATACTGTGGCACCCTAGGTACAGAGGATATCAATTACCTGAATATCAATTATCCTAATATCGGATAATCTGAAGAAGATCTCGAGGAAACATTACATCAAAGGCGTGTTTCCAACACTGGTCGCACAGTGTTGTTTACAGTGATTAAAAGTGAGCCCAGTTTACTGAAATGCAGCCGAGAACAATCTTGGACATTGATGGGAGCTCCACATGACTGACCACCTGCTCTCTCTCTCTCTCTCTCTCTCTCTCTCTCTCTCTCTCTCTCTCATCCCACACTTTCCCTGGAGTTCTACACAGGGGTGTACTCTTAGACCACCCACCCACCTTCCCCAGATAATCTCTCCTGTACCGGGCAATGGAAGAACCTGTGTAAAAGGTTTTGTGTGTGGGTGCGTGTACGTGTGTGTGTGTGTGTGCGCGCGCACATGTGCTTGTGTGTGTGCATGTATGTGCATGTGTGCGTCTGTGTGCACACGCACACTATTTGGAGACTCACCCCTCCAAAAGGCAGCAGCAGCCTTGTTGGTGGTGTCCAGTCCAGCTGCCCTGGAGATGGGGGGCGGGGGCGGATGGGAGGGTGCACGGGTGGCGGGCGGGGAGCGGTGTTGGATGGTATTGGGGGGGGTTGTGGGCAGTGGTGGAGGGAACGGGGGCGCGTGGTGAATGGGTTTAAGAGTTTGGGTGAGCACGGAGGTGGGGGTGGGCAGTCGGGGGCAGTGTTGGACAGGGTTGGGAGCAGGGCAGTGGGACTGTGTTGGATGGGGGTGGTGTTGGACGGGGCTGGGGTAGGGATGGGGCTCACGCGTGGTGTGCTGTGCATTTCCTGATGGGGAGCAGACTTCACAGAAAACTCCAAGCCCCAGAGGAAAGGCATTGATGTGATTAACCGAATACTCGATAATCCAAACGAAATAGAGCCCGCCCATCTCGTTCAGATAATCGATGTTCCTCTGTAGTAGGTTTGTGGGCTACCATGACACCGTGGGGCCAGAGTAGTTTGTGGTCATCTCTGAAATATCTTTGTATGGTAGATGACTGGAGTCTCTGGGTGTGTTGTGTCTTCCTGTTTAGGCCTGTTGGGCAGGAATTGGCGGACTGCTCTTATCAGTTACCCGTTGTTCCTGAATATGTTTATAGGTGTTTCTCCTTGGCTTCTTGTAGTTATAGGGTGCCGCAGTATGTTGTGACTCCTTTGAATAGTGTCCTAAAGCAGCTCCGTTTGTGGGTGTTGGATGATTGCTCCTATAGTTGAGTATCTGGTCAGTGTGTGTGGCTTTCCTGGAGACACTAGTCTGCAGCTCTCCACTGGCTTTTTGTCCCACCATGATGTTCAAGAAGGAAAGTCGGTTATTGTTCTCTTCCTCTTTGGTGAACTTTATACCGGTCAGGATGTTGTTTGTGTTTGTGGGTTTCTTTTAGCTTGTTGCATTTCGTGGTGATAAAAGGTGCCATTCATGTAGAGGACCCAAAGCTTAGGCTGGATTGTGGAAAGGTCTATAGATCCTAGACATCCAAATCTCTCCCTGCCACCGAGTTTGCATACAACTTATTGCCGATAATGATCGCGGCTCATTCCCCAGATTTATTTTTGAGTTGCCCCTGTCAGATTGACTGTCAAGTCCAGGACTGATTTTGTTTGACTCTCAGGACCAATTGTGGTCCAGTTCCCAGACTGAAACATTGATGATAGCCAAACTTGAACTGGACAAATCTGTTCGACTGACCATAGACAATCATTTGGATTAGAAATGGGCCAACTCCTGGACTGACTATGGCTGTATCCCCTCAATGGACAAGAGCCCATTCTCACCCTGTTAATCGTGCACTCAACCCACCCACCACCCCCCCCCCCCCCCCTTCACCCCCTCATTCATGCATTGCCATTGCTCTTCATGCATGTGCACTGCATTTGCTGTGTTCACTGCAGGTACAGTCCTTCACCACAGATGTTGACATAATTTGGAGTTGCTGGTGTTGGACTGGGGTGCACAGAGTTAAAAATACACAACCATGGTTCCAACATCAAGTTGATGTAACTTGAATTATATGTTGAAAAAAAATGGATTGTTTGTTAATTCTCTCATCTTTGAGAATGACCATGTTGCTTTCAAATGTAAATCCCAGAATTTCTTTAAAGTTACATTCTCAAGTGAACTTTAACAATTGGTGCCATGTCAGCCCAGACATTGAAGGTGTGAGGTGCCCTGTGTGAGACTGTCTGTGCCCCAACGTTCAGACTGATTCTAATCTAAAAAAAGGATTTACAGAATCTTACATGGATTCATGCAGTTTTTGAGCTAAATAATATGTCATTCTAAAAGTACAAATTCACCCCACAAACCTATATGTGTCTGTGTGTGTATGCGCGTGAGTGTGAATGTAAAGGGGTCTATGTCTGTGAGAGGGTGCGTGTGTACATGTGAGTATGGGAGTATATGTGTGAGTGTATGAGAGAGAGTTTGTAGGTATGAGAGAGGGTCTGCATGAGTGTATGGGTCTGTAGAAATATGTGTGTGTTTGCACAGTGCAGTGGGGTCACCTGTAGAGTGACATGAACCCAAGGTCCCAGTTGAGGCCATCCCCATGGGTACTGAACTTGGCTATCAGCCTCTGCTTGGCCACTTTGCATTGTTGCCTGTCCTGAAGTCCACACAGATTTTTAATGATGTTGACATAGCACTTCAGTTGCATGTATATTCCCTTTCCCATTGGCTTCTCTAGTCTCTCCACTAACATGATACCCAATGAAGGTTTTCTAATTAAGGTTTACACTTTTTTTTGCTAACTGTTAAAAAAATGATGTGAGGTATTCAGGATTTTATTCTGACAGAATATTTTTATTCACATTTGTGCTATTGGATCTTATCTTCCTTATGTGTGTAAGTTCACACAGGATCTAAGAAGCAGAATTCTGTGAACATGATAACTAAAATGATGTTGGTTTAGCAATATAAAGTTACCACTTTATTTGGAGACAATTAATTTCAACAATATTTACCCAAATAATTGGAAGTTATTTGTGTGAGTATTGTAAGAGTGTTGGTGATTAATAGATGAAAAAAAACCCACAAGGGATTTGTTGATGGGGAAAAATATTCAGTTGTATAAGAGCATTTCTGGATATAAAAAAAATTGTAAGAGTTTGCAATTCTAATCTAGCCTGTTGATCAGAACCACATTTACTTTGATGAGGATGGACTATTATAAATCATTAAATATTGAATGGAATTGCCATTGGAGAGTGAGTTGGAAAATATAGGATTTTGGCTCAATATTAGGGAAGTTGTTGTGGTTCTGTTCACCAAGCTGGGAATTTGTGTTACAATGCCGCAACTCAAAGGACTAGCCACACTACCATACACCAAGAGCATTTCTGAACTGGCAGCCAGACTATTGTGACCACTAGGACTCATAGCAGCACATAAACCAACAGCCACTCTCAAACAACAACTCACCAGGACGAAGGACCCGATACCCAGCATGAGCAAAACCAATGTAGTGTACAAAATCCCATGCAAGGACTGCACAAAATACTACATAGGACAAACAGGAATACAGCTAACGATCCCCATCCATGAACACCAACTAGCCACGAAATGACACGACCAGCTATCCTTAGTGGCCACACACTCAGACGACAAGCAACAAGAGTTTGACTGGGACAACACTACTATTATAGGACAAGCCAAACACAGAACAGCCAGGGAATTCCTAGAGGCACATCATTCATCCACAGATTCAATCAATAAGCACATTGACCTGGACCTAATATACGGCCACTGCAGCGGACAGCTGGAACTGACAACCGGAAGCGGCAGATACAAATCACTATAAATGCTGAAGGAAACATCACAGAAGCGCTTCCCAAGAGGCTCCCAAGCCACTGAGGATGTTACCTAGAAAGGGGACAAAACGTCTGCAACACAAATTCCCAGCTCGGCAAACAGAACTACAACAACGAGCACCCGAGCTACAAATCTTCTCACAAAGTTTGAATATTAGGGAAGTATTAGAGGAAGACAAATGCCTAATTTCACATTTATGGCTGGCTTGCTGACACCATCCTGACTAGGCCAAATATTCTGGTGACTGGGAGCAGAATGGCTACTCACTTGCAACTGGTGAATGACTAAAAGAGATAATTCACCAATTAATTAAAGCTGTTGATCAAAGATTGACTGACTGAATTTTCCAGTCAGCTTACTGATCCCCATAGCACTGGTAGCCATAGCGACTGCTTGGAGAGCCAGTGTTTCATATACCTTTCAGCTACCTAGCCACAGTCACTGTGTGGGGGGGGGGGGGGGGGGGGGGGGGGTTTACTCCTCCACAGTATTACTGCAAAAGCTGTGGTCATGTTTTTCTCTAAAAGGTTTTCAAGTGCTGAGAGGGACCTCAAGATGTAGGGCCTCCAAGTGACCTTCCCAGCTTTGAAAATCCATCTGCCAAATTAATTTGGTGCTTGTACTGCATCTGCTAACTACTAATTGTCAATCCAGGCAAAATTAATGGGAGCTGGCCACTCCCAACAAGTAGTGGAGTCAGGATCCCTGTTTGACTTCAATGTTGAAGCCCCACCCAAAATGCAAAGACCTATCCTTAATTTCTGCTGAGTATGACTCCAAAAAGGAAGTTTTCTGGAAAAGACTATTAGAGCGAAACAGTCTATATTTTTGTTATACATTTTAACCTATCTCAATTTCTGTTATGTTGATAGAAACAGTAGACCATTTTACACTTAGTAACTGGGCAACTCTCTATTTATTCCAAAGCAGTAAATTTATTTTGGGTGGCATTAGGAAGGAAAAGAATTGACCATTTTGCTAATTTAATCAACATTTGCACGAATGTTATGACTGTAGGGTAGTGAGCCTTGATTATCAGTGCATTTCTCCCATCACAGTCATAACAATGATATGTTGATGAAGGGCTTGTGCCCGAAATGTCGATTCTCCTGCTCCTCAGATGCGATCTGATCTGCCGTGCTTTTCTAGCACCACACTTTTGACTCTGATCTCCAGCATCTGCAGTCCTCACTGTCCCCATGGATATTCTTCTGAATTATCATTTGTTTTAGACATTTTAATTTCTTTACCTTTTTAATCTATTAACCTCTTAGAGGAACATAACTTCAATCTTTTGAATGTGGAGGACTTTAAAGTGCTTCAGTTACATTTATCTCATTTTCTGCTCATAAATTTTTATTCTGAAAGTTAAAATAGTTATATACCAGAAGAAATAAACCATAAGTTATATTACCATAACATATTTTAAAAGAAAGTCACTTTTTCTGCTGAGTTAATTATTAAAATCATGCTTGTGTTCTGCCATAAAGGAAAACACGTTCCACCACATTCATAAAAAGCAGCTTATGATTATTTGATTGTATAAGATATATTCAAAATGCTAATGTGTGAGGCCTTAAAAATTGTAATGATTGGGATAATAATGTGGGCCTTAAATATTAGCAGCAGTGGAAATGTAGTGAACATTTTATCTGATTTTTTGGACTCTGTTTCCCTGTATTGCTCTGATTATTACAAAAAATAAACTCGAGCAAATCTAGGGTTACAATCATAGCAAATATGTGGGATTCTTTTTTGACAGATTCTCTCATCTTAGATCCTGATTCAGATTATCGGAAACAAGACTTCAGTTCAGTTCTCCATGTTGACATTTGCCTTGCCATACCGGATATTGTGCTCCGTCCTACACTGGAAGAAATCCAGTATATTTTGAATAGAGTGTGTGACAGTATTATCAATGTTTCTAAAGGACTATCCATGTGGAGCAAGAGGAGGATGACAACAGTATGTATTGTGGACATTTTAACTCTTGGCTAATCTGTGGTGAGGTTGGATTTATTTTTAAATTGTGGAATTTTTTCAAGCTATTTGTAATCAAATATTTATTCATACGTTTTAGAGAAGAATGTTGGAACGTATTTGAAGTGCTGAAGTGAAAATTTATATGAATTGAAATTTGTGGAGATTTGCTGGTGTAAATGCCAGTATACATGAACTACTCACCTAATTATAAATTGAGCTAATTAGTAGCCTCAAATAAGCCTCAACTTTTAATGTGTAATAAGGGTGAAATATAGGTCAGGATGCGCCATGAAACCTACCTAAAGAAATACACTGATAAAAATGAATGGACTGCATCAGCTGGCAATTATTTAGACGGATTGAAATAAACATATCATTTTATTAACAGAAAAAGTCGAATGACCAGAAAATAGCTGAATTACAAAGAAATAATACACAGGATGACTCCTCCATTGATAAATATGAAGGAAACCTTGCAGGTAATTACTAATGGAAGCAGATAAATATATGGTGTCAGAACACAAAAACTGCAGCAAATCACTTGCTGGCTGAAGGCATCGAGTTGGGAAATCTCTCCTTCTTAGGTTCCTCACAATATATATCAATTCAAGTCCAGCTCCAACTTGTATATGACACCATGATTTCACTTTGGAAGTGGATTCTAAAGAACCATAGGTAGAAATTCCTAATTTTTGTCAAAAAAAAATCAGACTTTAAATTTTCACCGAGAGCAAGACACTGAATTTTCCTTCCCATTGGGTGGACAGAAACACATTGTAAAATTCTGAATAAATTAAGCCGAGTTTTTCTATATTTAAAATGAGTGGATAGAAGGCATGGAGAGCTTGTGCCTGGTTTTCCAACATCCACCCATCAGACTCATACATACGGAACATGATGAGAACCAACCTCAAAATTTGATCTTATTGTAAAGTCACAGTATCACCTGGAATCTGAAGCCAGATTTGTAAGTAAGAAAAATAATTGGATTGTAAACTGATTGTGACTTCATCCCTTTTCCCCTCTTTCTAACTGCTAGAGCTTCTCAGCATGAAAATGATGTGAGTGAAAAACAGAATGATTGTTTAAATAAACGCATAAACTTCATTGCATTGATCAAATAAACAATTTGCCTCCTCTGATTGGTTTGGCTGTGCTTGCGTTGTTCTGCCTCTGTTCAAACTTATTTGACCTAGCAACAGCCTGCTTGGTGTTTGGAGTTGTGCCCTTTAAAACCCCCAATGTCTCCTCCATGCGCTCTCATATTGGCCATGTCTCCCATGTATCCTCCTCAACTGCTGATCCAGTATTCACTGTGGCCAGAGGTGAAGAGGCACATCCTAGCAATGAAAATCTTTCAGATGGATTTGAAAACGTACACACCCAGCAAACCAATACAGTTGTGACTTAAGAACATGATCCATAGTGAAAAAAACGCAGACCTGTAAAACAAACCCCTTAAATGGCCACTAGTTGTATAAACAAACAAGCATCTATTTATTAATGAAATGAAATACAGATAACCCTTCAATAAAGGTGAAGTCACCATAGTCTCTCAGAATCATATGGCTGCTTTCTCATTCCTCAGAGGTGACTTGCGGTGAGTTTAACCTGAGGATCACCATGTCTGAAGTGAGGTTGAGGAGACAATGCCTTCATTGTAACCCCAGCCAGGAATTGACCCATACTGTTGGCATCATTCTGCACCCCAAGCAAATTGACAGCCAACTGGGCTAACCAACCCCCATCCTTTAATTCTTTCATCCTTTAATCATTCCATACAAACTGTGTACACAACCTTTGGCTGAGATGTATGATTTTACAGCCAAGTATTCATAATGGGCTTAATTGCAAAAGCAAACTCTTACAACTTTAGAGAATGGAACCTATTGAATCTGACAAGAGGCCAGATTTTTTGAAGTTAGGCCAGATGACCTATCAATCAATTTAGTGCAGGAGAAGGTGGCTTTTATTTTCTCTAAGTGAAAGCTGCAGACCATTTAATTTACAAATCTAAAACATGTCAGACATATAGGTTAATTCAGCTCAGTCATTAGAATTCCCCTTACAGTTTTCTTTGATTTTAAATGCATAATGGCATCATTCCAAATGTGAAAAGTACTCTAATGTACAATGTTAGTCAATACAATGGTCAACTTAGTTCTGCATGACAGAGCCATATGATCACTCACTGCAATAACAACACATCTAGTTTATGATACTTGATGTTGTCATGTTTTAACACTAACTTGTCAGAATGTTCCTCACTACTCAGCAGGCTGTCTCCAAGGATCCCAAGCTTTGAAACAAGGCAGGCTTTCCAAAGCCTTTCAAATCCTCTCCCCATCCTCGACCTGTTGAAAATACAGGTAAACAGAGGTCACCTATTTTTGTGAGTGCTAACCCTGATGTCAAAGGATGCACAAGTAGGATTATGACTGATTCCTAACCTGAACCTCATCCTGCCTGTGATAAGATTATATTACCCAGTTTTATACAATAAATTTAAACTTCTGAGAAAAATGAAGTTTCGATGATCCCTGTCCTTTCCCCAACTCTGGGGAAACATGAAAATTCCAGATTATTTTAGCTCAGTGCTGGAGCGAGATATCGCTGTGTGTACATAGCAATAGTGATTGCACCTCAAAGTAAATTGTTTTAGATGTTTGTTTGTATTTCATGAGTGACATAAGAGACTATAATGCTCATTGATGAAAAGATACAAATAAAATGTAATGTCTTTCCTCATTTGCAGATGATACTGTGCCAGATTTGATTTTGGCCTACACTCAACCTAACAATTACTACAAGATAATTTCTGAAAACAAGGACATAATTAAGCTAGTTTCTCTCATTTCATCATCTGTCAATTCATTTAAAAAGGTAAAGCAATTGCTGTGAGTGATGATCATTTGTGTAAGTGCCATTGTATCTAATTGTGCTAGTTGCAACATTGCTTATATTGAATGGGAAAACCATCTGATAGGATTATAGGAGAGGGCCATGGTATGAATATTTATAGTCATAGAGATGTACAGCATGGAAACAGATCGTTCAGTCCAATTCATCCATACTGACCAGATGTCCTAACTTAATTTAGTCCTATCCACCAGCATGTGGCCCATATTCCTCTAAACCTTTCCTATTCATGTACCCATCCAGATGCCTCTTAAATGTTGTAATTGTACCAGCCTCTACCACTTCCTCTGGCAGGCCATTCCATACACACACCACCCTTTGTGTGAAAAAGTTGCGCCTGAGGTCCCTTTTAAATCTCTCCCCTCTCACCATAAACCTATGCCCTCTAGTTCTGGACTCCCCACCCCAGGGATAAGATCTTGTCTATTTACCCTATCCGTGCCCCTCATGATTTTCTAAATCTCTATAAGGTCACCCCTCAGCTCATTTGCTCGATATGTTTAGGTTTGAATGGAAATTGTTGAAATCAGAAGATACAAGTTGATTAAAGTTAAACACAGAAGTGTTTTGTTTTGATTGGAAGAATAAGGAGAGACAGTGCTAACAGTATACTTTTAAAGGTGTTGCAGGAATCTGATGGATATGCATGTAAAAGACTTTGGCAGTGACAGGATAAGTTGAGTAGGCATTGAAATATTCATATGGTATCCTTAGCTTTAGAACTGGAAGCACAGGCTGCAAAGGAAGTGTTAGACTGAGCATTCATAAAACACCAGTTAGGTATGCTGGAGAATTGACGTTACCAGATTTAAGAAGATGTCTCAGAGAGGATGTAAATGAGATTTAACAGAATTATATAGACAACAAACTGTTACATGGCTGGACATCTGGATTACTGTGTACAGTAGTGGTCACCATATTAACAGAAGGAGTTTCATACGTTGGAAGCTATTTAGAAAAGTTTTCCAAGTCCTTCACCTTGATTTTGTTACTCATGCTCACCTGGATTCTGCTTCTTTGTCATTGGAGGAGTTTTTGGGTGTGACATGCTGCAAATCTTTGTACTAAGCTACTCTCTATATTTAAGTGTTTTTGTTTTTCCGCTCAAGGATTGCTTTGTGTAAATCTAGGCTAGACATGCTTGATTTCTTTATGCCTTCTTTGATGATGTTCATGGTCACCTCAGCCTTTCCTATTGCCTAAGGGTATGTGGAATGATGTATAATGTTGAATATCCCAATCCTTTTGAAGCAGTTGAATTCAGAATAGTGTAATGGCTAAAATGTGCTTTCAGGCATTTGGCAATCTCATCAGTAATCATTGCAGTCATCTGGTCCATTTCAAGTACTCAAAATTTCCTGTAGTCTTTGCTGACAAAGTAGTCAATTCTTGTGAGAATGAAGAGGTCTACTTACATCTTCATCCATAGTCTGTCTAGGATGTCATATGTCATTTGCGGTTCTCTAACCTGCTTAACTTGGTACTCATTACTGACACTGCACTGGCTGGTGCGCTTGTTGGCTTTGTTGGTCATGTTTGATCAGTAGAACAGATCTCTTGCCTTCCTCAGATTTGATTTTATTTCTTGTTGTCTTGCATGCTGCAATTCAGTTTCTGTCCTCTCAACACCTTTGTGTGTTGGCTCAACCTCCTTTGTACGATACGCCATCTTGGGCTTTCAGTTCATTTCTGAATATGTAAAGATCTGTGTCTCCTGAAGGCAACCCAGATTATAATTAGGATATTGATGCTTTCATTCACCTTCACTTGTCAGCAACCCTCCTTCACATGTTGGGTGGTAAAGAGTTTTGTCTTTGCAAGTTGTAGTAAAATTCATTTGATGGTTGGCATGGGGTGGCCGAGTCTCTTCAGAGGTTTGTTTACATCTTTGGGGACAATGCATACACTCAGCTTTTCAGGTTGTTTCACTGCAAACATTTTGCTTGTAACCTATGCTGTAGCAGTTGTCACTTCCTTGACAGCTTTCTTTCCTGGCTCTTCAATTTTGTCTTTCAGGCTAGTTCTGAGAGCAGCTCGGAATTTCCTTAGCAGACATCTAATTGGTCCTACACTCTTACCTACTTTAAGGTGATCTTCTGCAAGAAGATACCCTAACCCTATTAAAATGTAACACTGTTGTAAATTAATGTAACATTATTGTGCTCCTGTAGAATTTGTACCATACCGAATGATGTAGAATGCTGTAAAATTGCAAATTTCTTTTGGCATTTTGAGGGCTACTAGTCTAACCTCCAGACATTTTCTGGCTGATGTCAGTAGCTTTTGCTTGTCATCAATGATGTCAAACTCCGTAACTTTGCCCCTGTCATTACATTGGGCTCTTAGAGTAATCTATCTTCTCAACACAAGTATGGTGCCATCATATTGCCTGACCTTACTTCTGAGGTTTTCATTTTTAGATTGCTATGTTAGGCTACTTTGCACAGGTCTGTGAAGATCATGATATTGCCATGATGCACCAGTGTTCATCTGATACTTTTTATGAGACTGTTGTTCTTCTAAAAGTCATCATTCATCAACCTGACTGAACCAACCTGTTGAATCATATAGAGTGGTTCATCAGAATGTTCAGCTGGTATCTTTCCAAAGATCAAATCTCTCTGAACTCTCTCCACAAGACCTACAGTTTGTGCATTCTTCTAGCCATACACCCGTGTGCAAAATTATGTGTAATGTGAGCAATGCTTTTCCCACACAGGGGATAATCTCTTATCGCTAAGAAGGCTAATGGAAGACTTTTTATCACGAAAAGAATTGAGCACAGGAGTAGTGAAGTCTTACTGTATAGGAGCTTGATGAAACTACACCTGGAATACACTGCGCAGCTTTGATCTCCTTCTCTAAGGGACGATATTGTTGACACAGAAGAAGTGCAATAAAGTTTCACCATATTTTTTCCCAGGACAGCAGGACAGTCTTGTGAAGAGAGATTGCGCAAACTGGCTTGTATTCTAATCAATTTTGAAAACTGAGAGGTAACCTCATTGAAATTAAGAAAGTACTTAAGGAGATGCTGGGAAGATGTTTCTCCTGACGGGGAATCTAAAAATTGGGGAATGCAATTTAAAAATAAGGGGAATTTCACTTAGGATTGAGATGGGGAGAATATCTGTTACCCTGATGGTAATGAATCTTTGGATTTCTATACCCCAGAGGACCATGGATGCTCAGTCTTTGAGTATATTTAAAATAGATGTTGATCAAGTTTTGATATTAGTCATGTAAAAGATAATGGGGTTAGTATGGGTAAAAGGCATTAACTTGAGAATAAAACATGCCTTCAAAGTCTGCTTTTTTTTCTGTTTTTCTGATAGATTTAGGGTGATGTGCATTTTGAAAAAGTCTTTTCCCACCAGTGTTAAGAGTGTATCGATATGTAGTTGTTTTAGTTTGAGTAGATCCAACAAAATTCCTTAATTTTGCCATCACACTTGGAAATGCTACCAGTTCTACATCATGTCATCTTTCATTTCGGCTGATGCTGAGAGAGAAAGCAATTGTGTTTTACTCAGTGTTTCGGCTGTGGCTTGTTTCTTTGATATTTTTCAGTTGTTATATCTGCATCACAGCTCTGAATATTCCTTTATTTGTCTATTGACAGCTATATATTTTTTTCTAATTGCTCTTCAACACTATCTCAGCTGCACTTCTAACACCATCTTTTGCGCTCTCATTAAAACTGTCTGTCCCTTACTGTGATTTCACTGAAACTGATTTGGAGATGCCGGTGTTGGACTGGGGTGTACAAAGTTAAACACCACACAACTCCAGGTTAAGTCCAACAGGTTTAATTGGAAGCACTAGCTTTCAGTGCACCCTCCACAACCACCTGATGAAAGAGCGGCGCTAGTGCTTCCAATTAAACCTGTTGGACTATAACCTGGGGTTGTGTGATTTTTAACTTAATTGAAACTGGCTGCAAAGTGGTAATCCTCTTGTCAGTGTCTCATTGTAAAGGTCACATGAATGTGACAAGACATGTTAGTACTGACTGCATTTCTATCCCAGATGTTTTTTTTTAATGTAGGGAATAATCAGAGGAGACTTGATATAAATGTTCAAAATCATGAAGAGTTTTGATTGTATAAAAAACTGCTTATGCATGTCAGCAACTGCTTACACCCAGTTGCAGATGGGTCAGTTACCAATATGAACATAGTCAAGGTATTTGGCTAAAGTGGTGGAGCAAAGAGGAATACATTTAGGCTGAAAGCTCTTATTTTCTGGAATGCACTGCCTGAAAGGGTGTTATAAGCAGATTCAGTGATGACATTGATAAAGAACTTACATGAAAATGTGTAAAGGAAACATTTAGAGCACTATGGGGAAAGATAGTGGAATGCGACTTATTGAATACGTCTTTCAAAAGGCCAGAATAAGCAGATATGTTTCTCCTTCTCCTATGCTGTATCATTGAATGATTATACAAAAATTGTAAAATCATTATAATTTTCTCAACCTTTCAATGCACTTTCTCAATATTTTGATTTTAATGTTCCCATCCTAGGGTTTACAAGAAATTCTCGAAACGTTCAACAAGTACAGTCACCTCTGGAGAGAAGACTGTGAAAACACTCTTGCAAAGTTTATAGAAGGTTCCCCTTCATTGTCTGCGTTTGAATTCCAAGTCAAGTTCTATCACAATCTGCAAATCCAAATTCAAGCTGAACCTCGGGTGATGTATCTGGGTGCTCTTGCATTGTATTCAGGTATTTGTTTCAAGATTATGAGATTATGTTCTGTGACGTTTGGGAGAAAAAACTTAAAGGAGATTATTTAAAGATTAGATAAAATTATTAATATTTTAAGATCATATTAAAATATCCAACATTTTGTTCAAACTGCAATTTTATTTGAAGTCAGTCGAAGTATGACAATTAAATTGATGTTTCGCTTGATGTTGATTTGGTCTGTACAAGAATAATAATGCCTACACTTTTTTTTAAACATTTACTATGAATGTTCTCGGTGTCGCAAGAAATAGGAGCAGGATTGGACCAAGTGAATTCATCTGAACTCTCAGTATTTCCATGGATTATGGCCTGATTTTGCAGCATACTTAGCACATCAACGACTTGTTTAAGTATTAACTCATCCAATTTGCATAAAAAAATGAAAATTTGATGTGGTCTTGGTATGACAGCAGGATGTGGCTGTGCATAGGTTTAACTTGTGAAGTACCATAACCACAACAATGGCTAACCTATACAGGTCTGTAAGAATGAATCCCCCTGGCCTTTGAGAACTCTGACTGAATGATGCTCACTTGATTACGAGATTCCATTTTGGGTTCAAGTATATATTGAATGATTTTAGTACTATTTCAAAATCCGCATCTGCAAATTTTGGCAAGTGCATCTTTCTTGTATAGACTATTCTGCTTCCCCTCTTAGCTCTTACACATGACTGATGTAATTGTTCCATAATAAGACATATCACTATCTTATGACCATCACAATTACTCAACAACCAGTGACTCACTACCTGCAGATCCTAAAGTACGCTCTAAATTAGGTGCAATATCAGTTTTGCATCTTGTGGCTGCATCTGTGTAACTGAGTGACAGTGTTACAACATTATCAATCTTTTCTTCCTCTTCTGCTTCCTACTTGTGCCTGGCCATTTTGGAGTTCTTGGATATCTGACAAAAAGGAGAGAACAAGGATTGGGTTGTGCTGAGGGGTTGGGAAGAAATTTTAAAAAGACCATCTGTGTGTTACTGTTTATGTGTGGAGTCCAAGTTGCTTTGGCACTTTTTATTTATTGTAGAAAGTGTTAGGTGAGGATCCAATATTCTTTCTGACTTATAGCTGACCAGGAACCTCTTGCACTCTTAATCAGTGTCCTGGGTGTGTGTTGAAACATTTGCATGTTGCAACTCAATTTGTTTGTCAACATTATGAAGAACTTTCTTGGCCATCAAATTCTGTAGCTGGACATGAGCCCAGAGTTTCTATTCATTGGTGGGGGCACCAACTCTTCCACTCCTGCTTAGACAATTTACAGCTTATAAGTTTGAATGGTATGATATGCAGGAATTGAATTGAGTTGAATTTATTATCACGTGTACCCGAGGCACAGTGAAAAACTTTGTCATGTGAGCAGAGCAGGCAGATCACATAGTTAATTAGCATAGATAAATAAATAATAGGTAAACAGTGGCAAAAACAAAAACACAGGTACAGGCAAATGCTGAAGAGTTTGTGGGTCCATTCAGTATTCTAACAACAGCAGGGTAGAAACTGTTTCAAAATGGGCTGGTGAGTGGGTTCAGGCCTCTGTACCTTCTCCCCAGTGGTAGAGGTTGTACAGATGCCAGGGTGGGATGGATCTTTGAGAATGCTGATGGCCTTTCCTTGATAGCAAGCCTGGTAGATGAATTCTAAAGGTGGAAGATTGGCCTTTGCGATTGTCCGGGCTGAGTTCGCCACTCTGTTTAACCGTCTTCAATCTTGAATGGTACAGTTGCCATGCCAGGTAGTGATACATCCAGAAGGAATGCTCTCAATAGCGCAGCTATAATAGTTGGCAAGGGTATTCACTGTCGTGCCAAATTTCCTCAGCTGCCTGAGGAAGAAGAGACATTGTTGGGCCTTTGAAACCAGTGCATCCCCATGAAGAGTCCAACAAAGCTTGTTGTTGATGACTACTCCCAGGAGCTTGACACTCTCCACTCGTTCCACCTCTGTGCTGTTAGGAAATTGTGAAAGGTAAAATATGATAGGTGCATGCCATCATATTTGATGGTTTCCATTGGTTATGATTCTGTTTTTACCATTCCAAATGATGATGACCACCTCCATGGGAATACAGGTTTATAGCCAATACTCTCCCATCAAAGTAGGTTCTGCTGCAATTGTGCACCACTTTGCCCTGCCAGAAAAGGGCATGTGTGTTGGTTCGTGTGATGGGATCTGTGTGAAGTGACTTTCTGAGTTCAATAGCTGACAGTCTGTGCAAGCTGAGAAATGTGGGTGTTAGGTTTGTAGCAGTGCTACATGTGTGAGGAAAACAATGAATGAGAGGTATGATTCTTAGATAGTAAAGGTTGTTGATTGGTGATCAAAGTAGGAAGACAGTGATTTGAACAATGTGTGAGGCCTGTGGTGCATTGCAATGTTATTTGAAATTTACTTTACTCACATTGATTAAGCAAGTGAGGACACTGAGCATCTTTTGGCACTGTGTCCAGATCCTTGGGGCTACACTGTTAGTGACAACTTAGCTGCTAATGGCTTCAGATCATTTGTCTTCATGATCTTCAGGTCGCCTATGAATGCAGGGTCTCTCTCCTCTTGTTTATCTCCTACATCTCCTTCAGTTCTGCATCCAAGAGCTTTGAAGCATACCCTCTGTCCTATTGTGGCATTATTCAATGTTCACATTGCCCAGACCAGCATGGCTGTAACCATAATATGTCTCCCCTTTAAAAGATGCAAGTGGACATAAAGTATTTCAAGCTAGATTTATGTGGTGCAAGCTTTTCATATAGCTGCCAGGCTAAGGCATGCAACCACTCAGCAATGTGTTTGAAACCTGTTCTTGGGGAACATACAATTTTGCTGGACTGGGGTAGACAAAGTTAAAAATCACACAATGCCAGGTAATAGTCCAACAGGTTTATTAGGAAGTACTAGCTTTCAGAGCACTGCTCCTTTGTCAGGTAGCTAGTGGAGCAGGATCATTAGGACACAGAATTTATAGCAAAAGATCTTTTCACATAAATTGTGTGTCTTACAATCCTGCTCCACCAGCTACCTGACGAAACAGCGTGCTCTGAAAGCTAGTACTTCCAAATGAACCTGTTGGACTATAGCCTGGCGTTGTGTGATTTTTACCTATAAAAATAATGACAGAACATATGACTTTAAAGTGAATCAATAATGATGCCTCTGTGACCTAGTCCAATGATCCCCTTTTCATCTCACACTGCCTAACCTGGAGAGTGCATACAGTCTGACACACCATGCTCAACACCATAGGACATGGACTACAAGATCACAATGACATTCATCGTGTTTATAGAAACTTATCTCATTGATTTTTCTGTGGTGTTCGAACCCTGCCATGTCTTTGGAAATATCATGACGATCCATTGCTTGTGGCCATGGACATATCGCATATGGTGAGCCCTCTGCTGTAAGTATTTAGAAGTTCTGTAATAATCAACTTTTGTTACTTTATTGGTTTGTATATTTACTTAAACAGATGATTTGAAGTTCGCCTTGGCTGAAGAAAGTAGAGCCTGGATGATTGGATATTCTCATCACTGCAATGAAAAATATAAAACAAATCTGGATAATATATTGGGCTTTGTAGAAGAGACTTCAAAGAAGCTAAATCGCTCAGTGAATGATATGGATGATATAAGAATTATCATGGGTTCTTTAAAAGATATCCGGGAGAAACAGATTGACATCGATTTACAGATTGGACCCATTGAGGTAGATATACTTTCAACCTTTGTTTGAAGAGCTAATCAGAGTCGTATTTCTTCTCAGTAGTTTTAAGCAATGATACAAAAAGGTTGCAAACTTCTCAATGCCATCTAGACTTTTCACCTCTTGGAGTAAATGCCCTGGCCTAACTCGCTGGGTAAAATCTCTGTATGAAAATGAGTTGTTCTGAGACAGTATTCATGTGAAAGAAAGATTTAACCAGTTCCTTGTGACTGTAGTGTCCATAACATTTATCTACCCATATTTCTGACAGCAGGTGCTAATAGACTGTGGGCAATCTAGTTTATAGTTTACCCATATTTATGCTTGATCTTTGGTTGCTTTATGCTAATATTGGTGAAGAAAGTTTAGAAAGTGTTCTGCACTCTGTGACTTTCCTCCTTTTGATGAAGACAGAATTAGACTGTATTTTCAAACTCTATTAGAATTAGCTTTATTGTCACCTGTACTCATGAGTACAGAGAAAAGTTCACAAGTCGCCCCTATACAGTGCCATCTTAGGTACAAATGTACTTAGGTACAGATTCTTAGGAAGAAAATCAGAAAGTAAAGAAATAAAAAGTCCAGCATTACAGACCTTTGGGCCATCTTAGGTATAAAAGTACAAAATCATAAGAATAAATTATAAAAATAAAGAAATGAAAAGTCCAGAACAACAGCCTTTCCAACCCAGTCCATGCCAGTACCTAACCTCCAGACCACACTGAGCTTTACCTTGATGGTCTCGAGGCCAGGAGAAAGTCTTAGATTCACCTTGAGTCCAGGAGTCTGAGCTGAGGCCAGGAGTCTGAGCTGAGGCCAGGAGTCCGCGCTGAGGCAGGAGTCCGCGCTGAGGCAGGAGTCCGCGCTGAGGCAGGAGTCCGCACTGAGGCAGGAGTCCGCACTGAGGCAGAGAGCCTGCGCTGAGGCCGGGAGTCTGCGCTGAGGCAGGAGTCCGCACTGAGGCCGAGGCTCTGCGCTGAGGCTGGGGGTCTGCGCTGAGGCCGGGGGTCTGTGCTGAGGCCAGGGGTCTGCGCTGAGGCCGAGAGTCTGCGCTGAGGCCGGGAGTCTGCGCTGAGGCCGGGAGTCTGCGCTGAGGCTGGGAGTCCGCACTGAGGCTGGGAGTCCGCGCTGAGGCTGGAAGTCCGCACTGAGGCTGGGAGTCCGCACTGAGGCTGTGAGTCTGCGTTGAGGCTGAGAGTCTGTGCTGAGGCTGGGAGTCCGCGCTGAGGCTGGGAGTCCGCGCTGAGGCTGGTGTCTGTGATAAACCGAGATTCTGCACTGAGGCTGGGTGTCCGCGCTGAGGCCGGGAGTCTGCGCTGAGGCTGGGTGTTCGCGCTGAGGCCGGGAGTCTGCGCTGAGGCTGGGAGTCCGCACTGAGGCTGGGAGTCCGCGCTGAGGCTGGAAGTCCGCACTGAGGCTGGGAGTCCGCACTGAGGCTGTGAGTCTGCGTTGAGGCTGAGAGTCTGTGCTGAGGCTGGGAGTCCGCGCTGAGGCTGGGAGTCCGCGCTGAGGCTGGTGTCTGTGATAAACCGAGATTCTGCACTGAGGCTGGGTGTTCGCGCTGAGGCTGGGAGTCTGAGCTGAGGCTGGGAGTCCGTGCTGAGGCTGGGAGTCCGTGCTGAGGCTGGGAGTCCGCGATGAGGCTGAGAGTCTGCATTGAGTCTGGGAGTCCGCGCTGAGGCTGGGAGTCCGCACTGAGGCTGGGAGTCTGTGCTGAGGCTGTGAGTCTGCGTTGAGGCTGAGAGTCTGTGCTGAGGCTGGGGGTCCGCGCTGAGGCTGGGTGTCTGTGATAAACCGAGATTCCGCACTGAGGTTGGGTGTCCGCGCTGAGGCCGGGAGTCTGCGCTGAGGCCGGGAGTCTGCACTGAGGCTGGGTGTTCGCGCTGAGGCTGGGAGTCTGAGCTGAGGCTGGGAGGTCTGTGCTGAGGCTGGGAGTCTGTGCTGAGGCTGGGAGTCTGCGATGAGGCTGAGAGTCTGCATTGAGGCTGGGGGTCTGCGCTGAGGACGGGAGTCCGCGCTGAGGCTGGGAGTCCGCGCTGAGGCCGGGAGTCCGCGCTGAGGCCGGGAGTCTGCGCTGAGGCTGGGAGTCTGCGTTGAGGCTGGGAGTCTGCGTTGAGGCTGGGAGTCCGCGCTGAGGCTGGGAGTCTGCGTTGAGGCTGGGAGTCTGCGTTGAGGCTAGGAGTCCGGGCTGAGGCTGGGTGTCTGTGATAAGCCGAGATTCCGCTCTGAGGCTGGGTGTCCGCGCTGAGGCCAGGAGTCTGCACTGAGGCTTGGAGTCTGCAGTGAGGCTGGGAGTCTGTGCTGAGGCTGGGAGTCTGCACTGAGGCTGGGAGTCTGCAGTGAGGCTGGGAGTCTGCGCTGAGGCTGGGAGTCTGCGTTGAGGCTGGGGCTCTGCGCTGAGGCTTATGGTCTGCGCTGAGGACGGGAGTCCGCGCTGAGGCTGGGAGTCCGCGCTGAGGCCGGGAGTCTGCGCTGAGGCCGGGAGTCTGCGCTGAGGCTGGGAGTCTGCGTTGAGGCTGGGAGTCTGCGTTGAGGCTGGGAGTCCGCGCTGAGGCTGGGAGTCTGCGTTGAGGCTGGGAGTCTGCGTTGAGGCTGGGAGTCCGGGCTGAGGCTGGGTGTCTGTGATAAGCCGAGATTCCGCACTGAGGCTGGGTGTCCGCGCTGAGGCCAGGAGTCTGCACTGAGGCTTGGAGTCTGCAGTGAGGCTGGGAGTCTGTGCTGAGGCTGGGAGTCTGCACTGAGGCTGGGAGTCTGCAGTGAGGCTGGGAGTCTGCGCTGAGGCTGGGAGTCTGCGCTGAGGCTGGGAGTCTGCGCTGCGGCTGGGAGTCTGCGTTGAGGCTGGGGCTCTGCGCTGAGGCTTATGGTCTGCACTGAGGCTGGGAGTCCGCACTGAGGCTGGGAGCCCGCGCTGAGGCTGGGAGTCTGTGATGAGGCCAGGATGCTGCACTGAGGCCGGGAGTTTGCGCAGAAAATGGTTGGATACTGCATTTTTTAAATTCGACTTTGAATATGTATAAGTCATGTTTGCTTTAACAAGTTTACCATTGATGTTCTGCAGTAAAATGTGGGGGCAAATCTGAAAGACCTATATATGCCACTAAGGATGCTAAGGCCATTTTGGAAGGAAATAAATGTTTTCCTTTATTGGCTTTTTTTAAAAAATAATGCAGGAATTCTATACCTTGTTGAATAAATATGAGATCCAAGTAGTTAAAGAAGACTCTGACAGAGTGGATACATTGCGTTACACATGGGAAAAGCTCCTTTTACATGGAATGGAAATACAGAATCATCTCATTTCTTTGCAACCTTCATTTCGTACAGAACTGATCACCAATGTTAAAACATTTATGGGAGATTCAAATAAATTTTGTTGCGACTATGAGAAGGTAATATTAACATTTCATTATAGAGTTCCACAGGCTATATTTCTGATCATTACTTGACATCTTCTCAGTTATAAAACATTAAAGAGAAATAATTAATTACTAAATTACTGAACTGGCTTTCTTCATTCATGCATAATTAAAAATGAATTGATTTAAATGTGCTAATGATTTATTTTTGATCATGTGGCTCTGTATTTGTACCATAAAGCTTTGCTGCAAAGGACAAAAGTAACAAGAAATGATTTTATAACTATGCTTGTCTCTCGTTTCATTGCCAAAAATGATGTAGAATAAAGACTGATCACATTTTCTATCAAGGTCTCTATCTGATGCCATTTTTGCAGGGCCAGTCAGTTCCAATAGTCCCATTGTAACATGAATTTGGGGCATATTGGATATCAGTTGATGCTGGCATAAAGTGAATCAATTAGAGAAGCATCCTGAGTAAGGCTCACCAAAGTCGGTGCCATTATAATGGAAGAGAATGGATGCAAAATTTCACAAACAATTTTTAATTATTGCCCACAGGAAGGACAGTATGTTTACCGAATGTAATTTAATTTTACATATGACACTGAAGCCTCTGCATTATTATCTCTCCATTTTGGAGTGTTAAAATCAGCATACAAACTGGGAGAAGTCAGCTGCTATCCCAATGCATAGGGCAGCAATTGAATTAATAAAACAGAAGGCAGGGAAAATGTTATAACAAAGATAATACAATTGAAATGTGCAAAAGCTATCAACGGCTTCTGCCTTAACTTGATGGATAAATACACCCATTGTGAAACAAAACCAAGAGATCTTGGGTCTTAAATTTGTTTAATACTGATCTTTAGTGTGTTGGCAGTAGGAGAGCCATATAGTTTCTCTATTCCTGGGTTGCAAATGTGTTGCTGGTCAAAGCACAGCAGGTTAGGCAGCATCTCAGGAATAGAGAATTCAACGTTTCGAGCATAAGCCCTTCATCAGGAATAAGAGAGAGAGAGCCAAGCAGGCTGAGATAAAAGGTAGGGAGGAGGGACTAGGGGGAGGGGCGATGGAGGTGGGATAGGTGGCAGAGGAGATGACCTGGGGGGTGCAGTGAGAGAGGGACTCACTGAAATCCTTGTAGAGGGAGGAAGAGAGCTTCTTCAAGGAAGGCATCCTTGTAAGAGGATTCGCAGTAGGTTAAAATCTTCGAGTAAAAAATGAGGTCTGCAGATGCTGGAGATCACAGCTGCAAATGTGTTGCTGGTCAAAGCACAGCAGGTTAGGCAGCATCTCAGGAATAGAGAATTCAACGTTTCGAGCATAAGCCCTTCATCAGGAATAAGAGAGAGAGAGCCAAGCAGGCTGAGATAAAAGGTAGGGAGGAGGGACTAGGGGGAGGGGCGATGGAGGTGGGATAGGTGGCAGAGGAGATGACCTGGGGGGTGCAGTGAGAGAGGGACTCACTGAAATCCTTGTAGAGGGAGGAAGAGAGCTTCTTCAAGGAAGGCATCCTTGTAAGAGGATTCGCAGTAGGTTAAAATCTTCGAGTAAAAAATGAGGTCTGCAGATGCTGGAGATCACAGCTGCAAATGTGTTGCTGGTCAAAGCACAGCAGGTTAGGCAGCATCTCAGGAATAGAGAAATCAACGTTTCGAGCATAAGCCCTTCATCAGGAATAAGAGAGAGAGAGCCAAGCAGGCTGAGATAAAAGGTAGGGAGGAGGGACTAGGGGGAGGGGCGATGGAGGTGGGATAGGTGGCAGAGGAGATGACCTGGGGGGTGCAGTGAGAGAGGGACTCACTGAAATCCTTGTAGAGGGAGGAAGAGAGCTTCTTCAAGGAAGGCATCCTTGTAAGAGGATTCGCAGTAGGTTAAAATCTTCGAGTAAAAAATGAGGTCTGCAGATGCTGGAGATCACAGCTGCAAATGTGTTGCTGGTCAAAGCACAGCAGGTTAGGCAGCATCTCAGGAATAGAGAATTCAACGTTTCGAGCATAAGCCCTTCATCAGGAATAAGAGAGAGAGAGCCAAGCAGGCTGAGATAAAAGGTAGGGAGGAGGGACTAGGGGGAGGGGCGATGGAGGTGGGATAGGTGGCAGAGGAGATGACCTGGGGGGTGCAGTGAGAGAGGGACTCACTGAAATCCTTGTAGAGGGAGGAAGAGAGCTTCTTCAAGGAAGGCATCCTTGTAAGAGGATTCGCAGTAGGTTAAAATCTTCGAGTAAAAAATGAGGTCTGCAGATGCTGGAGATCACAGCTGCAAATGTGTTGCTGGTCAAAGCACAGCAGGTTAGGCAGCATCTCAGGAATAGAGAATTCAACGTTTCGAGCATAAGCCCTTCATCAGGAATAAGAGAGAGAGAGCCAAGCAGGCTGAGATAAAAGGTAGGGAGGAGGGACTAGGGGGAGGGGCGATGGAGGTGGGATAGGTGGCAGAGGAGATGACCTGGGGGGTGCAGTGAGAGAGGGACTCACTGAAATCCTTGTAGAGGGAGGAAGAGAGCTTCTTCAAGGAAGGCATCCTTGTAAGAGGATTCGCAGTAGGTTAAAATCTTCGAGTAAAAAATGAGGTCTGCAGATGCTGGAGATCACAGCTGCAAATGTGTTGCTGGTCAAAGCACAGCAGGTTAGGCAGCATCTCAGGAATAGAGAATTCAACGTTTCGAGCATAAGCCCTTCATCAGGAATAAGAGAGAGAGAGCCAAGCAGGCTCTTCCTCCCTCTACAAGGATTTCAGTGAGTCCCTCTCCCACCTCCATCGCCCCTCCCCCTAGTCCCTCCTCCCTACCTTTTATCTCAGCCTGCTTGGCTCTCTCTCTCTTATTCCTGATGAAGGGCTTATGCTCGAAACGTTGAATTCTCTATTCCTGAGATGCTGCCTAACCTGCTGTGCTTTGACCAGCAACACATTTGCAGCTGTGATCTCCAGCATCTGCAGACCTCATTTTTTACTATTCCTGGGTTAGAAGGAATGTGAGTTATTTGTGATAATTACAGTTGAAAATTACAATTGTATGGCCATGGGATTCAATAGTGAATAATCAAATAGTCTCAAAACTCCACATTGACAGTTTTAATTTTTTACATCTATTATTATTTAATGATTGCAATCTTGAAGTTATTCATATGACCAGAAAGCTAAAATACATTGCACTTTCTGAGAATGTTAGTGCTGAAACTTTGTGAAGACTGCACTTTCCTTATTGCTTCTCTTGAAAGGATGGAACACTGTCCTTATACAAGGACAATCAAGCAGTAGTAAAATAATCTGACAGAGAGGATTCGACCAAATTTTATATTGTGTTGTCCCCAAAAATCAGTAAGGTGCTATCCGGCACTAACATCATCAAAATATTCTTGGTAACTGTTTGCATCTTATTTACGCAGGTCTATAACAATGTGTGCTCATCTCATGCAGGTTGAAAATCCAGCAGAGGAGAAAATGCCAGAAAAAGTGGAGATGGACATCCAGATCCCTGGCATTCTGCATTCAGTTCACTGGTTTCCCACTGAAGTTAAAGTGGGAGTTTAATGGAACTCCTAACAAAACTTGCGACTACAGCTCTTTGCACAGTATAATTTGTTTATTTTACAAATCGTTTAAGATCTGTCAGGATAATTTCACTGTTTTGTACATTTCTTTTTCTATTGCAAAGCCAAATACTGTCTTCTATCCTTTGTATCAGGGAGGCCCCATGCAGCCTGGACTGTCTCCACAAGAAGCAAATGACCAATTGGTTATCTATCAGGTATAGTGACCATGGAACTTGTTTGTGCTTTACTAATTATTTGGCGGAGAGGCATGTCTTTTTGTTTTTAGTCAGGTTATCGTATAAATACCTTCTTCATTTTTAACTCAAGTAGAATTTGGGGAAGGTGATAATTTCAAAATCAATAATTTTAACCATGACATTAAAAAATAGTATATACTGTCATGATGAATCTTCTCAACAGATAGTAGGTCAATTAACTGGTATAACGTTCAAGTAGAATGCCCGGTATTTGATCAAAGTGGCAAACTGTCATTATAGAAAGTCTGATGCGAGTTAACCTCTGTGTATCCAGTTCTGTCATTACTCCTGACCCAGGTGAAAGAGAAGCAGAGTGAATTAATTAAGTAGATATTTAGTGGATTCCAACCATGTCAGTCTATTCAGGTAACTTAATGTTTGTCAAAAGGCATAGATGAATCTGAATTTGAGTAATGTGTTGGATTATCTGTTCTTCAAGAGGGTGGAAGTGCCATTCCTTCCAAACTCACTCTCTGAAAGATCGTCATACTTAAGGTTTTAATGTCTGTAAAGGTGTGAGAAATTTTTTCAAAACATGCAAATTAACTGAAATACCAACTGAAACTGTTAGATAGCTTTCTTTTTACAAGGCGCTTGTTTTCCCAACATCAGACTTTAAACCACATTTTCCAATGTAAAGATTTTCACATTGTAAGGTCTGTATGTGTTTTTGTGTTGCAGTTGGCTTGCAGATTTCAAAGGAAAATAGAAGTTATTTGCAAGACTAGATTTATGAACAGAGTCTAACTGTGGGAGCTTTGTTGTATAGATGACATGTTTTATTAGATAATGCTCTGTCTAATCATTACAGAATCGTTTTGACAATCTCTATCGCAAATACATCACCTACACGAGTGGTGAGGAACTCTTTGGACTGCCAGTTACACAGTGTCCTCAGTTGTTGGAGATAAAGAAGGAGCTGAACCTTTTACAGAAACTTTATAGTCTCTACAATAATGTTATCAACACAGTGAATGGTTACTTCGATATTCTCTGGTCTGAGGTGAACATAGAAAAGATAAACAGTGAGCTTTTGGATTTTCAAAACAGGTTTGTTAGCTGTGTGTATTCTCTTGAGCTCTTACCTGATTTTACACAAACCAGGAAATTTCATATTTTGTGATAAAATATGCGTGAAAAGATAGTGACATTTTTAAAAAAAAATTTAAGAAAACTTTGTACCAGAACTTACTTATTCATTTTTCAGCTAGTTTGTTGGGCTTCAGGTTTATGGACATATATTAGACATTAGGCAATACCAACTAAGATTAGATTAGATTCGATTCCCTACAGTGTGGGAACAGGCCCTTCGGCTCAACAAGTGCACACAAACCCTCGGAAGATTAACCCACCCAGACCCACCACCCTCTGACTAATGCACCTAACACTACGTGCAATTTAGCATGGCCAATTCACCCGACTTGCACATCTTTGGACTGTGGGAGGAAACGGAAGCACCCGGAGGAAACCCATGCAGAATCTATAAATCCATATTATCGACCCGAAAAATATTTTGCAAGACTGATTTTCATATCATACAACACAAAACCCATTTATTGATCATTTTGGCAAGCTATATCATTAATTTATCACTGGTACTGGTGTCCAATTAGCAATGTTTCGCAACAAATAATTTATAGTCATTTCACAATGAAATCTTTAAAGTCAAGAGAACGTGAAAGATGAAGAATGTCATTTAGAGAGGGACGGGAGTGGAAGGAAAACAGGATGACTTTCAGTAAACCTGATTGACATGGTTGCTAAAGCTTAAATCTTAAGGTGATTTGAACTGTAGTATAGAGTTGAATAGTAGGTCACATTTGTATGGATGGCAATACATTTTGATCTATTGGGGTCTTGTTGTTTATGTAGCCTTACAGAATAAAGTATTTTAATCTATTTTGAGCATACAATGGATCGTATTGTAATATAAAGGGCAGTGGCAGCTTTCTTTGTCCTGGTTCTTGCTCATGACCTGCACTAAGCTTAGTGTTTGCTAATATTGATTCACTGCTGGTGATGAAACCTATAAAGACTCTTCAGACAGTTGTTTAGTGTCATATCTGATTGTTATTTTGTAATTAGCTAACTTTTCCAGTTATTTATTTGAGAGTTGTGGGAAACATATACCCTAGCAGCACTGAGGGTAATACTGGAGTAAATGGTCAAGGGGTATTTGAGGGTGGGGTGTCTTTCCCGTCTTCTCTGGATGAGAGGTTCTTCTGGATGGAGCTGAGGTGTGAGGGGAAGCAGGCTTCTTCCCTGAAGGGCAGAAGTTCTTTTCTATTGCCTGTTAGTCTGCATAGTAAAGAGTTTGGCTGAGAAAATATGACATAATTCCAGTGTACTACACACCTAATGCTGATAGCTGAATCATGCAAATTGGTTCATCAACATCAGTTGTTCATTATCGGTGAACTGCGATCATCAGTCTTAGCCTCAAACTTCAGAAGTAGCTCAACAGTCACCAAGGGTTGGCAATGTCAAGACGTTGGGGCTGGGTGGCAGTGTGGAACCAATCAGGAATGGTGGAAGCAGTGATTGATGGGTTTAATTCGAATGAATAGAAATGTTCTTCCTCATTACATAATGAAGCAAATTTTAAAACATTAAAACTAGCCTTTTGCACGCAATCCTGCAGAGTCCGTTTAAGATACATTTACTTTGGCTGCTGAGCACCTGAAGAACTTTTTTATTACGTATATAGGGATGTCGACATCTCTGGCAAAGCCATTGTTGCAACATTGTTTTTTTTGCATGTTAACAACTAAGTACACATGTTATGAAAATCATTTTTACAGTAGCTATGAGAAGGACCTGGATGGTAGGTCTCTGTTTCAAGATCCTATGCTCTCTTTTACCAAATCCACTGCACACATTGTCATGGTGCATAGTGCTTAAGACAAAATAACTCTTCCAAACATTTACACCATCATGCAATGTGTTTCTAGTACAGAGCGAGCAGGCATAACACCTGATAGTGAACCTGAAGGCTCTCAATGCATGTTCAGTTCTAAGTCATTACTGTTCAGCTTGGTTGGTAACAATCAAGTAACAGTTTGGTCACTTAGTTTGTTGCCTGCCTTCCTTATTGATTGATTTGGAAGGGGGAATTGAACAGGGTGAGTAATAACCAGCCAATGCACTATTTTCAAAAAATATCATATACAATTTAAGAAAAACAGTGTTATTCTATGCTCAGAAAAGTGATAAATGAAAAATAATGTATTTTCTTCATACCAACAACTCGGCAATGAAAAAACACACAGAAATTGCTGGAAAAGCTCAGCAGTTCTAGCCGCATCAGTAGAGCAAAAGCTAAATCAATGTTTCAGGTCCAGTGACCCTTCATCAGAATGAGATGGGTCACTAACACAAACATTGACTCTGCTTTCTCTCCATAGATGCTGCCAGACCTGCTGAGTTTCTCCTGTAATTTCTATGTCTGTTTCAGATTTCCAGAAGCTTTTAGTTTTATTTTTGTAATTAATAAATTTGAAAGACTAATTTCTATCTCCGCTGTGTCTGAAGTGCAGTTTATCTTTGAATAATTACAGTTTAATAGTATCTGAACTATTACATTTCAGATGCCGTAAATTACCTCGAGGTTTGAAGGAATGGCCAGCCTATCTTGATTTAAAGCAGACCATTGATGACTTCAGTGAAAGTTGTCCCTTGTTGGAGATGATGTCTAACAAGGCCATGATGGCTCGTCATTGGCAACGCATAGCCCAAGTTACAGATCATGACTTTGATATTGACAGTGAAACATTTAAATTGTCCAATATAATGGAAGCCCCATTGTTAAAGTACAAAGAGGAGATTGAGGTGAGTTTTGATTTGTATAGCTATTAGAATTTGTAATGTTGACTATATATTGAATTGTTTAAAATAGAGAAGAATGCTGGAACATCATTTATCACTTAAACCCGTCTACATTATTTTCATTTTAAATAAGAAACGTATTTCAAGAATAATAGTGTAATGGAACTTTCAACAGCAGCTGGCAATGGTGATGGATGGCACCAAGTGGGGCATCTGGAGCAGTTGTGCTGGGACATTCAGCAGGAGATGGTGATGGTGAGGGAGAACACTGGGTGGGCAGCTGGAGGAGTCAAACAGAACCTCCCAAGAGGACAGAATCCCATTAGCATAAGGCAACCAGATGGAGAGAAGGAAAAGAGAGAGACATGGGATTTCCTGAATCAAATGTAAACCACAGACTTAGTTCCATATAAATACCATGTCTTCCTTGTTTAACCTTAATTTAACCTCATCTTTGTAGCAGTCTGATGCCAGTGGAGCAAAGAATCCCTGCTTTGTGACCTTTCCACTGTCTGTGTGATTTCATCTCATTTTACATTTCTGCGCAGTCAGCAGGACTTCACAGGCATCAAGTCACAACAGCTGAAGTTGAAAGGCTGGCTAAATGAGATTGGTGATTGGAGGAGTTGAACCTGGCAAGGTGAATGAGGGAAGCTGAAATGTCTGAGGCTGGAGGAAATTGTAACTTTAGGCCAAAGTCAGGAAAAGGTTCCCCATGGTGTTACAGAGGAAAGAAGTGGCTGGATGTTCTTGCTGTCAATGAGTAGGAGGCCGCTCAGATTTGGGGGAGGACCAGAAATACCCAACAGTCGAAGATGGAATGAGGATGCACAACTGGGTGGCTTCAACACAAGTATGAAGGTAGTATTTTTGATGGAACCTCTGTGTGGGGAAGCCTGTCAGGAAATACTGCAAAGTAGTACAGAAGGTCAAAGAAGTCTGTTGCAGATTTTTGAGGTACTGACAAGGGTTATCTTGGGGCAACAGTAGCCTGACACAGTGATAGCAGAGCTTTTATGAGTACAAGCAGCTGAATGGAGGAACTTGGTCTCTGACTCGATGTACAGAGCTCCCACTGCCTGGCTTTGAGTGGGATACCCCAATAGCTTAATGCAGGGATTGGAAATCGCCAATCATGATGACATCACACTCCCCCCTTTCTATCCTCAATCATGCATTTCATAGTGTGAGGTCTCTGGTGGTTCAGCATCCAATTGATACTCTAATGAAAGTACAGACGTTTAGAATAGATATGATATTAGAGTTGAATATTTTTAGAGACATTAGGGTGTACTAATATATATGGTGACTGCGACACATTACACTGTTGACAGATGGAACTCACACGTCTTTGACCTCCTTCTATGTGCTCAAAGTGTATTGGCCTGTAAAGCCCCTTCGAACTGTTTGTTTATCAGACAATCAGTCTATTTGATTACCCACTATCATCATCACTATTCTTGAAGGCTCATGCCAGCCATCACCAACTGGTTGGCATCATGATTTGCTAGACCATCACGTGTTATATGTAACAGAGTTCACTTAGTGTAACCCTGGGAGCTGCCCTCATCACTGTCAGGGTAAAGGGTAGCATACTCAACAGATTCCTGACTTCAGCAATAAACTTTTATCTTCAACCAAGAACATCCACAGATATTTATGACCACTGTCAAATTTGTGAGTGGTTTATGTTAGCTAAAGCAGGGAAGCTACTTTAGCCCAGTATGTGATCTCTCGTTTCTAGGAGACTTCAGACGTCTTTGCAATATATTTGCAATACTTGACCTCAGTAGTAAAGGGACGAAGCATGTACTCATAGTCATGGAAGTCTTCACCAACTTCATAAAGACCATACTCAAATGTGACCAAAGGGCCTCAGTTATAGCCAAAACACAGGCACATGACTGGTTTGTCTGTTTCAGTATTCCATATTGAATTCACCATGATCAGGGACATACCTTTAGTGGCAAGATTCTACCGGTGTATGGCATTACCAAAAACCAAAGGGTAATGTACAATGTCAACAATTCAAGCGTCTTCTGCATGATTGTCTGCATACCTTGCCTCCTGAGAGTAAATGATAGTGGTACTGTCATAGCGCATGGTAATGTTTCACCAATTCTAATACTATGAAGACATGCGTTTAGGTGGGATTTGAATTCAGTCAATAAATCTGGAATTTAAAGCTAATCTCAGTAATGTGGACTATAGAAACAACCTTCAAATGTTTGCCTTTGAGAGAAGGAAATCCGCCATCCTTACCCAATCTGGCCCACTTGTAACTCCAGAGCCACAGCAATGTGTTTGACACTGAGCTGCCCTCTGGAACGGCCCAGCATATAACTCAAAGACAGTTGGGGCTAGGCTAATAATACTGGCTCTCCCAAAAGCATCGTCATCCCATGATAGAATAAAGGAACATTTATTTCTCAAAAGTCTCCAGCTTTACAGCTCCCTCTTTACTTTGACCTTCCTCTTGTTTAAGCAACACTTGTTTGGTACTTCTAATATGTCTGTTTGGATTTAATACTCATATTTGTTTAATAATGCCTCTTGAATTATTGCCTATACTAGAAGCTTAATATTCCATTACCATTAAAAAAGTACACCTGGTTGACTAAGAATCTTTGATGGCATATACTTAGTAGGTCATCTTAAACAAGCTATTATTTTGGATATAAATTTGCTTGCTAAGTTGGAAGGCTCATTTTCAGATGTTTCATCATCACACTAGATACCATCATCAGTGAGCCTCCAGTGAAGCACTGGTGTTTGTGACCCGCTTTCTATTTAGGTATTTAGGTTTCCTTGGGTTGACAACATCATTGCCTGTGGTGATGTCATTTCCTACAGTGATGTCATTTCGCATCCTTTTTCTTAGAGTCGTAAATAGAAAGCTGGTCACTAACACCGGAGGCTCACTGATGATGTTACCCAGAATGGTGACGAAACATCTAAAAATGAACCTTCCAGCTCAACGAGCAAGCTTACATCCAAAACCTCAACCTGGGCATCAAATCTTTTCAAAGCTCACAAAGCTATTAATTGATTAGTTATAGATAAAAGTTTTACAGTAACATAAAACGAAAAACTGTCGATGCTAAAAATCTGGACAAGAAATTAGAGGACCTGATCCATTAATTCTATTTTCTCTCCACAGATTCTACCAGACCTGCTGAGTTTCTCAAGCAATTTCTGCTTTGATTATAATAAAATTATGTAGAAGTTAACCAGAAAAGAACAGTTGAATTGCCGTTTAACTGTGTGATTTAAATTAGAAAATGTTTCACAAAACGTTAGCAGCTGAATCAACTTCCACAGCTAAGAATCATCTGACAGTTGGGAGATGTTGTCTAAAATGTAGTCCCCTAATGGGAAGTGTTTAATTATTGCACCATCTTTTTCAATGATTGTTATGTATTGACCCAATTTATTTATGCTGCGTGCCACTTTCATGAAGCCAGATTTTAGTGAAAGTAAAGTGATGTAAATTGACAGATCTTCGCCTCAATGCCATTAGGTTGAAAGCACAAAATAAAGTTTTAACATCTTTAATTCTGTCTTAAACATTCCTATTGTTCAATTAAAAGCAATCCTTGTGTCTTAAATTCAGGTTAGACCAGTAGTGCTCAATATTTAACAGATGATAATGTGATCTGAAATGTGTAATAGCAATGAACAACATGTCATGACAATTAGTGATCCATGTACAAATTGAGTACTTGTTTTTTCTTTAGCGCCACTCAAAGCATATACATCCCCAACACAAAACCTGTCATGAACCAGTGCCAATGGGCAATGTTTTGAAGTGCATTTTTTAAAAAATGCTTTAAAAATTTCTTGGAATATTTGAGTGACAGCTTGATGCTTTAAAACTAACATATTTAAAATTAAGTGTAGCAGAAAAAACCATTTTTTAAATCATTGTGTCAATCCAACACTTGTGCATTATCTGATTTTCAATACCTTTTCAAAAAGAAATGTTTGCTATTCACATTGGAGTCCAGTAATCAGTTCATCAGTAATTTAAAAGAATTACATTCAAAATGTTTGAAAAATGCCTATTTATATCCTTGTACCCAAAAGAGCCAACTTAATGTTGAGATGCTCCTTGAAGGCCTTTACTTGAGGCCAATGTGAATTTCATCTCGTGGGAGTAACCAGTTTTGTGAATTGACTTTGTTTCCAATACAATAGTTTTCAATTTGGTGCAGAAGATCATGGAGCTTAGTCTGTGCTTGATATTGGGTAATGATTTTGGGCAAATTAACTGATCAGAAGCTGTACACCATGCATTCTTACTCTCACTCTTCCAATGTTTCAGTTGGAACATTTTTGTGATTTGAGACTATATGTAATTTGCTAATCTGCATCACTTTATAGAAACCTGATGAAAATACTGAGTAAAGTTATAATTGAAGCACTCTTTGCCCAGCTAACCTTAAATCCCAAAATATGACCAAAAGGCTCCATTTAAAACATCAAAGTTAAAAATCACACAACACCAGGTCATAGTCAAACAGGTTTATTTGGAAGTAGTAGCTTTCAGAACACTGATGAAGGAGCAGTGCTCTGAAAGCTAGTACTTCCAAATAAACCTGTTGGACTATAACCTGGTGTTGTGTGATTTTTAACTTTGCCCATCCCAATCCAACACTGGCACATCCACATCATTAAAGCATCAAGTTTACTTTTCCCACTTTCTGATTCTTATCAGTTCTCTACTTTTTTCTCATGGGTTTTGTTTGTTGTATGATTTACTTCCTTGAAATAACACATCATCTTGTCTAACTGTTGTTTTAGATAAGCAAAATATTGAGTCTCTGGTGCGTTTACTTATGGCTAGCCAGTTTCATTACAAATCTGAGACATGACAAAGATTTGAAAATACATTTCTGATGACCATTTTTGGACATTAGGATATTTGCATTAGTGCTGTAAAGGAGAGAGATATTGAGCAGAAACTGAAGCAAGTCTTAGTGGAGTGGGATAATCGATACTTTACGTTTGCTAACTTCAAAACACGTGGTGAACTCCTTCTCCGTGGTGACAACATTTCTGAGATCATCACTTCTGCTGAAGATAGTTTGATGGTTCTTGGTTCTCTGCTGAACAATAGGTGAGACTTCATTATGTGCACAATTACTAGTTTAATGGCTTAGTCCACTTTGTGCTGTTTTAAAAATGCTGATGAAGCGCAAAATAAGGAAATTAAGTAGGAATAAAAGATATTCTTCTTTGATATAGTACTGATTGATCTTAGGCTGTTTAATCTTCCAGTTGTTCTTAACTTTGTGTACCTTTTCATTTCTATCAAATTTCAGCTCATTTTAATTATTGGTTTACTATAATTACAGAACTCATTAAAAGAACCCTAAATCTTTTGAGTGATACATACTTATCCATTTTGTAGTAAAAATAACACAGATTATGTTACAGCAGTGATATCAATGGTCTAGTAATCAGAGGCCGAGGGTCATGCTCTGGGGCATGGGTGCAAACCCAACCATGGTAGGTAGTGGAATTTGAATTCAATTTTTAAATCTGGGGAACAAAACTATATTCAGTGATGGTGACCGGGATAATTATCATTGATTGTTATAAAAACCATCTCATTGACTGGTGTTGTTTGGGAGGGAAATCTGTTGTCTTTACCTAGTTTGGTCAACACAATGACATGGTTGCCTTTCACTTCAACTCTCCCTCCCACTCTGCCAAGGACATGCAGGTCCTGGGCCTCCTCCACCACCACTCCCTCACCACCTGACGCCTGGAGGAAGAATGCCTCATCTTCTGCCTCGGGACCCTCCAACCCCATGACATCAATGTGAATTTCACCAGTTTCCTCATTTCCCCTCCCCCCACCTTATCTCAGTTCCAACCTTCCAGCTCAGCACCATCCTCATGACCTGTCCCATCTGTCCATCTTCTTTCCCACCTAACTGCACCACCCTCCCCTCTGACATATCATCTTTAGCCCCACCTCCATCCACCTATTGCACTCTCATCTACCTTCCCCCCAGTCCCACCCCCCTCCCATTTATCTCTCCACTCTCTAGGCTCCCAGTCTTGTTCCTGATGAAGGGCTTTTGCCTGAAACACTGATTTTCCTGCTCCTCAGATGCTGTCTGACCTGCTGTGCTTTTCCAGCACCACACTCTTGACTCTAATCTCCAGCATCTGCAGTCCTTACTTTTGCTTAATTAATTTTAACAAAATGGCCTAGCAAACCATTCATTTCAAACTGGGAATAGAAATGGACAACAAATGCTGACCTTAGCTGTGACACCTTACATCCCATGAAAGAATCAAAGAAAAGCCATCTTCTTTGGAATATCAAGTAACTAGTTGACAGAAGAACTGCTTGGATGGTTTAATCTGAAAGCTGTTTTGCATTTTTAATTTATGTTTTATAAAATTAAGCAATCTAGATTGTGAATCAGGTTTCCAACTAACCAAATTTGAGAAGAGTAAAAGGGAAAGTGAGGTGATTTGAGATTTAGTATTCACAGCTTCTATCTTAAGAATCTAGATTACATAAGGTAATGAATATTAAGGAAGCTGAATAGCTTCACAGTTTTAGGAAAAGCTGACTTAGAACTTATATGAAAAAAAATTATCGTCACTGTACTACTTCATGGCAGAATTTGTGTTGGTGATACATGTGCTTTAGAAAGATTGCAAAATGTTACATTAGGTCTGAAAACTATCAAGATCCTGTTTGAAATATTCTTAAATTGTTAAAATATTGACATAAGAAATACAATCAGAAGTGGTTCATTTATCCTGTCAATGCTTCACATTTAATATTATAGCTCAACTTCCATCTCAATCCATCAACTCACATAATCCTTTCTCTATATGTCTTAATGTAGGAGGAATGGTTAGTAAGTTTGCATAAAATTGGTAGTATAGTTGACAGTGAAAGAGGTTACCTCAGCATACAACAGGACCTTGATCAGATGGGCGAAGGAGTGGCAAATGGAGTTTAATTTAGATAAATGGGATGTGTTGCATTTTGGTAGGACAAATCAGGGCAGGACTTGTACACTTAATGACAAGGTCCTGGGGAGGGTTGCCGAACAAAGAGACCTTGGGGTGCAGATTCATAGTTCCTCGAAAGTGGAGTCACAGGTAGATAGGAAAGTGAAGAATGTCAGTGTGTTGAGTACAGGAGTTGGTTGTCATGTTGTGGCTGTACAGGACATTGGTTAGGCCACTTTTGTAATACTACATTCAGTTCTGGCCTCCCTGCTATAGGGAAGATATTGTGAAACTTGAAAGGGTGCAGAAAAGATTTACAAGGATGATGCCAGGCTTATGAGGTTTGAGCTATAGCAAGAGACTGAGGAGGTTGGCACTATTTTTTTCTTGATAATCAGAGTACCTAATGGAGGATTATAAAATCATGAATGGCATGGACAGGATGTATAGACCAAATTTTTTTCCCAGGGTAGGGGAGGCCAAGACTAGGGGGCATAGATTTAAGGTGAGAGGGGAAAAATATAAGGTGGACCTAAAAGGCAACTTTTTCATACAGAAGATGCGTGTATCGTATGAGCTGCTAGGTTCAGGCTGGTACAATTACAACATTTAAATGACATCTGGATGGGTATATGAATAGGAAGGGTTTAGAGGGATATGGGCCAGATGCTGGCAAATGGAACTAGATTAATTTAGGATATCTGGTCAATATGGGCATGTCGAACTGAAGGGTCTGTTTCCATGCTGTCCAACTCTATGATTCTCTGTCTATCAATCTCAATCTTGAATAGATTCAACAACTGAGCATGTATGGTCCTCTCTATAGAGAATTCCAAATAACTACAATTCTTTGAAAAAAAATTCTCCTCACCTTGGACTGAAATGTCTGTTATTCTGAGATCATGATCTTTTGTTCTAAATCCTCCAATGGGGAATTTGAAGTCTGTATGAAATTACATTTGACAAATTATCTATTAAAAAGTAAGCATCAAAATATTCAGTTCAAAAGATCAAATTGCTGCGATTAATGTCGTCCCTAAAATCCAAATTTACATTCTGTGCCATAACGAATTTGAGTGATTGAAAAATTTGATTAAAACAGCAATGAATTAAGGCATATTGTCAAAATTGCAATGAGAAATTTACTTATGGTAAGGTGCTGTATGAGTACAAAGATTATTATTTCCTGAGTATCATTACATTTTATTTTTTAAGTAGTGCATGCAAAATTAGTTTTGTCACATTAATGAATTAGCAGCGCTAAAACCTAGATCAAATTTCCTGTGTGTCATTAACAATTGCTAAAATAAATACATTGCGAGACAAATAGATATAAAACTTACATCATTTAACAGTGATGTGTAAAGTCAAGAGTGTGGTGCTGGAAAATCACAATGGGTCAGGCAGCATCCGAGGAACAGGAGAATCAATGTTTCGGGTATAAGCCCTTCATCAGGATCATCCAACATCTGCAGTCCTCACTCTCACTAGTAATGTGTAGATGTCAAGCTTATGTATCCATCATTCCCAATGCATTGCTCAAATTTACATTAGCAGTTTCACTATAAAATTCAATAAAACAGTAAATTAATCCAGTTTGTCAAAGTGAGTTCATCTGATATACCTGATTTCCTCTCTCAGGTACAATGTTCCATTCAAAGCACACATTCAAAAGTGGGTACACAAACTCTCATCCACCACGGATATAATTGAGAGCTGGCTGGTTGTACAAAACCTATGGATATATCTGGAAGCAGTGTTTGTGGGTGGAGACATTGCCAAGCAGCTTCCAAAGGTCAGTTATAATTTACCTACTGCATGAAAGTAACAAAATTTTCGATTGATGGGAAAGTTTCTTTTTTAATATCAAGTCTTAAGAAAACAAGTGAGGACATAGGCTAATGGAATGCATGTATTAATGCTTAGTGTCAAGTGTAGGGGTATATCTGCTCAGGCTACTGGTTCTCTTACTGTGAACACTGAGCTACTTCAAGCAGGAATTTGGAAGGAGAAATTGCTGAATAGCATAGGAGAGTGAATTGGAGAGAAATCCCATATCTCTCAGATACTTCTTTTTTGTTATGTAAGGGAAGCATGGTGACCCAGTGGTTAGCACTACCGCCTCGCAGTGCCAGGGACCTGGGTTCAATTCCAGCCTCAGGTGACTGTCTGTGTGGAGTTTGCACGTTCTCCCCACGATTGCATGGGTTTCCTCTGGGTACTCTGGTTTCCTCCCACAATCCAAATATGTGCAAGTTAGGTGGCTTGGCCATGCTAAATTGTCCACAGTGTTTAAGGATGTGTAGGTTGGGTGCATCAGTCTGGGGTTAAATGTAAGGGAATCGATCTGGGTGGGCTACTCTTTAGAGGGCCATTGTGGACTTGTTGGGCCAAAGGGTCTGTTTCCACACTATAGGAATTCTAATTAATTACAAGGACAATAGCAGCAGAATGTGGAAAAGTGCATGCTTACTTTTTTAACCTATAAGGTGTTGATTGATGCAGGTTTTGTGTCTTAAACAACAATACCTCACTCATATTAGCTTATTAGTGCAGAAGTGTTTCATTCTCCGGAGAAATTAACATATAATTATGAGGAATATATTCATACCTCACCACTACTGGTATTTAAAGAGTTCATGAAAAGTTGGTTGGTGATTGATTCTTTTTCTGGTTTTTGATTTGATCCTGTAAGTGTTTGGTGTTTTTAATGGTTGATTAAAGTTGCAGATGTCAATAGGGAATGGTGTGCCAGGTGCTGAAGAACCTTTTGCTAACATCAAAAGTTCTTCACACGCTAGTTCCTCTAATACATAGATGCAGTAATAGGCCTTTCCAATGGAATATACCCTAATTTGGAGTTGGGGGGGGGGAGGTGAGGGTGGGGGAGAGCAGGCTTCTGGAGGAGGAAGTTGTTACTTGGAGCAGGTGGCCATGCCTACAAAGGATGTTTAGGCATCAGTTTTCCTTCCTGAATGTCAGTGAGGAACAAGATGTTAGAACATTTGGACATCAATAAGGAAGGAGATATTCTGAAACAGTTTACAAGTATAAAACTATCACTTTGAGAGCCAAGTTCTTAACGAAGGTGTGAATATTAAGAATTCTTTTGTACCTGTCTTCCACATGATGTTGCCTGTCAAGTGCTCTCATACAGTGCTAACAGAGATCACAGAGTGAAAAGCTATTCACTTTCAGTGGAAGAGGATCTAGATAGTCTTGGAGGATGACCTCCAGCAGCTCTGAACCAGGAACGTCTGGCTGCACACTACACTTTCTTGACATGAGTGACTGTAATCTGGCCTGTCTGCCTGACAGGTAATAGAATGGCAATGCTCCTTTCCTGAGAGATTCACCCTCCATGGATCCACTCTCCTGGGACTGTAACATTAATAATTCTAGTCATTTACTGGAGGACAGTTTGCTTAGCCACTGTGGCACTCTGCAAACTTGTTTGCACACTATGATCACCAGTCATTGTGGGTTTGCAGGGCAGCATGTCAGATGTTGGGTGGTTGTTACTTGTGCTCCAGTGGAAACTCTGACCAACCCTCTGACTAGCTGAATCGGGGTTTGAACCAATGCTGTGTTATAAGAGTTGACCAATATCCTGGAAAATATGGGCCAAAAACTCTGTACCAAATTGGATCGACATTCCTCCAAGCTCCTTAATATTGACTACAGGTTTCTGATAGTTTCCAAGGTGATAGATGTCTTACTGTGCATGACCATCAACTTCCTTCTGTAGGTTCTACATCTGAGTCCTCACATGAGCTTTCTGAAGCAGAACCCATACGCAGTCACAGCTTCTGGTGTGCTGGCACCTGTGCCATCTTAATCTGTCATCTACCTGGCTGAACGCCATTTGTGCCCAGTGTCTAACCTCCTGGAAATCTCCCCTTCTAGGATAACCCCTGAATTACACTAGGTGTTATCTGGACTGGTGAATTTGAGTATGACATTGAGTGATGATACATTTTCTGCATTCTCTTCTGTTGAAAGGGGAAATGTAATGGTTTGGTGAGTGTGGAGTGAGGGGAGAGGAGGGGAGGGGCTGACACAATCCGCAACCAGTAAATCAGACAGCATGGGATGATTGGCAGGAGCAACATGAAAAGATGAACACTATCATCTTGATTTCAAAACCACCGTTAGACCCAGTCTTAACAATGGACATCATAATAATAGTTATTTCCTCCATGAAATTTAGGGTACATTGTTGCACCTGCCCCCTCTAGTTAGGTCCTTCTGCAGCCTGTTGCTTGAAGCTTATCCTGTAACAGACAGGGAAGGGTTCCAATGCGTGTTGTGAAAATTGTGTGGGTGGTGTGGTTATAATGCCTGAATAATTGGTCATATGTGCGCATGCTGTGGGACATGAGTGTGAGGTGTGTGTGGATATGGTGAAACATGAATGTCAAGGTTGCAGACTGAGTGACCAAGATTGTTGGCAGATTAGTGATGGGGGTGTGGTAAGTGAACAGTGTGTAAGGCTAATGATGCTATAAGGATATGACACTTAAGGACTCAGTTTTTGACTGACAATTCACATGAGATCATTGAATTTCTTGCAGCACCACAATCAGGTCCTTGAGACTTGACTCCTGCCATTAAGATTCTCTGGTCTCTGAACATAAAAATGAAAGGATTCCAATCCGCTTGTAGATAGATGACACCCCTTCTCCTACAATCGCCTCCAAGAAAGCTTGCACAATAGTGCCCACGTACTTGAGGGCTTGTGCTTTCCCATGTTGTGTCATTCTTCAAAATTTTCCAGATCCGAATAATTTCTTGCCTGCTCCTGCAACATTACACCAAATCTTCAAGACCTGTTAGTACTGGCTAGACGCTGAAGTTGTTGAAATTGACATGTAGCCCAAATTGGTGTGATGTCTGCATCACAATCAACAAGCATGTGTTATTCAAGTGTTGCCTGCATATTAGGAATCTTGTTACTTGTAGTTAAGCGGCTAGAGAAGAATTCTTTCATCATAACCACAAATTTCTCTGTTCCAGATTTAGGTAAGCTGCTTGAAATGTGATATTTTCTACTTTTTGTGAGACCTGCTCATTCACCCAAACAACAAAGTTAGAATTTACAACTCATACTGAAAGTAAAATTAAAAACTAAGCAAATATAAGGCAAGAGTTTGAATAGTTTGCAAAGGTAAATCAGTACAAGGAACAGAATTGTACATAATGGATTTTCAGTGTTTAAGAGTTACCTTTACATGAAAATAAACTATTAAATCTTCCATGTCACAACAGGAAGCAAAGAGGTTTTCCAATATAGATAAGTCCTGGATGAAGATAATGAGCCGAGCCCATGAAATCCCTAACGTGGTTCAATGCTGTACAGGAGATGAAGCTATGGTCCAACTGTTACCGCATCTCTTGGAACAACTCGAAATGTGTCAGAAATCATTAACTGGGTAAATGTTGTAATGGTGGAAAATAGTGTCAATTTTGAGATTACTGCGTATAACTGTGATAAAAAATTTGAGATATTTAGTTTGGGACTTTGAGTACATTAAAATAAACAGCCAGACTATAAAGAACAGAGGAGTAACAGCCTGTCTCTGTTTGTCAAGCAAGTGAGAATGTCTTCAGTCCTCGGCACTTCTTCCCTCGCCCTTTCATTACTGATTGTTGGATAGATCTTCAAATAACTGAAATGGGTAAGCTGGGCCAAAGGGCATCCTTCCCTGCTCTGAGATTCTATATTTCCAGGTTCTTGCCATATTATTTTACCCCAGGCCTCTGCCAGACAATGCTGATGTTTGATGGGATGTAAACAGGTTTTCGTAGAGCCTTGTATATTCTTGTCTGATTTGGATTATGGTTCTTTCTTGTTATAGAATTTCAAATTATCTATTCGTTTATTTTTCTCATTGAGGAATGGGAAGTATTTAGCGTGCTCAAACCAAAATTTAATTTTAATGACACATTTGTCCCTTTCTTTCCTGTTGCTATTAAATATCAGGTATCTGGAAAAGAAGCGCATGATGTTCCCAAGGTTCTTTTTTGTATCAGACCCTACTCTGCTGGAAATTCTGGGACAAGCTTCCGATTCGCATACGATACAAGCTCATTTGCTTAATATCTTTGACAATATTAAATTAGTACTATTCCACGAGAAGGTGAGTTTGAATTGTTTATGTAACTAATACAAGAAACTATTCCTTCTGGGTCTTTTACTATGAAATTAACTCCATCTAACAAAACAGCACCATTGCAAGACATGCAGAGATGGGGGTGGGGGGGGTGGGTGTTTGGATTCTTGTAGGTATCCAAGGTATAGAATTAGCACTGGCACAAGAAACAAATTAGGTCAATCACTTCCTTCTGGCATTTGTATGATTCTGACATAATAGTTAACTAAAGATAATAACATTTAAAACTTTTGATTCATTTCACTTTGCTATTTCCACTTTACTATTCATCCTATTCTGGATGGAGAGGGAAGAAGTTCAAGGTAATTGGCATAAAGAGCCAGGGGAGACCCGATGCAAAACCTCTTTATGCAGTGAGTGGCTAGGATTTGGAATGCACGGCCTGGTAGGAGTCACATGCAGATTTGATAGTAGCTTAAAAAGTGAATTGGATAAAGACTTGAATGACAAAAACATTTCAGACGTTGGGTAAATAGTTGGGGAATCGGCCTAACTGGATGGCTCGTTGAATGATTTGATGCAATCAGTAAGCTGAATAACCTCCTTTGGTGCTGTACCCTTCTCTGATTATGGCAGTATCTTTCGCAACACAGAAGAGTCGTTGGCCTTGAGTGTAACAGTTGGTGGTATCTACAGCCTAGCAATGTCTATGGAATAACTGTGGACGTTGCAGAAAATATTAGTTCCACCTTGGCACTTATGGTGCACTGATTCCCACCACAAATATAGGCTTTGTCAGGGTTGAAGCCTCTTTCTTCCCCATATAAGGCCAGTAGCATAATCTGACCATTGTCAGAAATGCACAACATAGGAAAGTTACCCTATTTCTATTTCTCATTGGAGCCATCATAGGATTAGAGCTGTATGCTAAAAAATAGAATGAATCTTAGCTGGGCATCTAAACTCCCCTTTGCATTCCTCTGCCTTTTCTCAGCTTAACTGGTTGTATTTTCTGTCAGCATCTCCTCTCTCCCTATACACACACACACACACACACACACACACACACACACACACACACACACACACACACACACACACACACACACACACACACACACACCCATCCCCCGCCCACTCCAGTGGGACTATCTGTTCTTTCCAGTCTAACAGTTGGACACACCATTATTCTGACATTCTCACATTCCCATCACTAAATCTGCACTTTCAATGCCCTTTCTCCCCCAGCACTCGACTGCTCCCGCTCCCCCCCTCCCCTGATAAAAGTTGTCCCCTCCAAATCAGTGCCACGATGAAGAGTCATTTAGACTCAAAGTGTTAACTTGCTCTCTCTCCGTGGATGATGCCTGACCCACCGTGATTTCCAGCATCTTTTGTTTTCAGTACAAGTTCTGGCATCTGCAGTAATTTGCTCCTGTCTAAACTGAGATGTGGTTTTGATTTCTGAAGCAATACATGATTCCATTAAAAAAGAATTCAATTTGGGGGCCATGCAAAACCAAAGCCACCAAATTGCATTGGATTTTTCCAGGTGGGCACGCTGATCATGATCTGAGTAATATGGATACCTGCTATCTGTAAAGGAATGACATTATCTGAACTCACAAACTTTGGAATTAGCTCTTCCCTTTGTAGTATGTACTTAGATTTTGAGTAAAAGTACATCTAACTAAATATAAAACAAAGAACTGCAGAACATGGGAGGGGCTGGTCTTGTAGTATTATCAGTAGACTATTAATCCAGACACCTAGGTAATGTTCTAGGTAATATTCAAATCCCATCAAAACAGATGGTGAAGTTTGCATTCAATTAAGAATAAGGTATTAAGAGTCTAATAATGATCATGAAAGCATTGTTGGAAAAACCCATCTGATCCACTAATATCCTTTAGGGAAGGAAATTGGTCTGGCCTACAGGTGACTCCAGGCACATAGCCATGTGGGTTGACCCTCTAATGCCCTCTGGACAATTAGGGATGGGCAATAAATGCTGGCTTAGCCAGCGATGCCCATATTGCCATGAACAAATAAAAAAAAGTGCTGAAGATCTGAAACAAACAAAAAGAGAAATTGCTGGGGAAACTCAGCAGGTCTGGCAGCATCTGTAGAGAGAAGTTAATGTTTTGTGTACAGTGACCCTTCTTCAGAACAGGGTTCTGGAGGATTCTATGGAACAGAGTTTCTGAACGAGGGTCACTGGACTCAAAATGTTAACTCTGGTTTCTCTCCTCAGGTGCTGACTGACCTCCTGATGTTTTCCAGCTATATCTGTTTTTCTATCTGGTTGTCATTTTTACACTCATTCCAGGTTTCACTTTCATTGCTGTGTTTTTGCTACCCACATATTTGAATTCAAAGTTCTTCACATTTATTATATAAAACTAAGTTCCTTATCTGTGCATCACCATTCATTGGTTTTCAAAGAGTTTAAGCTCCTGCCTTTCTTGTATTCGAGCTGCACAATCCTGTAACATTTCTTTTTAGTGATTGGATTGGAGCAAAAGCGATTTGGAATAGTTCACCATATTTATTAGAAAACTTTGGAGTTTAAGAATGCGCTACTTAGTTTCAAACCTGCTGGGATTCTTAATAAAGTGCATGATCAGTCTCTGGTGGTTTTAAATAGTATTGTTGAGATTGTGCTAATAAGTGGAATGACCCGTATCTAGATATTTTTGAATTAACCTTGTCAGAGGTGTTATTACTTACTCTTAGAGCAAGTAGGCCTCCTGGTTTAGATGTAGGGACACTACCACCACAACACAAGAGTCCTTAAGACATGTATCAATGTAATTTCTTATCGTGTCTGAAAGAGGAATATAGAACACTTCATGTGCAACCAATTACATTGAAATACACCAACTATTTTATTTTGGCAAAGTTAGGAGACATGGGGCTGAAATGTATTGGCTACCTGTGGGCAGGAAAACAGGCATATCTATCTGCAAATTACTCCACACTTATTTTCATAAGTAGCAGGAGAGATGCAATTATTTCTCAATTAAGAGTCTCATCCACTGCCATTTTGATTAACTGAGAGGCAGAAGAGGTCAGTTTTGAACATGTAGCCTGCTCAGTTTAACCCTGTGGGTTGCTGCCTCTTGCCAGTCTCCAGTGTCACTTGGAGGTTCCTTCTCACAATTTAGTCTTCCCATGTCCCACTTGCCCATCCTGTTCAACTCCTCAATCGGGACCTATCCGTCTTGCCCCAGTGCAATCCCAGATGTACCTGAAAGTTTGTCTCCATCTTTGACACCACCTTCTTTTGTCTCCCCCTTGCAATGGCAATATTGACCACCCCTACTGGCACTACCTGTGTGCAGAGCTCCCCATATCCAATTGCTCTACTGTGTGAGGCTGGAAATCCTCCTGCAGATAAATGGAAGACTTGCCTCTTTCTAAGTAAACAGCCAACGCTTGAATAATTTAAAGCGGGGCCAAACTGGTGAAATGGAGGCAAGCTTACCCCCAACATATGAGGGACCTTCCTCTCCATACATTGTCCAGCCTATTTTGTGCATACTTTTCTGTTCATGTTGCTTCAAGGAAGAAGGTTGAGCTGGACTCTGAAAGAACATTCTGCAATTCCTTGAACAGGGCCAACAGATCTGTCTGGTTGGACAGGACTGCAGATTAAAATCTTATCTAAAGGATAGTAACTCAAACAATGCACAGCAATGTCAAAATCATATGCTTAAACCATGGGCTCGAACTTGAAACCACAAAAACTGAACCAGTAATGAGTGTGCTATTAATTGAATCAGGCTGATAAAGTGCTGAAGCAAGACTCCCTCTGGCTTTTATTTACAGTGAATAGTTGTAGATAGATACCTTCAGAATTTTTTTTAGTATTTGATCATAGGATCTGGGTGTCACTGACTAGGTCAACATTTATTGCCCTTCTCTGCATTCCCTTGAGAAGCTGGTGGTGGACCGTAGTGTTGAGCTGCAGTTGCTGGGGGCAGAGAGACCCACAACACTGTGAGGGAATGTGTTCCAGGACTTTGACCCACTGATAGTGAGGGAATCGCAATGTGGTTGCACGTCAGGGTATTATTTGGCTTGGAGTGGAATTGCAGGATTGCAGATGGTGTTGTTCCCATGCATCTGCTGCCTGTTTGTCCTTATAGTGGTAGAGATCACAGATTTGAAATATTTTTATGATTACACTATGAATTTCAGCAATGAAAATCTTCATAATACATGAATAATGTCATGCACTTAGAACAGAACTTATGCCCTGCCTCAATGCCAGTTAGCAGGCAGGGACATTTAATTGAATGGGCAAAAGACATTAAGACCCCCATATCACTGTCACGAGTATTTAATAAGCTGTTTGTGGCAGTCACAATGTGGAAGTCTGAAACATGAACACATTGAGAACTATCTATTCTTCCCTAGCTATGCCAATCCTGTCCTGTGACTGCCATCCACCCTCCCTGTGGCATGGGCCTGTGGTGGATATGTTACTGGAAACTGAGGACAATGAGGAGCTGTCAGCGATAGATTGATGAGCACCTTTTGGGGAATTGAGTTTCTACCCCCTCAGAGCTATATTTTAATCCTAATGAAGGCCTGCTGTTGACCACTTATGTACTTAACTGACACCTGATTTCACTGGCTTTCCCAGAACGGCTCTTGGCTAGCTCACCAGTCAGTAGACAAGACTCCAATTTACTTGGATTAAATTCCATCCATAATAACTAGAGGAATTCTTACCAATCAAATACTTATCTGATTAGTTTGCATGCAACTTTACTTTCTAAAAGATTAAGTGAAATGATGCTTTTTATAATTGTGATGTCAGATGTATGCATTGGACAACAACGTATTAAACATGGTACCTAGCACAATCCAATATTTTGGGTCAAAGTTACACGTCTTTACATACAGATCTACGATCGCATATTGGCTGTGTGCTCCAGAGAAGGGGACACAATTGAACTGGATAAACCAGTTGCAACTGAAGGAAATGTTGAAGTTTGGTTGAATTCTCTGCTTAAGGAGTCTCAAAGTTCACTTCACAGTATTATTCGAAATGCTGCCTATGTAATACAGGAAGAACATTTTAATCTTATTGACTTCCTGAATACATTCTGTGCCCAGGTAAGTTCTGAAATCTATTAATTAGCATGCTATTTTGTTCTGAACCAATTTAAAAATACATGTTTTGAAAGCCAATTGTGATCCAAATTTATAAATGAATGAATTCTTTCTCAATATATAGTGGGATAATCACTTCCATGGTTTGGTCATCATGATTTATTGCTCAGAGGGGAGGTTTATTTTTGATATGTGCTTCCATGAACATGATTTTCTCATCCATTAATAGGTTTTCAGGAGCTGAATTTTTTTTTGCTTCAGATTCAATTGGTGGGGGCCAATATTTATTGGGTTTTTGATCTTTGAGGATTGACTTTAGTGGATATGCTAATGGAAACAAATGTAAAATTCAGATTATAATTTAGTTTTTGGTGTACTGTGCAATCTACAGTAGTAATCACAACTGAGTTAAAAGCCACTCAGCACCAGGTTACAGTCCAACAGGTTATTTGGAAGTACAAGCTTTTGGAGCGCTGCTCCTTTGTCAGGTAGCTAGTGGAGTAGGATCGTAGGACATAGAATTTATAGCACAAGATCAAAGTGTCATACAACTGATGTGATGTTTTGAACTAACCTAGATTGCTGTTAAGTCTTTAATCACTTAAAATGGGGTTGCAGGTTTCAATTGATTAATATGTAAATCCCAGAATTTCTTTTGAATCACACCCCTAAGATAATTTAGGGTTTTATCAGTATATATATATAAAAAAAAAGACATTTCAGCTCAGACAATGCATTAAAGTTACAAGGTTAGAGTCTGTCTGTATCCCAACCTTGAGTCAGATTGATTCTATTTCCAATGTAGGAATTTATAAAATGTCATGTTGACTGACTGCCTACAGATTGTGTGCTTTTTGAACAAAATAGAATGAACCTGCAAATACAAATCACAACTGAATTCTAGGTGCTCATTTTATTTGGCGCCAAGGCTGTTTGAAACAACCTGTTTATTTATTTGTCTGAAGAAGATCTGAGAGACAAGAATTAGGCTTACATCCAAATGGCCCTCATTGTGTATGGGCACTAAAATGGGGCACATTACAACAAATGCCATGTGTGTGAGGGCTTTAGCGCACATTTTGAACAATTGCAAAAAGTATGCGTAGCAACAGTCACCTGTAGTTTGTTGGTACTCAATACTTCAGCTACTGCCCTCACTTAACGTCACACAGTTGAACATGTGGTCAGTACTGTAGCAGAAGGAACACCCTCTCATCTTCAGTCCCACCCCAATGCTATTCAAAGAAATCAGCAGATATTCCAAAAGCAAACGATTGAGCTTGCTGGAAAGCTGAAGTAAGAATGGAAAATGCTGGAAAAGACTCAGCACCCATGAAGATTGAAATGAGTTAATATTTCTGGCTGTCTTTTCACCATAATTGGAAACAATAGAAATATATTAGCTCTTAACAAGGTGAAATGGGGCATGGTAGATAAAAAACAAAAGGGAAACTCTGTGATAAGACTGAAGATGGGGAGATATTAAATGACAAAACATTGCTGGAGCAGAGCCAAAGGGAGTCATTGGCTACCCCTCAATTTGAAGGCTCCAATGGAGATGTGTGTGGCGGAAAAATAAACATCTAAAAACAAGGTCAGAAAAAACATTAAGTCTAATCTTATTTTATTTGACTTAAGTGCAAGTTGCATCAGGTTTTATGAAAACTTTTTTCACTGTGAGGCCTAGTAGTTCTCTTGCCTACCGTACCGACTTGCCACATCAATTACACCATTCATTCCTCATGTCCAATTTCCACCCCATCTTACCAGATGCCATTCCCAGAACAACTGGCCACTCAGCAGCTATCCATCAAAAGATTGGAATTGTTTGCACGTGCCATCTTTGAAAGGCCACAGTACACCTGGAACAAACATTGGAAATCTGCCACTGCCCCTCACTGGCAATGTTATGGCACAAAAACACACTGCCCATAGCACATACCTGGCATGGCTGATGTTCCCCCAGGTATATATCCTCTTGTCTGGGTCATGTTAAATTATCAGGCCACAGACTTTACCTATCCTTAGCAACAATCCCACAGCACTGTGGCCGACCACCAACTCCACCCCCCAACTCCACCAAGGACACACAAGTCCTGAGCTACCTTCACCGCCAAATTCCAACCACCTGATGCCTGGAGGAAGATCGTCTCATCTGACACCTGAGGACGCTCCAACCGCGTGGGATCAATGCCGATTTCAGCAGTTTCCTCATCTCCCCTCCCCCCACATCATCTCAGATACAACTCTCCAACTCAGCACCAGTCTCTTGAACTGTCCTACCTGTCCATCTTCCTTCCCACCTATCTGCTCCATCCTCTGACCAAGCACCATCACTCCCCATTTACCTATCGCCTTCCCAGCTAGCTTTCCCCCAGCTCCACCCCGACCCACTTATTGACCTCCCATTCCCCTTCTCCTGCCCTTCACCCCACCCCCGAAATTCCTGATGAAGGGTTTCTGTCCGAAACATTGGTTCCTCTGCTCTTTGTAGGCTGGCTGACCTGCTGTGCTTTTCCAGTGCCACACCTTTCGCCTCTTAGCTACATCCTGTCTGAACACTCACTGACCCAGATACCCCATACCCAGTGCCTGCTGTAGACCTGCATCCTGTCATTATCCAGCAGTGAAACATTACCAACAGGTGCACCATTGGCCAAGAACAAGACAAGCATGTGAAAAAGGGGACTCAAACAAAGCGAAGAGAGGTTGAACTTCTCTCCCAAAATGCAAGAAGATTTCAGCATCCTGACCAACAACTATTTTACAGAGTGTGGTTGTCTGCTGCAGCCAGTCCCCATTTACTGTAACAGGGTGTCTGTGAGGTTCTGTCTGTTTTGTACACAGCTGAGGTCTTCATGGACAAGAACAGCTCCCTTCTCCCCAGTGTCATCATCCTTAGAAGACTAATCTTCATCTCTCAGTTCCTCAGTATCTATCACACTGTCTCATTTTGTGCTCCTGTTGTGCAGGGCACAGCATGCCAAGATAATGCAGCAGGCTCTGTCTGGACTGAACTGGAGGGAGCTGCCAGACTGGTCCGAGCAGTGGAACTGCATCATCAGAGGCCTTATTGTTTGCTCTATTATGGTCCTGGTTGAGGTTTGGGCAGCTTGCATTCCGCATTAGTCAGAGGGTTGTGCAAAAGTACCATGGTCACTCCAAGTAGTCAATAAGACCATAACACATAGGAATGGAAGTAAGGCCATTTGGCCCATCGAGTCCACTCCGCCATTTAATCATGGCTGATGGGCGTTTCAACTCCACTTACCCAGACTCTCCTCGTAGCCTTTAATTCCTTGTAAGATCAAGAATTTATCAGTCTCTGCCTTGAAGACATTAATGTCCTGGCCTCCACTGCGCTCCATGGCAACGAATTCCACAGACTCACCAGTCTCTGGCTGAAGAAATGTCTCTTCATTTCCATTCTAAATTGACCCCATCTTATTCTAAGGTTGTGCCCATGGGTCCTAGTCTCCCCGCTAAAGGAAACAACTTCCCAGCGTCCCTTTCTAAGCCATGCGTTATCTTGTAAGTTTCCATTAGATGTCCCCTCAACTTTCCAAACTCTAATGAACACAATCCCAGGATCTTCAGCCATTAATCGTATGTTAGGCTTCCAATTCCAGGGATCATCCGTGTGAATCTCCGCTGGACACGCTGCAGTGCCAGGATGTCCTTCCTGAGGTGTGGGACCCAAAATTGGACACAGTATTCTTAATGGGGCCTAACTAGAGCTTTATAAAGTCTCAGAAGCACATCATTACTTTTATATTCTAATCCTCTTGAGATAAATGACAACATTACATTCACTTTCTTAATCATGGATTCAACCTGCATGTTTACCTTTAGAGAATCCTGGACTAGCACTCCCAGATCCCTTTGTACTTTGGCTTTATAAATTTTCTCACCATTTAGAAAATAGTCCATGCCTGTATTCTTTTTTCCAATGTGCAAGACCTCGCATTTGCTCACGTTGAATTTCATCAGCTATTTCCTGGACCACTCTCCTAAACTGTCTAAATCTTTCTGCAGCCTCCCCACCTTCTCAGTACTACCTGCCTGTCTGCCTAACTTTGTATCATTGGTGAACTTCGCCAGAATGCCCCCAGTTCCTTCATTCAGATCATTAATATATAAAGTGAACATCTGCAGTTGGTCCTTGTAACCAACCTTGTAAGAGCCTTGGACCCTCAAATGCACCAGGTTTATGAGGGTGCTCCAGGATGTAGGAGTCATGGCAGCTGCCAGAGTAGCAGTAACACATTTTCAGGGAGTGTTAGCGCTAATCATGTAAACATTGCTCAAATGGAACCCTGTTGATGAGTTCTACACGTTGTGATATGGTCCTCTCAGTACCATAGTCAATGGTACCCTGCACCTGGAGGATCACAGCAATATTATTGAAGCCAAATGACCTCAATCATGGGGAACAAAATGAAATGGTCTGATCTTGCACTTATGGTATTGGTCCTGATGCTTTGTGGTTCCATGACTGAGAGATCCTACATGGGTCAGTTGTCACTTCCTAGAAGAAGTCAGTTGCACAGAAGTTCAGCGCTCTCCTGCAGCCCTCAGTTCCAGCATCCAGCACATTTCTGGGGATGTACTAAAGCTGTGCTAACTGTGTGCCCTGTTCACGCCCAGGAACTGGGGTTGAGACTAGATTACTCTGATGTCCTGAGCACCCCACACATCCTGAGGCTTTGTGGCTCCGATCTCTCCATGAGCAGGGTGCACCTCGTCCTCTGTGCCAGCCTGCTCCTCCTGCATCCATCTTCACTTTAATTGGTAGGCAGCCACAGAAACCAACACACAAGCAGCTGGGCCCAGAACTCTCCGTGGAAAGGACTTGCAATGAGAGCAGATGGAATAGAAGAGTTTCATGGATCTAATCAGAGTGGCATTCACTGCAGGCTGAGGGCTGAGCACACTTCATCACACAGCGAGACATTGCTGGACATAGCTAAAAAGGGACATTTCTGTATTTCTTTTTGTTTCATTCTGTTTCCACATTCTGTTTCAGCATGTGCATTATCTAGGTGTGTTGCTTTACTGAATGGCTTCAGCACAACACAAGCCTCCACATCAAACAGAAACCACACATTGCATTTAGCACAAGCCAATAGAATGCTTATATGACCAACAATGACTTGAAGTTACCTGGTTCACACAAGATCCTTCAAAGTTATATGAAGTATTATTCCCCTTCTGATAGCACTTACCTCTTGTTCCATTATGGCTGATAACTTCAACCTGATTGCGATGCCCAAGTTCAGTTTGGAAGTACCAATGGCATGTGACAAATGGGCTTTGACCAGCACCCGACCGTTGTTGTTCTAGATACACTTGCATCTGCAGGACAGTTGCGTAGCACAAATTACTTCCCAATTATCAAGCTAGGCCTGAATGGTGTACAAATCTTGCTGCATAGGACAATGGACAGCTTCACTATGTGCGAATAAAATTCAACACTGCACTCATCAGTGAACATTCCCATTCTAACCATATGATGAACAGAAGGTCATTGATGAAGCAGCCAAGATACCTGAACCTCGGACATTGTTATGAGGGACCTGTGTAGCAGTAATGTCCTGAGGTTGAGGTGATTAACCTCCAACAAACACATCCAGCTTCTGTTTGTGTTAGATGTGACTCCAGGAAATGGGATTTTTTTTTCCTGATTCTAGTGGAATAAGGACTCCTTGATGTCATGCTTGATCAATACTGTCTTGATGTCAAGGACTGTCACTGCCACCTGGCTTCTGAAATTCAGCTCTTTTATTAAGATTTATTGGCTGCAGCCAAGTAACCAAGTTGAACATCATTAGCCATATTATTAGTGAATAGTTTGTTAATGCAGAAGTCATTAAGATTGTTATTAATGCTCATCCTAGGTTGGCCTTCTTGGAATTCAGATGATTTGGACTAGAGATGCTGAAGATGCCCTGAAACTGTCACAGGTTGACCGTAAAATCATGCAGACAACGAACCAGTATTTTTTGGAAATTCTTAATGTACTGATTGACAGGACAACCAAAGATTTAAATCTTAATGAGCGTGTGAAGTATGAGACTCTAATCACAATCCATGTCCATCAGAGAGATATCTTTGATCAGATGGTAAATCATTTTACTGTATCTTAAATGCAATAGTTTTTCCTTTCACTAATTTGTACATCTATTAACTTTTGGTGGACATTAGAATATAAATAAATGTCAAAACAAATGTCTTAACCTTTTTGTCATCTGAAATGATATCCATGCAAAAGATTGGCAAAATATTTAATTTCTCAAACAATGAATTTGGGAAAAAACAGTGATATGAATTTTTGTTTTCTTCCCACTTAATCACCTGTCAAAAAGCTTTAGCATACTTAAATCAAAAGATTTTACTCCAAAAAAATTTCTATTTACCCCTTCTTCCCTGTCCCTTGTTCTTATCTATATTTTGCTACTCTGCACCAGTATATTTCCTGTCCATTTAAATGTGAGGGCCTTCAGTGCCTTTGGTGGAGTAGGTTATATGGTGTGAATTTGCATATGAATCATATAGACCACTGTCTAAAAAGAGCCAAAATATACTCAACTTCTATTTAATGGGTAATGACTTTCACCTTTACTGAGAATCTGACCATCGATCACTGCTGCATCAAATGAAAATAGTCTTGCAGCATAAATTTGTTTTTACAGTGATAGAAATTTTCCTTGTTTGGATAATAATTAACAAGTAAGTGCTGTTTTCATTCTTTTAATCTCTTACAGTACCGAATGCAGATAAAATCTCCGACAGATTTTGAGTGGTTGAAGCAGTGCAGGTTCTATTTCCTTGACGATGCTGACAAGATGCAGATATCAATTACTGATGTGGATTTTCATTACCAGAATGAGTTTTTGGGGTGCACTGACAGATTGGTTATTACTCCACTCACTGACAGGTACAAATCTTGCGCCTTTGCACTTGAATAGCTGAAGTTGAAAGATGGGATGTGTCACCAGAATGCACGGCCAAAATACATTTTTCTGCATGTCATGTTGTGGCCTTTTGCCATCCTTTCTTTTTTAAAATTAACTCATTTGATTGGGCATCACTGGCCAGCATTTATTGCCTGTCCCTAGTTGTCCCTGAGAGGTTACTGCTGAACTATTCTGATTTATCTAGTACAAACTACTTTGGAATGGTATTATTCACGATTCTAAGAGAAGATATTCTTTACGTTTACTAACTCAAGGATTAAATTGGTTTCATTTGTAGTTTATTTTGAATAAGCCCTGATCCATTAAGCTCCAAGACTTAAGCTCCCTGTCAAAGCTGATAGCAGATTACACAACTCAGTTCCAGTCTTTTGTTCTGGGCACATCAGTAACTCTACTTTCTGACCCCCTTTTCTGATGGGTCTTTTTCCCTTTTCCTCTTATTTTCATCCTTGAAGTTGCAGAAAGCCAGAGCTAGTACCAGTTGTGTCACTAAATCTGAGCATCTATTACCAAACACTCCCAAATGAGCAGCATAAAGTTCTATTTATTGTGTCTAGCAGCATGTGTTACCATCAACCTTACCTCAACCGGTTTCTCTCTAAGATTTGAGGAGTAGCTTCTTTCCATGTATTTGTTTACTTCCACACATTTATACACATACATTTCTTTAATGCCACACAGGGCACGTGGTGTCCCGTTTGATGTGGCGGACTGCTTTGTGCTTTTGGTCCTAACAGATATAGTGCTGAGTTGAGACTGTCCAAGCATTGCACAAAGGCACAGAATGGCGAGTGAGTCAGCGAGAAAATTGAATTATTGTATTGTCCTTTGGGTGAGACACCGAGACATACTAATTTGTTTTTGCAGAATGCTATTAAACATCCTCTGATACTATTCAAACATAATTCTAAAGGTATTAGGTTACTGCACTATTTAACTGTAGTCTCTGGTACTTTTAAGGTGGCATGGTGGCTGCGTTTAGCACTGCTGCCTCACACTGCCAAGGACCTGGGTTCAATTCCTGCCTTGGGCAACTGTCTGTGTGGAGTTTGTATGTCCTCCCTGTGTTTGCTTGGGTGTGCTCATGTTTCCTCCCACAATCCAAAAATGCACAGGTCAGGTGAATTGGCAATGCTATATTGCCCAAGAGTGTTAGGTGCATTAGTCAGGGGTTCTGGGTAGGTTGATGTGGACTTGTTGGGCCAAAGGGCCTGTTTCCATACTGTAGGGAATCTAATGTTAATTCTTTTTGTTGAGTATTTTCAAATTGCTCTAAGTGTTTAAAAAAAAGTCACAAAAATTAAGTTTTATCTCATTTTTTGCACTTGCAATGTCACTGCAAAAAATAATAATTGACATAAGATCATTTTTACTGTTAATATTGGTTCCTTGTGATTCTTGGCAGAACAAGATTGTTGTTTGAAAGAACTTCTACAAAATATGAAAATGTCATGTTTAATATTTAAATTCTGAGTGGAGGAATTGTGATATAATGGCCTACAATTTCCTAGAGCCATTGTAATAACATAACTTCACTGAAGTTGAGGTGAAAAAGTCACAGCAAGTTAGGGAGCAAGTGACTTTTGCCATTATGAATGACATAGTTCCCAAAAAATAGTCAATGATTCTGTCTCTACCATTTTCCAGCAAAGAGAGTTTCAAAGATTCATGATCCTCTAAGAGACAACATTTCTCCTCATTAGGGGATACATCCTGTGAACAATCGTCTCGACAAGTACTCCAGATCTTTTATGAAGTGCATTTCTTCTCTATTATCTTGAGGTGAAATATTTTAACTTTCAGCAAAACATAGGATCTCAGCTAGATCAAAAATCAAATGAAAGAAATGGATTATTGAATAGAATCATAAAATCAAACAACATGAGAGGAGGGCATTTGGCCTGTCATGCCTTTACTGGGCACTTGTACTAACAAGTTTATGGTTGGTGAGAATTATTATCTGAAGATTGTAGAATAAAGAGAACTGGTTGGAAATTGCTATACACAATGGGGAATGGCAAACCTTTTGTGGCAAATATCAAAACTATGAAAAAGTAAAATTGGGAATAGATAAGACCAACATTAAAAATACATCATTTAAAACAATTAATCATTTGGATGAAAATGTTCTGTGAACTGTATAACTTTTTAATAAGTGCACTTAGCTTGCTCTGAGTGACCCAATGCAAACTCTCCTTTGATCAATATCACTGGAATCTTGGGACTATGTTAAATAAATGATGCTGTAGCAAGTTGGAACATCTTCCAATTTGTAAAGCTCTAATTTCACAAACGGCACAATATAGACTATAAACAGAGAATGCTTATCCAACTTTAAATTAAGCTGGCCATGTTTGATGGCAATCTGATCAATTAACCATACTTGCAAAATATTACTTTCTTTGGTGCAGAGCTATCTGCCACCTCTCACACTTCTGATGTGCTGCTATCTGTACTGTGGAGCGTTCAAATCAGCTCTCCAACAAACTTTGTCACAAATTTGTCATAGGAGGATCAGGCAGCTTGCTCAAATGTTCAGTATTCGTTGACCACTGCAGGAAGCTCAAGGCCATTATTTCGACCAAATGTTATGAAAAAAACTCTAGTTGGTTGACCGGTGTTTCTACATGTGGTACTCTCATTTGTCCATGGAATTAAATGTTTGGTTTCCGCCACCCGGTATTGGCTTATTCTTTGAGAACTGAATGCTTTCAATTCAATGAATAATGTGAATGTTGTTTTTAAAGGTGCTACATTACTTTAGCCCAGGCAATGGGGATGAATATGGGTGGTGCTCCCACAGGGCCTGCTGGCACAGGAAAAACCGAAACAGTTAAAGACATGGGCAAATGCTTGGGCAAGTACGTGGTTGTCTTCAACTGTTCGGATCAAATGGACTTCCGAGGCCTTGGCCGAATCTTCAAAGGTAATGGATGTAAGATAATGACCATCTGACCAGTGGTGACCACCTATTAGACCATGACATTGAATTAATCTGTGCTATTTTTATTTATTATTTTAGGACTGGCACAGTCAGGGTCTTGGGGATGTTTTGATGAATTCAATCGTATTGACTTGCCTGTACTTTCAGTAGCTGCTCAGCAAATAGCCATTATCCTGACTTGCAAAAAGGAACGCAAGAAATGTTTCATATTTACAGACAGTGAGACAATAGAAATGAACCCAGAGTTTGGCATTTTCCTTACAATGGTGAGAAACAAGCATTTTTGTTACGCGACTAACTTTGTTTTATTGACAAACTGAAAGAGAGTAATTGTTGGCTGCAAGTGGGTGACTGTTATACTATTGGCATTACATTCTTTATTGGCCAGATCCTTTTTGTTTATTCACTCGTGGCACTGGCTGGACCATCATTTATTGCCTATCCCTAATTGCCCTTGAGATGGTGTCAGTGAGCTGACCTTCTTGAACTGTTGCAGTTCATGTGCGATAGAGAGACCCACAATGCTTTTTGGGGGTAATTCCAGGATTTTGACCCGACGGCAGTGAAGGAATGCCGATATATTTCCAAGTGAGGCTGCTGTGGCTTTGAAGTGAATTTGCAAGGTGTGCTATGCCCATGTATTGTCTTTCTAGATGAAAGTGCTCATGGGTTTAGAAGATGCCGTCTAAAGAACCTTGGTTAAATTCTGCAGTGCACTGCTGCTACTGGATGTCAGTGTTGGAACCATGCAATGTGTCTGGACCTATGCAATATCTATTTTAAATAGGATTGCTAAAGTTGTAACCTAGCAGAAGTCAACAATGGAAGCAGGATTTCTATCTGATTGGAACCTGAACTCCACAATGTAATTGCAATTAGTACAGACATGATGTTTTTCTTAACCATTGAATGCAATGTATTTAACAGGAAATATATTTTGGTGCTGAAAATAAGATTTGAAGCTTTCCTTCACTCAATAGAACCCAGGCTATGCTGGACGTCAGGAACTTCCTGAAAACCTCAAGATTAATTTCCGGTCAGTGGCTATGATGGTACCTGATCGACAGATCATCATCCGTGTCAAACTGGCAAGCTGTGGATTCATAGACAACATTACCCTGGCTTGCAAGTTCTTTGTGCTTTACAAATTGTGTGAGGAGCAGCTCTCCAAACAGGTCAGTGTACCAGCCTGAATCCCCAAAAACTTAATACGTTTCCCAGAAGATAACATAGTGCAGAATATGTTCGTGGTCCTTGAATGAGTAGAGAAATCAAAATGAGATTCAATGAAAATGACGTTTGCCAAATCATGGGCTGATCATGCAAGAGAATATTAAAAATATTTTGGAAGGAAAGCAAAAAGGGCTAGGGGATTGTATGAGCTAAGACTTATAGGGAACTTAAAGGGAAATAATAATTGAGTTTATCAATGCAAATTTAAAAATAATGTATGGTTAAAAAACGGTGGGGCGATTTGAAATGGGACAAAGGCATTGCAGGAATATCAAATGAGTATTGCACCTCAGTTTTTACAAGTGACCAAAGCAGCACAACTCAAAAAATACAGCAAGAGGTGAGAAATTGGACAGGAAGACACTTGTAATGAAATAATTACCCATGAAAGCAATATGTCCTGATGGCTCACGCATTAGCTTATCAAAGGAACTCAAAAGAATAGTTGAGGCATTGGCCACAATCCTCTATCATGTTTGGATATGAAAATGGTACTACAGGACTTAATGTAGTCTTCAAACTATTCTTGAATATTGAAGTTTTTTCACTGGACTGGAAAATTTCCAATACATCGCACTATCCTAGAATAGAGAAGGTGATAATGGTTTAGTTCATGTACAGGAGTAACTATTAAACCAAGAACCTTGCACATTTGAATGAAGTACAACTAGTAATAAAGTGTTGTTAGCACACTGCTCTTGTGCATGTATGTTGTGCTGCACTATGTTTCTGACAACATATTCCAGGGCTGTTTTCTGACCCGTTGAATTGGAATTTCTTTTGTCTTATGGTGTTAATGTTTGCAAGATGTTTAACATTTTTGTTGAGCTGACTTACTGATGTAATATATGGTTACAAATTTTCATTTTGTTGTGGATTTAGACGCTGATCTTGAAGTTTTCTCCTCAACATTCACCTTTGTTCTGTAAGTTTTTCAAGGGTTTTTGGTGACTATCACTCTCAGTGATGCTTCCTGGAGACATAAATATATAAAAGATATAAATATAGAACCAGCATTCTGAACAAGCTCATTGATGCATCAGACTCACAAAATTCAAAGTGAAATTCAGTAGGGCAGCAACAACTAAATGTCCTTTGCCTGTTACAGGCAACAGGCAAAGGACATTTAGTTAAAAATAGCAAGCCATGGATTGGCAACTGGTTTATTGCAAATGAACCAGAAAATATACTCGGGAACTGAGCTGTACCTAGTTCAGGCTCACTATGTGCCATGCATGTAAAATCTTGTCTAGCCTTTAAGGGGGTTCTCCATATCATGACTGAATTAAACTGAGCCAGTCACTAGACTATGCTAAAGAAATGTATTCATATTTGTTTGTTGTTGTTTTTCCCACTTGTCAATGTGCTGCACAAGTAAATTATTGTCTGGAAGAACCTATAGTTATATTGTGCTTTATCACATCACTTGGGGAAATCATAAAATCATAGAATGATTACAGTAAAGGAGGATGCCACTTGGCCCATTGTGTCTGGAAAAGCTACTCACTCCTGCCCCACTCCTTCACTTTTTCTCCACAGCTAGGCATTTTTTTTTTCTCATCACATATTGGTCATATTCTTTTGAAAGCCACAATTTTATTTGATATTTACCTTATACTGCTTCTGTTCCTTCTTCCTAGCAAAATGAATCCCTTCACACACACTTCTTTGCTTCAAATGTCATCTACCACTATTTCACCAAACTGTCTACATCCTCATGAAGTTTATTACTATCCTTCTCACAGTTTGCTATGTTCCAAGTTTCGTATCATTTGAAAATTTTGACATCCTGTACCCAAATCTAGATTGTCAATGTAGATCAGTTAAAAGCTGATCCTAACCCTGCCCCTGGAAATGGCATTTTTTGTTTTCATTTTGTTTGAAAACTAATTGTTTACCAATGCATTCTGTTTCCTGTAATTCAACCAATTTCATATCTTTGCTGCTAATTTTCCTTTTATTCCATGGACTCTTAGCTTGCTGTCATGCCTGCTATCTGGCATGTTATCAAATGTCTTTTGGAAGTCTATGTATTACCAGATCAATTGCATTACCCACATCAACATTCTCTGTTGCCTCATTATTGTAGACATGATTTTGCCCTTAAAAATCTCTGCTGAATATCCTTAAACAATCTATATTTGACCTTTTTAACTGTCAACTTGTCCCAGATTTTCATTTCTGATGATGTTAAACTGACTGGTCTGTCATTATTAGTTTAATTCTTTTGAATAAGATTAACAATTTTCAAGTTCTTAAGTCCTCTAGAACCACCACTATTTCTAAGGAGATTTGGCAGATTATAGGCAGCGCTGCAGTAATTTCCACCCTAACCTCCTTTTCTACCCTTGGATCATTGGGGGTCAGTTGGCTGGGTAGCTTGCAATACAGACTGATGCCGACAATGTGGTTTCAATTCCTGCACCAGCTGTAGTTACCATGAAGGAGTTTCCTTCTCAAACTCTCCCCTCAGCTGAGGCTTGGTGACTAGTAGTGATTAAGTCACCACTAGTCATCTCCTTCTGATGAGACAGCAGCCCTATGTTCCTCTGGGACTATGATGACTTTTGGATGCAACTCATCTGAACCAGGTTGCTTAATAATTGTAAGTTCAGTCAGACTATAGCAGTTTCTCTTTATCAATTTTTAGCTCCTTTACTGTTTCAAGTATCTCCTTAATAAAGACAGATGAGAAATGCTCAGCCATCGCCCTCCTCCTCTGTGATCCTGGTCTATAAGATCATAATTGACTCCACCCTGCCTCTTACCTCCATTTTTCCATAATCTAAAATATATCTCATAATATAAAATACTTTGAAATATAGTGCACAAATATGGCAGCAGTTTCATAGTTAGCAATGCGCCAAGACAATAATGAGATTAATGACCTGATAATGTTTTAGCAGTGGAGGTAAGCAGCAGAACTTCCTTGCTATCTTTGAATACTGACATGGATCCTACTTTTCAAAATATTGTCTTCTTCATTCAACTTATTTCCATGGAGGTAACTATAAACTAAACTATCAGCTGCTGTTGGGATCCCATGTAAAATAAGAATAAGTAGTTTCATTCAAAGTCTCAATTGTTCCTAATTCAGAATTAGTTAACAATTACACTCAGAAACCATGGTGTGGCATGTTTGGGAAATGACAAAAAGTGCCACATTGATGTAGTTCTTGTTGCTCTACTGAGATTGGGGCTCAGGCATTTTGTTGAGTATATAGAATTTTACATCTGATTATGCAGTACAAATTGTTCTGCTATAACGTGTTTCATTGACACAAATTCAACATAACACGATTGACAAGTTTTAAAGTGTTGAAAATGTGTTGCTGGTTAAAGCACAGCAGGTTAGGCAGCATCCAAGGAACAGGAAATTCGACGTTTCGGGCCAGAGCCCTTCATCAGGAATGAGGAGAGGGCACCAGCAGCAACACATTTTCAGCTCTGATCTCCAGCATCTGCAGACCTCACTTTTTACTCGAAGTTTTAAAGTGTGTATTGGTTATAATGTGACTTGGGCTCCATTAGTTCAAATGGTGCTGCTATTATGTGATTTTCTTATAATGAGATTGCACGAGAACAGAACTACTGCGTTATAGCAGAACTCACTGTATGTAGTCTGAGTGTGCAATATGCAAAACTGGGCAAGGGGCAGAGTTCGAGTTCCCACTATTAACATCCCTTATATTAATTCCCCAAAATTAGCATCCATGGCATTAATGTGCCTATAAATCAAAGTAGAATTAAAGAATAAATGAGAATTCAATGCAGTTTTATAGCCCATGTTTGACAATACAAATTGAAGAGTGTTAACAGAATATCCTAAAGTTTAATCTTGAGTGTAATTCATAAGTATGGAAATTAACTTTCTCTCCTCTACTATGATTACTGTCTCTGTATTTCAGGTTCATTATGACTTTGGACTTCGCAATATTTTATCTGTTTTACGAACACTTGGTGCTGTCAAGCGAGCCAGCCCCGAAGATACTGAATCTACAATTGTCATGAGAGTCCTTCGAGACATGAACCTTTCCAAACTGGTCATTTGATTTTCTAGCTCTTTATTTTGCTGGCATTTAAGTTGCCTCATCTAATTGCATAAGCTAGTTTTTTTGTGTGTTTATTGTTAAAATATCACAGCTTCACATACAGAGTTGAATATTCTGAACAATTGTCAAAGAAAGCTGGACAAAGGCATTGAAGCAATGAGAGTTTGAAATATAGAACTGAATGGTAATAGAAAACTTGAGGTAGTGAGAAATGTGGGCTCCACACAGATTAGAAACAATGAAGAAGTTAAAGTTGAACATTTTGATAAAGGGTGTGATGACATTCAGTGCAACAAAGCCTGAAGAAAAGGAAGCAGTGGTAATTAGTAAAAAATGGTGGCAATTGTGAAAAGAGGTGTGAGTTTCAAACACACTTTGTGTGTGGTGGGGGAATGAGCCATAGAACTTTTATGAAAGGATTTCAGGCAATATGTGTGACCAACTCATGAAATATAACCTGAATCATTTTGGTTCAAAAATATATAAGCTAATTGACACAACCATTGTGAAAACATTGTTGTGGAAGGATGATAAGATCATTGAGTATAGATTGGTAGCTGTAGACTGCTGTATCAGAACAAGAAAACTTGGCAAAGTGAAATGGGAAGATAATTTTATGACATAATGCAAGATTTCAGTGGAATGAAGTGACTGCAAAGCACAAAAATATGTTGTTTCCTTCCTGAAACACAGCCAGTAATGCCTTTTTTTTAACGAGGCCCAAAAGCAAGTTTGGATCCTGAATTTCTACTCGACCATCAACTGTGCTAGGAGAAAGTGAAGACTGCAGATGCTGGAGATCAGAGTCAAAATGTGTAGTGCTGGAAAAACACAGGCAGTCAGGCAACATCCGAGAAGCAGGAGAGTTGACATTTCAAGCGTAAGCGCTTCACCAGGGATGCGGCATCAAACTATGATGCCAGATTTGAAGTGGGAGGTCAACCCTAGAGGGAGGGGTCGCCTCAGCACTGATGCTGGATGGCCAACCCCACCACTTTCTGGTCTACAACATGAACCGAAATAATTGCTGTAGTACATTCAACCCAGGGTGTGCATGTGAGGTATTAGTACGAGTATTTCAGTGTTTATCACTTTTTGCCTTCTGGTTCCAGATTGATGAGGATGAACCACTATTTCTCAGCCTGATAGCAGATTTGTTTCCTGGTATTCAATTGGATAAGTCTGACTATCCTGAGTTTGAAGCTGCTATTGACAAACAGGTACTGGTGCGAACTATTTGTATAATTTTTAACAAAATCTGTAACAGTGAACACCTTCTAAAGTGGAATGCATGGCAGTTTCAAATCACTATTCCAAATGGAAAATGGGATTGACTGAACACATTTTGAAAAGTTCAGTGTACTTAATGAAAATTAAATGTTACTAAATGTCAATTCTAGAGGCAGTAATTAATCACTGACTATCTATGAGTTTGTTTTCAGATTGAGGATGCAGGCCTAGTAAAACATACGCCATGGAGACTGAAGGTTATCCAGTTGTTTGAAACGCAATGTGTACGACATGGTATGATGACATTGGGCCCAAGTGGTGCTGGAAAGACAACTTGTATTCATACACTCATGAAGGCTATGACAGGTAAAGATTGTCCTGATACAAACAGTTTTTAGCATTGCGATACTAACTGAGAAAATGTCTAGTTGTGTTAAATTAGAAAAATAACCAATGCATACTAAGTTGTTGATATACTGTGTATGAATAAGAGAAGAACGTATTGCTTCCTTCTGTTGTGTAAGTAGATACTTACAATTTTTCAACCTGCATGTCTCATGATTTGCAAACTGTGCTTAGTTTCCCTATTGTGAGTTTGTGGCACATTAATTGAAAGTGAATTAATGTCTTTTGTTTAAATGGTGAAATAATGAATTTCACCCAAACTTGCTTATACTTTTGTAACCAAATGTGCACAGTACAATTTCAATCCTTGTGCAGTTTATTAAGAAGCATCATCCTTAATAAGAAAAGGACATAAGCAGTATTCTGGAAGGGTGTGAAAGAATACAACACCCTCAAACAGAATATGGAATCTGTATTAATTGATGAAGTGGATCTTTAGTATAGGTGAGTTCCTGGATTTGAACCCCTATTGTAAAATTCTCTTTAAAATGGAGACAAAATTTTGAGAAGCTATCTGATCCAACTGGAACGTACAGTAAGATGTTTTCCACAGTACACTTGTGTAGTGGACATGTGTAGGCAAAACCCTACCACATAGTAGGGATGCAAATTGAGGAAACATATAAAAGGAAATGAGCTAACTCAAATTTGGGTCGGCTGAATGTTTACATGGTAAATCTGTTTGCAAATTTAAATCTCATTGTAGTGAAGTAACAGCAGCTGTGTGGATACAAAGTAATATTTACATTTTGGAAGTTAAGATTGTGCCTGTTGCTATTCCCCTTTTCGACAATGAGTTCAAAGACCACAGCAACTCAGTATAAATTTTGCTCATGAAGTTCTGGTGCTTTTGGCAATTACCTTCCATCTGTGTCTTTCTGTTCTGCCTTTGGAAACTTCTCCTCCTTTATTCTGTCAGCACTATTTATGATTAAAAACATGCCTATCAAATCTCCACTTATCCTTCCTTGCTGTTAGGAGAACACCCCAGGTTTCTCTGCATAACTGATACCATTCTAAATCTCTTTTGCATTATCTCTCGAGCCTTGGTCTTTTCCTAAAGTGTAGTGCCCAGAACTGAACACAGTTATCCAGCTGGGGCCTATTCAGTGTTTTTTTAAAGGTTTAGTATAACTTTCCTGCTTCTGTATTCTGACTCACTCCTAATAAAGACGAGGATCTCATATGATTTATAACAATCCCCTCAATTTGTCCTTTTACCTTCAGTGATTTGCATACATATATTTTTAAATCTTGCTGTGCACCCAATAATCCCTCTAAGTTCCATGGTCACACAGGCAGTAGGAAGTTCTTGCACATCAATTGGTGTACCAAACAATGGCTTCACCTTCCTGAATCCACTACCATACACAGATAATGAATGTTATCTGCAGTTCTTTAACATCAATAGATGTAGGTGTAGAGTATCGCTCTTTACATGACGCCTGAAGACAAGCCTTTGCAACAGCTTCAGAAGAGAGACCCCTGCTACACCAAAGAGAATTTTCAATTTCTGCAATCTTAACTTCTAAAATGTAAAATTCTCCAAAGAGAATATTATTTGGTGTCAAATTATGACAGTTTAGTTTAATGTTATTTATTGCCAAGAAAAATTGCCTTGAGTTTGTCAAAATTGATTTTAGTCAGAATTGCTGTAGTGGGCAAAATTAAAAATGGATTTTAATTATATTGGTTTGGGCAGATACTTCACTTCGGGCTCAGAGATACAAAGACTACTCCAACTGCAACAATTAGTTGCCTGACATGCATTTTTAAATTTTATTGCTGCTGTAGTCATTGGCGTTGCTAAAAGGCAGTAGCTGTTTCTTGAATATTTTAACTTGTTGCCTTTTGCTGGCCAGAGTGTGGTAAGCCTCACAGAGAGATGCGAATGAATCCCAAAGCAATTACAGCTCCTCAAATGTTTGGCCGTCTCGATGTTGCAACCAACGACTGGACTGATGGAATATTTTCTACGCTGTGGAGGAAGACTCTCAGGGCCAAGAAAGGTATAAGAATGAGTTTGGAAAATATGTGAGATATTTGAGTGACTTATAAATTAATATTCTCATTTCAAAGAATTTTGCCTGTAGTAGAAAACATTACAGAGATCTATATGTTGTCACCCAATATATAGACAGTTATTAATGGAGAGCATTACTTGATTTTTGGTGTATACTCTATCTGTAGAGATTGAGTTTTTTTCATTTCACATCATAAAGACATTGGACCTCTCAAATCTATTACAAAGTTTGAAAGTATTTTTGGTGGTGGTCATTTAAACCGTTGTAATAGGTTGTCTTCTTGATTATAAATTTTTATTCAAATGGATCCATTTTTAGAAATCCAACAGAAGAATGTGTGAAAGGGTGAATTTCATGTCAACTGGACCCCTGTTTGTTTTGCTTTTGCCAGTTATTTGGACAGCGAATACTGTCTTGTGCAGTGCATGTCATTCTTCCCACATAGAAAACTTGTGATGAAATAGATTTGGGTTTAAAATCCAATGTTATTGGCACTCTACCCAATCTTTGCCACTGCTATGCCAGATATCCACATCAGGAACTCTGCTGACTTAGAAGGTCACGGTATTTTAAGGAATACAGTCAATGAGAGAAATGGGAAAATGCATATTACCAATTTAAGAGACCAATGAAATAAAGTTATGAAGCTTGGTATTACAGATGTTGCCTGCTTTGAGGGTTTGCCTAAGGACATGGAGACCATGCATTCTTTTAAATGTGTATATTTAACATTTAAACTACTCACATCGATATGAATTACATACAAGTATTTGGGATTAAATAGCATGTTCAAACTATTTCAGACAGACATAATTCCAGCAGTTATCTTTTCTGCTGTAACATTGTGCTAATTATTCTGTGTTTTTCAAATTTAAATCTATGGTGAACGTGATGTAGGTGAACACATTTGGCTGGTACTAGATGGTCCTGTTGATACCATTTGGATAGAAAATCTTAATTCTGTCCTCGATGATAACAAGACTCTCACTCTGGCAAATGGAGATCGTATCCCAATGGCACCAAACTGTAAAATAGTTTTTGAGCCTCACAACATCGACAATGCATCTCCTGCCACTGTCTCTAGGAATGGAATGGTGTACATGAGTGCCTCAGTGCTTGACTGGAGGCCTATCTTAGAGGTAAATGACTAACTTCTCGAGTTCTGCAAATACAATAATTGAAAACTGATTAATCTTCACCCTTATTTTAGGTGTATTTTGCTCATTATGATAAAAAGGTGCAAAATCAACATCAACTACAAATATTTGACTTAGTAGAAATCATGCAAAGTGGGAGTTCAAGTACTCTAACAATAGGGTGACTGCATTTAAACATGTTTAAAGCTGTTGAGCTCTATAGTTCTGTGTGATTCAATAAAGTGTTTAGTGTATCTCTGGGACTTGTGAATGCGTGACTCTAAGTAAACAGTGTTTGCAACATTTAATATTTTGACATCTGTAGAAAAACTGATAGTCTATATCTGATCTACAATTCTTTGTGGAGTATTACAGACAGCAAATTGTACTTAGAAGTTAATCATTTTCTTTTAACAGAGTTGGTTAAAGTTACGTTCGCATCACGAGGCTGACATTCTCAAGAAGCTGTATGCAGCTGTGTTTTCAGACCTTTACCATTTCAGCATACACTCATTAAATCAAAAGGTGAAAGTGCTTGAAGCCTTTGTAATTATGCAAAGTATTAACATTCTGCAAGGACTTCTACCTTCCAAGGTACACCATTTAATCTCAAAGACTATTTGCTAGGAGTTTTTAAAATCATCTGATTGATTGAAAAACAGATTATGTGGATAACCACTCATGCAGTAGAAGGCCATCATGGGATCTATTTTAGCAGGACCCATGTAGCCTGACGCTGTGGCAATCTCTCCTTAATTCCTTGTTATTGCATTCCATGCTTACGTCTGCAAATTTAAATCATTATCATTGCTGACTTTTGTATTCTGTGTTGAGACATTGTTGCCAAATTTTCGGACAATAAAGGATGTAGTTCAGGAATAGAGGATTGGATATTGATGTGTTAATTAGACTTAACCCCATTTTAAAACATGCAATATGTTCTAGGAGATTTGGATGCTTGCACAGCCATGTGCCGCAAAGTTGTACATAAGGGAAAGTGACAGGATAATCAGATAAAGACTGCTTTAAACCAGCATTGTATGTTATTTAATGTTAGAGTGCATTAAAAAAAGGTGGAATGTATTTCTGTAACTCGTTAAGCTACCAAGACCCGGCATTGTTTTTACTTTTAGGTGATTTCAATACGTCTGCCCTAATTTATATTTTCCCTGGTTTAAACTTTACTGTCATCTCTAACAGACTTCAAAGGTTGTGAAAGAACTAACCCTTCTGGAAAGGTACTTTATTATCTCTCAAGGCATCCTATTATGTGAAAATAATTCTGAAGCTGACTTCCAGTGTATAGTATTCTAAGCATCATTGATAGGGACAGAAAGTGCAAGAGCAGAGAGGTTATGCTGAATATATATATAAGACACTAGTTGGACCTTAGCTGCAATAATGTGTATTGTTCCAGTGGTCACTTTAGGAAGGACGTAAATACATTGGAAAGAGTGCAGACTAGTTTGCAAAGCTGATTCCAAAGGTGAGAAACTTCAGTTATGTTGATTAATTAGAGAAGTTGTAACTATTTCCTTTGGAAATGAGAAGCTCTAAGAGGAGATCTGATAAAGGTTTTCAAAATCATGAAGGCTCTGGATAGAGTAAATAGGGAGAAATTGTTCTGGTTTGTAAGAGGGTCAAGAACCTCATAGAAGTTTATAAAATCATGAGGGGCGTGGATAGGGGGAATAGTCAAGGTCATTTTCCCAGGGTAGAGGAGTCTAAATCTAGGAGGCATAGATTTAAGGTGACAGGGGAAAGATTTAGAAGAGACCTAAGGGCAACATTTTTACATGGATGGTGGTGCATGTATGGAATGAGCTGCCAGAGGAAGTGGTGAAGGCTGGTACAATTGCAACATTTAAAAAGCATCTGGATGGGTATATGAATGGGAAAGGTTTAGAGGAATAAGGGCCAAATACTAGTAAGTAGGATTAGATTAACTTTGGATATCTGAACAGGTTGGACTGAAGTGTCTATTTCTGTGATGTACAACTCTATGACTCTAAGAATAAGAGGGTAGAGATTCAAAATATTTTGCAAAAGGAGCACACATGATAAGATAAGAATTTTTCTCACAGTAAACAGTTAGTAGCTGGAATGCAGTGTCTGAAAATGTGATGGATATAGTTTCAATTGAGGGATTCGAGAGGGCATGAGATGATCATTTAAATATAACCAATGTGCAAGTATATAGAGGAAAAGCAGAAGAATAGAACTAAGTCAAAATATTCGTTCAGCGAACTGATGTAGACACAATCGGCTGAATGGCCTCCTGCATTGTGGTAAATCTGTGGCTCAGCCAGAATCTATCATACTTCATCATTTCCGCCACCTCCAAACAGACCTCACCATCAAGGGTATATTTCCCTCCCCTCCCCCATCAGCGTTCCGAAAAGACCACTCCCTCTGCGACTCCCTCGTCAGGTCCACACCCCCCACCAACCCAACCTCCACTCCCGGCACTGTCCCCTGCAACCGAAAGAAATGCAAAACTTGCACCCACACCTCCCCCCTCACTTCCCTCCAAGGACCCAAGGGATCCTTCCATATCCATCACAAATTCACCTGCACCTCCACATCATTTACTGCACCCAATGTGGCCTCCTTTACATTGGGGAGACAGGCCACCTACTTGCAGAATGTTTCAGAGAACACCTCTGGGACACCCGCACCAACCAACCCAACCGCTCGGTGGCTGAACACTTTAACTCCCCCTTCCACTCCGCTGAGGACATGCAGGTCCTTGGCCTCCTCCATCGCCAGACCATGGCAACATGATGCCTGGAGGAAGAGTGCCTCATCTTCCGCCTAGGAACCCTCCAACCACAAGGGATGAATGCAGATTTCTCCAGCTTCCACATTTTCCCTCCCCCCACCTTATCTCAGTCCCAAATGTTGGACTCAACACCACCTTCTTGACCTGCAATTTTTTTCCTGACCTCTCCGCCCCCACCCCCTCTCTGGCCTATCACCCTCACCTTAACCTCCTTCCACCTACCGCATTCCCAACACCCCTCCCCCAAGTCCCTCCTCCCTACCTTTTATCTTAGCCTGCTTGGCACAACTTCCTCATGTCTGAAGAAGGGCTTATACCCGAAATGTCGATTCTCCTGCTTCTTGGATGCTGCCTGACCTGCTGCGCTTTTCCAGCAACACATTTTTCAGATCTAACAGGGTGTCCATGTTATTCAGTTAGTCATCTAAATCTTAAGAACTACTCTCATCTTCCTCGAAATGCTTTAAAAGATGAATACATACATGCAAATATAGTGTTCATGATTCAGAAGTATCAAATAGCAGTAAAGTACCAAGAAATATTAATGAATAAGAAGAATTCCTAAGGGGTATAATCTTATTGTTATAGCTGTTAAGATATCTAAGCAATCTTCTTGTTTCCTTATGCTTATATATGCCCAACAAAAAAGCATTTGTTTATTGTTCCTTCCTCATGCCATGAGTATTTTCAATTTTAATGATTGAGATTTAGACTTCTATGTCCCTAAAACAGATCTACATTCTGTAAGGAGTACTGCTGACTGTATGAGTAGTGGTGTCGTCAACCTGTTAGGATTGTCCTGGACTCCCCAGGAATAAAAGATTAATTTCCATGACACCTCTGCAAATACCTGGGTGAGAATCTTAGAGATGTGTATTTTATTACTTTTCATTCAGTCTTTGATTCGTTGTTAATAAACGAAAAGAGAACTGTGAGAAAAACTGCTTGAAAGAGTGGGCAGGTAAAGTTTGAAGGTTTGCGATGAATTCAATTAAAGTTGGTGACCCAAGCTGCCAGAGGTGTCTGGAGCAGTAACCCAGAGTTTTTTCGTTGGGATCCACATTATTGGTGATCTAGAGATGTCAAGAAATACAGTCAGATTTCTGTTTTAAATCAAACTTAAATCAGCATTGTCATTGCTGTTCTACTGTAGGAACAAATTGGCGAGTTAGACCACCAGAATGTGGAACAATTGTTTATCTTTGGTATAATGTGGAGTATTGGTGGTACTCTTGAGCTGGATGACAGAAAAAAGATGGAGTGTTGGCTGAGAAATCTTACTTGTATCAAATTGGATATGCCTGAAATTTCTTTAAATGCTGAAGAAACAATGTTTGACTACCTTGTGGGCCCTGATGGTGAGTCTCCAATAATGTTCAAACATGTTTGCTGAGCTTAAAGCTTGATAATTATGCAATTATGGTTTGATGGAAGCAATTGTGTAACACATGAGGCCTGATGAAAGCAGCAAGGCTGCATCAGCAGTCCTATATTATAACTGGGTCAGTTACTGTCCCTGGTCCTTCCCTGACTCATGCTGGCTTGGCCTTCCAACATGGGGCCTCCAGAAATTCAAATGGGATGAAGAAAAGATAAAGTTCTTGAATCCCACTAAATGTGCTCCAATTAGAGCTGGTGATCAATCATCTTGAGATTAATCACCTCAGTGTTGTCAACTTTTGACATTTAGAAAGCCAAATTTAAGTTGTATGACTCCAGGGAAGCCGTTCAAGAGAATATAGCTACTTACTTCCTGCAAAATCTTAGAGCAACCTCCAAACACAATGCCCTTGATATTGGAAGAGTAAGGGCAGGTGGAGAATTCAAACAGTTAGAATCAAGCCTGTTTTTAGCCTTTCATCAAGTGTAGGCACAGTTTTTATATACTTTCACCGTTTGAAGCTTTTGCAAGAACAAAGGGAAACCGGCAATTTTACAAACAGGTAAACCAGCAGAGAGGGGTTCATTTTTTATATTTAGGACATCTTGGTGTCTGCTGGTGTTTATGGCCTTCTAGTTATTTCTGAAACAGAATCAAACATGTTTCCCATATAGAGTCAAGTTGAATGTTTAATGGTGTATGTATGATTATGAGGTTACATTGCTACTGCTTGTTTATAATGTGATTGTAAGACATCACCATGAATACAGTAATTATTTTTGTCCTGCAAGTTGTTTGGGAAAGTTGATACCATACAATTAAAGTTAACTATTTTTCACTCAAACTTTCACAGTTGAGTGTTTCATTGTTGATCAAATGTTTTGCCCTTTCTTACGTGAAGGAATTTTTTTTTAAACTTTTATAACAGGGAACTGGTTACACTGGAGCACACAGGTGGAGGAGTACATTTATCCTGTAGATACCATTCCAGAATATGGATCGATCCTCGTGCCAAATGTGGACAATGTTAGGACAAATTTTCTCATTCATAATATTGCCAAACAGGGCAAGGTATTTTCAACTTTCTGGATATGTGGATCACTGTATTAGTTTGTAGTAATTGAACAGAAAACTGGAAATCAAACACAATAGGCAGAGAATGTTAAGTCAGGTTAAAAATCATTGCGGATGTGATAGGCTCATCATTTCATTCATGCGGGAAGAAATTCCTAATTGTGTTACTCTTAATTTATATAAGTTTTTAACAGTAAATGAACCTGAATGGTACTTTACATGATATAATGGTGCTGCCTTCCATCACAACGCAAAAGCAAAATACTCCTGATGTTGGGAATCTGAAATAACAGAAAATGTTTGCTCTGCAGATGTTGCCTGGCTTTTTTTTAGATTAGATTAGATTAGATTCCCTACAGTATAGAAACAGGCCCTTTGGCCCAACAAGTCTACACTGACCGTCCAAAGAGTAACTCACCAAGCCCCATTCCCCTAATCTATACTTACCCTTGACTAATGCACCTAACACTATGGGCAATAGGAAAGCCTGGTGCCCTTCCTAATATTAATCCTACCCAATTATCTGGTTGAGGCTTGGCACTAGCATATGCTTTGATGGCTGTGTTCTTCAATTACCAACAAGTCTTAGACTAAGACTTGAATCTAGAGCATTGTGTCTTAGGGGCCAAGGGCCTGAACTATAAGAGCAACTCTCAAATGATGAATATGCTCAGGATCCTGAAATGACTCCACAGAGGCTGGTATCCCGTCACCGAGTCACCCTTTATCTACATGTACAGAGTCCTTGACACTGATCCCACTCCCTCAGAGCCAGCTATCAGCATGAACAGAACCTCTGACACTCCAGTTTTCATCTGTCATCCAGGGCTCCCTGATTAGACCAGATTAACAGCCCCCGTGAGAGAAGTTATATTCTGTGATGTCCACCTGGCTGACCTCATTTTGATCACTATAACCTGTATGCTTTAGTGCATTACGTGTTAATTGTTAGACCTGGGTTAAACTAACTCAACATGGTAGAGAGTAAAAATGCTCATAGAGAAATTGGGCTGGTTACAAAATCTGTGGTCATATTGGACACAAGAAAAAGTTGTGTACTAAGTCTTCATGTGAAACAGTAACATTTAGGGTTGGGTATGTTTCTGATTCAAGGTTGTAATTCAGCATTCAAGTTGCTTTGTCTATTTCTGATCCTTCACCCTGACAAATTTGGTTTTAACTATTGTGATACCGTAATGTGCTTTTGTATTCAAGTCACCAATCACCATTCTGCCCAATTGCAAAATTTATTGAGGGTCATGTTTTCATACTTTTGTGTCTCATGATTAGCTAATCTCACCTAATTTCTATGCAGCGTACTATTCTCCCAGACACTGGTGAGAAACTAGCTAGGAGGCTGGACTGTCCTCAGTTTGGTTTGCCCTCCCAAGTCCATAAAATCCTAAGAAATAGGGACAGGGGCAGGCTGATAGAGCAGACGCGAGGGATCAATCATTCAATAGGGTCAAGGTTATTCCGACATTCCGCACCTCTACTTTATCCCTATTACTCAAGAATTTATCTCAGCCTTAAATGTGCACAAGAACTCTGCCTCCACAGCTTTTGTGGCAAGGAGATCAAAAGACTCTCAACTTTCTGAGGGAAGAAATTCCTCCTCATCTCAGCCTTAAATTAGCATCCCTTTATTCTGAGACGATACCCCCTGGTTCCATGAGGGGAACATTTCTCTCTGCAGTTACCCTGTCAAGCCCCTTCAGAATACTATATGTCTCAATAAGATCAACTCTCAATCTTAAAATTGCTTTGAGTAGAGGCCCAACCTTGTTAACCTTTGCTTGTAAGACCACTCCTCCATAGCAGGGAACATTCTCGTGAACCTTCTCTGAACCGCCTCCAATGAAGTGATATCCTTCCTCATATAAGGGAACCAAAACTACTCACAGTATTCCAGCTGTGGTCTCACCAACACCTTGTACAGTAAGACTTCCCTTTGCGTATACTCCAATCCCCTTGAAATGAGAGCCAGTATTCCATTTACCTTCCTGATTACCTATTGCCCCTGTGTGCTAGCTTCCTGTTTTTTATGCACATTTTATCTTCTAGTCAGTCAGGTGTGATGGATCACAGTCAGTCCTGGGATTTAGGGCAGTGATGTGAAGGAGGGGACATTGCTGCATTGAGGAACGTGGGGAGCTCAAGTGTAGAGACTGGTGCCAAGATGCTGTGTGCCAGGATATAGAGAGGAACATCCCTTTGATGACAGAAACAGGATCAATCTCGAGTAAAAGAGTGAGAGAGAACTCTAGATGCAAATGTAGGAACTAATACAGCATGAGAAGTCACGGAGTACTGTGGGATTGGAGGGTGAGTGGGGGAATCTTTGAAAGTCAACATCACCCTGGTTTTGGTGGGGGACGATGGATAATGCTACTGAATAACTATGTGGTTGGCCTGAGGCTTGCAGAAAATTGATGTATGATATTTAAGATGAAAGATTTGGGTGGGAACATGGAGAGTTTCAAAGCTGATGATGGGGACTGCAAAGTACCATGGAACTTGAAGGTTTGGAGGGGATGTACCTAGAATAGTAGACAGAGGCTGCAGCACATAAGCCTGGTCTAGAAAGCCTTTCATCTTAATTAAATCTCAACTACACAACATTTGTACCCTTCCTTTATTGTTGTCTTTGCTCTTTTACACTGGTAGTGCCTCCCTGAGCAGTAGGAAGTTCATACCCAAAATAATTTAACTTGATTTCTTTTCATAGGGTGTACTTTTGACTGGTGAACAAGGAACTGCGAAGACAGTCATCATAAAAAATTACCTTTCTAAGGATAACACTGAGAGTCATCTGCCAAAAAGCCTCAACTTCTCCTCAGCCACTACACCTTTAATGTTACAGGTAAAAAATGAATGAATAACTGCCTGAATGGAACCTCCACCTTGCGCCCATTAATGACGCAATTTGTTATCTTTCACAATATCCCCCCATCACCATCTGCAGTCGTTTGCCACTAAAGGCACTCTCCTCTGCTTATGAAGTACCTCAGCGCTTTACTGACAGCTCTTCACTCTGACAGACTTTGAAATCCCTGTCTTTGAGTCGGGCACAATGCTAACCCTTTCCAACTCTGACATGTTTCCAACTGACTTGTTTCCAAACCCCAAATCCAAGGCACTCAAACTATCACCTTATCATGCAATTTAAACTTTATCCTCCAGTAATACTTCCACACATCTACTTCCCACTTGTGACACCCAGTTGGTTAGCAACCCTTTCCTTCCATCCACTGAAGGAATACTCCCAAATGCTGATTCACTCTACATGCCTTTTTTGAGTTGCTATGTTGCCAGTAACTCCTCCCAACCAAAGTTTTTATCCACACATGTACTTTCTCAATCACATTCTTCTAAACTACATTTCTGATAGTTGTCCCAATAATTAGTCACAGAGTCATAGAGATGTACAGCACGGAAACAGACCCTTCGGTCCAATCCGTCCATGCCAGCCAGATATCCTAACCTAATCCAGTCCCACCTGCCAGGACCTGGCCCATATCCCTCCAAACCCTTCCTATTCATATACCCATCTAATCGCCTCTTAAATGTTGCAATTGTACCAGCCTCCACCACATCCTCTGGCAGCTCATTCCATACACGTACTACCCTCTGTGTGAAAGAGTTGCTCCTTTGGTCTCTATTATATTTTTCACCTCTCACATTAAATCTATGCCCTCTAGTTCTGGGCTCCCCCACACCAGGGAAAAGACTTCGTCTATTTATCCTATCCTTGCCCCTCATGATTTTATAAACCTCTATAAGGTCATCCCTCAGCCTCTGACACTCCAGGGGAAACAGCCCCAGCCTGTTCAGCCTCACCCTATAGCTCAAATCCTTCAACCCTGGCATCATCTTCGTAAATCTTTTCTGAACCCTCTCAAGTTTCACAACATCTTTCCGATAGGAAATAGACCAGAATTGCATGCAATATTCCAACAGTGGTCTAACCAATGTCCTGTACAGCCACAACATGACTTCCCAACTCAATACTCTGACCAATAAAGGAAAGCATACCAAACACCTTCTTCACTATCCTATCTACCTGTGACTCCACTTTCAAGGAGCTATGAACCTGCACTCCAAGATCTCCTTGTTCAGTAACACTCCCTAGGACTTTAGCATTAAGTGTATAAGTCTTGCTAAGATTTGCTTTCCCAAAATGCAGCACCTCACATTTATCTGAATTAAATTCCATCTACCATTTCTCAGCCCATTGGCCCATCTGGTCCAGATCCTGTTGTAATCTGAGGTAATGCTCTTCACTGTCCACTACACCTCCAATTTTGGTGTCATCTGCAAACTTACTAGCTATACCTCTTATGCTCGCATCCAAATCATTTATATAAGTGATGAAAAGTAGAGGACTCAGCACCGATCCTTGTGGCACTCCACTGGTCACAGGTCTCCAGTCTGAGAAACAGTACTCCACCACCACCCTCTGTCCTACCTTTAAGCTAGTTCTGTATCCAAATGACTAGTTCTCCCTGTATTCCCAGAGATCAAACCTTGCTAACCAGTCTATCATGAGGAGCCTTGTTGAATGCCTTACATCCACTGCTTTGCCCTCATCAATCCTTGTTGTTACTTCTTCAAAAAACTCAATCAAGTTTGTGAGACATGATTTCCCATGCACAGAGCCATGCTGACTATTGTCACGGAAATTAAGCTGACTCGACTCTAATGCTACCAAGAGCAAAGAACAGGTTTATTTTGAAACTCTGCAGAGCTGACCCAATACATTGGCTTGGCAAGCTGCCGCATGTAAGGGATGCCTGACCAGCTTTCACATATTGTCTTTATACTAAACTTTGCTTACTCTTATCACATCTCAAGGCCAAGAGCTGGGAACATTTGAGCTCCTTTCCACTCATGGAGTTGTTTTTCTCATTCCTTGACTGTTGATATGATAGTGACTGTCCTTGTGAGGCTACTGTGAGTCTGATTATATTTTTCCTGACTCTGCTTTTCTGCCTGCCTGCAAGACTTTTCGAAGTATTCTTTTACAGATTTCACAATAAGTGTTAATTTTCCATTACACTATCCCTAATCAATCTTTGTCATTCCAAATACATGTACATCCTGTCCCTCAGGATTCCCTCCAACAAGTTGCCCACCACCAACGTCAGGCTCACCAATGCCTGGCTTGTCATTACCATCCTTCTTAAACAGTGGTACCATGCTAGCCAACCTCTAGTCTTCCTACAACTCACCTGTAACTATCGATGATACAAATATCTCAGCAAGAGGTCCCGTAATCACTTTCCTAGCTTCCTACAGAGTTCTAGGGTACACCTGATCAGGTCCTGGGGATCTATCCATCTTTTATGCATTTCAAGACATCTAGCTCTTCCTCCTCTGTAATATGGACATTTTTCAAGATGTCACCTGTCTATTTTCCTGCAATCTATATCTCCCATGTCCTTTTCCACAGTAAACACACTGATGAAAAATACTCATTTAGTATCTCCCCCATTTTCTGCCGCTTCCTACAAAGGCTGCCTTTCTCTCCCTAGTTACCTTTTTATCCTTGATGTATTTGTAAAAACCCTTTGGATTCTCCTTAACTCCATTTGCCAAGGCTATCTCATGTCCCCTTTTTGCCCTCCTGATTTCCTTCTTAAGTATACTCCTACTGCTCTTCACTTGATCTATCCTGTCTATGCCTGACATATGCTTCCTTCTTTTTCTTAACCAAACCCTCAATTTCTTTAGTCATCCAGCATTCTCTATACCTATCAGCCTTTCCTTTCACCCCAACAGGAATATACTTTCTCTGGATTTTCGTTATCTCATTTTCCAGCCGTCCATTTACCTGCGAACATCTGCCCCCAATCAGCTTTCAAAAGTTCTTGCCTAATACCGTCAAAATTGGCCTTTCTCCAATCCTCCACAGCCCTTCACATCAAGGGGCATCTCCTATTGCATCCCCCTCCCCATCTCATTGCCATTCCCCAACATAACCCCACTCTCTAAATCTGGAATTATTTTCCTCCACCACAAACCCTCCAACCTCCTTCCTAACGCATCACCCATTACAGTTCTGTGGTCATTTCTCCCTCTTCATGGGAGGAAAGGGTGATCCATGTAAGAAGGAAAGTACATCCCTCTCAGGGTCTTGTCTGTCTGCCTCCTCCCCTGTACCATTTCCTCCTCCAATCCCTCTTTTTCCATCCATTTTGTACCCTCCTTACCTCATAATTTCTTCCTATCACCATTTCTTCCTTTTTGCTATTTTCCTTCTCCCTATTCTCGCCTTCTTCTCATACCTCTTCCCTTCCATCCATCTTTGACAGTTTAACTTTGTTATAACTGCTAACGTTGACCTCAAGAAATTTCTTGACCACACACCCTGCCCATAGAAGCAGAACTGAGTTGAAACTAATTACTAGACAGTTAATAGAGAATTGCAAGTTATACATCAGTCTTGGGTTTCAAATGATCACCAAATCACTTGAATGTCTCAAATGTCCTGCAGTTTAAAATGTTACTTGAATCCCTCCTTTAGATAATGGCATAAGAAGCTGTTCTCACTTATTCACAATTGAATATTAAACTTAAGCATGTTCTATTGCACATTTTAGTGAATGCACTATAAAGTTATTATCGTGATTAATCCTCTTGTATAAATGGCCTCTTGTGTCATTGACTTTGAGGGTCAGCTGCAGTCCTTGCTGACAGATTTCCCACTCTGTTATAGCCAGTATATATCAGAAACAAATTAGAGGGTTTAATCTAACGTTGAGCCTCAAGTGACTGTTCATTGCCATGTAATAACACTCTAATGTCATTATTTTATCTTTATTTCAGACAGTCTTTTAAAAAATAAATATTGACATAAATTTAGATGGCAGTGTAGATTAATGCATAAAATTACTAAGGAATATTGATAAATTAGAGAAATGGGTAAATGGATTTCAATAGAAGCCAGTGTGAATTTATCCAAAAAGGATAGATTGAAGTACTTTCTAGAAGATCTGAAGCTAAATACACTGGATGTCCAAAGAGACTTGGCGGGGGGGGGGATGGTGGCGGTGGGGTGCATGGGGAGGGTAGAGCGGTTCAGGTACATAGATCTTTAAAATGCTGTTGTGAACAAAACCTGAAAATAATCAGTGGAATCCTGGCTGTTTAATTGAGAGAAATGGATAGAAGGATGCAGAAGTTATGTTGTGGCTATACAAAACGTTGATCAGGTCCCAACTGAAGTACTGTGAGCAGATCTGGACACTACACCTTAGGAAAGATATGCTGGCCCTGGCGGGAGTACAACATAGAATTACAACTGTGATACCTAGACTTCAGGGATTGTATTACGAGGAGGGATTATACAAATTAGATCTGTTTTCGCTATAATTTATAAAGTTAAGGAGTGATTTGATCAGTCTTCAAGATATTAATAGGAACAGACAGAGTAAATAAATATAAAGTGTTCCTACTGGCTGGATATTTTAGAACTAGGGGCCATAGTCTGAGGATTAGGGTGAGACCATTGAGAAGAGATTTTCTTGAGCAATTTCTACACACAAAGCAAGTTAGACATTTGGAACTCTTTTTCACGAATGGTGGTTGATGCAAGATCAGTTGTTAATGTTATATCTGAGGTGGATACATTTTTGATAAGCAAAGATATTAAAGGATATGGGCCAAAGGCAGGTTTACAGAGGTAGGCCACAAGTCAGCCACAATCTCATTAAATGGAAGAACAAGCTCAAGGGGCTGACTGTCTTCCTGCTGTTCCTATAAATGTTGTTGGGATCAACTAATTCAAGAAATGTTGTTCCAAATAGGATCAAAAACTCATTCACTTTGATTAGTATGTAACAAACTAAAAGATGATTAGAATTTCCATCTTTCAATGTAAGTGTACATATTCTTCCTTTTTAATTAGAGGACTATAGAAAGCTATGTAGACAAAAGAATGGGGAATGTATATGGACCTCAAGCTGGAAAGAAAATGACTGTGTTTATAGATGATATAAACATGCCTATTATCAACAAGTGGGGTGATCAGGTAAATACAACTGCTCAGTTCATTTATTTACTTATTGACTTAGTTCATATCAGATTGTCATTATCTTGTTGACTGTATCTAACAAGACTACACTTGTTAAAATGAAGAAGGTATTTTACAATATATAATTCCAGGTGGCCAAGAAGGTGTAAAATTGACAGTGTTGTCTAACCATTGCATTTTTTTTAGTATGAGCTAGGCCATTAGCTTAAGGAAAACATCACCTTGTTAAATTTTCTGAGCGTTGGTTTCTAAAACAATAGAGTCTGGAGAGGTTAGAGAGCAAATATACATATCTTTGTATACTAAGGTTCTCAACCATCCAGGACTTCTCTAAGTCTCCAGGAATCGATGATTAACCTTTAGGGTACTATTGCAGGTGACCTGGAACAAGATAGTTTGGCTTTTCAAAAATCCATGTCTTTATTTTCTTGTAGTGCAGTTCTTTGCTAGATATAAAAATATTGACAATGGGAAATTTTTTTTGATTGTCAAGATTTATCCATTTGATCAATGAAGAATTTCCTCACTTTCCAATTAGTGCAGAAAGGCAGTTCACTGCAAGAATGAACTATGGGGTGAGCAATGATAGGAGTGTGCGGGCAGGAAAATAAGAATTAGGAGGCTATCATTGGCCAGTGTTCCGCTATTGAGGCTGGTAGCTTGAGTTGGGACATTTTATGATTCAGCGTGTCCACCATGGTAGGTGTGGGGGAGAGGAGAATGTGGAGAATGGGTTGCTCATTTTATATTTTCAGCACTCCAATATTGATATGAAAAGTCCTTTTAGAAGAAGCCAAAGTCACAGATAGCATTAGGACACTATGTCAATAGTGTTTATGATACACCAATAAGGTTTGAAGAAAATAATTCAGCCTGATGAAACCAGAAACTATGGATTGCTCTCTTGAAAAGTTAACCAGTACAAATTGGAACTATAAGTCTGATGGCATGTTCTTTGAAACTATATATGCTACTTGTATGCTACTTATTTTTCACAATGTTAAATTGGTAAAATAAATTTTCAACTTTGAATTTTCTTAATGTGTTTTGATATACTGGTGCATGATTATGTGACGGTTAACTAGTTATAACTAACTGTACTGAATTTTTAACAATGTACAATGATGAGACTGCATCTTCCTGCAGTTCTGGTACTGGCACTTTCTACAATGAGAGTAGGTTGGGACAATCCGCTGACAGGAAAATATGAGTAACATATTGTTTTGTTATGATTTAAGGTAACCAATGAGATTTTAAGGCAGTTGATAGAACAGAAAGGCTTCTATAACCTGGAGAAGCCAGGAGAGTTCACACACATTGTGGACATCCAGTTTATTGCTGCAATGATCCACCCTGGTGGTGGACGGAATGACATTCCTCAAAGACTGAAGAGACATTTCTCGATTTTTAACTGTACGCTGTATTCTAACATCTCCATTGACAAAGTCTTTGGTAAGTCAAACTTTATGGGTATGTAATTCTTAACCAATTATTTCTTTTTGCAAATTGGTATCATTATAATTTACAGATTGCAATTGTCATCCTTAATATAAAATTTGCAATAAATTTTATGCACAGTAGGGTGTAAAAATATAATTAGTGGCCATAGATTTAATGTTGTGGCCAGTATTTCTGAAACTTATGTTTGGTTAGGCAGTGCGATATTTAGGAAAAGCTTGGGAAGAACTGTTTTGGCACAAAAATGTTACAAAAGAAAAGTAGATTGATTTATGTAATTACATAAGATTTTCTCTTCTATGTCATTATTTTCTAATGGCTTCAGGTGTGATTGGAGTGGGTCATTTCTGCAAGCAGCGAGGATTTACTGAAGAGGTGGTAGGCTTAGCAGCTCAGCTTGTTCCCATCACACGGAAATTGTGGCAAACTGTCAAAGCTAAAATGCTTCCAACACCAGCCAAGTTTCATTATGTGTTTAATTTAAGAGATCTCTCCAGAATTTGGCAGGGCATGCTCAACGCCACTGCGGAAGTCATTTGTTCCAAAGAGGTACTCGTTTTGTAATAATGATGATGATTGTATTTCAAAGGTAATTTATTAGCTGTAAATGACTATAAGGGGACATGATAAGACATTCTATAAGTGTAGCCTCTTTCTGTACATTCCCTGCTTTTAAATAACAGCACTGTACTTCATTACATTTCCTTTTGTTTGCACATCTCATAGCCTTCATATTTTCTGCCCAGCTTTACTACATTATATATAAGCATGTTTGGGTATGGAGACCTGGGCACTACGGTTCATTTTTTTCTCTTGTCCAACTTAATAAATCATTATACAAAATACCATGGATGCTGGAAATCTGAAATGATAGTAAAAAAACACTGTAGTCACCTACAGAGAGAAAGAAACATTTAATGTTTCTGGTTGAATATCTTATGTCACAACTAACAACCAAACTGTAACAGGTTATGAGCACGTACAAAGGCAGGAAATGGGAATGGGGAAAGGGAACACGAGAGATCTGTTCGAAGATGGAAGGCAGGTGAGATTAACAAAAGGGATCATGGTACAAGGCAATAGAAGACGGCAATAGGATAAGTGAAGAAACAAAAAAATGGATCTAAGGGGGTGAAAAATCATCATCAACATCAGTTGTCTGAAAAGAAAAGTAAAAATGTTATTATCTGAAATTATTGAGTTCATTGTTGAGCCTAGAAAACTGTAAAGTGTCTAATTGAAGAGGTGCTATTTCTCAAGTTCATGTTAAGTTTCATTGGAATAGTTTTGGAGGCCAAGTCTTGAGAGGTCAAGGTACGAATTTGTTGGAGGATTTGAATTACAGATGACCAGAAACCATAATCATGTAGCTGACAGAACAGAAATGTTCTCACAAAGTAGTCAACCAATCTACATTTTACTTCCCCAATGTAGTGGGGATTAGTGGGCAATAGGCATAGTAAAACTGAAAGAAGCACAAGTAAATCACTTCTTCAACTCAAAATAAACTCCATGATTGAAAAATGTACTTTTCTCACCAGTGGTATTCAAGTGCTGACCCCACTCTTGACTGTCTGCTTAGAAAACAAGCACTGTAAAGCTCAAGTTTGTGTGTCATCTTAAAAATGTATTATGGCAAGAGAGCATGAAGAGAAATTTCAAAGAAAATTTTCCAAGATGGAGGACAGGAAAAATATCTGGCAGTAACAGCTGCTCTTTTTTTTTTGCGGTAGTTTGGGTGCTGGAGGTGATTTCCTCGAATTCCAGGAGCACCAATTACTGTTTTATATGCTGTTGCATTGTTTTGGAATTTGGAAAAAAAAGTCAAAACAACAGCAGTTTTAAAAGGGACAAGAACAGACAAAGGAAGCACATGCTGAGGTCACTGCAGGAGAGAGACAGAGAAAGAAACTGACGCAGCAGTTACTGCCTTTGCTGTTTGAATTCATGTATCGCTGGACATTGGAGTGCATCTGGGAAAATTAGTAAACAGTTAAATTCACAACTGATCTTGGAGCACAGAATCAGATAAGTTCATTGTTTTAAGTGGCCGACAGAAAGTCTGCAGTAGTGAGTAGAGTAGGTTCTTTCTTGATTATATGTTTTTGTAATATGTCTCTTGATTAAACTTAAAATATAAGCCGTAACAATTAATCTAACCTAGGGCAGTGTTTTAAAGAGGTGTTAATTTCTGGGAATTTAAAGAGAGTTTAAGGGTTACTGCAGATTATATCTGCAATAAATGGTGTTGGTTGAAAATCTTATCAGATCGAATGGATCGGTAGGAGAGATAGTTAAAAGCAATGAGGAATTTGCAGTAGCAAGGGGATGTGATGGATGGCAGTTATAGGAAGGGGGGAAAGTCTCAGATACAGTCACATAGATGGGTTAACTCCAGGAAAGGTAAGAGAGGTGGGCACCTCATGCAGGTGTGTTCTGTGGCTATCCCCATTTCAAACAAGTATGCTATTTTAGAAAATGTAGGGTGTGATGATTCTCAGGGGAACATAGCATGAACAGTCACGTTTCTGGTATTGAGGCTGGCTCTAAAGCAACAAGGGGTACGTCGGGTTCCAAGAGATCAATTGTGTTAGGGAATTCTCTAGCCCGAGGTACAGGCAGACGTTTCTGTGGCCAGCAACCAAAAAGCAGAATGGCGTATTGTTTCCCTGGTGCCATGATCAAGGATATCTCAGAGAGGGTGCAGAATGTTCTCAAGGGGGAGAGGGGCCAGCAGGAGGTGGTTGTACACATTGAAACCAACAACATCGGAAGGGAAAAGGTTGATTCTGAAGGGTGATTACAGAGAGTAGACAGGAATTTAAAAAGAAGGTCCCCGAGAGTAGTAACATCTGGATTACTCCTGATGCTATGAGCTAGTGAGGGCAGGAATAGGAGGATAGAGCAGGTGAATGCATGGCTGAGGAGCTGGTGTATGGGAGAAGGATTCACATTTTTGGATCATTGGAATCTCTTTTGGGGTAAAAGTGACCTGTACAAGAAAAATGGATTGCACCTAAATTGGACTAATGTACTGGCAGGGTGATTTGCTCGAGTTACTCGGAATGATTTAAACTAGTAAGGCGGGGGGGGGTTTGGGGGGGGGAACCCAGGGAGATAATAAGGAAAGAGATCAATCTGAGACGGTACAGTTGAGAACAGAAGCGAGTCAAACAATCAGGGCAGGCAGGAACAAGGTAGGACTGATAAAATGAAACTGCATTTACTTCAATGCAAGGAGCCTAACGGGGAAGGCAGATGAACTCAGGGCATGGTTAGGAACATGGGACTGGGATATCATAGCAATTACAGAAACATGGCTCAGTTTTGGGCAGGATTGACAGCTTAATGTTCTAGGATACAAATGCTACAGCAAGGATATAAAGGGAGGTAAGAGAGGAGGGGGAGTGGCATTTTTGATAAGGGATAGCATTACAGCTGTGCTGAGGGAGAATATTCCCGGAAATACATCCAGGGAAGTTATTTGGGTGGAACTGAGAAATAAAAAAGGGGTGATCACCTTACTGGGATTGTATGATAGACCCTCCATTAGTCAGAGGGAAATTGAGAAACAAACTTGTAAGGAGATCTCAGCTACCTGTAAGAATAATAGGGTGGTTACGGTAGGGGATTTTAACTTTCCAAACATAGACTGGGACTGCCATAGTGTTAAGGGTTTACATGGAGAGGAATTTGTTAAGTGTATAAAAGAACATTTTTGAATTCAGTTTGTGGATGTACCTACTAGAGAAGGTGCAAAACTTGACCTACTCTTTGGAAATCAGGCAGGGCAGGTGACTGAGGTGTCAGTGGGGGAGCACTTTGGGGCCAGTGACCATAATTCCATTAGATTTAAAATCATGATGGAAAAGGATAGGCCAGATTTAAAAGTTGAAGTTCTAAATTGGAGAAAGGCCAATTTTGACAGTATTAGGCAAGAACATTCAAAAGCTGATTGGGGGCAGATGTTCGCAGGTAAAGGGATGGCTGAAAAATGGGAAACCTTTAGAACTGAGATAGTGAGAGTCCAGAGAAAGTATATTCCTGTTAGGGTGAAAGGAAAGGCTGGTATGTGTAGGGAATACTGGATGACTAAAGAAACTGAGGGTTTGGTTAAGAAAAAGAAGAAAGCATATGTCAGGTATAGACAGGATAGATCGACTGAATCCTTAGAAGAGTATAAAGGTAGTAAGAGTATACTTAAGAGGGAAATTAGGAGGGCAAAAAGGGGACATGAGATAGCTTTTGCAAATAGAATTATGGAGAATCCAAAAGGTTTTTACAAATACATGAAGGATAAAAGAATAACTAGGGAAAGAATAGGGCCCCTCAAAGATCAGCAAGGCGGCCTTTGTGCGGAGCCACAGAAAATGGGGGAGATCCCCAGAACCTGATCAGGTGTACACTAGAGCTCTGTGGGAGTGTAGAGAAGTGATTGCTGGGCCTCTTGCTGAGATATTTGTATCATCAATAGTCATGGATGAGGAGCCGTAAGACTGGAGGTTGGCTAACGTTGTGCCACTGTTTGAGAAGGGTGGTAAGGACAAGCTAGGGAACTATAGATCAGTGAGCCTGACGTTGGTGGTGGGCAGGTTGTTGGAGGGAATCCTGAGAGACAGGATGTACGTGTATTTGGAAAGGCAAGATGACCAGATGGGCCAATGGGCCAATGGGCTGAAAAGTGGCAGATGGAGTTTAATTCAGATAAATGCGAGGTGCTGCATTTTAGGAAAGCAAATCTTAGCAGGACTTATACACTTAATGGAAAGGTCCTAGGGAGTGTTGCTGAACAAAGAGACTTTGGAGTGCAGGTTCATAGCTCCTTGAAAGTGGAGTCGCAGGTAGAGAGGATAGTGAAGAAGGTGCTTGGTATGCTTTCCATTATTGGTCAGAGTATTGAGTACAGGAGTTGGGAGATCATGTTGTGGCTGTACAGGACATTGGTTAGGCCACTGTTGGAATATTGCACGCAATTCTGGTCTCCTTCCTATCGGAAAGATGTTGTGAAACTTGAAAGGGTTCAGAAAAGATTTACAAGGATGTTGCCAGGGTTGGAGGATCTGAGCTACAGGGAGAAGCTGAACAGGCTGGGGCTGTTTTCCCTGGAGCGTCGGAGGCTGAGGGGTGAACTTATAGAAGTTTTCAGAATTATGAAGCGCATGGAGAGGGTAAATAGACAAAGTCTTTTCCCTGGGGTCAGGGAGTCCAGAACTAGAGGACATATGTTTAGGGTGAGAGGGGAAAGACATAAAAGAGACCTAAAGGGAACTTTTTCACGCAGAGGGTGGTACGTGTATGGAATGAGCTGCCAGAGGAAGTGGTGGAGGCTGGTACAATTGCAACATTTAAAAGGCATTTGGATGGGTACATGAATAGGAAGGGTTTGGAGGGATATGGGCCCAGTGCAGGTGGGACTAGATTGGATTGAGATATCTGGTCGGCGTGGATGGGTTGAAGCGAAGGGTCTGTTTCCATGCTGTACATCTCTATGACTCTGTGACTCTATGACCTATTCTCTTATATATTTTCATGCTGAAGTTCAGTTTCTTTTAAAAGTGGAAAACCCTACTGGATTCATAAAATGGCGGAGGCTGATCGCAGGATTAAATTTCCAGACATTCCTGCATTGCATAGATATTCCAACCATTGCTGACAGAAAGGACTTGGACATGAACCATCTGTTGGCCCTTGGACTAGATGTCAGCTGACGTGATGCACAAAATGACCACTCAAGTTAAAGTCACAACTTAATTTTTATTAATATTTCAATCAATTATAGCATACATATATATTAGTAATTCTTAACCACTTTGTATGCTATTCAGTACACTGAATTCAGAACCAGACATGATGGACTGGCCAAGTTCACACCAACATGTTGTCGTCTTATCTGAGTTCCAAACTCAAGAGTGTCATCTTCGCAATGGTGGGTCACAAGATGTTGATGTCGATGTCTCCAATGTTTTTTTTAACATCTTTTTCTTCCAACCTCCCAGAAAGCTTGAAGACATATCTTTTGATCAGAACCTTCATGACTCTGAGATTCCAAGGGTCATGTAAACAGGAGAATCTGCTGTCATGGTTCCTATTATTTGTCTTTTTTTATATTTATATTTATAACTATAGAGATTGAATAATGTTTAACATCAGCCATTTGCTGTACCAGCAATCTGGTTTGACTTCCTTCTTTCACAGCAAACCGATGTGCTGTTTATGTAAAGTTAAAATGATTTCCCATCATGCATGTTCGGCTTCAAGTCATACATCTGCGTCCAGCCAGCCCCAGACAAAAGAAAATATCAAATCTATAAAATAAGCGTTAATGCTGCAACAATTACCTTACAATGAAAACTTCACTAGAGGAGGTAAAGCTACATTGGTAGCTTAATTACTTTCCAATTAATTCACTGAAATAGGCCCTCATGCCTTTGGCATAGCACTGAATCTAAGTTTGTTGCTTGTTGAAGTATACAATTGTGGAATTCCAAGTCAGTTGCTGTCTGGGGAAGAGATCTCCAAGTTATAGCAACTGAAAGGCGTGCTCTCTACATCTTTCTGTCTCTCTCAAAAGTCTCATTCCCAGAAAGAATCCCAGATTTCGACTGCCAAATCAGTGTAATTCTCCATGTATAAGAAATGTTGCTGCACATGTGATTGCCATCCTTCTACTGTTCAACTCCCGGTAGAAGAATTGATAAAGGTCAGCCAACTGACACACTCCCAATTAGATATTGACATACTGGACTCTAAGTCGTGTTAAATAATGCCAACATTTTTTTTTAAAGAAAGTCATAAGTTGTAACTTCTTTCTTTCCATTTCTTTTCCTTTTTATTCTGTATACCTGTGTATGAATGAAGCAGCAAAACAATTCCTCTGTGTTTTGAATTGTTAATAAACCCATCTTTGATTACATCTTAAAAGATTTTGCTGTGGGCTTATTTCCAGATTGAAACTAACAAATAAAACAGGATTTGGGGAACAGCTGTCAGTCTTATCTGAGTAAGAAAAAAAAAGGAAAAACATTACATCAAACAATACGTTGCTGTCTCATACTTAAAAGGGGAAACTTAAATTCATCTCAATCATAACTTAAATTCATCTCAATCCCCTCTTGTCCATGATAAATGCATAGATTTCAGTGAACACTATACTGTAAGTGATCTTGAAGAGAAATATGTAGCCGATATAAAGAGGTTGTTCCTCATGTGGAGAAATTAGCTTTGGTGAAACAGTCTGAAAGTGTTAATACTGAGGCCTATCATAAGCACCACTTACTATGATCAAGTCATGTGGATTTGTGGACAGAACAACTGAGGATCATGAAGGAGTGAGACATAATATTTGGAGCTCCTCAAGGTCTCTGATATCTACCATATTAATATAAGCTGTAATTAGTTGTGAATGTGCTCATATAGTATAGTGAGTGTGCAGGGCCATATCACAGCTCATATAGCACAGTGAGTGGGCAGGGCCATATAACATATAGCACTATAGCATAGTGAGTGGGCAGGGCCATATTATAGCCACAGAATCAGAGGTTTCCTGAATCATCTCCCACCGCAGGATCTGAACACAAAATGTAGCATGGCAACCCAGCCCACTGCTGAGGGAGTGCTCTAGTATCAGAGCTGCTGCAAACCAAAGTCCTCAGCCTATTCTACTTAATGGTAAAGGATCCCACAATACTGTTCAAGGCAGAATAGTGTCCTGGTCCATCTTCCTCTCTCAGTAAATATCATTGAAAGCAAATAAGCTGCTTGTTTAAAGAAATCTCAGGATTGAAATATCCCAGGCAGTGGGAGACAGGTTTGGATTCATTCAATCTGTTAAATGCAATGCTCCTTGAAGATCCTCAAGTCAATGCCAATGCAGGATTGAAGGTAAGTGGGGAACCCCTATGCAGCTGACTGAGAAATCATTAGAAAACTCAAATAGCAGCCAGGGTGAAACTACAAATTGAAAGCCTTTGCTGTTCTCTTATTTTCCGTTATAATTTCTCAACCTCAGCCCAAAAGGGACCATTATAATTTCCATTATAATTTCTCAACCTTAGCCCACAAAGGACCAAGTTTGTTTACTTTTGAAGTGGTTTCCTTGTGAAGTAGCTTGGAACATCCTGTGAACGTGGAAGTTGCTATGGAAATGCAAGTGCTTCTTTCTTTTAATTCATTGAGTAGACTTCTAGATGAATATGTAGAAGCAAGAGCCTGATTTATTTAAAAATTAGTTGACTATTTTATGAATGGAACTATCCATACTTAACCTGTGTGTTTAAAAGTGTCACCAGAATGACTTGCTGCAATGGAGTTGCCCATTTAGTCACTATAAATCTCCAACATTAATTTCAAACTGTGCTTATCAAAGTACATTTTCTTTGTTGATTGGTTTGCTTAGGTAGAGAGTGTATCTGTAATGTTTCTTGATTATTATAGAAGAACATTGGTGAATATTGTAATTTAGTACAGTGGTCAGGACCCTTCCTTGTATAATGCTAGACCATATAATTGCAGTCCATTAAGATGAATAGAGGAAAATCAAGATTTGAATTTGAGTTATAGAGAGAGGCTGGATAGGCTGGGACTTTTTTGCCTGCACCGTAGGAGACTGAAGGATGACCTTACAGAGGTCTATAAAATCATGAGAGGCATTGATAAGGTTGACAGCCAACAGCATTTCCCCATAGTAGGGGAGTCTAAAACTAGAGGGCATAGGTTTAAGATGAGAGGGGAGAGATACAAAAGGGTCCAGAGGGACAATTGTTTTCAAGGAGAGGGTGGTGAGTGTCTGGAATGGGCTGCCAGAGGTAGTGGTGGAAGTGAGTACAATTTCCTCAGTTAAGAAACGTTTAGACAGGTACATGGATGGGATAGGTATGGAGGGCTATGGACCAAATGCAGACAGATGGGACTAAATTAAATTGTGAAGATCAGGTAATATGGACACGTTGGGCCGAAGGACCTGTTCCCATGCTGTAGACCTCTATGACTACAACTAAGGTCTAGTGAGCGCACCAGCCTCCAGGTATATACAGAAACTGATTTAGAATTGGCCAATTGAAAATCAGACACTGAGTGCCTGTGATTCCTCAAATATCACTCCCTGCCTCTCAGCTTTGGTTGAATCCACCTGACTGTCTCACCATGTTTTTAATCTGAAGGCTGTTCTTAAACATTAACCTGTGATTATCCCAATGGCAGATGTGATTGTTTGTCACATAAAACATTGAAACAAATTGGCAATAAATGAAAAGCACTTGAATATTAAACCTGGCTTCACTGTGAATATTGTTTTAAATAGATGCTTCTGAAGCTTTGGAAACATGAATGTACACGAGTGGTGGCTGATCGCTTCATAAACTCTGAAGACTGTGAATGGTTTGATCAAACATTGATTCATGTTGCCACTGAAGAACTTGGGGAAGAAATCAAGAGTGTCATCAATGTGGAGAGTGAAGACCTCTTTGTAGATTTCTTGCGTGATCCACCTGAGGCCACAGGTCAGGACATTATTTGCATGCAGACTTTCACACAGATTGTAGCACACACTCAGAGTATTGAATATGGGTATCTAAATTTTGAGCTCATATGATAGACCACATTGATCAGTGATATTATGACCCTGATATTTGATTTTAACTTTTTAATTTTTTTAACTGTTTGCATTAAGACCACACATCTATCTGTTTGTCTTACTTTCCCCTCTTTAGGCCCTCCTTTGAACCTTTCAGTTTATGGGAAAGAGGATAGCTGTGAATAGTGCTGCCTATGCCATTTCAAGCTGCTCATGAGTAAACACACAATAAGACATTTGATTATCTCTTTTTCTCTTGTAGACATATGTTCTTGGCCTTCAACCAAATGATTTGCGAAAATTTACTGCTAGGGCATTGATATTTAATTCAATATCATGTCTTTCAGAGCCATATTCAAAATACTGATCCAGAGAAATTTAATTTTTTCTGAACCTGTTAAAATCCAAAACTTAAATCATTCTTCCTTCAGAGATTAACTACCTGCTGGTTTTTGAAAAGAATTTCTCTTTGATTTTACTCAAGCTGAAATGGAATGCTGTAAAAATTGTTTTGCATTTCATTTCGCATCTCACACATTCATTATGCTCTGAGAAGCTTCTAATTATAGAATGTCCTCAATTACACTGTTAGCATTCGTTATGCTCAGCTGGTTGAGTTGCTTTTAAATTCTCGTATTCAAATTTGAGGGGAGGAATATCTGACCTTTCTGTTTCCTTGAGAATGCCCAGTGTCCATTTGCTATGTTTTGTGTTAGAATACAGAATAGTTTGTTCTTTCTCTTACTATTTCCAGGAGAGGAACCAGGAGATACCGAATACGAGATGCCCAAAGTGTATGAGGCCATCGAATCGTTAGATATGTCGAAAGAGAGATTGAACCTGTTCATGTTCCTTTACAACGAGACTGTTCGTGGGGGGCACTTAGATTTAGTCTTCTTTGAAGATGCTATAATTCACCTTGCCAAGGTGGAGTAGAATTTATTTACGTGGTGAACATAATTCAACCCTTATGAAACTTGAGAATTCTGATCTTTTGTTATAAATCTGAGCTTGGATTAATATTTGTTCATAGTGAATTGGCAAAACTATTGGGAATTTTGGGAGTAAAGAACTTGGGTTGGATGGAATATTGTTTTCCGGTGTTAGCCTTGCTTCACTTGACAGTGAAGTAGTAGACTTTGGACTAAAATCTTAACCCAAAGACTAGAATACATAAGCTAGTGTTCTGACCAGATCCTGGGTGAGGTTCCTCGAGTTATTACAGTTCCAAATGGGATACCTCAAATTACCAAGTTCTCAGGTGAGGAGGGGTGATTGCACCCCTTCTTTATTCACTGCCTACCTCAGTTAGTTGCGACAAAATTAATTTACAAAGGATGCTCTTCCTTATCTTTTGCTGACTCCAAACTTATGTTCTGAAAGGAGCCAATTTAACCAGGCTGTCCTGAGTTAATAAAAATAGGAATTATTTGTTACTAAATGTGAGGAAAAGAAAATTAATGCAACAAATACACAGATTAGAAATGAGAAGTGATCCAAGAAAAGATAAAATTTAAAAGATATGCAATTCACTCTCTGAGACATTAGTGAAGAGTAGATAGTGGAACATTTATAGTTGTGCAGGTGATTCAGGATTTTAGTTGAAATACTTTGGAACTGTTTCCTGTTAGCAGCACTCAGTGAGGGAAGGGGGTGTCCATGTAACCAGAAGATTCTCCTCATACATTGTTCTTAAAGCCCTGTCATGCCAGGTTTTCCTTGCCTCTGAATAACCTTCTTCTGTTTCCTTTTTACTCATTGATTTCCTGTGTAAGTGGTTGATCCTAAATTTAAAAAAAAAGAAGTTTGACCTTATCTTTGATGGAGTCCAGGCTTCAACTCTAACCTGGAGCCTTTCACTGTTTTCCAAAACAAGAGAGGACTAGATTGTACTCTTCTGGAGGCTGATATACCTCATCTCGTGGGACCACCATTCTTGAATCAAACTATTTGTGGGCGAGGGAAGAGGGAAGTCCATCTTATGGAGTCCAAATCCCATTTTTGCACTTATATAGCTGATACTGTCAGAAGTAGGCTGAGGCCTACCAAGAATTCCTGGTTATACGATCCAATATTCTTTATTCAATTATTGACCTCAGTCAGTTCTCCTTTTAACTTTATTTTTCTCCAAGCTTTATTTTGTTGAATCTCTTCTGTCTCTTCCTGTTCTTGCTTCTTCATTCTTTCAGCGCAACTTTGAATAGAATAAGTTACATGTGTACATTATCACTTATGTATAGAAACATGCAACGCAGAGCAGTTGATAAATCCTGACCTTAAAAAATAGAGTTATTGGGATATGGGGTGGTGTGGCAACCAACTATTTGCTTAAAGTGATAGGCTTTAAGGAGGGTCTTAAAGGAGCTAAGAGAAATTAAACAGAAGGGTTTAAGAAGGCTATTGCAGAATGTACAGCTGATGTTGCTAAGGGGACAATCAAAAACATTCAGCCAAAAGGAGAGAATGCATCTCAATCATTTTTCTAAAAATATCTCAGGGGAGAGAGTGTACGGTAACTGAAACGTCGATTTTACTGCTCCTCGGATGCTGCCTGAACTGCTGTGCTTTTCCAGCAACATTATAATCTAGACTCCGGTTTCCAGCATCTGCAGTCCTTGTTTTTACCTGTACGGTAAAAAATAAAACTTTGCCACCACTATTAAAATTGAGATTGCTCATAATCCACACAGTGAAAACTGAATTCATTTGATGATGTGACATGATTGTATTTAAAATTTTTTAAATTTTGTGATTGATTTTTAATTATCATTACAACATCCTTGTCTGTAATTCTGTATTTATTTTAATGATAAGATTTTCATTTTAACCTTCGTCTTGGGATTCACTTATAGATATCGCGTATCATCAGAACTCCTCGAGGTAATGCTTTACTTGTTGGTGTAGGTGGGTCAGGCAAACAGAGCTTGACAAGACTCACTTCATTTATTGCTGGCTACCAGACATTCCAAGTCACTCTCTCAAGGTAAATCCACAACTGAAATATTACTGTTTCTTTGTATGAACAGCATTTCAAAGAATAATAGCAACTGTATATCTGATCAGCTAATATTGCATGGATGAACTACCTAATGCATATCTCTAGTTTTGGATTAAAATTTTAGAATCTTAACAGGGGCCTGAATGACATGGGCCATATCCATTTCCATAACAATCTTGAATTTAACTGTCTGCAAAGAATCCCCCACTGATGGTTCGACCACTTGTGCAACTTCATTGCCTAAAATTAAGCCCTGCCTTTTCTATCTACTGGCTTAAAAAAGCTCTCCCAAATGTATTTTAAAAATTTTGTGCTCTCTAAACCTTTCACATTGTGTCTACTGTCTTTAATGTTGGGGAAATCCCCTGCTATTACTGGCCTGTTACTTTTACAGGGGAGGTGATGGCCTAGTGGTAGTATCACTATACTACTGATGAAGAGACCCCAGTAATGTTCGGGGGACCCAGGTTCAAATCCTGCCTCAGCAGCTAGTGGAATTTGAATTCAATAAAAATCTAGAATTAAGAATATAAAGATGTTGGTTGTCAGAAAATCTGGTTCACAAATGTTCCCTTTAGGGAAGGAAACTACTATCCTTACCTGGTTTGGCCTACGTGTGACTCCAGACCCACAGCAATGTGGTTGACTCTTAACCTCTGGGCAATAAATGCAGACCCAGCCAACAATGCCCTCATCGCATGAGTGAATTAAAAAAAACACAGTTCTGAAATTTGCCTACATAGCTGCTCTTCTATTTCTCTCTGTTTTGGGGCATAAAGAACATTTCCAGCAATATGATTGTTCCTTTTCAGTTTTTAAGTATTATTCTTATGACTTCCTTTAAGGGGCCTTCCAAGATATCACCCCTCCCTCCTACTGTAATTGTTTCTCTAATCAATATTGCAACACCTCCTCCTCTTTTACCTCCTTGCATCCTGGAATAATGAGCTGTCAGTCCTTCCCCTCTCTCAACCATGTCTCAGTAACAGCAATAACATCATATCAAAGTGGAATTAGAAAGTGCAGAAACGATTTTAGATTAGATTAGATTAGATTACTTACAGTGTGGAAACAGGCCCTTCGGCCCAACAAGTCCACACCGACCCGCCGAAGCACAACCCACCCATACCCCTACATTTACCCCTTTACCTAACATACGGTCAATTTCCTTTTGGTCTACAGCTCACAGTTTGTGTGGTATTTGTATCTCTTAAGTGAATCCAAGTTCAAAAATAAAATAAAGCAGACTGTCATAAAGTGACCTCCTGTTTCAGAAACATCCTTGTGTGTGCAATAACTTTGTCATTTTTAAATCCTTGAGCAATGTTCTTAGCTGCACTCTGTACTTGGAAATGTGTCCTTACTAAAGTGCAAACTGTTAAATAAGCCACACTGAATAATTAAGGTAATAACATTGTACTGGGGTGAGAAGGTTAATCCATATTGCAGCAGATTTATTTTTATGTAGTTTATATTGTAATTAATTGAAAGTACTGAAACACAACAGAAAAGATGCTAGAGCTATCTATAAGTAACTTTATTTGTATATGCTTAGGTCATACAGTGCATCAAACCTGCTGGAGGATTTGAAGTTTCTGTACAGGACAGCTGGACAGGAGGGAAGTGGAGTGACATTTATTTTTACAGACAATGATATCAAGGACGAGGCTTTTCTGGAATACCTAAACAATGTTCTCTCTTCTGGAGAGGTAAGCTGCATCCAATATATTTTCAGACCAACATTAGTATTTTCTCTCCTTTCGAAATATGCTAAGTTTTATTCCTGTCCTTGCTCGTGAATGTCAGAGTACACCATTCTATGGAGACTTCACAGAGACAGAGACAGGTTTGGAAACCATCAATCCCAGCAAAGCCAGGTAAAACAAATTGTATTATGGTTCGAGCTAGGCACAGAACAGGTCTTGGTAAACAGAGCTGTTATTACATTATGTACAGAGTAGGAAGAGACCCCTGCATGGTGTTTGGAGTGAATCTGTCATCACTTCCTGTGATGTCATCACCTCCCTGCAAGTATTCATTTTATCTGTTAATGTTTCCCCTTTTACATCATTAATATGCCTACATTTTACTCATCATTACCATATCTAATTTCTACTCATTGTTCTGTGTCCCATTTCCTCACCACCAAGTCTGTTGAGGGTAAGGCTTCAGTGTCAACCTTGTTCTCAGCCCCCGTGGAGAATGGGCACGAATGGTGTTGGGTGTATGCTTCTTTCTTAGAAGCTAAGATGAACATTTGTTGTACCTTTCTCTTTGGGGAAGTTTGCCATAATAGAATGCTGCTCTTGCTGGTGGCATTGACCATTTGTTGTGTTCTCCCGATTGTTGTTTGGCTAAATCTGGGAGGGCTTCTTCCTGTGAATTGATTATCGCTTGGCCACAGTGTAAGAGGTGGTTGAGGGCCACCTTCCAACAATCCATTTGGTGCGTTGTATGCCATTTTGTCAGTAGAGTTAATCTTTGGAGCACCCAATGTTTTGGAATTTTTCAGTGTCATTGGGGCTGCTTCTGGCACATCCTCTTGTGTATTCATTGGTGAACTGATTCCTGGGATGACACAACTGATGTATGAAGAGACTGGATTGGTTCAGATTCTATTTACTGGAATTTAGAAGAATGAGGGAGAACCTCACAGAAACCTAGAAAATTCGAACAAAATGAGACAGGGTAAATACAGGAAGGATGTTTCCAACGACTGGGGATCCCAGAACCACAGGTCACAGTTTAAGGATATGTGGTTGGCCATTTAGGACTGAGATGAGGAGAAATTTCTTCACCCAGAGATTGGTGAGCCTGTGGAATTCTCTGCCTCAGAAAGTAGTTCTCTCAAAAACATTGAATGTTTTCAAGGAGGAATTAGTTATAGATCTTGGGACTAAAGGGATCAAAAAGTATGAGGTGAAAGCAGGATCAGGGTACTGAGAATGATGATCAGCCATGATCATAATGAATGTGGAGCAGGCTCAAAGGGCTGAATGGTCTACTTCTGTTCTGAATTTCTATGTTTCCTTTTTATTGTGAACTGGCAGGGGTTCTTCTCTTAATGATAATACTTTACCTCAATCTCCATCTGTGCTGGTCTGAGCTCGATCTCTGAGTAATCCTTTCAGTGTTCTTCCCTGAAGAAGTGGTCTGCAGGAGTTCTCTTACCTTTTGTTTTTTCCCTCAGTGATACAGATCCTTGTTGTTTGAAAGCAGTTCATCTTGTGTTTCTCCTCAGAGCTCAGACATTGCTGACAGTCCAGTTTGTTCCTTGCTTTCCCTTGGCTCTGGCACCCGATTTCCTTGTTTCGGTGACAAAAACAGTGCAGTTGTATGCTCCCCTTGGCACTTCCTTATCGGTTGTTTGTATTCAGGCAGAGTTGTGACATGAAGGGATGTTCTTGATATTATTGGGAACTCTGGAAAGCCCTGTGTTTGGGTTGTGCAACTTCTGTGGTTTCTTGGAGATTGTCCTACTCCATTGTCCCTTAAAGAGCAGTGCGACGTCTGGAGTCTCCTGTTCTGGTTGGTGCTGTGATTAATGATGCCTCAGTCTGCATTTTGATCTCACTGATCCCTGATAGGGGCTCTCACAGTGGCCTGGATCGGTGGGGGTGGGGGCTTATTGGTTTTGTTTGCTTTGGTTTCTTTGCATCTTGTAAGTAAATAAGCTGTTAGGCCACACAAGCCTTTCTGATCAACAATGGTTCAGAACGATGTAGAGGATGTGGGAAATTTCTCATTGCTGCGTTGGAGTCTAAAGCCTCACTGAAGTGGGCATTGGAAGCATATGTGGAGGAGTAGAAAAGCTCTGGTCTCAGTCACTGCACAACATGTGAACGGTGGAGAGCCGAGAAGGGAAGAAAGTGGAGCAGCAGCGAGGTATGCAGCGATGGAGCAGCAGTTTCTGGGGGTAGTTCTGGGGGAACAGGAGAAATACATCCCAAGGGAGAAGAAGCATGCTAAGGGGAGAATGAGGCATTCATGGCTGACAAGGGAGGACAGGGACAGCACAACAGTGAAAGAAAGAACATACAATGTGGTAAAGATTAGTAGGAAACTAGAGAATTGGGAAGCCTTAGGAAATTCGGCCTGTCCATAAGGACTCTTTTACAGATACACCATTGAAAGCATACTGTCCAGGTACATCTGAAGAAAAAGCAGTGCTTTGAAAGCTAGTATTTCCAAATAAACCTGTTGGACCATAACCTGGTGTTGTGTGATTTTTAACTTTGATATCTTGACATCTGTCAGGTGTTAAGCTCACTAGCATGAGGTTTCCTTCTTTCTGCCTCTCTCACTTTTTGAATCCAGAGATTCTTTTGAGATTCTGCTTCTTAATTTGGTGCCTGACTTCTTGTACTAACAATACAGAATCTCTTTCCTTGATCTCCCCATATTATTGGTACCTACATCCATACTGACATACCTGTACCCTCCCACTCTATGTTCTTCTCCATCCTTAAGCAGCTCTCCAATCACAATGGCTTCTGGACTTTCACTCTTTGCTGTACAGAACAGTATGAAATTCCCCTCATAAAATTTTCCCCGTCAACTACAAAATTCCTTTTTGGTGCTCCACCATGGAGTGGCGCCCTGGTCAGTTATGTCACTCAAATTGTTATCCAAACAAGTTGAAATAAACCTCTTAAACCTGTTGCACAATTGTAAAGATTGGTGGTCCTGCCCTTTTGGTCCCCTGACTTGCCTCACTTGTAGTCACACCTCTTCTTCCTGAACAGTGAGGAAATGAGGAGACGCTGTCCTCAGGTTTGTGACTGCGTCCCGAGAAAAAAGTGTGTGTGTAATTTTCCCTTCTCTGAGGTGTCGCAGTCTGTCACTTGGTCTCTGGCTCAGAAACACTGAGTCGAAGTGACTCGCTGCAAATACTTATTGCGAGCAGGTTTGTCCTGAATGCCACTGTCCCACATTTCACAATTCAAGCACGTCTTCTGCACTACCATCTTAAAGTGTTTTAATTAATTCCTTAATTATTTTATTCAATTATTTATTTTATATTCACAAATATCATAGTAAACTTACCACCAGTTCCATTACCACCATTAAGATGGCAGCGGAGTAAGCAGTGCAGTGTCCTGGCTCCTAAGGCCAGGAATCCAGGACTTGTCCTCTCTATCCAATGTTCCTTTTTACCCCTTCTTTTTTCCCTTTCCCCCTTTTTCCTTTTTTTTAACTTACTTTATTGTGGAGAGCTCAGATGGTATTGGCAGCAGGGGTGAGATGTGTAGCAAGTTGGAGGGAGGTGAGATTGGGCCTAGTGCCCAGTGCGAGACCCAGCAGCATCAGTGGTGCCTACTTCAGCGTGGCAGGCCTCGTGTCGAATGTGGGCCCAGTTCTGAACTCAGCAGCTTCAGCTGCATTGCCGAGATCAGCCCAGAGTGGACTCATGGCGGTTGTTGGGGAGAATACACCATCAGATTGCCTAGAGTGGGGCTAGGGAGGGTAGCACTATTGCTACAGCAGACATTACCAGTTCCAGTCCCCAAACAGTTAATCACAGCCATGGGGGAGAACCTAGCAACTGCAGGGCTACCTGTCTGAAGTAACATTCCTCGCTGATTAGATCATGTCAGCCAGTATCAGACTGCCCCATTGAGAACTCATGACTAATAAAGGAACCGGTAACTGTCGAATGGTGTGAATTGCGCTATCGGAGTACATGATTGTTAAAGCATCTGTTAATGTACCTACTAGAACGAATTCCCATCAAAACCCATGATAAATAATAATGATTGTTAATTCGCTTGCGGAAAACCATTGACTCTGTTACGGAAAACACCTAGCCTGTCAGACACATAGTAATGAGATCGATACTCTGAACAATGGACGATTGATTGCAGGGTCAGAACTGCTGACCCCAGGATGGCTGTACCATTGTCCGGCACAGCGGGAGCTGGACAGGCACCTCGATGCGGCCAATAGAGGCGCAGGCCCCCTCGCTCTCAGGTGTACTGACCAATGAGGGGACGAGCGAGGGAGAACTGACCGGGAACTCCTGGCAGCGCGAAGTATAATTGAGCCAAGTCCGAAGGGGAAAGCAGAACGCCTTCTCCAACGAATTGCATGCTGTAGAATTCGTTGTATAGTTTGCCAGTTTTGATTCTGTAAAATAAACGGTGCTCTGCTCCAAACTAAAGAAGCTGGTGCAGTCTCTCCTTCCAAAGAACTCGCAAAGACTGGAACCCTGAGGTTCCGGCCTAACATCTGGTGAGCCTGACGCGGGAAGGGAAAGAGACCACGGCAAGTTGGCCACGTTGGCGGATCAGGGGGCAGACAACCTTCGGCCGAAACCTTCTAAGGTGAGGAAGCGCCTGTTAAACCTAAGGCTTCCAGTAGTTAAATTTCTTTAGTTAGTTTCTTGTCTGCTCTCTGACCCTCACCAACCCAAAAAACCGATCAGTTTGGCAGCAGCATCGCAGAATCCTGACTGGTAAGCTACCACTAACCTTTTAACTAGTACCGGTTCGATTTCGCGTTGCTTTCGGAGCTGAGCGCGCCCCTGTTGTTTAATTCGCGTGGCTTTCGGAGCCGAGCGCGCCCCTTGTTGCCTGTTTAATTCGCGTGGCTTTCGGAGCCGAGCGCGCCCCGCGATTCGGAGCCGAGCGCGCCCCTTGTTGTCTGTTTAATTCGCGTGGCTTACGGAGCCGAGCGCGTCCCTGAGATTAACTATTGCAGCGCTGACCGTACTTGACTGCTTGGATCCACGTTACAAAACACTTAAGACCGACGAATCTTGCTATACACACTTGCTGCTAGCATCTACCAAACCCCGGGGGGACAGAGGTCGGATCTCATCTTCTGAACAGGGTTATCCGCACAGACGTCTGCCTTAGACCGGTTGTTAAGAGCAGAGATCTGCCACGCGAAGGTCAGGCTTTGAAAGACGCTCTGTTTTTTACCACGGTTCCCATCAGGGGAGATCCGACATGGGGGACCTGATCTCGGACCGCCGAGGCTGTAATGCCTCGGAGCATGTTACTAAGACAGAGGGCAGGGGACTGCGACAGGCTGAGACGGGGATGCAGAGACACCGACAGTATGCGTGGCTTGGCATGTATGCGGGTGACAACCAGTGTGGGGCTGGCCCAGTGAGAGAGAAAGAGTGAGTGCTGTGACTTTGACGGACGTGGCGAACGGGAGTGTTGCAGGAACACTTACTCCCAGGTCTGGACCTGCTAGACCACGTTGGCAGCGAGGCATCGGGGTGCAGCGGGCCTGCACCGGCAGCCTCTGAGAGAGAGAGAGCGTGGAAAGCTGTCCAGCAAACAGGAGCAGATTTGCAGCTCTGTGAGTTTGTGAGTTTTGTTCCCTGGATTTAACGGGCTGGGATTTATCTCTGTGGACTCACATTGATTTTTAGGGTTAATGACTTCTGTCCTCCCAACATTGTGTACTGCCCCACTATCATTTTTAATTACTCTTTACTTGAAAAGGTAGAGATGGGTACAGAAAGGTGACAGAGTAAGGGATGGTGGAGCATTTAATTGTCGGTTGTGCCGTCCTAAGACGGTAAATCCCGGGGTGTCCCGGGGTCAGCTTGGTTCTGGCGGGTCAACTTACTTTTGGCGTGTTTGCTCAGTTTTGGCACGAATGCTCAGTTTGGGCGGGATCCGTTTAGTTTTGGCGCGAATGCTCACTCTTGGCGGGATTGCTCGCTCTGGGAGGGGCTACTCGTTTTCAGGGGTCTGCGACCCTAACAGATCGACCACTAAGCCACCACTACATCGGAGGGACACGTAGGCGCGATTGTCCTGGTCCAGGGGATAATCCGATGGGAAGGTCTTCTTAAATTATCATGATGATGACATGAATCATGCTTCTAACTACATCTTATTCGACAGGTTGTACCCTCTTTTTTTTACTTTTGAATAGAAAATACCGAACAACAACATGCGCAGTGCAGCATTACCATACGGTGGCACAGTGGCCACTACTACTCGCCCCTTTTAAAGTGGTTTTCATGCGACCGCTGTTTGCCCGGCATTATCGAAGCCGGCATTAGGCTCTGACATCCCCCAGCCCACTTATTTTTGCCTATTCCTCCTTTTTTCCTGGTGGCTGCAGATCTCAGGTCTCCAACCGGGACCTGCGACTCAGCAGACAGTAAAGGGTTTGGCCTAGCTCATTCATCTTTTTTCCTCGCGACCAGTCACTCATTTTTTGTCCGCCGACATGGCTGCTTCAGCCATTTTTTCCACTCTCATGCTCACGGATTCTTTAATGACGAGATGGGGGCACTCATCCATCTTTCCGCCTATGTCCTCTAATTTTTTTTTACTGACCTATCTTACACACCCATTTCATCCTTTCTCTCAGATCCACAGATTTTCCCTTACGCTAAAGTGTTATGCGCGCTCATTCATCTTTTCATTACAATCACATGCGCACTCTTTCGTCTTTTAAGATCATGTTACACATCCATAAATATCACAGTCAAAAAGGGGGGTGCAAGCTCTAGCTGACAACACTCACACATCCACTCACTAACAATCAGATGATTTCGAGCTAGAACAGTGTTAACCTCTCTGCTAGCTGAGCAGCCCCTTGTGGCTCTCACTCTCTGTTTCACACAGATACGCAGCACCTGCGCACTCTCTTTTGGCTATGACACACGGCCCTTCACACACACAGATTCTTGCATACACAAGGATTATACTTGCACCTCTCGTTCTGTATCTCATTCAGGGGGACAAGTTCCCTCAGGCAAACAGTCCAATTTCGTCCCACCGCAAATCTCCTAATTGCCCAGAGTTTTACATTACTCACCAGGGTCCCCGTGACAAAGGCCCCCTCTCCATAATCATCATCATCCCTTATACTGAACGGGCTGAAAACACATGGGGCAACGCATGTGAGAGTTGCCCAAGGCAGTAAGTCCGTTCACAACCGCTGGTGGGCCCCTGACTGCGGTAACATATGGAAAACTTGGGTGCAGGGTCTGAAGGGAGGATGACAATAACTGGCACCATTTCCCCCATTGCCCCAGGTCAGGGAGGCCAAACGTTGCCCTGAATTCAATTCAGGAGACTGAGCCCGACAAGCACGTGGGAAATGAGGGGGCGTAACAGAGCCCTGCTTTGCCCTACGTCTCTGCGTAGCGATAGGGTCGTTGTCCGTCAACACCGAACGAGGTCTGTTCTGTGATATCTTTGCTGGTATTTTGGGAATGCTTTTGGCTCTCTAACTTCTTCACTGACCCTTGTCCTGAGTGATCCACCTTGTTCACCGTGGATTCCGCTGCGAGCAGGCGGGTAGTCGTAAAAGTAAGATTGTGCCCGTGGTTGATGTTTTACGTGCATTTTCTCTAAATTTGTCTTCAACCTTTGCCCTGGGGAACCCACCTAGGGTAATGAGTTCGAATCCCCTCTTGACATCACCTCCCAGCTGGATGAGGGGGAGATTATTGCGGGTCGTGAGGAAGGGTATAGCCCGCTAAAGGGGGCCGTTGCTACTAGGCCAACCGTCCAAGCGCCTCTCCTCGCCACTAGTGTGGGGGAGGAGAATTAGGTCCCCTGGTCACGTAGCGACTTTTGAGAGAGAAACCTGCCATGAGATAATTTAGGACCACGGACAGACGAGACGGCCTCGTTTGACCTTTTCTGAAATCTTATACGGCGGTCCCCACCAGATAGCTTCCCCACCACCCTCTCCCTGGATGCATGGGGGACCCTCAGGCTAAAACACGGGCAGGACGTACATGAATATCTGGGAAGAGCAGGGAACAATTCGCCTGAAGAGGAGCTTCAGCAATACGCAGGTGCCTTTTTTGCTGATGTTACCCATGCTTTCTGAGTTGCCTTTGTGTTTTTAAATTACCTCTCAACAATATTTACGAACAGCTCGGGGTTCTCCCCTACGTGCGAGTTATGCTGTGCACCCTGGGAAATTAGGGGGCCCCCTGTGCCATGTTTTTCGTAACCACACAGTGGAAATTTAGCTGCTCTATTGTCCTGTTGCCACGGGTCACCCATACTGCAACAGAGCCGACCCTGTATGTTCGTGATCTCACACCCGACAACTTTCTGGTTTGTCATTTACATAGTGTACACGCTGCAGTTGTTACAGTTCCTGCGCGATGCGTGGTGCATTCACCCATGTCCAGCTCATCTGAACTGATTACCTACTTTATATTCCTCCTGTTTTTTCGGTTTGCCTCCTAAGGAAGTAACCTGCGCATACGACAATCTGTTTTAATCACCTGTGGTGACAGTGGACATAGTTTGCCTTCCCCTATACGGTGTACTATTTCTCCCCTTTTAACTGTTGCCAATCCTTTGACCCCCTCTAGGGGGTCACCCTATTTTTTCGGTAGAGCTCTTGGCCGGATATTTTTACTTTTCAACATTTGGTTATTTCATGTGCATGACGACGTTTTTGCGCCTGCAGCTGCTAGTGCAGATGCACGACAAGCTATAACCGAGACTCGTACTATCTTGCATTTTCATCATTGTCCCGGAATTTATCTGCCCTGTATAGTGCTATTTCCCAATTGGCTGCAGCCTTTCCTACTGAATGTCTTCCACAGCCTGCGCACGTTTGCTTTTTACCTTTTTCTGATTAAGAAATGCTGCTACTTGGTATCTTTTCCGCAGTTACCTCTCCCAATACTGAATCAGTGGGGTGGTTGCAATTTTTTCGCTTTTTTCTGACTCTTTAACAGTAAGACGAACAATTCCCCTACAGGATGATCTATTTCCCCCTGTTTCAATTGCCTTTTGTGGCAGCCAGTGGTCAGGGACCTTTTTTCCCTCTGATTGGAGTTCACAAATTGCTCTGGCCTCCTTTGTATAAGGTACTATTTCTTCCTTTTAGACGGAACCACTCCTTCTACCTCACACTGGGATCACTCTATTTTTTTTAGGTGACAACTTCGTACAGGTCCATGGGCTGTGAGAAAGGTTAGGGGTTAGGCCTACCTTCACTTTTTTTCTCTCTCTCATTGTCTTGATTGATATCTGGTTTCTCCAGTTCTGTTGCACAACTGGGTGGGGGGCAATCTTAGTGAATGCATTGGACATTTCGCACTGGCCCCCTCTTCCTTTTACTAGATGAGACTTCACATCCAGAAGTACTGGCATGGTGATGTCCGTTGAGTCTAATAGCAAGGAGCTTTTCCAGATCAGCTCACCCAATGGCTCCGCCTTCACAGGAATGTGCTAATGGCGGTTGTTAAATACAATGCTTTTATTTCCCATACTGGTAGGATGTTTTCTGGCTCACCTCACCAAATGTCACCCTGGGGATGGCAGGACACCTTTCACCACATTTCTGCAGCCCCATCTCCCTGGTTTAAATGTAATGTGGTATCATTACTTTTCAACCGAACCCCCCATACGCTGGGCTCTGCACTCCTCAACAGATGCCTGCGCCGCCACCAACTCCGAATACACGACAGCCTGCGTGTGATCTCCTACAAACGTGCAGGGACATATGGAATACATGCTGTGGGGTGACTTCCATTCATGAACCGTGGAGCCGGTTTTCCGTGCGGCCAGTTGCATTAAGTGACTCACGCCTCCCGATGGGAAGCCAGGCGAGTGGGGATCTGGCGGTTATTCTCTCCAATGATGCACTACCACCTCTGAATGGGCTACGGGTGCAGGCGTACTAAATACTATCTCTCCGGTGCATGTCAGCGGTCTCAATGGCTTTCTTTCGAGTTCATCCGATCGCGTCGCCCACGGTGGTGCGCTATGGTTCTGCTCTTGATGCTACTCAGTACTAACTTTTCTCAGGAACGAGCACTCCCACACCCGCCTACCAGGCGGTGGTGCTACACCGGCTGCCCGCTACATCCCCTCAGGGCCACGTTCCCCTAGATCCCCATACACCACGGGCTGCATCACTGCGGACGCCGCACAATACAGTCTACGATTTTCCGCTGTGACCCTGCATGTTCCCCATTCTACCCCCTGGTGTGAGTCTGGCATCTGGCGGGGCCCCGATCATAACATCCGTCGCGTTGCCCTGCAGCCATACCCCACTGACCCTTCCTACGTCCACCGTTTACACAGCTGCTGCCTGGGGTGGGGGGAGGGGGGAGTTACTTCACGCACTCGCGGTTGCTTCTGTGTACACTCCTCGAGTCGGCTTAACCTTGGCGGTTTCAACGATTTTTGCATCCTGCTCACCACTGCCAGTCAGACGCTCTCTCTAACGGCAAGGGGGACTATTGTTGTACTAATTCTAAAACAGTGCTCTTGCCTTGACTAATGTACACACATTGGCGACTACCTTTAATGCTCCTCTGTTCCGGACAGATAGCAGGGTTCTATCTGTATGTGTTTACTCCTACTCCCCCTACCCCGTACTAACCCTGGGGTGGGTCGGTGTGCTGTCCAGGTACCCCTTCCATCATTGGCAACGTGCACACTAGCACTGTCCGCTACATGCCAGCATCAGGGAACACTGTGTGCCCCGGCGACTCGCCTAACCATCATAGCGCACGGCCTCTATCAACGGATTCGCCTAACGACCACGAGGAACAGCCACTGGCCACCACCCTTCGCTGTAAGGATTGATGACTGGTTAGCCAAGGACGGGTGGGCCTCCTTGGATGAGAGGCTACCTAAAGCAGGCACAGTCAAACTGTGGGGCCCTACGTTCGAGTCGTACTCAACGCTCGCACCAATGTCTGCGACTCATGATGGTTCTATGAGACATTCTTCTCTGCACCAGACCCGGGCCACAGTACACCTGTTCGCTGCGCTTTGATTACTGCCGAGAACAAGACCGCTGCTAGTGTCCCATTTCGTATCCCTCACAAATTTACACTTGGGTGTTCCGTGGACTGCAGACCTAAGCCCCCAGCCGATTTATTGCTCTTCTTTCTCCCCTCTACAACTCTTCCGCCCGTTACTATACTAATCTGTGATACCTTCATACCTTCACCACTTCCCCAACCTCTGTCTGTCGTTTTACCATAATTGATTAATTTGTCCTTTTGTTACCTTTGCAGAGGAGCCCTCCCGGAGCTGGACCTTACTTTAGATTTGCATGTTTTTGTTTAAATTCTCTGTATGTACCTTGTTACGCGGGCGTCGCGATGGGGGGTGTGTGGCCTCTAAAAGAGGCCAAGGGAGGGAATGTTGGGGAGAATACACCATCAGATTGCCTAGAGTGGGGCTAGGGAGGGTAGCACTATTGCTACAGCAGACATTACCAGTTCCAGTCCCCAAACAGTTAATCACAGCCATGGGGGAGAACCTAGCAACTGCAGGGCTACCTGTCTGAAGTAACATTCCTCGCTGATTAGATCATGTCAGCCAGTATCAGACTGCCCCATTGAGAACTCATGACTAATAAAGGAACCGGTAACTGTCGAACGGTGTGAATTGCGCTATCGGAGTACATGATTGTTAAAGCATCTGTTAATGTACCTACTAGAACGAATTCCCATCGAAACCCATGATAAATAATAATGATTGTTAATTCGCTTGCGGAAAACCATTGACTCTGTTACGGAAAACACCTAGCCTGTCAGACACATAGTAATGAGATCGATACTCTGAACAATGGACTATTGATTGCAGGGTCGGAACTGCCGACCCCAGGATGGCTGTACCATTGTCCGGCACAGCGGGAACTGGACAGGCACCTCGATGCGGCCAATAGAGGCGCAGGCCCCCTCGCTCTCAGGTGTACTGACCAATGAGGGGACGAGCGAGGGAGAACTGACCGGGAACTCCTGGCAGCGCGAAGTATAATTGAGCCAAGTCCGAAGGGGAAAGCAGAACGCCTTCTCCAACGAATTGCATGCTGTAGAATTCGTTGTATAGTTTGCCAGTTTTGATTCTGTAAAATAAACGGTGCTCTGCTCCAAACTAAAGAAGCTGGTGCAGTCTCTCCTTCCAAAGAACTCGCAAAGACTGGAATCCCGAGGTTCTGGCCTAACACGGTGGATGTGGGTGGAGGCAAAATGGCGCTGAAGAATGGTGACACAATTCCAATGTCAGCGACATGATGAAGGGACTCAAGCTGGCCCACTGCTTTGTGTTAGTGTTGGACTCAGCATAGGGGTGGAAGAGCCTAGATCCAAGCCAAAAACTAAGCACCTAACAAGAAGGACTAGAACGTTGAACTTTTCACTTAATTTTTTAGTGTTTTACCTTTATATTCTACATCTTAGTTTATTTTCTGATGGGGCTGGATAGTGGCAACATTATACAACTTTTCATTGTATTTGTAACAAGTACAGGTGACAATAAATCAATCACTCAATCAATATTAAACCTTAGGAATAAAATAGAACTTAATCGCTTAAAGTCATAGTCATAGAGATGTACAGCACGGAAACAGACCCTTTGGTCCAACCCATCCATGCCAACCAGATATCCTAACCCAATCTAGTCCCACCGCCAGCACTGGGCCTATATCCCTCCAAACCCTTCCTATTCATATACCCATCCAAGTGCCTCTTAAATGTTGCAATTGTACCAGCCTCCACCACTTCCTCTGGCAGCTCATTCCATACACGTACCACCCTCTGCATGAAAAAGATGTCCTTTAGGTCTCTTTTATATCTTTCCCCTCTCACCCTAAACATATGCCCTCTAGTTCTGGACTCCCCGACCCCAGGGAAAATACTTTGCCTATTTACCCAATCCATGCACCTCATAATTTTGTAAACCTCTAACCCCTCAGCTTCCGACGCTCCAAGGAAAACAGCCCCAGCCTATTCAGCCTCTTCCTATAGCTCAAATCCTCCAATCCTGGCAACATCCTTTTCTGAAACCTTTCAAGTTTTGCAACATCTTTCTGATAGGAAGGAGACCAGAATTGCACACAATATGCCAACAGTGGCCTAACCAATGTCCTATACAGCTGCAACATGACCTCCCAACTCCTGTACTCAATACTCTGACCAATAAAGGAAAGCATATCAAATGCCTTCTTCACTATCCTATCTACCTGCGACTCCATTTTCAAGGAGCTATAAACCTGCATTCCAAGGTCACTTTGTTCAGCAACATTCCCTACGACCTTACCTTTATTACCAGATGCTTACCAAGTAGCTAGCTTTTTCCCTCATCATAGAGTAAGAACCAACACTCACAGAATAAAAATGTTAGAACGAGTAAGGGGGCACCTACTTCCCTGCCTCAACCTACTTCCAGCATGCTGTTTAAAACTGCACATGTATGAATGAAAAGAACCAATCTAACACAATGAAGAATGTATTTGTTCATTCACCTTGAACATGCAAAAAAAAAGATGGTGTAGCTTTCTGATCAGGCACAGACCTTGCTATAGCTAACCTTCCTGGCGAGGTTGGCACAGGCTTTAATATCAATGGATCCCAGACAAGCCCCCATTGCTAGAGATAGGTGGCATGGTGGCTCAGTGATTAGCACTGCTGTATTACACCACCAGGGACCTGAGTTCAATCCTACCCTTGGACCACTGTCAGTGTGGAGTTTGCACAGTCTCACCATGTCTGCATGGGTTTCAGCCAGATGCTACGGTTTCTTCCCACAGTCCAAAGATATGCAGGCTAGGTGGATTGGTCATGCTGAACTGTCCATAGTGTCTAGGGATGTATGGGTTAGGTGGGTTAGCCATAGGAAAATGCAGCGTTACAGGGAAAGGGTGAGGGATGGGTCTGGGTGTGATACTCTTTGGAGGGTTTGGTATGGACTCATTGGGCCGAATGGCCTGTTTCCACACTGTAGGGATTCTATGGATACTTTGCCCAAGTGTAGTTTCTGTTGACAGCTGGCTTAGAAGTGTTTTTTAACTTGTCCTTGTTTTATAGGTTTCAAATCTGTTTACTCGTGATGAGATGGATGAAGTTAATAATGATCTCACTCCTATAATGAAGCAGGAGTTTCCAAGGAGGCCTCCAACCAATGAGAACCTGTATGAATACTTTATGAGCCGGGTCCGGCAGAACTTGCACCTTGTGCTTTGTTTCTCACCAGTCGGAGAAAAGTTCCGTAATCGAGCTTTGAAATTCCCAGCGCTGATTTCTGGGTGTACCATGGATTGGTTCAGCAGATGGCCAAAGGATGCCCTAATTGCAGGTACGATCACATACGCAGCACACAGGACACTACATCACAGTAACCAAGATTCAACATGAGAAACATTGGCCAAGATTCAACATGAGAAGCTGTTGCCAAGATTTTCAGTTTTGAAGTTAAAGGCATGGTGTTGAGTGTCTTGGTTCATATCCATAAACACCACAAGAGCGTACCTACCTACTTCTGCAGGATACACAATACTTTGGCCTCAATCACTTTCTGCAGTCATGACTTCCAGAGGCCCAACACCCTCTGGGTGAAGAAATCTTTCCTCAGCTCGCTCCCTTTATCCTTAAACTGTAACCAGAATACCTGAAGCTTTAACATTAGTTTGCAAAGCATTAATGACTTCAGTAGTCTATTGCAAGTTCAGTGATTATTCTTTTATTTTAGAGCTTTAAAACTATACTCTCCCTCTCCCCACTTTTCAGCTGCTTAAGCATCATTGCAGACCCTCTCCCCACTTTCCCCCCTCCCCACTTTTCAGTCCCACACAATCGCGTGCATCTCAGCTCATTATTTATATAAGCCAGATCGTGCATGAGTTACTTTGGAAAACATGGTGAGTGAACTGGAAGAGCTGAACGTGGGGTGGGGCTACAAGGGGATGGGTTCAGTGAGGGGGCCAGTGTGGGACTGAAAAGTGGGGAGGGGGGAAAGTGGGGAGAGGGTCTGCACTGATGCTTGGGTGGCTGAATAGTAGGGAGAGGGAGAGTATAGTTTTAAAGCTTTAAAATAAAAGAATACTCACTGAACTGGCAACAGACAACTGAAGTAATTAATTCTTTGCAACCTAATGTTAAAGTTTCAGGTGTTCTGGTCACAGTTTAAGGATAAAGGGAGTGAGATGAGGAAAGATTTCTTCACCCAGAGAGTGTTGGGCCTCTGGAATTCACGACTACAGAAAGTGGTTGAGGCCAAAGCATTGTGGGTCTTACAGAAGTAGGTAGATATGCTCTTGTGACTAAAGGGATCAAGGGATATGGGGGAAAAGTGGGATTACGGTATGGAACTCGATAATTAGCCATGATCTTATTAAATGGTGGAGCAAGCTTGAGGGGTTGAATGGCCTACTGCTGATCCTATCTTCTGTGTTTCTCTGGAGCTACTCTATAGGGGAGATGTAATGGATGTGATTTTAGTGAACACTGTGTAAATGGTAGAACTTAATATGAAACAGTTTTATTTCACAAAGATTTGCATTTGTTTGTGACCACATCTCAAAACATCTCACATGCTATGAACCTCTCAAGTTGCAGTGACTGCATAAAGAGACAAACATACAGTGATTTAGCTGTGACTTCACCAATCCATGGATAGCACTGTATAAAGTCATAGCTTTTTATTTACAGAAGTGTGTCAGTTATTTTTTTTAAAAAGCATTTGTAACAGTTGTCTTGGTGACAATTTAAATGCTGTGGTGTTCTGAGTGTTTTGACTTTAAGTTTGATGGATTGGTGAAAAATGTTGGGAATATTGATAAATTCCTCTAATTCTGCTTCTGTGAGAGTCTGATTCCCCACATAACAACACAAGTACAAGAGGTGTTGTTACTCTGTGTCATCTAATGAAGGAGATGCTGAGACTGAACAAGTAGCCCCTAAAAGGTTCAAGAAGTCTTAGGAGGAGGATTAATTTTGAGCCTTGCACAACAAGGATATCACAAAACAATGAATAACCTCCTGCTGTCTGTAATGATAAGTGGTACTAACTTCTTCCACTACCTCACATTCACATCACTCACTCTCACTCTGCTACTCCATAACCTACAAGAGTCTGCAGTACATACGCTTAAGGGCTCAGACCCACCTAGTTCCTTAAAACTACTAAACCCTCCTGCCCACTTACTGGGGGTGGTTTCCACCTTCTACGGTTGTTCATTTTCAAAAACTGCTCCTGCAGCCGTTTCAATCATGTCCAACCCTTCTCTTTAGCCCAGTGGCGGAAACATTGGCACACAGCTATGGCGAGGTTCGTTTGTGAAAATAAAGCTCCTCACCCCATTGAGCTGGCCAGGAAAACCAGGACTGTTACCGTAATGATGGGGAGACATGAATGCGCCAGCGACCCAGTAAGTAATATAATTCCCTGTTCTTCCTGGATCATCATGGAAGCAAAAGCATTTATCTGCATATATTATTCCTCAGTTCTTTATCTGCTCTTCCACAAACATTAGCACCAGTGCCAATACAGGAAGCCACAACCTGAGTCATCTTGTGCCACCGTTATCTTTAAGCAAAAGACTGTGACCTCCCTCACTCCCCTCCTCCGCTCCACCCCCCCTCCCCCTGACCCCCCCCCCACCGAAAAGGATGCATCAGCAAGGTATTTGTTTGTATCCCAACTGGGACCATAGCATGTGAGATGTTTTGAGATGTGGATGCACATAAATACAAATCTTTGTGAAATAGACATGGGGATACAATCTGGTGAACAACAGCTGGAGGAAGAAGCCCTTAATATCCATGGCATTCAGGGGAATGCTAGAGACCAGGCACTTGCTGAGCTCCATGTTGAAGATGTGACTCTGTCCTTGACCATAAATCACATGATCAATCTACAGAAAGAGACAGGGCATATCAGGCATTGGAGGTCCACAATGCAAGATGAAGGAGTCATTGCTACGTTAGCTCCAACATGAGATCACTCAGCTGTACTCTTGTGTCTTTTTCTGTTGGGTGGAAGATACAAAAATTTGAAAACATGTACCAACAGATTCCAGAACAGCTTCCTCCCCACTGTTATCAGACTTCTGAACAGATCTCTCATATATTACAGTTAATGTTTCTCTCCATCTTCTCTGTAGCTATAACACTATATTCTGCAGTATATCACACTATATTATGGTGTGGTTTCCCTGGAAAGCATGCAAAATAATACTTTCACTGTATCCCAGCACGTGACAATAATAAATCAAATCAAGAAAGGGAGACCTTGGCCCAGCAACATTCCCAGATATGTGCCCAGACCTGCATCCATCACTGTGGCCATGGGTGCTCAGCCTCAATGGTGGTGTGAGGGGAGAACACTATCACTGAGATGTGGATTAAGTGTGAATTGAAGGCAGATGTACTGCATTGTGTAAGCACTGCATTCCTGATTACTGAAGGGGCTCTTGTGATACAAGGTTAGTGTCTCTATCTCTGAGCCAGGCAGCCTGGGTTCAAGTTCCATCTGCTCCAGAGGTGTTGTAATAACATCTCTGAACAGGTCGATTCGAAAATATCTAAGCCATGATTACTGGAACAGCCCTTTAGGTGACCTTACATTGCAGCCCTGAATTCCTGAAATGATCATGGCCATATTCCTCAATTAAAATGGAGTCAAATCCCAGGCATGCTTTGGACCAACCGCATGACTGACTGTGGCCAGCCCCCAGACTAGAATTAGGGTAAAAAATGAGGTCTGCAGATGCTGGAGATCACAGCTGAAAATGTGTTGCTGGTTAAAGCACAGCAGGTTAGGCAGCATCCAAGGAATAGGAAATTCGACGTTTCGGGCATAAGTTCCTGATGAAGGGCTTATGCCCGAAACGTCGAATTTCCTGTTCCTTGGATGCTGCCTAACCTGCTGTGCTTTAACCAGCAACACATTTAGCCCATTCCTGCATTGACTCTTGCACTACCCCCAAAGTGACTGGTGTCCACCCTCAGCCCACTGAGCATGTCTCCTCTTTCCTTTCACACATGGCCAAGCTGTTTATGTACATGTGGTGTTGGCACATTTGCCTCCTCTGACATTAGCAACATCACCCTGTTGTTTAGCAACAACTTTCTGCCCTTCACATTGATGCTTGACTGTTTCCTACAGCCACGTGCTCCTGCTTTGTCTTCTGCACTGAAGTGACACTCACAGCCTCAAACTGTCAGCCACGCCCTCTGTGCTCAAGTGCCATTGTGGTATAAAATCTACTGCATGATCCTGTCCACTGAAGTACTAACTGAGAGGCTGAAACAGGTACCTTGCCATGCTCCAATAATGTGGAGAGATAGGTCAGGCAGACATGTCCATGAGCCTTGGTCCCCATGGAGACACATACTGAGTTGTAGAGGTTACAGCAAAACTGAAGTCAAGGACTCTTGAGCAACATTTGGTACAGGCAGCAAAAACTATGTACTGACCAGGACTAGAGGCTGAAAAATAAAGTCACCAGGTACATGATTGGTTTATGCAGACGAGTATCGTCATTGTACAGAAGTTGATTGAGAAGGGGAAGTTCAGTCCACCCAGTCAAGTAATTAATGAGATGGAAATGCATGAATATAGGCTTCTCTCCACCTGATGGTAAGAAGCTCAATTTGTTACTTAAGAAAATAGAACTTTGCTGTGAAAGTTACTTTGGCACAGAGGATCATCTGATTAACTCAACACACTCACCATTATTTTCACCACATCAGAGTGTAAATTGAACCCATTAGGTACCTTGGTTTCCATCATTTGGCTAACTTTATTTATTTTTAATTGCCATTTTCTGACCTTTTTTCTTCCATTGTTTCATTGCAGCCATTAGCTTATTTGGAATTCAAACTGATGCAGACAGTCCTCATGTTTTGGCTAATTGATCTGGGAGGTATCCTGTTTCTCTCAACATCTGTCAATGTACACTTTCCAGCAAAGAATAATTGGAGAATGACCAAGTTCAAAGATCTTGGCTAAAATTCCTTAACCCTCTGACTTAGGGTACTGAGGTCAATTGATGCCTTTGTTCATTGGATCATTGGGGAAGCTCCTAATTTAACCTTAAGACATTTGGACACTGTATTTACTTTCTTAACTAAGCAAAATTTGTTTAACAGAATTAGTGTTAAAGTGATAAACTAACTCAGTTTGATCTTGGACTGTGAAGCAGAATTCTTATAATGACATTAATATCCTGGCAGTGATGCTTGTTAAAATAACATTGAGTTCTACTTTACTCTATACATTAGTTTATCACGTTCTAAGGAAGCAATGTGTTTTGACAATACTGCAATTCTCTGATTATTTAAAAATAATAACGTTGTGTTGGAAAACTAAATTGATCAGCTTAATTAGATTCAAGCAACTTGTTAAATGGATAGTCAAAACTCCATTTGGACTAATTATTTGTAAGTAGTAAAGTATTGCATCTGAAAACTGGCTAATTTAAAATGATGTGAAGGGGATAGTGTTGGACTGGGGTGGACAAAGTTAAAAAATCACATGACACCAGGTTATAGTCCAACAGGTTTATTTGGAAGCACTAGCTTTCGGAGCACTGCTCCTTTATCAGACGATTGTGGAGTGTAAGATCGTAAGGCACAGGATCTTTTGCTATAAATTCTGTGTCTTATGATCATATACTCCACCATGAAGGAGTGTGCTCTGAAAGCTAGTGCTTCCAATTAAACCTATTGGATTACAACCTGGTGTTGTGTGATTTTTAACTTAAAATGAACCTTATCATTTTTTTCTTTGCTGGAAGAAAACAGAATAAAAGATTGTTTTGTGAATATTAAATGACCAGTAAATTATTCAATATTCCAATATTAAAATGTAAAAATTATTAGATTTATTTTCAAAATGATAAGCTTGTCAATTTCTGCAGATATTACCAGCTACATTTATTTGAGAAGAATTTTGCTGTTATGGCAGTATTTTTGAGAATCCAATCAATGGAAAAAAGAATAATGATATTTCCAAAATAAAGCAGTGAGTCATAGAGATGGGCTATAAAATGTACCTCATAAAATTAGATTTCAGTCAGTGATGTGTTTGGAATTGAGTCCGTTAGTCAAGGATGAAAAACTCATTTTACTCATTTGCACAAAGGAAAAAAATGTGTGTCTGAATGTTGTACTGATCCATGTAAGGAGAAAGTGAGGACTGCAGATGTTGGAGACCAGAGGTGAAAAATGGGGTGCTGGAAAAACACAGCAGGCCAGGCAGCATCCGAGGAGCAGGAGAATCGACGTTTCGGGCATAAGCCCTTCTTCAGGAATGAGGCTCGTGTGCCAAGCGGGCTGAGATAAAGGGTAGGGGGAGGGAATTTGGGGGAGGGGTGCTGGGAATACAATAGGTGGAAGGAGGTGAGGGTGAGGGTGATAGACCGGAGAGGGGGTGGGGGTGGAGAGGTCGGGAAGAAGATTGAAGGTCAAGAGGTCAGTGCTGAATCTGGAGGTTGGGACTGAGATAAGGTGGGGGAGGGGAAATGTGGAAGCTGGAGAAATCTACATTCATCCCGTGTGGTTGGAGGGTTCCTAGGTGAAAGATGAGGCACTCTTCGTTCAGGCGTCGTGTGGTCAGGGTCTGGCGATGGAGGAGGCCAAGGACCTGCATGTCCTTGGCGGAGTGGGAGGGGGAGTTAAAGTGTTCAACCACGGGGCGGTTGGGTTGATTGGTGCGGGTGTCCCAGAGGTGTTCCCTGAAACGTTCCACAAGTAGGCAGCCTGTCTCCTCAATGTAGAGGAGTCCACATCGGATGCAACAGATACAGTAAATGATGTGTGTGGAGGTGCCGATGAATTTGCGACAGAAATGGAAGGATCAGCATTCTGGAGAGACCACTCCCTCTGCAACTCCCTCGTCAGGTCCACACCCCCCACCAACCCAACCTCCACTCCCGGCACCTTCCCCTGCAACTGCAAGAAGTGCAAACCTTGCTACCACACCCTCACCTCCCTCCAAGGCCCCAATGGATCCTTCCATATCTTCTCAAATTCACCTGCACCTCCACACACATCATTTACTGTATACGTTGCACCCGATGTGGTATCCTCTACATTGGTGAGACAGGCCGCCTACTTGCGGAACGTTTCAGGGAACACCTCTGGGACACCCGCACCAACCAACCCAACCGCCCGTGGCTGAACACTTTAACTCCCCCTCCCACTCTGCCAAGAACATGCAGGTCCTTGTCCTCCTCCATCGCAAAACCCCTGACCACACAACGCCTGGAGGAAGAGCGCCTCATTTTCCGCCTAGGAACCCTCCAACCACACAGGATGAATGCAGATTTCTCCAGCTTCCTCATTTCCCCTCCCCCACCTTATCTCAGTTCCAACCCCCGGATTCAGCACCGCCCTCTTGACCTGCAATCTTCTTCCTGATCTTTCCGCCCCCCACCCCCTCTCCGGCCTATCACCCTCACCTTAAACTCTTTCCACCTATCGTATTCCCAGCACCCCTCCCCCAAATTCCCTCCCTTCTACCCTTTATCTCAGGCCGCTTGGCACACCAGCCTCATTCCTGAAGCAGGACTAATGCCCGAAACGCCGATTCCCCTGCTCCTCGGACGCTGCCTGGCCTGCTGTGTGATCCATGTAATACATGCTTGTGTTGGGTGAGGAACATTTTCCATTTCAGATACATCCCAATGCAACACATTGCCTTATTCATTTGCCTGTGTTTCAACCATAAAAGAGAACCCCTTTCTGCATCAGTGTGACTTGTATTTTCTATTTGAGTTAATCTTATCATCTGAGATTGATGAGGATAAATATTATATTATGATTGTGAAGAAACAGTAAGCCAAATGATGTAACGACAGCAGCTTCTATTTATGTAACACTTCTACAGTAATAAACATTCCAAGATGTTTCAATTATTCCGTTATAAGGCAATTTTGACATTGAGTCACATAAAAGGGACATTGTGCCATAATAATACGCTTGTTGAAGAGGCAGATTTTCAGATGCCTCTTAAAGGAGGTATAGAGGCAAAGATGTTTAGTTGGAGAGTTCCTGAAGTTAGGGTCTTGGCGGCTGAATGCACTGTTCCCAATGATGAACTGATTAAAATCAAAGATGTTCAAGGGGTCACAATTAGAAAAAGACAGATATCTAGGTAGGTTGTGTGGCTGGAAGAGTTATAGAATTTGAAAGGTGTAAAATAATATAGACATTTAAAAACAAAACTGAGAATCTTTAAAAACAAATTCAAAATTTTGCTTAATTGGAAGCCAATGTGGGCCGGCTAGCATTGGAGAAATGGAGGTCAATGAGACTTGACACATGTTATAGCAGTTTTTGCTGAGATCAAGGGTATGGGGGATAGAACATTGAAAGTTGGTCAGAATCCTCAAATTTGGAAGAAACAAAAGCTTTCTTGAAGATTTCGGCAGCAGATGAACAGAGGCAAGGTTGGAGTTGAACAATGCTACATAAGTAGAAATAGTGATGTTGTTAATATGTGATTGAATTGGCATTCTGATTGGGAACAGTCTGATTTAGCTTCATACTGTTGCCAGTAAGAGAGATGGAGCTTGTAGATAGCAGGCAACAGATTTTATTGGACGAACCAAATAATAATTTCAGATCATTCAAAATTTATAGAATGTTAGCAGGTGAAAGCCATTCCACCCATTATCCCTGAATTCACTCACTCATCTATTTTATGTGATGCAGCAAAAGTTTCCTTTGTAGTAAGTTAGCTCATTCAGTTTGAAGGCTTTTAATTGAATCTACCTCTACCACACACTCAGGCATGCATTGGAATTCCTAACCATTTATTGTTTCCTTATGTTGCCATGACTCATAGACTCATAGAGGACAGCATCGAAACAGACCCTTTGGTCCAACCCGTCCATGCCGAACAGATATCCCAACACAATCCAGTCCCAGCTGCCAGCACCCAGCCTATATCCCTCCAAACCCTTCCTATTCATATACCCATCCAGATGCCTTTTAAATGTTGTAATTGTACCAGCCTCCACCACTTCCTCTAGCAGCTCATTCTGGACTCCCTGACCCCAGGGAAAAGACATTGTCTATTTATCCTATCCATGCCCTCTATAAGGTCACTCCTCAGCCTCTGACGCTCCAGGGAAAACAGCCCCAGCCTGTTCAGCCTCTCCTTAGAGCTCAAATCCTCCAACCCTGGCAACATCCTTGTAAATCTTTTCTGAACCCTTTCAAGTTTCACAACATCTTTCCGACAGGAAGGAGACCAGAATTGCATGCAATATGCCAACCGGCCTAACGAATGAGCTGAACAGCCGCAACATGACCTCCCAACTCCTGTACTCAATACTCTGACCAATAAAGAAAAACATACCAGATGCCTTCTTCACTATCCTATCTACCTGCAATTCCACTTTCAAGGAGCTATGAACTTGCACTTCAAGGTCTCTTTGTTTAGCAACACTCCCCAGGACCTTACCATTAAGTGTATAAGTCCTGATATGAATTGCTTTCCCAAAATGCAGCACCTCGCATTTTTCTGAATTAAACTCCATCTGCCACCTCTCAGCCCATTGGCACATCTGATCAAGATCCTGTTGTAATCTGAGGTGACCTTCTTCACTGTCCACCACACCTCCAATTTTGGTATCATCTGCAAACCTACTACTCATCCCTCTTATGCTCGCATCCAAATCATTTATATAAATGAAAAAACGTAGAGGACCTAGCACTGATCCTGGTGGCACTCCACTGGTCACAGGCCTCCAGTCTGAAAAACAACCTTCCACCACCACCCTCTGGCTTGTAACTTTGAGCTAGTTCTGTATTCAAATGGTTAGTTCTCCCTGTATTCCATGAGATCTAACCTTGCTAATCAGTCTCCCATGGGGAACCTTGTTGAACGCCTTACTGAAGTCCACATAGATTGCATTTATAGCTCTGCATTCAACAATCCTCTTTGTTACTTCTTCAAAAAACTCAATCAAGTTTGTGAGACATGATTTCCCATACAGAAAGCCATGTTGACTATCCCTAAATTGTCCTTGCCTTTCCAAGTACATGTACATCCTGTCCCTCAGGATTCCCTCTAACATCTTGCCCACCACCGAGGTCAGGCTCACCGGTCTATAGTTCCCTAGCTTGTCCTTACCACCCTTCTTAAACAGTGGCACCATATTAGCCAACCTCCAGTCTTCTGGCACCTCACCTGTAACTATTGATGATACAAATATCTCAGCAAGAGGCCCAGCAATCACTTCTCTAGCTTCCCACAGAGTTCTGGGGTACACCTGACCAGGTCTTGGGGTTTTATCCACTTTTATGTGTTTTAAGACATCCAGTGCTTCCCCCTCTGTAATATGGACATTTTTCAAGGTATCACCATCTATTTCCCTACATTCTATATCTTCCATATCCTTTTCCACAGTAAACACTGATGCAAAATACTGGTTTAGTATCTCCCCCATTTTCTGTGGCTCCACACAAAGGCCACCTTGTTTATCATTGAGGGGCCCTATTCTCTCCCTAGTTACCCTTTTGTCACTAATGTATTTGTGAAAACCCTTTGGATTCCCCTTAATCTTTATTTGCCAAAGCTATCTCATTGCCCTCTTTTTGCCCTCCTGATTTCCCTCTTAAGTATACTCCTACTTTCTTTATACTCTTCTAAGGATTCACTCGATCTATCCTGTCTATACCTTACATATGCTTCCTTCTTTTTCATAACCAAACCCTCAATTTCTTTAGTCATCCAGTATTCTCTATACCTACCAGCCTTTCCTTTCACCCTAACAGGAATACGCTGTCTCTGGATTCCCAAGTCTAAGTCCCAAAGGTCATAGCTGCTAACTTGGGTCTGCATCAGATGATGAGTGAAGTAATGAGAGGGAAAAATCTACTTGATTTCATCCTCACCAATCTGCCTGTCACTGAATCATCTGTCCATGACAGTATTGGTGAGAGTGACTGCCGCACAGTCCTGTCTTTACATTAAACATATGCTCCATCATGTTATATAAACTGAAAGAACTGCAGATGCTGGCAATTAGAAACAAAAACAGAAGTTACTGGAAAAGCTCCACAGGTCTGGCAGTATCTGTGGAGACAAATCAGAGTTAATGTTTGAGGCCAGTCACCCTTCAGAATACTTTTGAAGAAGGATCATTGGACACGTAACGTTAACTCTGATTTCTCCCCACTGGACTAGATTAGATTACTTACAGTGTGGAAACAGGCCCTTTGGCCCAACAAGTCCACACCGACCCTCCGAAGAGCAACACACCCAGATCCATTCCCCTACATTTACCCCTTCACCTAACACTATGGACAATTAAGCTTGGCCAATTCACCGGACCTGCACATCTTTGGACTATGGGAGGAAACAGGGGCACCCGAAGGAAACCCACACAGACACAGGGAGAATGTGCAAACTCTACGCAGACAGTAGCCCAAGGCGGGAATTGAACCCGGGTCTCTGGCGCTGAGAGGCAGCAGTGCTAGCCACTGTGCCACCTGCTGAGTTTTCCAGTAATTTCTGTTTCTGCTCCATTATGTTCGCTACCAACGGAACAGACTTCAAACAAATCCAGCTACTGAAACCTGGGCACGCAGGAAATGCTATCAGGGCGCTGTCAGAACCACAAGCACAGAAAATGCTGGAGAAACCTCACAGGTCTGGCTGCATCTGTGGAGAGAGGAAGTGTTCACATTTGCAGACCAATATGACTCTTCTTCAGAATTACAAAGATGGGAAAGTTTTTTTGATATACCTTTGACAAAGACAGAGGAGGCGGGAGGAGATCAGATGGTGTGGAGACCCAGTACTGAAGTCAAAGGAGTTGTTAATTGTGGTGAAAGAGAACTAGGGATATAAAATGGGTGTAGATTAAGCGTGAAAGGGAGAAAATGGATCCTCTCTACTGAGAGCAAAGTAAACCCCAATACATGACCAGGACAAGATCATGGAGCAGGAAGAAAGAATGTAAGAAAAATGTATTACGCAGGCATCATGCGATCAGACTCCCAGAAGTTGCAGAAACCAATATTGAGCCTGAGAGGCTGTAAAAGTGGAACATTATAGCTGGCCTGAGATAAAAAATGTTACCATGAAGCAAGCAGGTTTATTGAAACGACAAGTAACTGAGAGGTTGGGGTTATTCTTATTGGTGGAGCGGATGTGTTCTACAAAATGGTTACTCAGTCTGCATTTGGTTTTGCCAATGTAAAGGAGACCGCATCGTGAACAGTAAATACAGTAGACTAACTTGAAAGAGATTCAAGTAGAATGCTGCTTCACCTAGAAAATGTGCTTGGGGGCTTGGGCAGTGAGGAGGGTGAAGGTGTGTGGGCAAATCTAACACTTGTTGTGATTGCATGGAAAGGTAGTATATCAGGGGGAGGGGTAAGAAAGTGTTTGAAGTGATGGAGGAGTGGACCGGGGTGTCATGGAGGGAACGCTTCTTGCGGAATACTACAGTGGAGTGGAAGGGAAGGTGTGGCATCCTGCTGGAGGTGACAGAAATGGCAGAAGATGATTTTTTTGAATGCAGAGACTAGTGGGAATGAAAGTTAGGACAAAGGGAGCATTACTGCTCTGGAAAGGAAAGTTGGGGGTAGAGAGCAGTGGTAGGGTTGGACACAGTTGAGGGTGACTCCTCATTTGAGGAAAGAGAAGGTCACATTGGAGGCACCTCACTGGAAGGTGACATCATCAGAACAAATGTAATGCAGATAGAGAAGCTTGGAGAATGGAATGGAATCCTTGCAGGAAGCAGGGTGGGAGGGAGTGTAGTCAAGGTAACTGTAGGAATCATTGGGCTTGTAATGGATAATAGTGGGTTGCCTATTAAGAAATGAAAGCAGTGAAGTCCAGGAAGGGGTGGGGAGATTTAGAGATGGACCCGATAAAGGTGAGTGAAGGATGGAAACTGGAAACAAAACTAATTTTTTTTTCCCCAGTTCTGAATGAGTGCAGGAAGAAGCAATGCGGACTTAATTGATAGATTGAGCAAGTGTTGTGGGTGGGGGCCCTGTTAGGACTGGAACAAAGAATGCTCCACATATGCCATAAAGAGTCAGGCCTAGCTGGGACCCATGTAGGTGCACCTTTGACTTGCAGAAAATGAGAGGTAACTCAAGGAGAAGTAACTCAAAATGAGAGTGAGCTCAGTGGGGAGAAGGATGATATTTTCAAGAAAGAAGCAGAGAGCTTTCAGCCCATCCTGGTGAGGGATAGATGTGTAGAGGTATTGCACATCTACATGATGAAAAAAAGGTGGCTAAGACCAGAAATCTGGAAACTACAGAACCGAACTAAAGCATCGAATAAATCACAACTGTGAGTGGGAACAGGCCAAATAAAGGGTGAAAAATACAGTCAACAGGTGCTCTGGTTTCTTCCCAGAGTCCAAAGATGTGCCGGTTAGGCGGGTTAGCCAACTTAAATAAAGGGTTATGGGGATAGAATGGGGGTGGCTAGGTATTGGTGGGATGCGTTTCCGAGAGTCGGTATCCTCACAAGGGTCAAATGGCACTGTAGGGATACTATGATTCTAACACAGGAAGAAATAAGTTCAGCAAGACAGGAACAAGCTGAAAGGATAGGTGTGCCAGGAAAGTCCCATTTGTGGACTTTGGGAAAGAAGTAGAAACAGGTTGTGCAGGGTTGGTGGACTCTGAGATGGGAACCTGTGGAGGTGATATCTCCAGAGGTGATGAGGATAGTGACAGTCCTGAAAACCACAGAGATCCGGGGACATGAGAAGAAATGTCATGAGAGTTGACACTGCTAGGTAGAGGTCAGCACACCAGACAAGAACAGAACAACCATTAACAGCTGGTTTGATAACAAAGTTGGGTTAGAACTGAAATACTCAATGAAATTCTGATTCTTTAAACAAAGAAGGTGAATTGGCCATGCTAAATTGCCCGTAGTGTTAGGTGAAGGAGTTAATGTCGGGGAATGGGTCTGGGTGGGTTGCTCTTCGGAGGGTCGGTGTGGACTTGTTGGGCCGAAGGGCCTGTCTCCACACTGTAAGTAATCTAATCATCTAATCTAATCTAATCAAGACACAATATCCAGGGTTTTAAAATATATGTTTTTTTCTTTAGTGTCCGACCATTTCTTGTCCTCAATTGAGATTGAATGCACGCGAGAGGTAAAACAGCAAGTGGTGGAGTGCATGGGGACTTTCCAAGATGGTGTCGCCGAGAAATGTGTGTTGTACTTTGAAAGGTGTGTCAACCAACTCACTGATATTAATCTATGAACTCTGAGAAATTATAGATGGGGAAACTGTTGAATTTTTAATGTAAGGATGCTTACATCTGAATATTTGAACATCTCCATTATCCTGGAGATATTGCTATATTGGCTTTCAAGGTATTGCTAATTGAAGCATCGTTTATTGCAATGTAGATTTTACATGTGACACAGTTACACTCTAATATTGTCCACCTGTAAAAATGAAAACCTGCAGTAATTCAAGCAGGGGAGATACCTTAAGCCAATTTAACATCAATACGTCGGTGATACTGTCTTTTCAAAATATTAGAAATCATTGAGTAATTCCCCAGTGTGGTGATTTGCTGCCTCACTGAGAATGTTTGGAGCTGGGAGGTATCCACGATTATGTTCAGTTTTAAATTTAAATTTATCTTGGTTAGGTGATTTTGTTTAACTACATATTGAAGTATGGTTACCTGATATAGATCCTTCATCTAAGAATATCACAAGAACTAACTTTTCCTTTGTATGCTAGTCTTAATGTTTCCTCCCGGACGTATATTGAAGCTCTTCCAGGGAAAACCTTTCCATTAAAAATCTTCTGGTATAAGCTCTTACTTATGTTTTTGGCATTTAATTTTAGCAAAATTTTGTTTTAAAAAGCATTGACCTGAACACATGCTGAATTAGGTTGGGAGAGAAGAGGACTCAGTATTGTTTTGGCTAATGTCATACCTGCAATTCTGTACAACTCTATAGGGTTGACCTCTGTAGCACCACAGCATGTAACATGATGGGCATTAACTTGTAGTTATCTGTAAAAATCTCAGTTAATTACTGAATATTAATGGGAAATGAATTTCTTAGCAGGCATAAAATATTTTTGGCAGGAATTATGACACGCAGGAGTTAGACTGCTGCTGCATATTTATTCATTATACTTGGATAACCAGCTTTGATTTTGTATCAACAGATTCCGGCGGTCAACCCATGTTACACCTAAATCCTACCTGTCCTTCATTCAGGGTTACAAAGCTGTATACAAGGAGAAACAGTCAGAGCTGCAAACTCTGGCAGAAAGGTAACGTAAGCTGACCTATTCTGTACTATGGATTCTCTGCTCATTTAAAAAGCATATAGTGTGTACTTTACCAAATCACAGAAGAAAGTTCTGATACATATATAGCACCTTTAACAATGTCAAGACATCAAATACACTGCCTCAAACCTCACTAACCTGTCTTTGGTATGACCACACCCGAACTTTCAGCCTTAGCAATGACCAGCAGTTAATGATGGCACTAATCAGGTCGTTAGCTTTTCAGCGTTAGAGTGTCGTCACCAGCAATGTGCCACCTCAGGTCTTGTTGCTATCCTCCCCTTTTGGCCCAGTGGGTGGAATTGCCTGTAAATAGCAAAATTTAGTCCATAGTCACTAAACGCAGCCAATATATTTACTGTAAAATTCTAACAAAAGTAAATGATCAGATTATACGTTCCTCAATGATGTTGATTAAGGAATACATTTTCTGCCAAAACATCATGAAAAGTCCCTGTTCTTTTCTAAATAGTGCCTTGGGAGTTTAAACTTAATTCCAGGAGGCATATAGGATTTTGGTTTAATGTATCATCCAAACACAGCACCTTCAAAAGTTCAGCAGTCCTTCATTTGTGCACTCAACTCTCAGCTTAGGTTTTGTGCTCAAGTCTTAAGAAGTGGGACATATGCCACTGCCTTTCTGACTCAGAGACAGTGGTGTTATCACTGAGCCACAGCTGACACATAATTCAACACAATCCAAGTTTAAAATTCAGAATGATGATTTCACTGTTATATTGGGCTTTTTTCTTAACGTTGGTTAATAGCATAAGTAGAACTGATACGAATGTTTGCTTTTCTTTCTCCTAAAGAATGAAGACAGGTTTACAGAAGTTGAAGGAAGCCTCAGAATCGGTTGTGGCCCTCAGCAAAGAACTGGAAACAAAAGAGAAAGAACTTAAAATAGCCAATGACAAGGCTGATATGGTAATGAGATGATAAATCCAGTTAATGAAAAATGGTTAAAATACATCAATATCATTTTTGTGTATTCAAAATATTAATCCATGGCACATTTGAAAATGATCATCTTTGCCAACTATATTTTCTAATACTGATTTTGAATCAGAACTAAATGTGCAACTTTTGCAGGAAGTAATTAATCTATTGTTTATAGCGTTTTAAATGATGGAGACTAATGACTACATTTAGATGCTATAAGCAATGTAGCTGTTGCTTGTAACCTACTTTTGCAAGAAGTCTGCAATGTCCTACAGTGGTAACAGAGACAAATAGTTAACATAACTTTCATACAATAAAGGGAGATTCTATTACAGTTGTTCTCTTCTGGAAAGTTTTAAATATTTGTCAGGAATAAACACAATGCATTCAAAATAATTGTCAATAATTCTTTCATAACAAACATCAGGATAAATGTTAGTCTTGAGGATTGGTGTCCGATGTTTCAACCAGCATGCTGCAATCTAAGTCTACCAAAGCATTGGAATGTTTTCAGCAAACATACAATATATTGGCAAAATGTAAACCTGTGTCTGAATCTCAGATAATTCGCTGACTTTTTAAACCATTCCTGTCCTCTCCTGGTTGACTTCTCATCTTCAATGCCCTATAAATCTGAATCATTCTAAATCCTTGTGCACTATCCAAATCCATTCATCTATTATCCTTCTGCTGATAAACCTCGTTCAGCTCAAAGTGAAACAGCACCAAAGTTTGAAATTTCTCATCCTCAGCTTCAAAATTCTGCATGTTCTGTGGATCAATGGAATCGTTATACTTTTACTCTAATAGCTCCTGAGCATATGCAGAAGGAGTTTTGTCACCATGACATCAGATGATATGCAACCGGAAGCTGCATCTATAACATTCCAGAGGGATATTTTATTCCCAGAAATAATTACATTTAATAAAGCCTGTTGATATTCACTCAGCTGAGTGTAGACCTCCAATCTCTATCTCTAGTCTTCTCCAGAATTTTAATCCTCTGGAAACTGCTCAAATTCTGACCTTGTGCATTATCAGCTTCCTTCACCTCATCATTGACATCTGTGCCTTCAGCCATCCAGAGTACAAGGATGCAATTTTCTTCCTGGACTTTTTCACATCTCTACCCTTTACGACCTCTTTAAAACCTACCTCCATTAACAAGCCTTTGGTTATATGCTCTTATTTCTTGTCTTATGGCTCAGTGTCACAATTTGTCTATAATCTTATGATGGATCTTGAACTGCTTTGCTACTTCAAAAGTACTGTGCAGTTAAAGTTAATGTTGTTGAACGTACTCCCAAAAAGTCATAAAGAATTGGTATAGAATAGGTTACTGAGAGGAGGAAAGGATTTTAAAAAGAAAGAAATGAGATAGAGCATCATACCATCATGCTCGCTGCTTTACTACACATCCATGCAGCCTTCAAAATGCCAGCACATTTTAAATCAGAACATTTAATATTTTGGATCGGCTGTAATGTATTGTAATCACTGCGTAACTGACATCAGTTTAATGCTGCAGAGGGATGAGGCACATTGATACATCATGAATTGGGAAAGAAATTTGGTTACAGATCCTGCACGCTAATGAATAATTAGTAATGGTACTTAATAACTGCTGTTACAAGGTACTGAAAGAGGTGACTCTGAAGGCACACGCTTCAGAGCAAGTGAAGATGGAGGTACAAAATGTCAAAGACCGAGCCCAGGCGATTGTGGACAGCATATCGGCAGATAAGGCAGTGGCTGAGCAAAAACTTGAAGCTGCCAGACCAGCACTAGAAGAAGCTGAAGCAGCTCTGCAGGTATGCCAGAGCAATGGTGGAGGAGTCATTAAGGTGAATCTGATTTAGCTTCAATTAGTTAGCTGGTTGTTTTAGATCGGCACTGATGCAATGGCCAAGGGGCCTTTTTCTGTGCCTTAAATCTCCATGGCTCGATGACTCTAATTAAATCATCCTTGCTGAAGTGTTTGAATGCTTTTATTTTTAAAAATTGCTCATTTCTTCTGTGAATATGCTGCATCACAATCAGGCAGGAAATGAGTGTGACCCACATCACAAGTTGCCAATCCTGATAAGGTTGTTGGAGAAGGTTTGATGTTTTCAAATAGAAAGACAGTATAGATACAGTTGGATTAAATTTTCGCAGCTGGGTTACAATCCTGGCATCAACCCAGAGTTGGCTCTGGTGAGAGGTTGATCATGACCTTCCTATGGGAAGATATTTGGAAGCCCCATCCAGTGATGGATGGACTGGGGAAATGGAACTGTGGGAGTCCTTGTTTGAGGGTTTACTGTGATGGCTGGCCAGCAGTGTGACTGGGACAACCACTGTGGAGGCAGGCAGGAGACTACAGGGGCACTTCAAAATGGAGGTACTCTCTGTAGGATGGGAATAAATGAAACAAGATATGAATATGGCCATGGTGTAAGGCTATTCTGTTGGAAGGGTGTAACTTCCTCAGGATGTTTTGCAGCCATGGGTCTGGGCGCCATATCACAACATTCTGGGTTGAGTGAGAAGGAATGCAGACAGTGCCATGACATCTCCACAGGAAGCCACCTCCACTTAAATGTCGCTGTCTCGTCCTAGCAGGGACCTGTCTACAGTGGGAAGATCCTGGCAACAGCTTTACCCCAAATAGCCATTAATTGGGCCTAATCAATTCTGTGAGAATGGTGACCTCTACCTCATTGATTCATCCTTTGTCAAGACCGCTCAGAGGTAGGGATGAATCAGAAGGTCAATCTGAAGCACTAGTTTAGGAGTCTTCTCATAGTTCCACCTTCCAACCAACCTCTGCAGAACCAGAAAACTCCCAGTAATAAAATGCAACCTCTGTCAACAATCTCCAGATGCCCAGCTCAGGATTCCAGTGGTGAACTTCTACTAGTTGCAGGAAATGCATGCTCCCTTGGATAGGGAGAGCAATAGATGCTGTAGGGAGCAGTGAACTAGTCAGTATGGTAATATACTTCACATTATTGTCATTTATGCAAGCCAGGTCTTGCACTCAACATGCTAATCCATTCACTCTCAATGTTGCAGACAATTAAACCAGCAGACATAACCTTAGTACGAACACTCGGTCGGCCTCCTCATCTGATTATGAGAATAATGGACTGTGTACTGCTGCTTTTCCAAAGGAAGTTGAACCCAGTGAAACCTGATGTAGAAAGGAACTGTGTTACTCCATCATGGCAGGAATCATTGAAACTTATGGCAGGAAACCTTCTACAAGCTTTACAGGTGAATGTAACTGGGTAGCAGTGTTATTAGTGACTAATATAGTCCAGTGACACATTAGAATACAGTAAACTGGCACCTTTAGTCAGAAAATGTGAACCATGTTCCGCAAAGATTCAAAGAAAGTTAGCAGCCTTCATCCATTCAGAATTCTCTGATCATTTTAGCAACAAAATCTGTTTTGACCTTTAATAAATTAAATGGCTGAATCAGCAATGAAAACCAAAAAGTCTTGCTGTTCTATACATTTAGACATCCGAAAGAATTAAGAAACCCTTTTTCTCTCAAAGCTTCTCCCTCCCACTTCTGCATAGAGTGGAACAGTAGCCTGCCAATTGACTGTATAAAAACTGTCATAATCGAAGAAAGTGGTTCTGGCCCTTTTCATTGGATAAGGTGATAATCCCGAACTTGTTGCTCCTCGTGATTCTGGACTTTTATTATTATCTGTAGCCTGTCCTTTGTGTGATTTAAATTCCTTTGATTACTTGTACAGAAAGTCCCTCCTTGATGTTCACTTAACATGATTTTGCTATAACTTTATTAATACGTTAGCGCCAGTATAATGGTTCAACATTGTCAGTTTCACATTAATATCATTTCCCAACTTTCCTGTTATATGGCCTGCCTGCTCAGATAACCTTCCCATTGCACTTCCTCCTTCACCCACAGTCGACCCACATTCCACCCTTTGCTGCCATCCTTGACTCAAAGCCATCCTTCCCAGCACTGCCTCCTACTGCATCCACTATTGTCTCCTGGGCTTGCCACCCTCCTTGATCTCATTGCCCCTCCACGGCCTCATCTCTCTTTCATCTCTGTCTCCCAGCTTTGTCTGTTCTGGTCTCACCTCCTGCCCCTGTTCTCTTCATTACTGGCTCCATTCCTGAACTCTCACTTAGGCTCCACATTCGGTCTCGTGGCAGAGGTCAGACTGTGTAAGTTGCGTGGGGAACCCAGCTTCTACCTGCATTGACCAACTTCTGTCACTTGATGGAAACTGGTTAATATAACGGTATTGAACAATAAATGTATGTCATTTTAATATTTATGGATTTGGCAATATGTTTTAATTCAGTTAGGAATGAGGTGTTGTTTGTGATGGTACCTTATTTGAATTCCTATATTATTTTTTCTGAGTGAGAAATGACCCAAGGAACCTAACTCTGGCCTTAACATTGATTCCTATGGAAACTATGGTTTACTTAAAGTCATTGCTTTAAATGGCAATTGCCAGGAAGCAGTGACAAGCCTGGATGTTTTGGAGTATTGGGATAATAAAGAACTAGCAGCTACCAAGTAGTTGACGAGGGAGCTCCAGATAGCCCTCCTTTCTTGACAATTTGCAAGAGCTGCCACAGATCGCCCTGTAGGAGGCTCCACCACATATCCCCTAACTCTCACAGTGGTGGCCTGCTGTAAATGTCAAAGAGAAGGCATCTCCATTTTAAAGAGCCCACTTGTTTACTTACCTTTCATTGTGCCCTGTTGCTCCTTTTGAATGGGAAAGCCTCAAGCCAACAATTGGCATTTGTTATAAGAGCTCAGCCACTGGTCTTAACTGGACAGTGAACCAGCCTTCTAACCGTTAATTGGCTGCCAGGGAGGAAAATCACGGCAAAATCATGTGGGCAAGTTTGAAACCCAGAGATAAACCAGCTCTGTGTTTCCTCCGCCAGTGGGAAAATCCAGCCCCTTGCTTCATCACATGTTGTCCATCATTTCATTTTAGCGAGTTTTGAGAAGATTTGTAGCTCAGGTTCAGGTGTAGGTTTGCTCACTGACCTGGGAGGTTCATTTCCAGAAGTTTCATCACCCTATTAGGAAATATTGACTGGGACAATACATCCATCTTAGGACAAACCAAACAGAGACAAGCACAAGAATTCCGAGAAGCATGGCATTCCAACTGGAAATCTATCAACAAACACATCGTGTTAGGCCCCATCTACCACCCATCTGAGAAAAACAACAGGAAATGACATAAACACAGGAAATGACATCACCACCGGAAATGACATCTCCAAACCAAAGAAACCTAAAGTCTGGTTGAAGATTTGTAGCTCGGGTGTCCGTTGTTGTGGTTCTGTTCGCCGAGCTGGAATCTTTTGCTGCAAACGTTTCGTTCCCTGGCTAGGGAACATCATCAGTGCTATTGGAGCCTCCTGTGAAGCGCTGCTTTGATGTTTCTTCCGGTATTTATAGTGGTTTGTTCTTGCCGCTTCCGGGTGTCAGTTTCAGCTGTAGTAGTTTGTATGTGGGGTCCAGGTCGATGTGTCTGTTGATGGATGTTCTTGCCGCTTCCGGGTGTCAGTTTCAGCTGTAGTGGTTTGTATATGGGGTCCAGGTCAATGTGTCTGTTAATGGAGTTTGTGGATGAATGCCATGCCTCTAGGAATTCCCTGGCTGTTCTCTGCCTGGCTTGTCCTATGATGGTAGTGTTTTCCCAGTCAAATTCATGTTCCTGGTTGTCTGAGTGTATGGCTACTAGGGATAGCTGGTCGTGTCGTTTTGTGGCTAACTAATGTTCATGGATGCGGATTGTTAGCTGTCTTCCTGTTTGTCCTATATAGTGTTTTGTGCAGTCCTTGCATGGCATTTTGTAAACTACGTTAGTTTGGCTCGTGCTGGCTATTGGGTCCTTTGTTCTAGTGAGTTGTTGTCTGAGTGTGGAAGTTGGCTTGTGTGCTGTTATGAGTCCTAAGGGTCACAGTAGTCTGGCCGTCAGTTCTGAGACCCTCCTGACGTATGGTAGTGTGGCTAGTCCTTTTGGTTGTGGCATGTCCTCGTTCCGTGGTCTATCTCTTAGGCATCTGGTGATAAAGTTGCGTGGGTATCCGTTTTTGGCGAATACCTTGTATAGGTGTTCCTCTTCCTCTTTTCGCAGTTCTGGTGTACTGCAGTGTGTTGTGGCTCTTTTGAATAGTGTCCTGATGCAGCTTCGTTTGTGTGTGTTGGGGTGGTTACTTTCATAGTTTAGGACTTGGTCTGTGTGTGTTGGTTTCCTGTGTACCCTTGTGGTGAATTCTCCGTTGGGTGTTCTCTCTACTAACACGTCTAGGAATGGGAGTTGGCTATCCTTTTCCTCTTCTCTCGTGAATCGTATTCCTGTGAGTGTGGCGTTGATGATTCGGTGTGTTTTTTCTATTTCTGTGTTTTTGATGATTACAAAGGTGTCATCGACGTATCTGATCCAGAATTTGGGTTGGATTTGTGGTAGGGCTGTATGTTCTAACCTTTGCATAACTGCCTCTGCTATGAGTCCCGAGATTGGTGATCCCATGGGTGTTCCGTTGATTTGTTCGTATATCTGATTGTTGAATGTAAAGTGTGTGGTGAGGCACAGGTCTAGTAGTTTAAGTATGCCGTCCTTGTTGATAGGTTCGGCCTCCTGTGTTCTGTTATGTATGTCCAGTAAGTTGGCTATTGTTTCTCTGGCTAGGGTTTTGTCAATTGATGTGAACAGTGCCGTCACGTCGAATGATACCATGGTTTCTTCTTTGTCTATGTGTGTATTCCTGATGATGTCCAAGAATTTCTGTGTTGATTGTATGGAGTGTTTGGATCCGCTGACTAGGTGTTTCAGTTTTTGTTGTAGTTCTTTGGCCAGTTTGTATGCTGGTGTCCCTGGTAGTGATACTATGGGTCTGAGTGGGATGTCTGGTTTGTGTACTTTGGGTAGTCCGTAGAATCTGGGGGTGTTGTTGCTTTCAGGTTTCATTCTTTGCTGGTCCGCTTTGGTTATCTGTCCGTTTTTTTTTGTAGATTCCTTAGTGTGTTGATTATTCTATTGGTGAGTTGTGGTGTGGGGTCGGAATCCTTCATTTGGTAGGTGTTGGTGTCTGCGAGTAGTTGAACATCAGCTAGCCACAAAACGACACGACCAGCTATCCCTAGTAGCCATACACTCAGACAACCAGGAACATGAACTTGACTGGGAAAACACTACCATCATAGGACGAGCCAGACAGAGAACAGCCAGGGAATTCCTAGAGGCATGGCATTCATCCACAAACTCCATTAACAGACACATTGACCTGGACCCCATATACAAACCACTACAGCTGAAACTGACACCCGGAAGCGGCAAGAACATCCATCAACAGACACATCGACCTGGACCCCACATACAAACTACTACAGCTGAAACTGACACCCGGAAGCGACAAGAACAAACTACTATAAATACCGGAAGAAATATCAAAGCAGCGCTTCACAGGAGGCTCCAATAGCACTGATGATGTCCCCTAGCCAGGGAACGAAACGTTTGCAGCAAAAACTTCCAGCTCGGCGAACAGAACCACAACAACGGACACCCGAGCTACAAATCTTCAACCAGACTTTAAACACTTACGGGCGAGAAACGCTGAGACAAGCCAGGAGATGGGAATCCTGCGCTAACCGCCTAAGCGCAACACATGAACAACTCCGGTTCCTCCACGAATGCAGAAAAAATCAAATCCTGCCACAATGGGTCAAGTACAGACCTCCAGTAAATAATCCACAAGCCAGGGAAACAGCCAAGAAGAACGGATTCAGGATGGTCCAGGTAATGATCACAGACGCTCACAACCGACTGCACAAATACAAGCAAGAAATTGCGCGCCAAAAGTCGTTAATTTTAGAAACCACTAATCAGGAACGGACCCGGACCATAGAACAGGCTATCACTATAGGACAGAACAGGACAACACTTGGCAAAAAAACGGCACTAAAAGAAAAAATGGACAAACTAACCCACAAACAGGAGGACACTACAACACACACCTGGGTTAAAAACCTCTCCCACAGACAGCTCACAGACATGGAAAGAACTATACCGGCCAAGGGACTCAAATACAACTACAGGGATGCTAACACAGCAGACTTCCTAGCAGCACTAGAATGCACACTCAGGAACAATGGACTGACAGAAGAGACACAACAAACAGTGAGATAAACGGTCGTACCTATGATGATAAGAAAACGACATACACATAACCTCAACACCAAGGAGAGGGAAGCACTGAAAGCACTGAAAAATGACAAGAACATAATCATACTACCGGCAGATAAAGGCAGAATGACGGTCATCTTAGATAAATCAGACTACATCAATAAAGCACAACAACTACTCGCAGACACCAACACCTACCAAATGAAGGATTCCGACCCCACATCACAACTCACCAATAGAATAATCAACACACTAAGGAATCTACAAAAAAACGGACAGATAACCAAAGCGGACCAGCAAAGAATGAAACCTGAAAGCAACAACACCCCCAGATTCTACGGACTACCCAAAGTACACAAACCAGACATCCCACTCAGACCCATAGTATCACTACCAGGGACACCAGCATACAAACTGACCAAAGAACTACAACAGAAACTGAAACACCTAGTCAGCGGATCCAAACACTCCATACAATCAACACAGGAATTCTTGGACATCATCAGGAATACACACATAGACAAAGAAGAAACCATGGTATCATTCGACGTGACGGCACTGTTCACATCAATTGACAAAACCCTAGCCAGAGAAACAATAGCCAACTTACTGGACATACATAACAGAACACAGGAGGCCGAACCTATCAACAAGGACGGCATACTTAAACTACTAGACCTGTGCCTCACCACACACTTTACATTCAACAATCAGATATACGAACAAATCAACGGAACACCCATGGGATCACCAATCTCGGGACTCATAGCAGAGGCAGTTATGCAAAGGTTAGAACATATAGCCCTACCACAAATCCAACCCAAATTCTGGATCAGATACGTCGATGACACCTTTGTAATCATCAAAAACACAGAAATAGAAAAAACACACCGAATCATCAACGCCACACTCACAGGAATACGATTCACGAGAGAAGAGGAAAAGGATAGCCAACTCCCATTCCTAGACGTGTTAGTAGAGAGAACACCCAACGGAGAATTCACCACAAGGGTACACAGGAAACCAACACACATGGACCAAGTCCTAAACTATGAAAGTAACCACCCCAACACACACAAACGAAGCTGCATCAGGACACTATTCAAAAGAGCCACAACACACTGCAGTACACCAGAACTGCGAAAAGAGGAAGAGGAACACCTATACAAGGTATTCGCCAAAAACGGATACCCACGCAACTTTATCACCAGATGCCTAAGAGATAGACCACGGAACGAGGACATGCCACAACCAAAAGGACTAGCCACACTACCATACGTCAGGAGCGTCTCAGAACTGACGGCCAGACTACTGCGACCCTTAGGACTCATAACAGCACACAAGCCAACTTCCACACTCAGACAACAACTCACTAGAACAAAGGACCCAATAGCCAGCACGAGCCAAACTAACGTAGTTTACAAAATACCATGCAAGGACTGCACAAAACACTATATAGGACAAACAGGAAGACAGCTAACAATCCGCATCCATGAACATCAGCTAGCCACAAAACGACACGACCAGCTATCCCTAGTAGCCATACACTCAGACAACCAGGAACATGAATTTGACTGGGAAAACACTACCATCATAGGACAAGCCAGGCAGAGAACAGCCAGGGAATTCCTAGAGGCATGGCATTCATCCACAAACTCCATTAACAGACACATTGACCTGGACCCCATATACAAACCACTACAGCTGAAACTGACACCCGGAAGCGGCAAGAACATCCATCAACAGACACATCGACCTGGACCCCACATACAAACTACTACAGCTGAAACTGACACCCGGAAGCGGCAAGAACAAACCACTATAAATACCGGAAGAAACATCAAAGCAGCGCTTCACAGGAGGCTCCAATAGCACTGATGATGTTCCCTAGACAGGGAACGAAACGTTTGCAGCAAAAACTTCCAGCTCGGCGAACAGAACCACAACAAAGAAACCTAAACATATAAATAGAAAGCAGGAATCATGTACACTGCTTCGCCTGTGGCCCACTGAAGGTGTTATATAGTAGGTGATGAAACGTCTGAAAATGAACCTCCCAGCTCTGTGAGCAAACCTACATCCATCATTTCATTTGAACCTTGTATCAAAAACAAGATTAGACCCTGAGACCGATGTGCTAGTCAGTGAAAACCCATCTTCTAACTGAACATTTCTGAATGTATATGTCATTATTTTCACAGCAATTTCCCAAGGACAGCATCAATGAGGAAACTGTAGAACTGTTATGTCCCTATTTTGAAATGGCAGATTACAACATTGACGTTGCCAGACGGGTCTGTGGTAATGTGGCAGGTCTTTGTTCCTGGACACAAGCAATGGCATACTTTCATGGAATAAATAAAGAAGTGTTGCCACTTAAGGTTTGTTGTAATTTTTTTTTAGATTAGATTAGATTAGATTTACAGTGTGGAAACAGGCCCTTCGGCCCAACAAGTCCACACCGACCCGCCGAAGCGCAACCCACCCATACCCCTACATTTACCCCTTACCTAACACTACGGGCAATTTAGCATGGCTAATTCACCTGCCCCGCACATCTTTGTGACTGTGGGAGGAAACCGGAGCACCCGGAGGAAACCCACGCAGACACGGGGAGAACGTGCAAACTCCACACAGTCAGTCGCCTGAGTCGGGAATTGAACCCGGGTCTACAGGCGCTGTGAGGCAGCAGTGCTAACCACTGTGCCACCGTGCCGCCCATACTGTTCAATTTAATGAACAATAATATGATTACTGGAGATATCTTGCTGCATCAAGGCACATAACATCATCTTTCATTTGTAAGCCTTGCTATCTCACAATAGAATTACATCAGTATCATATTGTTTCTTATTTTTTTTGTTAGACACAAAATTGGGTGTCGTTTTCACAAAACTAACTGGGAGCAGTGCAACCTTAAAAGTGACTTCTGTTTATCCATGCGTCTATCTGTTTAAAGTTGTACAATTTGCACTTGAACAGTAGTCTATTCATTGGTTTATCACTGATTTAATTTAAAATATTGAATGAATGTGATTTATGATCATTAGTCTTAAATTGCCACGGCAGATGTTTATTTGCTAGAGTTTGATCAGTAGATGTGACGTAGAAAAAATTGGAAAGCATTAATGGTTTGAACAAAGTCAGCACAGATTTGTCAAAGATGTATATGCTTAGCTAAGCTATTGGAGTTTTTTGATGCTGTAATTAGTAGAATAGATAAGGGAGGATGCGTAGATCTGGTACATTTGGATTTCAAACAGCTTTTGTTACAATCCCACCTAAGAGTTAAATGGGAAATTAAAGCACATAGGATTGAGTTAAGATACTTGAGAATTGTTGACAGGCCAGGAACAGAAGGTGAGAACAAATGGGTATTTTTCCTAGTGGTAGGCAGTGACTAGTAGTGTACCACAGGGTTTTGGCCTCAGCTATCCACATAAGTATAAATGACTTGGGTGAGGGAACCAAATGCAATATTTGCAAGTTTGTTATTGAAACAAAAATGGGGTGGTTGGGAAAATGGTCTCAGCAAGTTCAGTGTGTGTGGGCGAACACACGGAAGATGCAATGGATAAATGTGAAGTTGGACACTTTGGTGTGAAAGAGAAAAGGCAGTTTTTTTTATGGTGACTTATTAGAAAATATGGATGTACAAACGAATCTAGGTGTCTTTGTACACCAGTCAACAGGCAGGTCCAACAAGCAATTAGGAAAGCAAATTATATGCTGGCCTTGATTGCAGGATGATTTGAGTTTAGATGCAGGGATGAAAATGTGTTGCTGGAAAAGCACAGCAGGTCAGGCAGCATCCAAGGAGCAGGAAATTCGACGTTTCGGGCATAAGCCCTTCATCAGGAAGGATGCAGAGATGCCTTGCTGCAGATAAACAGGATCTTACTAAGACCATACCTATAATATTAAATGCAGTTTCATTCTCCTTGCCTAAAAGAGGATATTCTCTGACCTTGCCTTATTTGGGGTGAATGTTCATTGGGCAGTGTTAGGAGGCCGTGAACATTAACAGGGTAGGGTGTTGGAGCACCTGCCTTTCCGAACAGCTGATCTTCATTTCGATAAAACACTTCAATTCAATGCCTTCCATAGACAGAGTGTAGCAAAGCTTCAATAGGCTGACACTGGGGATGGTATCACTTTAGAATGAAATAGGGTTGGTTTGACTAGGCCTTGTTGTTGTGGTTCTGTTCACCGAGCTGAAAGTTTTTGTTGCAAACATTTCGTCCCCTGGCTAGGCGACATCATCAGTGCTTTGGAGCCTCCTGCAAAGCGCTTCTTTGATGTTTCTTCCGGTATTTATAGTGGTCTGTCCTTGCCGCTTCCGGTTGTCAGTTTCAGCTGTCCGCTGTAGTGGTTGGTATATTAGGTCCAGGTCGATGTGTCTGTTGATGGAGTTTGTGGATGAATGCCATGCCTCTAGGAATTCCCTGGCTGTTCTCTGTCTGGCTTGCCCTATGATAGTAGTGTTGTCCCAGTCGAATTCATGTTGCTTGTTGTCTGCGTGTGTGGCTACTAGGGATAGCTGGTCGTGTCGTTTCGTGGCTAGTTAATGTTCATGTATGTGGATTGTTAGCTGTCTTCCTGTTTGTCCTATATAGTGTTTTGTGCGGTCCTTGCATGGTATTTTGTACACTACATTAGTTTTGCTCATGTTGGGTATCAGGTCCTTTGTTCTAGTGAGTTGTTGTCTGAGCGTGGCTGTTGGTTTGTGTGCCGTTATGAGTCCTAAGGGTCGCAGTAGTCTGGCTGTCAGTTCCGAAATGCTCCTGATGTATGGTAGTGTGGCTAGTCCTTTTGGTTGTGGCATGTCCTCATTCCGTGGTCTTTCTCTTAGGCATCTGTTGATGAAGTTGCGCGGGTATCTGTTTTTGGCGAATACCTTGTATAGGTGTTCCTCTTCTTCTTTTTGCAGTTCTGGTGTACTGCAGTGTGTTGTGGCCCTTTTGAATAGTGTCCTGATGCAGCTTCGTTTGTGTGTGTTGGGGTGGTTACTTTCATAGTTTAGGACTTGGTCTATGCAACTTCATCAACAGATGCCTAAGAGAAAGACCACGGAACGAGGACATGCCACAACCAAAAGGACTAGCCACACTACCATACATCAGGAGCGTTTCAGAACTGACAGCCAGACTACTGCGACCCTTAGGACTCATAACGGCACACAAACCAACAGCCACGCTCAGACAACAACTCACTAGAACAAAGGACCTGATACCCAACATGAGCAAAACTAATGTAGTGTACAAAATACCATGCAAGGACTGCACAAAACACTATATAGGACAAACAGGAGGACAGCTAACAATCCACATACATGAACATTAACTAGCCACGAAATGACACGACCAGCTATCCCTAGTAGCCACACACGCAGACAACAAGCAACATGAATTCGACTGGGACAACACTACTATCATAGGGCAAGCCAGACAGAGAACAGCCAGGGAATTCCTAGAGGCATGGCATTCATCCACAAACTCCATCAACAAACACATCGACCTGGACCCAATATACCAACCACTACAGCAGACAGCTGAAACCGACAACAGGAACCGGCAAGGACAGACCACTATAAATACCGGAAGAAACATCAAAGAAGCGCTTTGCAGGAGGCTCCAAAGCACTGATGATGTCGCCTAGCCAGGGGATGAAACGTTTGCAACAAAAACTTCCAGCTCGGCGAACAGAACCACAACAACGAGCACCCGAGCTACAAATCTTGGCACAAACTTTGACTAGGCCTTATTCACCAGAATTTAGAAGTTGGGGGAGTGCTCTAATTGAAACATAAAATTCTAACAGGGCTAAACAAACTAGATGCAGGGAGGAGGGTTTCTTTGGTTGTGGAGTTGTTGAATCATAGGGTCTAAACCTCAGGGTAAAAGATGGGCCATTCATCCATGAGATGAAGAAACATCCTGTAGAATTCACTATCATAAAAAATGTGGAGACCAAGTCAATGAGTTTATTCAAGAAAGTGGTTTTCTTTAAGATGGTGACATCTTGTAAAATGTCCAGATTATAGAGGAGGAAGTGCTGGATGTCTTGAAACGGTTAAAGGTGGATAAATCCCCAGGACCTGATCATGTGTACCCGAGAACTCTGTGGGAAGCTAGAGAAGTGGTTGCTGGGCCTCTTGCTGAGATACTTTTATTATCGATAGTCACAGGTGAGGTGCCGGAAGACTGGAGGTTGGCAAATGTGGTGTCACTGTTTAAGAAGGGTAGTAAGGACAAGCCAGGGAACTATAGACCAGTGAGCCTGACCTCAGTGGTGGGCAAGTTGGAGGGAAACCTGAGGGACAGGGTGTACATGTATTTGGAAAGGCAAGGACTGATTCAGGATAGTCAACATGGCTTTGTGCATGGGAAATCATGTCTCACAAACTTGATTGAGTTTTTTGATGAAATAACAAAGAAGATTGATGAGGGCAGAGCAGTAGATGTGATCTATATGGACTTCAGTAAGGCGTTCGACAAAGTTCCCCATGGGAGACTGATTAGCAAGGTTAGATCTCATGGAATACAGGGAGAACTAGCCATTTGGATACAGAACTGGCTCAAAGGTAGAAGACAGAGGGTGGTGGAGGAGGGTTGTTTTTCAGACTGGAGGCCTGTGACCAGTGGAATGCCACAAGGATCGGTGCTGGGTCCTCCACTTTTTGCAATTTACATAAATGATTTGGATGCGAGCATAAGAGGTACAGTTAGTAAGTTTGCAGATGACACCAAAATTGGAGGTGTAATGGACAGCAAAGAGGGTTACCTCAGATTACAACAGGATCTTGACCAGATGGGCCAATGGGCTGAGAAGTGGCAGATGATATTTAATTCAGATAAATGCGAGGTGATGCAATTTGGGAAAGCAAATCTTAGCAGGACTTATACTCTTAATGCTAAGGTCCTAGGGAGTGTTGTGAACAAAGAGACCTTGGAGTGCAGGTTCATAGCTCCTTGAAAGTGGAGTCACAGATAGATAGGATAGAGAAGAAGGCGCTTGGTATGCTTTCCTTTATTGGTCAGAGTATTGAGTACAGGAGTTGAGAGGTCATGTTGTGGCTGTACAGGACATTGGTTAGGCCACTGTTGGAATATTGCATGCAATTCTGGTCTCCTTCCTATTGGAAAGATGTTGTGAAACTTGAAAGGGTTTAGAAAAGATTTACAAGGATGTTGCCAGGGTTGGAGGATCTGAGCTACAGGGAAAGGCTGAACAGGCTGGGGCTGTTTTCCCTGGAGCGTCGGAGACTGAGGGGTGACCTGATAGAGGTTTACAAAATTATGAGGGGCATGGATAGGATAAATAGGCAAAGTCTTTTCCCTGGGGTCAGGAAATCCAGAACTAGAGGTCATAGGTTTAGGGTGAGAGGGGAAAGATATAAAAGAGACCTAAGGGACAACTTTTTCACGCAGAGGGTGGCACATGTATGGAATGAGCTGCCAGGGGATGTGGCGGAGGCTGGTACAATTGCAACATTTAAGAGGCATTTGGATGGGTATATGAATAGGAAGGGTTTGGAGGGATATGGGCCGGGTGCTGGCAGGTGGGACTAGATTGGGTTGGGATATCTGGTCGGCATGGACGGGTTGGACCGAAAGGTCTGTTTCCATGATGTACCTCTCTATGACTCCATGACTCTATATCAAGGGTATCAAGAGTTGTAGAGACAGCAGGACTATGGTGTTGAGAGGGAGGGTTAGCTATGATGATATTGCCTGGTGGAGCAGGCTCAAATGACCAGATGGCCTATTCTTGCTCCTAGTTTGTTTCTGTTTCCATGTTTTTACACTGCCATACCCAATATAGTTGCCATTTATAAACAACTTTCTTTTCGCCTCAATATTGTCAAGGCAAACCTTACTGTACAGGAAAGCCGCTTGGCCACTGCTATGGGAGATCTGAAGAAGGCTCAGTGTGAACTTGATGCCAAACAAGTTGAGCTTGATATTGTGCAGATGGAATATGTACAAGCAATGAGAGAGAAGCAGGTAATTACAATACTGCTGACTTGACTGAGTTATTCTGATTTCTTTTCAGTATTTAGTTTTGATATGCAGGAAAGACAGTACTTGCATTCATATGCTGTCTTTTAATGACTTTTGGTTATCCCAAATGTTTAACAGTCTGATTGCATTTGAAGCATTAGTGTAAGGTAGGGGAAATGGAATAAGTAATCTGCACAGAGCAGGTTTCTACAAACAGCCAAGGTAAATAATCAGATGGACACACTGACCTTTGGTGACACTGAAGAATAAATGTGTTGCTGTAACAGTTAATTCAAACAGGAAATGAAATCAAGTATCATGTACAATGGATGACCAATCCACTGCCACCTGTTTTGTCAACATCTCCCCCCACTCCCCGCCCCCACCAACCCAAGGAAGCTTCTCACCGCTCTGTCTTACTTCTTGCAGTCAACCTTACTCAAAGCACCTTTTTTCCCCTTCACCTGTCCCAGACTTCCACTTTGAACCAAGTATATTCGCTCAGCCTTTGTTTCATTCAGGTAAAGTCTCCACTCAGATGTAGTTTAAAAATCCATTATATGGAGTTGCTGTGAATCACTTTTTGACTTCACTTCCATCACAATGATCAACATTTGGACAATGGATTTCAGGTGTTTGATACATAACTGTCACTGTGAGGCTGCTGCCTTTTTCATTCAGCTCTGTTAACTTAATTAGTTCGAGCTCCGAATGTGATATTTACTTTTTAAAAAATATCTTGAAAAAGCTTTCCCAGTTGAATTCCCACTTTGTATTAAGTTCCCAAATATACTCGCTCAGTCTTTGTCTGACTCAAACAAAGTCTACTGTCACAAGTGAGACAATAATTTGCAATTGTTAAATTGCTTGTGTTCTCCCTATATCTGTCAGCCCCAACATGCACTCTGTTAGAATATTGAGCACAAGATCAGGTGCCAGAAGAATTGCAACACCCATGAGTTTTAGTCAGAAAGTTTAAAATTTGGAGGTATTGTACTGTAATGACACCTGAATTATTGTGACAGCAGCCAGAAATTATTTGACTTCCAACTTCCACTCGACAACTTTAATTCCTTTGATTATTTAGCAGAATTTATTCTTTATGAATATGTAACTTAGCAATGACAAAACAACTTTTGAAAACAAGCTAATGGTCTCAGCAAAAGAAGATTTCAGTGTGCCAAAAGGGGTAACTGGAGTGAGGTCCCTGAACTTGCCTTATTTAGTAGCTGGTGTTTACTTGCAAAGTCGGAACAAACTAATGGCATGATATAGAAAGGGAGGTTGATGTTTTCTGAACATTGACATAATTATATTACTTGATCCTGAGATGTTACTAGAGGATGCTGAGCGTTGCCGGCAGAAGATGCAAATGGCTTCAAGTCTAATTGATGGTTTGTCAGAGGAGAAAGAACGTTGGACCAAACAAAGCAAGGAATTTGCTGCTGAGGAGAAAAGACTTGTGGGTAAGTAGCAAGAAAGTAATTATCACATGCTGTGAAACATCTCTCCTTTTTTTTAAGAGTTGCAAAATACTAACTCATAAAAGAAGTGACAAATAATCGTTAATTATTTGTGAACAAATAAGGCAGAATTGATCTCAAATGCAGTGCTGCAATCTAAAATACACCCAAATCACATTGTTTCTTGTAACTGACATTGAGTTAAAGACCATGGTGTAATGATAATATCTCTGGACTATTAATCCAAAACCAAGGGCTGGTATTCCAAAGACATGAGTTTATCCATCATATCAACTGGCAGAATTTAAATTCAATGAATTGATCTAATCATTTCACTACTGTTTAAAAGATATGGAATTGTCAGTATCAATAATAGTAACTGCGACACTATTAGAGATTGTTGTTTTTAAAAAAGCCCATCTGTTTTTAAAAAACAACCCTTTAGGGAAAGGATTCTGCTTTCCTTATTTGGTCTGGCTTACATAAGAAAATAAGACATTAAGAAATAGAAACCGAAGTAAGCCACTGACCCCCTCAAGTTTACTCTGCCATTCAGTCCTGTCACTGCTCGCTTCCACTTTCCTGCCCTTTGCCCATAATCCTTGAATTCCCTACTAACCAAGAATCTATCTCAGCCTGAAATATACACAAGGACCTTGCTTCCACAGCTCTCTGTGGCAAAGTGTTTGAAAGACTCTCAGCCAGCTCAGAGCAGAAATTCCTCCTCATCTCAGTCTTAAATTGGTGCCCCTTTATTCTAAGACTATACCCTTTGGTGCTAGACTCTCTCATGAAGAGAAATGTCCTTTCAGCATTTACCCTGTCAAGCCCCTTCAGAATCCTATTTGTTTCAGTGAGATTTCCCCTCATTCTTCTGAAGTCCATTGAGCAGAGTTCCAACCTGGTTAACCTTCGCTCATATGGCAATCCCTCCATACCAAGGATCATCTGATTGGAGCTTCTTTGAACTGCCTCCAATGAAATGATATCTTTCTTTCAATAAAGTGACTAAAACTGTTCATAGTACTCCAGCTGTGGTCTTGCCAACACCTTGTACTGTTGCAGTAAGACTTCCCTACTCTTACATGCAACCTACTTGAATTAAGGCCAACATTCCATTAGCCTTCCTGATTACCTATTTCCCATGTGTGTTAGCTTTCTGTATTTCACGCACAAGTAACCCCAAGTCCTTCTATGTTGCAGCTTTCTCCATTTAAATAATGCTCTATTCTTTTGTTCTCCCTTCCAAAATGAGCAACTTTGCATTTTTCCACATTATACTCCATTCACCAGGTTTCTTTTCCCCACTTACTATCAATACCTCTCTGTAAACTGTTTACATCCCTCTCACAATCTGTCCTTCCACCAATTCTTGTGCTGTCTGCAATTTTAGCGACAGTGCATTTGATTTGTTCCTCTAAGTCATTAATATATATTGTAAACAGTTGTGGTCCTAGCACTGATCGCTGTAAAATGTCACTAGTCACAGGTCAGTAACCTGAAAAGGAACCGCTATCCCTGTACATTGTTTTCTGCCCAGTGGGGTGGCACAGTGGCTCAGTGGTTAGCACTGCTGCCTCACAGTGCCAGGGACCCGGGTTCGGTTCCTACCTTAGGCAACTGTCTATGTGGCACATTCTGCATGGGTTTCCTCCCATGGTCCTAAGATGTACAGGTCAAGATGTACAAGATGAGTTGGCCATTCTAAATTGCCCACAGCGTTATGTGCATTAGTCAGGTGTAAATGTAGGGGAATGGGTCTGGGTAGGTTACTCTTCGGAGGGTTGATGTGGACTTGTTGGGCTAAAGGGCCTGTTTCCATATTGTAGGAAATCTAATCTAAAACCAATTCTGTATCTATGTCAATATACTACCTCCAGCACCATGGACTGTTACCTTACAAATTTACCTTCTGTGAGGTACCTTGTTGAACAACTTTTGGAAGTTCAAATACAATACTTCTACTGGTTCCCCTCTTTCCACTCTGGTTGAGACTTCCTCTTGAAACTATGATACATTTGTCAAACAGATTTCCCTTTTATGAAGCCATGTTGACTACGATTAATTAGATTTTCCAAATATTTTGTTATTACCTCATGAATAATTGATTCCAATACTTTTCCAACAATAGATGTTCAGCTAATCAGTTACCTGTTTTTTTGCCTCCCTTGCTTTTTGAACAGGAGTGTCACGTTGGCAATTTTCCAATCCTCTGCCATTTCCCCAGAATCCAACAATTTTTGGAAAAATAAAATCAATGCATTCACTATCTCTGTAGCTACTCTTTTAGGTTCTGAGGATGCAAGCCTTCAGTGCCAGGGGACATAATTGCTTTTAGCTTCAGTAATTTGTCTAATATTATTTCTCTAGTGATGCTGACGGCATTGAATTCTTCCTTTAGAATTTATAGGATGTTGAGTATCTTCCACTGTAAAGGCTGATGCAAAATAGCTGTTTAACTTCTCATGTTCCCATAATTGTCTCCCCAGATTCATTTTCGAAGAAGCCTATGTTCACTGTGACCTCTCTCTTCCTTATTTGCATATTTAAAAAAGCTCTGATTGCCAGATGTTTATATTCCTCACTAGTTTGCCCTTGTAGTTTATTTTCTCTATCCTTTTTTTTAGGCCTCCTTTGCTGGATACTGAATTTATTCCAATCTTCAGGGCTATCCTGGAAATTTGCCTCCATGTATGCTTCGCCTTTCAATTTAATCCTCGCCTCAATTTCATTGCTTAGCTATGGTTGGTTAGTGCCCCCTCTTAGCATCTTTTGGGCATGTTACATGCAGGCTCACTGTGATATAACATCTCTTAACAGCTCAGTAAGGGCAATTAGGAATGAAAATTAGGCAACATATAATGGCCATGTCAATGATATTCCAATCTGGTGATACAATAAGTAAAAGTTTGAAAACGCTTGCTCACCCGTCACTCTTGTGCTCATTGATCAGCCTTGCTTCCTGGTCTGGCAATGTCTTGATTTAAAAATTGGCATCTTTTATTTTCAAATCTCTCATACAGTCATAGAGATGTGCAGCTCGGAAACAGACCCTTCGGTCAAACCCATCCATGCCAACCAGATATTACACTGCAATTTAATCCCACCTGCCAGAACCCAGCCCATATCCCTCCAAACCCTTCCTATTCATATAGGAACCCATCCAAATGCCTCTTAAATGTTGCAATTGTACTAGCTTCCCCCACATCCTCTGGCAGCTCATTCCATACACCTACCACCCGCTGTGTGAAAACGTTGCCCCATAGGTCTCTTTTATATCTTTCCCCTCTCACCCTAAACCTATGCCCTCTAGTTCTGGACTCTCCTTCCCCAGGGAAAAGACTTTGTCTATTTACCCTATCCATGCCCCTCATGATTTTATAAACCTCCATAAGGTCACCGCTCAGCCTTCAACATTCCAGGGAAAACAGCCCCAGCCTGTTCAGCCTCTCCCTATAGCTCAAACTCTCCAACCCTGACAACAACCTTGTAAATCTTTTCTGTGCCGTTTCATGTTTCACAACATCTTTCCGATAGGAAGGAGACTAGAATTGCACGCAATATTCCAACAGTGGCTTAACCAATGTCCTGTACAGTCGCAACATGACCTTCCAACTCCTGTACTCAATACTCTGACCAATAAAGGAAAGCATACCAAACGCCTTCTTCACTATCCTATCTACCTGGGACTCCACTTTCAAGGAGCTATCAACCTGCACTCCAAGGTCTCTTTGTTCAGCAACAATCCCTCGGACCTTATCATTAAGTGTATAAGTCCTGCTAAGATTTGCTTTCCCAAAATGCAGCACCTCACATTTATCTGAATTAAATTCCATCTGCCATTTCTCAGCTCAATGGTCCATCTCATCAAGATCCCATTGTAATCTGAGGTAACCTTCTTCGCTGTCCAGTACACCTCCAATTTTGGTGTCATCTGCAAACTTATTAACTATACCTCTTATGCTCACATCCAAATCATTTATGCAAATGATGAAAAGTAGTGGACCCAGCACCAATCCTTGTGACACTCCACTGGCCATAGGCCTCCAGTTTGAAAAACAACTTTCTACCACCACCCTTTGTCTTCTACCTTTGAGCCAGTTCTGTATCTAACTGGCTAGTTCTCCCTGTATTCCATGAGATCTAACCCTGCTAATCAGTCTCTCATGGGGAACCGTGTCCAACGCATTACTGAAGTCCATATAGATCATATCTGCCACTCTGCCCTTATCAATCCTCTTTGTTACTTCTCCAAAAAACTCAGTTGAGTTTGTGAGACATGATTTCCCACGCACAAAGCCATGTTGACTATCCCTTGCCTTTCCCTGCCTTTCCAAATACATGCATATCCTGTCCCTCAGGATTCCTTCCTACAACTTACCCACCACTGACATTTGGCTCACTGGTCTATAGTTCCCTGACTTGTCCTTACCACCCTTCTTAAACAGTGACACCACGTTAGCCAAGATATCACCATCTATTTCCATACATTTTATATCTTCCACATCCTTTTCCACAGTAAACACTGATGCAAAATACTCATACAATATCTCCCCCTTTTTCTGCGGCTCCACCGAAAGGCCACCGTGCTGATCTTTGAGGGGCCCAATTCTCTCCATAGTTACCCTTTTGTCCTTAACATATTTGTAAAAACATTTTGGATTCTTGTTAATCTTATTTGCCAAAGCTATCTCATGTCCCCTTTTTGCCCTCCTGATTTCTCTCTTAAGTATACCCCTCCTGCCTTTATACTCTTCTAAGGATTCATTCGCTCTATCCTGTCTACACCTTACATATGCTTTCTTCTTTTTCTGAACCAAACCCTCAATTTCTTTAGTCATCCAGCATTCCCTATACCTACCAGCCTTCCCTTTCACCCTGGCAGGAATATACTTTCTCTGGATTCTTGTAATCTCATTTCTGAAGGCTTCCCAATTTCTAGCCTTTACCTGCGAAATTCTGTCCCCAATCAGCATTCAAAAGTTCTTGCATAATACCATCAAAATTGACCTTTCTTCAATTTAGAACTTCGACTTTTACATCTGGCTTATCCTGTTCCATCGCCATCTTAAAACGAATAGAATTATGGTGACTGACCCCAAAGTGTTCCCCCATTGACACCTCAGTCACCTGCCCTGCCTTATTTCCCAAGAGTAGGTCAAGTTTTGCACTTTCTCTAGTCGATACATCCACATACTGAATCAGAAAATTTTCTTGTACACATTTAACAAATTCCTCTCCATCTAAACCCTTAACACTATGGCAGTCCCAGTCGATGTTTGGAAAGTTAAAATCCCCTACCATAAACACCCTATTATTCTTACAGATAACTGAGATCTCCTTACAAATTTGTTTCTCAATTTCCCTCTGACTAATGGGGGGTCTATAATACAATCCCATTGATGTGATCAACCCTTTCTTATTTCTCAGTTCCACCCAAATAGATTCCCTGGCTGCATTTCCTGGAATATCCTCCCTCAGCACAGCTGTAATGCTATCCCTTACAAAAAAAAGCCACTCCCCCTCCTCACTTGCCTCCCTTTCTATCCTTCCTGTAGCATTTTTATCCTGGAACATTAAGTTGCCAGTCCTGCCCATCCCTGAGCCATGTTTCTGTAATTGCTATGATATCCCAGTCCCATGGTGATAACCATGCCCTGAGTTCATCTGCCTTCCCTGTTAGGTCCCATACATTGAAATAAATGCAGTTTAATTTATCAGTCCTACCTTGATCTTTGCTTTGCCCCTGCCTGCCCTGACTGTTTGACTCGCTTCTGTTCCCAACTGTACCAATCTCAAATAGATCTCTTCCCTCACTATCTCCCTCGGTCCCACCACCACCCACCCCACGCCCAACCCCCCCCCCCCACCTTACTAGTTTAAATCCTCCCGAGCAGCTCTAGCAAATCTCCCTGCCAGTACATTAATCCCCTTCCAATTTAGGTGCAATTGTCCTTCTTTTACAGGTCACTTCTATCCCAAAAGAGATTCAGAATCTCTACCTTTTCCCTTCCTATGTCATTGGTTCCAATGTGTACAATGACCTCCTGCTGGCCCCTCTCCCCCTTGAGAACACTCTGCACCCTCTCTGAGACATCCTTGATCCTGGCACCAGGGAAGCAATACACCATTCTGGTTTTCGCTGCTGGCCACAGAGATGTCTGCCTATACCTTGGACTAGAGAGTCCCCTAACACAATTGATCTCTTGGAACCCAATGTATCCCTCATTGCATTAGAGCCAGTCTCAATACCAAAAACTTTGCTGTTCATGCTACATTCCCCTGAGAATCCATCACCCGCTACATTTTCCAAAACAGCATACTTCTTTGAAATGGGGATAGCCACAGTAGACTCCTGCACTAACCGCCTACCTCTCTTACTTTTCCAGGAGTTAACCCATCTATGTGACTATATCTGCATCTTTTCTCCCTTCCTATAATTGCCATCCATCACATCCTCTTGCTCTTGTAAATTCCTCATTGCCCCGAACTATCTCTCCAACCAATCCATTTGATTTGATAGGATTTACAATCAATGGTATGTATTGCTGATATAATCCTCAGTAACCTGTAAACTCTCCCTAAGCTTCCACATCCGACAAGAAGTGCATATCACTCTACTAAAGGCCATTTTTGCTCCTTCACAATCTACAGATCCAGGAAATAGCACTGTCTTATTCCTCTACAAAACACTGCTCCAGGTTAAATTGATAGTTAAGGCTTATACTTTAAATTTAATCAAGAGACATATCTCAATAAAACATATAATCAAGAAAGAACCCACTCTACTCACTACTGCAGACTTACTATAAGGCCACACTTTAATATTCATATCTATTTCTATGCTGTGACCTCTCCCAAACAGGTTCCTCCAAGATTAGTTGTGAATTTGATTGTTTAATAAGTTTTCCTAGACATACTCCAATATCCAGCAATACATGAATTCAAACAGCAAAGGCAGTAACTATGCAGGTTCACTGCTTTTCAGTTACTTTCTCTCCTGCACTGACCTCACCATGTGCTACCTTTGTCTCTCCTCTTCCTTTTAAAAGTGCTGTTGTTCTGACTTTTTTTTCTCCAAAATTCCAAAACAATGCAACAGCATATAAAACAAGAATTGCTGCTCCTGCAATTCAAGGAAATCACCTTTTATACCTAAAATACCTTAAAAAAAGGAGCAGCCTGTTACAGCCAGACATTTTTCCTATCGTTCATCTTGGATGACCCAGAATCCTTTGCCTTGGCTTTTCCCTCTCAAATTGGTAGCCTTTTGCACCTCATAACCTGTGAGATCTGTGCTGACCTCCAATTCTGGCCTCTTGCATGTCCCTGATTTTAATCACTACTCCATTTTCAACCATGCCTGCTTTAAGTTCCAGAGCTCCTCTCTGTCTCACCACTTCTCCCACCCCCTTTAGGATATTCTTTAAAACCTATCTTTGTAATCCATCTGCCTTACCGCCATCTTAAGTTGCTCCATGTTCTGTTTATTCACTAATACTATCATAGAATCCCGACAGTGTGGAAACAGGCAATTTGGCCCAACAAGTCTACACTGACCTCTGAAGAGTATCCCATCCAGACCCATTTCCCTGCCCTATTACCGTACATTTCCCCTGACTAATGCACCTAACCTACACATCCCTGAACACTATGGACAATTTAACTTGGCCAATTTACCGACCTTAAATCTAAAGCACCTTGGAACTTTTTGCTACATTAAAGAATTATAAGTGCAAGTTGTTGCTGTGACAACACTAAGGTAGTATAACATGGTATTGTATAAACTACAATGCAGAGCATTATTCTGGGAAAGAATGTAATTAAATTGTTAGACAGAATAATTGTGTAATAATTTCACCACACTGCTGTTTGGCTGCTGAGTATCTGTATAAAGAACATTACATGAAGAAATCTGAAAAGGTTTGCAAAATCATTCTTGACATTGGCTATTCCATAAGAATGATGTAATTCCTTTCTTCCAATGTTCTTTTACTCTGTCAATAATCAGATGATATTTTAGCAGTTTATTATTTGTCTGTTTAATCCCTGCAACAGACATGATAAAGGGAAAATATGACATCTTCTATCTCACAGACTTCAAGAGGGCAGAGTTCATGGTTGTTCAGACTTATCAGGGAAAAGAGAGAATGTTATAGACTGAATTGCCTATTCTCATTCTGTGCTTTGTTATGTCTTATGTTTTTTTCACAGGGAATGTTTTGCTGGCTACAGCGTTTCTGTCTTATGCAGGACCATTCAACCAGGAATTTAGAAATCTGTTGTTAAACAGTTGGCAGCAAGAAATAATATTACATAACATTCCATTCACCGTAAATCTAAATGTCTCAGAAATGCTTATTGATGGACCCACAGTTGGAGAGTGGAACTTGCAAGGCCTTCCTAATGATGACCTCTCAATACAAAATGGAATCATTGTTGCAAAGGCGGCCCGGTTTCCACTCTTGATCGATCCTCAGTCTCAGGGGAAGACCTGGATAAAGAATAAAGAAGCAAAGAATGAACTTCAGGTAGTGGGCATGAATTGCAATGATAGATTTGTGTTTCTGGTACTTGAGAATCATTTCCCACTGCTTTACAGCGTGACTATCAAGTCATCGCATGATATCCTGATAATTATAGAACTGAGTAAATATTAATGTATTTCAAATTTTCTTATAAGTGATTAAACTTTTACAGGTAACATCCTTAAATCATAAGTACTTTAGAAATCACTTGGAAGACTGCCTTTCACTGGGAAGACCATTATTAATTGAGGATGTAGGGGAAGAACTTGACCCAGCATTGGACAATGTACTGGAAAAAAACTTCATCAAAACTGGGTCTACACATAAGGTGACTTCTAAGTATTTGTATAGTGCATCATTTATATGGTAATAATTATAATGTGGACATATCAACATACTTTTGAAAATATTTATTGTTGGGTTATGTCATCATTAATAAACCAGCATTTATTGGACCAAAAGTCTGGATGTCTTTTCTGCAGGTAAAGATAGGAGATAAGGAGATGGATGTCATGAATGGTTTCAGATTGTACATTGCTACAAAACTGGCCAATCCCGCTTATACTCCGGAGATAAGTGCTCGAACTTCAATTATTGACTTCACCGTCACCATTGAAGGTCTCGAGGATCAACTATTGGGAAGAGCCATTCTCACTGAGAAACAGGTGATGCAAATCATTTAATTAATGATTTAACATAGAAGTGGGGCTCTCTTGTAGTGTAATGGTAGTAGTGTAATGGTAGTAGTATAATGGTAGTGTCCCAACCACTGGACTAAGTCAGGCAGGTTCAAGTACCACCTGCTCCAAAGGTGTGTAATAACATCTCTGAACAGGTTGATTTGGAAAATAGCTTAACATAGAAATGAGCATATTAGAGAATCATCTGCACAATAATTTCAGAGTTTATTTCGATCAAGTGTTTGGTTTTTGGACTATTCTTTTTAGACCATTTCTACGCAATGTATTCATTCAGTGATTATCAATAAAACTGTTATGCATTATAGTTGAGGTATGTTATGCTGAAACAGTGTCTCTCTCAAAGGTGAGTCACATGAGCACTGATAAGTCACACTAGTGAGACATCAAACGTGTTCTTGGGCTTGATCTGGTTGTTCTAAGTTCTCGCAAAGTGCAAAGCTTCAGAATAAAGTCTCCCTATTGGGTTGCAGCAAACAATGTGTTTGTATGTTCTTTGATCCTAACTGGAGCCTAGTCAGTTAGTAGAATAAAAGCCTTTACTGGAATGGCAATAGAGGATTAGTTACACTCCCACACAGTTGGAGGTCATTCCTTCCCTGGCCTAAAAAGGCCTTCGGAAAATAATAAATAGGAGGTGGCAGGAATGTCATTTTACCGAGGTACAGGTCTCTGATTAATGAAAACCCTTATGTTTAGATTGCACCTTTATGGTTACAAGACCCTTCAAGTTACTTGCTAGAATGAGATTAACTCTAAGGTGTAATAATGTCATGCAGGTCCCATTCAATTCTACCAAATTTCCCTCCATATGTTCCTCTCTTTCACTAATCCCTGGGTGGCAGAGTCAGAGCTGAGGGTTGGCAGAGTAGAAGGAGCCACATTGGAACAGCTTGTCCCTTCACCGGGGGGAGTTGTGCTCCCTGAAGCAGATCGCTGTCTGATCTGCAGAGACAGACAGCTGATTTACACAAATCAGGACCCTACTTACCAGTATTTTATGGGATCCCTGGCACTTTGGCAGGGTGCCCCTTGGCTGTACAGAAAAGCTGCCAGGTTGGTGGAGGCTGTTAGTTCTTGTATTGAGTAAGACTAACACTTAGTTGCAGGAAAACTATGGTTGAAAGCAGCCTAATTTTTCAAAAAATATATTAAAACATAAAATAATGCATGTAGAAAGGTTCCTCAGTATATTGTCACTAAAATAACAATATATGAAATGTTGACAAGTTGGGTAGCATTCTTACTGTTACAGTAATCACAACTAAAACATGAATGAGTGAGAATCCTTCAATGAAAATTGCAATAATGTTGCTTGACGTTGAAATTCTGATCTTTCTTATTATCTCCCACCTTTCTACCCATTGCTCACACCACAACAGAGAGGAAAATTCTGCCCTAGATATATTTCTCGAGGGATAAAAATGAAAAATTATAGGAATGTTATGCTAAACCGATCTCAAACCTTGGTTGGACCATATTTAAAGAGTACTGCGTGCAGTTCCGGTCACTGCACAGTGGAAAGCATACACAGGCCCTGTAGTGGGTGCAGAGAAGTTTGCTAGAATGAAGACAAAAAAAAATGGTGGGTATATATTCAGGAAAGATTGCCAGGCTGAATCTCCTTTCTTTTGGAAAAAAGCCTGGGGAATAACTTAATAGAGGTCTTTAAAATCATGGGAGGTTTTGATACAGTGGATATAATCAGAATGTTTTTTCTTGTGCCATAGAAATAAGGCAAGTTGAAGTATTAATGAGATGCAAATACAGGAAATAGGGTAGTTGCTGCTGAAGAGTGAGGCTCAGGAATGGCCATTTAAAGCTTCAGGGGAAAACCATAAAACTTCCTCAGTACCCTGATTTTTTTTGTAAAATTCTCATTGTATTTTCACAATTTACTCAGCATTACCCATGTCCTACCAGGAAGAGGAATATTCTGTTGAATGAACTTGGCTGCTATGGCCTGGATCTCAATTACAGCAAGGAAGAAAGCTCCCATGCAATCTGCAGACCTAAATTATTTGGCCTCTCATTGTAGAACAACCTTCTCATGCCTGAGCCTAATCTAGTGAACTTCTGCTGTGCTGCTTCCAATGCAACTTTATCCTTTTTAATGGAGACCATTATTTTAGATGTGGTCTCATCAAATCCTCACTTAATTATTCTTAGACTTCAACTCCCTTGTAAAAAAGGCCAACATGTCATTTGTCTTAACGGCTTTCTGCATTTGCATGCTAACCTTTTATGTTCCTTGTATCAATACACCCAAGTCTCGCTGAACATCAACATTTACAAGTTTCTTGACCTTAAAAAAAGGTTTTTCTGTTCTCATGACCTCACACCTCAGTATCTGCCACTTTGCCAATCTGCTTGTATTTCTTTAAAGCCATTTTAGTTCTTCCTTATAGCTTGCAGTTCCATTTAGTTTGTATCATTAGCACACCTTAGATACACTACTCTCCATTTTCCTCCAAGCCATTAATATAAATTTAAGTAGCTGTTACTTCCAGCATTTCACTAGCCATAGCCTGTGGTGCATCAGTTAGCTCAGTTGGCTGAATGAATGGTTTGTGTACAGAGTGATACCAAAAGTGGGGGTTCAATTCCTGCACTGGCTGAGATTACCAAGAAGGTTCCACCTTCTTAACCTTGCACCTTGCACCTCGCCTGAGGCATGGTGACTTTTCGGCTAAACTCCCCACCAGTTGTTTCTCTCTAATCAGACTCTCTGGGACTATGGCAATTTTAGTCACCGATTGCAGTTTGAAAAGACTCCATTTAGCCTTATTTTCTGCCCATGAACTAGTCTGAATCCATGCTAATTTATCATTTCAACTCTATGAGCTCTTATGTTTGTGTATTGTTGTGTATTAAGCTTTTGTGCTGCAGCTTATCAAATGCTGTTTGGAATTCTACATCTGTTATGCCTACTAGTTCCACATTATCTACTCTAAAGGCGCTATTAAAGCTTTCAAACAGGGATTTCCATTTCCTGCAAAAAAATTGCTTTGCGAGTCTTGCTGTCGGTCTATGCAAACTGGAGACCTTGTCCTTAACCCAGTGTTGGGATCCTGAGGTTTGTAGCAGAATTCAGAACAATGTTAAAGACCATTTTGAGCCTGTGATAATAATTATTCTTTGACAAATAATCTGCAGTATTGAAACAAAAGGATGGAAACAACGTTTAGTTGGAGAATGGGTCAATGCAGTCTCAAAAATATACTGTTAGATAAATAATGTCCATTTAGGCTTTAAAGTATAAAGTTTTCAAGTAAGAGAGTTATTTCCTTTAAAGCCAGAAGTAGAGCTTAAATTGTATTAAACTGTAGATATTTGCATTAAACTGTAGATATTTGTGTCTGAATTTATATTTAGGAACTGGAGAGAGAGCGAACGAATCTAATGGAGGATGTAACTGCAAATAAAAGGAAGATGAAGGAGCTAGAAGATAACCTACTTTACCGTTTAACAACTACCCAAGGTTCCCTGGTGGATGATGAGAGTCTGATCATAGTGCTTCAAAACACCAAGCTGACAGCTGAAGAAGTAACGCGAAAGTTAAAGACAGCAGCTGAGACAGAACTGCAAATAAATGCTGCTAGGGAGGAGTACCGACCAGGTAGGTCAGAACTCTGTGGAATCTGATGCATCAAATCAATCAGTATACAAAACTCATTTCTTCATAGATTATGCACTTGGGGCTTCAGCTTCCATCTTTGTATTTGAATTTCTTCAGATTCAACCGCTCTTTATTTCGGCTTTAATGATCAGACTGAAAAAAATAAAAAATATGTAGAATCAGACTGTGGCTTTAAACTAAATAAGGGAACTCCTTGAGTGTTCAGAACTGCCTATTGTTACTTCATTATTTAGTTAAAAGTTTTGCTGAAAAAAAGACATATTGAAGGATTTTATATTGCACTCAGCAGGAAAACTTGCAACAAATAGGAAGTTGTGGCGGCTAGTACAATTACAGCATTTAAAGGCATCTGGATGGGTATATGAACAGGAAGGGTTTGGAAGGATATGGGCTGGGTGCTGGCAAGTGGGACTAGATTGGTTTGGGATATCTGGTCGGCATGGATAAGTTGGACAGAAGGGTCTGTTTCCATGCTGTACATCTCTATGTCTCTATGACTTTATGACTCTCAGAGAAAACCTTTATTGGACCGAATTTATGAGATTGCCAATTAAGTCAATATTATTGAGCGAGCAAATGTAGGAATCATAACGTGTATATTAGCCAGTAAATGTAGGTTTGTGGTAGGGCACCCCCAGTCGATTTCTCAACCAAGACATGAAGCAAAGGATGCTAATTTGACTGCCCATTTCAAAGATGAATTTGGCCACAGGATGGAATGCATTACGACATGTACACAGATCCTTTATATAGCTTCAAATCATCTGTGTGTCATCAATGTATCAGAATATGCAAAGGGTACGAGGTTAGGTGTTACATTTCTCATAAAACCCAACAAACATGTTTCTGAGAGCTGGGTCTAGCAGAGTTCCTGTAACAAAAACTATCTATTTGCACATACGTATCGTTTTTTTTTATATATAGATATTTTTATTGGGAATTTAACATTTTGACAAATTTACAAAAATAAGCAGAATTTTCAAGCACAAACATTAATATAAAAATAGATCTTAAGTATATAATCATCAAAATTCAACTAATCCACAATCATCCAGAGTGTATAGTTGAGTCGCTTACATCCTTCAAATAAGAGAAAATGTTCTCTAATACACTCATAACAGTATGATAAAAAGGAAGCTATTTCCAAACAATAAGAACAAAAAAAAATTAAACATGTTTGAATGGAGATCTTGACCCTTGTTCTCAGGGGGCCTTACTACCTTTCCAACGTTCCACCATATCCTCTCCCAAACAGTGTCCCACCCTCGACCCGGGCGCTCCTTAATAGGATTTAGATATAATACCGAGCTAGAGTTAACAGTGAGCGCCGCACCCCCACCCCTCCCCACCCATACCTGAGTATATCTAATAGCATCAATGCTCCGTACAAACACACATAACTATAAAATTACAACTCCAACAGATTACAGTTAAGTATGATAACATAGCAAGGAAGACAACCCCGCTCCCAGAGGCAAAAGTAAAGTAGAATAAAGTATCCATTTCTCCCCACGGAGTGTGGGAGAGGCAAGCCAACATAAATTGTCTCTTACGATTTATTTAACCGAGTCTAAAAGTTTCTTGGCCTCTTCCGATGATCTAAAATTATACTCGGATCCTTCGTGGGTAAAGCATAACGTCGCTGGGTAGCGTAAGGTGTATTGAATATCTAAGTCCCTTAAACATTTCTTCACCTCATCAAACGCCTTCCTTCTTCGTGCCAAAGCCGGGGAGAAGTCCTGAAATAACATAATCTTGGATCCTTCATGAATCATAGCTTTAGGATCCTTTCCAAGCTTTCTGGAGGCATCCAGGAGTATCTGCCTCTCCCTATAACTCTGCAGCCGGAACAGGACCGGGCGTGGGCGCTGGTTTGGGCCAGATCCGCGTACTGCGACCCAGTAGGCCCACTCCACCCTTACCCGGTCCGTTTCAGCCCCCAGGTTTAAAAGCTGGGGCAGCCATCGCTCCAGAAATACTACTAACTGTTCTTTCCCTTCTTGCTCTTGAAGGCCCAGCAACCGGATATTTTTTCTCCGATTTCTGTTGTCAATATCATCGATGTAGATTTCAAAGGCCCTGATTCTCTGCTCCAGAGCTCGCCCCTGTTCTGCAGCTGTTTGAGCTGCAGCCTCGGAGGTCGTGGCCTTTAGTTCCGCCCCCTCCACTCGGCCCTGTAATTCTCCAATGGTTTGAATCTGTTTTTGCAGCTTTTCTTCGAATGCATTCCATCTCTGTCGGGATTCTGCGATGAAATTGACGAGTGTCGATTCCAATCTAGCAATCATCTCTATAAGGCCTGTTTTTACATCAGCTGCAGCCGGAAGAGAGGAGGGTGGGGGAGGGGTCTTTGTTTTCTGAGAGCTGCGGGGTCCCTTTGATTTACTCATTATCCACTCAGTATTAGACTGTTTAAATATAATATTCAGCAGTTAATTAAGATTAAAGAAATTTTTTGGGTGGTTTGGCAAGTGTGGTGGGGGCAGGAAACCCACTTTTCCCAGGTTTTGGGAAGGGCTCTGTAGACTCAGACTTGCTGAGTCGCCGCCATCTTGGATCTCCGCACATACGTATCATTAAATTCATATGAATTCATAGTTTAATGAATTTTGATTCACCCATCGGGGGCCAGTCTAGACTGACATAGTGCTGCAATACTTGTGTTAATTCTTGTGAATTGTTCTGATGAGTGCATGGTGAAAAGCTTTGAAAAAATGTGAGGTTTCAGCAATATTCAAATTTCAGACTGCCTAAGACTCTTCCAAAATAAGTAAATCTCTATGCTATCATTATATTATATCTTTCTTATGGTAGTACATCCTTCTAAAACATTCAGTACAGTTTCCTCAAATGAATGTTTGAAGTTAAGAAGTTTAATCCACAGAAAGCCTGATTAAATGTGAAAGTTGGAATGTAATTTACTAAACTAGTTCTATGAACCACTTCGAGCTTAGGACACAATTGAAGTTACATAAAAGGCATGACTTTTTTTTAAAACAAAAGAGAGTTTTCTGGGCAGTACTAGAGACCTAACTGCTGGAAAAGGTTTGGATTTAATATTAACTTTGTGTTGCAGTAAATTATCATTGTAGTAATGATTTATTGTGCATCATTTTATTTCCTGACAGTTGCTACAAGAGGCAGTATTCTTTATTTCTTAATTGTCGAGATGAGTATGGTGAACGTGATGTATCAGACTTCCCTGAAGCAATTCCTTGGGATTTTTGACCTGTCACTAGTCAGGTTTGGTACCATGTCCTATTTACTTGGATTTACCAGTCAGACCTATTTTCTTAGTTCCTGTCTAATCCACCCTAATTTTGATTATGATTTCTATTTTATGTCCTTGCATTCTATTTTGTGTATATTTCATTTTACATTTAATGTATTTGTAATTCCACCAGGTCTGCTAAAAGTCCATTCACTAGCAAGCGAATAGTCTGCATTATTGATTATATGACCTATGAAATCTACACCTACACTGCTCGGGGATTCTACGAGCAACACAAGTTCCTTTTCACACTCTTGCTTACTTTAAAAATTGATATGCAATGCCACAAGGTTAAGCATGATGAATTTCTGACACTCATTAAAGGTATGTTGGTTCATAAGTAGATGAAGTTGAACTTTTATAAATTGTTACAATGATTTTGTGTTAGCTAAGTTGGAGAAAAAAAGGAAGAAAATCACATTTTTACTTCGAATCTAAATTAGACAATGGAATTCGCTGTGCACAAAGGGTCTGACATATTGCTTCATATCAGTATTAACTTGCACTTACATAGATCCTTTAACATTCCAATAAAATGATTTGGAAACCATCATCTTTAATTCTCAATATTTATAATGTCATAAAATGTGCTTGTTCACATTTTCCATTTGTAATTTTCTGGTTTGCTTAGTACAGGGTCTGGTATTTTACCTAAGAGAGATCCAATTGAGGTAGTAGGCAAAACATATGTGCATTTAATTCAGGACAGTTTCCCTCTGAATTGTTTACTTAAAGCTATGTGGATACATGACTGATAAATACTATTTCTATGAAAATATACAACAACTTTAAATGCATCATAAAATCACAGAATTTTACAGCACAGAAGGAGGTCATTCAATCCACCACATGTGAGCTAACCCCCTGAAATAACAATCTGTATACTGTCCTTCCTATTTGGAGGTGTCGGTGTTGGACTGGGGTGGAAAAAGTTAAAAATCACAAAATACCAGGTTCTAGTCCAACAGGTTTATTCAGAAGCACCAGCTTTCTGAATGCTGCTCCTTCATCAAATGGTTGTGGAGTAAGATCATATGACACAGAATTGATAAACATGTAACATCTTCAGTGAGCCTCCAGACGAAGCACTGCTAATTCCTGCTTTCTATTAATATGTTTGGGTTTCTTTAGGCTGGTGATATCGTTTCCTGTGGTGACGTCATTTCCTAAGTGACATCACCATAGGAAATGATATCACCACAGGAAATGACATCACCAACCCAAACATATAAATAGAAAGCAGGAATCATCAGCAGTGCTTCTTCTGGAGGCTCACTGAAGATGGTACCTAGTATGGTGATGAAACATTTGAAAATGAACCTTCCAGCTCAGCGAACAAAACTATATCCTGGTATTCAATGTAGATTTTACAAATTACTTGCAGCATAATTCTGTCAGTGATATTTTTCAGTTTTAATTTTGGTGGTCAATATATTTGACTTAACATGGAATTTGTTAATAAGACAAAAAATCCTCAAGGCATTTAAGATGTAGATTGCTTTCCAGATGGATGAACCAAGATAGTCAGTCTTCAATACTTAAATTGATCTTCATATGTTGTAGAAATTTTAATAAACTTAATGAAAATAGTTCTTCAGCATTTTAAGGATAATTTTGGCTTGGTATGATAGTGTAAAGTGAATGATATAATTTTTATTTCCATTTTCTTCTGTAAGAAGAGATGTAATACAGACCCCTATTTGCTTTCATCAATTTTACACAAATTTGCAAAGTCAAGATAATCACCAATAGTTTCTTCTGTAAAATATTTAATATTTATGACACAGCTGATGCACGTAGTATCTCTTCTTTGGTTTACCTCTTTACATTAGAAAACATTGTTTTACTGAAACTGCAGTGATACTGTGGAAGATATTGCAAACTCAAACAAGTAAAATAACTATCTGGAGGTGACTTCAATGTCTTGGCATTAGTGCTTTCAAAAATCTCTTGAGCTGCACTACTATTGATATTCCACATATTCAGAATTACCTTGCAGCAATTCTGAGGGTGGCTGAGTGGTTAACACTGCAGCCTCACAGGGCCAGAGATCTGGGTTCAATTCCAAATTTGGGCAACCGTCTTTGTGGAGCTTGCACATTCTCCTCATGTCTGTGTGGGTTTCCTCCTACAATCCAAAGATGTGCAGGTCAGGTGATTGGCCATGCCAAATTGCCCACAGTGTTAAATGCATTAGTCAGAGAGAAATGGGTCTAAGTGGGTTGCTCTTTGGAGGGTCGGTGTGCACTTATTGGGCCAAATGGCCTGTTTCCACACTTAGGGAATTGAATCTAATCAAGCAATGCCAAACTGGATATGTGACACCACCCTAAATAGTAATCACTTTAGGAATATGCTGTGCTGTATATGTCTCCCATCTGGTGTCATATACCAAGCAATTAGAGTCAACTTGCTATTCTGTTCTCTAGTAAAATACATTAACTCCAGAGAATAATTTTCCTAATTTGGATATATATAAAAAAACATATTTTGGGGTGTCAACCCTCTTTTAATTTATCACCGTAACTCAGTCTTTAGATCTCTCTAAACTGTAGGGAATATTCCCAGGTATAGAGAGCAGCTCTGCAGCTATCGCTCTGTAACCAGTGGCCAGTTGGTTTCAGATAGTGAATCCTGTAATACTTATTGAAATGTGAAGTGCTAAATTTATCATGTTTCTGAGTGTGGTCTGCATGTTATATACACTGTCATGTAAATTCAAAATTCCAGGTGGTGCTTCTCTTGACCTCAAAACATGTCCTCAAAAACCTGCCAAATGGATTCTTGATATGACTTGGCTGAATCTGGTTGAACTTAGTAAGCTTCATCAGTTCTTCAACATCCTGGTCCAGGTAAGATTGAAGGCATCATCAATATATTATTGTGGTGATGAATAATAATAATTTTTCACTGAATTTTGGATTCATATTTTAACAAATATTGATGCATGAGATTAATGTAAAATGTTTGTGTCTGACTCAGCAGTTCTAATAGTAAATTTGAATCATCAAGGTTAGAGCATCAAATCCCAGCTTTGACATTCAAACTTGCAAGCCCTCAGTCTTATGGATTGGTCATTTGTAACACTGGCCATTTGACAATGAGCCCAGCTCTCAAGTAATGGGGAGAAGGGGTTTCTACCTTCTGCTTTGCATTAAAGGGATCAGCACTGGCTCCGGAACCTGTTGTTTTATCAATGAGCTATGCCCCAATTCTTTAACTCAGTCATGGCATTGATATACATCTTCCATGTTTCCTATGGGCTTGTTAAGATCTGCACTTTTGGCTAAATGCGACTTGCATCAAGTTTTTTTGGAGGGATTTCTGTGAGGGCTTATGGGTTATTTCGACACATGTTATCAAACCCAACTCAATAACTGCCTATCCCACCCCAGTAGCATCCATAACATCCGATCTGTGTCCCACCTTCACATAGGCTGTTCGCAGAAGGAGAACAACCCTCAATAGGGCAGAAAGACTCCGAAGTTACTCTGAAGATGCACTGAATGTCACTGAAAACTTTATCTTAAACAAATATGTTTAATTTTGGGTCTCTTACTTATTGGCTTCCTGAAAGGTTAATCCTTCCTGTTTATTAACAGATTTCTGGTGGTTGCTGCTGCAGTCTGTAGCAGGCGCATATAACTAAAAGAAGTGCGACAATTCTAACCATTTAAAAATAGATTACAGAAACAGTACCATCTGCAAAGTGCTGAGATTCACTTGTCCTGAGGACAGTATGATATATGTGCAGTGGTCAGGAATCAGCCGCAAGGTGACAGCAGCTGGTGAATTAAATAAAACTGAGAATTAAACTTGCTGCTTTTGGAAAAGAACTTAATTAAATTGCAAGTCCCCTTTACAGCTGACCCATATATAAAAATAAATTAAAAGGACTCAGATGTTTTGGGAGCTGGGCAGACATCAGCAGGCTATCATGGGAAATCAGAACAGAGGAGCAGTGATGTGTTTTATGGAAACTGGGAACAGACTAACTGGTCTCATCAAATGCCGGGGGTGTTGAATGCAGAGAATAAGAACTGGTGAGATGCTGACCTGTATTGCATCAACCAAAAGACAGATCATGGTTCCCTGTTGTAACCAAAGACAATTTCTTACAATTTTGAATACTTTTGTGTTGGAAGGCCTTTTGCTTCTGTTGATGTTTACTATTTGCATGAAGACTTAGAAAAAGCACTAAAGAGCATTAAGACCAAAGACTTAGCTAAGTCAAGAGTATCAGGACCAGTAGAGCTCTGAAACAGCTAGGCTGAGAACTTTGGGGCTTTAGAATGTTGGGGAGCTGGGTGAAGAAGACAATCGCATGCTACAGAAGATGGGAGCAGATCACAAGCATTATGAATGGCAGGATATCATTGAGCAGCAATGTGGTCAATGTTATCACCGGTGTTGAGTTTGTATTGATAAAGGGAAGTTGATAGATGTAGTAATTTAGATTTTCATTTCAATGGATGTGGAATATTTGGATTCCCCCCACAGGAGATTGGTTAGCAAAATTAAAACATATGGGATAGGTGGTCATGTCTTGGCACAGATTACAGATTCTTCCTGAGCAGGTATGTCAGGTATGTATCCGGCTTATCACCATACTTGAATAGCCTTTGTTTTGCAAAGGAGATCTCTCTCTCTTCACTGTCTGGGTGAGTGCAGAGTTCAGAGCAGCCCGGAGAGCTGTAATCCACTTTAACTTGGTCACAATGGCCTGCCAAAGTACACTGTCTCAGCTACCTTCAACTGGGTCTCAAGCATACGCTGCTGCTCCCCCCTCTGTCACTTCTGGAGTCACTGAATAGGAAATAATTATATCTCTTGCATAGGCCGTGGCAGTCTCCCAGAGCATGGATGGGTTACTGGCTGTACCCAAATTAATATCCCAGAAAATTTTAAACTTCTGCAAAAAGTACTCAATAAGCTTCCTGTCCTTCAGGAGAAAAGGATCCATGTGCAAATGCTGCAAACCTGTCCCATCACCTCTGAACTTAACCTCCAATACACTACCACCTGGTCAGAAACGGCTATGTTCCCAACTCTACAGGACAGTACAGAATCCAAAAAGGCCAGTGGAGTAAAGAACTTATCAATCTTTGTGTGGCACTTGTGTGAGTTAGAGAAGAAAAGAAAGTCCCAACTCTTGGATGAAGGATCTCCACACATCCGCCAATCCCAAATCCCCACATAAATCAACCAGTTGGTTGTATTGCAGGGAGGTGCTTGGGAGACCCTTAGGCATCCTGTCCAGTTCAGGGTCTATAGTACGATTGAAGTCTCCCCCTATAATCGTGTGGCGCACTCCAAGGGACATCAACCTGGAAAGTGCATCCGTAAAAGATTTAAGGGGCTGTGCTGGGGGGTTAATAAACATTCAAAGCACCATACTCCTCTCCATGTATTAGAGCTTTGAGGATCACAAACTGCACATATTAATTTGGTCTAACAGCTGAAATGGGAGATTCTTCCGAATGAGTAGAGCTACTCCCCTGCTTTTGGAATTAAAAGACGAGAAATACACCCAGCTGAACCCTCCCTGCTGCAACCTTAGATGCTCCTTATCATCTAGATGTGTTTCTTGCAAAAGAGCATCATTGACCCTCTCCTTTCCAAGACTTGAAAGTATTTTCTTTCTCTTAATCGGTGAGTGACTCCCCTTAATATTCCAGGTGCACCATTTAAATGAGCAACTAGCCATAGCCATCTGAAACAGCCCATGACCCCCCAAGAGGAAGAAACTTACTCACAATGTGCTGAGTGGAAACAGTAAAAAAAAATGTCTAATCTGGGAAATACAACCACAAAAACTACCAAAGCAGAACTTCTAAAAACTACTCCTATAGTAAGCCAACACAAGAAACAGATAATAGGAGACTTTCCCCCTTGCTCATAGCGGGCACTCACACTATCCACTAACCCCTCCATGGCTCCTTCTAGCTGAAGCCACGCCCCAAACCTGGGCAAAACAAAAGTAAAAAATACATGTATCTTATAAACAAAGAAATTAGAAGTGGGCATTCAGCCTGTCCCACTCATACATCAACCCCAGTTATTACTTATTTTAAAAAATCCTTAACCAGGAGAAAGAAAAAACAGGGAATAATAAAAAATGAGAGGGGAGAAAGAAAAAAGACCCTCATATATTAAAGGGGCAAAACCAAGTAAACAACAGAGAAAACAAAGGAAACACTATTGTCCATATTACTTGAACTAGCCAATCTATTTTAAAGTGTTCAGGAAGTCCTTTGCCTTTTCTGATGAATCAAAAATATACACGGACCCTCCATGGCTGAAATGTAACACTGCCGGGAACCTTACAGAGTACTGAATATTCAAATCTCTCAGCCTCTTCTTTACTTCATCAAAGATCTTCCTCTTGCAGTGCACAGCCGCAGAAATGTCCTAAAAGAACATAATTTTTGATCCCTCATAGATCAGAGACTGTGGATCGTTCCCCAGTGCTCTGGAAGCTTCCAATACCATTTGCTTGTCTCTATAATGCTGAAATCTTGCCTGGCTTGTGGTGCAGAGCTCAGCATGGCAGACCTATTAGATCGCCATCATCTTGAATCCCCTCTGGAGGACATGTCTTATGAAGAAAGGTTGAGGGAGCTAGGGCTTTTTTCATTGGAGCAAAGAAGGATGAAAGGTGACTTGATAGAAGTCTACAAGATGTTGAGAAGCATAGATAAAGTAGGTAGCCAAAGACTTTTTCCCATAGCGGAAATGTCTATCATGAGGGGGCATAATTGTAAGGTAATTAGAGGAAAATTTAGGGGAGATGTCAGAGGTAGGTTCTTTACACAGAGAGTGGTAGGTACATGGAATGCACTGCCAACAGTAGTAGTAGAATCACCTACATTAGGGACATGTAAGCAACTACTGGATAGGCATATGGAAGTTATTATGATGAAGGGTATGTAGGTTTGTCTGATCTTACAGTAGGATAAAAGGCCAGCACAACATTGAGGGCAAAAGGGCCTGTATGGTGCTGTACTGTTCGATGTTCTATGTTCTAGGAAATGTTTGAATACCTTATTTGTTTGGAAAATGTGAGTATATGTTACATTGACAGAAGGTGGGTGAGGACAAGCAGTACGTTACATTAGTTGTAATATAGGCAGACCATTCAGACCATTGAGCCTGCTTTGCCATTTAATACAATTATTGCTGATCAGAATTTCATTGCCTTTCACCCAGACTATCCCAATAACTACGCTATTAACAATAAAAATGTATCAAGCCCTACTCCAAATATACTCGAAGACTGAGTTTCCACAGCCCTGTGGGGTAGAAAATTCCAAAGATTCACCAGCCTCCGAGTAAAATGATTTCTCCTCATCCATATCTTAAATGGCATCCCCTTATTTTTAGATTTTGCCCCCAGGTCTGAACTTGCCAAACAGGCAAAACATCTTACCTGCAGATATCCTGTCTGCCCTGTAAGCACTTTGTAGGTTCCAATGAGGTCAGCTCTCATTCTTCAAGACTCTGGAGAATACAGGTCTAGTCTGCCCAATCTCTCTTCATAGGACTGTACCACCATCTCTGGAACAAGTCTGGTGAACCTTCATTGTACTCCCTCTATCATTCCTAAGGTAAGGAGACTAAACTGCATACAGTACTCCAGGTGTAATCTGACCAAGCTCTTATACAATTGAAGCAAGACTTGATTACTCCGGTACTCAAATTCTATTGCAATTAATATTCTGTGACTATGCCTAATAGCATCCTGCACGTTAGCCTTCAGGACTTATTGATAAGGACACCTAGGCCACTTTGTACATCTACACTGACCAATCTCTTACCATTTGAGAAATACTCTGCATATCTGTTCTTCCTACCATAGTCGATAATCTCACATGTTTCCAAATTATATGCCATCCATTATGACCTAAGCTACTCACTAAGCCTGTTGAAATCTTTCACATAACACAGATTCTTGCTTAGTTTTCTATCATCTGAAAATCTAGGAATACTAGATTTGTTATAGACTCAAATCATAGAATCCCTACAGTGTGGAAACAGGCCCTTCATTCCAACAAGTCCACACCAACCCATCCTGACCCATTCCCCCTACCCTATTACTTCACATTTTCCCCTGACCAATGCATCTAACTTACAGATCCTTGAACACTCGGGACAATTTAACATGGCCAATTCACCGAACCTGCACATCTTTGGATTGTGGGAGAGAACCCACACAGACGTAGGGAGAATGTGCAAACTCCACACAGACAGCCGCCCGAGGCTCGAGTTGAACCTGTGTCCCTGGCACTGAAAGGCAGCACTACTAACCATTGAGCCACCATGCCACCACAGTGTTCCTCGCATCAAAACCTTGATGTTTATTGTTTATCGCTGGTACCTAAATACTAATCTTTGCAATATCCCACTAACCACAGCCTTTCAAAGTGAGATTGACCTGTTTATCCATACTCTCTGTTGTTCATACAGTCAGGACTGCCTCCCATTCTCTATGGGAGAAGCTAACATCTTCCTTATTCTCAAGATAGGGAAAGCCCCAGAGGACTGTCCTTTGTACAGGCCCATCTCACTGTTAAACGTGGATTTTAAAATTCTGTCGAAAACGCTGGCACTGAGGTTGGAGGAGGTCTTGCCCTCTATTGTAAAGGAGGATTGGGCAGATTTTATATTAAGGGCCCCAGCTCCTCTAATAATGTTAGAAGAGTACTGAATATGGTCGGGGTGTGCCAGCAAGGGTTGATTCTGGGCTTGGTAGTCTCCCTAGATGCAGAGGAAGCATTTGATTGGGTGGAATGGCCATACCTCTTTTATGTACAAGAACGGTTTGGTCTTGGGGGGGTGGTGGGGTTTTTGCCAGGTGGGTGGCAGTATTACATAGCGACCCTAAGGCAGTGGTTCTCACTAATGGCATAAGGTCTGACAATTTTAATATTGCTAGAGGCAGCTGACAAGAGCGCCCCCTTTCACCACTGCTGTTTACATTAGTGATTGAGCAGTTGGCAGAGCAATCCGAAGGGGCCCCAATATAGTTGCCCCGAAGGTGGAAGAGGGGTGCATAAAATCACCCTTTATGCAGATGACGTCCTTCTTTTTCTATCCAACCCGACAATATCGGTGTCCCGTTTAAAAGAAAATGTTTATCTATTTTGCGCTTTTCTCGAGTTAGAAAGTTAACTTTATGAAATTAGAGGCCAGTCTTGTGGGAATACCCGATCATGAAGGTAATCGGATTCCCTTTCAGGTGATCACACAGGAAGGCTGTCTATATTTAGGCATTTTTATTTCTCCTACCTTTGGTCAATTATATAAAACTAACTTTGTGCATTTGCTTGAGAAGGTAAGACAGGACCTATAGCGTTGGGAGGTTCTACCAATATCTTGGTCGGGTAGAATAGCTCTGGTTAAAATGAATGTTCTTTCTCGTTTATTATATCCCATGCGAATGCTCCCTCGGCAAACGTTACAGAGGCCTAACAGTTGACTTGGTTCTTTCATCTTGCGCTGCAGGCGACCTCTTATTAAGCTTGCTAAATTGCAGCTTCCACAGGAGATGGAGGAGGGGTAGAATGCCCTGATTTCAAGAGATATCAAATACGTTCTTGATCATCCTACGTGAATGTCTGTGCTTGCCAGGATCTGAGGTCAATATGGCTGGACATCAAGGCTCCCAGGCAAAATGCCCCCTCATTAATTTGCTGTTTATGGACAAGATGAGGATTGTGATAGAGCATTGCAGAAACCTGATTGGCATTCACACAGTTAAAGCATGGAGAATGATGCAACAAAGCGAGGGCAATTTATATAAAACTTCCCTTTTTATTCCCATAGTAGGAATGCCAGGATTTTGGCCAGAATCAATGGATTCTTGCTGTAAGTTATGGAAGTCTAGAGGAATTTCCTCTGGGAGACTTATTTCGATCAGCTGAGCCTTAAATATGAATTGTCCACTAGGGACCTCTTTTGTTATTTTCAGATTAGCGACTTTACACAGAAAAAGACCACACTATTGGTTAATTCCTATAAGTCTGATGTGGAGAGGGGAGTACTTCAGTCTACAGATGTTCTCTCGATTTGTTAGGAGGTTGTGTCTTGAAAGACATTAAACAGCCATGTGAATCTGGACTCAGGAATTGGAAGTGGAGACCTCATCAGAGGGATGGGAGGATATTTGGGAGAATGTGAGGAAGATTTCAATCTGTAATAGGACACAGGCTATGCCACTGAAGGTTATCCACAGGGCCTATTTGGCTCCAGAGCAGCTTGCGAAATTTCTAAAAGGAACGTCTCAGATGTGTCCCAAATGTAAAATAGATATTGATACTCTTACTCATTGCTTGTAGTCACGTTGCAAGCTTTGCGGGCATTGGGGTCATATGGCAAATGTTTTGGAAGAGGTCAAGGTAGATCCAGTGTCCCTCCTCTTGGTCTGCTAAATCTGCCTTCTTTAGATGTGCATGGGAAGAAACTGTTTAATATTCTCTTGTATTGTGCGAGGCAGATCATTCTGATGAGCTGGGTCTCAGAAAATCCACCGTGCCTTTTAGGATGGCGTAGGTTAGTTATGGAGCATATCCCCCTGGACTTCCTTACGAGTATGGTGCACAGGGAAACTGAACAATTTTTATAGGACGTTGCGGCCCTTATTGAACTATATAGACACAGATTTGTTGGCTATATTGACTAGGGCCTAAGTGTAGCTGCGAGGACTGTGTCTAGCGGGCTGGGGGCCCTTGAGAGGAAGAGTCGTGAATAAATATGGGTCTGCCAACTGATGCTCCATCCCAATCCTTTGTACTCTTCTGGTCAAGGTAAAGTTGCACATCAGGTATATTACCCACTGTCCTTTTAAATCCTAAAAAGAACATTCAAATCACCTCTCAATCTATACCATGGTACTTTAAAATCCAACATTTCTCTTTCACTAATTGAAATAGAATTAATCAGAATTCTGATTCAACATATTCTAACTTTGAGCAATTTAACAAAGCAAAATTCTTGTGGGAGTGGAGGGAAACTCTTCATAATTTATAAAAGTCTAATGACCCTGAAAAGTCTTCCAAGCGCCTTAAAGGAACTAAAGCTTGAAGGCTTTAATTCAGGCAGTGGCACAGATAAACTGTGAGTGGTCAATGGACTGGTCTTCCTTACTCTGCAGACCTGAGGAAACAACCTCACAGATAGGAGAAACGGTTGAAGAGAGAATCAGAGGGAGCTCTTGAGACAAAAACGTATCTTACTCTCTAATATACAAAAAATAAACAGTGAATTATTAGCAGGTGCGAAAAGTCTAGGTCAAGACTACTGACTCAGAGAGAGAAATAAAAGCTGCCTGAGATCTGGGGTCAGTAAAGTAACAGACAGTACAGGTCAGAGAGAGTAAGAGGGAGAATGTCTTTGAAATCTCTTGAAAATTAAACATTTATACCAAATATTAACATATTCATAGTAATGAGCTTACAGATTTTATCAAAAGAACAAGACAAATTTAAAATATAAGCTATAAGTATTAATTTAACCTGGAGCAGAGTTTTGTAGAGGAATAAGACAGTGTTATTTTCTGGGTCTATAGATTGTGAAGGAGTAAAAATGGCCTTTAGTAGATTGATAGTGAGCGGCACGGTGGCACAATGGTTAGCACTGCTGCCTCACAGCGCCAGAGACCTGGGTTCAATTCCTGCCTCAGGCAACTGATTGTGTGGAGTTTGCACATTCTCCCCGAGTCTGCGTGGGTTTCCTCCGGGTGCTCCGGTTTCCTCCCACAGTCCAAAGATGTGTGGGTCAGGTGAGTTGGCCCTTGTGTTAGATAAGGGGTAAATGTAGGGGTATGGGTGGGTTGCGCTTCGGCGGGTCGGTGTGGACTTGTTGGGTCGAAGGGCCTGTTTCTACATTGTAAGTAATCTAATTTCAGCTTTATGATATGTTCTTCTTGTCGGATGTGGGAGTTTAGGGAGAGTTTATGGGTTAATGCGGATTATATGTGACTTATATAACTTATTGCTGTTGGTTGTGAATCCTATCAGATTGAATGGATTGGTTGGAGAGACAGTTAGGGGCAATGAGGAATTTGCAACAGCAAGGGGATGTGATGGATGACAGTTATAGGAAGGAGGAAAATTAGCAGATACAGTCACATAGATGGCTTAACTCCTGGAAACGTAAGACAGGTAGGCAGTTCGTGCAGGAGTCGTCTGTGGCAATCTCCATTTCAAGCAAGTATGCTGTTTTGGAAAATGTAGGGGGTGATGGATTGTAACGGGGAACATAACACGAACAGCCAAGTTTCTGGTATTGAGGCTGGCTCTAATGCAATGAGGGGTACATTGGATTCCAAGAGATCAATTGTGTTAGGGGATTCTGTCGTCTGAGGTACAGACAGATGTTTCTGTGGCCAGCAACAAATAACCAGAATGGTGTTTGCTTCCCTGGTGCCAGGATCAAGGATGTCTCAGAGAGGGTGCAGAATGTTCTCAAGGGGAGATAGGCCAGCAGGAGGTTATTGTACATATTGAAACCAACAACATAGGAAGGGAAAAGATTGAGATTCTAAAGGGAGATTACAGAGAGTAGACAGGAATTTAAAAAGGAGGTCCTCAAGAGTAGTAATATCTGGATTACCCCCGGTGCCACAAGCTAGTGAGGGCAGGAATAGGAGGATAGAGCAGATGCATGCATGGCTGAGGAGCTGGTGTATGAGAGAAGGATTCAAAGTTTTGGATCATTGGAATCTCTTTTGGGGTAGAAGTGACCTGTACAAGAAGGGGACTAATATACTGGCAGGGAGGTTTGCTAGAACTGCTCGGGAGGATTTAAACTAGTAAAGTGGAGGCGGGGGGGAGGAACCCAGGGAGATAGTGAGGAAAGAGATCAATTTGAGACTGGTACAGTTGGGAACAGAAGTGAGTCAGTCAGTCAGGGCAAAGAGGGACAAAGTAGGACAAATAAATTAAACTGCATTTATTTCAATGCAAAGGGCCTAACAGGGAAGGCAGATGAACTCAGGGCATGGTTAGGAACATGGGACTGGGATACCATAGCAGTTGCAGAAACATGGCTCAGGGATGGGCAGGACTGGCAGCTTAATGTTCCAGGATACAAATGCTGCAAGAAGGATAGAAAGGGAGGCAAGAGAGGAGGGGGAGTGGCATTTTTGATAAGGGATAGCATTACAGCTGTGCTGAGGGAGGATATTCCCAGAAATACATCCAGGGAAATTATTTGGGTGTAACTGAGAAATAAGAAAGGGATGATCACCTTATTGGGATTGTATTATAGACACCCTAATAGAGGGAAATTGAGAAACAAACTTGTAAGGAGATCTCAGCTACCTGTAAGAATAATAGAGTGTTTATGGTCGGGGATTTTATCTTTCCAAACATAGACTGGGACTGCCATAGTGTTAAAGGTTTAGATGGAGAGGAATTTGTTAAGTGTGTACGAGAACATTTTCTGATTCAGTATGTGGATGTACCTACTAGAGAAGGTGCAAAACTTGAGCTACTCTTGGGAAATAAGGCAGGGCAGGTGACTGAGGTGTCAGTGGGGGAGCACTTTGGGGCCAGCGACTATAAATCTATTAGATTTAAAGTAGTGATGGAAAAGGATAGACAAGATTTAAAAGTTGAAGTTCTAAATTGGAGAAAGGCAAATTTTGACAATATTAGGCAAAAACTTTCAAAAGCTGATTGGGGGCAATTGTTCACAGTTAAAGGGACGGCTGGAAAATGGGAAGCCTTCAGAAATGAGATCACAAGAGTCCAGAGACAGTATATTCCTGCCAGGGTGAAAGGAAAGGCGGGTAGGTATAGGAAATGCTGGATGCCTAAAAAAATTGAGGGTTTGGTTAAGAAAAAGGAGGAAGCATATATAAGGTATAGACAGGATAGATCAAGTGAATTCTTAGAAGAGTATAAGGGAGTATATTTAAGAGGGAAATCAGGAGGGCAAAAAGGGGACATGAGATAGCTTTGGCAAATAGGGTTAAGGAGAATCCAAAGGGTTTTTCCAAATACATTAAGGACAGAAGGGTAACTAGGGAGAGAATAGGGCCCCTCAAAGATCAATAAGGCAGCCTTTGTGTGGAGTCACAGAAAATTGGGGAGATACTAAACGAGTATCTTGCATCAGTAATTACTGTGGAAAAGGACATGGAAGATATAGACTGTAGGGAAATAGATGGTGACACCTTGAAAAATGTCCAGATTACAGAGGAGGAAGTGCTGGATGTCTTGAAATGCATAAAAGTGGATAAATCCCCAGGACCTGATCAAGTGTACCCTAGAATTCTGTGGGAAGCTAGGGAAGTGATTGCCGGGCCTCTAGCTGAGATATTTGTAAAATCGATATTCACAGGTGAGGTGCTGGAAGACTGGAGGTTGGCTAACATGGTGCCACTGTTTAAGAAGGGTGGTAAGGACAAGCCAGGGAACTATAGACCGGTGAGCCAGACGTCAATGGTGGGCAAATTGTTCGAGGGATTCCTGACGGACAGAATCTACATGTATTTGAAAAGGCAAGGACTGATTAGGGATAGTCAACATGGCTTTCTGCATGGGAAATCATGTCTCACAAACTTGATTGAGTTTTTTGAGGAAGTAACAAAGAGGATTAACGAGGGCAGAGCAGTAGATGTGATCTGTATGGACTTTATTAAGGCGTTTGACAAGGTTCCATATGGGAGATTGGTTAGCAAGGTTAGATCTCACAGAATAACTGGCTCAAAGGTAGATGACAGAGGGTGGTGGTGGAGGGTTGTTTTTCAAACTAGAGGCCTGTGACCAGTGAAGTATCACAAGGATTGGTGCTGGGTTCACTACTTTTCGTCAATTGTATAAATGATCTGGTGTGAACATAGGAGGTGTAGTTATTAAATTTGCAGATGACACCAAAATTGGAGGTTTAGTGGACAGCAGAGAAGGTTACATCAGATTACAACAGGATCTTGACCAGATGGGCCAATGGGCTGAGAAGTGGCAGTTGGAGTTTAATTCAGATAAATGCGAGGTGCTGCATTTTGGGAAAGCAAATCTTAGCAGGATGTATACACTTAATGGTAAGGTCCTAGGGAGTGTCGCTGAACAAAGAGACTTTGGAGCGCAGGTTAATGGCTCCTTGAAAGTGAAGTTGCACGTAGATAGGATAGTGAGGAAGGCGTTTGGTATACTTTTCTTTATCAGAGTATTGCGTACAAGAGTTGGGAGGTCATGTTGCGGCTGTACAGGGCATTGGTTAGGCCACTGTTGGAATACTGCGTGCAATTCTGGTCTCCTTCCTATCGGAATGATGTTGTTAAACTTGAAAGGGTTCAGAAAAGATTTACACGCATGTTGCCAGGGTTGGGGGATTTGAGATGTAGGGAGAGGTGAACAGGTTGGGGCTGTTTTCCCTGGAATGTCGGCCGCTGAGGGGTGACCTTATAGAGATTTACAAAATTATGAGGCACATGGATAGAATAAATAGACAAAGTCTTTTCCCTGGAGTGAGGGAGTCTAGAACTACAGTTGCAACACTTAAGAGGTATTTGGATGAGTATATGAATATACTCCTTTGGAAGGATATCAGCCGGGTGCTGGCAGGTGGGACTAGATTGGACTGGGATATCTGGTTGGCATGGAAGGGTTGGTCCAAAGGGTCTGTTTGCGTGCTGTACATGACTCAATGACCACATATAGAAATAAGAAGTGATTAAATAAATAATAAAACTGAAAGAGAGCAGGCCCAAGGATCCCAGATGTGGAAGGGCAATGGGGGATTTTCCCCATTATTGATGGAAGGATTTTTATTTATGTATTAAGTCTTTTTATAAACATGCACCGATGAGTTGTGCCGGGTGGTTGAAGTGGTTGCTTTGATATTCCAAAGTACACTCAGAAAGAATCCATACAGCTTCCAGGTTTATAAATGACCAAAGGTGGCTGTACATCTGATACTCTCTTGGTGTGATCAAGTGTGGTTCTCCTGGGAACTTCAGTGCATGAAGTGAGAAGCCAAGCTGCAGTTGCCAGCTGTTATCATTACTCCCGGGTCTGGTTAGAAGACATAACGGGACTGAGGCTATAGGTAGGCACAAATAATTACTGTACCTACACCCGAAATGTGTTACATTTGAATACAGTATCCAGGTATTCCAGGAGACACTACGGGCAGAATTCTGCTGAATAGACTCACATCAAAGGGATCAGGAATAGGTCAGGAACTTGTTGTTTGGTTAACGAACTTTGCCACAATTCTTTAGTTCAGCCATGACATTCACATACTTCTCTCAGGTTCCCTGTGAGCTTGTTAAAACCTACACCTTGTCTGGCGAAGAATCTCATTGAAGAGATCCTGGCTAGAGTTAGAAATGTTGAATTAAACGATGCCTCCCAGTAGCCATAGAAATGAAAATTCTGGTCCATTGTTTCCTGCACACCACCACCTTGAAATTCCTGTATCCACAACTCTTCCCTGGAATCCTGTTGTTGAATATGAGGGATTGAAATGGGACACTCGGCACAACTATCCCCTCCCTGGCGATGTTGAGAAAGATGGCGTGAAGGGTGAATAATTGGATAGATTGAGACTGGAATGATACCCTACCTTTCTCATCACCTCAGCAATTAAATCCTGGATAAAAAGGTCCATAAACAACCTTCATGACTCATCAATAACCCAATTAACTGCATAATGGAGAAAAGGGGATGATTTATCAACTGGGAGACCAGTGTGGCCTGCCTGCTGGGTTGGGAAGCTGACCACAGTTTGCCTCAATGTAGACCTATTTGGGGTAAGAATGAAGGACAAGTCTCTGAGTGGCTTTTTAGTGGCTAGTTGGAGCTCAATCTGGTCTGTGTTCTCAATGGTGGGGCAGATAGTCAGTCGTGCATAAAGACTAACAACCCCCCAACCCCCCATAGTGCATCGAGCAATAAATTTTAGCTTCTCTTCCCCATGGATGGGAAAAAGAAGCTATATTTTCAAACTAAACAAGATGTGGATGGGAATGGTGAGGAGCTGAGCAGTAGGAGTAAGTTCCTTCGAATCTGAATGCAGTGCCCCAACACATCTATCGACCTCGTGCAAGTTGGAAAGGTGAGTGGCTCCAATTTTTAGGCATCAACCTCCCACGCTTCAAAATGATGGTTACATACAGCATTTGTGAATGAACAGTAGCATTAACTGAAGCTCTGTAGAAAACTATACAACCTGATCGGATCAAAGATGTCCAGTCCTAAAATGTAAAAAATCTAAAACAGTCAATAAAAATCATAAGCCCACAAAACATTATAAACAATTGTGTTAATTTTGATCCAATATTGTACTCCTTTCTCTTTCTTCATTTAAGACAAAGCTGTGCTCTTTGCTGAATACAGTTGGATGTAGATGATCTTGGCGATTTGTTTTGTTAAATGACATTCAGCTCAACCTTGTAAAAAATGGAATCTGACCAGAGTTAAATATCGAGAACTACAAGGGTAGATTTTATGAATTAGTTCTCCCGGTGCAAATGTTTGTGTATTTGAAGCACAAATCAAAGTGTCAGCTCTAAAGGGCAGTATGGTCATATTGCAGCTTTACTAATTTTCCACCTATTTGTTTTAATGAATATAAAATTGGATGTGCAACCTGTTAAGTGGCTGAGCTGGACTCTGGGTCTGAAATCAGAAATGTCAGCACTGAGAGGTAATACTAATCAACTTAACTGTTTCAATTCTGAGCCTCTCGAGTAATTTAATTGAGACTTGTTAATGTGACATTTTGCTGAAGAAATCCTTTTCCTAAGGGTAATATATTCTTGTAATTGACAGCTGGCCACCTATTACATTTGTAGGTTGCTCGAAATGAGAAACAGTGGAAACACTGGTATGATAAAGATGCTCCAGAAGAGGAGGAGCTTATGCCTGATGGTTACCATCAATCCCTGGACTGTTTTGGCAAGCTTTTATTGGTCCGATCCTGGTGTCCAGACAGAACAATTGCACAGGTGGAACTTTTGAAAATAAAACTGTCTTCATAGCTTCCTTCTGTAAGGCCGTCACGTTATCATTAAGTTACATCAAAATTATACAACACAGGCAGGCTGATCCATCTAACCAGTCCATGTAGCTGTTGATGCTGAACTCAGTCAATAGTCCTAGCCCTGTGGGCCCACTCTGTTCTCATTTTGCTTTATTCTTTTCCACCCAGTTTATTTCCAAACTTTCAACATGACAGTACTTCCATTTTATCAAAACACCATCAACTCTACCATTCCTAATCCATAGCTAATTGGAATTCCAATCTTCCCTGACAAGAGTAATCTCATACTGTTTGATCCCATTGCAATCACAGGGATGGAGGAGCAGGAGGAGGTCATTTTGACTCTGAGCCTGCTCTGTCATTCAGTAAGTTCATGCCTGATTTGGTTGTAAATTTTCTCTTTGCCTTATTTGATAGTCCTGTTCTCAGTTAATCCACCTGAGACCATAGCTTCAGACAGTGGATAGTAATTTGCTCTGGGCTTTCCTGCTTTAGCCTATCCTTCCTAACATCTGGGTACTTGCCAGTGCTTCAAAAACTACCAATACCCTGTTCCTCAATGGGATGACTGCTTTTGAAACTTCTGTTGCAGACATTTCTTTCTCATTCCCTGATGTATTGAGTTGTCTCTGTAATCATAAACTTAAAGAATCTCAATTAGGACAATTCCCTCAGATGATGTTTGTTTAGATAATAGCTTTGTTTTTGTTGGCTTTCAAATTTATTTGCATTGAATTTGATTGTCTTTGGAAATTTAATTTTAAGGGAGGTTGGGCACTCCTTCAGAACTGCCACTTATTTCAAGGATGAGTTGATGGACACAGTTACAGAAACTGATGTTAACCTGAAACTCCCACATCTAGCAAGAACTGTATGTCATTACTCCTTCTGAAATGCCATTCTTAAAACTTTATGTAGTCTCTCAGTATGAGAATCATTGACCACCCAGTTCTTCAAAGAGAAAGAAAGAGCCCAGTGCAATTAATATTGCTTTTGAGAGTTGCTCATTTGCAACTGATAGACAAACACAGAGGTCTAGACGTTTGAGCCCACGAACCTCTAATTTGGAGGCAAGAGTGAAAATAACACTCTCTGGTTCAAACTAGCAGTTATTCTAAGTATAACTGCCTCTTAAATTAAGTGACCTCACTGCCTCATTGACTGAAGTCAGGTAAGTGCATAGTTACCTGTCAGGTGCTGCCTATTCTCAGTAGACCATCAACAAGTCACAGTTTAATAAGTTGATCTTAGTGCATTTGTATTCAGCTATGGGAAGAAGTGCAAAACGGAGAAACCTTTCTCACCTAGCTATAACTTTGAACATTTTAAGTGTTTCAGATGTAATAATGAAATGCTTGCCTTTGAAAATTAAAAGCTCCAATAATTATTTTTATACATCTAGGCCCGCAAATACATCATTGATTCTATGGGTGAGAAGTATGCAGAAGGTGTTATTCTGGACCTTGAGAAAAGCTGGGAGGAATCTGACACCAGGACACCTCTCATCTGTTTCCTCTCCATGGGCTCTGATCCTACAGACCGCATCATTGCTCTTGGAAAGAGATTGAAAATTGAGACCCGCTCTGTTTCAATGGGCCAGGGCCAAGAGACGCATGCACGCAGATTGCTGCAGCAGACCATGTCAAGTGTAAGAGGATTATCATTCATTTCCAGTTTCTGTACAAACTAGTGCTTCCAGAAGCTGAGATCTCCTCAACTAAACGGCACTTATCTCTTTTTTTTTTAAGTTGACAATCTAGTTCAAAGAGTATTTTTTTTCTGAGATTGTGCAATTTTATAATATAATTATCTTCCAATAATTCTACTATTATAGAGATTTGGACCACATCCTGTGTCAACATATTGCCACAGGACAATAGAGGTAATTGAATCCAAAGCCAGATGGTGAAGAATGAAATTAGGCACCATTCCTTTTCCTTGGTAATAAGTATATTTACAAAATGTAACACTGAATGTCTGCCTTCTACCTACCAGTGTTTCAGCCGTTTCTGTTTATAAGTGGCCCAAATTCTTAATTAAGCCAGGCCCTTCACTTGTATATTTTAACAATACAATTAACATACAATTTACAATTAACTTGAGAATACAGTGAATTGAGTATAATCCCAGTGTTTTTTTAACTGGTAAATTCTTGGGCTCAGCAACTTCATGAAGTGATTTGGAAAGTGGAGCCCAGACATTAACCAATGAAGAGAAGGGACATTTCAGAAAAAGAGTCAACTTCAGGATTGTAGTGTAAAACTAAAAAAAAACTTATCATGAGTAAATTACTACTTATCTCCACCTTTAGATAATAACTTTGTTTTTTGGTGGCTTTCGAATTTATTTGCATTGAATTTAATTATCTTGGGAAATTTAATTTTAAGGGAGGTTGGGCACTCCTTCAGAACTGCCACTTAGGACTGGATTTCATGGATGAATTGATGGACACAGTTACAGAAACTGAGAGTATTGACAAATCATTCCGACTATGGATAACCACCGAGGTCCACAGGCTCTTCCCTATTACGCTGCTGCAAATGGGGATAAAGTTTACCAATGAACCACCACAAGGATTAAAAGCTGGTCTGAAGCGAACATTCACAGGTAGAAAAGTCACTGGTTAGATTAATATGTGTAATAACTTTATACGATAATATCTTCCCAGTTTCCATGTGTTCATGCATACATAAACAGACATCAAGCCAGATGAAAATTTAAAATTACTTTCCCTTCCTTTATGTTATCTCCCATCCTCTCCAGAATATATTGATAGATGGTTCAATGAGATTTGGCTGCTCTTCCTTGCACCTTATGTAAGTTAAATCTCTTCATATGTAAGCAATGTTAGTGAGTGTAAGCAGGAGAGGGATGGGATACTGTAACCTAATGATGGTGAGAGGAACAGTGAGAGGGAGTGACCAGTGGGATAGTGAGGGGAGTGACCAGTGGGATGGTGACAGGAGCAGTGAGACAAGTGACCAGAGAGATGATGAGGATTAGTGACCAGTAGGATAGTGAGGGGACTGAGCAGTGGTATGGTGAGGGGGAGTGACCAGTGAGGTGGTGAGGGAGAGTGACCAGTGGGATGGTGAGAGGAGCAGTGAGCGGAATGACCAGTGAGATGGTGAGGGTGGAGTGGCCAGTGGGATGGTGAGGGAAATGACCAGTGGGATGGTGAGAGGAGCAGTGAGCAGAGTGACCAGTGAGGTGGTGAGGGTGGAGTGGCCAGTGGGATGGTGAGGGGAATGACCAGTGGGATGGTGAGAGGAGCAGTGAGCGGAGTGACCAGTGAGGTGGTGAGGGTGGAGTGACCAGTGGGACGGTTGGAGGAGCAGTGAGGGGTGTGACCAGTTGGATGGTAAGGGGGAGTGACTAGTGGGCTGGTCAGGGGAGCAGCGAGGAGAGTCTTCCGGTGAGACGTTGAAGATGGAGTGGTGTGTAAGGCGGCCAGGAGGATGGCCAGGGAAGTGCAACAATTACAATGCAATACTTCAGCCTGTGGTCCCAGTGTTTGAGTCCAGTGTGGAGTGCGTTAACAATGATGTTGCCTACTGCACCAACTTGCAGTTCAAGAGCATTGGCAACAGATACTCCAATATTAACAACGACCTGCAACAGGAACTTCTCTTAAAAAATAATGAATTGTCTTTGTTCATCCAGAAATTATACAAAAATGCTTCTAAGTTTTTGTTTCATTAAAACTGCCCAAATGAATTATTTTTGTAAAATTAAGTATACATTGGATTTTGAACTGGCGGTGCATGGCTGTGTACATTGCCATTTGCATTTGTGTAAATCTTTCATGGATTGAGACAGACGCTTATTTAAGAGGTTTCCAACACTTTGGCAGTTACAGAAAAACTCAGGTAGCAAACAATGTCTACATCAAATAAATGATTCAAAGTCTACACGGAAAATTTAAAGTAACCCTATGCTCAGTTGATAAAGTGTGTATGCTTGACTTTCTATGCTGATGGTTATAAAGCTATTTACTCTAAGCACAATTTTCTCTTTTTCCATTTACGACAATCTCTTTATCTTTTTACTAGTTTTCACTACAATTATTTCCATTGACAGTTTGAAAACCTACTTGTGTTTTAATAATATGTAGCATTATATCTTTAAGCCTCAGTAATTTTCTCATTTTTTTTAACCTTTATACCCTATGTAAAAATATAGCTTGATTTTTCTACCTTAGGTAGCTTACTATTTTTGTTGAACATTGAACTAGAATTGCTGAATTACTTTGAAAATTGTTTTATGTGTGATGATTAAATGTTATTTTTAGATCAGCATGTGTTTCCATGTGAGTGAACCATGGTGTTTCAGCTAGTTCCATTTGTCGAATTACTATGTGGCAATTCATTAGGGTTTTAAATGCAATTCAGGACATTTGGATGTAAATTCAGTATTCTCACAACTTGGAACTTAATTTCGAAGCCTTACCTGATCTTTATATTATGCTATCACTTTGCATGCTTTGTGTTGGCCCAGATGATCATATTTGACAAATGCAGCCATGAAGAATTGTCAAATACTCTCTGCCTTTCCAGTTGGAACCAACAGATGGAAATGTTTTAAAAAGCTGAAATCTCCACCTCTTAGAAATATGATGATCAAAACTAAAAAAATGTTGACTTATGTCATTTTCTGTGCACACCAAGTTTCTAATGGTATTATAATGATCTGATAATGTTGACAATGAATGCACTACTTATTTGAAACATTAATTGTCAGGATGTGGACATCACTGGTAATGCTAATATTTATTTTACCACACTAGAGAAACTAAGTTAAGAGTCGACCATGTGGGACTGGAGTGATACATAGGCCAGACAACAGGTTTCTTGCCCTAAGAACATTTTATTTTTTGGTGAATTTGGGTGGCTGAAAAAGCTTTATGTGTTGAAATTTGATGAATTATATGCAACATAATATTACTCTTCTACTGTCAACTCAATCTATCTATTTATAGTGTACATAAAACCTTGAAATTGTGTTCAAAACATCTTATTTCTCATAATTTATGTTTTCGCTTTACTTATTTTCTTTCTTACAGTGCTCCCATATGAAAAAAATTGAAACTAAAGAAAAAAGCATACACCAATTCAATAGATAACAAGGGAAAGATTGCCAAAAGGACATGTGAAAAGGTTAATAATAGCCTCACAAAAAAAATCATGTAGGAAGGAAAAGACGAAGTGCAGGATTAAGTTATCAATGAAAATTAAAATAATTTGTATTCAACAGATATATGAAGAACAAAAGAAAGCCTCAGGATAGTAAATTGTTCATTGAGGGATGTACACAATAAACTCATTGGTAATGGTTGGAAACCTGGCAGAAATATGCAGTAATTACACTGTCTTGTTGTTTACCTGGGAGCCAAACATACTGGATCTGACATTATAAGAAGGGATTAAAAACAATATGATGATTAAAATCAAATTAGGGAAGTTACTTATGAATTGGGAACAGAAAATGGTCATTTGGCTCACTAAGCTCCCGAGGAACAGGAAAATTGGCGTTTCAGGCAAAAGCTTTCCGTCATTCAATGAGATCATGGCTGATCTGGAAAAGAATTGATAAGCAAATGAACTTTAGGGAGGATAAGATCCCTGGTCCAGATGGATTGCATACTTATATACTAAACAAATTAGGGAAGAGATTACAGAAACATTGTTATATATATTGGAAAAGGTAACTGTGCCAAAGAACTGATGGACAGTTATTATGATAACTATATTAAACTGATTAGTTTAAAGTCAATAATATGAACGATATTGGAATGCTTACTCAAATTTGTAGTAGAGAAGTATCTTGACACTGAAAGTATTTGAAAGAGCAGTCAGTGGATTCTGAGAGTGAAATTCATATTTGACAAACCTCATTTGATTATTTGAAAAACTAACGGATGTTGGAGGGATGGGGGTGTGTGTGGGGACATGTTTGGGGCTAGTGGTTTGGGTTGGGTTGGGTTTTGCTGTTAAGCACTGAATTGCACTGGATACTGAACAGTTTAACAATTCTAGGGTAAGTATCTGGATTAGTGGCCCTTATGTAGCCTAAATCCCCAATCCTGAGATCAATGTAAGAGAGAGTCATAGAGAATCCAGGGCAGTTCAAATCAATCTGGCAGCAGTTTAAACTTCCTGAGCAATTACAAGAGCTGTGTGTGTATCAGGATGATGGATCTGAACTCAGCAGCAGTTTACATTACATCTATCACTCCCAATACTCAAAAATCCAGCCCATGGAGTCAGGGACAAGTAGCAAAAAGTATAGAAAATTGGCTACAAAACAATAAAGAATGGAGATTAAAGGTAATTACTCAGCCTGGGAAAAGGTGGAAAGTGATTTTTCACAAGGATCAACTATTGGAATCTACTGGAACTGCTGTTTTTCATCATTTACATACGTCATTTGAACTCAAGAATTACAAGTACAATTTTAAAATTTGCAGGTGACACCATTTTGAGGAGTGCAGTTAAGGAAGACTGCAACACAATATAGAAAGACAAGAATGAACTTACAGAATGTGTGTGTAACTGACAAAGGAACTTCAATATTGAAAGTGTGAGATGGTTAGAAGAATTGGCAAAAAGAATTAAAAGGCCACATAATCCTTGGAAAATAATTGTTTATATGGGGTAAATGGATCTGTAGGTGCAGTTATTACAAACCACTAAAAGTAAAGATGTAGATTTATCGGACCATAAAAAAGCAAAGCACATGGATTCATTTCTAGAAGGATAATATCGAAAAACAAGGGTATTATGTATGTAAGTTAGCTCGCTGTGTTGAAGGTTTGTATTCAGACGTCTTGTCACCATATTAAGTAACATCATCAGGGAGAATCCCATCAATAAACACACCAATTTAGATCCCCATCTACCTTCCCTTGAAAAAAAGAACCAGAAACGACATGACCCACCTTAAGAAACCAAAACCTATAAATAGAGAGGCGGGACATACCACCAGCACTTCAACGGAGACTCTCACTGATGATGTTACATAGTCATGGTAACAAACATCTGAAAACAAAACTTCAAACTCAGTGAGTTAATTTACATACTTATCATCAACCTGAGCTACAAATCTTCTCAAAAATCACTAACAGAGGTATTATGTTAAACTAATGTAGAATCTTGTTTAGACCACACTTCAGCACAATTTTGTAAAAATTAAAACTGGAGAAGGACCAAAATAAACCTGAAATTATACAAGAACGGAGAAGCTCCATCTACCAGGAAGAATTAGATGTGCTTGGTTTTTTTCCCCCTGTGGGAAAGAGAGCATTTAGTGGTGACGTGACAGAGGTCATTAGAATTATGAACAGGTTTGATCGGGTGGATCTAGAGATGTTTTCACATGTTGGCAAGATTGGATCTGAGGGCCAAAATTTAACATAATTACAAATGAATCCAGTCTGGGAATTCAGGAGAAACTTCTTTCTCTAAAGAATGATTAGAACTTAGAATTAATTTAGCAGTAAATGTTGTGAAAGATATAACTGCATATAATGGGAAGCTAGATAACACGAGGTAGAAATGATTAGAAAGACAGGTTGATGAAGTTAAATTTTGAAGATTGAAAAGAGGCTGATGAGAAGCATAAACATCAATATAAAAGTGTTAGACTGAATAAAATGCATGTGTAACAATGAATTGTTTTTACATATTTTAATGCCTTCCTTAAAGATTTATATCAAACGCTCAAATGTCTTCAAGACCATTACTTAAACCTGAGATGTGTCTTCAATGAATTGACAATTTATCATAGAATCAGAAATTTATATCAAATAAAGCTTGTAACTTTAAAGATTGTCGAGAGAATTTCACCAACGCAATTGTAATTTTGTTGACTTTTAAGGTATCAGCCAAGACCAACTAGACATTAATAACACACCACATTGGAAACCCATGCTATATGCAATAGCTTTCCTTCATTCCACCGTGCAGGAAAGACGTAAGTTTGGACCTCTTGGCTGGAATATTCCTTATGAGTTTAATCAAGCTGATTTAAATGCTACAATCCAGTTTGTGCAAAACCACCTCGATGATACAGACAGCAAAAAGGTACAAAAACTTTTTATCTGAGATGAACAGTTCATGTTTTTAATTTTAGCCATTCGGTTTTTGTTTCACTAAATGTAATTGTAATTCTAAATAATTCAAATTTCCTCTAAATGCTGGTGCATTGAAAGCAATATGGACTGATAGTGGTCCCCATTTCTTTCCTGTTCATGTTGCACATTGTAACAGATGGGGAATATCAGAATTCGAGTGTAGTTGCATTCTGTTGGTATAAAAAGAGGTAGGCAGACTTAGAAATCCAAAACTCAAAAGTAATGTTTTCTATGAAGTATTGGAGAAGGGAAATATTGCTATAGAGAACACTGATATTTGATATATAATTCCATGAAAATGTTATGTACTGAACAGCCTTTTAATGATCTTGTTTGTAATAAAAACATACAGTTATGTAGTTACTTAAATGAGGTAAAACCTCTCAAAGCTTTCAGTAGAGCTTAGTCAGAACGTTTTGGCACCTAGCTACATGTAGATTAGTGACCAAATGTTTGATCATCATGGTAAGTCTTACTGAGCCTTACTCAGTCTTACTAAGAAGGGAACACAAGAGCCTTATGTTTAAAAAAACTGAAGGCACAGCTGACAAAGATGGAAGAAAGAAAATCAGGGATGCAAATAAGGCCAGAAGTGGAGTAACATCTTCAGAGGGCTGAAGGAGGTTACAAAAGTAGTGAGAGGTGAGGCCATTGAGGGGTTTTAAACAAAGAATGATAATTATCAGTTAAAGGTACTGCTGGATAAGGAAACACTGTAAGTTGGTGAGCACAGAAATTATGTACGAAAATAACATGGTGAGAGCTAGGATACTGGCAGCAAAGTTTGGATGAACTAAAGCATATACTGTGGATGAAGAACAGGAGGTCTCCAGGAGAGCATTGCATTGTCTGAGTCCTTAGGGGACCAGAAGGATGGATGGGCTGAGGGGTGGAGAAGGAGAATATGCGTTGGGATGATCATCATATCGTCAGGTAAAATGCCTTTTACATTTCTCAGTTAACCCACACAGGCACTAATTAAAAATGCAGACAGCTTGAAATGCTGTCCAGCCTCAACCTTTGGCATTGAATGTCCAGCTGCTCAGAGCTGGATGAGAGTGTTCGTTAAAAATTTTCACTCAGTTCTCCTTCTTCTCCATATCTCCTCCTGAGAGCATGATTGAGATTGGTCAGTATGACCATTCAGAATGGTCACAGGCAAAAGTTAAATTCTTTTATTCAGTCTCCCACATGCATTGTTTTCCAGGCAGGACCCTAATATCCCATTATCAATGGAATGAGAGATTTTCCCTCACTCTGCATTATTGACATCCGTGGTTTAAATTTTAGATTTTTTTTCTGGAAATAGCTAATATGGAAATTGTCATTGACAGGTACCAATCAGTAGAAATTATTTCCCAGCAAGAATTGCTTTCAGTAATTCTTTGCTATTTTGCTTTCTCAACTACCTCCTGTATTGGAACTGTCCACCTTCTCTTATGTCCTTGTCAAGGTTAAAGCTAAACATCTGCAGACTACACTCTAAATCATAATAGAAAGTGATATTCGTTGTATCTGCTTGTCGTGTGATTGCATCTCATCATTTGATCTCTTTTTCTTAAACTGCATATTTCCGAAGTATTGTTATAGACTGTAATTTATATTTCAACCTGTCATTTCTAGTTTTAGTCTGGTTCTAGATTAATTGGAGAATGCATATATACTTGATCCTGTTTACCAGGGCCTATCTTGGAATACAGTTTATTACATGATTGGAGAAATCCAATATGGAGGTCGTGTCACAGATGATTACGATAAGCGACTGTTGAAAGCTTTTGCTAATGTGTGGTTTGGTGAGCATATGTTTGGACCAAGCTTCTGCTTTTATAAAGATTACACCATCCCTAACTGTACTACAGTGGAACAATACTTGCAACATATACAGGTTTGTTTTTTACTAAAATCCATTTTTTTTGCATGGTATATGTGATTGCATTGTGAATTTTTCCTGACAATGCTTCCATAGACACGGTAAATTAGTAGTAGGTTCAAGCATCTATGAGCATAAAGTTGTGCTTCATTTGGTTTGCTGTGACCTCAGAGATCCAGCTGTAATTAGTTTAGAAATCTGGGATAATTGAGTGGGAGAAGGTAACAGAGATAGCAAGGTGATGGCAGTTGATAGATTGCAGATTGGAAATGAGTATAGTGTGCAGAAACCTGTTGAGGAATTGCAATACCCTATGCCTGTTATCTGTTATTATTTAAAAGCAATTAATTTATATAATACAATTTAAAAGAAAGAAAATTTCAAGTAGCCTAAAAATTCTTATATAGGAAACAGTTTGTATCTGTCTAAATAATAAAAATATCTATGTCCACATTTCATATAAATCTTCTTTTATCGTATTTCCCAGTCATGCTTTGTTATAGGCAAATTCACTCTAGACAAACTTCTCATACAGAAAATGGTAACATGCAAAGAAAGAAAATAAAGATTTTATCTTAAATTCTGACTCCCAACCTAAGGCATAATGAAAGACTAAACAGTGGTATCCTTTATTTATTTATTACCATTAAAAAAATTCAACTAGATTATGTTTTGAGTGAAACTTTGCATTCTTAAGGCAACTTTAACAAAAGAAAATATCTTTTATGTCTTGCAAAGTTTAATACTTTTTAATTGTGTGACATCCAATTTAACATAACCGATTCCGTATAATATTTGCTGCTTTATATAAAGACAAATACATATAACAGCTAATACAAATGGATTTGCATTATATACACAATAAAACAGAATTATTTGATAAATTTTTGTTGGAATGAGAGTATGTATGAGAATGCTTTTGTATGTGGAAGCAAAAAGTTAAAACATGTAAAGTCATGCTGCTTTGATTTGATGTGATTGCAGTGGTTCCTATCTTAAATTATCAGTTTTAATAGCATTAATATGGCTTTTTGACATGTCCATCACAAAAAAAGGACATAATAATAAACAAAAAGTGATACTTGGAAATGAAAATACTAGCCATATTGGAGCCTCAAAATGAAATGTGCAAGACCAGTATGTCTCATTTGCCAGTTTTGCTGGTTATTTCTTTAAAGTTTCGCAATCAATTAATTACTTTTCAGACTGGAGTTGTTAATATGATGTAACGAAATGTGTAAATCAATTTGTCCAAAGCAAACGCCTTGAAACAACACATTTGGTTTTGAAGAAAAACTTGCTTGTGCATGGTATTTTGAAAGGAGACTCTGGGAATTCTCCGAGTTTTCTGCATATAGTGCCATGGAGTCTGATGCCATTCACCCATACCACTGAAATGGGTTAATGATCTTTGTCCAAAGTCTAAACTAAAACAGGGAATGGTGATTGCTGGAGAACTGAAATAAAAACAGAAATTGTTGGCAAGACCCAGCAGGTCGTGCAGCATCTGTGGGGAGAAAGCAGAGTTAACATCTTGAGTACAGTGACTGTTCTTCAGTTCTGCAATTTCTGTTTTTGTTTCACTTGCCCAAAGTCTCTTGGCTATTTCAACAATTAAGAATTAAATTGCTGGTGATAAAAATATAACTTCTTCATATCTTGCACGATTAGCTGCAATTGAAAATGTTTCTGAGAGTTGAGAGTCAAAGGAAAAAAAGTTGAGTTTTTAACTCCTGTGATCCATTCCATAAATACAATAGTCCAACTGTAACATTCGAAGACTGATTTATCAAGCCAAGTTTCATATTTTGTTTCACTTTTTTCTAACATGGTGGTCTTCCACTGAAACAAATGGAATACTATAGGTATGGTTTTAACAAAACAAAAGGTATATTATGCAAAAGAAAAAAAGTGTAAACCAAGATTTTTACATGTAACATCATCTGAAAGTTTTCAAAACACATAACAAAAATAGAGTTCCACCTTTCCCAGCAGTATCCCCTTACAACACTCAAACACCAGAGAGAATTCCCTTCTCTATCCCGTTTTTAATTTTGACTTAACCATTGCTTTCAATTCCAATATTTCAGATTTTGAGATTCTTTTCGCTTCTCCGTTTAATATTTACACAGCTGATCTGGGATTTTCTCATCTTTAATTAACCCCTTCAGGGTTCCAACCAAAGAATTCTGGTCTGGAACTTTCAAACTAAAACTTTTACTTATTTCCTAACTTTTCTGAACTAACTGTTTTATATGCCCAACTTTAACCAGAACATCTGCAAACGGAAGCCAAAAGTTTTCCAAGCTGAGTATATTCCCAAATCAATTCAGCTCCTGATGCTTCCAACTGAAAGCTGGCTAATGCTCTTCAATATTTATTCCCTACAATTGTAAGACTGCCCCATTGCTAAAAAAAAAATTCACAAAGCTTTCTAGGAATTGTCTCTCTGGTACTGCTTTGAATAAACTATGGTTCTGGAAATGCTGACAAGTTAATCATTAAACCCCCTCAAGCACACAGACTAAAACCCACATGCTGGATCAGTGGTGCTGGAAGAGCACAGCAGTTCAGGCAGCATCCAAAGTGCAGCAAAATCGACATTTCGGGCAAAAGCCCTTCATCAGGAACCCTGATTTTAGAGTCTAAATTCTAAAACAAATGATGTTAAAATCTATGTAAATTGCACATATCACATATTGATCTTCACTTCTCCAAAAAGAGTTAGGAGAAATGTTATAAATAACTAAAAAAGCAATTTGTGCTGATTTTCCAATGATTCCAAAGAAATAATGTTAGGAGATTAGTGGAGACTGTAGATACTTCTCAAATTCTCCTGAAATATGCATGAAAAGTTTGTTATACCCTAAATAAATAAGAAGAAAATTATGCCTGTCTTCTTAATGTATTTTTATTTTTCATAGAGTCTGCCAGCATACGATACACCAGAGGTCTTTGGCCTCCACCCTAATGCTGACATCACCTATCAAAGGAAACTAGCCCAGGATGTGCTTGATACAATTCTTAGCATCCAGCCAAAGGATGGCTCAACTGGGGTCGGAGAAACACGGGAGTCTGTAGTTGTCCATTTAGTTGATGATATGTTGATGAAATTACCTCCAGATTACATAATTTATAAAGTATGTTGTGTAAAAAAATCCTAATTTGCTGTGTTTAAAATTGTAACCCTAAATATTTCATGTGCTTGAAAACACGGATTAACTGAAATATCATCCTGCAAGATATATTTGGAGACTTGAGATTTTTAGGATGAAGGTGTTGTATATAAATATTATACATGTTTAATACCATTATAGAGTTGAATTAGATGAAACAGAGACTGGTACAATAACATTGCTCAATGGTACATTATTAAAATAATTAGACAAGGCAACACATGCCCACATTGTTATTCAGCTTTTCAACATTATAGAATATACTGAGAATGCATATTGTAAAATACATTAATTTCTGAAACATAATACTTTTGATTTCAGCTTTAAACACATGACTATTTAGCAAAGTAGCTATTGTTTGCATGTCTTGGATTTTTTGTCTCCCAACCATCCTAGACTTATAAAATGTATACCAGACTTCGACTCTTGAAGGACATCTATCTTCAAATAGTGCCAACTTTAGTATGTTGCAGAGAAGGGAGAATGATTTGAATACACAAACATTCAAGGAAAATATAAACAACAGACCAACATTCAAGGAAAATATAAACAACAGACCAGTATCAGACCAACGTGAGGCCTTATAGATTTCCAACCTTTTATATGCACATACAAGGTAGAGATAAGCTAATATTAATATGATTCACCCTGCAGCAAAGAATGCTGATTTCAGCACCACCTCACTTTAGTTTCCATTTTAGCCCAGGGTCAAACATGTTGATACTGTCTCATTTTTGAGGAGGAAATTACATGCAGATGCCATGATTGTTGTTTTTGCATTGTGAATGAGGTAGTTATTTCTAAAAGTTGCTCTAAAGCTATAACTAACAACTTTGCAGATGGCTGCTCCCTTCAAATTATAGGTTATTTGAAGTCAGCATTTCCCTCAAGCTTCTTCTGATTGTGTAAATGACTGCTTGTGAGGTGAGGATAAACCAGTTTATATTAAAGAAGGAACATTGGAATAAATTAATTAAAATGGCTTAGGAGTTACTGTGTCGATTAGTAATTTTACTCAGATTGAGAAAGTTTGCAACTGATAGTTTAAAATACATTTTTATTAGTTTTGATTTTAAGGTGGATGCTTGTAGGTTGAAAGCCACTCCAGTATTTCAGAATATATTCTAGTCTGACATTACTGAGGAAGTCCTAAATGTTTGAAGGTGGTTCTTTTGGATGAGATATGAACTCAAATATTTAAAGATCCTGTGGTACTGTCTAATGAAGAACAAAACATTTTCCAAGTATTCTGACCAACATTTCACTCTCAATCTATTCAATCAAAAACAGCTGAGTTTGCTGTTTTATCTTACTTGGCATTTGTGTAAAAGTGATTCTGGGTTTTCCTGCATTATAGCATGACAACAATTTAAAATGATTTGCTGTATATAAAGCTTTTTGAGAAGTTTCTGAGCTACAACAGTGTGCTATTTAAATATAATTCATTAATATTGTCTCATTTTATCTAATATTTTACTGTGCAATAGGTTTGATGGAATGCTTTGTTTCTCTTCATAATAATAATAATTTATTTGTTCTTTACTTAATATTGTATTTAGTTTTCTTTTCTTTACTCCAGGTTAAAGAAAGGTTGGCACAAATGGGTATTTTTCAGCCAATGAACATCTTCCTCCATCAGGAAATCGATCATATGCAACAAGTGATTTCATTGGTGCGCAACACACTAATGGATCTGAAACTTGCCATAGACGGTTCAATTATAATGAGTGAAAACTTGCGCGATGCACTGGACTGTATGTATGTTGCACGTATACCTACCAGGTGGCTAAAGGTAAGATAGATGCTTCATAAGTAAATGCATATGAATGGTGATTGGGATGGAGTAGCTCCCACATTAACTGTTATTTTCACACAGTTCTTTCAATCATGCAAGATCATTTCCTGCTAGAACACAGGCAATTAACTGCTTACAAAATTTTGTCTGATTAACTCTTTTGTTTGTTTTAAGTTGCAACTTTTGAAAAAAAATTATGATAATTGTTATACTACACTGTTTATGATGTAGCAGTGATTCACCAACATACAATAGCATCAAGGTAAAATCTTTGCTTATTTACTGACTATTTAGTTGTGGCAAATGATTAAGATTTAAGAATTAAGTCACTTATAATAGTACAGTAATCGATCTATATTTTAAAGGTCATCTGCAACAATGCTATGATTGTGTTAAAAGTTAAACTCAATAGTTGGATTTACAATCAAGTAGAGAGATTGCATACATGAGGCAGGTTATACCATTTAGGAGCTAGTCTGTGCCAGAAAGTTGATTAGAGACCATAAATCACCTCTCAAAATAATATGTTGTCTTGAAAACAGTGTTTTATAATGTCAGAACTGAAAGGAAATTAGCACATCCTGTAAATATTTTATTTTCTCTATCGGACAGTTATTTTGAAACATTTTTAAAAAATAACATTCATATATTTTATAAAGTTATTATGCATTTGGACAGACAGCACTTACAGAAGGCTATATGCATATCTAAAAAGGGATGGGCAGTAGTTTGAGCTTATGCTGGAGTCAGCACTTAGTTTGATATGGAAGATAATTTGGTGAGTTTTCTGCATCACCTCTGTACACTTTGCAATGCCCAACAGTATCACTTTGGCTATCATAATTTTGCAGACGTCCTCCTTGTCATGGTGACATTTGAATTTAATGCTCATGTTCGCATTGATGGCACTTTCTATTGGCAACTTTTGTAAAGCTGATCCTGCAGTAAACTATGCTGCTGTATGTCAAACGTCAACATTTGTATGTCCGGTTAGTTGTTTATAATACATATAGGGTCTGACCCTATACAGGCAACAAGCAAAGCTAATGTCATTTACGAAATACCTTGCAAGAACTGTATCAAATACTACATTGGACAAACAGGCAGAAAACTAACCACCAGGATACATGAACATCAACTAGCCACAAAAAGACATGACCCTCTCTCACTAGTATCCTTACATACAAATGAGGAAGGACACCACTTCAACTGGGACAACACATCCACCCTAGGACAAGCCAAACAGATACAATGCATGAGAATTCCAAGAAGCATGGCATTCCAACCAGAACTCTATCAACAAACACATTGACGTGGATCCCATTTACCACCCCCTGAGAAAAAGAACAGGAAATGACATCTCCACTGGAAATGATGTCACCAACCCAAGGAAACATAAATAGAAAGCGAGCCATGCCATCAGTGCTTCATCCAGAGGCTCACTGATGATGTTACCTAGTATGGTGACAAAACATCTGACAATGAACCTTCCAGCTCAGGACCAAACCTACATCCAGAATTCCCCATATTTCCAAAGAATTCCACAAATTTCAAACATCAGATCTACTGTGCACACATTATGCTTCCCACACCTGGGTTACAAAAATCACACATAGAGTCATACAGCACAGAAACAGAGCCTACGATGGTAAAAGATAGACAGGATCTAAAAGTTAAAGTTCTAAATTGAAGAAGGCCAATTTTGACAGTATTCGGCAAGAAATGTCAAAAGTTGATGGGGGCAGATATTTGCAGGTAAAGAGAGGCTGGAAATTGGGGAGCCTTCAAAAATGAGATAACAAGAGTCCAGATAGAGTATGTTCCAATTGGGGTGAAAGGCATTGCTAGTCAGTGTAGGGAATGCTGGTAGAGAAATTGAGGTTGTGGTTAAGAAAAAGAAGGAAGCATATGTCAGGTATAGACCGGATAGATCATAGAACATAGAACATAGAACAATACAGCACAGAACAGGCCCTTCGGCCCACGATGTTGTGCCGAACATCTATCCTAGATTAAGCACCCATCCATGTACCTATCCAATTGCCGCTTGAAGGTCGCCAATGATTCTGACTCTACCACTCCCACGGGCAGCGCATTCCATGCCCCCACCACTCTCTGGGCAAAGAACCCACCCCTGACATCTCCCCTATACCTTCCACCCTTCACATTAAATTTATGTCCCCTTGTTACACTCTGTTGTACCCGGGGAAAAAGTTTCTGACTGTCTACTCTATCTATTCCTCTGATCATCTTATAAACCTCTATCAAGTCACCCCTCATCCTTCGCCGTTCCAACGAGAAAAGGCCGAGAACTCTCAACCTATCCTCATACGACCTATTCTCCATTCCAGGCAACATCCTGGTAAATCTTCTCTGCACCCTCTCCAAAGCTTCCACATCTTTCCTAAAGTGAGGCGACCAGAACTGCACACAGTACTCCAAATGTGGCCTAACCAAAGTCCTGTACAGCTGCAACATCACTTCATGACTCTTGAATTCAATCCCTCTGCTAATGAACGCTAATACACCATAGGCCTTCTTACAAGCTCTATCCACCTGAGTGGCAACTTTCAAAGATCTATGTACATAGACCCCAAGATCCCTCTATTCCTCCACCTGACTAAGAACCCTACCGTTAACCCTGTATTCCGCATTCTTATTTGTTCTTCCAAATGGACAACCTCACACTTGGCAGGGTTGAACTCCATCTGCCACTCCTCAGCCCAGCTTTGCATCATATCTAAGTCCCTTTGCAGCCGACAACAGCCCTCCTCACTGTCCACAACTCCACCAATCTTCGTATCATCTGCAAATTTACTGACCCACCCTTCGACTCCCTCATCCAAGTCATTAATAAAAATTACCAACAGCAGAGGACCCAGAACTGATCCCTGCGGAACTCCACTTGTAACTGGGCTCCAGGCTGAATATTTACCATCTACCACCACTCTCTGACTTCGACCGGTTAGCCAGTTTTCTATCCAATTGGCCAAATTTCCCTCTATCCCATGCCTCCTGACTTTCCGCATAAGCCTACCATGGGGAACCTTATCAAATGCCTTACTAAAATCCATGTACACTCCATCCCCTGCTCTACCCTCATCCACATGCTTGGTCACCTCCTCAAAGAATTCATTAAGACTTGTAAGGCAAGACCTACCCTTCACAAATCCGTGCTGGCTGTCCCTAATCAAGCAGTGTCTTTCCAGATACTCATAAATCCTATCCCTCAGTACCCTTTCCATTACTTTGCCTACCACAGAAGTAAGACTAACTGGCCTGTAATTCCCGGGGTTATCCCTATTCCCTTTTTTGAACAGGGGCACAACATTCGCTACTCTCCAGTCCCCTGGTACCACCCCCGTTGATAGTGAAGACGAAAAGATCATTGCCAACGGTACTGCAATTTCCTCTCTTGTTTCCCACATAATCCTAGGATATATCCCGTCAGGCCCGGGGGACTAGTCAATCCTCAAGTTGTTCAAAATGTCCAACACATCTTCCTTCCTAACAAGTATCTCTTCTAGCTTACCAGTCCGTTTCACACTCTCCTCTTCAACAATACGGTCCCTCTCGTTCATAAATACTGAAGAAAAGTACTTATTCAAGACCTCTCCTATCTCTTCCGACTCAATACACAATCTCCCACTACTGTCCTTGATCGGACCTACCCTTGTTCTCGTCATTCTCATGTTTCTCACATACGCATAAAATGCCTTGGGGTTATCCTTGATCCTATCCGCCAAGGATTTTTCATGCCCTCTCTTAGCTCTCCTAATCCCTTTCTTCAGGTCCCTTCTGGCTATCCTGTATCCCTCCACTGCTCTGTCTGAACCCTGTTTCCTCAAACTTATATAAGCCTCCTTCTTCCTCTTTACTAGACATTCAACCTCCCTCGTCAACCAAGGCTCCCTCACACGACCATTTCTTTCCTGCCTGATAGGTACATACATATCAAGGACACGTCGTATCTGCTCCTTGAAAAAGTTCCACATTTCCATACATCCTTCCCTGACAGCCTATGCTCCCAACTTATGCTCCTCAAATCCTGTCTTACAGCATCGTAATTTCCCTTCCCCCAATTGTAAAATCTACCCTGTTGTGCGCACCTATCTCTCTCCATAACCAAGGTGAAAGTCACAGAATTGTGGTCACCATCACCAAAATGTTCACCCACTAACAAGCCCATCACTTGTCCCGGTTCCTTACCGAGTACCAAATCCAATATGGTCTCCAGTTGAAAATGTGTTGCTGGTCAAAGCACAGCAGGCCAGGCAGCATCTCAGGAATAGGGAATTCGACGTTTTGAGCATAAGCCCTTCATGGCCTCCACTCTGGTTGGACAATCTACATACTGAGTTAGAAAAGCTTCCTGGACACACTGCACAAACACCGGCCCATCCAATCTACTTGATCTAAAGAGCTTCCAATCAATATTTGGGAAGTTGAAGTCGCCCATGACTACGACCCTGTGGCTTCTACACCTTTCCAAAATCTGTTTCCCAATCTGTTTCTCCACATCTCTGCTGCTATCGGGGGGCCTATAGTAAACACCCAACAAGGTGACTGCACCTTTCCTATTTCTGACTTCAGCCCATACTACCTCCAAAGGCAGATCCCCCTCAAACTTCCTTTCTGCAGCAGTTATACCATTTCTAATTAGCAATGCCACCCCCCCTCCTTTTTTACCACCCTCCCTAATCTTACTGAAACATCTGTAACCAGGAACCTCCAACAACCATTCCTGTCCCTCATCTATCCACGTTTCTGTGATGGCCACAACATTGTAGTCCCAGGTACCGATCCACGCCTTAAGTTCACCCACCTTATTTCTGATACTCCTTGCGTTGAAGTATACGCACTTGAGCCCATCTCTGTGTCCGCAAGTATTCCCTGTCAGTGCTACCTTCTCCACAGCCTCCCTACATTCTTGGACATCCTGACAAACAGCTAGCTTACTTGCTGGACTACAAGTCCGGATCCCATCCCCCTGCCAAATTAGTTTAAACCCCCCCGAAGAGTGCTAGCAAACCTAACCCCCAGGATATTGGTGCCCTTCTGGTTCAGGTGCAACCCGTCCTGTTTGTACAGGTCCCACCTTCCCCAGAATGCAGTCCAATGGTCCAAATACCTGAAGCCTTCCCTCCTACACCATCCTTGCAGCCACGTGTTCAACTGCACTCTCTCCCTATTCCTCGCCTCACTGTCACGTGGCACCGGCAACAACCCAGAGATGACGACTCTGTCTGTCCTAGCTTTTAGCTTCCAGCCTAACTCCCTGAGCTCTTGAATGACCTCCCCACCCCTCTTCCTACCTATGTCGTTGGTGCCAATGTGTACCACGACTTCTGGCTGCACACCCTCCCCCTTAAGGATTCTGAAGACACGGTCCGAGATGTCTTGGACCCTGGCACCCGGGAGGCAACAAACCATCCGAGAGTCTCACCCATGTCCACAGAACCGTCTGTCCGTCCCTCTAACTAGAGAGTTTCCTATAACTAGCGCTCTCCTCCTCTCCCCCTTTCCCTTCTGAGTCTCAGAGCCAGACCTCACGCCACAGACCCCGTCACTGCAGCTTACACCTGCAAGGCTGTCCCCCCCAACAGTTTCCAAAGCTGTATACTTATTGTTTAGAGGAACGACCACAGGGGAACCCTGCACTGCCTGCTTCTTCCCCTTCCCACCTCTAACTGTTACCCAGCTACCTCTGTTCTCCGGCGTAACTATGTCCCTGTAGCTTCTATCAATCACCCTCTCAGCCTCTCGAATAATCCTCAGTTCATCCAACTCCAGTTCCAGTTCCCTAACTTGTTCGGTGAGGAGCAGGATCTGACTGCATTTCCTGCAGATGAAGTCATGTAAATCCTTCCAAAATATAAAGGCGGTAGGAGTATACTTAAGAGGGAAATCAAGAGGGCAAAAAGGGAACATGAAATAACTTTGGCAAATAGGGTTAAGAAGAATCCAAATGAATTTTATAAATACATAAGGACAAAAGGGTAACTAGGGAAAGAATAGGACCCCTCAAATGTCAGCAAGGCAGCCAATGTGTGGAACCGCAGGAGATGGGGGAGATACTAAATGAGTATTTTTCCACAGTGTTTACTGTGGAAAAGAACATGGAAGATGCAGAATGGGGAAATAGACATCTTGAAAATTGTCCATATTACAGAGGAGGAAGTGCTGGATGTCTTGAAACATATAAAAGTGAATAAATCCCCAGGACCTGTTCAGGAGTACCCTGGAACTCTGTGGGAATCTAGAGAAGTGATTGCTGGGCCTCTTACTGAGATACTCATATCGTCGATAGTCACAGGTGAGGAGTCTGAAGACGGGGGATTGGCTCAGATGGTGCCACTATTTAAGAAAGGTGGTAAGGAAAAACCAGGGAATTATGGACTGGTGAGCATGTCATCAATGGTGGGCAAGTTGTTGGAGGGAATCCTGAGGGACAGGATTTGGATGGGCAAAGACTAATTAGGGATAGTCAAATTGACTTTGTGCATGAGAAATTATATACCACTTACTTTATTCAGTTTTTTTGAAGAAATAACAAAGAGGATTGATGAGGGTCGAGTGGTGGATGTGATCTATATGGATTTCAGTAAGGCATTTGACAAGGTTCCTCATGGTAGACTGGTTAGCAAGGTTAGATCTCATGGAATACAGAGTGAACTAACCATTTAGATACAGAACTGTCTCAAAGGTAGAAGACAGAGAGTGGTGGTCAAGGGTTGCTTTTCAGACTGGAGGCCTGTGACCCATGGTTTGTCACAAGGATCGGTGCTGGGGGCCATGGCTTTTTATCATTTATATAAACGATTTGAATGTGAACATAGGAGGTATAATAATGATTTGGATGTGAACATAGGAGGTATAGATAATAAGTTTGCAGATGACACCAAATTGGAGGTGTAGTGGACAACAAAGAAGGTTACCTCAGAGTATAACAGGATCTTCATCAGATGGGCCAATGGGCCAAGGAGTGGCAGATGGAGTTTAATTTAGATGAATGTGAGGTGCTGCATTTGGAAAGGCAAATCAGGGCAGGGCTTATATATTTAATGGTAAGGTCCTGAGGAGTGTTGCTGAACAAAGAGACCTTGGAGTGCAGGTTCATAGTTCCTTCAAAGTGGAGTCTCAGGGAGATAGGATAGTGACAAAGGCATTTAGCATGCTTTCCTTTATTGGTCAGAGTATTGAGTATAGGAGTTGGGAGGTCATGTTGCAGCTGTACAGTACATTGGTTAGGCCACTTTTGAATACTGTGTGCAATTCTTGTCTTCTTCCTATTGGAAGAGTGTTGTGAAACTTAAAAAAAGGTTCAGAGAAGATATTCCCTGGGTTGGAGGATTTGAGCTATAGGGAGAGGCTGAGTAGGCTGGCGTTGTTTTCCCTGGAGAGCAGAAGCTGAAGGGTGACCTTATAGAGGTTTATAAAATCATGAGGGGCATGGATAAGATAAATAGATAAGGTCTTTGTCCTTGGTTGGGGGTGTCCAGAATTAGAGGGCATAGGTTTAGGGTGAGAGGGGAAAGACTAAAAAGAGACCTAAGGAGCAACATTCTCATGCATACGGCGGTGCTTGTGTCTACCAGAGGAAGTGGTGGAGACTGGTACAATTACAATATTTAAAAAGCCTCTGGATGGGTATATGAATAGGAAGGGTTTAGAGAAATATTGGCCAAATGTTGGCATATGGGACTAGATTAATTTAGGATATCTGGATGACATGGACGAGTTGGACTGAAGGGTTTGTTTCCATGCTGTACGTCTCAATGACTCTATGTTGAACATAATCCCAAACTAAACCAATCCCACCTGCTACTCCTGGCCCAAAACTCTCCAAACTTTTCCTATTCATGTGCTTATCCAGATGTCTTTTAAACGTAATTGTACCAAATCCATCACTTCCTCAGGAAGTTAATTCTTCACACGAACTAACCTCTGTGTGAAACATTTACCCCTCATGTCTTTTTTAAATCTCTCTCCTCTCACCTAGTCTTGATTTCCCCCATCCTGCAATTGGAGGCAGCTACACATTGTATATTGGCAGCTGCCACCACAACATGCACGTAGGTGAAATGTGACCCATCACCATTCCTGAAGTTGGGAAAATGGTGTTGGATGGATGCTCAGGGGCAGAATTTCTGATCTTCAGTCCTCTCTGCCATTTTCACAATGAGAGTGAGGCTCTCTGTCCTGTGAAAAGTGAAGCCTTAGTATCGACATGGTCTTAATTAGTCAATGTTCAAACATACCTGAAACATTGTCAGCCACACGAATGAGTAGTCTAGGAGGCAGCTATTTTTCTGGTGCAATATAGGGTGCAATATAGGGTGGTTATTAATAAAGCTTCTTACTCACGTGGTGCAGAGGGAATTTCAACCTGTTTTGAAATAATTTCTATGTAAACCAGCTACCTGTCTGAGCAAGATCTGTCAGTAAGTTGAATGAATACTTATTTATGTATCCGTGCATATCTTAATGTCTTCTTACTATCCAAAGTGACATTGGAACAAAATATGTTTTGCAAAAAGGAAATCTCTGATACAATTATCTATTGTGCAATATCTTGAGCAATATATGCAGATTCTAATTAGAAAACATTTGTAAGTACTGTATTGAATCTGTGTTCAGTGTATAATGGTATTATAGTTTCCTCCTTTTAATTTTACAAAGGCATCTTGGGCTTCAAGTACTTTGGGATTCTGGTTCACTGAGTTACTAGAAAGGAACCATCAATTCCACTCTTGGATTTTTGAAGGGAGGCCAAACTGTTTCTGGATGACAGGTTTCTTCAATCCTCAAGGATTCCTTACAGCTATGAGACAGGTCAGTCAATAGTGCATCATTTTCATCCAGTTAATCTTAATGCAGATTATTATGAGCCAAATAGTCAAATGTACACCAAGAATTTAGGGCGAAGCCTCTGTTTACTACATCTCTCTTTTGCAAGGGCGATGGATGAGAAATTTGAATTTCTCTACATGTATTTTCCCCTGATGGAGTCTCTCAAAGTGTCCTGAAGTTCTTTGATTAAATCATTTTTAAGAAGTAAAATCACAATTGAATTATAAAGTAGTTATAATGTCAAAGGAGGCCATTTACTCATTCCAGTCCATGCTAGATTTCTGTAAGACGTTTAAACTTGTCTTATTTTCTTACTTCTCCTTATAGCTGTGAAAAGTATTTCCCTTCAGGCACTTCTGCAATTTCCTTTTGAAACAAAGCTCTTCTATTTGTTCTTTACTATAGGCACAGTGATGATTTGTACTCAACTAGCCCATGCTTGTAAAACCTGAAATATAATGTCCAATATTAGATGTGATTCCATGATTGGACGTGGTATAAACCTGGCCAATAATCCTAATGTGATTTATTTATGCTTGCTGGAGGCTCCACTGCCTGGGGAAGAGGGTGCCTGTGCATGAACCACCCTGTCCACCAGGACCACCAGATCCTTGTCCACAAAGCAGGGCACCATGTCCTGGGCAAATATCAGGAATCGCAGAAGGCTGCTATGGACTGATAGTGTTTGCATGAGTACACCATGGGCCTTTAAAGATGGCACAGGTGCAAGTGATGCTGTTTGTACAACAGATATCCTCTGAGTGGCATGTTGTTCCAGGAATGGAGTATAGTAAGATGGACTAGAATAAAGTATGGGGAATGCCTTAGGGATGGGGTAGCTGGTTAATGAGGCACGCTTGCTGAGATAATTGATAAATCTTGCTCAGCCTTGTAGTGAGAATCCCTCCTAAAAACTTGATGCAACTTGCACTTAGTCATAAAAGGTAAGATTCACCCCCTATGTCTTTTTTTTGGTAACACTGAAGATTTCAGCTACCTAGTAACTGATTTAGTTCATGTTCAAAACATAAAATACCTTCATTATTCTTGATCCTGCATAAGGATACAGTTGTTTGATCATCAAAGCATTCCATCTTAACTGACCTGGTTACAAAAGAACAAGGTCAGGAAGAAAGTGCTGAGTTTTTTTTAATGATTTGTAAAATTTAACTTAAATCTTGTTGTGTTCTTATGAAGGAGTCTCAGCATCTTCCAGTGCTAAAGTAACTTTGCCTTCAAGCAGTACTGCTTCAAACTTTCAATAATGCCACCTTGAACAAATACTTAATTCGTGTGGTCCTGAAACTACATTAATTTGTCCACAAAAGCAGAACGCCTCCGAATGATTAAAGCCAAATGCTGAGGATGCTGCAAACTGAAACAGAAGCAGGAACTATTGGGAATATTCATCAGATCTGGCAGTGTATCTGGGGTCAAAAGGAGAATTCATGTTTTTGAGTTGAACATGACTCTTCAGAAAAGGCGACTCATTTGACAAGAAACATTAATCCTGTTCCTCTCCCCACACATGCTACCAGAGCACAATGACACAATAGACATTGGAGACCTGAAATATAGCCAAAAATACTCTGAAAACATTGAGCACATTTTTTTTAGTATCAGTGCAGAATTAATATTTTAAACTGGTGACCCAATGTCAGAACTGTACATAGAAATGTAACAGGTTTGAAGCAAGACAAAGAAATGGGTTTTGCATGGGTGGTGGGGTAACGGGTAGAGTGGCAATGAAGTCAAAGGTGGAAAGAACAAAATGAAGGCCAGTGGTACCATGGAAAATATCTGTGAAGTACTTTGAGTTCTAAAAATGGGGCATGAACCTGAAATGGCAAACATGTTTTTCTCTCCAAAGATGTTGGCAGATCTTCTGAGTATTTCCAACATCTTTGTATTTTTTTCTAAACCATCTATCAGTTATAAAATGTCAAATCCATTCAATGTGGCTTGAGTCACAAAGGACATCATAGTAATTTTGTTGACGTGTGTTGATATCTGGATCAATTTGACCCACAGTAATGAAGGTCCTAAATTTCCTTTGTTGGAGCAACATATTAATAAATATTCCTATCCCAACAGTTTCTTGAGTGAAGACATCAAACTGATTGATCATTTTATTCGAAATAGCCATGAAGTGCTGAACCTGAGACTAGACTTTATGTACTGAGAAGCTTTTGGTTCCAGGGATACACATTGCAAATATACACTGCCAAACCAAACAACTATGTTTTCAATCTTTTCCTCTCTGTAGAAGCATAACTGAATTCCAGTTAATGGCCACCATCTGAATACAATTAAATAATTAATATACAATTAACACTGATGACAATTTCAATTTCATTGCTAATGTATTTCTCTTTCGGTGCAATTTTTTAATGCAAAAGACTCATGAGAAATGATTTTGGGATATATCACCCCAGTAACATAGAGGCATACAGCATGCAAACAGACCCCTTGGTCTAACTCATCTGCACTGACCAGACAGCCCAGTCTGACCTAGTCCCATTTGCCAGCATTTGGCCCATATTCCTCTAAACCTTTCCTATTCATATACCCATTCAGATGCCTTTTAAATGTTGTAATCATATCGGTTGTACCACTTCCCCTTGCAGCTAATTCTATCCACCCTCTGCATGAAAAAGTTAGCCCTTAGCGTCTTTTTAAATCTTTTCCCTCTCATCTTAAGCTTTTGCCCTCTAGTCTTGGACTCCCCTACCCTAGAAAAAAGACCTTGGCTATTCACCCTATCCATACCCCTCATGAATTTATAAACCCATATAAGGTCATCCCACAGCCTCCGATGCTCCAGGGAAAAAAGCCCCAGTCTATTTAAATTCTACCTATAGTTCAAACCTTATCGTTCTTCATTAAATAATTTGCATAACTCAGAGAGGGCATCTTGCTCACTGCTGTAACAAATTGAAGTCTGTAAACTGCTTTGTATCAGAGTGAGGGTGCATTTGAGGTAGAAATTAAGACAACAATGCATATATTTGAGAAAGTTTTATTATGCATGTGACCAATTAATCTTGATATTATGTGAAGGAGATTTCGCATTTTTCAGTGCTGACCTTCTTTACTTTAAAGCATGTAAGTCATCCCGGAAGATTAAAATACAACATCAGACTTCCTTACAATGTCTAGCAAAAAGGCAAAGACTGATACTGCCTCTAAGGAGACCCTGAACATTGCAAGTCAAGTTGAACAGATTCACAGCTTTACTTGACATTTTATGATGAGAACAATTAGTGAGGAAATCTTACAGGAATTGTGGCTATTTAACATCAATATGCAATTAGTTACCTTCCCTGTGCATTCTGCATTAAAATTAGTCTTTCTTTTAACTAATAACAGGAAGTTACTCGGCTTCATAAGGGCTGGGCTCTGGACAGTGTGATGCTTCACAGTGATGTCACTAGATCATCAAAGGAAGATGTTATGCAGCCTCCTTCTGAGGGAGTCTTTGTCTATGGTTTGTATTTAGAAGGTGCTGGATGGGATCGACGTAACAACAGACTAACAGAATCAAAACCAAAAGTTCTGTTTGAAATTCTGCCTGTTATTCATATGTCTGCTATCAACCACCACAGTAAGTCAGAAATGTTGCTCACGCATTGAAATATATTGCAATTACAATTTGTCTTATAGCATCAGCAATTGGATCTTAACATAATTCATCCAATATCCACAGCAAGTACATTATTTAAATTCATATATCTAGAAACTCCTGTCAGTGAAGCCTTGTTCCTATGATGTTGAAGTCTCCAGAGATTGAAATCTTCCAATTCACTTGAACTTCCACTTTTATGCTTTTAGTCTCACTGCAAAAATCTTTGAAAATGTTTTGTCTTGTTAAATGAATTGTAACTGTGTTTTAATGGGTTTCTGCAGTTTACCTTATGTAATGTTAACTTCACAGTTGAAAGAGCAGTGAGTAATGAGTTTCTCTATCACTGAGCACAGTGGCTCAGTCACAGCACCAGGGTGCCAGGTTCAGTCCAGCCCTTGGGCAACTGTCTGTGTGGAGTTTGCACGTTCTCCCTGTGTCTGCGTGGGTTTCCTCTGGGTGCTCTGGCTTCCTCCCACAGTCCAAAGATGATGAGCAGGTCAAGTGAATTGGCCATGCTAAATTGCCCACAGTGCATTAGTCAGAGGGAAATGGGTCTGGGTGGGTTACTCTTCGGAGGGTCGGTGTGGTCTTGTTAGGCCTAAGGGCCTGTTCCACACTGTAGGGAATCTAAACTATAAAATCTCTGCCTGTATATTTCACAATCTCAAAACACTGTCATTTTTGTTTTACACCATCTTGTAATGATTCATCCAAAAAATAATGGAACTGTTACAAGAAGAGTGAATAGAAGAATGAATAATCAGCACGGATTTTAAAATTTTGCTTAATCAATCTTATTGAATTGTGAGGAGGCAACTGAGAGAATAAACTATAGTAATGCAGTAAATGTAATTTATATAGATATTTAAAAGCCTTTGATAATGTGCCAAATAGGAGGCTAAATAATAATGCCAAAGAATATGGAATCAGGAGATAAGTGACAGGATAAATTGTTAGCTAGCTTCAAGGAAGACGACAATGAGTAACAGCAAAGGGTGGATATTCTGAGTGGCAGAAATGATGTCCCATAAGGATCTATGCTGACAGCACTGCTGTTCAGAGTTTACAATAAACAACTCAATCTTCAGAAACACAATTTCTAAATTCACAGATTACACCAAATCATGGGGGTTGGTGGGAGGTTGGCAAGAGAGGTGGGGGAGTAGTTGCAGGGGTTGTGGTAGTCAGCGCTACAAATTAAAGGACAGTCATAAGCTTGCAGAGTGGAAAAACATTTATAAAATAGATAATGTCAAGTTATATGTTTTGATAGAAAGAATAGGGAAGTTAGTTATTATGTGGAAGGTTCAAATTAAATGGTTGGAGGAACAAAGGGTACTTGGAATGCAAATAAAGGGGATCCTCAGGTAAGCAAGGGCATTAGAAACACCAGGTATTGTTTCTAGAAAGATAGGATTGAAAGGACAGGAAAGTTATGCTAAACCTGTCCCCAACCTTGCTTTGACCATACTTAGAGAGTACTGCATGTGGTTCTCATCATTATTTAATTAAAAGAATGAAAATGCACTGGAGATAGTGTGAGAAGATCTGTAAGGGTGATAGCAGAAATGGGTGAAAAAACAGAATGGGAAACATTCACAGGCTGGATCTCTTTTTTTCTTGCAAAAAGGAGACTGAGGTCTTAATATTTTGAAAGGTTTTAATATAGTGAATACAGAAAGAGTGCTTGCTCTAGTGAGGAAGAAGCATAGACCATCATCATAAGAGAGTCACCAAGTTTAGAAGAAACTTATTTACCCAAAGAGTGGTGAGTATGGGCAATTTGCCACCATAAGGTGTGATTAAAGCAAATATTTACAAGGAAGCTAAGCAACTATATAAAGGAGAAGGGAACAGACAGTTGTTATGATAGATTTGTATGAGAACAGGTGGAAAATATGAGAGAAGCAGAAATACTGATATGGTCTGGTTGGACCAAATTGACTTTCTGTGTCATATATCTGATGTTAGGTTGCAGTATGTCAAAATATTGAAAAATAATTTCAGCTTTGGATCATGTAATTCACTAACATGATGAATGTGTCCATAAGATTTGGTTGAATCATTGTTTATCATGCCCTAATAGCCATCTTCGTAGATTGGGCTAGAGAGTGATAATGGGCTATTTGACCTTAGGGTTTTCAGAAAGATCCAGCATCCACGCTTGCACCTTCAGCAAGGGTCACTCAAATGCAATCTGGAGGACTAGCCCTCCTGTTTATTGTAAGTTAAACTCTTCAACTGAAACCTGTGGATGCTGTTGGTAGTGGGAACTACTTACATTGTTCATTTTATAGCAGTTACTGAGCTTCACAGAACACTATAATCTTCAGATTCAATTGAAATGCAAAGAAGTAAAACAATTTTGTTTCAAGGGCAAAGTCTAGAGAAAATAGGGCTGTGTTTTCAAGCACAGGAGAATATTGAGAGGAGATTTGATAGAGTGGGGTGAAGCAACTCATCCTTCGCGACACTTAAGTCTGAAATGTTGGAAGTAGTTTGTGATTGAACAGAACACCAAACAATGAAAAAAATGGTTGCTCTGATGAGACAGTGGTGCTCATAGCCCAGAATGGCTGCTGAAGGTAATCACCACTGTTGAAAGTTTGAGAGGTGTGCTTTGACCGAACAAAGAACTAATTTCACCCTCCAGATCCCTAGACGTCTTGACAATGTATTTGATGGACTTTGGCCCCAGTAACAATTGGAGTGAGCATATTTTCATAGTCAGGGATCTCTTTGACTTCACGCACGCCATTCCCAAAAGTGACCAAAACTGTAGTCAGAATGATAGCATGTGATTGGTCTGTTTGGGCTCCTGAGCAAGGGCTTGTCCATTCTGACTGCTTTTCTTTTCTGTTTTTTTCTCTTCTTGTTTTTTTTTTCTTGCATCCTTTACTTATCTCTTGTCCTGAGCACAGATGAAATTGGCAGCACCGAGGAATACTGTGGTGAGGCCTCAAGATGTTCCAGCACAGACCTCACTGCCATGGTGAATGAACCAGTTGTTAGTTTTCCAGGGTGAGCATGGGACCTGACATTGGAATTGGTACCTGCTACATAGTTGGAGGCAATGTTGGTGAGATACTCCCAGCAGCAAAAGATGGTGCCTGAGGATCAGCGACTTCATCATTGGTTGGGTCCTCACAAAGCAATAGCAGAGAAGAACCTGCCCAGAGGCAAGAGATGGTGCCTGTAGATGGGCAACTACAACATTGGTTGGATCTGGTGTAGATGGCAGTGGGATGGTGGAGGAGGGATGGTGTTGCAGGCGTCGTTGATGATGAGCTGGCTCAGGGCTGATAAATCTTTTTTTTTAACTTTTTCTTATAACTGTTCAAAATGGTGTTGGATTGCAGCAACAGTGGAAAGACTTCACTGTATTTTACTATTTTTCTTCATATAAAATACACGTGACAATAAAATCATCCATTCAAATCATTTCAATCATTCAATCATTCAGTTGGCACAACTTTGACAGTAAGATCCTACAAGAATAGAGGTCTATGAGCCATATCACTCCTTCACATCTGGAGGGTAATCAACAATGCAAATAATTCACTTGTACCCTTCATGACCAGCTGCTTACCTTTCCTCCTGAAAGTAAACAAAAGAGGCCTGAGTATCTTCTGGAGCTACTTTATACTTTCCTATACTCATCCATAGGCTATTTTCAATGATTTCTCTTCTTTAGGTAAGATCCAATCCTTCCTCTGGTCACCTCCTTGGGCTCACCACACTTTCAGATGGGGACGGTCCTTCAGTGAATGAATAGCTGAACATCACAAGAAGCTAAGCCAGGCATGTGAGATAGTATCTGAGGGGACTGAGAGAAACATGGTGAAGAAAATCATTGACTGATCACAAGGCTGACAGGACTGGCTTTCAGGTTGACGCAAAAGTATTCCTCCATAATGGGAATTCAAGGGTTGTAATGAGATACAGGATGTCCATAGCTGTGAACATCATAGAGTCATCATGTGATTTGACACAGATGGCCACATTTATGTATTTGGACTGAAAGCTGAAGAACAGCTTCAGAAAATGGCTTGGGGTGGGGTATTTGCTGAAGGCCAGCAGTCTTATGGATTTGGAGGGAAGCAACTTACTCAACACTATTGTGGAATCTGCAGTGTCATAGCAAGTTGGCTTGAGTGAAGTAGAGTCTGGTAAAATTGAGGATTCCTGAATGACTTGTGCACTGTATCAAGGGAGTGCATCCTTTGCGGAGAGGTCTGCTCCTCTCCTGAGAAAGGGTGCAAGGATGATCTTCTAGGAGATGGAAACAAGTGCCACTGACCATATGACCTCTGGAGAGTTGACTGACCTAACCCCAATATAGGCGATCCACCACAGAGCCTGGATCTCTTGGAAGGTATCAATACAGAAGCTGAAAAGGTCCTCTTGAGCAAGTGCTGGATATCACTCGACCCTAATCATTTGCCCAGATCAGTGATTCAAGAAGAGAATGCTGCCACTGATAGGGATCGGAACATTTTAGCCACCGCGGTGCATTTGAACCTGCCAATCAGTCAACTGCTTAGCAAAAGGTCACTGTGTGCTATGTTTAGTTACTGATAAAACCGGTCTCAATAGGTAAGTGTATAACAGAACTTCCAGTACCTGGTGTTGATGGCAAGGAAGGGATTAGGATAGAGAAGCTTGAGTAGTCGCATTGGGAACTCCAAAAGCAGTGGCATTGTATAGGGATAGTACCACACAGGGAAGGGAGAAGTCAACAGGGTCCTCTCAGGAGGAATAGGTGTCTTTGGGTGAGGCAGGGTGGAAGTCAACTTCATAGAGAGAAGGATACACAGCCAAAAGATTTCCTCAATCAGATGTAAATCAGAGATTTAACACTATATAGATACCCGGTTTTGCCTGTTATATCCTTATGCTCCCTCCATGTTTATAATGACCCAATGCCAGTGGGAATAAGGGAATCCCTCTTTCATTATCTTTGGGTGCTTTCCAGATATTTAAATCACCTCCTCAGGATTGTGTATGTTTCAGTAAGATCACCTCTCAGTTTTATAAACATCGATAAATACAAGCCCAGCCTGTTGAACCTTCCCTCAATAAATTCCCACACCCCCATCCCAGGTGTCAGTTGAGTGAACCTCTGTGAACTACCTCTAAATGATTTACATACTTTCTTCAATAAGAAAACCAAAACAGTGCACAGTACTTAAGATGTGGCCTCACCAACACTCTATACAACTGTAGCAAAACAATCTTACTTTTAAATGCCATTCCTCTTGTAATATATGTATGTGAAGCTATGAATAAATTCCAGTGCCTTATTACCATATTGACATCCATCAAAATTGGCACTCTCCTGGACCATATTTTTCTTTTAGATGCTGATGATCAAATTAAGCTCTTTACAGGCACCAAGGAGTCTATCCATTGATCGCTGAAGGTGTCCAATGGTTATGAAAGCTAGTGCAGCATTACCTACAAAGGGCCGCTCTGAGGATTGCCACGTATTTGTCTTGGATCTGAGGCAGGAAGACTGAATGGTTTTCTATAGGTTCTGGTAAACACCCTTCATAGATAAACTGAAGGGATAGACAGCCACAAAGAGAAGAATATATTCTGTTGGTGAAGAATGCATTCAATGTTGGTCCCAGAATTCAATTCTGTTTTGACTTACCATTGGTGTCAAAGCATTCATGTGATGGCTGGTCAAAACTGACATTACCCTATATGTTTTCATGTAAAGAGATCACAGTTAGATTTGGCAGGCAGCCAATTATATCCAACAGCTTAAACAGACTACCTCTGATCTCCGGCAGAATATCTTGGTGTGATTGATAAAATGGTTCTCCCCAACAGCTTTTATTGGCTTGATTCAAACCTGTATATTTCTTATATATACCTTTATAACACCCTGTAACGTCTGTGATTTTGCTTTTGTCTTTTTGTTTTACAGGTTCTAAAGATACTTTGGTATATACCTGTCCAATTTATAAAAAGCCTGTGAGAACTGATCTGAACTATATTGCTGCTGTTGACTTGAAAACAAACCGACCTCCTGAACACTGGGTACTAAGAGGTGTTGCATTACTCTGTGATGTGAAATAAGTTGCACTGGTGAATTTGATGTATTAAACTATATAATGTAATCTTGGCAATGGAACAGTTGCAGCAAATTGGGCGAGAACACTGTTAACTGAAATTATTGCTGACATATGGCTACTGTAGTGAAATATTGCTGATAAAAGATATATTTTATCAAAGTTTATTACCTTATACTCACCAGGACAAGAATATGGTGCTGGAAAAGCACAGCAGTTCAGGTCGCATCCAAGGAGCCGGAGAATTGACTTTTCGGGCACAAGGCCTTCATCAGGAATGATGTTTGAGGTCATTCCTGATGAAGGGCTTATGCCCAAAACATAAATTCTCCTGCTGCTTGGATGCTGCCTGACCTGCTGTGCTTTTCCAGCACCACACTCTCGATTCTGATGTCCAGCATCTGCAGTCCTCACTTTATGCAAATCCACAAGAATACCAATGTGAAGGTGAACATCACTTTACACTGCATAAGAAAACAGTGCTAGTTTGTTGGCAAGTGGACTCTGATATAGACTTGCCATTGAAAATTAAAATATCTTTTTTCAGCAATACTCAAGTTGTACTGCCAAATGACTGACAATATACTAGCTGACTATAACAATGAATTGTCATTCTATCCCCATGTAATAATGTGACTAGTTTGGCAATTAGTGAAAGCTATTGGTTAAACACACAAATTTGTTTTTGCCTATTTTAAACAATTAATCATAATTGTCATGAAGTCTGGCAAAGAAATGGTTAATCTTAAGCATTAATGATCATGGGTTTTACACACATATCTGGCTCTGCACATGTATTCTGGTTCCACGTGTTGAAGGACTCAAGTGCCCAAAGTTACTCATTAAGAGAAATTTTGATGATAATTGAAAAGAAGCAGCTGAACATTGGGCATTATTTTTGAACAGCTGGGTTGACTCCAAAGATCTTTCAAAATAACAGATAGGGCTTGCATGTAGAAGTCTCTCATGCCCATTTCCAGTTGTTACAATTTTCACCTGTTTGGGACGGGGTGGAGCAAGATCACACAGATATGAAGCATGATTTTGCTGAGCTATTTTAAAATATTGTTGACTTTAAACTGATTTCGTTTCTGCTCTTCTAAGCCTCAAACCACATTGAGAGTTTCAAATTTGTAGAGGAAACATTGTAGCTCTTAAAGGACAGGTAAAGTATTTTTAAATATCATGATCTGAAGTTATTTAAACCCCAGCTTTTTAAAAGCAAAAAAAAACTAGGCTACAACTGTTGACTAGAGTGTAAAAAATGTTGGTGTGCGTGATTGACAGGCCATCCAGAATAGCTTAGGAGAAACCATTACCATTTATTCCTGCAATTTAAATAGATGTGGGTGTTGACATTTCCCAAGAGCTAGTATTATAGCTAGGTCCATTCAGAATGCACAGGAGCTAAGTTTACATTTGATTGACAATTTAAAGAAGCTATTATAAAGTTATGCAACTTTGATATAACGACTGAATCAAAGTTTGTTGAAGTGATTACTGAATAAAAGTTTGTTTATTTTTATGAGAGATTGACCACTGAGGGGGACTTAAAGTCTTTAGATTTCATTAATGAGAGATTTTTTTTTGCTGTGTCAATTGTGAATTTGAGAGAGCTCTATTAGATTATTATGAGTTTAATTATTTTTAACTCCACTTGGTTCCTAAAATCTGTCTAATTTATATGCTGGATGGGGAATCATAAGGATGACATAGAGAATTTGAAGTTGTATGAGGGGTACAGCAAGCATGAGGGGGCTTGGAAAGGGGGGAAAAGGGTGTAACATGACATGGACAGGACTTGGGAATGAGTGGGGCTGAGGGCTATCAGCATTTTGTAAAGCCAAGTGAAAGTCTCAGTCTGAGGTGGGCCTTCTAACCAGCCCACATCGACAATTGCCTGTTTTTATAACTGCCTCTAAACTGCCTCCAGAGAAGGCAGCCACAACACATTCCCTTTCTAGCTGGAGCAAACATTGTGATGGAACCCTCTATATCCAAGCGAAATTGGAAAATGTTCTAATCTGAGCTACTGTTCCAGCAGCAAAACATTGGATTCTGTTTACATGTTATTCTGCTGTGATTTAGTAACAATGAATCCTGAGAACTGTGTGGTATGGTAGATTTGAACATCATTCATTCACCTGAAGAAGAGTGGTTTCAAACAATCATAAGAACCATGTATGCAATTGGAGAGAAGAGTGCTCAGGTCATTCAGTAGTGATGAGTTAACCAATCAACATCTTTTTCCCTGTAGGGATATGTTATTGTGATTATTGGAATTTAGAATTCTTGTTTTTGTCCTGTTAGGCAATTTCTGACTTCTGTGCTAAGTAAAGTGGTATAAAATGGATAGCTATTTCTTGTCTATTTGATGAGAATTGTTATCAGGGTCGATGTACAGGTGTGCTGATTAGTAATTTATTAAAACTGTAAGAAACAAATTACATTGAGACATAAAATGTGTTTACTGGAGATAGTAAAAAGGAAAATGTGATTCAAAATGAGGGTGCCTATTTTCACGGTTTCTTAATGTCCATTGTTTTGCATTGTGAGTCATGTGGTGATGAAGCATGAAAGTGTTACTGTCCTTGAACGGTGCTTTAACACTTTGGTTTGTCTTCCAAAATCTTAGGTAATCATGTAATAAATTTTGCAAGCTCACATAATTTGTGTTCCTTAATTGTGCCTGAGTCATTTCATCAACATCATTAACTAGTTACTACATGAGTCCAAGAATAATTTTATTTAAAATCTCTCACTTAGAAATTTATACACACATTTTGGAAAATCAGCGCTGGGTTCTGTAGATCATTTCAAAAGGTTTCAGTGCCACGATGTGTTTTAAACTGTAATGGCGAACATTACATTCACTATTACATTTGTAGATGAATATTTTAATAATAAGTTGCTTTAATGTATATAGCAACTGTAAATCTACATGATGCTTCAGCACACTTTGTGGGTGCACTTCTTTACGCTTATTTGGAAAAGGCAAAGCATTATAAGGGATAGTCAACATGGCTTTGTGTGGGGCAGATCTTGTGTCATAAATTTGAGTTTTTGCAGAAGTGGCAGAGATGATTGAGGGTAGGGGAGTGGATGCTGTCTACATGGACTTTACTAAAGCATTTGGCAAGCTAGCTGGTTCAGAAGATTAAGTCACATTGAATCCATGGTGAATTGGTAAGTTGGATACAAACTTGGCTTGGTCATAGAAGACAGAGGATAATTCTGGAGCTGTGTTTATCTGACTGGAAGTCTGTGAATTTTCTGCTTAGGATCAGTGCTGGGACCTCTGTTTGTAAGATATAAATGATTTGGATGAAAATATAGGTGGTCTGATTAGTAAGTTTGCAGATGCATTAATATTGGTGGAGCTGTAGATAGTGAGGAAGGCTATCAAAAGATACAGCAGGATGTAGATCAGTTGGAAAGTTGGGCGGAGAAATGGCAGATGGAATTTAATCTGGACAAGTGTATGGTGATGCATGTCAGGGGGTTAAATGCAAGAGGAAAGTATACAGTAACTGGCAGGACCCTGAGGGGCATTAATATACAATGGGATCTAGAGTGCAAGTCCATATGAAAATATAAAAAATATCTTTTATCCATTATAAAATGAAATGAAAATAGAAGACTTGTTGGTGTACAGCATGATGCTAACCTTGTAGCTGCACTATATTCCAGCAGCATATGTGACAAGCACACTGGTTGCCCTTCCAACAATTGGCCATGTCTGGACATCTAAGGGGCGTGATCCTCAGTCAGGGGGATCCAGCACAACAAGACAATGGCATCTTCAAACATCATCCTAGGGGCTTGGGTACGGTCATTTGGCTACTCGGACTAGTCAGGGTCCTCTTCTCATAGGCACTGAGGGACAAATTTCAGGCACCACACAACTATCTTGGTTCTTTCTGCCCTATTGTGGACTGTTTCCTTGTGCAATGAGAAAAAACGGGAAGGACTCAGTGAGATGAAAGTGAATGGCACAGCTGTAAGAGCTGGTGCAGGAGGTGGAAAGGTGTCCAAGTGAGTAGGGAGTGCAAAGCCATGCAGGGTGGGTGGTGTGAGGAAAGATGTTGCATGGGCTTTTCTTATTGGAGTGGAAAAGCATCAGATGAGATGGATTCCATAGGGACATGGCAGATTGTTAATGAGATATGTTTGGGATGATAGTGCAGCATATCTTGCTTGGCCTCAACAAACATTATACTGTCAAAATATGCTAAGATTCTGCCCATTGAGTTTAATTGTGTTCTCTCACTTAGATGACTTTTTAGTTTCCAAATGTTAAATCCTCTTCCCTAGCCAGCATCACACACACTGGTAGAGGTCAACTGCAGAGTAATGATACTGTGATACAGTCCTTCAACTAGCCTCACAACCATTCTAAATATTAAGCCTCTTTTAAAAAGGCAATACTTTTGATCCACATGGGTAGACATGTTGCATTTTGTTCAAATTTGCTTAATTTTATCTGCATGTGATGAAAATGTTGATGTTTTAAAGCATCATAGAATGTGATGCTTGTGTGGTAGTTCTGTAATGCTCTCAGCTGTGTTCCCATAAATCCAAGGACTTAAGCCTCGAAAAGTTATGGTGGACAACTGTTTAGCTAATAGGTAAAGGACCCTTGGGTCCTGTTTATCATTCCTCACCTGTCTGCAGCTTTTGATGTAGTTGACTATGTCAACGCCTCTCCACTGTCATTTAGCTGGGTGGAATTATACTCAATCTGTATTTACAGCATCATTTGCAATAGTTCCTCTTTTTGGTCCTCCCACTGTTACCTCTGATGTTTCCTGTGGAGCTATTATTGGCCCCTTGTTCCTAATCCTTATCTACATTCTGCTCTGTGGTGATGTCATCGAAAAACACAGCACAACATTTCATAAATGCACTAATGGCACACAGCTCTTTCTCACGGCCACCTATTTCAATTCTTCCATGTTGCTACATTAACAAGTCGAGTGTGTTGCTGGAAAAGCACAGCAGACCAGGCAGCATTAGATGAGCAGAAAAATCGACGTTTCAGGCATAAGCCCTTCATCAGGAATGAGGCTTGTGGGTCAGGGCTGAGAGATAAATGGGAGGGGGTGGGGTTGGGGGGAGGTAGCTGGGAAAGCGATAGGTGGGTGAAGGTGAGGGAGAAAGTGGTAGGTCGGGGGGGAGTGATGGACAGGTCCGGAGGGCAGTGCCAAGTTGGAGGCTTGGGACTGGGATAATGTGGGGGGAGGGGAAATGAGGAAGCTGTTGAAATCCACTTTCACACCGTGTGGTTGTAGTTTCCCAAGACGGAATATGAGGTGTTCCTCCTCCAGGCATCGGGTGGTCATGATTTTGGCAGTGGAGGGGAACCTGCATGTCCTTGGTGGAGTGGGAGGGGGTGTTAAAGTGTTCAGCCATGGGGCAGCGTTTGATGGGTGCAGGTGTCCCATCAAGAAGGCATCCTGTTTCCCCGATGTAGAGGAGACCACACCGGGTGCAATTGATGCAGTAGAGGTACATTGATAGAGGTACAGGTAAATTTCTGATGGATGTGGAAGGATCCCTTGGGGCTTTGGACGGAGTAGAGGAGAGTAGTGTGGGTGCAGGTTTTGCTCTTCCTGTGGTGGTAGGGAAAGGTGCCAGGATCGGGTGTGGGCTTGTTGGGGGGGGGGGGGGGGGGGGTGCTGTAGACTTGATGAGGGAGTAGCGGAGGAAATGGTCTTTCTGGAATGCTGATAGGGGAGGGGAGGGAAATATATCTCTGGTGGTAGGGTCCATTTGTAGGTGGCGGAAGTGGAGGAGGGTGATGTGATGAATGTGGAGGTTGGTGGTGTGGAAGGTGAGGACTAGAAGGATTCTGTCCTTGATGCATTGGGAGGGGTGGGGATCAAGGGCGGTGGTGCACGAAGTGGAGGAGATATGCTGGAGGATATCATAAATCACGTGGGAAGGGACATTGCGATAATGGAAGAAAGAGGCCATCTGGAACTTTCTGAGGTGGAATTGGTCATCATGGGAACAGATGTGGCGGAAGCGGAAGAATTGGGAATAAGGGATGGTGTTTTTACAGGATGTCTTGTGGGAGGAGGTTTAGTCTAGGTAGCAGTGGGAGTCGGTGGGCTACATTAACAAACTGTTTAGCTGATGTCCTGTAATTTTCTACTAAATTACATATTGGGAATATTGAAGCCATTGTTTATAGCCCTGCTTCCAACTCCATCCCCTTCCATACAAACTTGGTATCATTGTATCCTGAGATGGGTTTTTAGATCTCCTATTTGTACCACCATTAAGAAGACCTATTTCCACCTCATTAACATCACCCAACTTTGCCTCAGTTTAGCTCACTTGCTGCTGAAATCCTCATTTATGCCTTTGTTATTTTGAGCTTTGACTTTTCCAACACGATCCTAACTGGGCTCCCACATTCTATCTTCTGTAACAAGGTAATTTATCAATTTCTTCTCATTGACCTACATTGGCTGCTGGTCAAGCGATAACTTGATCTTAATGGAGGATCTGACATATAAAAATAGACAGGGACTTTTTTTCACTGGAGTGTAGGAGGTTGAGGGGTTGACCTTACTGAGGTTTATAAACTCCTGAGGAGCACAGATAAGGTGAATGACAAGGGTCTTTACCCTAAGGCAGGGGGATGTTCAAAACTAGACAGCATATTTTTAAAAATGAGAGGAGAAAGATTTTAAAAAGGACATGAGAGGCAACTTTTTTTTAACGCAGTGGTTCCTGTGTGGAATGAACTGCCAGAGAGAGTGGTAGATGCAGGTACAGTTACAATGTTTAAAAGACATTGGGGATAAGTTCATGAGCAGGTACGGTCTGGAGAGATATGGGCCAAGCACAGCATGTGGGACTAGTTTAGTGTGGGAATATGGTTGGTATGGACTGGTTGGAACAAAGGGTCTGTTTCCATGCTGTAAGACTAAGAATATTAAAAATTCTTGCATTAATTTTCAAAATCCCTCCATGACCTAATCTCTCTATCTCTGTTCTATATTCAATTCTACACCCCTCAGAAATAGCTGCATAGCCAATTCTAGCCTCCTGAACACCCCAAATCCTTACCAAAGTCACCAAGTTTATTTAACTAACTGATAAATATCCTTGAATCACTTTGTACTGCAAGAGATAAATGTTCACATTACAATCTGAAACATTTGATTTGAGTGTTACAGCCACTTCAACTCAGCAGTGTAATTAAGGATATAGAACACATTTCCTAAAAATAGTACCAAATAGTTATTAAAATGCTTGGGCAAGTCCCCATTGTGCAGCGTCCTGCTGCTGCAAAACATCCAAGCAAGATTTAAATGTAACTACATGTTGTGAGCAGAAATTCTCCCACGCTCAGGCGCTCTTATTCAATTTCAATCACATCAGCTTTAGAGCCAGCTTGATGGGATTGAATCAGGCCAAGATGGAAAAACTCATCACATTGACCAGGGAAAAATAATGAAAGAGTGACAAGCAGGGAGGAAAGTGCAGCAGCAAGGGGGAATTAGGTTGAACATGTTTTTAAGAACTGAAATGATCCACCATCTCAAACAGCATTACCTTACCTGTCATAACCATGCTGTAATAGATCCACTTCAGTATGAGGCCACATTCTCAGATTTTCCACAAGAACACAAAAACTGCTTCTATTTATAAACTGCCTTCAACACAAAATCTCCTAAGATTCTTCATAGAGCCATTATAAAGTGAGAGACACTAACCTTATAGAGATGTTTTATAGAAGATGGCCAAAAGACTTATCACCAAGGTAAGTTGCAAGGACAGCATATCTTAATAGGGACATGAGACCGGGATATAAGAGAGTTTTAGGAGGTGATCCCAAATCTTTGTACTTAGGCCGTAATGATAAAGCAATTAAAATTAGAAATTCTCAAAAGCCAATATTATTGGAGAGCAGAAATCAAAGATGTGGGGCTTGAGGAGATTAGAAATAGAGAGAGAGAGAAGCTATGGAGAAATTTGAAAATAAGGATCAGAATTTCAAAGTAGAGGTTTGCCTTAACCAAGAGTTGGTGTAGGTTAATGAGGACAAGGAAGAGGGGTAAACAGGATGTGCTGCCAATTTGGAGACAAGGAATGTTTTGAATGCTGTCAGGTTTAGACAGTAGACGTGGACTGCATGCATGTGCACACTACTCAATCCTGAAAGTATCAAAGTGAAGGATGAAAAGACACTACTACACACAAAAGTGCAAATATCTCAAGATTAATCAGTAAACACCAAATTTAAAATCCTCAAGCCCATTCCGTCTTCTTTCTCTTAACACTGCAGAGTTGGCTTCCCTGAAAGCAAAGTTTATATAGTGTAGTACTAAAACTACATCCAAGCAAAGGCCAGATTCAGTCACAGTCTGAAAACTGAGTGAAGGATACTAAAGTAGCCCTTATCCAATAGTCCAAGGAGAACGCTGTCTTCCTGTTAAAAATCATCTCGAGTGAAAACTGAGACTAGCATTCTGTTCATTACTTTCCTCTTGCTCCAAAGTAAAATAAAAAATGAGTACATACGACTTGGCTGGTTATGGAAGGTTAACAACCACCAAAGGACTCAACGCCAGTCTCCTTATCTTCAGGTGGAGAATGACAGCAAATAGTAACAAAAAGCAGACATAGTTCAGTCATGTCATCTCTACCTTTTATAATCAAATAGAACCAACACGTTTGTTTTTACAGCAAATCTCATCTTCAGAATGCCCTCTTCTTCCATATGCCATCGGTGTTTGACTGCAAACATCTTGACCATGCCTCCTTCATTTGCATCCAATATTAATAATTACTACAGAAGCAGGAGACCAAGTACTGAGCTCTATAGAACCTCACTGAAAACTGCCTTCAGTCACAAAAACGCTCAGCCATTACAGTTTTCTCCTTGTTATTTTGTAATCAGATTTCTAAATTCCCCATCATCCCATGGGCTCTTTTTTTTTTAAAGATATTTTTATTAGAAATTTAATATTTTGACAGATTTACAAAAATAAACAGAACTTTCAAGTACAAACATTAATATAAAAATAGATCTTAAATATATAATCATCAAAATTCAAAGGAATGATACTAAAGAAGAAAGAAAAACAATGAAACTCAGTTAACTACTAATCTAATCCACAATTATCCAGAGTGTATAGTTGAGTCACTTACATCCTTCAAACAAGAGAAAATGTTCTCCAATACACTCATAACAGTATAATAAAAAGGAAACTATTTCCAAACAATAAGAACAAAAAAAAAACATGTTTGAATGGAGATCCTCCCCCTTGTTCTCAGGGGGCCTTACTTCCTTTCTAAAGGTCCACCATATCCTCTCCCAAACAGTGTCCCACCCTTGACCCGGGTGCTCCTTAATAGGATTTAGATATAATACCGAGCTAGAGTTAACAGTGAGCGCCCCACCCCCACCCCTCCCCACCCATACCTGAGTATATCTGATAGCATCAATCCATGGGCTCTTTTTAACCAGTCTGTCACATGGGACCTTAAAGACTTTGCTAAAGTCCTTTAAAGTCCTTACTGACTGTAATGAATATTTTGAGGTACATTGTAGTCAATCAGGGTTTATCAGACAAGGATTTTCCTTGACAAATCCATGTTAACTTTCCTCAATTATCTTGTACATTTCTAACTATTTTAATTGCTTCTTGGAATAGATTCCAATAATTTTCCTACTAACAATGAGTCTTTACCTTTTTAAACAAAGCTACAATATTAGCAGTCTTCCAATTCTCCAGCACCACAACTATACTCTATGAAGATTAGGAACAGTCAGAGGGTGCCCTATTTTCCCATTCATATTTTAGCAGCCCAAGGTAGAGTTCATCTGTCCCTGATAAATTATCCACTTTCAAAGGTGGTAATCACCTGATTACGTCATCTCTTGCTATGTTTTATCACATCCAAGACATAGCATTCCTCTTCAAATAACCAGACACTGATGGGAGTGGTCTAACAGCAGCTATACTTTAGGACAGAGAATAAATTAGGAAATAATGTGCACATGTAAAATGAAAGACAGTTCACATGGGTTGGGAAAATCAAAGTGGCAGAGGTAGCCATGAGGAAGAATTCAGAGAGTTCATTTGGGACAATTTCCTAGAACAATATGTTGTGGATCGAACCAACAATCAGGCTATTTTGAATCTGGCAACGTGGCAGGTTTAGTAAATAAATAAAATGGAATTTAGCATTCAGTTTCAAAGGGAAAAACTCAGGTCAGAAGCAACTGTGGTAAACTGAAATGAATAATTACTTGGGATAAAGGCAGAGTTTATTGGAGTGGACCAGGAAAAGAGTAGTACAATAGCAGATGTTTAGGAAAATAGCTCATGATTCAGAACCAAGCTAGATCCTACTAAGAAAAAGGATTCCAGGAAGGGGATTAGCCAACCATAGTTTAACCAGGTAATTGTTTATCTCTCAATATGGCAAAGATTAGTGATAAACCAGAGAATGGGGAAAATTTTAAAAGTGGACAAAAATTAAGATGGAGAAAATAAACTTAAGGCAATACTAAAACCCACAAAATCTAACAGAAGCAGGCCATGCAACCATTGAGTCTGCTCCATCAGTAATTAAGATAATGGATGATTTAGTAATCCTCAATTCCACTTTCTTGCTGTTTCCCCATAATCTTTGATTCCCTTAATGACTAAAAATCTCTCAGCTTTGAATATACTCAATGACAGAGCCTCTACAGCCCTGTGTGGTAACAAATTCACAACTCTCCAAGAAGGAATTCCTCATCTCAGGCTCAAAACCCATTATTCTCTGATTATGTCCTCTTGTTCAAGGTTCTCCCAAAATTGACAACACCTTTCTGAATCTAACTAAAGTCCCCAAAGAGCTTTGTACATTTCAATAAGGTCACCACTCATTCTTCAAAATGATCTTATTAATCCCTTCCACCTTCAGGAATCTGTGGACAAGCAGCCCAAGATCCTGGAGTTTCCTCGTGTCCTGCTATTCATCAGTACTCCCTTGACTTGTTCCTTCCTCTAAAGTGAATCATCTCATGTTTATCAAGATAAAATTCCTTCAGCCACTGATCTGACCAATCCACGTCTTGCTGAGACCTTCTTACTGTCAACTATTTATGCACAAGAACTTCCAAATCCCTGGGCTATAGGTTCCTGATTACTTTATTTAAATATTTAGCTCCACTATTCTGTCTACCAACGTGCATAACCTGTCATTTTCACAGATTATAATTGCTTGACGTATGTCAGTAAGACGTTTGACAAGGTTCCTGTGGGAGACTGGTTAGCAAGGTTAGATCTCATAGAATATAGGTAGAACTAGCCTTTTTGGATACAGAGGTGGTTCAAAGGTAGAAGACAGAGGGTGGTAGTGCAGGGTTGTTTTTCAGACTAGAGGCCTGTGACCAGTGGAGTGCCACAAGGATCGGTGCTGGGCCCTCTACTTTTCATCATTTATATAAATGATTTGGATGTGAGCATAAGAGGTATAATGAGTAAGTTTGCAGATGACACCAAAATTGGAGGTGTAGTGGACAGCAAACAAGGTTACCTCCAATTACAATGGGATCTTGATCAGATAATTGTGAGGTGCTGCATTTTGGGAAAGCAAATCTTAGCAGGACTTACACACTTAATGGGAAGGTACTAGGGAGTGTTGCTGAACAAAGACCTTGGAGTGTAGGTTCATAGTTCCTTGAAAGTGGTGTCGCAGGTAGATAGGATAGTGAAGGCAGCATTTGGCTAGAGTATTGAGTACAAGAGTTGGGAGGTCATGTTGTGGTTGTACAGGAAATTGGTTAGGCCACTTTTGGAATATTGCATGCAATTCTGGTCTCCTTCCTATCAGAAAGATGTTGTGAAACTTGCAATGGCTCAGAAAAGATTCAAGGACGCCAGGGTTGGAGGATTTGAGCTATAGGGAGAGATTGAACATTCTGGGACGGTTTTCCTTGGAGCGTCGGAGGCAGAGAGGTGACCTTAGAGGTTGAGGATCATGAGGGGCATGGATAGGATAAATAGACAAAGTCTTTTCCCTGAGGTGGGAGAGTCCAGAACTAGAGGGCATAGGTTTAGGGTGAGAGGGGAAATGAAATAAAAGAGAGACCTAAGGGGGCAAGATGGTGATACGTGTAAGGAATGAGCTGCCAGAGGAAGTGGTGGAGGTTAGTACAATTGCAACATTTAAAACACATCTGGATGGGTATATGAATAGGAAGAGTTTGGAGGGATATATGCTGTGTGCTGGTAGGTGGGACTAGATTGGGTTAGGATATCTGGTCGGCGTGGATGGGTTGGACCAAAGGGTCTGTTTCTATGCCGTACATCTGATGTCTGAATCCCTCTAGTCTGTCAACCTCACTTGTCTCCCCACTTAATTGTGTCATTCACAAACTTGGCCATTGTAATTCACTTTTCTCATCCAAATCATTTATAACTGGAATGAATTGTGGTCCTGAGTCTGATCCCTATGGCACTCCACTACAGTTGGCAACCTGAAAACGGCCCCTTATCCCAACTCTATTCTCTTCGACGGACAGCAAGAGTGCCCTTAATTATGTATTTTAAAAAGTGGACCAAAGTGAACGCAAGTCCCTTAGAGAATGAGATTGAGGAAATAATGAGGAACTATGAAATGGCAGAGGCACAGAGACATTGAATAACCCTTTAAAACGAACAGTCTTTACAATAGCATTCCAAGAATACTAAAACAATCGGTGGGGGGGGGGGGGTGTGATGAGGAAATGAAAAGGAAATGAGCAGAGACACATCACCAGAAGAAAAAAAACTTGGGAAACTAATGGGGGTAAAAGCCAATGATGTTACTTGGACCTGATGGGATGCATCCTAGATATAAAAAGGGAGGGGCTAGGGAAATAGTGGATGCAAGGCTGCAGAAGAATTTTAAAATTCTCGTGCATAAGTCACAAAGCTAGGGAAGGCAAAGGAACTGTTGGCCTTTATTTTTATACTCCATTTCTTTTTGAAATAAAGAAGTCATGCTGAAACTATACAAGGCACTAGGTAAACCATGAGCCCTTCTTCATGCCTGAAATATCGATTCTCCTGCTCCTTGGATGCTGCCTGACTGCTGCACCTTTCCAGCTCTGATCTCCAGCATCTGCAGTCCTCACTTTCTCCTACTAGGTAAACCATACCTAGGAATGGTGTGAACAATAATCAGTCCCATTGTCAGTATACCTTTTCATATGATAATGTAGACAAGTCAGAAGATTCACGAACCTGATTGCTGGGATGGAGGGATTCCTTTAAAGGGAACAGGCTGAGTAGTTTGAGCCTTCACTGATTGTAGTTTAGAAGCATGAGAACCACCTTATTTAAGCATCCAAAAGTTTTAAAGGAATTGAAAGGGTAGATGCAGGCATGTTGTCCTAGAAGGGAGAAGTCTACATTTAGAGAGCACATTCTCAAGAGTAAGTGATCATCTAGTGAGGAGAGAGATGAAGGCGGGCATAAACCGCCCCGTGTTTACCGTGGAGCAAGGCCCACATCGGGAAAACCAGCAGTATCCATTTTAAGGCAGCAGTATCCATTTTAAAGCAAACAATATTCATTTTAAGACAGCAGCTGCCAGCCCGACCACGTGATCGGGAGAAGGGGGCCCAAAAACAGATCCAAATACACACCAGACCAGACACTAGGCATGACTCCAGACAATAGTCATGACTCACAGATCGAAACCCACCTTATAATCTCGTCAAGATTCCAACCGACACACACCCATAACCTGATCATGCAAAACAGTCCTACACAAAAGGCAAACACCAAACAAACAGGATGAACCTAACAGACACTTTGGAAGTAACAAAGGGGGGTGCTAGCCTCCAGCCCTCACGGAGAGACAAGCAGATAGCACCCGGACCCATTCACATAAAGATAAACAGCACACCTTTTGTGTATGCTGCCGACTCTCCGAGGATGGCAGGAAGCTTGACATTCACACATACTCCAGCCATGATTACCACCATTCACACTCATTCATACCCAATCTCCTACATCCTGACTCACGAAGTATATAACTTGTAACATCGCACGGGAAATGTTAGAGCAATCGAGATGCGGACCTCGGTTGGTCTCCGCCGGCGTTAAATACTTCAATAAAGTTACCGATTGTCGAACCGCACTCTGGGCTCGGACTGAGATCATTTCATCCGCGCTAACAATTCCACTACACACATTGGCCCCGTGTGGCTTAGGGACGGGGACCACAGTCTAAGTGTTTGTCGTCTGTCCAGTCGGGCCCTGGGGGAAAGGTTTAAGTTGGGACCAATGTTTCCACCTGCCCTTCCCCTTCATATCAATGCAGGCGCAGGTGTCACTGGTGAGGATGATCTCGTGCGGCCCCAGCCACCTAGGGGCGAAGCCGGACCGGTTGGGGGGCGGCCCGGACCAGGACTTTGTCCCCAATGCCCGGGAAGGGTTGGGGAGGTGGTTGTTGCTGCTGTTTCGTTAGGTCCCTGATGTCCTGTTGATCGCGGGCGGTCTGTCTGAGGGCCCGCAGCTGCGCGTCTAGTTGTCTAATGTAATAGGCCATCCTATCCCTAAGAGGGGCCATGTCCTCACCCCCCTCGATGACGGTCTCGGGTAGTCGCATGGCCCTGCCCGTCATGAGTTCGAAGGGAGTGAGGCCAGTGGAACGGCCCGGGGTGGCTCTGAGGCGCATCAGAATGCAGGGCAGGACGTCCACCCAGCCCTGACCGGTCTCGGCGATCGCTTTTGCGATCGCCACTTTGAGGGTCCGGTTCATGCGTTCGACCACGCCCGAACTCTGGGGGTGGAAGGGGACATGGAAGCACTGCCTGATACCCAGGAGGCGGCAGGCCAGTTTCATCGCGCGTCCTGTGAAATGTGTTCCCTGGTCTGAGTCAATCTGGAGGGGGACCCCCCATCGCGGAAAGATGTCGAATGCCGGGATTCTGGCCACAGTGGCTGATGTGCAGTCCCATGTCGGGAAAGCCTCTACCCAGCACGTGAAGTGGTCGACTATGACCAGGCAGTAACCTCTTGCTGCGGCTGGCAGGCAAGGGTCCTGTGATGTTGACCTGGAGGTTCTCCCAGGGCCCCTTGGGCCGTGGTTGGTGGGCCATAGGAATGCGCAAGGGCCTCCCTGGGTTATGTTGGGCGCAACGCACCGGCAGCATGTCGCGGCCAAGTCCGGGCCACCACCAGTCGGTCTGCAGCCTCGCGAGGGCCCCCTCCCGGCCTGTGTGGTCGGGCTCGTGATGTAGTTGCATCAGGGTTGTTCTGATGGCTGCGGGGGCCACTACCTTGCCGTCGCGACGCCATACCCCATCGGGGTCGGGGATCGCGCCCCTTGCCCTCCAGTCCTCTCTTTCCTCGGGTTGAGCGCCATTCTGGACGTCCAGGACTTTAACGTCCCGGACTTCATTTACAGGCGCAGCGCGTACGGGGGAGTAGAGGGGCACCTGCGGCAGCTTTGGCGCCCTGGTCGGCCCAATGGTTCCCTAACTGTTCAGCGGTGAGGGCCCGCTGGTGCGCCTTGATTTTTACAACAGCTGTGAGCAGGAAAAGGCACGCTGCCGCCACTAAGTCACGGACTGTGTTCTCGTGTTTTATCTGGCCGCCGCCGGCCGTGACGAAAACCCGGTGGCTCCACGCTGTCATGTAGTCATGGACTACCCCAAAAGCGTACTAGCTGTCGGTGAAAATATTCACCCACTTGCCCGCCCCCATGCGGAGCGCTGCCGTGAGGGTTACCAGCTCTGCGACTTGGGCTGAGGTATCGCCATCTAATGTCCCCTGTTCTTGGGTGGCCCCGGTGTCGTCGACCACTGCCCAACCCGTCCGGTAGGACCCCTCAACCAACCAGCGTGAGCTGTCAACGTATAGGACCAGGTCAGGGTCAGAGACAGGACTATCGCCAACGTAGTCTTCCTCAGCCGAAACCATGATGGCCTGGCAGTGGTGGGGTTCCCCAACAGTTATAATCGTTCGTTGCCGTGTCCCTAACTATTCTAATGGATTGGTCCGGGGGGAGGAGGACTGCCTCCCAGGTTGCCCTATGGGCATCGGAGACGGCACGGAGGCACCCTGTATTCAGGAGCTCCACTATAGTGTGTCCGGTGTGCAGGATGATCTGACCAAACATGGTGACCAGCTCGCACACACGGACCGCCCACGCTGCGCAGTCAAGTGCGGCCACGCAGCGGTGCATCCCCCTCACAACTGGGGACTCCTTAGTAGAGTAGTACCCTACGTGCTTCATGCGGTCCCCGGAGAGTTGGGTGACCATAGCGCTATAGAACCCCCCTTCCAGGCTATAAAAGACGTGAAAGGGCTTAGAGAGGTCGGGAAGGTGCAGGGCCGGGGCACTGAGGAGGTGGGTTTGAGATAGAGGAATTTCTTTGGATGGCAGTGAATCTCTGGAATTCTTTACCACAGAGCTAATCGAGGTTGGGTCATTAACTATCTATTTCATCTTTGAACATATTTAATCATTGACTATCAGAATGATTATGGGAAAAAGCAGAAAAATGAAGTGCTTATTAGATGAGGCATGATATCACTGAAAAGCAGAAGAGATGCAATGAGCCAAATAGCCTACTTCTGCCCCATATCTACCTGTGTAAATGTCTAAGATATTTGTAGTAAACAAGAACATTATCATCAAGTGAATTTGGAAAACCTTAAACCTTTGAAGCATGTGAATAGTTAATGCCACTCCAATACCTTCTGTAGTCAGCTTCCTGCAGCTACTAGCAAAAACAAGCCACAGGTACATTTGCAGGTTTAGGAAATATTCAAATTGCATAACAGATGTACACAAGTAAAAAAAAGTGACCCAGAGCATGCTACATCTGTCAAGAACTACACAATAAAACCACATTTGTCCATTTAACAAAATTTATTTGTATAAATATATTTACCAGCAAATGTCACCAAAATTAGCCATGTAAGTAGAAAAATAAAAATTGATTTTCCCATGTTGACAATATAAATTTCAAAACAGACATTTGATCATTACACAGCAGTAAAAACCCATAATAAAATGCTTAAATTCACATTGTTAATATGCTTAAAAAGGAGAATTCAAATTTAATCACCCCTATTTTGATTTTACCAGAACAACTCATTTAGGAAGAGAAGTTACTGGTTAGAGGTTTCCACTACATATATTTGAGTGTTATATAAAAAAGGTACAATTAACTCAAGTGAACAGGACTTACAATGAATGCACGTGACAATGATTAGTTACTAAGTGTTGCTAATGTGTTTTAAACTGGAGACCAACACCAAAATTAACATGCGAACTTACTTCAAAACAGTCTATTAGACACTAGATAAATGACTAAGTACAGCATTGCTGATTTTTCTATTCTATCTGGTACTCTGGTCATAACACCACTTCAGTATGCATTACATTGCAAGCAAATCTGAGATGATTAAACACAAATGAATGTGGAAATACTCCTCTGATATACAGAATGAGGAAGTGGAACCTTTCTGATCAAGTATTCCATTGTCTATCAGCAGGGCTAATGCTTGATGGCAAGTCAACGAGCAGAGACAGTTTTTGTTACATAAATGGTTTTGTTAACATTTGTCTGGATTTTCATCTATTTTCCCACAAAAATCACAAATCAGAAGTGCACTCCCTGGATAGGTTTTGATACCAAAAATGTATTTTATTAAAGAGGAAGCAATCCCCCACTCCAAATGCAAATTTTAATAAACTAGATCAGCACAAAGTCTGGAAGAAAGCAACAGAAGTAGTGAGTGTGCTGAAGGGGAACAAGATGCAAGTCAGGAAGTAAAACGAGAGAGATAATGGAAGAATCAAATGACAGATGAAAGAGGAATAAAAGTAGTGTGTAGGGTAAATAGTGACAGTGGGAGAGTAAAAATAAAAATCTGGCAGAATCTAGTCAAGAAAATTTGGGCTCTTCACCTCCATAACAGTCACTGTATCCCAGGTAAGATGAAAAGAAAGCAACCTCTTAATGCCATTTTATCACTGACATCTAGAATCCGGAAATGCATTAGCCAAATTAAGAGTCTTCCTTTCACTTAGAGTTTTACCTCCCTAGGATGGTTGACATCAGGAAAGAAGTGCCAATACATAACCTATCGCTTCCTAGTTATGCCTATAGTCCAGAGCCTCATCAGCTGCACAGCCATTGTAAGTCAAAATGTAGCCCATTCACTATTGTTAGACTATTTACAACAGTTAAATATTATTCCCTGGTAATTATATTACCAGGAAATAGAAACAATGGTTGAAACTATTAGAATATTACAACTTGGAGATGCTTATTCACATGTCCAACATCAAGCTAATAGGGCACCATGTAGGCAACGATACTAAATGATTGGTAGGTTTTGCCAAAATGGAAACAATGCCAAAAATGGAGAAATCTGAGCAAATGTTAAACAGGTTAGAGGGCTGCTTTTCTCTATTCTAAACTAGATCCATTAAACAGTTGCAAACAGTCCTAAACAAGCAAAACTGAGTGCTAACTTTAGCAGGCCGAACATGTAAATGAGATTCTCTCAAAGTGTACAATTATCCAAAATGGTTAATTTTAATAGAAAAAAATTGAAACAGTTGGCACATCTGAACTGTGTATGTGCACAGTAAGTGCTGCATTTAAACACAAGCTGACAGCAAATGCTAGCCATTAAAAATAATTCCTTTCCAAGTTTCAATTCAAAATGAAAAGCAGTGCACACACTGTCTTCATTAATATTGCACCTCACTTGCAGAGTCATGCCCTATTTTCAACTTGTGCGCCAGGGTAATTAGCTTAGCATGTGGATGACATTCATGTTCATTGGCTCAGCAAAAATACTTGCAGCAGCAAATTTACATAGAGATAACCACACATTTGATATTTTTGAAGCAGCCAGAATGTATTACTGCAGAAATGTAAGGCTGCTCTAGGGGTGGAGTTTTGGATCTAAACTGCTACTAAAAATAAACCCAACACCTTCTGTTTTCCCAGCAATATACATGTGATAAAATGATTGTAGGAAAAAAATTTACAATCTATCAGAAATGGGAAATGAAGAATAGGATGCATTTGCCTATGTGTTGATTGCACAACAAGGGCTGGATATGATCATGAATCACATTAGTGTTGGAATGATGGTTTTCATAGTCACTGTCAAACAATTATTCCTAAAAAGAAAGTTTTGAAATTACCTGTAAATAGCAAGTTATATAAAAAAAGGAACTCAAAATACAGTCCACATATTGTTGTGTAGTAGAGCTTGTTCACTTTGTTTAAGCTATTAGCTGCAATACTTCAGTTCTTTTGCGTATACATTTAAGTTGCCGAACCTTTGGTAACCTTCAAATGGAAGGGTCTAGTTTGCCTTTACATAATTACCCCACTGCTTAAATATTGAACTATGGCAGGTGAATCAAAATACAATTTCCATATTGCAAACAAAAAGTTTAACGTTCTATTCTTACAATAAATATGCATACACTATAATAGCCTTCAGACTAAAAATGTCATGTACAGTTGAAACATGTGCAAAAAAATGACATTTAAAAGATATGCAAGTGGACCATGACCTCTTTTGGCTTTAAGTTTTGTTTTTACATCAAAGAACAAATCTTAGCACTCAAGATATTCAATAAAAAAAAGTTAGTGCACACGTCCTTTGTTCGAGCTTGGCAATCCACAACATTCACGCTGTTGCCAATTTCTGTTATTTGAGCAGCAAATGATTGGCATGAACCTTGGTTTGGATTCCACAGGAGTATAGGTGCAACCTATACGCAGTCACAAGGTGGAGAAAGTTGGGAAACTGAGGCTTGTGCACCCAGATCCTCTCGGATGATCAGAACATCTTCTGCTATAAAGTTGCTAAAATCCGCAGAAAGGCTATTGCAACAATGAAAAACACCTGTCCGACTCCCAGAACCAGAGCTTCAAGGGGCACCATTTGCTTTGTTGCAGCTCTGTAGACACCAGCAATAGCTGCACCTGCAAAACAGTTGAGTGGCAATGATACATTTAACATTCAGATCCAAGCAGCAACATTACTAATTAGATCTGATGACACAAAAGCCAAATGTTTCAACCTCAGCAAATTTGGTCAATGAAAGTAAATTACACTTACATAGTACATTAAACAGAAAGATGTCACAGATCCACAGAAGGTCAAAAGAACCTCAGTATGCTGTTTCAATTTTCACCCCATACCCTTTGATCACACTAGCTTTTACACTTAAATGGTAAGGTCCTGGGTAGTATTGCTGAACGCAGAGACCTTCCAAGGTTCATTGTTCCTTGGAAGTAGAGTCACAGGTAGACAGGATAGCTTGTATACTTTATTGGTCAATGTTGAATATAGGAGTTGAGATGTCATGTTGTGGCTGTACAGGACATTGGTTAGGCTACTTTTGGAATATGGTGTTCAATTGTGGTCTCCCTGCTATACGAAGCATGTAAAACTTGAAAAGGGTTCAGAAAAGATTTACATGGATGTGGTAGTTGTGGGTATGGTTGTCAAGCTAGAACGCTGATTTGAAGGTGTTTCATCCCCTGCCTAGGTGACATCTTCAGTGCTTTGGAGCCTCCTCGGAAGTGTTGTACTGTGCCTTCTGAAATTTGTTTGGTTCTGTTACTGTTGCTTCCAGTTGCCGGTTCCAGTCTTTCGTTGTACTGGCAAGTATATAGGGGCCAGGTCAATGTGCTTGCTGATAGAGTCCATGGATGAGTGCCATGCTTCTAGAAATTCCCTGGCTGTCCTGTCCTTTGTTTAGCTTGTCCTATGATTATTGTGTTGTCCCAGTTGAATTTGTGGTCCCTGTCATCCAAGTGTATGGCTACTAGGGACAGCTGGTCATGGCTAGTTGGTGTTTGGGGATGCAGATTGTTAGTGGTCTGCCTATTTGCCCTATATAGTATTTCAGGCAGTCTTTGCACAGAATCTTGTGCAAGACTCGTAATACACTATGGGTATTGGGTCTTTGGTCTGGGTAAGTTGCTGTCTGAGCATGGCTGTCAGTGCGGAGTTTTTTTTTTAAATACAAAGTTAGTGTGGCTAGTGAGTTAGGTCGTGGCATCTCCTTCTCATATTGCTTGCCTGTTGGACATCTTGGATGAAGTTGTGGGGAGATCTGTTCTTGGTGAAGGTGTTGCAGCCATTTTGATCAGGGTTTTAATACAGCTTAGTGTGTTTGGTTGGTTGCTGTTGTAATTCAGAACCTGGTTAGTGGGTGTAGCTATCCCATACATTTTTTTGGTGCATTCACCGTTGTATTCTTTGGAATGGGAGATTATTGTTGGTTTCCCCCTCTTTTATAAATATGGTCCCTGTAAGTATGGTGTTGATGTTCTGGTATGTGTTCTCTATTTCTGTTCTCTTAATGATAACAAAAAAAAAGTGTCCTCTATGTATCCAATTCCAGAAGATGCTACAGTGGCACTATTTGCATGGATGAATATTCCATCACAATCTCAACTTGTGTAAATGGTTGACAAGCTTTAAAAAGGAGTCAGATGGATAGTACTTGACAAACATCTCAGACCTTGTACGTATTCTGAGAAGCATAATATTTGTTTGGCTGGTCTCATCAGGAGTCTGGTGATTTGCAGAATATGGATTGCGGTGGTGTTGGAGTTAGGTCATTGATTGCCAAGCCGAAACAGTTAGAGACACTCGTGTCACTTGTCATTCATTAGCCCAAACACAAAATGTAGTCCAATACTTGCAGTATGCAGACTGGACTGTTTTCATAATCTTGTTAGTTGGCAATGGAACTGATCAATTAGCAAACATCAGTAGTGTGATTTTATGTTGGAGGGAAAACCATTGATGAAACAGCTGAAGATAGTCAGGCCTTGGATACTTTATTGACTAACTCCTTCAGGCACACTAAGGCTCAGATGACCAAACTTCAACACCATCACAAGGAAATCTGTGCTAGTTAGGATTCCAAACAGGAGAGTTTCCCCAGAAACCCCCACCGAGTTCAGTTCTCTGTTCTCAGTGATTCTGCCTTGATGTTAAATACGTTGAAGTGACCTGGCCATTTGGCAACTTTAGAATAGAAGAAACAAATATTAAGAAACCATTGTTAATTTATGAAATAATTCAAGGTAAAAACTCTTACTGGTCAACACTGTTGCAGTGATTGGACCCAAGATTCCAGCCAGGATACCTAGAGACATGAATCGTCCATATTTGTGGCGCCTCAGCATTACAAATGCCAGTAATCCAGCAGGAACGTAGATAAAAACTGTGGACAGCAACGCCCAGAGGAACACTGCGTACCACATCTCTGCATTTCAAAAAAAAATATATATAATTAGACCAAAGCCAAAAACCATATTGGAAAAAAAAAGCAAACTTGATGCTGAGGAGAATCTGTAGATCCTATTCAACAGTGTTGCACCCTCTAGGAAGATAATATAATACTCAGAACAAAAAATAAAAATCTTTTAGTTCACAAGGATAAAAGCATAAGAAATAGTATGAGTAGGCGTTTGATCTAACGAGCCGGTTCAGTTGTCTTGTCCTTCAAGACTACAGTCCCACACTATCCCATCTCACTTATTAGCTAAGCACGCGTCACTGGCTATCTTGAAATATACTAAATGACTGATGTGAAGCCTCATTGGAGTATCATGCTAGAAACTAAGCTTCGCTATCTCTGGAAAATCCCCAAACTCATCAGATAAATCCCTAATAAACCTAGAATGTGTTTTTTGTCAACCTTGATTTGTGTACTTAACAGAAATGACTATTTATGACAAATAGATTCTAGCTAGAAGCAAACAATTGTGAGCAGTCAAAATATAATTATTAAAAGGAGTTCCTTCAAACCCCTCCCACATACATACAAAAATGATTAGTCTTGAGAGTGGAAGAGAATAAAATGCTGGGAAGTAGTGCAATGGAGGAGTTCCTTTGGTTTCCCAAATCTTTCAGTTCTTCCATTTCTTCACAGGAAGCAACAGCAAGTGTGTCACATCATAAAGTTTCAACTTTTGGTAAAAAATCAAGAGCTTGAAATAACTGTTGGGAGAAAATAAACTTCCACAGGTTTTAGGTATGTAATTAGCATGAGTGAGCACAAGAACTGGTCACAAATTCACAAACTAATCAACAAATTGGTGTTGGACAAATTTCAGTAGGTCTGGCAATATCTGTTAAGAAAGCAGCCTGATATACTCTCCTCCAGAATTGAACTTGAAACATTAATTTGTTCTTCTTGCCATAAATGCTGCCAGATCTGCTGAGTTTCTCCAAACATTTTCTTTTTTCTTCATATCAACAGCATTCACAAATTGTTCTGCTATAGCTGATCGCCTCTTACTTGATAAAAGGGCCCAGAGCTGAACCATTGCTTCTTGTATCTTCCTCCACTGCTGACAAAGCAGCAGTGTGAACACAATTTATAGCAAGTTTCAGTAACTTTAAAAAAAGTACAATAATTCCTCAGTCTGTTGTTGGAAAACAGTCTTTTTACCATATCAGTTCACAATTAAAATTAAAGTAACCCTGTGAATCTACAGATCTCTAGGGTAGAGAAATCAGATTCTCAGAATTTCTTCTTGCTTCAGTACCAAATAGTCAACCCCTTGTCCGGTGTGGCTCTTTTCCAGGTACCCAACAAGCTCATGCTGGACTGTCACTGACACGCAAAAACTTTGGTTTGAGTGCTGCATGTTCTACATTGAAGAATTTTAAAATTAATAATTGAATGGAGCAAATATTTAAGGCTAACTATTGACTGATGCAAATATATATTTTAATGCAAAGAGCTGATCTGGACTTTAAAACTCAAAGATAAAAGCTAAGCAGAGGAATTAGCTTTTGGAAAATAAATGAGGGTGGGACAGGGGGGCAAACCCTTACAATTTAAGGAGGTGGGGCTGGTGGCAGCACAGAATCAACTGATACTAAAGTCTGACTTTGCCAGGTTTCCTTCCCCAATTTTTCCAGATGAAATTCAATGTCATTTTTCTGCCCATGTGATCAGTCCATTAATATATCCATGTATAGATTCTCTTATTCACTACCATACAACCAGATTTTAGAAAAGTGCTTAATTATATTCCCTATTTGTTGTTAACTGGCAAGAAACATTAATGCCACGTGTGCAAAACAATGACAACTAATCAGAAAGAACACCAAGGAACTTTGATTAGGTTCTATGTCATTGCCATCATTGTATCCATCAACATCATCTTGGGGACTAACATTGAACAGAAACTGAACTGGAAAAGCCATATAAATACTGGCGCTACAATAGAAAATCAGAGGCTAAGAACTCTGTAACTCTGTCTGCAAAGCCTCTCTACAACACACAAATTACGAGTGATGGAATACTTTCCATTTACTTGGATGAATACAGCTCCAACTATATTCAGAAGCCATCCAAAACAAAGCAGTTCAATTGAATTTATGGGTAGGATGCCAGTCAATAGTCACTCCCTTCAGCACTAATGCTGAATGGCAGCTGTGTGTACCCATCTACAAAGGTGCACCGAAACAGTTCATTCAGGCTCCCTACACAGTACCAATCAAATTCATGACCACTGTCACTTAGAAGAGCAAGGGCCACTCGGGTGTTTTCCTATCTTCCTTGTGGTGGAAATTGAATAAAGATTCATGCACCTTGTGTATCTCACTGTCTCACACACACCATGAAAAAAAAAATCAGGAGTGTCAGAGATAAAAAAAAAACAGAAGTCTTCACACAAAAAGAAGAGGAATTTCTGAGGCTCTGTTCACTCAGAGCTGGCTCTTGAGGGAGCTGGATCAGTGTGTGTAAAGAAGAAAAAAAGAGCAAGGGCAGCAGTACATGGGAACACCACCACCACCAGCTGCAAACTCCCCTTTGAGCCATACAATACCCCGACTTGTAAATCTATTGCAATCCCTCACTATTTTTGGGTCAAATTCCTAGCACTCCTGCCCTCACAGGAGTCGTAGTCACTCAGACAGTGCAAAGGATTACAGTAGTTTTAAAGGCAATTTCACCATCCTATCTCCAGGAGATTTAGGGATGGCAATAAATATTAGCCTAGCCACCAAACCCACATCCCAGGAATGAACAAGAAGCCCGAGCATACCTGATAGTTTCCCCCAAATGCCATTGATACCCACTGATTGGAAAAAAGATGACAGTGGTGGTTGTCAGATCAATTGTCTCAACCCCCAAGTTACCAAGCCAAGAGTTCCTCCAGGTTGATTTTTTAAAAACATGTTATGGCATACCTCGAGCAGGTGGAACTTGCTGAACCACTGATCATCAACATCCTGGGGACTATCACTGTCAAGAAATTGACCTGCAAATGCCATGTAAAAACTGGGGCTAGAACTGGAGGCAGAATTTGGGAAATCTGTGGCAATTAACTTGTGCCCTGATTTCCCAAATCAGTGTACAGTATAGCAAGAACTTTCAGAGATGTGAGGACACTTTCCACTTGCCTGGAAGAATGCAGCTCCAACAATACTCAAGGCTTGACACTATCCAAGACAAAAGCAATCCACCACCCTCAACATTCACTCCCTCCACTATGGAGGTAGAGTCATGGTGTGTACTTTTATAAACAAGGCACTGAAAAACTCAAAGCTCCTGAGTTAGCACACTCCAAATAAACCTTTGTTACAAAGAAGGACAATTGACCATCATCTGAAATTCCTATCCAAGGCACACACCATTCGGACTTGGAATTATATTGCAATTCAGCCCCTTCATTTAGTTAAAACTTCTGGAACTCCATGACTATTAACACTACAGCAGATAGATTGCATTCAATAAAGTAGCTCGCCTATGCCTTTTCAAGGACAATTAGGGATGGGCAGCCAATGGCCTTGCCAGTGACAAATCCATTGGAAATGAATGTAAATGTTACACACAACCACTCAAGTTGACATGGATATGGATATTCACTGAAAAACTGGACTGAATTGTGACCTGGTTGCAGATCTTTTTTGTGCACTTGCTATTGTGCAAATGTCAAAATTGCCACAGGCCACTAAGCCGACTTCTAGAATCTCACCAGACTGTAGATATTATAATCAGTCAAATATTTGTCATTGTCATGAATTTTTCAGATGAGACACCATCTTAGCTGCACAGTCCATGTGGTGCAACTAGCAATGCCACTATGTTAAGTAGGATGAATCAGGATGTTTTTGCTAACAATAAAGAAATGATTATGCATTGCCAAATCAGGATGGTATCAAGATTTGGAAAGTAACTTGGAGGTACTGCGAATTTTCTCAGACCCACTGCCCTTCTAAACAGGAAGGTAAAGGCCATTGGCTTGAAGGTGCAGATATTTAGGCAAGTTTCTGCAGCACATCTTGACAGGACATACTGCAGTTACGTATGTGCAGTGGGAGGGAATCAGTGTTGAAAAAGATGGATGGGCTGTTTGGTCAAGATAACATTGGAGTTCCATCGCTTGGGGCAGGTGGAGAATACTTCAGCACATTCTCGACTGGTGCATAGTAGATGGGGGCAAGGCTTTGTAGAAACCAGTTGCAAGTACTCAATATAAAATTGACAAACTGCTCTCGTAGCTATGATATTTAAGTAGCTGTTCCTGACAAGTTTCTGGCCAATGGTAACTTCTTGATATTGATGTCTGTAACACTAATGTTGAACACTGAAGAGAGACAGTCATCGTCTGGCACTTACATGGCACAAGTGTCACTTCTTACTAATCAGGTGCACATTGGCACAGTGTGTTGACCGAGGAATCCCAAACAGAACCAAACACACTGCATTATCAGTGATTATCCCTACTTCTGGGCTTGTGATAGGAGGATGGTCATTGATTACTGAGGACTTCTACAGTAATGTCCTGAAAATAAGATGATTGGCCTCCAACAACCCAATCATCTTTCTTGCGTTATGCACAAAAGCAAGCATTGAAGAATTACCCCAATATTTACTGACATGCATTTTACTCTAGCTTCTTGGTGCACCAGACTCTCAAATGCAGCCAGAGAGTAAAGTTACAGGCATCCACAGCAAGATTTTAAAAAAAGAACCTAAATGAAGTCTTGAAGAGTATTGATAAATGTTTCTTGATTGCACAGCTAATGACCCCAAATAGACACAGTTATTGGCTGGGTTAAAACTTGTTCCATACTGTGGACAGAACATCCTGGACATTTTTTTTTAAAACCTTGGGGTTCGGATGTTAGCCACATAGGTTGCACTGCAATAATTTGGCAAGAGGTCTATTGAGTTTTAGAGCACATCTTCAGTACCAACCATGCTTGTAGTAGAACTCAACAAGCTCATCTGATTGTGGGTTCAAGTGTGACAATATTTCTCTTCAATACTTGAACACAAATCTAGACTGACTCTCCACTTCACCACTGAGGAATTGTTATACTGTTGAGGTATCCATCTTTCAAATGGGCAGTTAAACCAAAGCCTGTCAGGGTTGTGGAGGCAGAAACCCTCATAACATTTAAATTAGTATTTAGACATGCACTTGCAATGCCAAGGTAAACAAGACTACTGGCTAAATGCTGGAAAAGAAAATTTGAATATGCTGGTGATTATTTTTGATTAGCACAGACATAATGGGACAAAAAGGTTTTTTTCTCTGCTGTAGATCTCTTATTCTAGAAGCACTAGTCACCTCAATTAAACAAGCAAGAACTCTTGATGCTATTTCAAAGCACTGCAGAAAAGTTAACCCCCAAAGTTTAGGTAATATTTACCCCACAAAACAACATTTTTAAAAATGTGGACACTCTTACATTGTATGTTGGAGGAGCATGCTGCATTTTCCTACCTCAGAAAATATATCATTAGTTTTAGGCACTTTGCTTTTCCTGGAGCTTCTGGTATCCCAATTTTTTTAAAAAAGAAAACATTACAGACTGGATTTTGCCCTGGCTCAATCTTTCATGCATTCAGTGCACTCAGCCTTATGATAATAACACTGATGCCGCAATATAAAATTACAGAGGGGGCGATATGCAAATAAATAGATATGTTGGAGCACTATGATTTGTAAAAATAGTGAGTAGCAGGAAGTTGAGGGGCGTGGGGAGGGGGTACAGATAACTCAGACGTGACATTAGTATAGGACCAATTAAAAAGAACAAACCTTAAAGCGTTATCAGGAACTTGTTTGGATCTGATATACGACTGGAAAAGTCTACACTGACAGGTAAATAAGCAGTAGAACATTGCTTATACAATCTTATTTTTAAAAAGGTGCATATTCCGATTGAGAAGGTTAATCTAGCAGCGAAAACTCGAGTCGTCGAGGTGTCAAATTATCTAAATGCAGCACAGGTTCCGTACCTCAGCGGTCAGTGATGCACCTTAAGACTCCAAAGGGTGTGAAAGACAGAGCGCAAAATACGCCGAAACGAACTTTAGACTTTCTGAATAAAAACCGAAAGAACTGCGGATGCTAGAAGTCGGGGGGGATTACTGGGAGAGCTCAGCAGGTCTAGCAGCATCTCAGAATAGTTCTGACGAAGGGTCATTGCATCCGAAAAACTAACTCTGATTTCTCTCTAATAGATACTGCCAGACCTTGCTGAGCTTTTCCAGCAATGTCTCTTCGCGTTTCTGGACCCCGTTGCTCGTTTGCGTTCATTTCAACGGCAACGAATCATCACGAAAGCTCTCAAACTGAACACTTTCAAAAGCATCCCCCTGCCCTGAACAATAATATAACCGACACTTGAGCGAAAGCGGCGGCGTTGGGGCGGGGGGAAGAAAGGGCAGAATAGAAAAGGCTAAACGGGCGTTTATTATAGACGCTGACCCGGGGGAATGTGCGGAAACGAACTGAAACTCCCGTGGGGCCGCCGTGTACCTCGGAGCCACCCGAACAGATCGGGGGCTGGCATCGAGCCCGGCGGGATGCACACTCTCCTGACCGGCTACAGTCAGACTGATAGACCCCTTCCTCCCCCTCGTCGTCATGGAGACGGTAGCGAGGAAGCGGCCATCCATCCAACCGTCCCTGGGGAGCCGCCTACACTCACCGGAGAAATGGCATAAAGATGCGGTGACGTTTCCAGAGCAGGTCGTGTTGCCGACCCGGGGGACTAGGCCCAGGCTCAGAATCTGATGCACCGTCAAGCCGCCGCCGAATGGCATGGCTCAGCCATCAACGCAGCGCCGACCATCTACTACGACGGGAAGCCCGGATCCGCCGTCATTAACATCATCGCCGCCGCCACCACCATCACACCGAACCGAGTGGGCGGGGACACCGCCTGAGCGACACTCCTCTCCGCCATTTAGAGACGGCGCCTCGACGCCCGCCCGCACACCGGCCCCGCGGGCAAAGCCAATCAGAGTATGGCACAGACCGTCCCCGCCCTCTCCACACACGCCAGCTGCAAAACCAATACAATGAAGCAAAACATGACCACGTGGGGAATCACAGCCAATCGTTGCCAAGTAGTGACGGGTCGTCCGACACCCAATCGTACGTCATTGTGATTGACGTGCAGTATGACCAATAACATCTCACAATGTCACAAACGGGCGAAGGCTGGTGGAACTGAAAATGGATGACCTCGGCCATGGATTGCTGATCGGCTGATTCGTCACGCATTGTATTTCAAATATTTTCGTGATAAATGTGTTATGACGTGCGCCTGTCTCCTTTGTGAGATGTTGCAGGTCTTCTTTTTCCCTCTCTGAAGTATGTGATGCTCCGGAAGTACTGAGGCACACTGACGGTTGTGTTGAATGTGTCGCAGCGAAGCGGTGACTGGAGCTGGAGCCGCCGCCGTGTTTGACTGGGAACTCGAGTGTGCCTGGAGGCCGGGCATCGAGAAGCTGTTGGCCCCGGCTGGAAACCATGTCCGATTCCGAGTCTGAGAATTACTCGTCGGAGGAGGACGAGGATTACGAGCCTTCAGGTGATCGTGGGTCTTTGCTGTCGGTTCCAGGCTGTCTGCTGTCAGTTCACTCGTCGCTGCCTGTAGTTAGAGAGCTGTGAGGGTGAAACCTGCCCCCCACACAGATCCCAGTAACAGACACATACACACTCACACCCCAGGAACACACACTCACACCCCAGGAACACCCAGGAACACACACTCACACCCCAGGAACACACACTCACACCCCAGGAACACACACTCACACCCCAGGAACACACACAAACACACATACACACAGATCCCAGTAACAGACACATACATACTCACACCCCAGGAACACACACTCACACCCCAGGAACACACACTCACACCCCAGGAACACACACAAACACACATACACACAGATCCCAGTAACAGACACATACATACTCACACCCCAGGAACACACACAAACACACACTCACACCCCAGGAACACACACAAACACACATACACACAGATCCCAGTAACAGACACATACATACTCACACCCCAGGAACACACACTCACACCCCAGGAACACACACAAACACACACTCTCACCCCAGGAACACACACAAACACACATACACACAGATCCCAGTAACAGACACATACATACTCACACCCCAGGAACACACACAAACACACACTCACACCCCAGGAACACACACAAACACACATACACACAGACATCCCAGACACAGACACACGCACCCGAGTAACACACATACATGCATGCAGACTCCAGTAACAAATACACATACATATGTGCATGTGGACCCCAGTAACACACACACACACCCCAGTAATGTGTGCATGCACACACACACAGATGCTGGTAACACACACACAGGCACACACCTACAGAGACCCCAGTAACACACGTGCACACTCGCAGACCCTAGTAACATACACACACACAGGTGCTAGTAATGTGCGCACACATGCAGACCCCGGTACCACGCATGCACATGCAGACCCCATGTGCTTGCTTGCATCCCAGTAACTAAAGCGAGCACAGACTCCAAAAACACACTGGCTTGGATGTAACTCCCAACTCACTGTACTCAAATTCAAACTTAAGGAGCGTTTTTTTTTCAAAATGTCCTCTCCTCTCTGCAGTTTTGATCTGGCTGAGATACTTGAATTGCCGTTGTTTCAAACAGAACTACTCCAGTTTATGAAGTTCTGACCGTATGATGTTCTGATCCTGGATCCTAGACACACAGTCCAGCAGGGGAGGCCTCTGGCCCTTCATGACTGTGCCTGCCAGTCAACACCGTTCCCCTTGCTCATTCAACTTTCCAGCTCATAGACTGTAATTTACAGAGTTGGGAACTAAACGGTTTCATTTAAACACGGTAAGAGTTTAGCACATGCCAACATTTTTCAAGCAGCGGGGTCCACACTCAGGTCGTCCTCTTGAGATGAATAGTTTGAACACAAATGTAGTTACTGCAGTGGAGAATTTAAAAGGTAATACAGTGTGGAACAAAGCAAAGAGAGGCTATCAAAATATTATTAACAAGGACAACCCACGTATTCTAAAAACACAAAGAACAAGAGTATAATGAGGGAGAAAATGGTGCTAATAAGAGTCCAAAGAATTTATGGGGAAGTGCTGCACTCCAGAAGGAAATACCAATAAAGCCTGGAATGATGTATACAGGTCCCACTTGTTTGTATCTCTTGGAGTAGTGCTCCATAGAAGCAATGCATATTCCTGTTTTACTTTCCTTCTGGTTCTTAATGGATTCTGTGAGTTTGTTTAACTGTAGGAGGAAATTGTGGCTAAGGATAATTGATAATTGCATAGTGGCATGGTCACTAATCCAGCGCTCATAATCCAGCATGGAAAAACACAGCAGATCAGGCAACAGCATGTAGGAGAACCAACGTTGCTTGATGAAGGGCTTATGCCCGAAAAGTCGACTCTCCTTCTCCTCAGATACTGCCTGACCTGCTGTGGTTTTAGCACCACTCTTTTCGACTCATGACTCTCCAGCATCTGCAGTCCTCACTTTCTCCTAATAATCCAGCGCTCCAGTGAGGCTGTGGGGACTGGTTCAAATCACAATGGGGATGTTTGCTGATTGCACAATATTCACCATGTTCTGTGACTCTTCAGATATTGAAGCAGTCTCTACTTAAATGCAGAGTTTAGATTAGAGTGGTGCTGGAAAAGCACACCAGTTCAGGCAGCATCCGAGGAGCAGTAAAATTGACGTTTTTCGGGCAAAAGCACTTCATCAGGAATACAGGCTGAGTGCCTGAAGGGTGGAAAGATAAATGAGAGGAGGGTGGGGAGAAAGTAGCATAGAGTACAATAGGTGAGTGGGGAAGGGGATGAAGGTGATAGGTCAGGGAGGATGGTGGAGTGGATAGATGGAAAGGAAGATAGACAGGTAGGACAAGTCATGGGGACAGTGCTGAGCTGGAAGTTTGGAGCTGGAGTGAGGTGGGAGGGGAAATGAGGAAACTGGTGAAGTCCACATTGATGCCTTGGGGTTGAAGTGTTCCAAGGTGGAAGATGAGGTGTTCTTCCTCCGGGCGTCTGGCGGTGAGGGAGTGACGGTGAAGGAGGCCCAGTACGTCCATGTCCTCGGCTGAGTGGGAGGGGGAGTTGAAATGTTGGGCCACAGGGTGGTGTGGTTGATTGGTGCTGGTGTCCCAGAGATGTTCCCTGAAGCACTCTGCTAGGAGGCGTCCAGTCTCCCCAATGTAGAGGAGACCGCACCGGGAGCAATGGATACAATAAATGATACTGTTGGGTATGCAGGTAAAACTTTGATGGATGTGGAAGGCTCCTTTAGGGCCTTGGATGGAGCTGAGGGAGGAGGTGTGGGCAATTCCTGTGGTGGCAGGGGAAGGTGCCAGGATGGGAGGGTGGATTGTTGGGGGGCATGGACCTGACCAGGTAGTCACAAAGGGAGCGGTCTTTGTGGAAGGCAAATAGGGGTGGGGAGGGAAATATATCCCTGGTGGTGGGGTCCATTTGGAGATGGCGGAAAAGTCGGTGGATGATTTGGTTTATGCGATGGTTTGTGGGGTGGAAGATGAGCACCAAGGGCATTCTGTCCTTGTTAACGGTTGGAGGAGTGGGGGGTCTGAGGGCGGAGGTGCAGGATGTGGGCGAGATGTTGTTGGAGGGCATCTTTAACCATGTGGGAAGGGAAATTGCGGTCTCTAAAGAAGGAGGCCATCTGGTGTGTTCTGTGGTGGAACTGGTCCTCCTGGGAGCAGATACGGCGGAGGAATTGGGAATAGGGGATGGCATTTTTGCAGGAGGTAGGGTGGGAAGAGGTGTAATCCAGCAAGACCTCGTCAGTATCACGAGTGCCAGGCAATAACCACGTCCAAAAGGAAAGAAACGAGCCATTGCTCCTTGACATTCAATGGCATTACTGAATTTCGCACGAACAACATTCTGCTTATCATTGAATTGAATTAACTGTATAAATACAATAGTAACCAGGGCAGGTTAGAGGCCATGAGTACTGCAATGAGTAACTCATTTCCAAACTTCCAATGCTTGTCCACCGTCCCAGGAATGTGATGGATTCACCCCATTTGCCTGGAGGAGTGCAGCTCCTACAACACTCAAGAAGCTCAACACTTTGCAGGACAAAGTAATCCACTTATAGAATCTTCGAAGCATACAGCACAGAGACACCAGACACATGGTCCAATTCATCCATGCTGACCAGACTTCCCAATCTGACCTAGTCCCATCCCATTTGCCAGCATTTGGCCCATATTCCAATAAGCCCTTCCTCTTCATATACGTATCCAGATATATTTTAAATGTTGTATTTGTACCTACCTCTCCATCACTTCCTTTGGCAGCTTGTTCCATACACACACCGAGGAGAAAGTGAGGACTGCAGATGCTGGAGATCAGAGCTGAAAATGTGTTGCTGGAAAAGTGCAGCAGGTCAGGCCGCATCCAAGGAACAGGAAATTCGACGTTTCGGGCATAAGCCTTCCTGATGAAGGGCTTATGCCCGAAACGTCGAATTTCCTGTTCCTTGGATGCTGCCTGACCTGCTGCGCTTTTCCAGCAACACATTTTCAGCTATACACACACCACCTATTACACCTAATCCCTTGGGTCCTTCTTAAATCTTTCCCCTCTCACTTTAGACCTATGCTCTCTAGTTTGAAACTTCTCCCACCCTACAAAAAAAAAATCTTGGCTAATCACCCAATCCATGCCCCTTATGATTTTATGAACCTTTATAAGGTCATACCTTAGCCTTCGATGTCCTAGGGCAAAAAGCCCCAACCTGTAACTCTCAAACCCTCCACTCCTGCCAACATCCATGTAAATCTTTTCTGCACCCTCTCAAGATTAACATCCTTCTTATACAATATTCTAAACAGGCACCACCTCCACAAGCATTCATTCCATCCACCACCAACACTCAGTACAATGCTGATTCTATCTACATGATGTACTGCAGCACTTTCTAAACCACAACTGTCCAGAAGGACAAGGGTGGTGAATACATCGGAATGCCACCACCTGCAAGTTTCCTATCGAGCCATCCATCATCCTGACTTGGAAATATATTGCCATTCCTCCAGTGTCGATTTTTCAAAATCATGGAACGCTCTCCCTAATGGCATGATGGGTATGTCTCCATCATATAGACTGCAAAGGTTCGAGAAAGCAGTTTAGCATTACCTTCAATGACAACTAGGGATGGGCAAAGCATTGTTGACCCAGCCAATTGGTGCCACTGCTCATGATGAATTTTTTAATAACACTGGTATCTATTTCGCAATGTGTAAAATTGCTTCATATATCTTGCCCACAAAAGCAGAACAAATCTAACCCAGTCAGTTACCACTTATTAGTCCATTCTAGATCAGCAGCAAAGTACATCAAGAGTAAGCAATTTTGATTATATGGTGTTCATCCATTTACAAATCATCAGGTAATGAAGTAGTGTGTTCTGGACAGCATTCAAATTTGAGTTGTCTGTACATAGTAACAGGAGCAGGCCATTCAGCCTCTCATATCTACGCTATCATTCAATAAGTTCATGGTTGATTTGTGGCCTAACTCCATATGCCTCCCTTGGGCTTTATCCCTTGTTAGGCTTGCTTAATAAAAATTTTTCTATCTCAGATTTAAATTTAATGATTAAATTCTCAACAATCGCCATTTGAGGAAGAGAGATCCAGACCTACATGATTCCTTTCATGTGGAAGTGTTTTCTAACATCTCTCCTGAATGGCTTGGCCCTCATTCTTAGATTATGCCCCTGGTTCTAGAATCTTCAAACAGTAGAAATAGTTTGTCTTTATCTACTATGTCTTTGCCTGTTAATATCCTGAAGACCTCGATTAGATTACCCCTTAGCCTTCTAAATTCTATAGAATAAAGGCCTAAATTATCTAATCTCTCCTCAAAATTAAGTCTAGGTAGCATTCTTGTAAATCTGCATTGAACTCCTTCTAGGGTCAAAAAGTCCTCCTTAAGGTGTGGTGCCCAGATCTGCCCCCCAGTACTGTAAATGGGCTCTAACTAGGGTTTTGTATAATGACAGTATAACGTCTGCATTCCTGTACTCCCACCCTTTAGATATGGAGGCCAGCATTCAATTTGCCGTCTTGACTATTTTTTGCATCTGTTTGTGGCATTTTAAAGAGCTATGCACCTAAGTTCCCAAATCTCATTGGACATCCACTGTATTTAATTTTGTGACGTCTTAAAAAGATACCCTTATCCTATTCTTTTTCAGAACAAAGTGGATAACCTTGCGCTTGCTTATATTAAAATCCAACTTCCACAGCTTTATTTTCTGACCTCCTATGAAAGTTCCAGAGGCAGTGGGATCCAGAGACACCTTGAAAGAATACAGTTTCTAAATTGCGGCCATACCCGTTTCTCACCCGCCCGCCACTGATAATCTTGCCCATAATAATTGGGACTCCCAGGGACTAATACAGAGAGCACCATCAACTCCCTGGTATCATGATCCCTTCTACTATCATATTCTTTGTCACTCTTCGCTACTTACAGCTTCTTGTCTGTTGGATAAGGCAAATGTTGAGGTTTCTCCCATACTGCACCTGTCATAAACCATCATGATCAATATTTCTGTAAGGAAATTGGAAAGGAGGGAACATGTGTAAAAGTCACCTGATTTGAATTTGCAGAAGTCCATAAAGAATAGACATTAATAAGGTCATTCCCCTTTCTTGAGATGTGAAGTAGAGAATCCATACAGTGTGGGAGCATTCCATTCGGCCCATCAAGTCCACACTGACCCTCCAAATCGCATCCCACCCAGTCCCACACCATCCCTGTAACCCTGCATTTACCATAGCTAATCCACCTAGCCTGCATATCCCTGGACACTATGAGCAATTTAGGATGGCCTAAACCCAAGTACCTGGAAGTCATTCCTCTCTCTGCCTTCTTCAAACATTTCTTTTTCTGAGGTTGTTCATCTTCAGATAAATTATCTTCTTTCACGAGGTCTAGCCTAGCCTACACATAACACCTAAGTTACACATTTTTGGACTGTAGGAGGAAGTCAGTGCGTGTGGAGAAGACCCATGCAGACACCGGCAGAATCCACAGTTGTTTGAGGGTGGAATCGAATCTGGGTCATGGTGTTGTGAGACACCACTGCTTACAGCTGAGCCACAGTGTCGTCCAAAGTCCTGATTGAAGTTTCTTGAAATACAGTAAGCCATGTGTATAATGGGATTTTAAGTCATTCTTTGTAGTTGATGGCTGTAGTTAAGATGAATGCCCTCAGTCTTTACCCAATATGGCAGTTATTCAGGATTAACAAACACCTCGCAACTGGTGGGGATTGCACTGACCAACGTTCTCCTAATGATAACTTGTAACAATTTCAATATATAAGAAGCATGTCAATCTACAATACATTGCCACATTTTCCAAATAAAATGGTAAGTTTCCTGTGGTTTGTATCTAATGTTGGTTTTATGATATCCATAGGGTAATTACAAAAAGAATAAGTGTGAAGCCCCCTTGTTTTTCAGCAGATGAAGATTACAGCGAAGATGATGTCAATGACCTAGTGAAAGAAGATAATTTAGATGAAGATGAACGACCCCAGAAAAAGAAATGTTTGAAGAAGGCAGGAAGAGGAACGACTTCCAGGTAATTGGGTTTAGTATTATGCCATAGCAAATTGGGCAAAGCCTTCAGGTAGTGATGATGGTGTTATCTCCTTTTTAAAAACCCATTTGGAATTTTCTGACTAGTTTCGAGTGGGTTTGCTCACCATCACCAACAGTGACAATGCCAGCGGGTCCTTCCACTCTCCAGTTCCCTTTCTAAACATGTCTCTTTCTTTTAGCACTTGCTATCTGCAAAATCTGTCTCTTTAGTCACCAAGCTTTTCCAATGCTCTTTTCCAATTCCTCCACAGTGTGATCTCTCTACCTGCTTTTATAAAATGTCTCTGAATATTATGCTTCATAAAAGGTTGGAGTTTACATGCACCACATTATGAGCCTGTATATATCCATTTGTTAATCAATTATGTGTCACTTCTTAACTTCTCCATTTGTTGTCATTAAACCTAGATTCTGAGCTTTCTTGCTAATTTTTAATGTAATATACAACTTCTGAACTCCCCCTTCACGTATTTACCTATGCCGTGTGCCTTCTCTGATTCTCTTCATTCTCCCTACCTCTGACTACCCTCTTAGCCTGAAGAGGGTATGTTATGCCTTCCAATCTTTGTCTCCCATGAGCTCTTTTCATTACCTCCTGCTTAGTATATACCACACCGCTTGTAGCCCAACGTACCTTATTTTCTGCTGTGATATCCTTCTGTTAGCATTGTTAACCAGCAACACATTTTCAACTGTGATCTCCAGCATCTGCAGACCTCATTTTTTACCCTCTCTTAGTATTGCCTACAAAGGGCGGCACGGTGGCACAGTGGTTAGCACTGCTGCCTCACAGCGCCAGAGATCTGGGTTCAATTCCCACCTCAGGCGACTGACTGTGTGGAGTTTGCACATTCTCCCCCTGTCTGCGTGGGTTTCCTCCGGGTGCTCCGGTTTCCTCCCACAGTCCAAAAATGTGCAGGTTAGGTGAATTGGCCATGCTAAATTGCCCGTAGTGTTAGGTGAAGGGGTAAATGTAGGGGAATGGGTCTGGGTGGATTGCGCTTTGGCAGGTCAGTGTGGACTTGTTGGGCCGAAGGGCCTGTTTCCACATTGTAACTAATCTAATCTAAGTGGGCAGCACGGTGGCACAGTGGTTAGCACTGCTGCCTCACAACGCCAGAGACCCGGGTTCAATTCCCGACTCAGGCGACTGACTGTGTGGAGTTTGCACATTCTCCCCGTGTCTGCGTGGGTTTCCTCCGGGTGCTCCGGTTTCCTCCCACAGTCCAAAGATGTGCAGGTCAGGTGGTGGTGTGGACTTGTTGGGCCGAAGGGCCTGTTTCCACACTGTAAGTAATCTAAACTCTAGCACCCAATTTGTCATCCCCCAATTTGGTGAGTTGTGCGTCCCCTTACTCTGCAGCCCGTGTTTAATCTTGGAGCATTCAAGAACTGAGTACATAAATCAATTATGATAAAATTGAGAATGAAAAGTAATATCTGAGCTTTGCGTTTTCATTGAATTTAGCCAACTTTGTATAGAAACCTCAAAAGAGATTTCATGTGTAAGAGAGCTGTAGTTCCAGTCTTATCTACCAGGCTCTTGTTTGACAGGAAAAGAAAACAAGAGGGAGTGTGTTTGCAGCGTGATGATGTGGGAGGAGGAGAGGCTGATGAGCTTGCTGAAACAACAGTAGACGAAGATTTGAAAGAGAAGAAGAAAGCAGATGATCTCTGGGCCAGCTTTTTGAGTGATGTCGGTCACAAGCCTAAACCTGTAACCACCACTCCAACTTCCAGCAACGAGGTAATAACAAACAGAGTTATGTCATAAAACTCAGAATAAACGTAATCAACTGGGACAAGATGTATGTTTATGGCATAGAAGAAAATATTGAAAATGTTTCAGCTTTGAATTTGGTGTTTTTGTTTGAAGATCTGCATAATAACCTGATTGGCTTTGCAAATATTTATGGCTTATGTTTATACTGTGTCTTTAATAGAATAAAACATTCTAAATCACTTCATGAACATATTCAGATGAAAATTGACAGTAAAAAAAATGCACTAGCACTGATGATCAAATTTTTAGCCTAAAAATTAGTATTTTTTTGAAGGGTATTAAAAAATTCCAGAGCTCTGGGCATAGGTGGTTGAAGGTTACCAATGGTAATTGAAAGGAGGTGTGCGATGCTTGGATGAGTCTAAATTTGTCCAAATTAGTGTTCTGGGTCTGGAGGAGACTGGTGGGTAAACAGAAATTATTGTAATTTAGGATGTTGGTGAAGAGGCTCTGAAAGCTTTTTAGGTTAATGGTGAATAGAAGATAAGAAGGTAGCCTGAATAGTATTGATACAGTCAAGATGAGCCCACAAAAGGATGACGCTTTCAGAAACAGATGAGCTGAATTAGGGCTGGAGAGAGATGATGATATCAAGACAGGAGTAGGTAGTCTTGAAGAGGCTGTGGTCTCAGATATTGAAGGTAACAAACAATGCTGACGTTTCAAACAGTCCCATTCTGTCTGCCTTATTGACGATATTGGAGGGGGTTGGGGTGGCAGGTGGGTTGAGTGTGAAACAGGTAGCTGGCAATTAGAATATAGGAATAGGCCATTCAAGACTCTGTTCTTTTTAAAGGCCCAACCTCTACAACCTTTATGTAGCTCTCTTTGGTTCCACAATACTCCAATATCATAACAATTGGATTATTGTGTATGCTGCAACTGAAATAATTGGATCTTATTTGGTTATTGAGCAGTCATATCTCTCAAAGTCATCTGGTGCTGATTTCCATTTTGGGATCTCAAGAATTGAGCTTTGTAATTTTGGCAAAAGTTTTAAACTTTTGAGGTGGTGTAGAGAACTTTTGAACATAGAGGTTTGAAGTCAGGCGAAATATTTTTAGCCCTGCAGTGACTGAGTTCAGTGTTGTTAGTGCTACAGTACTTGCTGGGATTTCATCATCCATGTACATGCAAACTGAACGAAGGGATTTTGATAAATTTCAGAACAAAGTCACAGCAGATCAAAGCATCATCTTAATCTGTCAAACTGCCAGTGTTTTGAAATAGTCATTCTACTGCTAAGGGTTTTTTTTACAAGGGAGAAAGAGTTTATTCTAACATTATTATATAAGATTGAAACTTTTCTTGAAATTGTTATGGTAATTTATAGAGTCATACAGCATGAAAACAGAACCTTCAGTCCAAATTGGCCATGCCAGTCAAGTTTCCCAAACTTACTAGTCCCAATTACCTACATTTGGCCCATATCCCTCTTAATCTTTCCTATTCGTGCACCAATCCAACTATATTATAAATGTTACAACTGGATGTAGGATTGCTCACTGAGCTGGAAGGTTCATTTCCAGACGTTGCGTCACCCTACTTGGTAACATCTTCAGTGAGCCTCCAGGCGAAGCACTGTATATGATTCCTGCTTTCTGTTATATGTTTGGGTTTCTTTGGGTTGGTGATGTCATTTCCTGTGGTAATGTCATTTCCTGTTCTTTTTTTCTCTCGGGGGTGGTAGATGGGGTCTAACTACCTCTAATCAGTCCATGTCTCTCCTAATGCATGTAAATCCTTCCTCTCTGAATCCCCTTCAACAAGTTACCCACCACTTATCTGAGAAGAATATCTGTCTGGAATGCTGTGCAATTCTAAATAGTAAAAATCTTGATACCTGGAGGTAGAATCATTCATTTTTTTTTTCCTCTGTTTGCTTTGTTTAATCAGAGGCAGCATACAGGCTGATGGGTGTCCATTTAAACAGCAATTTGAGTGGTCAATATTGGCCATTATCTTGTTTCTATTGAGATTAACACTGGATTCAAACTGGGTTACGTCAGTAGATAGTCACTGAATAAATTTATTACAAGAACACAAGAAACAGGAGCAGGAGTGGACTATATGCTATAGACTAGAGTAGGTTCTGCTATTTAGCATGATCATGGCTCATCTCACACATACCCATCCACTCAATATCTATTGATGCTTGAGAGACCAGAAAGCTGTCTGTTCCACTCTTAAATATATTGAATGATTGGGTATTAACAATGCTGTGGGATAGAGATTTGCAAAAATGAACAGATCTTTGGGTGAAGCAAGATATGCGTCCTAAATGGTTATTCACTTATCCTGAATCTATATTTTTTAGATAAAGTGCATAGCATTAAAGTACTTAAACATTGCTAAAGGAGATAAAACATCCAAGCGTTTTGTCCTGCACTCATTAGAACTAAGACATAAGAAACAGACTTGTCAAAAAGTTATATTGCTTGCGAAAAGGTATCTGATTGGTTGGCCATCATAGCCTGGAGATGCAGTGGGAACAGTTAACTGCCAATCTTAATTTTCAGAATCTATTGGCCTGGTCTGATTAGTCAGGGTGTTACCATGGGAATGCAAAAATTGACTGCCTCCATGACCTCTTTTTAATGAAAAAAAATGCAATGTGTGTGCAAGATTCTTTTGCTGACATAAAACTGGGAGAAAGTGAGGACTACAGATCCTGGAGCTCAGAGTCGAGACTGTAGTGCTGAAAGAGCTGAGCAGGTCAGGCAGCATTCAAGGAGCTGGAGAATCGACATTTTGGGCATAAGCCCTTCATCAGGAATGATGTTTGTGGGTAAGGGCTAAGATATAAATCGGAGGGATGTGTGGTTCTGAGGAAGGTAACTGGGAAAGTGATAGGTGGATGAAGGTGGGGGAGAAGGAGATAGGTCAGAGGGGGGGAAGTGATGGACAGGTCCAGAGAGCGGTATCGAGTTGGAGGCTTGGGACTGAGATGATGTGGGGAGGAGGGGAGAGGACTGCACACTGACCTCTAACACTGCTGAAGCAAGGCACCAACTTGTAGTCACCTCCTACTGCCCCCTTGATCACAAGCTCACCTTCCATCACCAAACCATCATCTCCCAGACCATCCACAACCTCATCACCTCTGGAGATCTCCCATTGACAGCCTCCAACCTCATTGTCTGTGAATTCCGCACTGCTCGATTCTACGTCCTTCCTAAGATTCACAAACCTGACTGCCCCAGTCAAGCCATTGTCTCAGCTTCAGAACTCATCTCTTCCTACCTTGACACCATCCTGCCCCCCTTAGTCCAGGAACTCCCCACCTACCCTCGTGACACCACTCCTGCCCTTCACCTCTTCCAAGATTTTGGTTTCCCTGGACCCCAATGCTTTATCTTCACCATGGACATCCAGCCCCTGTACACATCGATCCGCCATGACAAAGGTCTCCAAGCTCTCCGTTACTTCCTATCACGCTGTTCTAACCAGTAACCTTTCACTGACCCCCCTCATCCGGCTGGTTGAACTGCTCCTCACCTTCAAGAACCTCTCCTTCTGATCCTCCCACTTCCTCCAAACAAAAAGGGTAGCCATGGGCACCCACACGGGACCCAGCTATGTCTGCCTGTTTGTCAGATATGTGGAACAGTCCATCTTCTGCAGTTACACTGGCACCACCCCCCACCTGTTCCTCTGATACATTGATGACTGTATTGGTGCTGCCTTGTGCCCCCCACGAAGAGGTTGAACAGTTCATCAACTTCACCAACACCTTCCACCCGACCTCAAATTCACTTGGACCATCTTTGAAACCTCTCACCCCATCCTGGACCTCTCCATCACCGTCTCTGGCGACTGACTAACCACAGACAGACTACAAGCCTACCAACTCCCACAGCTACCTAGACTACACCTCCTCCCATCCTACCTCCTGTAAAAAAACACCATACCTTATTCCCAATTCCTCCACCTCCACCGCATCTGTTTCCAGGATGACCTCTTCCATCTCCGAAAGTCCCAGATGGCCTTGTCCTTTCACAATCGCAACTTCCCTTCCCTCAAACATATCTTCTTCACTTCGCGCATCACCACCCTTGAGCCCCCCCTCCCCCGGTCTTCACCTTCCACTCCACCAAACTCCTCATACAATATATCATACTCCGCCACTCCTGCCGCCTCCAAATGTGCCCCACCACCAAGATATATTTCCCTCCCCACCCCTATCAGCGTTCCAAAATGATCATTCCTTCCACAACTCCCTCCTCAGGTCCACATCTCCCATCAGCCCACACCCCATTCCTGGCACCTTTCTCTGCCACCGAGTAAGTGCAAAATCTGCACCTACACCCTTCCCCTCATCTCTGTCCAGGGCCCCAAGGGATTCTTCCACATCAGTCAGAAAGTTACCTGTACTTTACCAATGTCATCCACTGTATCTGTTGCACCTGATGTAGTCTCCTCCACACTGGGGAGACAGGATGCCACCTTGCGGATCATTTCAGAGAACATCTCTGGGACACCTGCATTCATCAACCCCACCGCCCCGTGGCTGAACACTTCAATTCCCCCTCCCACTCCGTCAGGGACATGCAGGTCTTGGGCCTCATCCACTGCCAAACCATTACCACCCAACGCCTGGAGGAGGAATGCCTCCTATTCCGCCTTGGGACCCTGCAACCACATGGGATAAAACTGGATTTCAACAGCTTCCTCATTCCCCCCCCCCCCAACATTATTCCCAGTCCCAAGTCTCCAACTCGGCACTGCCCTCCGGACTAGTCCATCACTCCCCTCTCTGACCTATCACCTTCTCCCTCACCTTCATCCACCTATCACTTTCTCAGCTACCTTCCTCTGAACCCCACCCTCTTCCAATTTATCTCCCAGCCCCGATCCACAAGCCTCGTTCCTGATAAAGGATTTATGCCTAAAACGTTGATTCTCCTGCTCCTGCTGAGCTCTTCCAGTACTACACTCTTGACATAAAACTGGGTTCTATGTTTAAATATGTAGCTTCCCACAAGCACAATTGCATAACATTGTGAGCCAAACTGATTTTAAATTGATTTCTGGTGTGACTCTTAGCAGAGGCTGTATTATTTAATAATTTATTTCCAATTGTGGATTTATATCTAATGGTGGACGCACTTCACTGAGGCTTGCAAACATGGGCTAGTTGAACACGATCAGCATGCTCACTGCTGTGAATGGTCAACAGGCCATGTTCTTGATAAGGTCTGCCAGTCGTTGGGACATATGGCGAACATACCTGGCATCATAGTGTACTGAAGTTCTTTTGTGAATTTAAATAAATGAATTGTGAAATAAAGCTGCAGTGGTGTTGTATGTCCCCATAAAATTAGCGTGGGTCTTTAGATGATTAGTTTTATGACATTGCCAACCTAACTAATCCTACCCCAGCACTAAACAAATATTCTGATTATATTAATAAATTATACTGCTTTTTGGTAGATGTGAACAATCAGTAAAATTTGTCTTAAATAGATGCAAAACATTTCCAAATTTTCAAAATTTATTTTGTTTCAAAGTTGATTTTTTTAAAGAGGTAATTGTATGTTGTTGAAATGGCAATGTTTGCCTTAAGACCATAAGATGTGAGTATATAGCTAGGCCATTTGGCTCACCAAGTCTGCTGCATCAATCAAATAAATTATGGTTAATCTAATAATTCTTTACATTAACAATCTTTATTTTTAAGACTGAATATTTGACTGGTTAATGTTAATTTTATAACTACAATCAGTGAATGACTGGGGAATGTCTAGCAATACAAGACAACTGAATTACACTAACCCATGGAATGTTTTTAATTAAGATAATAATAAGCTGGTCAACATGCAAACATGTTGAAAATGCATTTTATGATCTGTCAACGTAGACAGCAATTGCACTGTTGTGTATTTCCTACCAAAGTTGTTTTGATTTTACAGTTGTTAACATACATGATTTCTGCTGCCTATGTACACGTGTGATCTATTTTCTTATTCCTCTCCGTAGGGCATACAAGTAGATCAAGGGAAGTTAAACATGCCTGCAGACACGGTGAAAAACCCAGAGAAGCCAAAAGCACCTGGAAAAGTCACAATCACAAAAGTGTTTGATTTTGCTGGAGAAGAAATCAAGTAAGTTGTTTTAATTTGATAGTGTTAACAAAAAATTGTAATTTAACAGTAAAGTAAGCTTGAAAGTGACTTGTTCTAACCCAGACTCTGCTAGTTGTTTACAGTATTGTGTAAGACCATATAACATAGGAATAGAAGTAGGCCATTCAAATCACTGAGTCAGCTCTACCATTCAGTGAGATTATGGCGATACTGACAATCCTCCGCTTCTCATTCCTGCCTTTTCTCTGTAGCCTTAAATTCCCTTCCTGATTAAAGTATCTATCTTGGCCATGAATATTCTTAACGGCACAGTCTCGACATATCTTTGTGGTAAAGAATTCCATGGATTAATTTCCCTTTGAAAGAGCAAATTCCTCCTTATCTTAAATGGGTACCCCATACTATAAAATTAAGACCTCTGGTCCTAGACTTTTCCACATGGGAAAAGTGTTCACATCTGCCCTGTCAAGCCCCCATTAGTTTCAAGAAGGTTCCCTTTTATTATTCCAAACTCCAGTGAACACAACCTGTTAAATCCCCCCTCATAAGAATATCCCTCCATACCTGAATCAACCTGGATTTTTCTAGATTGTCTGCAATATCCCTTTCTTGGACATTGAACCAAAACTGCTCACAGTATTCTAGGTGTAGTTTGATTAGTCCCTTTGTATACTCTTACCAAGACTTTCCTATTTTTTACACTCCATCCCTTTGAAATAAAGAGAAATGTTTTCTTTGTCTTCCCTGTTGCATAGTGAACTTTGTGCTAGCTCGTTGTGATTCACACAAGGATTCCCAAATCTCTCATCTGTATCTTTCTGCAGTCTCTCTCAATTCACATATACTCAACTTCTCAAGAAAAGCTCTTGCCAAAAGAGCTTAACCTCACAGTTCCCCACCTTATATTACATTTGCCAAGTTGCTGTCTGCTCACTTAACCTGTCTATATCCCTCTCTAGATTCTTTGTGTCATTCTCACCAATTGTCTTTCCACCGATGTTTGTGTCATCTGCAGATTTGCTGATAGTACATTCACTTCTCTCATCCAAGCATTTTCCCACCACCATGTGCAATGACAACGTCAGCAGATAAATGGGAACATGACCACCTTCAAGTTCCCCTTCAAGCCATGCACCATCCTAACTTGGAAATATATTGTTATTTCTTCAATGTCACTGAGCCAAGCTCCTGGAACTCCCTCCCTAATGGCAATGTGGGTGTACCTGTACCAAATAGATTGCAGCTGTTCAAGAAGGTAGCACATCACCAACTTCTCAATTGCAACTAGGAATGAGCAATAAATGCTGGTCTAGTTAGGGATGCCCACATCCCATGAGAGAGTAAAGAGGAAAGAAATCTATATATGCACAAGTACTTGTGCCTGTGCACTCCACTAGTTACAGGTTTTCATCCTGAAAATGTCATCATTAGCCCAACTCAGTTTGCTATTAGTTAGTTCATCCTCTATCCTTGTTAATGAATAACCCCAACAGCATGGACTTTTCCCTTATTGAGTAGCTTCATGGAGTACCTTGTCAAATACCATTTTAGAAATCAAAACACATTACGTCTACTCTTTATCTATCCTGCTCCTTACCTGCTCAAAGAATTGTCAGAAATTTGTCAGGCATGATTTTCTCTTTATTGAAGCCATGCTGACTATGCTGAATTATAATCTGCACTTATAAATGGTCTCCTGTAATCTCTTACATTTTTTTAACATTTTCCCAATGATACATGTTAAGCTGACTGGCCTTTTATTACTTCTCTTTCCGTTGTTAAATAAGAGTGTTACGTTAGGCATTTATCCAGTCATCTTGGACTTTTTCCTGAGTCTAAGAATTCATGGAGATTACTGTCAGTCCAGCTATCATCTTTGTAGTTACCTCCTTCCATATCCTGAGATACAGCACAAGTCTAGTTGCCAAATCGGCCTTCAGCACCTTTAATTCCTTAGTGTTTTTTTTCAAATATTGGTTATTGCTTTTATTTTCTTCCTGGGTTTTGCGTCTTTAATAGCATTCCAAAAATTCTGAACAATGTGCTGTGCAGTGAGTACTGATGTCAATTATTTGTTCATCCTCTGCTATTTGCGGGTTCCCATTATTATTTCCCCAGCCTTGCTCTCTGAGGAATCCATGTTCATTTTGGCACCCGCCTTTCTTTTCTGTCTGTTTTTATATCAATTAGTAGTTTCCTTCATAATTTATTTTACCCCTCTTTATTGTGTTTTTGGTCATCTTTCATTGACTTGTAATCATTCTGTTATTCAATCCTCTGGTTTACCACTAATCTTTGCTTAGTCAAGTTTAACCCTTCTCTGGAATCCTCCTCCTCCTCCTTCACTGGGATAGATGGCTATGGTATTTTGCCATTAATCGCCCCTGTCCCTATAGTTTTAATAGTTCTTAGATATCAGTTAGATGCAGTTCATTAGGGGAACTTTACAGATAGCCGAGTGCTTGCAGGTATCAGAAAAACTAAATCAATATATTTTTAAACACCTTCAAGTGGGTCAAATTCTCAAAATCATTTTATGATTCAAAACTTTGGCTTTTAACAACTGTTTTGATATGAATGTGATTTGCAAGTAATCTAATGTAGGGCATGATATTTGTCACGGGGCTACCTTTGGGGTTTTGAATTTTATTTGTTTATTCAATGCTGTAAAAGACTTTGAGAGGACTTCATTTTGGCATTTTATTCAAGTCACTAATGTCAACTCCAGTGAAAACATAGCTGACTGCAATGAACACTGTGTACTAGTTTTCTAAATTATAAAACACAATTAAACATGTGCCATTTCCATGCAAGTGCTAAATTATCACAGCAACATAATCTATCCAAGTAATTCTGTCCCAGCGAACAAATAATAAATTCCCTGTGAGGTGGTGGTTTAGGGACAAGATTATTTTCTTTTTGTAATAGGCTGGCTGATAACTAACTAACTTGGGCCATTCATGTGTCTTATCACTAAAGTACTACAATTAGCATATTTGAGTTATTCTGCAGAATAATAGACCAGCATGCTGCATGGAATTTCTACATACTCGATATTTTAACATATTTATGTATTTGAGGACGTGATGTATATTTGAAGATGATACACTGGTGTGTGGCCACAGCAGCTTGAAGGAATTATCAGGAATCTTGGGAATCTACTTGCTTTCTAGGATGATCCGAGAGTAACTATTTTGTTTGAGAAAAGCACAGCATGATATGGCTTGATGTACTCAACCAGATCTTGTGAATGATGATGAGTCTAGCTCTGAGCCAGGCATATTTGAATGTGTAGTGCCTTCCATTCTCTGGCATGAGAGGATAAATATGGGTAATTATATTAGGAGGAGTGATGAGGTGAAACTGGTTTATTTATTGACATTAAAGTGAGCAGAGATCAAATCAATGCAGGTTAAAATAATCTGGTCTGAGTGGTATCATTGATGCTGAGGAATGAGAAAAGGCAGGTTGCTGATGGAATGGCTGAGACACTTAAAGGAGAAGATTGTAATGTCTGCATTTGTGTGTTTCAGTCAGTGCCAGAAAACAACACAATGACCTTCTGAATCATTATGAACAGCCTGACTGGTGAGAGTGAATGAATGTTCTGAGGGCATATATGGATTGGGGTGGGGATAGTTGATCTAAAGGGGGCAGCCAGAGTAAAACCAAGTTAGATGAAAATCAGTCCCTAGGACTATACAAGATGAAGTGGTAACAATGAGTAGAACAGCAGTACTTAGCAAAATATGCCAAGGGTAGTGTAGTGGGAAGGAATATTGAATTATTAAAAAATAAATATTCTGGATATGGCCATTCAAAGTATAGTTTAAATAAAGAAATTACTCCTATTTATATGCTTTTCATACCTCGTAAGAGTTTTTTTGGATGTCTCTGGAGAATCCTGTTCTCTCTTCCTTGTTTCTTTTCAAAGAGCAAATAGCTGATAACCTTTGAGGCAGGTTATAAAGTTCAATTTATTTTTTAAAAAGAATTCTGTTGTGCCATGAGAACTGACCTACATTTTTTTAAAAAATTGATTCTGTTAAAGGATATTGAAGCATAAATTATAATTTACTACCACAAGAGGGTAGCAGCTATTCAGTTTTACAGATTGTGTACTAAGCAGAAATGTTCAAATGCCTTTCTGGCACTATTACTGGGTGCTTTCTCCAGTAATTTACATACCTAGTCACATGGCATCGCATCAATATTTTGAAAAGCATCAAAAAAATCATGTGTTGGATTCTGAATAAAATTGCAAGGTATCTTCTAATTTCCAGAGGATGTGTTTGACTTGTCTATGTGTGTTTAGATCATATGTATACTTTCATCCAGACCTTGGAGCATTTACATACCCAACCTGTTACGAATTTAATTTAAAATATGTAAATTGTTTTTTCATACTACAAACTGAAATATTACAGAAAAGAAAGGCATTGCAGAAGCTTTTTGACTTTCAGTCATTAGGACAATGCAAGAATGCTTAATTTTAAACAATCAGAACAATTAGCAATTTTTGAGAAAATTTGGAGCTTACGTTGAGGATATGGATGTAAATGTACTCACTGAGCTAGATGGGTTTTTCAGATGTTTCATCACCATAACTTGGTAACATCATCAGTGAGAGCCACCGGTGAAGCACTGGTGGTAAGCCGCAACTCTCTATTTGTAGGTTATGGTTTCTTAAGGTGAACGATGTCATTTCCATTTCTTTTTGCCAAGGGAAGGTCGTTAGGATCTAAATCTAGTGAACTTTGGGAAGATTTGTAGGTCAGGTTGAGGTTCTGGATGTAGCTTTGCTCGCTGAGCCGGAAGGTTCATTTTCAGACATTTCATCATCATACTAGGTAACATCTTCAATGAGCCTCTGGATAAAGCACTGGTGGTGTGGCCCACTTTCTATTTATGTGTTTAGGTTTCCTTGGGTTGGTTATGTCATTTCTTGTAATTTTTCTCAGGGCTAGTAAATGGGATCCAAGTCAATGTGTTCCAATAGAGTTCCTGTTGGAATGCCATGCTTCTAGGAATTCTCGTGGATGTGTTGATTTGGCTTGTCCAAGAATGGATGTGTTGTCCCAGTCAAAGTCTGTATGTAAGGATACGAGTGAGAGTGGGTCATGTCTTTTTGTGACTAGTTGATGTTCATGTATCCTGGTGGCTAGTTTTCTGTCTGTTTGTCCAATTTAGTATTTGTTACAGTCCTTGCACGGTAGTTTTGCTTGTTGTTTGCACAGGGTCTTTCAAGTTCATTAGCTGCTATTTCAGTGTGTTGGTGTGTTTGTAGACTACTATGATGCCAAGGGGTCTGAGTAGCCTGGCAATCATTTCTGAGATGTCTTTAATGTAGGGGAGAGTGGCTAGGGTTTCTGGACCTGTTTTGTCTGCTTGTTTGGGTTTGTTGCTGAGAAATCGGCGGACTGTATTCATTGGGTACCCATTCTTTTGAATACACGGTATAGCTGATTTTCCTGTGCTCTGTGTCATTTCTCTGTCTTGCAGTGTGTGTTGGCTCATTGAAATGTTGTTCTAATGCAGCATTGTTTGTAGATGTTGGGATGATTACTTTTATAGTTCAATATTTGGTCCATATGTGTTGTTTTCCTTTGGATGCTGGTTTGAAATTCCCCATTGGCTGTTCTGTCTACTGTGACATCTAGGAATGGCAGTTTGTTGTTGTTTTCCTCTTCTTTAGTGCATTTTATGCCAGTAAGGGTATTATTGATGGTCTTGAAGGTTTCCTCTAATTTGTTTCGTTTAGTGATGACAAAGGTGTCATCCATGAAGCGGACCCAGTGTTTGGGTTGGATGGTTGGCAGAGCTGTTTGTTCAAGTCTCTGCATTACTGTCTCTGCTAAGAACCCTGATATCTGAGATCCTATGGGTGTTCCATTGGTTTGTCTGTAGGTTTTGTTGTTGAAGGTGAAGTGTGTGGTAAGGCATAGGTCCACAAGCTTGATGATTCTGTCCTTGTTGATGAAGTTAGTGGTGTTTGCTGTATGTGTCTTTGGGTTTTCTAATAGTATCGTCAGTGTTTCCTTGGCCAGGTTAATGATGATTAATAATGATGTAATAGGGCTGTTACATTAAAGGAGACTATTATATCATCCTCTTTTATCTTAGTGTCTTTGGTCTTCAGGAAATCTTGGATGGAGTGGTGAATCTTCTACTAAATGTTTTAGTCTTTGGTGTAGCTCCTTGGCCAGTCTGTAAGTTGGTTTTCCAGGTAGTGAGAGTATGGGTCTGAAGGGAGCTCCTGGTTTGTCAATTTTGGATAATTCGTAGAAGTGTGGTGTGTTGGATCCATCTGTTTTCTTTTTTTGGAAGTCTGTCTATTTAATTCTCCAGATTTCTGAAGTTGTTTTAGTAGGGCTGTGATTCGGTTCTCTAGTTGTGGGGTCGGGTCTATCACCACTTGTTGGTAAGTGTTGGTATCTGCAAATAAGTTTTTTTTTAATCCATACTTCTGTGTTGTCAGTGTTGTTACTTTGTGTAAGTTTGTCTAATTTTTTATGCAGGTCTAGTTTTTTCATGTTCTGTGTTTGTCACTGTCTAATACCTATGGCTTGTTGTACTGTGTCTGTCCATTCATAGTCTGTTGCATGCGTGAGTAAAGGTTTTGGGAGCAAAATTTCCCAGTTGTATTTTACTCTGCTATTCTTTTGGCTAGTGGGGTGTTAAGGGGAGGTTTGCATTGAAGGCATTTAGGTAGTACATGTTTTCTGAGGCATTTGTGCAGGAAGTACAGCCGTTCGTGGGTGGCACTCTGTTGGATGGCATTCGTTTCCCATTTTCGGGCCATTTTTAGTGTGTTGCGTGCATGGGTCTTAGTGAGTTTTGAGAAGATTTTTAACTCTGGTTGAGGTTCTGGATGAGGTTTGCTTGCTGGAAGGTTCATTTTCAGACATTTCATCACCCTAATAGGTAACATCTTCAGTGGTATTCCAACCGGAACACTCTATCAACAAACACATTGAGTTAGACCCCATCTACTACCCCCTACGAAAAAGAACAGGAAATGACATCACCAACCCAAACATATAAATAGAAAGCAGGACTTATCAGCAGTGTTTTGCCTGAGGACCACTGAAGATATTACCTAATAGGGTGACAAAACATCTGGAAATGAATTTTCCAGCTCAGTGAGCAAACCTACATCCATAGTCCTGTCTCTGAATTGAAGATAATTAATCTGCTTCATGGGATAGCTCACTTACTCTTGCCAGACAAAACATACGTATATATTCAGGGTCCTATTCTCTGCAAACAAAAAGGAAACGTGCAGAACTTGAGGGTATTAAACTAAATGGGGATGTGTAGGGCTTGGATTGTATGGGAGAGGGGCAACATTGCCTGACAAATCAAAAGAATATGGCAGCATTGCAGGGCAGCTATTTGGTTAATTATACTTATAGTGGGACAGGATGTATAAATATGTAAAAGAAAACACAGATTAGGCAATTTAATATGCTAACAGCCATGTTGCGGTAGTATGTTAGCATTTTTAGAGGATTGGCTAACTCATAGAGGACAGACTGTTGGAATAAGGGGGACATTTTCAGGATGGCAACATGTAACTGGTGGAGTGCCACAGGCATCAGTGCTGGGGCCGCAGCTGATACCAATATATATTCATGTGGAGAGGGAAATGAATGTATTGCTAAATTTGTGGAATGTCACAAACATAGGTGGGAAGGCAAGTAGTTGCATCTTTATGTTGGGTTTTTACAGGATGTTGATGAGGCTTCTTCTGGAGTACTGTGTGCAGTTCTGGTCACCCTGCTATAGGAAGGATATCATTAAGTTAGAGAGGGTTCAGAAAAGATTCACCAGGCTGTTGCTGAGAATAGAGGGGAGTTCTAAAAATGGACTGGGACCTTTTTCACTGGAGCATTAGAGGTTAAGGGGTGGCCTCAGAGTTATATAAAATCACAGGGGGCACAGATAAGGTGAATAGTAAGGGTCTTTTCCCTAGGATGGGGGTAGTTCAAAACTAAGGGGCATATTTTTAAGGTGAGAGGAGATAGTTTTAAAAAGGACATGAGGGACAACGTTTTTTCACATAGTGGAGTTACAGTCTGGAATGAACTGCCAGAGGGATGCAGCTACACCTACTATGTTTAAAAGACATTTGGATAAGTAAATGATTAGGGAAGGATATGGGCCAAGCACAGGCAAGTGAAACTAGTTTAGTTTGGGAACATGATCGGTGTGGACTAATTGGCCCAAGGATCTGTTTCCATGCTGTATGACCCTCTGTTGACAACAACACAGTATACAGAGGGTTAAGGCAGGTCAAGTAAATGGAAGGGAGGGGAGGGGGAGAAAAGTTGGCAAATAGAATATAACGGGGAAATATATGTGATATATTTTGAAGCAAATTAAGTATGTGATATATTTTCCTACAAACCAAGCTTTTTTTTGGTTGAGTAGCGTATTCTGCAAATGTCATAAAGTAAAGAAAATAATTAATTGAATCTGCACTAATGAGTTGAGCTTCACGCAGAATGGGATATGATGTCATTTAAATGATTCCAATGATTTCTGACTGCTTAACACATACAGAACTAGTATACTTCTGATTTCTATCAGCAGGTCATGAATCAGCAGTTCAACTTCTATTTAAGCCAACTGGTTGCATTCTGTTGTACTGTGCTGCTGTTGTAATGTGTGCTGTCTGGAAAGCAAAGTCCTAAGTCTGAATACATAGCTGGCATTTGTTCCTATTGAAGTTTGTTATCGAGGCCACCTGAGTTTTTTTAAATGACTGAGAGTAGGATCCTTTTTTTTTGTATTGTCAATTGTGCTGGTTAGTTCATGCATTTGCTTTTAAAAACCAGTGGGTGTCAGTCTCTGAAATGGAATCAACTCCCTGGAATATTAGATTTTATTGTGACTGCAAATTCGAGGGTAAACGTTCCATCTGGTAGGACTAGACTATTGAAATTGTCTGCTTGGATCATCATGCAGTATTTGTTTCTGGTCTTAAACATTCCTAACTTCTGAAAAAAACAGGTAACAACATCTAGAGTGTATCATTCCTCTTCAGGAGTTCTAATGGCATGCCTTATCAATTAATTCTCCAAATAAAATGCGATATGGTTAATACTGAGTTAGTTGACACTCTATTTGTCATCCATAAATGTTGCACATACACTTGTTAATTTGCGGTTCCCTTTTGTTTGGAAGACAGTAGATGACATAAAGCATTAAGTGGCAACATTCCTCTTGAATCCTGTATTAACTTTTTTTAAGAACAGTTACATCTTCCTACATTAAGTGACTCAAGCCACAATGTTGCTGAAAGTTGATTATCAAAAAACTTAGAAACTGTCTTCTTGGATAATATATTTATCACTAAATTCATACATAAGCCTGGAAATCTATAACAATTGAAGTATACAGCAGTCATATCACATGTTGAGCAGAACTGAGGGACATTTCAACCTAATTTTGTGATTTTAATTCTAAAATTCAGATTCTAACTCTGTGTATTTCAAATTTCTTTTGTTATGTTTATTTTTGATTCCATCAGTCGTGCATTTAGCTGCAGTTATTAAATACTTGCTGCTCAACCTTTGTCAGTCAGTTAGAAGGGATTGTGTCTGAATGAGTGATTGTCTAACCTGGAGTATATGTTGATGGAGTGATTTAACTGATTGTTAATATATCGGTCACGATCATTGGCCTTACATGATAAATGTTTAATTTTCAACAAGTGAATAGGTACTGGAAATCTGAGAAATGAAATGCTGGAAATACTCCACAGGCTGGACACCATCTGTGGAGAGAGAAACAGGTTTAACAGGTTCAGTGGTTAGCACTGCAGCTCACAGCCCCAGGAACCTGGGTTTGATTCCACCTTCAGGCAGCTATGTAGAGTTTGGACATTCTCCCTGTGTCTGCATGGGTTTCCTCTGGGTACTCTGGTTTTTTACCACAGTCCAGAGATGTCTATGTTTGGTGGATTGGCCGTGCTAAATTGTCCATAGAGTCCAGCAATGTGTGGGTTAGTGGATTAGCCATGGGGAATACAAGATTGGGTAGGGGGTGGGTCTGGGTCGGATGCTTTTCGGAGGATTGGTAGGGACCCGATTGGCTGAATAGCCAGCTTTCACACTGTAGGGATTCTGTGATTTCGGGTCTGTGAGCTTTCCTTCAGAACTGAGAAAAAAATAAATGAAATTTAAACTCTAACTATTCCCAATTCCTAGACCCTAAACATTGGTGAATTTTTTGATGAATATATGCTTGTTTATTGTCTTCAGTAGATTAATTGGAGATTAGCAGGAGATTGCAGAAAGATTTAGACGGTCCAGGAGAATGGTCCAGGAAATGGCTGATGAAATTCAACGTGAGCAAATGTGAGGTCTTGCACTTTGGAAAAAAGAATACAGGCATGGACTATTTTTTAATCGGTGAGAAAATTCATAAAGCCAAAGTACAAGAGGACTTGAGAGTGCTAGTCCAGGATTTTCTAAAGGTTGACTTGCAGGTTGATTCCATGGTTAAGAAAGCAAATTTAATATTGTCATTTATCTCAAGAGGGTTGGAATGTAAAAGCAGCAATGTGTTTCTGAGACTTTATAAAGCTCTAGTTAGGCCCCATTTAGAATACTGTGTCCAATTCTGGGCCCACCACGTCAGGAAGGACATACTGGTACTGCAGCGTGTCCAGCGAAGAGTCACGTGGATAATCCCTGGAATGGTAGGCCTAACATATGATGAACAGCTGAGGATCATGAGATTGTATTCATTAGAGTTCAGTAGGTTAAGGAGAGATCTGATAGAAACTTACAAGATAATGCATGGTTTAGAAAGAGTGGATGCTGGGAAGTTGTTTCTGTTAGGCGGGAAGACTAGGACCGTGGGCACAGCTTTAAAATTAGGGGAGGTCAATTGAGGAGACATCTCTTCAGCCAGAGAGTGATGGACCAATGGGATTCATTGCCACGGAGCGCAATGGAGGCCGGGATGTTAAATGTCTTCAAAGCAGAGATTGATAAATTCTTTATCTTGCAAGGAATTAAGGGCTATGGGAAGAGTATGGGTAAGTGGAGTTGAAATGGCCATCAGCTATGATTTGAATGGCTGAGTGGACTCGATGGATCGAATGGCCTTACTGTCTTTTGATCTTATGGTCTAAATGCGTTCCAGGATGATTATTGGTTTAGTAAGGGAATCTCATCCCTCCAATCCTTTTGTGTAGATCTCGAATAAGCAAGTCATTAATAAGTTGTATATATTTCCCTTTGCCCCCAACCTTTTGAATCTCAACCATGTGAAATATATACAGTATGCAGGGGGGCTGGTTATGGCAGTGATTTAGCACCTCCTTTCAGGCCCAGGGCAAGAAATCTAATCCAATTCCAGCTAATTCCAGAAAGGTATTTACACTTCTGCAGACTGTAAAACACCTGTGGCATACGTATTGTCCAAAAGGAAAGCCCGTCTCAGTGGCAGTTCTTCATCCATCAGCAGAACCATTATACTCTTTTTTTTCATGATTGTTTTCACTTGCAGTGTTTGTGTTGTGCGTTTTGAATGCTGAGCTTCTGTGTTCTTTGCACGTGCTTTCGGAGTTGCCTTTTGTCTATGCCTAACTTATCAAAGTTAAATATCACACAACACCAGGTTCTAATCTAACCGGTTTATTTGGAAGTGCAAGCTTTCGGAGCACTGCTCCTTCGTCAGGTAGCTAATGCAGGACCATAGAACACAGATTTTATAGCAAAAGGTCAGTGTCATACTATGGTTTCAGTTCATTAATATGTAAATCCCAGAACTTCTTTCAAGTCACAATCCTGAGATAACTTTAGGTTTCATCTCCGCTCAGACAAAGCATTAAAGACGTGAGGTTAAGAGTCTGTCTGTATTCCAATCTTGAGGCAGAGTGGTTCTATTTCCAAAGTAGGAATTTATAAAATGTCACATGGATTGTAAAAAATATTGACAGCCTACAGCTTGTGTTCTTTTTAAACAAAATAGAGTGTATCTGCAAATACAATTCTGCGAATGCAAATTCACCCCATAAACTTGTATGTGTGTGTGCATACATGTGATGTACATATTAATGAATGTAAAACCTGTAGTTTTTTCTGAAAAGATGAAAGACTTAATAGCAATCTAGGTTTGTTCAACATATGCATCAGTGTATGACACGATTATCTTTTGCTATAAAGTCTGTGTCCTACGATCCTACTCTACTAGCTACCTGACGAAGGAGCAGCGTTCCGAAAGCTTGTATTTTCAAATAAACCTGTTGGAGTATAACCTGGGGTTGTGTGATTTTTTAACTTTGTTCACCCCAGTCCAACACCGACACTTCTAATCATAGCTTATCAAGTGAAACAGAGTACTGTCAGCGATATTTGGTGAAGAACAATTGTATGCTTGAAACTTCTTCAGTTACATATCTCGTGCGTCTTGTTATTTGTCTTCCAAAGAATATGGTTTTAGTGTATTAATACTAAAGAATAATAAATAAAGGCTTTCTTTGCTTTTTACCCCACCAGTCAAGGATGACTTTCAACTCGGGTCATAGATGAAAGACCAGCTGTGGTTTTGTCCTAATGTACGTTTAGAATTAATAAATGAAAGAATAAAGTAAAACTACCTACCTTTCATGTGTTTTAATCCTTTGAAGTTTTTTTGTTCACATGTAATTTTCACTCCTTTCTTTCTTCAAGTAATGCATTTTCTATTTTTAAAAACTCACTGACACATGATTTGCTATTTCAGCTGTATAGCTTTATAAAGATGGAGTGTTGTTCATGATCTTTACGTAGTACAAGTAGCAAGTGGAGAGAGAAAAGGGATAGTTCAATTAAAAGTGAAAATCTTTGGATGTGGGGTGTTTGGGGGGGGGGGGGATGGTAGTGGAATATTATTGCTTGCTTTCTTGCTTTTTTTTAATTGAACTTAAATTCTTGAAACAGAAAATGCTATAGGCATTGCTGTGTTAGACCTAACGCAGGGTTAGATTTTTGTTATGACCAAGTTAGGAGGAGTGACCCAATTCTTTTCCTTGGTGCAAGTGGGTACTGCAGAAGCTGGAGATTACAGTCAAGATTAGAGTGTTGCTAGAAAAGCACAGCAGGTCAGACAGCATTCAAGGAGCAGGAAAATCGGCATTTCAGGCAAATTCCTGATGAAGGGTTTTTGCCTGAAATGTCGATTTTCCGGCTTCTTGGATGCTGCCTGACGTGCTGTGCTTTTCCAGCACCACTCTAATCTTGATTCTTTTCCTTGTCCCACTTCCCCACTGGTCTCAACAAAGGTTGATTTCAAAAAGGTAGCTGATATTGCCAAATATGGCAAAATATATATAACTCTGTACCAGAAATCAGTCTGCTAAATTCTTTTAGTAACAAGAACTAACTTTATTGCAAGCCAAACTTAATTAAGCAAAGATTTAAACTATGCAAATATATACAAATTATATACCTTGTACACAGCCTCCAAGTCTGTTGGGGGGAAAATATATTTAAAAAGTAGGCAGGGTGTTATCTTGGAAGTAATTTGGCCAAGCAACAGTCATTCAGGAAAATTAATTATTCACAGATTGTTGAAATGTTGGTCTGTAACTGAAGTCACTGTGGTGTCTTTTGAGTTGTTACTGACTGAATTTGCTTTGCTGAAGACAGTGGGTATAGACTTCAAATTTTCTTTTGGAAGCTTGTATTTGCAGTGATGAGGTTTTGCTGTGTATTTTCAATTTGCACGCTTTGAGAGGTTTTTCACAAGGGTATTGCGTCAGGCAAGCTATCTTGGACTCTCCCATTGTGTTCAAACCCAATAACTTTATCACACCTGCAAATTGAGGCGTGTGACCTCTGAAATTATTGTCACCTCAGTGACTCTAGTCAAGCAGCTAATGTTCTTTCCAAATGCAGCACTTTTTTTTTCCCTCCTGCAGCTAACTGTCTTTGCTTTGCAAAGAGTTCTTTCCAAAAAAGTCCAAGATGGATGTATGTTCTGTCAGTTACACTATAAATAATATTTCAGATAACATTTACATAACACTTTCTAAAGTTGCATTGTGTAAAGGCTTAACTGTCTCTATTTGAGTTTTGCCAGCCTCAATCAATATACTTGCCAATAGCACGGAAATACTTTAAATTATTGGCAATAAGTTGGCAATTTAATTGTTTGGATGATATGAGAAATGAGCAATGACATTTTCATGCAATAAGAAATACTGTTTTGAAGTTGGGCAGATACGTTGTATCTGACTGCTTTACAGTAAATCTTCATTTAAATTGATTGATTTGAAGTCATGATTTTTAGGGACACAAAAAATTTAGTGAAACATTGGTTCCTATAGGATTGAACTCAAACTACAGCTTTAGCATTATAGGATCTTCCTTTCTCAGAAAAAATTGGAATATTAAAATATTATACATACTGATGGTAAAATAGTTCACATTGCTAAATTCCTACATGGGTAATGTTTTTTATATTTTAAACTAATTTCATTTAAAACAAAAATGAAACTTTCAGTACCTCCTATTCACTAGTAATGTTTTCTGAGTTAAATGTTGAGTGATACTTGATCAGGAAATAATAGCTCCTACTGTTGCAAGCCTGAATGATCCTCTGCCCAACAGTGCAGTTGAAGTTGGCTTAAAAGTCTACTAATGAGGTCTCTCAAAATCCCTCAGAAATGGGGGTTGACTTCTACTCTTGGATATGAAGGTGAACTATGGATGTGGGGAGTTACTCATTTTTATCTGCTACCTTTAAGGTCATGTTTTAAACTTGTTCACACCTTTGCAGCACAGAAGGGCTTATGTCTGAAACGTCGACTTGCCTGCTCCTTAGATGCTGACAGATCTCCTGTGCTTTTCCAGTGCCACACTTTTCAAGTCAGGTTTAAAATGCCACTAAGAATAAGTATAATTGGGAGGGGTGAAATTTGGAGGCATAGTGAATAATGCATGTATGGCAAAAAAGGGGATTGATTGACAAAATGGGATTGTTTTCTCATTTGAGTCAATTTATTTGTTCTGATCTGTGATAGCTTCCCCATTACAATGATTCATTATTGTAAAAAGTGAAAATACTCCAACAATGCAATGGATTCAACAACATCTAAAAGAGAAACCAAATTAGATCCTTTAAATAAATTTCATCTCAAACATTAAATGTCTTCTCTTTCAGATGTTGGCTCATCCATTCTGCATTTTCTGTTTCAGATTTCCAACATTTGTGATTTTTCTTAAATTTCAATAGAGGATAAACCTGAGTTAAACAAAGACACAAGGTAAATACCTATTTTTAAATTTTTTTAAAGTTCATATTTGGTAACACTAAACACATTGACTAATAAAGGATCATCTTGAAGTTTGTAGTTTGAAGTTCATTCTTTTTCCTTTCCTGTCATTAATGGCATTCAACTGAAGCACAATTTTGGAAATAATTGATTTTTGGTTACCATTGGTTCTTTTACGTTGTTGTCATGGATAAACTGAATGCTTTTTTTTGTCCATGAGAGAAATCACACCAAGTTAGCTTTCAGCATTCAAGTTCTGTGGAGAGTCATGAACCTTTACGCTTTTTGCGCAGTGAACATTTCTTGCCTTTTGCTTAAGTAGGCTTAGTACTAAAATGATCAGCATGTTTTGTTTGAAACAACCAGGGTATTTTAGAGCATTGAGACAGGTTGAAATTTGGAACACTTGCATCACTTCTGGGACAAGTTTTTTTTTCATTTAATCTTTAAGCTCTTCTATTCGTCACTTTCTATTAACATCGTACTTGTGTGATGCTGTAATAATGGAATTATCGAATAATAGCAATCAATCTCAATCAGTTAGTTTGCAGTAAATCCAAAGGGGAGCTGAGGAAAAGCCGGCAACGAACAGCCATGGGAACCTTGGGCTCAAAGTCACTTGTTTTTCCTGAAGTCTGCCCTACTTGTTACATTACTCATGTCCTACATCCAAAATTAATATTTTTCTGAGAAAAAGCTATTTTTGTTTTGTTTGAATTAAACAATACTTTCTACTTACACTATCTCTGTAAAAAATTTTCATTGTTCATTGATAATTTGGTCACTGAAATAAGTGCCCTGTTAAGCATGCACACAGGCAAAGTTAGAATTCATTTTTGGAACAAACCAATATTGGACACTTTTCTTATTGGCAGAAATGTTTGCTGAGATTTTTTTAAACTTCTGAACCTTGCATCACGTCTAGTGAGGTAGTAGTTTGTCCCTCTTGTAAAATGCACACTGTCAATCCCCTTCCTTGTCATGCTGTATTTCCAATCTCTATTCATTCTCAAATCCTTGTGTGTTTTTGCTTCACAATAACATAAGAAGTAATTATAGGCCGTACTGCCCCTCAATCCTGCCCTGCCAGTAAATAAGATCATGGCTGATCTGATATTGACCTCAACTCTGCATTCCTCTGTGTTCTTCACATTTTCCCCACTTCCAAAAATAATTTACCTTTTGCTCCCTTGTAGAACAAAACTCTGTCAAATTTAACCTGGAATACATTTAATGACTTGGACTTTGGTGTTCTCCAGTTTTGCCCGAAGTTCCCTGTTTGAAACCCTCCAATCAAAATTTCATGCTCCCACAGATTAGTAACTTAGAAAAGTCTGACTGTAGCTTGCATTCCTGATGAAGGGCTTTTGCCTGAAACGTTGAATTTCCTGTTCCTTGGATGCTGCCTGACCTGCTGCGCTTTAACCAGCAACACATTTTCAGCTCCAGCCATGCTGAGCACACTGTTCTCTTCCATGTATTCGTCATTCACCTGAGTGAGATTGCCTTTGCCTGATTGGCTACATTTGGATAAATAAGAAAGCATTCATACCCAAAAGATTGTCTTCCCATTCCCATGCCACTTCTTTTGCTATCTTCCAACAGTCTATCCTTGACCTTCTCTCTTCTGCATGTTACATGCTGCTCTTACCACCATTACGTGCAAATGTGATATTAGTTTCCACATAAACCTTGATTAAACTTGATAAAAAAATGAAAGAACTGTGGATGCTGTAAATCAGAAACAAAAGTAGCAATTGCTGGAAAAGCTCAGCTGTGTTGGCAACATCTCTAGAGCGCAATCAGAGTTATTGTTTCAGGTCCAGTGATCCTTCCTCAGAACTGATTGGTAACTAGGAAGAAGTTGATTTTTATGCAAAAAGATAGGGTAAAGGAAGAGGGTAAGGAGTAAATGATAGGTGGAGTAGAGCCCAAAGAGAGAGAAGAACAGTTGGACAGACAAAGGAGTAGATAACTCGTAGACACCTCCTCCTACTGCCCGCTTGATCACCGCCTCACCTTCTATCACCAAACCATCATCTCCCAGACCGTATACAACCTCATCACCTCGGGATCTCCCGTCAACAGCTTCCAACCTCATAGTTCAAGAACCTTGCACCTCCCAGTTCTACTTCCTACCCAAGTTCCACAAGCCTGACTACCCTGGCTGGCCCATCGTCACAGCCTGCTCCTACCCCACCAATCTCATCTCCACATATCTCGATACTGTCCTATCCTCCCGGTCCAGGAACTCCCCACATACATTCTGGACATCATCCACGCCCTCCACTTACACCAAGATTTTCATTTCCCTAGCCTCCAACTTTCATCTTCACCATGGATATCCAGGCCCTCTACGCCTCCATCCACCATGATGAGTGCTTCCAAGCCCTTCGTTTCTTCCTGTCCCTTTGTCCCCACTAGTAACCTTCGACTGACCATCTCATTCGTTTGGCTGAGCTGTTCCTGACTCTCAATAATTTACTCTCAATAATTTCTCCTTTGAAGTCTCCCACTTCCCGCCAGATGAAAGGGGTAACCATGGGCACCTGCATGGCCCCCAGTTATACCTGTCTGTTTGTTGATAACATGGAACAGTCTATCTTCCACAGTTACTCCGCACCATTCCCCACCTTTTCCTCAGCTATATTGATGACTGTATCAGCATGCTCCCCAAGGAGGTTGAACAGTTCAGTGAGGGGTGGCATGGTGGCTCAAGGGGCGGCATGGTGGCTCAGTGGTTAGCTCTGCTGCCTCACAGCACCAGGGTCCCAGGTTCAATTCCAGCCTCGGGTGACTGTCTGTGTGGAGTTTGCACATTCTCCCTGTGTCTGCATGGGTTTCCTCTGGGTGCTCCGGTTTCCTCCCACAGTCCAAAGGTCACGTGACTTGGCCATATTAAATTGCCTGTAGTGTTAGGTGCATTATTCAGAGCGAAATGGGTCTGGGTGGGTTACTCTTCGGAGAGTCGGTGTGGACTTGTTGGGCCGAAGGGCCAGCTTCCACACTGTAGGAAATCTAACCCTAATCTAATCTAACTTCACCAACACATTCCACCCCGACCGTAAGTTCTCTTGGACCTCTCTGTCTCCATCAACAGTGACTGACTCAACACTGACATCTACAAACCCACCGACTCCCACAGCTACCTGGACTGCCCCTCCTCCCACCCTGCCTCCTGTAAAAACGCTATCCCTTATTCTCCGTTTTTCCTCCTCCGCTCCCAGGAAGATCAGTTCAACCGCAGAACACACCAGGTTGTCTCCTTCTTTTTAAGACTGCAATTTCCCCTCCCATGTGATTATTGATTCCTTCCAGCATATCTCATCCACTTGCTGCATGTCCGCTCTTGAACCCCATTCCTCCAACCGCAACAAGGACAGAATCCCCCAGTCCTCACCTTCCACCCCACCAACCTCCATATACATCGCATCATTCTCTGCCATTTCCGCCACTTACTTACGGATCCCACCACCAGAGATATATTTCCCTCCCCACCCCTATCCGCTTTCCGTAAAGACAATTCCCTCTGTGACTTCCCTTGTCAGGTCCATGCCCCACCCACCCTCCCCTCCCAGCACCTTCCCTTTCCACTGCAGGAATCGCAAAACCTCTGCCCACACCTTCCCCCTCACCTCTGTCCAAAGCCCCAAAGGAGCCTTCCACGTCCATCAGAGTTTAACCTGCATTTCTACACATGTCATTTACTGTATCCATTGTTCCCATTGCAGTCTCCTTGACATTGGGGAGACATGACGCCTATTCGCAGAGTGCTTCAGAGAGCATCTCTGGGACACCCGCGCCAACCAACCCCAACGCCATGTGGCCGAATACTTTAACTCCCCCTCCCATTCTGCCAAGGACATGCAGGTCCTGATCCTCCTCCATCACCACAGCCTTACCACCTGATGCCTGGAGGAAGAAAGCCTCCTCTTCTGCCTCAGGACCCTCCAACTATACTGCATCAATGTGGATTTCACTAGTTTCCTCATTTCCCCTCTCCTCACCTTACCCCACTTGTAACCTTCCAACTCAGCACCGCTCTAATGACCTGTTACCTGTCCATCTTTCTTCCCACTTATCCACTGCACCCTCTTCTCTGACCTATCACCTTTACCCCCACCTCCATCCACCTATCGCATTCTCAGCTACCTTCCCCCCACACCCCCCTCCCATTTAGCTCTCCACCCCCTCGGCTCACAGCCTCATTCCTGATGAAAGGCTTTTGTTCGAAATGTTGATTTTCCTGCTCCTCGGATGCTGTCTGACCTGCTGTGCTTTTCCAGAACCACACTCTCGACTATAATTTCCAGCATCTGCAGTCCTCACTTTCGCCGAGTAGATAATGGTCAACCTGGGAGAATGAATAGCTGCTGACAATTTGGGACAAGGGCTTCAAGCCCTAAAAGTTTTGAACTCAGTGTTGAGTACAGAAGGCTGTGGAGTTCCGAAGTGGAGAATGAGGTGCTGTTTTCCCGCTTGCACTGAGCTGTAGGAAGCCTGAGACAGATGTTGGCCAGAGAACCAGTGGTGTATTGAAGTGGCAGGCAAGTGAAAGCTCACGTTCTTTTTTGCAGAGAGAATGTAGGTGTTCTGTGAAGTGGTCACCCAGTCTACTTGATTATACTTGATTCTATCTCACCACTACCTGCTTTCAGACACTTTTTTTGCCTGGTAATATTTGATGAGCTCAGAAACTGGTGCACCATTATCAGAAAATCTTACCTGTTGTGTTTTAAATTGTTTCCAGTTCCTAAATGTCACAGCCTTTCTCTTGTATGTCTTTGCCTGCGCATGTTTACTGCTTGTACCTGTTGTGTAATGTACAATCTGAAACAACTATACAAGCTAATGTCTGAAACACTGACGTTGATCAGCATCACAAATGAGACATTGTTCCAAAAGGCAGTTATGGTGCAGACCTGAGAGCACGATGGCTTTCACAAAGTCCTTAAATAAAGCATAAAATGTTTGATTGGCATGTTATGAAATGCTGTTGTGGTTCCCTTGTGAATATTGAAATTATAGCACTTCCCTTAGGGCCAAGGTTGGGGATGTTAGCGTTCACTTATTGAATCATTGATTAATCCAGAGATCCCTGAACACTGGGTTAGGTTTCTTGGTTCATAAATAATGTAATAACTTCATATGGCATTGACAGTTCCCATGAAAACCATCAGAACCAGCTAAAGCCATGAAAGATAGAATGAAGTCAATAAGCCTTCTCCAGTAGAAGGTATGTCTAGTCAATTTGTCTAATTTTTGTTTTTTGATCATGTGTGTATCTTTGTTATTGCAAACCATTGAGATTGAATGTGTACTACATACATTTTTCAAATTGGTTAAAAAAAATCAAAAAAGTCAAAAATCAATGGTGCGTGTATTATTTTGATATGTTCAATAAAATAACTCAGAGTACTACCATAAAGTGTGCACTGCACTTATTGGGTAAAAAAGCATGCATTATTTGAAATTTATGTTTCAGAAAAGATATCAATGAGTGGGAATCTTGAAACAAGCACTCTGCATGTTTTTAAAAAGTGGCTGAATGCATTTAAGTGGTTTTAGCACAATTTATTTAAGTATTCTCTCTCTGAAGACTGTTCACCATTTTACTCATTAAATATTGTAATATTTTTAAAACTTTTAATCCATCTACTGCAGATGCTTTTCTTACTTTGGTAGGCAGCTCTGTTCCATTTAGTCGTATGCTGAAGAACAGTTGTACAAATTATTTCCCTTGAGTGTATTAAGCACTTTAATGTGAGGAATGTTTTTTAAAAATTAATGTTTGAAAACACTGTTCTTATTGTACTTTTTTTTGGTTTGTGGCATGCTGTCTACGAAGTGTATTAACCTCAGTATTTACACTTCAGAGGACTGTAATGTTTGAACTATTGCCCAATTGCATCATTCTTTTCAGACTACTGCCTTTAAGGTACAGGAATTTTTGTTGAGGCCAATAATGCTAATATTACACTTCATTGCAGGGTTGACTGATGATATTTTCAGTATTGTAGTCTGATGACTTTACTATACCCGGGAGGTTATTCTGGTAACAGGAGAGCCAATATTGCTTTGTGTTTTTTGTAAAACAAAAAAAAATTCTCATCCTTTGTACATAACTGAGGGTTACTTTCACCTTCCCTTAGGGCCAGGTTAATAAGCAAAACACATTATGGACAATTGCTGACGTACTGAAAACAAAAAGAAAACTACCCTGTATGTAAACATCTATGGGTAAAATTTATTTTGTCAATGCAGTGCAATGCTGCTATTATCTGAAAGATGTATATGTCATGATGTAAATAGAAAGTCTCCCTTGTTTCTTAAATGTATTTTAGTGCCTAACGTGTGGATCTTTCCCTAGCAGTGTTCACTAAATTTGGTTGTACATCTGGATAACTTCGGCACTGCAAGTGCATTGCAGCTTGTGATACCTGAGAATAGATCTCTATAGTGAGGTATTCTCCATTACAGTTTATTTGGAAAATAAAAATAGAATTGGCAATTTCCTTTCTTTCTGTGTTTTGGGAGAGAGGAACACGCCACTGGAGATTATATATTTATTTATTTATATATGATTGAGGTACTGGTTTGTGTGTATGTGTATGTGTGTTAGAGAGGAAATGGAGGGGGAGTGAAAAACTGGGAATGTGAAAGTGTGCAAGAGACTGGAATACCAGCGAATGTTGAGACAGAGTGCAGCACAAGAAAGCATGAAATGGGGGAGTTTGAGAGAGGGGTGGAGACAAAATAGAGGAAGAAAGAATATGGACGAAAGTAATTGCAGTTTGAACTAATTGAGGCCAGCTGTTTTATTTTCTTTGTATTTTATGTAAGTGCATACCAGACCACTACTCATTTTATTGGACTGAATTCAGGAAATAATTAGTGAATGTCTGATCACCTACATAGTACCACATTTGATCATAAATGTGGAGCTTGCAGGGGAAAATAGTGGAAACTGAGTTTCTATTTTCATGTCTTATTTAATTTAGATTCTAATTGATCATGGAGGTGTTATGAAATTTAATTTGGTTCTCAAACCATATATTTTCAATTCCTTTTGTATTCAGGGTAATTTTTATTGTGAATGGGAAAGAGAGATAATTGGATTGTACTTGGGCTTCTCCTGTCCGTAATTACAAGTATTTTATTTTTTTTAAATACGTTGCAGTGTCATTCACCCAAGCCTTTATTTATAAAATCTATTTTTAAAAAACCTACACCAAACTCTCTTTTGGATTTAATCAAAATTAGAGTTTTTATGCAATCAAACCAGAGGAATTATTGTCAAAACATACATGTGTGCATGAACATGGAATAAACAAAAGGAAATGCAAGGTGTAAATTCTTCAACTGAAATTGCAGAATTTCTTTTAGAGTTATTGAAAGCACATAAGGTGATGTTAGTCTGCAAAATTTGTCCGGTTTTTTCAGGCAAATGCAAGTTTTTTTCCAGACCTACAGCTTTTGAAGGAGATTTAAAATGAGGCAAACTTAGCTAAGTCTGGAATCTGGATTGTGACTTCACTAATTAGATTCTTGGACTATAATACTAACAGTAGACTAGCATTTTACCAGGCTGATGCAAGGATTCAGAAATGTGTAATCAAAGCTTTTCCAAGACCAAGGTAGTTTTGGTCATATAATGGGCTCATTAAGGAATCAACTTCAATTTAACAATTGGTTTCTATCCATTTGGGTAGGCATGAAGTATTCACTTTGGGAGATAACTGAGGGTATTAGCACCTCCACAGATATAATGAGGTTAAACTTTAATTAGATTAGATTACTTACAGTGTGGAAACAGGCCCTTCGGCCCAACAAGTCCACACCGACCCGCCGAAGCGCAACCCACCCATACCCCTACATATACCCCTTACCTAACACTACGGGCAATTTAGCATGGCCAATTCACCTGACCCGCACATCTTTGGACTGTGGGAGGAAACCGGAACACCCGGAGGAAACCCACGTAGACACGAGGAGAACGTGCAAACTCCACACAGTCAGTTGCCTGAGGCGGGAATCGAACCCAGGTCCCTGGCGCTGTGAGGCAGCAGTGCTAACCACTGTGCCACCGTGCCGCCCCTCAATATGTTCCTGATCAAAACTGTTCATGGTGTGAATAGCTGGTGGATCGTTAGTGCATTTGCAGCATCATAAGTTCAAATGGCATTTTTTTTTTCCATCCTCAATTTTTGGTTTGGAGATGCCATGCCCACCATTCTTTTCTGTTGTTTTAACTGTAATGTCCACACAGTGGAGAGTAAAAGAGATTCCAGGAGAATGAGGTCTTAGCTTTGTTTTTATGCACAAATCATCTGATTTGTAGCACCATCTTTAATTCAGTAAAGCCCATTTTGGAATGAATCAAGTGCAATTTATGATCTTTCATCTATTGTCAATGTGACATTCTATAAAAACATACTTGTTTCTAAGTAAAGTGTTATATCTTATAGTAAAGGATGCATGATATTAATGTCAAGTTATGAATTTTCAAAATTTCAGTCATGGAATTCAACAATATTGTTCCACTGTCATTCCCAATTGCGTTTTCCTATGTTATGAGCTTTGAAAATCTGGGCATAGTTCTTGAATCTTATTGTAGATTCTCTTTTTAGGCTGTAGCACCCAAGAACTTCCACAGAAGAGCTGGGCTTGTCTTTGGATAGCTTCTGACTGAAACACTTTGACATGTTTGAAATCAAAATTATTTTTAATTTTATCTTCTCTTTGCTATGTGTCAAAATTTGAACGGTTACTTAATAACTATACTTGAATTAAAATTTAAAGAATAAAAAGTTTGCAGTTTCTGTTCACGTAATACTTAACGTGCAGCCTAGAGAATATTCTGGGTCTTGTCTGTAGAGGGTGGCTGAAGTGCTACTTGTTTATTTTTAGTCTCTGTTGAATGTTCTATATTCTACACTTCCACGTTGTTCAGTCATTCATTGATATTTCTCCTGTTATGACAGATTAAATGTTCTTGCTTATTGGGCCTATAGTGATTTGTATTAGGAAAGCTTGAGTCTGTACAGTATGTTACACAACCTCTGGACATCACTTAATGCTTTACTTCCAATTAAATACTTCTTTGAAGTGAAGTTGATGTTATAAATAGGAAATGGAGCAACAATTTTACTAATAGCCCCCTCCCACAAACTACAATGCAACAGTCAAAAATAGTCTATTGGTTGAGGTATAAATGTTGGGCTACGACTCTGGTGAATAATTCCCTTGCTTCTCTTTGAAAGGTACCATGCGATTCTTTGCATCCAAACAACAAACATTTATTTGGCTGAAAGTCTCATCTCAAAGACAAAATGCCCAACAGTGCAGCAGTAATGCAGTAGAATGTCCATCTTGATTTTTCTGTACAAGTCCAGTGTGAGAGAGGTGAGGTTGCTGCCACCTGAATTACAGGTGACGCAAAGAATGGGATTGACTGTTCACTCTGTAGGAACTTTCACCATATTCTTTTTCTGCTGCTGAAATTCTGGGGTAATCCACAACTTTATTGCTGCCTCCCCAGCTGCTTTCAATAATGATCCAATTTTCTGTTAAAATGTGTAATGTTCTGTGCCCCAACCAACTAATGATATGTGAAAGAGGAATTAGAATTTAGAATCCCGACAGTATGGAGACCAGCCATTTGGCCCAACAAGTCCACACCGACCCTCTGAAGAGTATCCCACCCAGACCCATTCCCCTACACCTATTACTCTACATTTCTCCTCAGTAATGCACCTAGCCTACACATCCCTGAACACTATGGGCAATTTAGCATTGGCAATTCACCTAACCAGCACATCTTCAGACTGTGGGAAGAAACTGGAGCACCCGGAGAAAACCCACACAGACATGGGGAGAATGTGCAAACTCTATACAGACAGTCGGCCAGGGCTGGAATTGAACCCGGGTACCTGGCACTATGAGGCAGCAGTACTAACCACTGAGCCACTGTGCCACCCCAGATAAAGTTAATTGAAATATTTCATTGTTAGTATTTTGTCCTTTACCCTTTACAGTATATGCTTATCAGAATAGTAGATCATTGGCTGTTTGTTCTTCCTTTGTTATCTTCATTGTTTCTTGGGCTGTCTGCAAATTATTTCCCGTAGCAGAAGAATGGGGTGGACTGAAACCTTTGACCAGTTTGAATGCCAGTAAGAGCAGCAGTCTGTATAAACAAAACAGCATATTTTTTTTAAAAAAGGAATAAAATCCTGAATGTCTTTAAAGTGATTTTAATCACAGTAATAGACTTAAGATCCTGCCAGGATTGTAATTTGAGGATAGGAAAGCTTGACTGAAGCACTTGACCTACAGTTTTTAGTCTTTCAATCAATCTGTCTTTCCTCAAATACAATTCTGACAGCACTTAGAGTGCAGTCTGGTGCTTGATCACCATACTGTGACCCTCACTGAAAGATGTGTCTGTGTGGGCATTGTTTGGGGATTTTTTTTGCTTGTATTCCTACTTTGTGCATTCCTACTTAATTATTATGTTTCTTTTTTAAAACTCCTTATATTAATTTTGCTTCAATCTTCTTAATCCTTCTGAAAGAATATTGGGACATAAACTATGGATGGGGTCAACTTGAACTGCAAGTTATTCATCTTGAATTTTGATAATCCAGTAAAAGATCTTGTATTAAATATATGAAGCAGTCATGAGGAAAACATGAAAATCAATTAAGTTTACGAAATGTAAAGATTTTTGGAAGGAGGAATTGAACTGTACAGTGATATTTTAAAATCTATTTGCTTCATTCTGATTCATTCCAAAGGAGTACCATTTAATGGTGTTGACATTTAAAGGTCAAATAAAATGGTGGTTTATAAAATTCATTTGATAATAGACACGACCCTGATGCCATCCATTGCCTACTTCTAAATAGCCTATTGATGTACTTTGCTTACCATCTTACCTTTTGTTAACTTGTTGTGATTTGTGTCCTGAACAACAAGTGAAAAGCCACTGTGACTAAATGTAATTTCATATGTGAAACAGCACCACAGAGGCTGGTATCCTGTCACCAAGTCACCCTTCATTTATACATTGCCACTGACCCAGTTTTTTCAGAGCTAGCTCTGAGTAAACAGAACTTCTGACACTCCTGTTGATATCTGTCAGCCAGGTCTCCCTGACTGGACCAGACTAACAGCCTCAATTGGCAAACTCATTTTATAATACCTACTTTACTGACCTCATTACAGTCACTATAAGAGGAACCTTGTGCTCTAAATTAAAGTTTAACTTTTATGATCTCTCTGTTGTGGTTTCTCTGTCCCTTAAGTGCATACTTAATTTTTGAGGAGCTATGCTTGACTCCTTTTTGCCTTTTCAAAAGAATTAACCTAATCCCTGAACTGACTGATTGATTGATTGATTACCACAATAAGGGCTATATTAAAGAGCTCCAGCCAAAGCTAAAGCTAGTTTCATCTTCCAGCTTTGTGTAAACACTCATGAATTTGGTGCCTTCAATCTGAAAGTGAGCTCCCCCCCCCCGCCACATATCCTGTTTAACGAATGTTCAACTGGCTGGAGGTGATTATGTAGTGGAGTTCCCCAGGGATGGTTTTTGGCAGGCCTCTGCTTTTTCTTGCTGTACAGGACACCATTTCAAAATTTGCAGACATTACACAACTTGGAAGCATTGTGAACTCTGAGAAGGACAGTGTAGAACTTCAAGAAGATGCTATCAAGTTGGTGTAATGAGTGGACAGGTGGCAGATTTCATTCGGTGTGATGAAATGTCAACTGATTTGTTTTGTCAGGCAGTACATGGAGACAGTATAAACTAAAGGCTAACAACTGTAGAGGGGATGGAAGAGCAGAGGATCCTGGTGTCTATATGGAAAAAAACATTACAAGTGGCAGAACAGATTGACAGCACATTGACGAAGCAAATAGTATCTTTGCCTTTATTAACAAGGGTTATACAGTAGAAGCACAAGGAGGTTATGTTTAGCTTGTGTAAGATTTGAATTCAGCCTTGGTTGGCGTAGTGCATTTAATTGTGGGTGCCACACTTTAAAAAGGATGTGAAAGTATTGGAGAGAATGCAGAAGAGATTTTGAAGTGTGGCTCTAGTGTTGAGGAATTCAGTTAGAAAGAAAATTTATGGGAAAAACAAATTATTTTTTTAAAAAAAAGATGAAAGAGAAGATCTAAATAAGATATTCAAAGTTGTAGGTTCATAAACACATTAAGAACAGGAGGACTCAGATTTAAGATCATTGACAGAAGAAACAAAAACAGTAGGAGAAACCTTTTGCACACAGCAAATAATTAGAATTTCTTGAATGCTTTGTTGGAAAGTTTGGAGGTAAATTTCATTGAAGCATTTAGGAGGATGTTAGATGCTTATGTGAAAAGGAGCAATGTGTAGGATCATGGGAAGAATATAAAATGGCACAAAGTGAAGTACTCGTTTGAAGACCTGGTGTAGACAGGATAGGTTGAATGGCCTTTTCCTGTTCTATAATAATCTTATAGAACTAACATTGCAGAGTAAGGATGCTGTTTGTTCACAGTTGAAATATTAAGTCTGAATCCAACTCAGATATATGTGATGACTACTAATCTATCTTTAATTTGACCATTGAGGATCTAAAGTGGAATCAGAGGTAGTTTTAGTCCTGATGTTTTAATAGTTGCATAATTTAGCACTAAAAGATTACTTGCTCAGAGGCACAGGCAAAGCTGTACAGAAGGAAGTCAATAATACTGAGGTGTGTCTGTGTCTCTGTAGTGTTTTCTCCCTTTCCGTGTGTGTCTGTCATGCTTTCTCTGTGTCTCTTCTCTCCCCCCCCCCCCCCCCCCCCCCCAACACACACACACACACACACACCCAAGTGGATATAAAAAGATCGTGAGACACAATTGAAAAAAAACGGAACCGATTTCTGGAGTGTCATGGTCAACATTCGTTGTTCGAGCAACCTTCCTTTCCAAGAAAACTGTTTTCAAATTTGATTCCAGTGTTTCCCAGCATTACACCAGTATTTAAAAGTATTTAACCAGCTGTTAATATTTTTTGAAAGCCTGAGATTCTGAAACGTGTTATATAAATGTAAGTTTTAATGTTTTAACCTAGCTTGAGATTGACCTGTATATTGTAAATTTATTTGAATACTGAAGTCATAATTCTTTACACTGGCTTGAACTGTTGTCTGTTTATGAAAGCAAACTAAAGGACTTTAGAATCCACTCATAATTTTGTTGTTTTAGAGTTACTAAAGAAGTGGATGCTGCTTCCAAAGAAGCTAAAACCTTTTTGAAAAATCAGAATGCAGTTCAGGAGAAAAGTTCGCCTGCGGCACCAGCAGCTTCAGAAACTGGAACCCCTACAGGTTCAGGGTAAGTACTGATTCGCATGAGTAGCACAGGATTAGAAATTAGCTTCTGCAGATGCAAGTCAAAGCAGATCTTATTGTTCAGTTACCCACTTCTGTTTTTACATATTTCGCATAGGGAAACTGGAGACCTAGTAACTTATCCATATTTGTGGCCAAATTCAGCCCAGATTCATCTGAGTTTCATTTACTACTCTATTTCCAAAAACCTTTTAGATTCAGTGCTGTGAATGTGCTTTTGTGATGTCAACAGCTGTCTTGAAGTGGGATGGTGTGAGATCTGATCTGGAATTCAAGAATTGCCTTCAGAGAATAGAGCCAGTGATCAATATTTGGACAAGCATTGTACTTAATCTGGTTCCAAGTCACTCAGGATTCAACCACTTTTGTTTCTCTGATGTCCACATTGGCATAGCTACCACAGTTTGTTCCTTTTTGAAACCCATGTTAGGAGAGAAAACAACTTTGGAATGATGGGTCACATAAGTTATTGGTGAAGTTAAATTGATATCAAGTTTCCTGGAGAATTGATGTCAGTTGTAAACAGTGCTAGTAAGCATCTGAAGAAAGTGCGATTGATAGTTCTTTTCTGACAGAAATGTGGTGCAAGATTAGTGCTTGATTTAGTCCAAATGGTGTGGAAGAAAATTAATTCATAATTTAAGCAATTGACAAATCCTCTATTGGATTAAGAGTTACTAATTAGATTCTAGCTATGTAGATAATTGATCTTGCTTCTATTATCGGAAAGAATTAGAAAGGCCTATCATTATTCCCAGGTCAATAAAGCCACACACTCTGAATACATTTGACATTGTATACATTTTAATGATTTGAGCACAATGTTCTTCTTACTTAACCATTTTCACCAGTACTGATATTCTTAACATTTTTGATTGTTATTTTTTTCCTTTGTCTAGAAATCCTTATTCTGAAATCTTCACGTTTAATTCCCTGGATTATAAAGTGCTATTTGAATTCATGAGCCACTAGCTTTAATGAAGTGGGAGAGTGAGAAAATACGTTTAAAACATGCTATATTGTACTTTAGGACCATAATTTTTGAGGTTTGTTCTTCAATGTCATCCATATAAAAATGGCCAAGAAAACAAAATTATGTGGTCAAGTTTTTTTTCAACATGTTCTCAATTTCCATTGAATTTTTGGGTCCTTTTTCTTCAAACATGTACATGTCACTGTGAAACATGCAAGCAACATATTTTTGGAAACTCTGCCAATTCTCAGGGACATTTTTTTATTTTTAGTCACTGATTTCCAAAGATGCAGTTAGTCAATCTGGATCCAGCAAGGCTCCGGATAATAGGTGACTGTAATCTCATTATAAAGAAAATGCTGTTTCTTTTTATCTCTTTCATACGTAAGAACAAATTTGCCAGGTGCTGACAGGGCAACAGAGGAGTAATGGTGCAGTATTTCAATCTTTAGATAATACTAAAATCTGGATCCTAATTAAGAATCAGAGCAGGCAGTTTAGATTTTGTAGGTCCTTAAAAATATTGAGTTGTATTAAGCAGCAGCTTAATACAAATGCTAAGAGGTCTCTTGCTTCACTGCTGCTGGTTAGTATTATTTTGAACAAATGCACCAAGACAGGTAGAAAGTTTAAGATTTGTTAATTAAATAAATCCAAAAAGGAACCTGGTACCAGCAATGTTTTTTCTGTTAGTTCTTTCATGGGACGTGTTACATTTGTTGTGCATCTCCAATTGCCTCAAAAGCTGATAGTGAGCCACTTTCTTGAATTGTTGCAGTCCCTGGTGTACAGGCTGACTCAATGTACTATTATGAAGCAAGTTCCAGGAACCTAACCCCATGACTGTGAAGAAGCGATGATAAAGTTTCAAATCCTTGCTATCAATAATCTAGTTGCCATCAACCGGGAACTATGCTGGCTAAGTCACATTAATACTATGTCCACAAGGGCAAGCCAGAGGCTAGAAATTCTGTGGTGTATAACTCGTCTCTTGTCTCCCTATGCTTGTTATCATTTACAAGGCACAAGTTAGAAATGTGATGGAATACTCTCCAATTGCCTGGGTGGGTGGTGTTCCCTTTAACTTGCTTTCTGGCTAAGTGGGTCTCTGAGTTCCATGCCCAGCAGCGACCTCCAGGATACCGACACTGATCACCATACATGGAATCTTAGCACCACAGAATTTAGGTGGCCTGTTGCCAATAACACTCTCTCTAAGCTTGACACCATCCAAATCTAAGCATCTTGCTGGATTGGCAATCTATCCCCCTCTTTCAACTTTCATTATGCAAGTGTACCTCTACAAGATGCAATGCAGTAACTCATTAAAATCTCCTTTGACAAGAGATTTCATTTCCAAGAATACTGTAGTCTAGAAAGAGAAGGACACCAGTTGTTCGCATATTTGCATGCACTTTCTGTCATTCTCACTCGTACTCTCTCGCTCTTGTTCTGCTTGCTCCCAACCCCCATAAACAATCATGGGACTTAACTTTAAAAAATTGAGAATAGTGCATGCCTTGGAGAAGGTAGTGGTATTCCCATGCCTCAGCTACCCTTTGCCTTCTGGGTAGCAAAGGTGGTGGCTTTTGAAAAAGGTTTGATGAATTGCTGCAGCTTATTTTGAGATAATGACAGTATGTGCTAAGCAACAATGGTGGAGGAAGTGGATTTTTCAGATAGTGAGTGAGCCAGTCATACATGCTATGTTATCCTAGTTGGTATTTGAGCTTCTTGTGTTCTTGGAACTCAGCTTATCCAGGCAAATGGAGAGCATTCCATCATATGTTTGACTTCTCCTTGTATATAGATTGTGGAGAAGTTTTGGGAGATGGATGATTTACTTGCCACAGAATTGCTAGTTTCTGACCTGCTTCTGTGGGTGCTTCTGATGCGGTCTCCACTACATTGGGGAGACTGGGCGCCTCCTAGCAGAGCACTTTAGGGAACATCTCCGAGATACCCGCACCAATCAACCACTCCGCCCCGTGACCCAACATTTCAACTCCCCCTCCCACTCTGCCGAGGACATGGAGGTCCTGGGCCTCCTTCACTGCCGCTCCCTCACCACCAGACGCCTGGAGGAAGAACGCCTCATCTTCCGCCTCGGAACACTTCAACCCCAGGGCATCAACGTGGACTTCAACAGTTTCCTCATTTCCCCTTCCCCCACCTCATCCTAGTTTCAAACTTCCAGTTCAGCACTCTCCCCATGACTTGTCCGGACTTGTCCAACCGGCTTATCTTCTTTTCCACCTATCCACTCTATCCTCTCCTCCCTGACCTATCACCTTCATCTCCTCCCCCACTCACCCATTGTACTCTATGCTACTGTCTCCCCATCCCACCCTGCTCTAGCTTATCTCTCCATGCTTCCGGCTCACTGCCTTTATTCCTGATGAAGGGCTTTTGCCCGAAACATCGATTTCGCTGCTCATTGGATGCTGCCTGAACTGCTGCGCTCTTCCAGCACCACTAATCCAGAATCTGCTTCTATGGGTGGTTCAGTTTGGTTTCTGGTAGCCCTCAAGATATTGAGTGTGGAGGATTTGACCATGACATTGTCAATGAATTTCAAGGAGAAATGATTAGGACCTTTCTTGTTGGCACTGGTCTTTGCCTTGTACTTTTGTGGTGCAAATATTACTTGCGCAAACCTGAATCTTGTTTAGACCTTGTGTTTGGACACACTGCATATTCATGACTTGTCCAATACTGAAGCAATCATCAGAAAACCTCTACACTTCTGATTTTACAGATAAAGCAGTTGAAAATGTTTGGGCTGAAAACACTATCGTGAAGTACTGTTGGAGTGTTGTTCTGGGACTGAGATGATTGGCCTCCAATGGCCATCTTCTTCTGTGTTAGGTTTAGCTCCAACCAGAGTTGAAAAGGGTGATGCTGGAAAAGCACAGCAGATCAGGCAGAATCTGAGGAGCAGGAGTGTCGATGTTTCAGGCATAAGCCGTTCATCAGGTTCACCAGGATTTTGCCTGGTTTGGAGGGTGCTAGCTATGAAGAGAGGTTGAGTAAAGTAGGATTATTTTCATTAGAAGGACAAAGGTTGAGGGGGGACCTGATTGAAGTCTACGAAATCATGAGAGGTAAAGACAAGGTGGATATCAAGAAGCCTTTTCCCAGAGTGGGGGACTCAGTTATGAGGGGTCACAAGTTCAAGGTGAGAGGGGAAAAGTCCAGGGGAGATATGCGTGGAAAGTTCTTTAAGCTGAGGGTGGTGAGTGCCTGAAATGCAAGCCAGTGGAAGTGGTAGAGGTGGGTATGATAGCGTTATTTAAGGTGTATCTAATCAGATACATGAATGGGCAGGGAGCAGAGGGATACAGATCCTTAGAAAATCGGCGGCAGGTTTAGATCGAGGATCTGGATCGGCGCAGGCTTGGAGGGCCGAAGGGCCTGTTCCTGATCTGAAATTTTTTTTTGTTCTCTTTGTTCTTGGAAGTGACACATGGAGTGGTCCTGAAAGAACCGAAACCAATCACCAATGACCTCATTATTACTGCGTAAGTGTTACTTGATAGCACACCAGTACCTCCTTCATCTGAGTGAGAGTAGACTGACTGACTGATTAGGTGGTAACTAATAGTGTTGGACTTGTCCCATTTTTGTGTGTAGGATGTAGCTGGGCAATTTTCTACACTGCTGGATAGATACCAGTGTTGTAGTTGTATAGGAATAACTTGGTTAAGGATGCAGTTAATACATGGGCACAGATCTCCAGAACTACTGCTGGGATGTTGTTAGTCTCCAGAGCCTTTCCTGTATCCAGTATCTGTAGTCTTTTTTTGATATCACATGAAGTGACTTGAATTAGTTAATGACTGCTATCTCTGAACCTCCTGAGGAAGCTGAGGTGGATCATCCTAATGTGTTGTTTTCCCCCATTATTGAAACTGCGTAATTGCAGATCCTCCTCCACTGCATTGTTTGATTGTCCCTGCCATTTGCAATTGGGTGTCGCAGGACTGCAAAGTTTTGATCTGATCTGTTTGTTGTAGGATGACTTTCAGCTATCTAAAAATTATCCTGCTTAAAATTTGTTGCCGTGCAAGTAATGTTATGCTGTAGCTTCACCGGGGTGACTCCTTATTATGAGGTATGCCTGCTGTTGCACCTTGCATTGAACTAGGGTTGATTCCTTGCCTTGATGGTGATAGTAGAATGGTGGATTTGCTGATTCATGATTGTTGGTGAATACAATCCTGCTGCTGTCTTTGCAGCCACAATGAAGTTTCAGCTCCCAACTATCCCCTCAACTTTGGCTAGGCCCTTTTACACAATTACATATTCCACTTCAGCCTCCCAAATGCTTAGTGGCCCTTCATACTCATGGTCAAAACCGGTTTTACCGTCACCAATTTGAACCCCTATTCCCTGAGGTCCCACCCTGGCACATGCAGTTTCCCTTATCACAGCGACCATTCCCTCAGAGATCCAGCACAATGAAGCCCATATCCAGACTTTCTCCAGGACTCGATGGTCTGCCCCTGAATGTTCATGACGAAAGCACCATGACTGACTTGGCATGCTAAGCAGAACTGCGGATGGCCCATCTTCTGGACTAATGTCTCAACTGTACTCGGGCTTAGCTGTAATCTCCAAACTAGCAGTTGATCTGCAAGACCGAGTATGGTCTGATCCCAGGCATGTGGATCCTTGGACTTTGTCCAAGTGCCTGACTGACTGTTCATACTGGAATTGGTTAATTTCCTTGGCTGACTTTGGTTGTGCTGTCTGACTGACTGTAGTCTTCTTTGACCCAACCAAAGACAGTTCAACTTTGAATTTCACCCATTACACCATTTTCTTGAAGTTCATGCAGTGTATTTGCCACAAACTGCTGGTTTAGGCTGCAGATCTGATGTTGACATAACACAGTGCCATGCAGTATGTCTGCCCTCTATATGTCTGATTGTTTGACTAACTGTTCAGTGCTTCCCGCCATCACAAGCTGCCTGGCTCTCTCCCATGCTAAAAAAAAACCCATCAACTGTCAAGATTGGCAGCCTGTAGTTGAACGCTGAAGAACTTGTGCACAGAGGAGGCGGTGTGAACTACACAAAGACTGATAGCCTGAAACCTGGTCTCAGGTCATTATGTGCTAACAATGCAATGTGAATCAGGCGGAGGCTGCAAACTTCCAAATAAGATCTAAAGTGAATAAGCCCTAAGAAAGCAAACTAAGAGCCACAGGGATGTGTCCGTGTCGGTGCAAAAGCACCGTGTAGCTGTGTGAAATATGTTTTTTCTTCCTGCGCACAAAGTGACCTGGGAAAAGCTTGCAAGTCATTGGTGTCACTGACATCCAGTGTCAATTGTTAAAGCTTGAAGTGGTGACCGAGTTAATCCGAGGTGAAGTATGATGATGCATTGAGGCTGGTGCTTTGCTGATGCTGACTTGCATGGATGAAACATCAAGTAGTATGATGGCCATAGAGGATGCAGGGACACTGTTCTCAATAAGTCATGGCACGATAGACGAGGACAGGCATTCAATGAACTGCAGTTTTCAGGTGCCAATTCTGATTTACCTATTGGAGATTCATACCATCCAGTTCCTCAGTGGAGGAGAGGAGAATTAAAAATGAGATATAAATAAGGCAAGTTTGGGCTTTAAAATGTTGAAATACATGGTAATAAGGTGGTCGCCGAACAAGGGCGAGATTTTGTATTTGCCGTTTAAGGTTTGAGGGGAAATTGAAAGTTCTTCTTGATGTCAAATCTGACATCCTTCCATTTTTATCCAATTTTGTCACTTTTCTGTCTGTGGTTGTCCCCATACCAGGCTAGGGAAAATTCTTCTGTGTTTTTGAATGTTTTTAAAATTCCTGGGTTAGTTTTCTTAGAATTGAGTTAAAACTTATAAAGTGAGAAATGCTGATCTGAAGCATCCTCTAATAGCATTTATGAGCTTGAAGATGTTAATGTTTCAGATATATTGATGTGTGTTATAGTTTTGTAAGTGCACTCTATCATTCTGGAATCCCATAGATACTGATAGGTGTGGTACATTGCTTCTTATTGCATAAAACATTAGCTTTTTCTTAAAACTTCTCTTGCTTTTACATTAAGCTTGTCAGTTTGTAATTGAAACAAAGGGAAATATAGTGTTTGAATTGCCTGTCGATCCCAAGTTCCAGTCTCCACAGGTATTATTTGGTCTGGTCATTTCTTGACACTAATTCTCCCTCTGCTTGCACCAAAGCACTTCTGCGCCTCAGACAGCTAAAGTGAGATCACTCCTGTGGTTGTAATTATGTTTTCAGACTGTCAGCATAAGCACTTTACTGTAAGTGCTCTGCAATGGCTGAAGCAGGGAACTGCTCATGATCTGCTTTGTAATGGTCAAAGCCTTGAACCTAAATCCTAAATATTCAGTTTGAAAATTTTTGAAACGAATAATAATAAAGAGGAAAGCACTTGCAACAATTCCCTTTCATGGCTTCGAGAAATCCCAATAAAAGCCTTCTGAACCATGCTGGCTGTGGTAATGTGGAGAAATGTTTTTGCACATCTGATTGAAGTACTTAAATCACGAGAGGACTGGGCAGAATACACAGAGAAAATGTTCTGTTTGTGAAATGATCAAGAATGAGGGGCAATAGAATTAAATTAAATAATAATGGAAGCAATCTTAATGAGTGGTTTAAGGTTGGAAAACATTGCTGTGTGGGTGATGGGGCAGGTTTAATCGAGACATTCAAAAAGGATGATGTACACTTAATGGGGAGAAAGCAAGAGAATGGCTCTAAATGAGATGCTTGTTCAGAAAGCTGGTACAAACGCATTTGACCAAATGGCCTCCTGCACTGGAAAAATTATGCAGTTCCGTCTTTGTAGTTGATCATGGGGTTGAGAACCAGTTGAAGTGAATGCCTCCCTACCCTAATTTTTTCTTGTCCCCTTGACTTTGTATTTCTGCCTCCAGAAACCTGAACTCTGTAGATTTTGTGCTGAAGTCATGGCAACTTTCTCTGTACCCCCATTTTACAGTTCACAAGTCATAAGACAGTCTACCAGGGAAACATGCTGTCTAGAAGTTTTAGTTCCAACTGATTGCCCCTTTGAACGACCTGTTTTGATCTGAAAACAGGTGATTTTATTTTTAATTGAATGAAAATCACTTGAAATGTGAAAATGCAAAATGAAAGAGGTTTGATGTTTGGTTATTTGTAAATCCATAAATTCTGAGTTGCTAAGACATTATTTGCAGCCCTTGTTCCCTCAGAGCCTTAAATCCAGCTCTTGTGTTTGAACTTGTGCTAAATTAGAGATACACAATAATATAGATAAGAATTTGCCTAGAAAACAATAAGTAGTCCAGCTGGTCACTCCCAAATCAATTGTTTACTTCTGCAAATGCCTATTCAATACTCCTTTAAATTTTCCCACACTATCCATCTCCTTTGACTCGGAGTAGTTTTTCCTTCAGGTTCACCACTCCCTCTGTGAAGTATATAAATAAACCTGTTTATGCATCTCGTCTCATTTAAAGCTTTGATTTATTGTTGCTTGTTTTTCGAGGTTGTAGCAATGTTGAATGTAATATCAATTTAATTATTCGCTTAATCTTATGTGACATCTTTCCCAAGGCACCTTTTCTCTTAAGAGAACCTCATCTTGGATTCTCTTTTAGCAAGTATTATTCTTGTGATAGTTCACCATAGTAGTTCACGAGTTCTGTACAAGCTTCACAGGTTACTGTATGTTCATGAACAGTACTCCAAATGAGACTGTATCCAAGGCTTTTATAGATTGAAAGCACAGTGCTGGAGATCCAAAATAAAAACAAAGTGCTGGAGAAACAGGTCAGGCAGCATCAGCTGTGGAGTGAGAAACCGAGTTAACATTTTGAATTCAGTATGACTTCTTTAGAAGTGAAGAGTCATGTTCCAAACTTTGTTTTTATCCCTTGTACAGATTGATTTATCCCTTCTCTCTATCGATCTGATAACTTTTACTGTTTGCTACTGCACACAGCATTGCCTAAACTAAATAGTCAGCTGCTCAAAAACACTTTGCACCCAACCCCAGATAGCACTGAGTTCTGTCAGAGTTTAGAAAATATGCATGTCATTTCATCCTTTTACATGAGCCCTGACAGCTGCATGTTCAATTACCCAGACCCTACGTCCTGGATTGTCATTCTTACCATTCTCCCTCTTTCTGCTCCTTTACAGCACAGCTTAAAAGCTTATCTCTTTGAGAATGCATTTGGTCATGTGCCCTAATATTGCTATCAAATTTTGTTTGATAATCTTGTCTGTGAAATGCTCTGGGCATCTTCGTACATTAAGGTACTATATAAATGTAAGTTGTTGTGATCTCAGAATATGAAACACTGGAAGGGCCATGTCCTAGCGATTTACCTTTAGAGACTGATAGACCTGTCCCCAGATTATATGAAGAATGAACAAAGAACAATGAAGATGTCATTAGGAAGGGTTGGAAACCTTAAGTTCTTGTTTTATAGAGGAATACTTTCCATGGACATTGTGCCTACAATCCCATTGTGACTATAAACATGTTTTTTCCGGCATCTGCTGTGTCCTGTATGTTTCCTGCAATTATCAGATGAAAAGAGATTTTTTTTCTGCATATTGAAACTGATGTGTCCTGTTTTACATTGTTAAAAGCAGGGTTGTCAAAGACGTAGAAAAACACAAGTGGAGATATATAGAATTTGAATCAAATAAATGCAGTTGATAGAAGATCTACTTTTTATGACTTTTTTTTACAAATAAACAAAAGAATATAGAAACACGTGTTTTATTATTGTTAAAATCTAAGATCTATAAGTATATTGTAAAAAATCTGAATTATAGAATAATGTTTGATCATTGAAGGTGATTGGAAAGGCTAATGTTAACCTAAATTTGTGAATCTTGTTGATGACCATGGCATTTGCAATCTACACTCAACTGTACATAAGCAAATATTTCTTCGGAAAGCTTGGCCTGGAAACAAATGCCAAAGTAATTGGCATTAGCCCTTCTCGAATGGAAATGCTACCTAAATAATACCACTTTATTGTCTCATTCAACTGGTACTGTCCGATTTTATGCAGTGCATTGTGCCTGACAACAAAAGGATCTTTTCAGGTAAGTATCCTGCTCTTAGTTGAGTTGAGTATCGTGAACTTTGTGAATGTTGAGAAACAGATCAGTTAATTCAATATATTACTTGTTTAGCAATTTGGCTTCACAGCAAGTCACAGCTTTGCAGCATTAGTAGACTATCTTGCCCACTGAGCCAACTCTCCCTTGAATACGATTATGAATGACCGGATGTGGCCTTCACTGCCCATTCCCTAACCATTGTAGATCAAAGATCTGTCTACATCAGCCTTAATGCATTCTCTGACCCAGTCAATGACTGTGCGGGGAAGATAATTCCAAAGACTAATGACCCTCTGGTAAGGAAAATCCTCATCAACTCCGCCTTAAATGGAAGACCTCTATTTTTAAACTGCTCCTTGATTCTAGATTCCTTTACAAAGAAAAGCAACGTCTCAGCAATTACCTTGTCAACTTCTCTCAGAATCTTGTGTTTCAGTAAGACTATCCCTCATTCTTAATTCAAATGGCTATAGGTGTAATTTGCTCAACCTTTCCTTGGGGGACAATAGTTGAATACTTGAAATCAGCCTAGTGAATTTCTCTGAACAGTTCCCAATGTAGGTAAATCCCTTCTCGAGTGAGGAAACTAAAACTTAGCGCTATTCTAGGTACGGTTTCCTCAAAGCCCTGGACTGAGGTAACAAGGTGTCACTACTCTCATACACCATTTCCTTACAATAAATGATTTAATTTGTGTTCCTAAGTACTTGCCGTACATGCAAGCCACCTTTTTATGATTTATGTATGAGGGTATTCAGATGCCTCCATATTCTGGCACAAATGCTGCCTCTTCTTTTAAACAATCTGTTTTTCTATTCTTGCCAAAGTGCAATCTCATTTTCTTATGTTATGCTTCATGTGCCAGTTTTTGGCATTCACTTAATTTATCTATTCATATCCCTTTACAGACTCTTTGTATCCTGCTCACAGGTTAGGTTCCTACTGACCTTTATGGCTGATGATAATTGGTCATTTTGTCCAAGTCATAAATTGTAAATTATTGCATCCCTAGCACTGATCCCTACAACACACTAAGTTAGTTTGCCAACCAAACTTTTCCATTATTCTAACTCGACCAATCAGAGTCACTTGCCAACCAATAAACACTTTTCTTATATAGTGTAAAGTACCTGAAGTTAATGGGTCTCTCAAAAGTATCAAATCCAGCTTCTCCTTGTGTAACCAATAAATAAATAGCACACAGTTCCACTTTACTAGTCTTTTTACAATTCAAAAGAACATTCTCTGCAACAGGGCATAGTATTCAAGGTTCCATTTTGAGTTTGTTTCCAAACAAAATATACCTTACTTTGTTTTACCAAGGTAGTGTACAATAGAAGTTGTCAACAGATTTTTAAAAAAATTACCCTATCTAAACACCTGGTTTGCAACATATGGTTGGGAAAAGCAAAGAAGCTTACTTTTTTTCTATTTATGTCTTTCAAAAATATTTAATATTGTATTATCAAAAAAATTCTTTTTATGACATTTGAACTGTAACCCTGAATAGGCAGAAAAATGCACTATTCATTCACCTTGATAGTCCTTTATAATTTAATAATCCTTGATCAACAGGAAATTGAGTTGATCTTTTTGTACTCTTGAAAATAAATGTGTTTTACATTTATTTATTTTGATTAATTTTCGACAAAACCTTTAGGGAGGGTTACTGTCTGAATAAACATGAAGTCGATTGATTTTGTTCCATCTGGAAAGAAAGGACAGATGCTCTGTTTAAATGCTTTTGCAGACATGCTGTGAAGCAAGACGATGGGAAATGTGGTGTATTTGTGCACCGCAGTCTTCCAATTCTTTTATTGTTGAAGGTATCTAAGTTGACACTTTGCAGGTAAAGATGAAGTTTCCATCGCCCTACAGGACCATTGGGCTGCTTTCGCATTAGAAAGAGGCAACTAGTGGTGATGTACCGCTAGAGGTCACCACACCTCATGCGAGGGGGAAGAGATTGAGAGGGAAAGTCCTTTATGGTAACCTCAGCTGGTGTGGGAATTGAACCCACGCTGTTGGTGTCACTGCACTGTAAATCAGCTGTCTCAGTCAAGTCCGTATCGGGTATCCCAGAGAGTATTTTACTGTTCCTCAGTTTGTGAATCAAGTACTGCTTTGCTGAAATGAGGTTTTTGTAACTTGAGGTGAACTGAAAATGTAGACAGAATGTTATTTGCTTGCCTGACTGATCAGTGCTGCCAGTGTGTAAAATTGTTTAAATACCAGTTTATTTTTTTAAAATCCTGAGATACATGCAGCTTTGTCTGCAGTGATTTGGATTGTGATCGTCAGTACCTGGGCTTGTGTCCAAGCAGGCTGAGATGATGGGTCGACTGGGGCAGTCAGGTTTGTGAATTTTGGGTAGGAGGTAAAACCGGGCGGTGTGTGGTTCCTGGACTGAGGCTGGAGGCTGTTGGTGGGAGCTTCCCTGAGATGGTAAGGTTGTGGATGGTCTGAGAGATGATGGTTTGATGATGAGAGATGAGATTGTGGTCGAGGTGGTGGTAGGTGGAAATATCCGCGAGTTGGCACCTAGCTTCAGCAGTTTAGAGGTCGATGTACCAAACTACCACTGTGCCTCAGCCTTGTTTGCGGGTTTGATGGTGAGGTTGGGATTGGATTGGAGGGCTGTGTTTTGCAAGGGCAAGAGGATGGAGTAGGTGAGGGGGGGGTGGACAGGTTGAGGCAGTCAATGTCAGCAGTTGGAAATGAAGTGATCAAGGGCGGGTAACAGACCAGTATGGGGTGTCTAGACTGTAGTCCTGCTTAATACAAAGTTGGCCATAGAAAGCGTTAAATTAGAATTTGCTCCACTTCTCCACTTAAAACTGTCTTGACTGGTGTCCTGGTGCATTTCATGCTTTTAGATTTGGATTTGAACTAAAGGATGGCATAAGGGTGGAGGAAATAGTGAAAGGAAATAGTTTAAATTTGAAGAGAAACATCAAGACTACAGAGTGTTGTGGTGTTTTGAGTAAAACCAAACAGCAAAATGAAGTGGCAAACATTTGATGGCAATAGTGCATCGGGAAAATAGGATAAATAGATACATATAAAGATAAAGGGTCAGCCGGGTGTGACTGCTCTCAATTTCATCTTTTAGTTAATCAGAGCTAGGAAAGCACTTACATTTAGCACCTCTTACTACTCCTATGTGAATCTGACCTTATCTCCATCCTAATTCTCATCTGCATGTTGGTTCATGGCAACATTACCCAAAACCACAGTAAAGGGTTAGTTGGGAACCACATTGTAAAGGGAAGGGTGATCTTAATCGAATTTCACATTATGTTTGTGTGTGAAATTCCCAAGTCAAAAACTAGGTTTAGTAAAGCTGATTACAAAGTTGTGAGGGGTACAAGTTGGCAAAAAGATATTGGGGAAGTTAAATTGTGTTATTGTTATGAACAATGGAAACAATTAAGTAACCATTTTCAAATGCTTACTAAGTCTGTAATCTATTAAGAAGTAAAAGCTCCATGGGAAAAGAGATCCACCTGTGCCTAACTAAAAAGTTAAGGATAGTACTGGATTAAAGAAGTTTAATGTTGTCAAGAAGAGAAGTAAGCATGCAGATATAAAAAAGCTTTAAAGTAACAGTAAAGGATGACCAAAAATTACTAGAGCAAAATAATAGGATGTGAGAGTAAATGAGCCAAAAGTGCTTTAACAGGTCTTTGGAGGGAAGAGGCTGGTAACTTTGAATGTAGGTCCATTAGAGTTTGAGACAGAAGAAATTCTAATAGGAACAAGGAATGGCAAAGCTGTTAAATTATTTCTTTGTTGGGACCAAATACAAGAAATAGTGGGGAACTAAGGTGCTCATGAGAGTGAGGAGCTCAAGATATTAGTGAAAGAAAGTATGGCAATATTAATGGGCTGTAATCTGGCAACTTCTGTTGACCTGAACTGCAGATATAGTGGATACACTGGTTATATCTTCCAATGTTTCCTGGTTTCTGGAATGGTCCCATTGGATTGGAACGTAATAAAAATGACACTGCTGTGCAACGAAATCGGGAAAGATAATGGGAACAATGCTCCAATTGTCAATCTTTCATCAGTCATTGGGAATGTACTAGAATCCAATGTTATTATGATATGGAGATGAACAGCCAAATCAAATCAGTCTCCCTATCCCTGTATACAATAATCTCTCAACGTTGAGGTTCCTAATGATTCCTAACCAGATCTCTGAATAACTAATCCCGGATATTGTGGATAATTGATATTAAACACTAAGTGTTTAGCTTAAAACATTTGACAATTCATTAACAATACAGTAACTTTAGCAAAGCAAAGTTGAACAGCAAAGTAAACTGATTAATGTCTATGATTTAAATCCAATTCTCTTTAATTCCATCCCCCACCCTTTCACAACGTCAGACAAACAGACACATTTGAGGAATAAATCATGTGAGGTATTGCATTTTGGTAAACCAAACAAGGACAGGACTTATACAATTAACAGTAGGGCCTTGGGTGGTATTGTAGAACAGAGAGACCTAGGAGTTCAGGTACACATTCTTTGAAGTTTGTCAAATGTAGACAAGGTTGTTAAGAAGACGGTTTAGCAGCTTGCCTTCATTGCTCAGACCTTTGAGTATAGGAGTTGGACAGTCATGTTGAGGTTGCACAAGACATTGATGAGGTCTGTTCTGAAATACTGTGTCCATTCTCTAACCATTGTAGATCAAATATATGTCTAAGTCAGTCTTCAATGTCTTCATTGACCCAGCTTTCCCTACTGTGTGGGAAATAGAATAATGATACTTCGAGCAAAGAAAATCCTCACCCTTCTACTGTTCTGGTTGCCCTGTTATAGGAAGGATATAATCAAGTTGGAGAGGGTTCAGAAAAGATTTAACAGGATGGTGTCGGGAATGGAAGGTTTGAGTTATAAAGAGAGGCTGAATAGGCTCGGACTTTTTTCACTGAACTTGAGGGGTGACCTTTATAGAGATTTTGTAAATCATGAAGGGTATAGATAAGGTGAATGACAGGTATCTTTTCTCTGTGGTGGGGGATATCAAGACTAGGTGGCATATTTTTAAGGTGAGAGGAGAGAGATTTTCAAAAATCGTGAGGGACAATTTTATTACACAGTGGGCTTACTGTGTGGAATGAACTTCATAAGGAAGTGCTGGTTGTGGGTTAACTTAAATCATTTAAAAGATCAGAAATCAGACACAACAGGTTATAGTCCAAAAGGTTTGTTTGAAATCACAGGCTTTCGGAGGGTTGCCTCTTCATCAGGTGAAATGAGAGAGAAGCATACAGACATAGAATTCATGGGCAGGGAGATCAAAAGATCATACAAAGGAGAGCTTTGACAGGCTGAATAATAAGTCTCTGCAGTTGATCAAGACTGTCAGACAGTGTGAATAAAGTGTCAGCAACTGAATATTAAGCAGAGGGGATGACCTATAATCCAGATAAATGTGGCAGAAAGGTAATTATAACAAATTAAAAATAAGGTGATGCAGGAGACAAACAAAATGACTGGAATGGTGTGGTAGGTTGCATGCCCAGGGTCTAAACAGGGTCCTGAGTAACCCAAAACCATACAAACTAATTAAGGTAGAGAGAGATCATAATTTATCAAGGTGGTGGTGTCAAAACAGGACAGTTTTAGTAGTTGTTTGAAGGTGAAAAGTGAAAGCGTAGGGATGATCTTGGCAAGGTGCTCTATTGAAGGCTGCAAAAAACATGGTGTAGTTTCTCCACTTGAAGGAAGTACTGGACAATGAAGGGGACTCTTTCGGTCATATTCTGTCTCTATCCTCTGTGTCCTCCTTAGAAGTCTGACACAGGAAACTGCCAAGAGAGTACCCTTTGTCATCCAGTATTTCTTTGAAGCAGAGAAACTACACCATGTTCTTCGCAGCCATCACTATGTCATCGATGATGACAAGAACCTGCCAAGATCATCCTCCACTTCTCACTTTCAAACAACCACCAAACCTTAAACTGACCATCATTCACAGCAAACTATCCAACCTTCAGAACATCAACCACAACAGCATAAAATTCTGCCATGGCAACCTCTGCAAGATGTGTCAGATCATTGACATGGGTACTACCATTACATGTGAGAATGCCACTCTCCACGTATACACACAGATACTCATGTGACTTGGCCCATGTTGTCAATCTCATACACTGCAGGGAAGGATGCCCCAAAGCATGGGATACTGGTGAAACCATGCAGATGCTGCGACAACGGATGAATGGACACTGTGCACCAGTTGCTGGACAGGGATGTTCCTTCCCAGTCAAGGAACACTTCAACTGTCAAGGACATTCAGCTTCTGATCTTCAGGTAATTGTCTTCCAAAGTGGCCTTCAAGATATACAACAGAATCGCTGAGCAGAACCTGATAGCTAAGTTTCGTGTGCATGAAGACGGCCTCAACCATGATCTTGGGTTCATGTCGTGTTACATGTGACCCCAGCACACTGACCTGTATCTGTAAAATCTTCCTTGGTGTCCTGTTTTGACACCATCACCTTGGTAAATTGTTATGATGTCTCTACCTTAATTAGTTTGTACAGTTTTGGATTACTTAGTGCTCTGTTTAGACCCTGAGCATGCGAGCTACCATGTTATTCCAGTCATTTAGTTTGTCTTCAGCATCACTTTATCTTTCATTTTTTTGTAATTACCTCTCTGCCTCATTTATCTGGATTATAGGTCATCCCCTCTGCTTATTAGTCAGTTGCTGACACTTTATTCACACTGTCTGACACTCTTGATCACCTGCAGTGACCTATTATTCAACCTGTCGACACTCCATTTTGTATGATCTTTTAATCTCTCTGCCTATAAATTTTGTGCTTGTGTGCTTCTCTCTCTTTTCACCTGACGAAGGGGCAACCCTCTGAAAGCCCGTGATTTCAAATAAGCCTTTTGGACTATCACCTGGTGTTGTCTGACTTCTGACCTTGTCCACCCCAGTCCAACACCGGCATATCCACATTTTAACGTTTGGAAGCTATTTAGATAAATATTTGAATAAGAAATGTTTGGGGGGGGATAGGGGACAAGTGCAGGTCGGTGGGGCTAGTTTAATTTGGGATTATGATCAGCATGAACTAGTTGGGCTGAAGCGTCTGTTTCTGTGCTGTATGATTCTATGACTATAAAAGGAAAAATAAATGAAATGTAGCTAATCAGTTTACTTAAGCAGATTCCACCATCTGTAACATCAGCACATATGATTGTATTTTGCTTGGTTTCCAATGATACCAGTGCGTGCAAATATCTTCCAGTAAAGCCTGAGGAATGCTTATTTAATTTTATAACTGAGATTTTATTCTCACCTTTCAATAGGGTGATAGTGAGTGGACAAATACAGAGCAATCAAACCTCTGTGCCTGTGAAATCTACAGGGCGATCCTTCTGATTTTATTTCAAAAACCAGTTCAAACTCTGGCTTTTCTTTGTTAACTGGGACCTCATAGGAAAACAACCAATTTAACAGTCATCATCTACTATCTCTTTAAGCATAAGCACTCTCCAGAGTCCAAGTGTCTCTAGAACACAAAATGATTTATTTAAACTGCTTCCGGTCCAATGGTCACATTCAGCTCTCAGCTCTCAATTCATAGCTCTAAATCCAATTTGATTTTTGAGATAAAGATAAAATAAAATAGTGAAAATCAGCAGGGAGTGGTTCTAACAATGTTAAGGATATGCCAACAGGACACCTTTTAACATCATATTGATTGACCAGGTTTTACGAAAGGAAATGCAGATTTGAAATTTTTGTTTCAATTTTATGAGAATGTAACTTGTGGAATAGATAAAGGGAAATCAGTAGAAGATTTATGTTTGGAGTTTTGAAAGACATTTGGTAATGTGCGACACCAAGTTATCAAAAAAGATAAAGGTTTGTAAAGTTGAGGAAAAATTGAGGATTGGTTGAAACGAGAAAAGGGAGTAGCAATAAACAATCATTTCAGTCAGCAAACTGTTACTTGTGGGATCAGGATCTTGGATGGGATTTTTAAAGGATCCTTCGACATTGGATGATGTTGTGATTGACTTTGATTTTTAGAATGTTGTGGGTTGATTTATTTAGAATGCTTTTGATTGTTTTAGCATATTGGGGGATTCAGTTTTTAAGACCAGCTCGTTGGATGTGGACTGATGTGCAACATCCTTAGTGAAGTGGAACTCTTAATGAAATTATACATTTGCTTTTTAGCTTTATAATTGTAGAGCCTCAACCAGACAGGGAAAAGTTTCAAGCAAGAATTGTTTGAGATTATAATAATGTAGCATTGGCACAGTGTGGCAGAGTTATATGCTGCATTGAGTGCCTTCTCAACTAGATGAAATTATTGGAGTTTTGGACTATAAGGGAATTGAGGAGTATGGGAATTAGGTGTGAAAGGATTGATCATTATTAAATTACAGAGCAAATGTGAGATGTAGTTACCTACTTGTGCTTCTGTTTCTTATATTTCTTAGCAACTTTAGTCTGAGGTCAAAAGTAAAGCTGCTGTGACAAATAGAAAGTTTTATTACTATGCTCAATGGGGCATTTATCCCATTTGGGGTAAAAATGGTCTGAACATTAGGGCTTTTTCTTCTGACATGATCTGAATTAGCGCTTGTTTAAGGAAGGTTTGATTTGTTAGAAAAAACTGAGGAACTATCCTGTTTTTAAAGTATCAAAATTCCTCACTTTGAGGTTTACCTTAACAAAATAAGATACTCCTATCTATCTCCAAGAAATGCAGCCATTGACTGTTGGAAGGGATAGCTATTCTGAGCATTTAGGAGAGCTTGGGGGGGCAGGGTGGCTCAGTGGTTAGATTTGCTGCCTCACAGCACCAAGTACCCAGGTTCAAATCCAGCCTTGGGCGACTGTCGATGTGGAGTTTGCACATTCTCCTCGTGACTGTGTGGATTTCCTCCGGGTGCTTCGGTTTCCTCCCACAGTCTAAAGATGTGCAGGTCAAGTGAATTGCCCGTGCTACATTGCCCATAGTGTGAGCTGCATTAGTCAGAGGGAAATGGGTCTGGGTAGATTACACTTCGGAGGGTCGGTGTGGATTGGTTGAGCTGAAGGGCCTGTTTCCACAGTGTAGGGAATCTTTAAACAAAGGCTGACTGAAATGCTAAAGGAAGTTTATCCCGAACACCCCATCACACGCTATGATTTATGACAGCTTCAAGTTGCCTTATTATTTCACTGAGACCAAAAACACTGCAAGTGTGGCTTATAATGGACAACCTGGAGAAATGCCATTATATTAATTTAATTCAGTAGAACTTTAAATTTATTCAAGCCTCTGGCTAAATTCGAACTTGGAGTTGGCAGATCGACAGAGCAGATGACACCACCTCAGATTTCATCTGGAAATGCTGCACTTACTACCTGTCTATCATGACAACTCCTCATTCACCTTACACAATGCTTTATCACCTCAGTACCGTGTGTCTGATTACTTGCTAGCTGAATGAACCACGAAGAATGAAGGCAGACAGTGTGAGTCTAGGAGATCCCTGATGCCCTTTCCTGGCACTGATGATCTTGCTTATTGTTAGCATCACAGTTTTGGTGAATCACTGCACATTTGATAGATTGGGTATTGTATATAGGTTAGGGATGGCGGGAGCACAGTGAAAGAATAATAGCACAAAGATAAACTATGGAATGGTTGCCTGACCTGCTGTGATTTCCAGCATTTTTTGTTATAAATTCCAGCTTTTGCAGTAATTTGCTCCTAAAATGTTTCATGAATGTCCAGCCACTTGCAGAAGATTGAATCTAACCCTCTAGTTATCTTGTGTTTCAGGGAATGCATCAGGGTTTTGTGGTGGAGGGGATCATCCTCTTGTCATTTCTGGCTCATTAGGATCTTTAAATTTGATTGAGATATTATTCTATCACAAAAGTAATTTCTCATGTCCACTTTAAGTGGCAAGTTAATATTTCTAAAGAATGCATATAATTAAATATACCATATATGGCTAAGAATTTGCAGTGTAGTTTTGTAATGCTCTGTTTTATGTGAGAAATTCTTTTCACTCTGGAAATGCATAACACCGAATCCAATATGAAATGTTAAACTTCCATCATTGTTATTTCTCCAGTTGTACATTTTTTACTTTAATGTATTATCTACCTTCAGCCTGTTTCAACTGGTGAACTAGAACTAGAACTCGCAGTATACATACACACAAATTATTCTTGACACTTGAATGATTTGTGAATTTCTGTAGCATTATTTCTTTGATATCTTTTATAGCACATTTTTGAGCTTTGAACATAGAACAATACAGCACAGAACAGGCCCTTCGGCCCACGATATTGTGCCATACATTTGTCCTAGCTTAAGCACCTATCCATGTACCTATCCAATTGCTGCTTAAAGGTCACCAATGATTCTGACTCTGCCACTCCCACAGGCAGTGCATTCCATGCCCCCACCACTCTCTGGGTAAAGAACCTACCCCTGACATCCCCCCTGTACCTTCCACCCTTCACCTTAAATTTATGTCCCCTTGTAACACTCTGTTGTACCCAGGGAAAAAGTCTCTGACTGTCTACTCTATCTATTCCCCTGATCATCTTATAAACCTCTATCGAGTCACCCTTCATCCTTCGCCGTTCCAATGAGGAAAAAGCCTAGCATTCTCAACCTATCCTCGTATGACCTATTCTCCATTCAAGGCAACATCCTGGTAAATCTCCTCTGCACCCTCTCCAAAGCTTCCACATCTTTCCTAAAATGAGGAAACCAGAACTGCACACAGTATTCCAAATGTGGCCGTACCAACATCACCTCCCGACTCTTGAATTCAATCCCTCTGCCATTGAACATGACATCAGCCCTTTTACAGATTTTGTTTTGTGCTTTGGAGACTGCCAAGACACCAATCAATTAAAGTGGTAACATCAAACAAGTTTCAAAGATGGTTGGTAGCTAATGCTGCATTGACACAACTCCTATAGGCTCCAAAATTTGCTTCAGTAGCAGAACTGGAATCTACTTTCCCCTAACTTTGAGTTTGATCCAATTTCAATTGCTGTGCAAAAGGTTGAGTTTGGTAGAAAGTTGTTGAATTACCTCTGATAATTTGTAAGTGGAAGATGGCCACAAGATATGGGACATTAGAAGCTATAACTCTCATTGTATTATCTAGATGTATTGTTAATTATACCTATGAAGAACTAAATCTTAATCACTTGTAGAGGATGTGGTTTGTTTATTTTGTATAAGTTAGTCTGAACCATGTTATTCAAATAGTTTAAAATTGTGTAATGATTTGAAATTTCTGTTGTTTCTTACTACACTAAGAACAGTCTTCCAAGTAAACCTCTAAAAGCACACCAAATTGAGATAACTGAGATGAAAAGATAAAATGGTCAGTTCCAAATACATGTCAGTTCCAATACCGAATGGCATTACAAGTAGTTGTGTCGGTGCATACCATGATTTGTCAGGGATCATGTGCAAAACTTAATTCAAATTCCGATTAACTTAAGTATATCTCATGCTAATGCAGCCATGTCTGATGTATTGATTTAGGATTTATTTACCAATGATGCAAAATCATAAAACCGCCCAAGCAACAAAATTCAATCAGGACGTACCAGCACAAAAGAAATAAATATGCAAATGTAATATAGATCTCTGAGCTGCCAAAGCTGAGCCATCGGGACTAGGTACCACAAAGCTAGGCACAGCATTCAGTTAGTTTTCAGCTGTAAGAAATGGTAGGTGAAAACAGCAGTAGAAAGCAATATGCTAGCACCTGATGTGTTCTCTAGGAAACGTGGACAATGATGAGTTTAAGATTTGTTTTGTGAAATTCAACTACATTATAAAATTGTCTGTTGGGAAATAGATCAATTGTAAACATAACAAGCATGGCCTTGATTTAATTTCTTCATGTGTATCATTATGACGATGCAGTCATATTCAATTTAGTCTATTAGTTTGAGTTAATTTTACAAATACGCAGCAGTCATGCCCTCTTGGAGTTATGAGCTATGAATTTGTATAAGCTTGTATGTTGCCGCCTTTTAATTTTTGAGTGTTTTAATTAAAAATGACCAGCAGCAGGGACTTGTGCTTTTAACAAGATTAAAAAGTTGGATTATAACAAATATGACTTTAAGTTGTTTAAGTAAACTGATAGTTATTAGCTGATTTAAGATAACTAAGGATAAAATTTATCTTTGAATTTGCAAATGTGATCAGTTTCTACTATTTGTTGAAAGTCTGGCTTGCTTGAAGATTCCCTTTCCAAGGAGAAGGAATCGAAACTTTGAAGTCACATTCAGCAGCTATTATGACGTCCGGGTCGTGTTCTCAAATGGATTGTCGAGAACATACCCTGGGAATGAGTGAAGGCTTCTTCCACTTCTATGGTTATCTGGTACAGTACAGCAGTCCTGGATATGGTCCGTGATCTCCCAGTTGATATTCAGATGATTCTCCTGTGATCGCTACAGAAATGGTTGCATGCAGCCATTATCTTGGTCTCAGTCATTACCTTGAATGGCTCTCATTTTGTCAGTGTTGTAGTGAGATACGAACATCTAAGGAAGCTATTGTCAATACATTTCTGTTTATTCTTGGAAATCTTCATTGAATTTCAATAGGTTTCTTAATTTTCCTGAGACAGCCACAGTCTGGTTCCAACACCAGCTGAATCCTCAAGAGTGGTAATGTGACTTTTGGGAGCCATTTTGGAAGACTCCTTGCACCCATTTTAAATGCAGATTAGCTTTATTTACAAAATGTATATTATAACTACATATGGATGACATAATGGTTGAGGAAACTTAATAATCATAAGTCACATTATGGTGTGGTGTTAGCTCCACTTGTTTAACTCTCCTAATGTACTACTTTTGTACAACGACACTCTTTGTCTTTTCATTCAGAGTCTGCATTATCACAAGTACTGGCTGTCTAAAGATGCAAGTCACCTAGTGACCTTCCCATCATCTTCTTGCAGAGCTGCACATTCTGCCTTTTTCAGATAACAATTGAGTTCCCTCTTGAATGTCTTGACTGAACCTGCCTCCACCACACTGCATTCTGGATCCTAACTACTCACTTCATGAAAATGCTTTTGAACGCATGATGACCCTTACCTTTAAATCGTTGCTCTGTGGTTCTTGATTCTTCTTCCAGCTTCTTCTCATTTACTCTGTCCAGACCATTTATGATTTTGAATACTTCTATTTGTTCTTCTCTTGACCTTCTGCAAGGAAAACAGTCCCAATTTCTCCAATCCAACTCCTGAGATTGAGACATATATGCTCTTCCTTTCAACCTTGCCTGAGGTATTTGATTATTACTGCTTTGTAGTTAAGTCCATGCATGCTTCAAAATTGTCATTTTTTGTTCATTATGCTGATCTTTGTGTTCCATCTCTATGTAAAATTTGAAGGTGCAGGTACTGTTATGTATTATGAAATACATTATTTTAAAATGTCACTTTTCTGAAACTGGTGAGGTTTTAAAAAAATTAAAGTATTCTGTCAAAAAAGAATGCAACAGTGCTTTAATTGGGAGATTAAAAAAATGAGCATTGCTAAATAAGAATGAATGTGTTAATTGAGGTTAGTTTGCAAGTGTTGTAGTTAAATTGAAACTTCATTAGTCTATAACACTGCTATTTGTCTTAATTTTGTAAAAGGTTTGAGTTATGTCAAGCTGTGCTGTATTCAATGTTCCTTCAGAAATATATAATTATTCTGCAAAAAGCAGTAAAATCGCAAGTCAATTGCAGGAACTTGATTTGCCTGTGGCTCCTTTTCTATGAAGAAAATTGAAAACAGTTCAGTTTGTGAAAAAAATCAATTTAATCACACTTACAAGAGCAACGAAAAGCATTGAAAATAGTTGGGAGTTGGTTCTGGGAAAAACTCAGTAATCATTTTCTGCTTAGCATGCTGTCTTTGGATGATCATTGAGGCCAGAGCCATGGGTGCTAGTCATTAAGCCACATTGCATGTGCTTTTTTAGGTAAGGGGATGACAGTGGTCTTCTTGAAACAGGTGGAGACTTTGGCTTGCAGGAGGAAGAGGTGAATACTCCGCCAGCTGGTCCCCAAAGGATCTGAGTGCTTGACTGGGCAGATCGCCTTTTGTGGGTTGACTCCCAGGAAGACCAATCAGGTGTCTGCAGCGATGAGCGAGGGAACAGATATGTCCAGGACTGTTGGGGCAGGCATTACTGGGCCAGTGGCATTCTGCTCAAACCGAGCATAGAGAGCAATGAGTGCATCAGGGAAAAATGTGTCTTTGTCTGCTATCTTACTGTGCTTCATCCAGTAATGTTATTTAGGTCTTGTCATAGGCGGCGGGAGTCTTCTTGCGAGGTCTGGGACTCTGACTTGGTCCAGTACTGCGTCTTGGCATCCTTGATGGCTTTGCAGACAGCATGCCTGGATTTCCTGTATTGGTCTGGGTCATCCAACTTGAATGCTGCATGTCTGGTCCTCCAGTGGGGACTGGACTTCCTGGTTCATCCAAGGTTTATGGTTGGGCAACACTCTGATTGACTTCTTTGGTTCGCAGTCCATGCAGTTGCTAATGAAATCTGTGATGTACCAGAACACGGTCCAGTTCACTGATTCCAAGCAATCCTGGAGATAGTCTTCTACAGCCTCAGACCAGCATTGCCCTTCCTTTTATGAAAGGTCCCCCAGTTCAGCTCCAGTTTGTGAACTGGAAGGAGGAACTCAGCACTGTGATCTGATTTTTTGAAGTGTGGGTGGGGAATTGAGCTGTAAGTAAATTTGATGGTTGTGTAGCTGTGGTACAGAATATTTGGTCCTCTGTGGGACAGGAGATATGTTGGTGGTACTTTAGCAGTAGCCTCTTGAGGTTGGCTTGGTTGAAGTTGCTGGCCAGAATGAATAGGGCCTTGGGAATTTCATCTCTAGAATGCTTATGGTGGTGTAGATCACTTCTAGGGCATTCTTCACGGCGGCATGAGGTGGTATGTAGACTGCTGTCAGGATGATGAAGGTGAACTCTCGCAGTAGATAGGAGGGGGACAGCATTTTACTATAAGGTATTCTAGATCCAGGAGCAGTATCTTGTCAGGTTCCCTATATCCGATTACAAGGAAGCGGCTTGTATGCCATTTCAGGGGGCTAATAGGAGCCAATCACATTGCTATGGGTTTGCAGTCATATATAAACTTGACCAAGTAAGGATGGTAGATTTCCTTCTCTAAACAACATGAGTGAGCCAGGTCAGTTTTACAACAATTGATGTCAACTTCATGGTCACCAGTACAGAGATTAGTTTCCAATTCCTGATTATCTTAATTAAACTTAAATTCCACAAACTGTAGGATTTGAACCCCTCTTCCCAGCACATTAGCCTGGGCATTTAGATTACCAGTCCAACGAAATGACAGCTGTATTATAACATTTCCCTTTTAAAATTTGGGGACCTACTGTAAATCTCCAAAAATGTGACTGTTGTCTTCTGACCCTTAAGCCTAGCCAAATTGACTTTGTCTCCGAACACCCTAACATATTTCTCTCTCTAAATATTGATCAATATTGTAACCACTTTGCATTCCATCAACTGCTGTTGTTTCCCTTTCCTTCGCCTTCCTGAATACATTGTAGCGAACAATATTTAGATTAGATTAGATTACTTAGATTAGATTAGATTGCTTAGTGTGGAAACAGGCCCTTCGGCCCAACAAGTCCATACCAAGCCGCCGAAGCGCAACCCGCATGTACCCCTACATTTACCCCTTACCTAACACTACGAGCAATTTAGCATGGCCAATTCACCTGACCCGCACATCTTTGGACTGTGCGAGGAAACTGGAGCACCCAGAGGAAACCCACGCAGACACGAGGAGAATGTGCAAACTCCACACAGACAGTCGCCTGAGGCAGGAATTGAACCCGGTCTCTGGCGCTGTGAGGCAGCAGTTCCCATTCCTGCCCACAATTATGATTAATGTGCATTATCACTGCAGTATGATCCCATATGACAACTCTTTACCTGTAGCTTACCAACCTGTTCTGCAACACTCCTCACATTAACACATATATATACTCCAATGCTGTGCTCATCTGGTTTGTTTCTTTCTTCCATCAAATTCTGTCTCATTGCCATTTGACCATGTTTCTATACGTCTCATCTCTCCTCTCAACTGCTACATTCTGGTGACTCGTCCTGACCAAATTAGGCTTAAGTCATGCTTTGCAGGAAAATAGGAAGGATTGGGCATCTAAAGATAAAGATTTATTGATTGCAAACAAAAATAGGTTAAAATAAAACAGGAAAGGAAAAGTTGTGGCACAGGTTGGATGAATACGATAGAAAACCAGGACTGAACCAAATGTTGCAGGTGGGAATTAGGGGAGGTTGTAAGAAAAGCCCAATAAGATTGTGAGAAGCTTAGGTAAAATTTTAAAAATCCAGGATTATTTAATAAACGTCTATCATCTAATATTTCATACAAATGAGTCTGTGGTTGAAGGCGGCAGAAAGGATAATGGAATTGAGATCATGACCTTGTTGCATATTGGTAGACGTGAAAGACTGAATAGTCTACACCTGCACCTAACTCCTTTACTTTTGTGCTTTAAGAAACTGACTGGGTGCACAATATGAAATTGACCTGTGGGGAAAAAAGGACATGACAGTTATTGAATGAGTACAAGAGCAAATTACGGGCAATCAGAAATAAAGTGCAACAAATTAACAGGTCAGGCAGCATATGTGGAGAGGGAGTTAGTGTTTCAGGTTGATGACCCAAGCAGAATACAGAAATGTAACCAGTTTTGAGTGAAATGGTGGGAGGAAGAACAACAGGGAACGTCTGAGGTTAGGTAGAGAACGGGCGAGATTAAATGACAGCAGATTTCATGTACAAAATCCAAACTTTTGATATGGTAAAGAAACAGCAATGTTGTCTGGTTGACAAAAACAGAAATTGCTGAACAATTTAAGCCAGTCTGGCAGCATCTGTGGAGACAAAGCAGAATCAATGTCTCTGGTCAGTGACCCTTCTTCAGAACTGAAGAGTCACTGGACTCAAAATGTTAACTTTGCTTTGTCTTCACAGATGCTGCCAGACCTGCTGAGTTTTTCCACAATTTCAGTTTTTGTTTCTAATTTCCAACATCAACTGTTCTTTGGTTTTTACTTTCCAACCCATTTGAGATGAAAGCTAGCATTCCATCAGCTTTTTAAATTCCCAGCCATTTAATTTTTTTTAATTATTCTGTCAGCCTGTATTCTGATGGCTGCTATCCAGCCATTCACATCCCAACAGGCCACCGAAAAGTTTTGCTTCAGTTGTACAGAGCCTTGGTCAGACTTAATCTAAACTGTTGTGTTCAGTCCTGGGCACTGCCTGTCAGGAAAAATACATTCATCAGAATGGTATCAGGGCTTAAAGAGTTAACTTGTGAAGATGGTTGGCATAAACAATTCCTGCATTCATTTGATTTCACAATATTAAACACATAGTCTACTTGAGTTGCTTGAAGTTATGAAATGATTTAATAGAGTAGATAGAGGGAAGCCATTTCCTCTGTAGGAAATCAAAAACAAGTGGGCATGCTTAAAATTAGAGCTATGCCAATTCAGAAGTGAAACCAGGAAGCAATATTTTAAATAACCGTAGTTAACATGTGAAATTCCCTCCTGCAAAAAGTTGTGAATGCTGTAATTTTAAATTTAATGTTGACCTCTCTTTTTGTGCACCTTTCCTTTGGCCATAACATTGTATTCTTCACTCTGTTCTATTATCCCAATGCACTTTGTATGTTATGATCTGCCTGTACTGCACGCAAAACAAAACTTTTCACTTTATCGAAGTACCTGTTTTAATAATAAATCAAATCCCAGTTATTGAAATTCTAATGGCTTTGATTGACAGGTTTTATTCTGTATGGGTAGCCACAAATAATCTGGCCCTATGTGAGTTGGAGGAGTTGAGGTACAAATCAGCCATGATTTAACTGAAAATCGAATCGAGATTTGAGGGACTAATGGCCTCTGCTCCTGTTACTGTATTGCACCAAGCTAACGAGCAGATACCCTACTCCCCAGGTTAAGAGAATGGTGGAAACAGCTGTGCTGAAAGTTGGAATCAGATTACAAATTTTAATTAAAATTACAGTAATATCTTCAAATAAAGAAATATAAAATCTATTTTAACTTGCATAAGACTTTATTTACTGATCATATTCATTTGGAGTCATCATCATCATAAAGTTAATTGTGAACAAATGCAGTACTAAACCTGGGTCCTGTCACCTTGCTATCAACACACTTCTGCTTCAACAAAAAAAAAGTAAAAAACTTATCATCCCCTTATCTAGATAATTGGGAAACCAGGTAATGAGGATTCAAGGAGCAAGTTCATATATTTACGTGAGCAGACCATTTGATTTATAGAATAAAATAAAAATTGTTTATTTCTCCATCAATAAGAACCTTTTCAGGGATTCCAATTTGTTATCTGAGCAAATATCTCTTTGCTTTTCCTTAAAGCTAAGCTTAATTTTGGCATCTGTAAGTATTTTTAAAGTAAAATTATTGCTGGAATGGTTGTTGTTAGATTTTCCAGGAGTGGAGCCCAAGCTTCTCAAGGACATAGTAAATCATCTTTTTGAATAAAAATGCAACTTGTGCTGCTGCACTGAAAATAGAGACCAGATGTTCAAAGGGTGGTGGAGCACTGTTAGGAGGAGATGATCTTTAAAACAACTGTATATTTTTGTAGCAGATTGTTCCGATCGGGTCTAGACATCAAATGACTAGTTATAGTGCTTTCATTCAAAATACTTCAATGTCATAAGTAAAGTTGTGCTGTATTGCAAAAAGGAAGTTTTTTCCACTGGGAATTTCTAACCTTCTGATTGTAACTTCAAACTATATAGAACTGTTTGAATCTGTTTTATCCCTCTATTTGGAGAGTTAATATGATTTGCTTGGAGATATGTTAGCACGTTTTTTTTTAATTACAGATCTTTTGTATGCATCGCCTGCCCTCAAACCTCCCTTCCAGTTAGTTTTTTTTTGGTTAGTCTTTTTATTGTCAACAATTACCATTTGAAAATACCTAATGACTATTATGATGGAAATTCCTTGTGCAAACACATTCCAGGACCCTTTTGTTTCTTGTTTTAAGTGTTAGGTGGAACAGCAATTGTAATGTATCTTGCACACACCCTCACATCATGAGCAAAGGCATGATCTGCTCCAAGATGGGGAGTAAGTGCACTGCATTTCTCTGCCTAAGTAAATCCTGAATTGAGTCCTGGCTTGCATGCGCGTAAGATGATATGGGACATAGCAGTTGTTTAGGAGTTTTTATCTAATTTAAAATCCAAACATTTCAGAATCAGAAAAAAATGATAATATTAAATTTAGTAATTCTAATCGAAATATTAGATTCCTCTTCATGTGCTTGATGAGTGTGTCTTTTGTAACTTTTATATCATACCCTCACAAATCATTTCCTTCAGTACCACCACCCCTATCATCACCATTCCTAATTTTCTAACTGTAAAGGAATGGAGTATGTTGTTCTGTGTTAGACAAGCACTTAATCAGCAAGCACTTCTTAAAAGGTTCACTGAGCCATTAAGTTACACCAGAAGATAGCAAATGCTGGTATCTAAAACCCACCTTGAAAAAAAGGGCTGACATGACAGGAACTCTTCCCGAAGAGTGCAGTCTAACATCCCGAGGGTCCAAATGTACTATCTTCATGTCTGTGAATGATGTAATATGCAGTCTGTGTGCAGCTGTTTTCTGAGCATGTGCCACAATGAATGGTCCTTCAATTTCTCATCGCTTTAGGCTTGTGTTCTGCTTCACAGCTTGAGAAGGGACCCATCTGTGTCTACAGATAAGGAAATATGAGAAACCGAGAAAAGCAGCAGTGTATTCCATTCAACCAAACATTTAGAGCTTTTTATATTCCCCAATGATTGTTGAATGGGAAGGTGTCTTGATATTAATCAGGATTTTAATGCCTTATCTGACCTTCAGTACAGATATGAAGTAATGAAAATAAAACAATATCCATGTAAAATGATCATGCTTCCCCATGTGGGTTAGTAGTTAAGATAGAGCTAAAATATTATTGAAAACTCATAAATCACAAGCTGCTCCTGCTCCTACTGCTGCAATTTAAACAAAGCCTCTCTCACCTCAGTGAAATTGAGAGAAATTAAATTGATCCCCCAAAAATGTTTTCCAAGTAATAGCACTTCAACGCAAAATACTAAAGCCTTGCAAGGTTTTAATTAACAGGAAAGATTCTGATTGTTTCTAAGCAAGTGAAGTGAGAGGACACTTTTAATGCTCAAGCTTTAGACAAGAGCATTTGTAATAACACACCTGAACTGAAAGAAAAATCCTCCTATACCTGAGATGTGGACCCAGGTCTACAGTAGAATATTTGATTTAAGAGTCGATGTGTAAATCACACATTTTGTATCTACTTCATTGCAAAAATAGACTGCTTAGAATATATGCCAGCATTTCCCAGGGTCCCTTATCAGAGAGAGGTGGGAAAATACTCCATCACTTACTTTGCACCTAAATCCATTGTGGTTGAAAAGAAATTTGTGCTTGATAATTGGTAGCATATTGTGCAACGAATAGTATGAATATGAATTATGTTAGGGTCACTGCCCTTTCAGATTGGAAGTTTAGACCATATGTAATGCACACAACCTTGCTACTTGTCTATGGTGCATTCAGCTTTGTCTCCTTCATCAGTGAAGAACTCAACATATGCTTGGTAAATATTCTCTGCTGCCTAAAATAAATGGATATTAATAGATTAGTACTCATTTTTTTCCTCCCCCAGCATTAGGCTATCATTGGTTTGAGCATATAATACCTTCTATGATCTCAGCAACTTACCTAAAGCACTTTATGGCAAATTAAGTGCTCCGGAAGTGTCATCACTATAACAGTAAATTTAATGCACAGTAAGATCCCACTTTTTTTAAAAAAATGGTCATGACCAGTTGATTGAGGGCATGACCGTTCCTTGCTCGTGAAGTTATTTGGGATTTTTCACATAGACCTGAAGAGAGCAAGTGTGGCCTCTCATCCAATAAATGCCACCTCTGGTGCAGCACTCCCTCAGTATTGAAATATCATCACACCATTAATTGTCGGTATTGCATGATTACAATCAACTGTGATAGAACAGGACTCAAACCAGTTAAATTTCCTGTAGTTTGTGAGGCTGTCTTCTCCCCAGTGTAATGCCTTAATTTTGTCTGTGCTGGTGTGAATGCAAAAATGCTAATACATTTAAATTTATGAATATTAATTTGACAATGTTCACCTCTGCTTTGTGCCTTCAAATTAATTTCAAAAGCAAGGTGCTCTGAATCATGCTGCTGCTGGGTTTTTAATGCCAATAAAATGAGTGGGAGAATGGCACTTTTAAATCATGTTCTGCATGGAATACTTGGAATTATTGAAAACTCATAAATCACAAGCTGCTCCTGCTGCTGCTGTTGTTTGAACAGTTAGTTTGAATAGCAGGCAATTCCCTAGCCAGTAGCTTGTGTTAAATTTTTCTCAAAGTGTGCTCTATCCTGGAATCCCTGGACAGAAGCTGCAGTTGCTGATAGGATGATCTCAATTAGCAGCTGACTCAAATTGAGGTGACAGAGACCTAAACACAAAAAGGCATGTGCTAACCTGATCCTGCACTGGATAACAGCATGCATGGTAATGCAGGAATAGATTCCATGGTCCCTTTAAGGCTGTTGGTCAGGAGCCAGTAAGAGTTGCTTGTGTGATGAGAAGGAACTCTTTGAAGTCTGCAGAGGTAAAAAAAATTCTTTCAAGCTGTGGCATAAAATGGGTGGTACTCGATCAGTTGCTTGCTTTGTTTATTGCCTATTGCTTTGTTCCATTGAATTCAACAGAACTAAATATCATTCTGTGCATTATGGTTGTTCGATCGAATATTGTTCATTTTGTATCACTGCCTGAGATGAAATTCAGTTGTTCTTAATTTGTAGAAATCTGTAATGACTGAGCGGAAACAGCAGTGATCCCTTATTATCTGGACAAGACTTGCTGTCCCTACTTGCTGATAAAAATGAACAATGTGCATTATTTAGGGCCATTCTGTGGTGCAATGATTATGTTCCTGCCCCTGGACTGGGAGGCACAGATTCAAGTCCTACCTGCTCCAGAGGTGTTTAATAACATCTCTGAATTCTGAGGAAGGATCACTGAACCTGAAATGTTAACTCTGACTTCTCTCCACAGATGCTGCCAGACCTGCTGAGCTTTTCCAGCAGTTTCTGTTTTTGTTTCTAATAACATCTCTGAATAGGTTGTTTAGAAAAATAGGTTAATTTTTTAAAAAAGACTTGATTGCATCTGATTCTCAGATATTTAATGCAGTTATTTGCTTGATGACCAACTCAGTGTAGAGTACAGCAATAAGTTTACATGTGTGGAAGTATACCCTATTGATAATTTTAAGAGTCAGTCATGTTGTGAGTATTTAGACCAGACTAGGTAAGGATGCAGATTTTCTTCCTTAAAGGATATTAGTGAATGGAAGTTTTACGGCAATGCTTTCATGGTCGCCATTATTGAGACTAGCATTTAACTCCAGATTTATTAATTGGGATTGAAATTCCTTCAAGTGCAATAATGGGATTTGAAGTTAAAAATCACACAGCACTAGTTATAGTCCAACAGGTTTAATTGGACATTGGTTAATTTGGAGCGCCGCTCCTTCATCAGATGATGCTCTGAAAGCTAGTGTTTCCAATTGTGATTTTTAACTTTGCACACCCCAGTCTAACACCGACATCTCCAAACCAATGGGATTTGAATCAGTGTTCCTAGAGCATTAGTCTGGGCCTCTGAATTACTATTCTGGAGACATTACCCCTACAACACCCTCTTCACAAATATCTTCCCCTTAATTTTGGGGAAACCCAGCCCATCAGTGCAAAAACAACTTGCAACCACCTTGAGCTAAAAGTCTCCACATTACAGGTGCCAATTTTCAAACTAATTCAATTCACTTTACGTGATGTCAAGAAATTGCTGAAGGGAGAAATGCGATTGCATCTGGACAATATTTTAGCAATTGTACTGAAGACGTTTACTTCCAGAACAACATGTGTCACTAGCCAAGCTCTTCTAATATGCTACATTACTGGCACCAGTGGAAATGCCCAAGTATGCTCTATTCACATGAAGCAGGACAAATGCAACTCAATTGATTACCACCCAATCAAAGTCTACTCTCAATCAGCAGTAAAGTGATGGAAGAAGTCATTAACAGTGTAATTAAGAAGTACTTGGTAATAATCTTCTCACTGATTATCAGTTTCAGTTTTGCCAGGGCCACTCAACTACTGACCACATTGTAACCTTGGTCCATACTTGGATGTCAGAACTGAACTTCAGAGGTGAGTTGAGAGTGACTGCTCATGATTATCAAAGGAGCAGTTCACTGCATATGATGTTAAACCCTAACAAAACTGGAGCCACTGGGATTCGGAGTGGAGGAAACAAAAGCAGATAGTTGTAGTTATTGGGTCAGTAATCTCATTCTTTGCAAGGGTTTCTCAGGGTACTGCCAGCTACTGTATCAAAGATCTTCCTGATGATCAGCAATGTGGGTGTTCACTATACATTTTGAGAAGCTTAGAGGCTGCAACAATCTGTCCATATTCAGCAAGATGTGGACAACCTTCAAATTTGAGCTGATAGCAAGTCACATTGTGTTTCAGGCATTGAGCACCTCACAGCATGAGAGTATCTAAGCATTTTCCCTTCATATTCAATGACATTACCATTGTTGAATTCCAACTGTCAACATTTTGGGGATCACCATTAACCAGAAACTAAATACAGATATAAATTGGCTACAAGTCAGAAGCTAGGGACTTTATGGCTAGCATTGACCTTCAGACTCCCCAGAGCCAGTCCATCATCTACAAAGCACAAGTCAGGAGAGTGATGTTATACTCCTCAGTTGAAGTTCAACAGCATCCTCAACAAAGCAGCCTGCCTGATTGGCATCCAGTTCACCACCTGTGCTCTGTGGTTACAAGAACCACTGCAACAATTCATCAAGGGTCCAGTAATAGCGCCTTCCAAACCAGTGAACACTACAACCTGGAAGGACAAACAGCAGATATGTAATGTTGTAAAGATACTTTCTATTTAATATTGCTTGCGATGCTTGGGTTTTGAAGGATTGTAGAAAAATGTCTCTTTTAAAGAGGTCATTAAAATTTCACTGGATATTGGAGAGTTTTTGATCAGGCTTTTTGTAAATCACATGATTGATGATAACACTTACCTAGTTACATACCTCTTTTAGAGGTTGTTTGAACAGTGACTGGCTTGGAGCGATTCTGATTTTATCTGGTTCTTTTGGTGAGAAGCCTGTTAAGGACCCACTGAGTTAGAGCTGGCTAAGAACAGTTCATCTCTTTGACTGCTGGAAAGAAAAGCATTCAAGATGAAACTCCTTCGTTCTTTTGAAAGAGTGATTGATAGTATATTTTGATTTTTATCTTGTTAAGTTGTGTCTGTAAGACTTCAGAGACAATCATGGCTACATGGGCCAGAACATCCCAGCAACAAACTCTCTAGAACACCTACACCTTTCCCTTTATCTTCAAGAATAATCCATTGGCCAAAATCTTTTTTTTCAGAACATCAGTATCTGCAGAGAAATCTTTTTTTCTCTCCCCCACACCCTCTTTCCTAAAAAGTGAGTGTTGATGTGCTTGGGGGATATTGAGAGGGACAAGTATATATACTTCTCTATTACTGATTGCTGAATGTGTCTTTATTGTTGAAGTTTTGCTTTGATAAACAAATCACTGTTTATTAATAAATCTAGTTGGTAGATGATGTTTAAAATTTGATATAAACAAGGGTCTTGGTATTTGGGAAAGGTATTGTTTTATTTCTTGTTGTGACCCATTAAACAGAGGAACTAGAGAGATGCTGCGCTCCTCCAGCTTTGGGCGCAACAGTGCAAACATTGCTGCTACCCTCCAAAACATATATCGTCCTGATTTAGAACAATATCACTGTTCCTTCACTATTGCTGGGTCAAAAATCTGGAACTCCTTCTTATCAGCACTGAACATATCCACACTGTATGAGATGCAGCTATTTTAGAACGTAACTCAACACTACCTTCTCAAGGACAATAATAGTTGAAGAATAAATACAGGACTGGCCAGCCTCGCCCACATCCCTTGAACATGTGAATAAAGTAATTGAATTTTGTAATTTGCAAAATGACATTTGTTTACACAGAGCTGTTTGTTCACTGTTACTGTAAATTGTACATGAATGCTTGGGTGTTGCATATGAATTTCTGAGGTACATGCCAAAGCTTGGACCTATAACCTCTTGTACTTATTCACTTTGCTGGATATCATATCCTATTGTCCTTTGAAATCCAGTTGAAAGACCAAAATATAATATTGGCTGTTATCTGGTTTAAACCCCCTTCAGTCAGCCTGGAGGTGAATTAAACCACAAAACGGTAGAAAATATTTTTCGCTTTCTTGAATCAGCTGATGGTGACCTCTGCATTGCAGGAGGTAGTAGAATTCAGTGGAGCATGAAGTTCTTCTTCAGTGTTTAACCAGCTGCTTAACCAACACACAGTGTGTTTTGAAGGTCTGAGGAGAGAGGCTGAACTTCGCTCATCCGATTGCCAGGAGCCACTAAAAGAGTTCGGTCATGACTGCTGCTGGTTGTGCTTGCCAATGAGGTCAGCAACAGAAAAGCTGCAGCCAATCTGCACCTGGAAAATACTGTTTAATATGGTGAAAGTGCTCTGATTTCTAGGGAGGAAAATTAGCAACATTTCTCTTTTGGTCTGTGCAAAAACATTACAATGCAAAAACAAGTTTTTTTTAAAACAATAATGCAATGCTGGTCCAGTGACAATCTTTGCAAAATTGCATTCCAGCAAATACAGGTGAAGATGTGCCAAACAACTCCAGACAGCATCTCCCTCCTTATGAACCAAACCAAAATCGTAAAAAAAAAATGAAGTAGCCTGCCTGTACAACATTGTAATGAAATTTTGATATCAAAGGGAAATTGAAAGTATACTTTCTGGAACTTTCTTCTTTTCTCTTATATGCAGTCATGTGCAGTTTTCTCCCCCATTTCCATGATTGTGTGAAGTGGATTTGTCCCTCCAGGGTGACAGTTGGTCTAGCCCTGCCATCCTTCACTTGAGCTAGAGAGCTTGCAAACCTTTTGCATCTGCTGCTGTGCCATACACAATCTGGGAAATAGAGTTAGGCTGCAGCTGGGCAGGAAGACGTAGCGTCTGCATTTTCTGTTCACAATCAAAATGCTTACGTTAGCAAGAATATTGCTCCACTTGTGATTAATTATCTTAATTGAGAATTTGTTCCCCGTTGAATCACAATCTTCATCAGTGTTGGGTCCAGTGCCAGTTGAAGCACACCGTTGAAATAAGTTCAAGTAATTTTAAACGAGATAAAATTAAAATTCTGGTGAACTGTTTGGAATAAGATGTATGATGCGCAAGTCACAAATACAGCCTCTACCAAGCGACATGTTCCCTGGTGTATGCAAAGCCAAGTCAGAATTTTCCTTGAGGGCTTCCCAAACTGTGGGTTGTTACCCCCAGTCGGGACTGCAAGCCAACATTCTAGAATCACAGTCTCTGACAACTGCGAGGCCTGTTTTAAAATGTTTCTCTTTTTCTACTGGCGAGCATGACCTAATTAACTACCCATTGTGTATATCAGAGATAAATGGGAATATCCAATTCAGAACACAAACATATTAATGTCAGCAGTTTTGAAGGGCTGAATGCTCTGCTTCTATTCCTAATTCATATGCTTGTAATAAGCTGTATGAAATGTTCATTGTTCATTCTGTCCGTCTTTTCAACAACTGCCCTGGACGATAGAAGGATGGAGTTGGTGGCGCCGAAAGGAATGGTAGATTGGGTGGGTGTGGGTGAAGGGAAGGAGTTTGAGGAAAATGGGAGTGAAAGGAGGAGGAGATGGGTGGGAAGGAGGGAATGAGGATTCAAAGAGAGCAATAGTTGGACAAGGGAGGGAGAGACACAATTAACTCCTGTCCGATCAAATAATCAACTGAAACAGCCATCCTGTTTCACTGAAAAACTGAAGCAACACCCACTTTGGAGGGTCCATATCTCTCCAACCCTTCCTATTCACATACCCATCCTAATGCCTTTTAATTATTGCAATTGTACCAGCCTCCACCACTTCCTCTGGCAGCTCATTCCATACACACACCACCCTCTGTGTGACATGATTCTTGGTTTCTGAAGGTTTACTCCCGACCTTTCCTTGTCTCAGCTTGGAAACTTTTTAACTCAAAACTGTCTTTGATGGAATGAGTTTTGCTGAAGACTTCTTCCTCCAGCTAAAGTTAGCTAATATCTTCAACCTTTCTCCAAGTTTGGTCTTTTTAATCTGGGTACTAGCTCCCATCGAGATTCATGTACACTGAACCAGAGCATCTTTCTTCCTTTGGCTGTTCTCCCATCTCCAGATCATGGGAAACTAAGTTCATTTGTAAGATCTCGTAACCCCTTCCCCTCTCAAATCTCATCTTCATGGCAACTTGGTGTTCCTGGGGTAGTAAACCATTTAGGACTAAGGTGAGGAGAAATTTCTTCACCTAGAGAGTGGTGAGCCTGTGGAACTTACTATCACAGAGAGCAGTCAAGGCCAAACCATTATATGATTTCAAGGAGTTGGATATAGCACTTGGGACTAAAGAGATCAAAGGATATGAGGAGAAAACAGGAACAGGCTATTGAGTTGGATGATCAGCCATGATCACAACGAATGGCACAGCAGATTTTAAGGGCCAAATGGCTGACTTCTGCTTCTATTTTCTGTGTTTCTATGAAATATTTGGGCCTTGTACCCAAGTTGAAATGTAAATTAGCTATCCTTGAGAGATGAACTCTCTTTTTAACATGGAACTGAATGGACAGCTTAAAGCACAACTACTTAAGACTGGACATTCTCAGTGCTTCTCTGGAACTTTGAAGCCCCTCAGCCTGTTACCACACAGACTGCTGTCATTCCCTCCAAGAGCCTTGCACCTTTTTTTTTTGCAGTAAAATAAGCAGGGCCCTCCTTAACCTCTAACAATCAAACCATCTAGGCTTGCTGTCAAACAGACTATGTGACATGTCACAGAATCCCTTCAATTTTATCTGAAGGATACAGTCCACAAATAGAACAGTTTTGTTAATGGTGTATTACAGTTCACTCAAGAAATCTGAGCTGCTGTGACAACTTGCAAGTTTACTGTGTGATAACTTTCCATAGGTGCAGAATATATGGTAGAGGCAACAGCTCTCTCTTTTTATCTGATGGCTGACTCGGGGTCTCCCCTTGCCACTTGCTATAATTGTGTGTTGGAAGAAATTTGTAAGTTGTTGCTCAACTTGTTTGAGCTAATTGTCTTTGGCCATCAAGCCTTAGGTGGGACTTGAACCCTAGGCTTCTATCTCCGAGGAAAGTTTGCTATCCGCTATGCCACAAGATCTCCATATAACAATCGTATAAACCTCTTATTGTAATGTTCCTGTGTGTACTGAGTGGATGAATGTATAGTGCTCCTAATACTTCAGTAATATTTTATCTGTATGGTTCTTTCTGGGACATGTGTTGCGTTAATCAACCAATCTTATGGGGATAAGTTGCCTTAAAACAAACGTAATTGGAATAATTTTATTTTTTTCTGTTGATAGATTTGTCTTTATCTGTTTGCTATACATGGCTTTCTTCAATGACTCAGGTAATAACAGCAACTACTCAACATTTTTGATTTGCTCCTAAATCTTCTTTGGAGCAATCCCATTAATACTATTACTTCATACATTACTTCAAGTAGCTTGTCAATTTATTATGATTCTAGGAACACTCAAGACTGAACATAGGCAACTCAGGTTCCCAGACTGCTTGAAGAGTATTTTGAGGCATGGATTCTAAACAAAAGCATTCTTCTGAAACCAAATAGTGATAGTGGAATGTACTTTCATTGAACAGAACTTCAGAACTGCTGGTGGCTTTTCGTTCACATTATGTTACTACCAAATTCAAGATAAAACTGCTATTGACTCAAGCTGAGACACCTGCGTTATGTCTGGAGGAAATCCAATGATGGAATGTTAGTGCATTGTAGTAATTACAGGGGCTTGTGTTTCAAGATGCACAAACAGTACTAGAAAGTTTAAATTCCGTACACAATATGAAACTGGTCTGTGGTCTCTACAGTGGGAGAAAGTGAGGATTACTGATGCTGGAGATCAGAGTTGAGAGTGAGGTGCTGGAAAAGCACAGCAGGTCAGGCAGCATCAGAGGAGCAGGATAATTAACGTTTCGGGCAAAGGTCCTTCATCAGACATCTACAGTGTCTGGAAAGTCTATGCTTTGTCAAATACATTTTATTTAATAATGGAATATTATTCAAAATAGTTTTATTTGGGAAAACTGGAATCCTATAACTTTTCAATTTATTTTGCAATTCCGAAGTATGAATCCCAACAAATCAGAATTATTTACAGTGCTTACTGATTTAAAAAAGAATGCACCAAACAATGATCGGAAATCCATCAAACTCAATGCTTGTAACAAAGTGACAATCATTACTCAGTTAGTAGCAGTTTCGCCTGGGTCAGATATGTCTGGGTTCAAATTCAACTGACCAGACCTGAGCTGACAAACCATGTCTTAAATTTCAGGTCAGTGCCGAGAAGCTGATACAGTTAGAGGTTGAGATGTCAAACCAAAGTACCTTTTACTTTCTCAGTTGGATGTAAATATGTCTTGGCATTATTTTGAAGGGGAGATATTCTCATTGTCCTGATCAACATTTATTCTTAAATCGACATCACTATCCAAGATTATCGGGTCATTTTCATATTGCTGTTTATGGAAGTTCGCTGTGTGAAAATTGGTAGCTGTGATTACTGATGTGACTACATTTCAGAAGTACCTGATTAGCTGTGTAATGATGACTTTTTGTAAATGCGCTCTATAAATGCAATTCTTTTTCTTTTTAATGCAATGATGGGGCATTTCCACCAGTGTTGTTCAAGGAAGTGATTCCTTGAAGATACAAAGAATAGCAAAAGGTGATAGATCTGCTGGAACCACCATTATAAACAAATTGTAAAAAAAACTTGCACAGTCAGCTAATTTCATAGTGATTTTTGTCAACTGACAACAACATACTTTGGGTTGTGCTCCATGTGAGCAGTAAGATTTCACTGTGCTTCCTTTAAAATTTTGGCATGGTAGTCATCTCTCCTGGGAAGTTGTCACCATTCAGTGCTATTCATTTTTTTTCTGTTTTTGATAAAATTAATTTTGATAAATCCCTGTCCCTGATTCAGTATTGGAATCTGTAGCAGGCTGTCTTCTTTCTTCACTGTGTAATTGCTGGTGCCAAGTAATATGTAATAGTTGCCATTTCCTTGTTTTCTCTGACAATATCACTATACTTACACTTTACTTCTGACCACCCTCCTTTTTTTCTAATGTTATTGTAAAAGTACAGTCACTTTTCTTTATTTCCAAGTTTCTCTCATGCTCCATTTTTGACTTCCTACTATCAGTTCTATCACATTTTACTATTTTTTGTATTTTCTATTATTTGCCAGTATCTCTGCTATTTTTTGCGTTTTTGTAGGGATCGGAGTCAAAGAAATTGCTAGTTTGAGGCTTCAGTTCAATATATATTTGCATTATCTATACATCATGTACTTTTAATTTTCATTTTGTTTTGTCAATCCCCTTGCATTGTGAAAATTTGAAAGGGCAATCTGAAGTGTTCTATTGAAGGAAGAGTTTTAGCTAAATCCTTAAATAATATTGACAATATAATTTGCAGAAGGAGCACAGTTCCTTCCGTTTTTGAATGTAAGGAAGTCCAAAATAAACAGAGATTGATTGTTTTGAAACATACTGTGACCTCTGACAGCATTTTTCCTGTGATTAATTCAAGAATTAGACTGATGCTTTTGAGATTGAAGATTATGTTTTATAACCTGATCAAGTTTAAAACTCAGCAATGAGGTTTGAACTAAGTAATCTTATGTCACTGATATGCAGTGTTAATCAAATGATGAGTAAACCTTTTGTTGTCCATTAGACTTGAATAAAATTGGCATCCAGAGTGCAGTTAAGAATAATTTATTTGTACTTTTTGATGAATTACTGATTTTAAACTCTTCATTATTTGAAGTTGCCTAATTGAAATAGTGAGGAGAAAGTGAGGTCTGCAGATGCTGGAGTATCAGAGCTGAAAATGTGTCACTGGAAAAGCGCAGCGGGTCAGGCAGCATCCAAGGAACAGGAAATTCGACGTTTCAGGCATAAGCCCTTGATTTCCTGATGAAGGGCTTATGCCCAAAACGTCGAATTTCCTGTTCCTTGGATGCTGCCTGACCCGCTGCGCTTTTCCAGCAACACATTTTCAGCTATTTGAAATAGTGAGTTCTTATGCAACATTACAAATGTGCACAATTTAATATCGACCTCAGTTTAAATATGATGATCCACCCATTTTGAACTGAAAAAACAAATATTGAATTAGCTGTTCTGTATATCAACATTTCAAACAAAGCATTTATGATAATAGGCATAACTTTCATTTCTACAAAGTCCTTAATGTAAGAAAACATTCTGAGATGGGAGTGTAATGAGAAGGGAAAATGATGTCTAGTCAAAGGAGGAGATGTTGATCAAAATGGTAAGGTTAGAGGTAGTTGGGACATCAGCAAGTTTTACTGAAGGATTTCGAGAGCTCTGGGAGTAGACATATAGCAGATATGATTGGTCACTCTGAGGTGAAGGAATTGGAGATGCACAGCAGGGCTGAGGTGGAGTAGTGCCAAGTGTTTGGAGGATTATGAGACTGGAGATGTTAGAGTTGGAAGTGGGGAAGAGAAAGAATGATGAGGGGTGTAGAATTGGGGAACCTGTAAGGAGTAAAATAAGAGGAGAGGATGGAATTGAGCATTCTGTAAATCTTTACAAAATCTATCATACTATATCGTAAAAAGTTTGTAAGGTTTGCTTCAATAACTCCGAGTGGTTATTGGAATTTAAGAAACTTGATGATAATCCCAGCTTTGGTCTGTGCTGATCACAGAGTCATACAGTCCTAGATTCACAGAGATGTACAGCACAGAAACAGACCCTTCTGTCCAACTCGTCCATTGCGACCAGATAGCCCAACTCAATTTAGCCCCATTTGCCAGCATTTGACCCACATACCTCTACACCCATCCTATTCGTATGCCCATTGAGATGCCTTTTAAATGTTGCAATTGTACCAACCTCCACCCACTTCGTCTGGCAGCTCATTCCATACACACACCACCCTCTGCGTGAAAAGGTTGCCCCTTAGGTCCCTTTTATATCTTTCCTCTCTCACCCTAAACATATGCCCTCTAGTTCTGGACTCCCCAATCCCGGGGAAAAAGACTTTGTGTATTAATCCTATCCATGACCTTCATGATTTTGTAAACCTCTTTTAAGGTCACCCCTCAGCCTCTAGCGCTCCAGGAAAAACAGCCCCAACCTATTCAACATCTCCCTATAGCTCAAATCCTCCAACCCTGGCAACATCCTTGTAAATCTTTTATGAATCCTTTCAAGTTTTGTAGCATCCTTCTGATAGGAAGGAGACCAGAATTGCATGTAATCTTCCAAAAGTGGCCTAGCCAAAGTCCTGTATTGCCGCAACATGACCTCCCAATTCCTATACTCAGTGCTCTGACCAATAAAGGAAAGCATGCCATATGTCACCTTCACTATCCCACCTACCTGTGACCCTACTTTCAAGGAGCTATGAACCTGCATTCCAAGGTCTCTTTGTTCAGCAGCACTCTCCAGGACCTTACAATTAAGTGTATAAGTCCTGCCAAGACTTTTTCCTACCTATGTTCACATCCAGATCATTCATATAACTGGTGAAAAGTAGTCGACCCAGCACTGATCTTTGTGGCACTCCAGTCTGAAAACCAACCTTCCACACCACCTTCTGTCTTCCACCTTTGAGCCTGTTCTGTATCCAAATGGCTAGTTCCCTGGCTTGTCCTTACTACCTTTCTTAAACAGTGGCACAACATTAGCCAACTTCCAGTCTTCTGGCACCTCACCTGTGACTATCAATGATACAAATATCTCCACAAGAGGCCCAGCAATCACTCCCCTAGCTTCCCACAGAGTTCTAGGGTACATCTGATCAGCTCATAGAGTCATAGAGAAACAGACAGAAACGGTGCAGAAACAGACCCTTCGGTCCAACCCGTCCATGACAACCAGATATCCCAACTCAATCTAGTCCCACCTGCTAGCACCTGGCCCATATCCCTCCAAACCCTTCTATTCATATACCCATCCAAATGCCTCTTAAATATTGCAATTGTACTAGCCTTTGCCACTTCCTCTGGCAACTCATTCCATACACCTACTACACTCTGCATTAAAAAAAGTTGCTCCTTACATTTCTTTTTCTCTTTTATATCATACTCTTTCACCCTAAACCTATGCCCTCTAGTTCTGGACTCCCCCACCCCAAGGAAAAGACTTTGTCTATTTATCCTATCCATGCCCCTCATGATTTTATAAACTTCTATAAGGTCACCCCTCAGCCTCCGACGCTCCAGGGAAAACAGCCCAAGCTTATTCAACATCTCCCTATAGCTCAAATCCTCCAACCCTGGCAACATCCTTGTAAATCTCTTCTGAACCCTTTCAAGTTTCACAACATCTTTCTGATAGGAAGGAGACCAGAATTGCATGCAATATTCCAACAGTGGCCTAACCAGTGTCCTGCAACATGATCTCCCAACTCCTGTATTCAATACTCTGACCAATAAAGGAAAGCATACCAAATGCCACCTTCACTATCCTCTCTACCTGTGACTCCACTTTCAAGGAGCTATGAACCTGCACTCCAAGGACTCTTTGTTCAGTAACACTCCCTAGGACCTTACCATTAAGAGTATAAGTCCTGCTAAGATTTGCTTTCCTGAAATGCGGCATTTTATCTTAGTCAAACTGCCACTTCTCACCCATTGGCCCATCTGATCAAGATCCTGTTGTAATCTGAGGTAACCCTCTTTGCTGTCCACTACACCTCCAATTTTGGTGTCATCTTCAAACTTAATTCCTCTTATGCTCACATCCAAATCATTTATATAAATGATGAAAAGTAGTGGACCCAGCACTGATCCTTATGGCACTCCATTGGTCACAGGCTTGCAGTCTGGAAAACACCACCACCCTCTGTCTTCTTCCTTTGAGCCAGTTCTGTACCAAAATGGCTCGTTCTCCCTGTATTCCATGAGATCTAACCTTGCTAACTAGTGTCCCATGGAGAACCTTGTCGAATGCCTTACTGAAGTCCATATCTGGGGAAGATCTTTCCACCTTTATGCGTTTCAAGACATCCAGCACTTTCTCCTCTGTAATATGGGCATTTTTCAAGATGTCACCATCTGTTTCCCCACATTCTGTATCTTCCATGTCCTTCTCCATACTGACGCAAAATACTTGTTGAGTATCTCCCCCATTTCCTGCAGTTCCACATAAGCTGCCTTACTGACCTTGGAGGGCCCTATTTGCTCAATAAACACTGATGCAAAATACTTATTTAGTATCTCCCCATCTTCTGCAGCTCCACACAAAAGCTGCCTTGCTGATCTCTGAGGGGCCCTACTCTCTCCCGAATTACCCTTTCGTCCTTAATATATTTGTAAAAACTCTTTGGATTCTACTTAACTCTGTTTGCCAAATCAATCTCATGTCACCTTTTTTCCCTCCTGATTTCACTCTTAAATATACTCCTACTGCCTTCATAGTCTTTGAAGGATTCACTAGATCTCTCCTGTCTATGCCTGATATATGCTTCCTTCTTTTTCTTAAACAAACCCTCAATTTCTCTTGTCATCCAGCATTCCCTACATCTGCCAGCCTTTCCTTTCACCCTAACAGGAACATACTGTCTCTGGATTCTCATTATCTCATTTCTGAAAGCTTCCCATTTTCCAACTGTCCCTTTTGCCTGCGAACATCTGCACTTAATCAGCTTTTGAAAGTTCTTGCCTCCCACTGTCAAAATTAGCCTTCCTCCAATTTAGAACTTCAACTGTTATATTTGGTCTATCCGTTTCCATCGCTATTTTAAAACTAATTATGTTCACTGGCCCCAAAGTGCTCCCCCACTATTACCTCAGTCACCTGCCCTGCCTTATTTCCCAGGCTCGAATGCGGCTTGCATTTGCTCTGCTCTGGCTCTGGACTCCGGCCCGTACCCAGCCTGCTCTCACTCTGCTCGCACTCTGGGCTCAGGCCCGAACCGGCCTGCGCTTGCTCCGGACTCCGGCCTGCCCTCGCTCTGGGCTCAGGCCCAAATCCTGCCTGCGCTCGCTCTGCTCCCGCTCTGGGCTCAGGCCTGAACCCGGCCTGCGCTCGTGCTGCTCCTTCCCTGGCCTCTGGCCCGAGCCCGGCCTGCGCTTGGTCTGCTCCTGCTCTGGGCTCTGGCCACATGTCGGCTCGTGCTCCCTCTGTTCCTGCTCTGGCTCGGATTGCAGCTCGTTTCTGAGACTCGGCCCCTTGGACTCCGTTCTCCATCCCTTCTATAGGGTACTTTAAGTTAAACGTTGTTGGGGCAGGGGTGGTTAAAAGTTGTGGGGCTGCAAAAGGGGACAAAAAGGAAGAGGAAAAGGAGCTGGCAAGCAGAGGAGCTCCAGCTGGAACGTCTTACTCTACCGCCAACTTAACCGGTGAATCCGAATATCGGATGCTGCACTACATCAGTTAATGAATGTTGAGATTCTAACACAATTTCATGTAGATCTCGATAAGTATTTGCAAAGGAACAAAGAAAGTGGACTAAAAGAGTTTCTACAGGAGAGGGCTGCATTTGCTGTACGAACACTTTTGCAATGGCCTCCTTTAATTTCTTGGAGGGTAACTGGTGAAACAATGTTTGAGTTGACTGGCAGTTTATTGTTAATCCTCTTTCTTGGTATTATTGTGATTTTGCTTTCTGCTTCACTCTTTCCATAGTTGTGATATTGTTTTGAATATTAAAGCCATAAGCAGTATTCCAACTGTGGCCTAATTAATATCTTGTAAAATCTATACATCACTTTTCTTGTTTTTATATTCAATGTCTCATTTGCCTAAAACTCAGACTCCTTATTGCCTTTTACTACCTGTGATTCCATCTATTAAGGATTTATATTCCAGACCACGTTATTATCCCAGTGTTATTTAAACTTTAAAAGCCATTTGTTCAGTCACACTGCCTTTTTCTCAAAGTGAATTATGTCAACATTTCCCTGCAGTGAACTGCATTCTCTGCAATTTCTGTCATTCTTCCTTGCACCTCAACATGATAATATTGGTAAACTTCCAACTCCATTTATATACATGAGAAATGAAAGCATTCTCACCCCAAATCCATGGACTTTTCACTGCCTACATCTCACCAATCCATAAACATTCATTTACCATTGGCCCTCGGTGTCCCATTTTACTGTTTGTTCAGTTTTATGGCATATTTCTTACATATCCTCTTGCCTAATGCTCCTCAAAATTCATTGTTACAACTGTTATGATTGTTTATGCAGCTTTGTAATCATCTGGAAGTACTAAAGACTGGATAATTGTGTTAGGAACCAATGGATTGTGATCGATTCGCTGTCACAGAGATGATTGAGAATATCATCTCAATGTAAATACTGCTCACATAAATCTTGTGTAGTTTATCATTTTATCAGAACTCATTGAATGTTTTCCGACTTTAAAACTCACTGCAGCGAAACTGTTCCATATGTTCATCACGGCTTTATGGATTCCATTAGCTGCTTGTAATGTGGAAGATCATAAATTGGCTTAATTCTTAGGATGTTTCTAGATGTGAGTGGAAGATATTGTGATTGAATTGATAAAGGTCAGGTGCATACTATTAACGTTTGTCCTGAAATTTCTCACTATGTAACTCCTCTTGGAGCTGGAAAATGGGAACTGGGGTTGTGGAAATCCATCTAGTTACAACTGCATCATGTTACGGTACTTTATTATTCAAGAAAAATTCTAAACCATAACTTTCTGCAATTTGATCTGTATCATTTGAAGTCTTCAAATTGACATTTCAGTTCCGATTTTCCTCTAGCTTAGGGACACTTGTTTGATTTTCATTGTTTCTCATCAGTCTTTTGTACTATGATCTTTAGAAGTCATTGTACTTAGAATATCAGCTATGGTAACTCTAAATGGTTTAGGGCATCTGCAACTGATATTTAATTGAAACCCAGTAAGACCTTTTTTGCTGGTTTAAGACTAAGTTGAGTAATAAAATGCTCACTTGCCCCGCTGTATTTCTGTTAAATTAAGTGCAAGATATTAGACTGGATTGGAAAGTTAATGTAAGAGAGGAAGAAACAGTTGAGCATAAAAAATGTTGCGTTTTCTTCTGTGAATCAACAGGTGTGTTTTGAGCATGTTTTCAGTGACTTTCCTGCAAACCACCCAACTTCTAACTTTGATTTTCATTAGGTACTTAACAGGACAAAATTTTACAGTGGAGTATATTTTACAAATGGAGCATGTGTGTGTTCTTTGGCTAGATGGCTAGTTTGCGATGTAGAGTGACACCAACGGTGCGGATTGGGTGTATCGTACCAGCTGAGATAGTCACGAAGGTCCCACTTCTCAACCTCGCCCCTCACATGAGGTGTGGCTTCCCTCAGGTTCCAAATGTGTAATCGGGTAACCTACATATCTGGTGTCCAAATTCAAAAACAATACACTTAGAAATGACAGCGGGATGTCCAGACAAGCAGACTTGATCTTGCCTTAAAGGGGGCAGGACAAGCAAGTATCTTACATTTTCCACTACATCCTTTGAACTTATACTCTATTGAGACAATTGTCTCAAGTATTTGATTTTATAAAATGACGTGGGAATTCCTGATCTTGGCAAAGCTACTGGAAGAATTCCTGACCGACTCTGGATGGCAAAATGTCGAAGCAGTGCTACAAAATTAGTGTGTGCACCAGCCAGAAAAACTGAGTTTGTGGGAGGAAGGGTGGGATGGTGAGGGATGATCAGTGTTACCGTGAGAAAGTGGTAAAAGGTGCAAAGTTGAATTATAGAAACCTGAAGACAAAGCCTGCAGGAACTGAAGGTAAAAACAAAAGAAAAACCTTTGATTTTGTATAGTACTCTTCGCAACCTTGATGTCCAAGGCATTTTCAGCCAATGAAGTGCTTTGGGAATGCAATTATTGTTTGTAATTACATGGAATTGTACAGAGGTAACAGCATAAATAACTGGACTATGACATCACTTATGCTTTGTACTCATAGAAGAATACAGCACAGAAAGAGGCTTGTGACCGTGATGGCCATCAAGCACTTATCTGCTTTGATCCCATTTCCCAGCAATTAGTCCAAAACCTTTTATGCTGTGGCATTTGAAGAGTTCACTTAAATACTTATTAAATGTTTAAGTGGTTCCCACCTCTTCCATACCTTCAGGCAGTGAGCTCCAGATACCCACAATCTCTATCTAAGGGTAAAGATATTTCCCCTTGTATCGCCTCTAACCTTCCTGACCTTTATCTTAAATTTATGCCTCCTGGTAATTGACTCCTGTACTTAGAGGAAAGTTTTTTTTATCCTGCATATATGTATGTATATTCATATAAGCCTCCTTCCATCTTGTATCATCACACATGATCAACATATCAGTTACTACCCATGGATATTTTTACTAGTACCAGGGAAATACGAGTTGTCTCTTCTAGGCTCCAAATTATTGGGGCAACAAAACAGGAGCTTGTCTTTGGACTTTGCCAATCATCTCTCTGATAAATGACCAAGACAAGCCAAGGTGCATTCATAGTGGCTAGACCTTGAAAACGCCAGGTATCATTAATAAAAGATAGGTACATGCTCCCCCTTCTGGTCTGTTGTGTCAAAAAGGAAGTGACGCTGAGCTGCCCTTGTTGCAGCAGAAGGGTTGCAGCAGGTTCCGTCCAGGGCTTCTGGATAATCATAGTAGTTAGCCCATCTCTCACATTTATAGCTTCATTCTAGCTGTTCCAAGGATGGAATACCAAACTCGAACTGTTTACTGTTTCTGTCTCCACAGATGCTGTCAGACCGCTGAGTTTCTTTAGTGTTCTGTCTGTGATTGTTTCTCCTCCTGTTTGTCATAAGTGACAGATTTTGGGCACCATCTAGGAAACACTGCAGTGAATTTGTGCACAGCGGAGTCTTACAAACAGCAAGGTGGTGATGAGCAGATGATCTCATGGTGTTTTCATGGTGTTAACCAATGGATAAATAATGGCCAGGATACATTGGAGCACTATGCCTGCTTCTCTTTATGTACTGCTGTGGGTATCTTAAGTCCACCTGAAGATCCCTACCACCCATAGTGTCCAAGGTGTTTGTCTTAGTGCAGTCCATTGAGGAATAAACTTTCAGTATTTTACCTGGAGTTCCGATAACTGTGAAGGACAGGACTTACAAACTACTGCACCTCAAATACAACCTAACCTATTCAATTCTTACCAGAATATATTATGAAGGTGACCTTGGTTTGAATTTGCTTGAGTCATATGAATCCGCTATTATCTGCTCTCATTGTTTAATTTACTCCGAGCTCTCCAGATCCAATGGCCAAGCTATCCACTTAATTTTGTAAAACAACTATGAAGATTTTAATAAAAAGGATTCAAACTGATGGACAATCCAGAATTGACACAGACACTGGAAATGGCAATAACAGTTCCAACGCTACTAAAGGTCATCCTTTCATCATATGGAGGAGGCTTGTGCCAAAATTGGGAGAGCTGTCCCATAGGCAGGTCAAACAACAACTTGACATTATCTGTAAAGGTATGATTTTGAGGGTATGACTATGTCATAGATGTCGCCGTTACTATCCCTGGATACCTTCTGTCCCAACCACAAGATTCAACAGAGGTGAGCACAGTGGTATGAAATCAAGCGAGACTTACCCTGAGTGCCCTCCACATGGATGCCAGAACTCAGGAAGTCTTATCATGTCAGAGCAAATATGGGCAAGGAAACTTGCAGAGGTGATCTGTGATTTATACCATAACAGCTTTGAACCATGTGTGACATCAAAGAGCCCTAGCAAAATTGGAGTCAGTGGGAATTGGATGGGAGGGTCTCATGCCTACTGCAAAGGAAGAAACTTTGTGGTTGTTGGTCAATCATTTCAATCCCAGGACATCTCTGCGGGAGTGCTTCAGGATAGTGTCCTAGGTTCAAGCATCGAACTGCTTCTTTAATGATCTTCATGAAGGTCTGAAGTAAATATTTCCTCTGTTTGCATAATGTTTAGCACCAATCACAACTTCTCAGATACTGAAACAGCCCATATTCATATACACCAAGACCTGGGTTATATATAGGCAGGGGCTGGTGTGTGGCACAAATGTTACTTGCTACTTTAAATGCCAGGCAAAGACTATTTCAACCAAGAGAGAATCTTGACCATTTATTTTATACATTCAAATGCCTTAAGCTGATTCCACCCTCTCTACTCAATACACTCCCCACACTCCACCAACATCACCGCCACCACCCCACTATCAATAGTTTGGGAGTTACCATTGATCGGAAACTGGATTGGAACTGCCATATGACCGCTGTAGCTTTAAAAAAAAGTAAGAGACTACGAGTTCTGCAGCAAGTAATTTGGCACGGTGGCTCAGTGGGTAGCACTGCTGCCTCTCAGCACCAGGTTCGGTTTCAACCTTGGGTGACTACCTGTGTGGAGTTTGCACATTCTCCCCATGTCTGCGTGAGTTTCCTCCGGGTGCTCCGTTTTCCTCCCACACTCCAAGGATGTGCAGGTCAGGTGAATTGGCCATGTTAAATTGCCCATAGTGTCAGGTGCATTAGTCAGAGGGAAATGGGTCTGGCTGGGTTACTCTTCGGAGGATCAGTGTGGACTGGTTGGGCCGAAGGGCCTGTTTCCACACTGTAGGGAATCTAATCTAATCAAATTTACTTCCTCACTCCTCAAGCCCTGTCCACATTTACAAGGCAAAAGTTTGTAGTGTGATTGAATGCTCTCCACTTGTCTGAATGGTTGCAGCTCCAACAAAGTTCAAGAAGCTCAACATGTTTCAGATCAAAACAGCCTGCCTGATGGGCATCTCCACCTACCCCCAAAAAAGACAAAATCCACCACTCAATTACTGACTATGGACTATGAATAGTAGCAATTTATACCATTTGCAAGGTGTATTGTGACAATTCACCCAGGCTCCCTCAACAGCAACTTTCAAACCTGTTGTCTTTATCACCCACAATAACTATAGCAGCAAATGCATTGGGGTACCCGCTCTTTGAAGTTGCCTTTCAAGTCTCTCACCTTTCTGAATCAAAACTATGTCAATGTTCCTTAGTTGTCACTGAATCAAAATCCTGGAGCTCACTTCCTACCAGTAATGTGGGGGTACTCACCAAGGAAAGCTGCTTAATACCACCTCCTTGAGGGAAGTTAGGCATGGGCAATAAATGTCACCCAAGCAGTGACTCCAACCCCTTCCACATCCATCAAAAGAATTTTAAAGACATTTCTTATTAACATGGTACACTATTACTCAGGAATGAGGTGAGAAAATTATTGAACTTTCAGACAGTCTGACCTAAGACAAACCTCCAAACATGAAATCAGAGCAGGCCTTATACAATTAATGGTAAGGTCTTGGTGAGTATTGCTGAACAAAGAGACCTTGGAGTGCAGGTTCATCATTCCTTGAAAGTAGAGTCGCAGGTAGATAGGATAGTGAAGAAGACATTTGATATGCTTTCCTTTATTGGTTAGAGTGTTGAATACAGGAGTTGGGAAGTCATTTTGCAGCTATATAGGACATTAGTTAGGCCATTTTTGGAAGGTTGCATGCAATTCTGGTCTCCTTCCTATCAGAAGGATGTGGTGAAACTTGCAAGGGTTTAGAAAAGATTTACAAGGATATTGCCAAGGTTGGAGGGTTTGAACTATAGGAGAGGTTGAATAGGCTGGGTCTGTTTTCCCTGAAACATTGAAGGCTGAGGGGTGACCTTATGGAGGTTTATAAAATCGTGAGGGGCATGGATAGGATAAATAGACAAGGTCTTTTCCCAGGGGTGGGGGAGTCCAGAACTAGAGGGCATAGGTTCAGGGTGAGAGGGGAAAGATATAAAAGGGACCTAAGGGGCAATGTTTTCATGCAAAAGGTGGTCGTGTACGGAATGAGCTGCTAGAGGATGTGGTGGAAGCTAATAGAATTACAACATTTAAAAGGTATCTGGATGGGTATATGAACAGGAAGGGTTTGGAGGGATATGGGCCTGGTGCTGGCAAATGGGACTCGATGAAGTTAGGATATCTGGTCGGCATGGATGAGTTGGACTGAAGGGTCTGTTTCCGTGCTGTATATCTCTCTGACTTTATGACTCTGTGAAGTTGGTTTATTTTCATTCCCAGAGTTGCAGAGACTTAAGCAGTTGGTTTTATTCTGGAAACAGCCTTCACTATTCCTGATGAGATCCTGGTTGGGCATTGCTGCACATTGTGAACTGGATGAGGATTCTTTGACCCAGCCATTCAGAACATCTTTAGCAGTGCATTGGCTTTAGGAATCTTTGTATTGACTGTCATTGCCTAAATAGGGAAACATACACCACCAAAACCTGAACTAATTAGAAATATCTTTAGCTCCTTTTTATGCTGCAGCCACTGTTTTCAATTCCAGGGTGGCAGCACTGATTTTTAACGTCTGCTTTCAGTTGAACAATTAAAAAGCCCCACTCGGAACATTGTTAGCATTATACAGTACAGAAAAGGCACTTCAGCCCATTGAGGGCTGAACCTCCCATGTTACGGTATTACCTACACTAGTCTAACTTTTTTGCACTGGGCCATTAGTCTTAAATATTGTGACATTTCAAGTGCTCATCCAAGTACTTTTTAAAGGTTGTGAAGTGTCCTGCCTCCACTACCTTTCCCAGCTAGTGCATTCTAGATCCCACCAGCTCTTGGTGAAAAAGTTTCTGATTTTTAAAATGTCACTACAGTAATTTTTAACTAATGATTCATAATATGCAGTTGTAGAGTGGCTGGGTACATATTTATTAGTTGGCCTTGAGATGGTGGTAGTGAGCTGCCTTCTTGAACCATGATGTGGAGGAGCCGATGTTGGACTTGGGTGTGCAAAGTTAAAAATCACACAACGCCGGGTTATAGTCCAGGTTTATTTGGAAGCACTAGCTTTCAGAGCACTGCTTTTACATCAGGTAGCAGCACTCCGAAAGCTAGTGCTTCCAAATAAACCTGTTGAACTATAACCTGGTGTTGTGCGATTTTTAACTACTTGAACCACTTTAGCCCACTTGGTGTAGGAATATCCATAATGTCATTGGGAAGGCGATAACATCATTTTTACCCAGTTACACTGAAAGGATGATGGTACCGTTCCAAGTCAGGTTAATGAGTGGCCTAGAGGGGAACTTGCAGGTGTTGGTGTTTCCGTGCTTCTACTTCCCTTTTCCTTCAAGGCGGTAGTGGTTTTGAATTGGGAAGGCGCTAACTAATAATCTTTCTACATTTCTACAGTGTGTTTTGCAGACAGAACACACTACTGCATTGTGTGCAGGGAAAGTGCTTTTCAGAAGTGCAAATCAAGATTATAACTCCACTTTTTAAAATTATACTTGAAGATTCTTCAGACTTATTGTTAAGTTCAATTGACAAGTACTGAAGTACATCAATGAATTGAATACCCATTATCTTCATTTATTGCCATGTTAAGTATTGCCATGTTAAGGACACTTTTCTCCTCCCATCTGAAGCAGTTCACATTTCATTTAGCTTCTCGTGAACCCAATTTCTTCCACTGACATCACCATGCCAAATTTGCCTCACCTGAAATTGGATCTTTTGGTAGGATTTCTGCCCTCTGCAGTACAAAAGATCTCAAGGGCTTTTCTGTTTTAGTACATGCCTGCAATGCTTTGGCATTATTGCATGTGTATGAATCTGGCTTGTTGTCCACAACCTTCATCAAAAGTGTGTTGGCTGGAACAGGGAGTGATGTTTACTATGCCAATATATAACCTTAGACTCCAGCATGAATGTTAATCAAGAATACCTAGCAACAGCAGTGTTGTGAGAATTAGGATTACTGAAAAAGATGATTTAGTTATATTTAAATACCAATCCATTGAAGCAGAAGTTTATGCCTAAACAGTCCAATGTAATCATGCCACTGAATTTAAACAAACAGTGTGCAGCAGAATACCTGTGTAAAGACTTTTCTGTGATGAATCATTTCTAGACCAACCTTCAGTTATCCTGCTGTCTGGGGGATGTTATTTCAGTGGCTGCAAGGCAGTACCAACATTCAGGCTTTATCTTGAATACTGAGCAGTGTTTCACATTAGTTCCAAACAAACAGTTTTCTCACATGGAGTGAATAAAGACATAAGCTATCATTGTTCCCACCATCATTTACCCTACTTTTCTCTTTGATAACCCCCCCACACACACACACACACACACACACAATATAATTTATTGTCAAACAATTAATTGTAATGAGTTTTGAAACTCTTTATTGAGGTTTTGTATAATCACCTTTGCATAAAAGATAACAAATGTATGCTGCACAAGTAAGGATGCTTCTGTTGGCTGAATATGAAATGTGAATGTGCAGCCAAAATGCTTCTGGTCCTGCCTTCACTCCTCTCAGCTGAAAGGAGTTGCCTGCCGTAGCTGACAAGTAGAGCAAGTTAGAATGTCAATTACATAATTTTTAGCAAAAACACTTCCACATAACAACAAAATATATTTTACAACTTTATCTGCTGCATATAATTATGGGATGTTGACAATGCTATTTAGCCTTTATTGCCTAACCCAAACTTCCTTTAGAAAGGTGGCTGTTAGCCTCCTCCTTAAACAACAGCAGAGCTTTCGTGCAGTGCATTTGCAGCTGATAGAAAGGGAGTTCCAGGATGTTGTCCATTGACTGTGAAGGTCCAAGTCATTATCATTTGGATAATGATGGTACCATTATCCAAATAAGGTACTTATTATCCGGATAAGGTAGTATCATTTGGAGGGGACCTTGCAGTTGATGGTGTTCTCATGCATCATCTCCCCTTGACCTTCTTGCATGGTAGAGTTTATGGGTTTGGCTAATGGAGCCTTTCTGAGGTGCTGCAGTACATCATGTAACTGGTGCACACTGCTCCAAATGTGTGCATCAGTGTTGTAAGGAGGGATATTAACATCAAGCCAATCAAGCAGACTACCTAACTTAGGATGGATTTTAGCCTCTTGTGTTGCTGGACTCATGATGTCTTCATGCAAACTTTATTTTGTATGAACATTGTGACAAGTAAAATCTATTTTTATGTCAATAAAACCAAAGAACCGCAGATGTTGAAAATCAGAAATCGCTGGAAAAACTCAGCTGGTCTGGCAACATCTGTGGAGAGAAAGCAGAGTTAACATTTCAGGTCTAGTTCTGAAGAGGGATCAATGGACCCAAAAAGTAAACTCTGCTTTCTATCTGCAGGTACTGCCAAACCTGCTGAGTTATTATTCCAGCAATTTCTGATTTATTTCTATTTTTATTTTTCTCTCCTTTCACACTGCTGCACATTCCCCTAAAGAATACTCATACATCATGATGATTAGCATATCATATTAAAGGATTTCCTTTCTGCTTTTTCTTTTGAATCTGCTTATCAGTCTTGCATGAACCACAATTCCGCTCGGTTAAATATTTTAATAAACTGGAGCTTCTTATTCTCGGTCCCTACCATAAAGTTCTTACCATTGAGCTTCCCAGTCCATTATTTCTGGTTGCAGTACACTCTTCACATCCTCAGAAATCCACTGCTGAGCTAAGGTTCTGGCCCATGTCCTCACCATTGAAAAGATCTGTTCACTTGCATCTCATGTACCTTTACTCTATCTCAAATTTTTAGTGATATCTTTGACACATCTGAACAAGGTTATTCCAATGCTTTTTGGGCTGATCTTCCATCCTCCAATTTCATAAACTTCACCTCATCCAAAATCTCCCCATTCATCTTACTCTGAACAGAGACCTCCACACCAATCACTCTGTGAACCCACTGACCTTCATTCGCTTTGAAATCGGCAGCATCAAATTAAAGTTGTCCTCCATGTTTTGAATTTTTTATGCTTTTTCCCTCGGTATTTCTAATTTCCTTGCACTTACAAATTTCTGAACTTGCCATTATTCTGTCTTTGCCTGTTTGAATATATTTCTTCACCTGGTCATTCGAGATGATGGAGCTGTAGTGTTGTCACTGGACTAGAAATCCAGCAACTCGGGAAATGCTCATGGCAGATGGTGAAACTTAAACTCAAAACAAGGTCTGTGAAAACGTTGTTTGACATAAAAACCAATCCAATTTACTGATGACAATAGTTTTACTTCCCTAAAGGATAACTGACGTCCTTACTTGGCCTGGCTTGCTATGTGACTTCAGACTCTCAGCAGTGCAGTTTACTTGTAAATACTTTCCATTCAGTTGTATCAAATCCCTGAAAAGTCTCAGTCTCAAAAAAGGAACACAACCAGGCAAGTATCCTGACGTAGATAACAGAACAACAATAGTAAACTTCACCCTATTTCTCTGTGAAGGCCTCCTTTGAACTAGGTGGAGGTTATTGCCAATATTGGGAGAACTGTTTCATAGACCAGTCAAGTAGCAGCATGGTATTATCTGTAAGATAGGAATCTGTGAGGATGACTATGTCCCAGACAGCACCAGCACCAATCCCACCCAGATATATCCTGACATACTGGCAAGACAGAAGCCCAGTGGTACACTGGGATGGAGTTGCCCTGGGAGTCCTCAGCATTGACTCCAGATCTAATGAGTTCTCTTAGCATCATATCAAATATGCACAATAAAATCTCCTGATTATCATGTACTTTGTGGGCAAATTCAATTTCCTTCACCAAGAATGACACTGCACCGTTAACCGATTGTGCTGCTCAACCAACCAGAGGGAAAATGCACTTGAACTTATCCACACCAATCTGCTTGCTGAAGATATATCTGTCTATGATAGGATTGATAAAAGTGACCACTGCATAGGCTTTGCAGAGATGAAGTCCCATCTTCAAATTAAGGATACCCTTCATCAGTTGTGTGGCATTACCACTATGCTAAGTGAGATAGACTTCAAACAAATCTAGAATCTCAAGAAGTGCTGTGGGTCTCATCAGCAGAATTATAACTAACTGCAATTTCATGGCCCAACATATCTCCCATTTTACCATTAACATCATGTCAGGAGAGGAACCCTGGTTCACTGAAGGTTGCAAGAGACCATATGAAAAGCAGTTTCAGGCATACCTAAAATTGAGATGTCAACCTGGTGAGGCTACAATACAGGGCTACCTGTATGCCAAACAGCATAAACAACAAATGACAAGACAGGAATAAGCAAGTCTATAACAGGATCGGATCTAAGCTGTGCAGACTTGGCACCTCCAGTTGTACAATATTGGTGGATAATGAAACACTCACTGGGAGAGAAGATTTCACAATTATTCCCATCTTCAATGATGGTAGAGCCCAATATATCAATGCAAATGATCAGGCTGAAGTATTTGTAATAAACTTTAGGTAAGGTGCTGATTGCATGATCCAACTCAGCTTCCTTTGGAGATCGCCAGCATCACCGATGTGTCAGCCAGTTCATTTCACTACACATGGTATCAAGAGACAACTGCTGAAACTGAACACTGCAATGGACTCTAAGAACATTGCAGCAATTGTATTAATGACTTGAGCCCCAGAACTGGGTGTGACCCTAAACAAGCTGCTACAACGCAGCTTCAATGCTTGCATCTAACTAAAAAGTGGCAAATGACCCAGATTTGTTCTGTGCACAAAAAGCTGAACAATCCAAAAAACCCAATTACTGCTCCATTGGTCAATTCTTGATCATTAGTAAAGTGGTCGTGAACTGTTCTCTCAAGTAGCACTTGCTTAGCAACAACCTGCTGCCTGATACTCGTTTGAGTTTCACAAGAAAGACTCCACTTTTGACTTATCATAGCCTTGATTCTGACACGAACAAAAGTGCTGAAGTCCAAAGGGGAAGTGAGAGTGACTGCCCTTGATGTCAAGATCACATTTGTCTGAGTGGGACATCAAGCAGCTCCAGCAAATCTGGAGTGAATGGGAAGTTGGGGGAACCTATCCACTAGTTGGCATCAGACCTAGCACAAAAGAAGATGGTTGTTGGAGGTCAGCTATCTTGGCTCCAGGACGTAGCTGCAGGAGTTTCTCAGAGAAGTGTCCCAGACCGAACCAGCTTCAGCTGCTTCACCAATGACTTTTGTTCCATAATATCCTCAGAAGTGGGAATGTTCACCAGAGACTGCACAATGTTCAGCACCATTCACAACTCCTCAGTTCCTGAATTAGACCATGTCAAAATGTATCAAGACCTGGACAGTATCCAGGCTTGTGCTTACAATTTTTTACAAACCCACCGATTCCCTCAGCTAACCTGGGTCACACCTCTTCCCACCCTACCTCCTGCAAAAATGCCATCCCATATTCCCAATTCCTCTGCCTCTGCCGTATCTGCTCCCAGGAGGACCAGTTCCACCACAGAACACACCAGATGGTCTCCTTCTTTAGAGACCACAATTTCCCTTCCCACATGGTTAAAGATGCCCTCCACATCCCACACCTCCTCCCTCAGACCCCACCCCTCCAACCATGACAAGGACAGAACCCCCTGGTGCTCACCTTCCACCCTACCAACGTTCGCGTAAACCACATCATCCAACGACATTTCCGCCACCTCCAAACGGACCCCACCACCAGGGATATATTTCCCTCCCCACTCTTTTCCACCTTCTGTAAAGACCATTCCCTCCATGACTATCTGGGCAAGTCCATGCCACCCCAACAACCCACCCTCCCATTCTGGCATCTTCCCCTGCCGCCGCAGGAATTGCAAAACCTGCGCCCACACCTCCCTTCCCTAACCTCCATCCAAGTCCGCAAAGGAGCCTTCCACATCCATCAGAGTTTTACCTACACATCCACCAATATCATTTATTGTATCCGTTGCTCCCGATGCGGTAGCCTGTACATTTGGGGAGACTGGGCGCCTCGTAGCAGAACACATTAGGGAACATCTCTGGGACACCCGCACCAATCACCCACACCGCCCTGTGGCCCAACATTTCAACTCCCCCTCCCACTCAGCTGAGGACATGGAGGTCCTGGGCCTCCTTCACCGCAGCTCCCTCACCACCCAACGCCTGAAGGAAGAATGCCTCATCTTCCTCCTCGGAACACTTCAACCTCAGGGCATCAATGTGGACTTCACCAGTTTTCTCATTCCCCTTCCCCCCACCTCACCCCAGCTCCAAACTTCCAGCTCAGCACTGTCCCCATGACTTGTCCTACCTGCCTATCTTCCTTTCCACCTATCCACTCCACCTTCCTTTCTGACCTATCACCTCCATCCCCACCCCCATTCCCCATTGTACTCTATGCTACTTCCTCCCCACCCCCACTCTCCTCTCATTTATCTCTCCAACCTGGAGGCACTCTGCCTCTATTCCTGATGAGGCTTTTGCCTGAAACGTCAATTTTCCTGCTCTTCGGATGCTGTCTGAACGGCTGTGCTTTTCCAGCACCACTCTAATCTAGAATCTGGTTTCCAGCATCTGCAGTCCTTGTTTTTACCTAGACTTCAGCCGCATATTCAGACTAGTTTAACCTATTCCCATTGATCTTGGGGTTGCTGTTGATCTAAGATTGAATTGGATTAGCCATATAAATACAGTGGTTACAAAAGCAGCTTAGAGGCTAGGAACCTGCAATTGGAAACTCACCTCCTGACTCCCCAAAGTCTGCCCTCCATCTCCAAGGCACAAGTTAGGAGTGTGATGAAATGCTTCCCATTTGCCTGGATAAGTACTCCAATATCAGTTGAAGTATGCCATCCAGGACAAAGCAGCTCATTTGATTGGCATCACATCCACAAATATTCAGTACCTCCATCATCTATGCACAGTACAGCAGTGTGTACCATCTGCAAGATGCACTGCAGAATATCATCACGGCACCTTAGATATCATCTCCCAAACCCATAACCACTACCATCTAGAAGGATAAGGACAACAGAACCAGTCTGGTAGACAAAGTGATGGATGATAGTAAACCAGAGAGAAACAAAAGCTGACAATGTAGGCCATAAATAAGCTGTCTTGAAAGCAGCACATGTCATGACAGAACCTGGAATAGGGCGGTGGGTGGGTGTAAAGGACATTAAAGAAAGTGTTCAGGTTCTAAAATTTTTGAAGTCAGTATTGAAGGCTGCAGGATCCCCAGGTGGAAAATTGGATGTTCTTCCAGGTTGCACTGAGCCTCCGAGTAAAAAGTGAGGACTGCAGATGCTGGAGATCAGCCCTGATGAAGGGCTCTGGCCCGAAACGTCGAATTTCCTGTTCCTTGGATGCTGCCTGACCTGCTGTGCTTTAACCAGCAACACATTTTCTGCACTGAGCCTCCATTCCTTTGTCTAACCTCTGTTCTGTCTCCCTCTCTGGGCTTCATCTCCACCTACTAGCTCATTCTTTTTTTCTCCATGCACACCCCCAGTTTCAACAGATATACCACTTTTTCCTAGCTACTGTCAATTCCCAAAAAGTTTCATTGGACTCAAAATGATAACTCCGCTTTCTCTCCACAAATGCTGACAGATCTGCTGAATTTCTCCAAAACTTCCTGTTTTAGCTTCAGTTTTCGTGTTCACGGTTCTTTGTTTTAATTAACTTGCTGTTTGACCAGTGTTTCTACATTATCTTGCTGCATTTTTTTTTCTCCTTTTTCACTTCTGTTTTTCTCTCCCATGTTCATCAATGATTTTTGGGGTGATCAGTAGATGACCTGTTCTTAAGCCCCTTGCCTATACTATTTTAAAGCAGGGTGCTTGGAAATATTCAGAAACAAACCAATGTGGAATCTTTCCTCTGATATTGTGTTCTACCCTTTGTGCTGTCCCATAAAATAATTGAATCAGTGAATTGACAGCCTGGACATGAACCCACATTCCAACGTACCATTGCAATCTAACATGCCTTATTTTAATGCATCAATGGCAGAATCTGTGCTTGGCAAAGACATTTTTAAAGTGTTCTATGTTGAGTATTAAAGTTTAGTTGGTGGAAAATATGCTGACATTTTAAATTGGTAAATTTTAAATGAGTAGATTATATTTCATTGAGGGAACAAAGTTAATTTTCACTCCCGTTGCAATGCATTGCAAGGCAGGACTTACTGGTTCTCTTCAATTTCCTAACACCATTTGCTTTTGTCAATATCTTGAGTGTGTTCCATAGATTGCAACCAGTGAAGCGTTAATGTTGCTTGACATTGATTTGTCCCCACTCCCCCTTCCCCACCCCTCGCCACTGACGTCTGCTCTGTGTGACCTTAGAGGCTTGGCTTTTATCTTTATTGATTTTATTTATTTTGAATTTATCCAGTACCAAACTAGGGTAGATCAAATTTGCCAGTTTAAACACGTCCAATCTCAAAAGTATTGCAGAGTGGACGGGGATTATTTTTAATAATATGCAGTGAAATTGATGCTAATTATGCACTTTGTAATTATACTACAGAGAATGTGGAGTTGATTAGTTGTTGAGTTTGAGGACGATTAATTATAGCTTATATAAGTCATCTTTATGTATGAAACAAATTGCTCTTTTGCTTTGTTTCAACCGACAATCAAAACTTGCTGTTATGTATTTGTATTTTGAGTTTAATTTTTTATAGTAAACCACTTGCCTTAAGAGATGAAATTGAACACTGAGAGCAGATGCAAAATGCAGGATGTGCTGTGCTTGAGGAAGTCACACTCAAACTCCTGTCAGAAATTGATTTGAAGCCCTCCTCGAGAATTGACGCATTTAGTAAATCAGTCTTACATTGTTGGATTAGGTATAACACTAAGATGAACATTAAAGATCCTGTTGGACTACTCAAAGAACTCTGGTGTCTTGAATACTATTCTCCTCAACCAACTCCACCAGAACAACTCTTTCTTTGCTTATTGATTTCATTGCTATTTGTGGGGTCTTACTATATGCAAAATAGCTACAAGTTTTGGTTAGATTAGATTACATTCACGACAGTGTGGGAACAGGCCCTTCGGCCCAATCCTCCAAAGAGTAACCCACCCAGACCCATTTCCCTGCAAGTAATGCACCTAACACTATAGGCAATTTAGCTTTGCCAATTCACCTGACCTGCACATTTTTTAATTACATTTAATCTGTGCTGCATCTTTCATTTGTGTGAAGAACTTTGCACATTACACAAATGCATTACAGAAAGTCTCTAATGGGTTTTTTTAAAAAATGCAACAATAGTCTATAGTTGCTGTCTCTCACTGCCTCCCTCTAAAATTCAACATTTTATTTTCCTTGCCCTTTTTAATATAGGGTTGCCTACTTTAGGGATGTAACATTCCAGGATCAACCTGAGGCCTTATGATGTGGTACAAATGTTAAAGAGTGAGTGTGTGCAAATTCAATTTGTTATATTGTTTTGGTTGCCTACAATTTTTGTAAATTTTACAAACCAATTCATTGGAGGACTAATCCACAGTGTATTGCCTTGGATCCCTTTTCTACAACAAAGTCTGATACAGTTGAAATTTCTACCTTTAGAAAGCTACCTGTGGAACCTTTTAAAGCAAAACTGGTAAGCGATTAATGCATTTGTGTTATGTTTGAAGGACTATTGAATAAATGAGATAAAAGGCACCCTCAGTGATAACCACAGCAATGTTCATACTGATTAACTGTATTCCTGGGTTTATCAGTATTATGTGCAAAGTCTGTCCTTACACTTTGTGCACATTGCATTGCTTGTAAATCTAGTGTGGATTCTGCTGCTTAAGCAGCAGCTGGATTTGTGTAGAGCATTTGCAGTCAATATTTATTCTGTCAAATGTTTGACACAAGTGCCTGTTCCAGCTGGGGCTTTATTAACTCAAAAACAACTTTTATGTCCACATTTGAAATGCTAATTTGTCTAATCTCACCATATCAGCATTTATGTACTTGTGTACACTGCCCTTCATAGGTCCTTCCAACATTCAAGATGAATGCACATCATAAGACTGAAGAGGAAACAGCAACGTGAGATAGTAATAACAGAACAATGTAACCTTCAGGCTGGAAAAAGGACCCTACGCTACTTTATCCGGGGTTCACTGCTTTCCATGATTAGGTTACACAAAGGCAAGCAGCTACTGCTAAAACTTTGTGCTTCCGACTGGTAGAATTCCAATTGGATGTGGTAATGCAGTCCATCTGAACTAAAGTCAGAAGATAACAACAATGCACTATCTATTTAACTGTGATTTGAGGTTCGTTACCATGCCTTTTGTGAAGATATTGTAGCACTCTTTTGACAGTGACTATACTTCAAAAAGTACTTTGCTTGTAACGTACTGTCAAATGTTCCAAGATAATCAAAGGCTTTTATAAGTGTTTATATACATATGCATTTTTTTAACCTACTGCCTACCCACACAGGGCTCACCCCATATTTGACAGATATCTGAAAACAAACTGACCGTTCTCCTTCGCAGATATCTGGGATATCTCTGGGGTCACCATGAAGTGTCATCTAACTATGCAAATTCAGCTCCAAGCCAGGTCTTTATGGTAGATTTGCTATTTTGCTACTTAACAAGGTTTGCAGTGCTTCAAAACAGCCAATGATGATTTATCATTTGGTCTGATTCTATTATGAAACCTGCAGATCAGCCACTGAGAGTGGCGATTCATTCTAATTGGCTGCAAATGACTGAAGAAGAAATTCCTATGACATAAAACAAAGAACTGTGGATGTTGGAGATCTGAAACAAGAAATTGCTGGCGACACTCAGCAGGTCTGGCAGTATCTGTGGGAAGAAAGCAGAGTTAATGTTCAAGTTTGGTGACTCATCCCAGACTCAAACTCTCCTTTCTTCTCACAGATGCTGTCAATGCCAAAACATCTTTGATGTTCCTAGAAGGAAGCTGAGAGAAGCCTTCAAATGGGGTCAGTAGATTGTTTTTAATGAACTTGGTATTGGGCTTAGGGTGTATCTTAATTTGAAGACCGTATTCTGTCCCAGAAATAGAAATTCTACACTTGTAGACTTCCCTGTAACTTGTTTTGAAGACTCCTAAACATTTTGATGAGCCCTGCATACTCATACACCTAGCCCACTGAATAAGATGGTCTGTGTGTTTTAATTTCTTTTGTAATGTAGTAGTTTTCTTGCTCTTTCCTGTTATCGCCACTTAGGTCAGTAAGCAGCACCCTTTCGCTGAAGCAGTCTGCTTCCAGGCGTCAGCCTTTCAGAATCAACATGTGGATACAGGGCAAAGCAAATACTGGGAAGCAAGTTTCTTGTGACCATGAACAGGCATTGGAATAGTGCATTTACCAGCGCCTGATGCTTCTGATGCAGGCAGCATGCAAAATGGATTTTACCAAGTATTTTGAGAAGATCCCATGTAGCAGAGTGGTTTGACAAGTAAAAGCCCTTAGGATCCAAGTGGCTAGTTGGATTCAAAATTTAGTCTTTGATGGGAAGCAAATTACAATGGTAAACAGGTGGCTTTGTGACTGGAAATCGGTTCCTGTTGAGGTTCTGCCAGGCTCAGTACTAGTTCCCTTGTTTTTTGTGTTATATTTAAAACATTTAGACTTAAATGGGAGAGCATAGTTCCAAATTTTCAAGATACTACAAAAACTGGACAGGTGTTTGATGGTAACAAAGAAAGCAGGAACCTGTAGTAAGCTGGCAGTGTATTGGTCAGGTGGACAAAATAGTGACAAATGGAACTCAGTCTGGAGAAATGTGTTATAATGATGTAGGTAGAACAGACAAAGCAAGGGAATACAGCGTGAATGGTAGGGTGCTGCGAAAGAGCAGGACCTTGATGACTGCAGATCTGTGAAGATGTCTGAGAAAGCATACAAAATACTTGCCTTTATCAGCCAAGACATAGAATATAATAGCAGAAAGGTTAGGCAAGAACTTATAAAACTCTAATTAGGCCACAGCTTGAGTTCATATTTTAGCAGACATCTCCTCTGTGAAGAGAAGCTTCTGATGCCTTGTTCTTTGCTGAGGGAGAAGAATTGATCTCTGAGAACTATATGGACCTGTTCTCCTGTTCAGAAACCTTCTTCTCCTCTTCCCACTTTTCAACAATTTTGCCTACTCTATAGAACATAGAACAATTCAGCACAGAACAAGCCCTTTGGCCCACGATGTTGTGCCGAAAATTTATCCTAGATTAAGCACCTATCCATGTACCTATCCAATTTCCGCTTAAAGGTCACCAATGGTTCTGACTCTGCCACTCCCACAGGCAGCGAATTCCATGCCCCCACCACTTTCTAGGTAAAGAACCTATCCCTGACATCCCCCTATACCTTCCACCCTTCACCTTAAATTTATGTCCCCTTGTAACACTCTGTTTACCTGGGGAAAATGTCTCTGACTGTCTACTCTATCTATTCCCCTGATCATCTTATAAACCTCTATCAAGTCACCCCTCATCCTTCGCCGTTCCAATGAGAAAAAGCCTAGCACTCTCAACCTATCCTCGTACGACCTATTCTCCATTCCAGGCAACATCCTGGTAAATCTCCTCTGCACCCTCTCCAAAGCTTCCACATCTTTCCTAGAGTGAGGCACCTGAGTGGCAACTTTCAAAGAGCAAAGAACATAGACCCCAAGATCCCTCTGCTCCTCCACCTTACTAAGAACCCTACTGTTAACCCTGTATTCCGCATTCTTATTTGTCCTTCCAAAATGGACAACCTCACACTTGACAGGGTTGAATTTCATCTGCCACTCCTCAGCCCAGCTCTGCGTCATATCTAAGTCCCTTTGCAGCTGACAACAGCCCTCCTCACTATCCACAACTCCACCAATCTTCGTATCATCTGCAAATTTACTGATCCATCCTTCGACTCCCTCTTCCAAGTCATTAATAAAAATTACAAACAGCAGAGGACCCAGAAATGATCCCTGCGGAACCCCACTTGTAACTGGGCTCCAGGCTGAATATTTACCATCTACCACCACTCTCTGACTTCAACCGGTTAGCCAGTTCTCTATCCAACTGGCCAAATTTCCCACTATCCCATGCCTCCTGACTTTCCACATAAGCCTACCATGGGGAACCTTATCAAATGCCTTACTAAAATCCATGTACACTACATCCACTACTCTACCCTCATCCACATGCTTGGTCACCTCCTCAAAGAATTCAATAAGACTCGTAAGGCAAGACCAACCCCTCAGAAATCCATGCTGGCTGTCCCTAATCAAGCAGTGTCTTTCCAGATACTCATAAATCCTATCCCTCAGTACCCTTTCCATTACTTTGCCTACCACCGAAGTAAGACTAACTGGCCTGTAATTCCTAGGGTTATCCCTATTCCCTTTTTTTGAACAGGGGCACAACATTCGCCACTCTCTAGTCCCCTGATACCACCCCCGTTGACAGTGAAGACGAAAAGATCTATGTTCTCTTTCTGCGTTCTTATGCTGGAGTTCAAGATTCATAGAAACTGCAGCATCCGTGCCTGGTTACAAGTCATCTATACATAGCCATGAGGTCAAAACCAACACCTTTACCATGTGCTGCACCAGTTCCTTTAGACTTCAACTATAAGTGTCAGGACAAGCCATCAAAGTACTTCAAATAACTCAGCCATTAAAGATCACTCAGCATCTAACCAGAAAATAATTAAAGATTCCTTTAAGTAGCGCTGGTGGGGATCTTCCTGCTGTTGAACATATGTAGCTGTGCCAAACTAAAAGAGGGCATTAACTCATTGATTGAGATTCAAAAATGGTATTGCTACAGTCAAAATTGGCATTACGCACACTGACAAGAGGTGACAATCTGCCAGGCTACACAATCCTGCATAGAATTCCAAGCATCAGTGCTACAGATCCACCCAAAATTTTATAGTATCTGTACCAGAGCTATACTTGTACAACGCAGGCACAATTTTGGGCATGAAAACATGGGAACATACATCCAAATTTTGCAACTAATTAATACCTGATGTTCTCTTTTAAATCCCAATCATTGTTCTTCTAACTTCCTCAAGTGACACAGCTAATCTTTGCCTCTGAGATGTGGAATAGCTCGAATTGATGTTTTCAAATGAATCAACAATGCACTGTATTTCATGGTACAAATCATAACTGAAACAAAGAAGAACTTACTTTGTTAAATGATCAGAACAAATATTCAGTTCTGTACAGTTATATTCTAGTTGTATTGGCAAAGTAAATGTCAGAGCAAAAAGAAGACCACTTAAACCTGTTTAGATTAAACATTATTACTGTTGTTAAATTGCTCATCCGCTTTATTCAAACTTTCCACACCTATTAATCTTCACATGCTATTTTGGCAGGAAGGTGGCTTGTCCCATCACAGGACTTTGTTTCTGTGGTCGGTAACAAGTGCAAGTAAAATCTCATTTTTTGATGAGTTTGTCGGTGTAATGATTTGTTAAAGTTGACTCTTCCATAGCTAGATGATACGTAAATAATCTCCTGTCCATAATGGGAAATTGTTGCCAAGGTAACTACATTAGCAAGAACTGATTGTTATTCTGTGACAACAGGTGAGTTCTCTCAATGGTATCCGTAATTTTTGGGAATGTATTTTCCATGTGACGGTAAAGAACATCCCTTTATTGAATCAAACAGGAAGACCTTCACTTTAATTTAACTAAATTGGCATGATCTCCATAAATTGCAAGCAACTTACCTCAGAAAATAACTTAAATTTTAATTATATAGAATTATTCTTTGCTTCTATGACTGCGTTTGAAGTCTTCTGTTACTCACCCTATTTCTGTAGCTTGGGGATTAGCTGGTTCAAAACTGCAGTTTCCCTTCAAAAGTTGTGTGGATGTCTTCGTAACTAGGGAACAGGACTAGGCGATTCAGCCTGTCAAGCCTGCCCAACCATTCAATATGATCATGGCTGATCAAGCACTTCAGCACCATTTACTCGCCCCATAACCCTGATCAGAAATCTATCATACTCTGCATTAAACGTTCAAAACCGAGCTTCCATTATTTTGTGTGATAGAGGAATTCAAATCTTGTTTTTCTTCCTACCCTGCCCCCTCTCCAGCATACCTAGATTACAGATCACTAAAGCTCTCTTTGATGTTTGTTCTTGCAATCGTGTCCATCGTGTTTACAGGACTTTGATGTAGCCATCGTCCTTTTATCTTGTGGACATTCTTGGTTCTCCTGTGTATTTTGAATGTTCTCATTTATAATTGCTTTTCTAGGCAAATCAGATTGATAAAGCAGGTCACATATCTGTCTCGTTACTCCATATTTGGTTAGAATTCACCAGTTCTGACACTTATGATTATCCATTCATTGCAAGTTGCTCAATTTTTATCTCAGAATCCCTGTGATGCTGAAGGAAGCATTTTGCCCATGCTGTCTAATTAGCTTTCTGAGCATTTTAACTCCGTGCCAATCTCCTGCCTTTTTCATGTAACCTTGCGCATTGAGTTTAGTTTATCTTTAACACTTGCATTTTTTCATGTATTGATAGTGAAAAGATAGCTATATGATCAGCTTCAGTCTTTGACGTTGAAGGGTCAATGGTAGTTTTTTAAATCCACTATCCAATTATAATTAGTGTTTGACATAAATGCTGAATAAGTTAGTTGAAAACATTGTAATACAGCAGAAGAAAGACAAAGTTATGAATTGAGAAGTATCACCTTATGCTTTTTTTGGTAAATATATCATTAGGCTAATAAGAGAGAAATATAGTACTGTACAAATTACTGTCCTGAATTTCAGTTATTTATATGCAGCATTCCTTTGTAGTTGTATTTCTTTCTGCTTAGATTTTTTAAAATGGTCAAACTGCATTTGCTATGACTTGTCCGACCATTACCATTGGCTTTATATATAGGGCTGACGTAACCTCTGAGTCCTGATTAAAGGCCACAGACCTCTTTTCCTTCACCCACAGATGCTCTCCCATCTCATGAGTATTTCCAGCATTTTCTGTTTTTATTAGGCATAATCTCATGGTTTTAAATCCTGTGTGAGCGCTCTTGACAAATTGAATGTTGGTTATGATGTGCATTTAAGGTGAGAGAGAAAGGCATTTGCAGGGTTCAATTGCGAATAGGAAAGGTTTAGAGTGATATCAGGCAAATGGGGTTAATGGTTGGCATGGACAAGTTGGACTAAAGGGTCTGTTTCCATGCTGTATGACTCTAAATGGTAACCAAAACTGAAAATCAAATATGGAGTTGCATTTGTTTAGTGTCTTAACATGTTCTTGGAATGCTTCAGAAAATTTGACAATGAATTACTTGAAAGTGCAATCACTGTTATTACGTTGGGAAGACATTTTATGCCTCCATTTGAGAAATGAATGACACAGTAATTTTGTGACTTCAAAAACACATTGGAAGATGCTCAGCATATATTTGATGGATAATGTTTGAATCCCTAGCATAAAAAGCTCAGGAGAGATGAGACAAACTTGTGTTATATTCCCTGGAATTTAAAATATTACAGAGTAATTTGACTAATGTTTTCAAGCTATTGAATGGAACAGATAGGTATATTAGCAAAAATTATTTTTACTAACTCAGAAATCTGAAACTACAGCCAGATCTCTCAGGTGAGAAATTCATGTTTTCACACAAGGCATGATGGAAGTTTGGAATATTCTTCCATTATCAGCATTTGATAACTGGACCAATTATTGATTTTAAAGCAGATTTTTGTCAGTCAAAAATATGAAGGGTTATTGGACACAAGCAGATGTATGGAGGTAGATCACTGACCAGCAGTGATCTCATTGGGTGGTGGAACAGGCTCATGGAGCTAAATGCACTACTTGTGTTCCTATGCCCTTCACCTCATATGCTGATCCAGTGCTGCAGCCCACCTTCTGCATGCAATTCACTTTCAGTTGGATAGCAAATTGTTCTGAATTGCTATTTGGGATGGTGGCTTGGGGCATGGAGAGTAATGGGCAAGACAGAAGGTATTTGATAGTGTTTCGTTGTCAGTTCCATTTAAAAATTCCCTTGTTTTAATCTTAACCATCCTTGTTTTACACCTTGCATTTTTCTTTCATCTCAAACGGAATGCAGTATTGGGTACTTAGTAATATTGGTGTTCTACCCGACTCAAAACTGGCTTTACAACTCTTCCCTTGAAGGTTAGGTTAAAATGATTTCTAATATTTCTGCTTTGTTCTAACTGTGCTGCACCCTGTCCAAACTGTACATAGTGTAGCATGTTTATCAGGCCAGTGGTTAGAAATGATGTGGGACACCAGTTTCAGTCCGTAACCCTCCACTTGCTTCAATATCTGATCTTAGATTGCTTTAAAAAAGAATCAACAAGGGAAGGAAGAGCAGAAGGATCATCAACCTGTTGTTGCATTTGTACATGGCATGAGGAATAGGTTAAAATTGACTGCCAAACATTAGTTAGTTAATTGTACATCAAAAATGAGGGAGCAAACTATACCTTAAAAATAGGAGTCAAGACTTTCTCTTGAAATGCATTTTTAGACCTTTGCATTTGAGAAAGGCATTTTGTGAGAAACATACAATAAGAGAAAGAAAGAGTTTTTACTTTCTTGGATTGATCGTACTGTGTTAAGAAGTCTTATCAGTTCCAATGAGATTCTTATTGTCAACTTTGGTGCAAAATATTTTGTGTCCTTCCGTGTCTTTATAATTTACAACAAAAATTAGATGCAATTTTACAAGCTACTGCAAATTAATATTTTAAATTAAATATCAGCACTTTTAAGTATGGAGATGTTTCAAGTTTAGGAGATTGAACATGCAGCACACTTTAATTTTGTTGAGGTTCTCCATTAATTTAAAAAGCAACAATTGTCAAAGTTGTTCTTTTCAAGACTCCTTAAATAGGGCAAAGTAAAGTTCTTTGACTTTGACTTTGAAATACAATGATGCGTGAAAATGCATGATCTTACAGATTGGTGATACTCTAGAGATCAACTTATGTTGGGTGTGGTGATGGTTTGAATTCCACTGTCATTTCCGCAGGGTGGAGTGCCAGTTCTCCTCTTCAAGGGGTCAGGCAATTACAAAGGGCACTGATAACTAAAAGTTTGAGAACTCCCTCCCTTCCCCACAGATTCTTTCACCTCGAGAAAACAAGAAGTATTTTGTCATACACTCACCCGTTTTATGTATCTTTAATGACTGACAGGCCTAAGACTACAAGAGTCAGCCATTCCCAAAGCAACACATGCTTTTTGTCTCACATAGAGTTAATGACAGGTTGCACACAATTTAAAGCAGATTTAGTCCAACTCTTTTACACTCCATATAGGACTCCTGCCACTCCCTTTTCATCAAGTTTTTTAGCATGACTTTCAAAATTAACATAACCTTTCTCTCTCATTGGGTTACCTAACTTCCCTTAAATGAAAGAAAAGTAAAAGCTCCACTTAAATGCCTCTATGTTATTCACCTCAATATTCTATGTTGTTGTAAGTTTCACATTGTAATTACTCTCCAAGTGAAGAACTTTCTTTTGTATTCCCTATTAGGTTTTATTAGCAGTTATCTTTTTTTATGGCCCTATTTTTTGTCTCTTTCAAGAGTAGCAGCATTTTCATTCTCCACCCTATCAAACCCTTCATAATATTAAAGACCGCAAATAGATCAGTCATTTTGAGATTTAAAAAAGCCTGTTCAGCCATTTTACAAAGATATTTGTATATGATAATCAGGCTTTTGTGGAGCAGTACCAGGTAGTTCTTCGATAATGTGATGATTGCATTCTTGTGCAATCCTGCATTATAGCAAAGTGGCGCTTTAGAAACATGACTCAAGTGTTGGCGATGTAATCGCGTTACAGCCAATGCATGTTTTAAAAGTATGTGCTTTAGAAACAGTGCCCCCAATTCGTCAATCGCATAATAGTGAATAGGCAGAAAACTAGCCACCAGGATACATGAACACCAACTAACCACAAAAAGACATGACCCTGTCTCACTAGTATCCTCACATACGAATGAGGAAGGGCACCACTTTGATTGGGACAACACATCTATCCCAGGACAAGCCAGACAAAGGCACGCACGAGAATTCCTAGAAACATGGCATTCCAACTGGAACTATCAACAAACGCACCAAGTTAGACTCCATCTACCACCCCCTGAGAAAAGGAACAGGAAGTGATTTCACCACCGGAAACAACATCACCACAGGCAATGACATCACCAACCCCAAAAAAACCCAAATAAATAGAATAGAAATAGATAGAAAGCAGGAATTTTCAGCAGTGCTTCACCTGAGGCCCACTGAAGATGTTACCTGGTAGAGTGACGAAACATCTGGAAATGAAACTTCCAGCTCATCGAGCAAACCTATATCCAAATGTTTTCTCAAATCTGCCCCATAAAACTGTTGGAGTAGCAAATAGAGTGATCCTGAACCTTTCAAAAGACCAAACCAGTCTTTCAAATCTTATTGGTCCAGGTTTTGTTGACTTTTCAAAAGTTATGCAGAATGTGCATTGTTAGTTGTGCTCCAGGATTACTCTGAAGTTCCTAATACACCGACTACACAGAAATTTCCCAGAAGGTTTAAACTTGCAATGGGCAATTACTTTGTATCTTGAACTCTCCAAACGTAATGTCAGAGTCTTCTGAGAGTTCTGACTCACTTACTAGGATAGTTACCTAGATTAAGTTGGACTGATTTTAAAACTCCTAGTAACTAAAGCAGAAATTGCTGAAGAGACTTACCATGTCTGGCAGCATCACTGACGAAGAAACAGAGTTAGCGTTCTGTGTCCAGTGTGTTTTCTTCAGAAGAGTTAAAGAAAGTTCATTGAACTCAAAACTTTAACCGTTTTCTCTCCACAGATGCTGCCAGACCTGCTGGGTTTCTCCAGCAGTTTCTAATTTTTGTTTCGGATCTCCAGCATCTGCAGATCTTTGTTTTATCATTTTGTTTCCTATAAAACTAAACCCCTTACTCCCCCATCCCAACCCTCAAATTCACCCTATCATTCAACTACTTAACTGCCACTCTATGCTCTCTCATATTTACATTCTCTCTGTAGATTGTAAAGTGCATTTTGGACCTTTAAACCCTGGAATTTGGCAGTTAGTGTTGTCTAAAGGGTGCCTGATTTGTTCTTTAATGATAATTCTGTGCTATGATGGCAGACTCCCAGAACAGGCATACCCCATGCTTCTCAAGAGTCCAGACATGAAATGTGAAACTCCTGTGTAAAGTAAGAAAAAGGAGTGGAGTATCAATCTCACTACCATTCTTTGGAAGATATACCCCAATGTTCCTACGGCCCCTGTACCAATGACTGACAGTAAATCCTATTTCTGAATGTTTGCAACAATCTGATCTGATCTGAAATAATCATGCAGTACGTTGTTTTGCTGATTAATTGATTGCTGCAGTTGGCAAGTACCCTGTGTAACACACCCTTCATCCTTGCTTGTCAGAGGTCCATTTGCATATGCCAGTGAACTGCACTTTCCTTTTGTTCCTCTTGCAAATTACATGTCCAAAATATTCTTATTTCTGTCCATCTCCGTGCTACCATGTAAGATACAATGGTATGTATTCGCTGTCATGTAATTACTGTGATTTGTTTATCCTGCGTGCAAAGGATTTCAGATGGATAAATCAGTTGCACAATTGTAAGTATTTGAATAGACTCGGCTTTGAATAGAATTCAAATTAACCAAGGTCATAGAAGGTTAAGCCACATTAGTGGCAAATAGAGTTCTTCCTTGCTCACTAATCATCTGCATATGAATGATTAGACCATCATTTAGACAGGTAAAATCAAGGGAAGATTTCAACATTGTTTGAATGGCAGTGTGAAAACTGTGGCCTGTACATGCCGAATGAAAAAGGCTTTGTCTTGGAATTGCAGCTTTACTATCAGCAACACCAGTCCTGGCATTTCATACCTGGCAAGTGACCACTTGTCAAGTAATATCATCTCAGTTTTCCCTTTGTCACACCCATCTTCTTCCAAATCTTCTTTTCAGGTTTTCACTAATCCTGCTGTGACTGCAGAATTGATAGGTTATGACTGGTTACCCCTCCATCTCAGAAAGATGTAAAAGCTCCTGTCTTCTTATGTTTTTTTTTCTTTATTTAGACTGTAACAGCACAGTCAAGAATGTAGAAAGTACAGTTAAAGCAGTTATTGCTAAACAAAAGTGCCCATCAATATAAGCTTCACTGAAAGAAATGCCAGCCCTTCATGATGTTTACTGTACCAATTGATTGTCTTTTTTTTTAATTGACTGTTGTCCCCGATTTGGTTAATATACTGTAAATCTGGTATTGATATAGTCATAAAGCTTTAAAGTACCCTATTAATAACAAATGAGATTGGCCAGGGATTGGAATGATCACTGGTGTACTGTCATGAGGCGATTAAGAGCTTCAGGAAGCAGTCCTGCTTTTCTTGGACCATGAGCAATAAAGGAATTTTTGGATCCAGCTGTTTTCAGACTCTCCAGCTCCCTTTCAAGACCTGGGAAAGTTACCGCAAAGATGTTGAATCTGAACTGAAGCTAACATATTAGCCACACTGGTTTGTTAAAATACTTACAATGAAGACATGCTTCCAGAGATTGAGTTGATCATCTGCGTCCCATACCCTCATGCATATGTGTTTATTTTACCTTGAGGGCTTAGAGTTGCCCCTATAAGTTATTCTCAAAGTCCCATGACAATTTTAACTTCATCTTCTGGCATGTAGGACTAGATTGGGGTGGGATACCTGGTGGGCATGGACAAGTTGGACCGAAAGACAAGTTTCCATGCTGTACATCTCTATGACTCTATCTATGACTCTACCTGATGTATCTTCAAAATTGATTTTTGTATTTGTTCATGGGATCGGGGCTCCACTACTGAGGTCAGGACTTATTGCAGTTAACAGGGCAGTTAAGAGTAAACCACACTATCCTGAGAGTCTGGAGTCGCGCGTAGGCCAGGCCCAGTAAGGGTGGCAGATTTTTTTTTCCCTAAAAGATATTTGAAGTCTGCTGACATCATGGGTACAATGATAAATTTTGTGCGAACTCACCTGCATTTTTGTTACAGACTCTGTGTGACTCACATGGTATTCTCTTCAATTTTCAATGATTGAGGCTGTTCAGTTGATGTGATCTGCAACATCCCTTGTTAAGCATTTCTAACCATTAATGTTGATAAAACATACTAAATTCAAGTAATTACAAAATAAAATATTTCCTTGGAGGAATTTTGAAGTGAAATTAGTAGAATGTTAAAACTATTTATAGACTGGCTTCCGAGGTCATCCTTGAGGTAAATACAGAATTGTTTTCAAGACAGTAAAGGAACCTGGCAACGTTTTGTTTCACCTTTTTGATGAGGAATGTTACCTGCGTCTTGCTTGCTCAAGGTCTTTTAGTCCCTATTTATTTCCATGTGACAACCATCATAGATCACTTATTGGTTCCAAACATTCTTAAGAGATCTAGAAGGACCTCTATGAAGCTCAAGCATTTATTTACCTATCTTCAGTTTAAATCTTTTTCTTTACAAGTTCCTTTCTGATTTGTTTCAAAGAATGATTTTTTTGAGACCTGCAGTTGCTCAATTTGCTAACAATCACAATATCAACTTTGTCTACAGAGTAAATTAACTTCACCTCCTTCATTGATGCTGAAAATGTGTTGCTGGAAAAGCGCAGCAGGTCAGGCAGCATCCAAGGAAAAGGAAATTCATTGATGACCAAGTCTGTATTTGTTACTCACTAAAATCCTAAGCATATATTGCCAAATTTACTTCAATTTTATCCTGAGAATGTTGGCTTTTGAAACTGTCTTTTTAAATACTCTTGCTTTTTTTAAAAGAAGTATTTTTCAGTGAGTACTTTGCAATATGCTGGGTTGACTTTTCAATTTGCCATTCCCTTGCTAATCTGTGATCATTTATAAAAATAAATTCCAGTTACATCGTGTAACATTATCCATATGTGTAAAATTCAGAGTAAAAATCCACAAAAAAACTTCTGCAGCTCTTAAGAACTGAGATTTTTATTTCTTTAAATCTTTGTTCTAATCTGAAATGTTATAAACTATAGTAAACTAATATAATTAAAACATTGTATCAGAACCTTTCATATTCAAAATATTTTGAAGGACATTGCATTGTGGAATGTATTCATTTTAGTATTGAACTAAATTAACATTTAAAGTATTAATTTCATGGGCCATTTGGGCTGCCAGAAAAAGAAAATAATTAGAATTTGCCCTTTGATTCTACGTTCTAAAATGTTACTTTCAATAATCAACTTTGTAAACTTTAATATCCCTTCTAATGAACTGTGAATACGCACATGCAAAACAATGCATTGCCTGTTATCCTAGGAATGACATTACGTCATAAAGTACTTGCCTTCTCCTCCTTAATGTGAAGCGTTAATCTGTTTTGATTCTTTCTTGCGTGCATTTGAGATGCATGCCTGTACAAATGGGAACAATTTTTTACCATTAAGTTAATCGTTAGGAGTAAGTAAAGTTCTTGCGTCAAATGGAAAATGAGCAAATACAGAAAGTTCATTTTGGTAACGTTTTCCTTCTGTGTACTGTCAGGTTCTTTCAACTGAGGCTATAAAAGGAGTGAAATGCAAGTTTGAATGCCATTTTTAAAATTTGTGTGTGGTATGTTAGCTTTACTGGCAAGGCCAGCATTTATTACCAATCCTTAATTGCCTTGCAGAAGGTGGTGGTATGCTGCCTTCATGAACCACTGTAATTTTGGCAGCATAGGGATACTTGTATTAAGAAGGAAGTTCCAGGAAAAGTGATCAGGATGTGTATGGCTTTGAGAAGTAGCTTTGCAGGTGGAAGTGGTGTTCCCATGCATCTGCTACCTTGTTATTCTAGATGGTAAAGGTGATAGATTTGGAAAGTGCTGTTGGAGAAACCTTAGTGAGTTACTTCAGTGCGTCTTGTAGATGGAACACACTGCTGCCACGATCCATTAATCGTGAAGGGAACAACTGTTGGAGGTGGTGGACATAATACCAATCAAGTCGGTTGCTTTGTCCTGGATGGTGTCACATATTTAGAATGTTGTTGGTGCTGCACTCATCCAGGAGAGTATTCCACCACCCTCCTGATTTGTGTCATGTAGGTAGAGGGCAGGCAATGGAAAGGCACAAGGCAATTTTGTCACTGCGGAATTCTTAGCACCAGACATACCTATGTAGCCAACACTTTTTTTTTATATGGCTGGTCCAGTTCAGTTTCTGGTGAATAGCAACTTCCAGGATGTTTATAGTGTGTATTCAGCAATGGTAATGACACTAAATGTGAAAGGGAAATTTTATGTTCTTTTGTTGGAAATGGTTATTGTCTGACACTTGTATAACACAAATGTTACTTACCACTTATTAGCCCAAACCAAGATGTTATGCAGATCTTTCTGCATATGGACATGGACAGCTTCAATATCTGAGGGATTACAAATGTTGCTGAATGTTGTGCAGAACCTCCCCACTTCTGCCGTTTTGATAGAAGGAAGATCATTGATGAAGCTGGGTTCCTCCATTGTTGGGGATGGGGATATTTGTGGAGTGTCCACCTCCTGTAAATTTTAAAGTCTTTTGTAAATGTTTAGTCGTCCATCACTATTCATGCCTGGATCTGGTAAGACTGCAGAGCATAGCTCTGATTTATTGATTGTGGCATCACTTCACCCTGTTTGCTGCATACCGCTTCTGCGGTTTGACATACAAGTCCTCCTAACCTGCAATTTTCTTCCTGACCACTCCGGCCTATCACCCTCACCTTGACCTCCTTCCACCTATCACATCTCCATCGCCCCTCCCCCAAGTCCCGCCTCCCTACCTTTTATCTTAGCCTGCTGGACACACTTTCCTCATTCCTGATGAAGGGCTCTGGCCCGAAACATCGAATTTCCTGTTCCTTGGATGCTGCCTGACCTGCTGTGCTTTAACCAGCAACACATTTTCAGCTCCTGTGTTGTAGCTTTGTCGGGTTGACACCTTATTTTTGGATATGCCTTGTGCTACTCCTGACATGCCCTCCTGCATTCTGCTGTTCGTAGAAATTAATGAATCTAACACAAGGCCTAAATAGCATCAGATCTGTTTTTCAAAAATCTCCTACACGATTATTATGTTATAGGCAAAGAAGCTTTATTTGACAACATATTTCCAAATCCCAGAAATTGAAACACAAAAGCAACAAAGTGAATATATTGGACATCTTAAACAAGAATGATTAATGTTGGAAATATCCAGCAGGTTTGATAGCAACAGTGTAGAGAAAACTGAGTTTAATCAGAATTGTTAAACTTCAGTGATGCAACAGGTTTTAGACAGTAGACAATAAGTGCAGGAGTAGGCCATTCGGCCCTTCGAGCCTGCATCACCATTCGTTATGATCATGGCTGATCATTCACAATCAGTATCCTGTTCCTGACTTATCCCCATAACCCTTGATTCCACTATCTTTAAGAGCTCTATCCATCTCTTTCTTGAAAGTATTCAGAGACTTGGCCTCCACTGCCTTCTGGGGCAGAGCATTCCATATATCCACCACTCTCTGGGTGAAGAAGTTTCTACTCAACTCTGTTCTAAATGGCCTAGCCCTTATTTTCAAACGGTGTCCTCTGGTTCTGGACTCACCCATCAGTGGAAACATGCTTCCTGCCTCCAATGTGTCCAATCCTTTTAATAATCTTATACGTCTCAATCAGATCCCTTCTCATCCTTCTAAATTTGCGTATACAAGCCCAGTCACTCCAGTCTTTCAACATATGATAGTCCTGCTATTCCAGGAATTGATCTCTTGAGTCTATGCTGCACTCCCTCAGTAGCCAGAATGTCTTTCCTCAAATTTGGAGACCAAACCTGCGCACAATATTCCAGGTGCAGTCTCACCAGGGCCCTGTACAGCTGCAGAAGGACCTCTTTGCTTCTGTACTCAATTTCTCTTGTTCTGAAGGCCAGCATGCTATTAGCTTTCTTCACTGCCTGCTGTACCTGCATGCTTGCTTTCATTGACTGATGCACAAGAACACCTAGATCTCATTGTACTTCCCCTTCACCAAACTTGACTCCATTTAGATCGTAATCTGCCTTCCTGTTCTTGCCACCAAAGTGGATAACCACATATTTATCCACATTAAACTGCATCTGTCATGCATCTGTCCACCCATCTTTGTGTCATTAGCAAATTTGCTAATATTACTTTTAATCATTAATGTATATTGTAAACTGTATTAATGTACATTGTAAACTATGTATATTGTCCCAGCACCAAACCTTGTGGTACATCACTGGTCACCGCCTGCCATCCCAAAAGGGACCCGTTTATCACTACTCTTTGCCTCCTGTCAGCCAGCCAATTTTCAGTCCAAGTCAGTGTTTTGCCCCCAATACCATGTGCCCTAATCTTTCTCACTAATCTTCTATGTGGGACTTTATCAAAGGCTTTCTGACAGTCCAGGTACACTACACCCACTGGCTCTCCCTTGTCCATCTTCATAGATACATGCTCAAAACATTCCAGAAGATTAATCAAGCACGATTTTCCCTTCGTAAATCCTTGCTGATTCTGACCTATACTCTTACTGCTGTCCAAATGAGTCATAATTTCATCTTTTATAATTGATTTCAGTATCTTTCCCACCACTGACGTCAGGATAACCGGTCTATAATTCCCTGTTTTCTATCTCCCTCCCTCCCTTGAAAGGTGGGACAACATTAGCCACCCTCCGATCCACAGGAACTGATGCTGAATCTACAAAACATTGGAAAATGATTACCAATACAGCCATGATTTCTAGAGCAACCTCCTTAAGTACCCTGGAATGCAGACCATCAGCTCCCAGGGACTTACCAGCTTTCAGACCTAACAGTCTACCCAACACCATTTCCTGCCTAATATAAATTCCCTTCAGTTTATCCATTACCCAAGGTCCTTCAGCCACTGTTGCATCCAGGAGATTGCTTGTGTCTTCCCCAGTGAAGACAGATCCAAAGTACCAATTCAACTCTTCTGCCATTTCCTCGTTCCCCTTAATAAATTCAACAGTTTCTGTCTTCAAGGGCCCAATTTTAGTCTTAACTATTTTTTTCTTTTCACATACATAAAAAAGCTTTTACTATCCTCCTTTATAATTTTGGTCAGTTTGCCTTTGTATCTAATTTTTCTCCACGTATTGCCTTTTTAGTTATCCTCTATTGCTCATTAACTGTTTCCCAGTCGTCCTGCTAATCTTTGCTATGTTATACTTCTCTTTTATCTTTATACAGACTTTAACTTCCCTCGTCAATCAGGGCCGCCCCGCCTCCCCTTAGATCTTTCTTCCTCTTTGGAATGAATTGATCTTTCACCTTCTGCATAATATCCAGAACTACCTGCCATTGTTGTTCCACTGCCATTCCTACTAGGATATTGAACCATTGAACTTTGGACAGCTCCTCCCTCATAGCTCCATAGTTCCTTTTGTACAACTGCGATACTGACACTTTCAATTCTCCCTTCTCCCTCTCAAATTGTAGATTAAATCTTATCATATTATGGTCACTACCTCCTACTTTGAGGTCCCTAATCAAATCCGGTTCGTTGCACACCACCAGATTCAGAATTGCCTTCTCCCTGGTAGGGTCCAGTCCAAGCTGTTCTAAGAATCCCATCTCTAAGGCACTCCACAGGCTCCCTTTCTTGGGATCAAGTACCATCCTGATACTTCCAGTCTACCTGCATGTTGAAATCCCCCAGAACAACTGTAGTAATACCTTTGCGACAGGTCAATTTCAACTCCTTATTCAACTTACACCCTACATCCCGGCCACTATTTGGGGGTCTGTAGATAACTCCGATTAGAGTCTTTCTACCCTTAGAATTTCTCAGCTCTATCCATACTGACTCTACATCTCCCTATTCTATGTGCCCCCTCGCAAGGGACTGAATATCATTCCTCTAGGTAAAAACAAGAGCTGCAGATGCTGGAAACCAGATTCTGGATTAGAGTGGTGCTGGAAAAACCCAGCAATTCAGACAGCAGCCAAGGAGCAAGAAAATCAACATTTCGGGCAAAAGCCCTTCATCAGGAATACAGGCAGAGTGCCTGAAGGTTGGAGAGATAATTGGGGGTGGGGAGAAAGCAACATAGAGTACAATAGGTGAATGGGGGTGGGGATGAAGGTGATAGGTCGGGGAGGAGGGTGGAGTGGATAGGTGGAAAAGAAGATAGGCAGGTAGGACAAGTCGTGGGGACAGTGCTGAGCTGGAAGTTTGGAGCTGGAGTGAGGTGGGGGGAGGGGAAATGAGGAAACTGGTGAAGTCCACATTGATGCCCTGGGGTTGAAGTGTTCCGAGGAGGAAGATGAGGCGTTCTTCCTCCAGGTGTCGGGTGGTGAGGGAGCGGCGGTGAAGGAGGCCCAGGACCTCCATGTCCTCGGCAGAGTGGGAGGGGGAGTTGAAATGTTGGGCCACAGGGCGGTGTGGTTGATTGGTGCGGGTGTTCCCTAAAGTGCTCTGCTAGGAGGCGTCCAGTCTCCCCAGTGTAGAGGAGACTGCATTGGGAGCAACGGATACAATAAATGATATTGGTGGATGCGCAGGTAAAACTTTGGATGTGGAAGGCTCCCTTAGGGCCTTGAGTGGAGGTGAGGGAGGAGGTGTGGGCGCAGGTTTTGCAATTCCTGCAGTAGCAGGGGAAGGTGCCAGGATGGGAGGGTGGATTGTTGGGGGCGTGGACCTGACCAGGTAGTCACAGAGAGAACGGTCTTTGCGGAAGGCGGAAAGAGGTGGGGATGGAAATATATCCCTGGTGGTGGGGTCCATTTGGAGGTGGCAGAAATGTTGGCGGATGATTTGGTTTATGCAAAGGTTGGTAGGGTGGAAGGTGAGCACCAGGGGGATCTGTCCTTGTTACAGTTGGAGAGGTGGGGTCTGAGGGTGGAGGTGCGGGATGTGGATGAGAACCCCACACTGCCTGGTTCTACCTTCCTCCCAAAATCCACAAGCCTGACCACCCTGGCCGACCTATTGTCTCAGCATGCTCCTGCCCCACTGAACTCGTTTCTACCTACCTCGACACTGTCCTATCCCCCCATTCCAGGAACTCCCCACATACATTTGAGACACTACCCATGCCCTCCACCTCCTCCAAGACTTCCGTTTCCCTGGCCCCCAACGTCTCATCTTCACCATGGATATCCAATCCCTCTACACCTTCATCTGCCATGACCAGGGCTTCCGTTTCTTCCTCTCCCAATGTCCCCAACAGTACTCTTCCATCGACACTCTCATTTGTTTGGCTGAACTGGTTCTCATCCTTAACAGTTTCTCCTTCGAATCCTCCCACTTCCTCCAAAGGGGTAGCCATGGGCACACGTATGGGCCCAAGCTATGCCTGTCTCTTTGTTGGCTACATAGAACATTCCACTTTCCGTAATTACACTGGCACCACTCCCCACCTCTTGCTCTGCTACATTGATGGCTGCATTGGCGCCACCTCGTGCTCCCGCAAGGAGGTTGAGCAATTCATCAACTTCACCACCACATTCTACCATGACCTTAAATTCACCTGGACCATCTCTGACACCTCCCTCCCCTTCCTGGACCTCTCCATCTCCATTACTGATGACGAACTTGACACCAACATTTTTTACAAACCCACCGACTCCCACAGCTACCTGGATTATGCCTCTTCCCACCCTAACTCCTGCAAAAATGCCATCCAGTATTCCCAATTCCTCCGCCTCAGCCGTATCTGCTCCCTGGAGGACCAATTCCACCACAGAACACACCAGGTGGCCTCCTTCTTTAGAGACGGCATTTTCCTTCCCACTTGGTTAAAGATGCCCTCCAACGCATCTCGTTCACATCCCGCACCTCCGCCCTCAGACCCCACCCCTCCAACTGTAACAAGGACAGAACACCCCCCTGGTGCCCACCTTCCACCCAACCAACCTTCGCATGCTACTTTCTACCTCTATGCTACTTTCTCCCCACCCTCCTCTCATTTATCCCTCCACCCTTCAGGCACTCTGCCTGTATTCCTGATGAAGGGCTTTTGCCTGAAACGTTGATTTTCCTGCTCCTTGGATGCTGTCTGAACTGCTGTGTTTTTCCAGCACCACTCTAATCCTGAATATCATTCCTCACCAACAGAGCCACCCCACCCCTTCTGCCTGTCAGTCTGTCCTTTTGATAGCATGTGTAGCCTTGAATATTCATTTCCCAGGCCCGGTCCACTTGAGGCCATGTCTCAGTTATCTCCACAACATCATACCTGCCAATTTCCAACTGAGCCTCCAGCTCATCCCCCTTATTTCTTATGTTTTGTGCATTCATATATAATATTTTTAATTAGTTACTCCCCTGACCCTTCCTATCAATCCCTATTTCACTTGACCATACTGTGTGATCCCTCCTTGAGTTTTCTGCTCCATTGATTCTGTTGTCTTTCTTAACTTCTCTTATTCTCACTTTCCCTTTAACTTCCTTCTTAAATTTCCAGATTGTTCCCCCCCCCCAACACTTCTCAGTTTAAACACACCTGTGTTGCAGTAGCAAACCTGCCTGCACAATTCTGGTACCCCACCTACTAAGGTGCAAACCGTCCCTCTTGTATAATTTATCCTTACCTCAAAACATACCCCAGTGATGCAAGAATTTAAATCCTTGCTTCCTGAACCAGTTCCTCAGCCACACATTCAAGTCCATTATCTCCCTGTTCCTGTCCTTTCCAGCCGGAGGAGCAGAGAAGCAAACCGGAGATAACCACCCTGGAAGTTCTGCTTTTCAGCCACCTTCCAGGTTCTCTGAAGTCCTGCTGTAGAATGTCCCTCCTCTTCTTCCCAACGTCATTTGTTCCGACATGCGCCACCACTTCTGGCTATTCACCTTCGCCCTTGAGGATTCCCTGCACTCTGTCACTGGCGTCCTGGATCCTGGCACCAGGAAGGCAACACACCATCCTCCAATCCCGCCTGTTGCCGCAGAAACTCCTTTCAGTCCCTCTCACTATGGAGTCTCTATTCCCACGGCTCTGCATGATGTCTGACTCCTCAGCTCTGCCTCCACGCCAATTTTCAATTGGCAGACCTGTCCGCCTCTTGGACTGGCAGTGTCATCTGTCTCAACACTTTCCAAGAGAGGTACTTCACCCGGGGTCTCTTGTACTTGAATCAGCTCTTCCTTCCTCATCATCATTTCCCTTCTTCTCTCTTCTGGTACGCTAGGTGTAATGACCTCGCTGAAGGTCCTGTCCAGAGAATTCTCGTTCTCTCGGATGAGCCTGAGGTCATCTGGTTCTTTCGTCAGTGCTGCAACATGGTCCTTCAGAAGCTGAATGTGTACACACTTTCCACAGCTATAGGAGCCATAGAAACCACCAGTGCCCCTGCCCCCACACATCATGCACGCAGCACACTGTGTTCTAGAACACATCGACTTAAATAGAACTCACTAACCTTCCCAACAGAGTCTGTGCTCCAACCTCACTTCCACCCAGCTCCTGCTGCACTCTGCTGCAAAAAAGACCGCTGGCTTTGAGGTAAGTACTTAAATACAACTTAAGCAAATACAGAAACTGGGAAAAGACTGTGCAACAGTAGAAGCTAGCAGAGATTAAATGGTGATAGTTTTGAGAGGCAAAAGAAACATGAATGGAGCAACTGAAAGATGAATCTAGAGAAAGTGTCAATGGCAATTGCAGAATCTTTACCAATTGCTATTGATTAAAAAAAGGTTAGAGACAAAAAAAACTGCAGATGCTGGAGTCCAAAGTAGACCAGCAGGAGGCTGGAAGAACACAGCAAACCAGGCAGCATCAGGAGGTGGAGAAGTCATTGTTTTGGGTGTAACCCTTTTTTGGTTACACCTGAAACGTTGACTTCGCCACCTCATGTTGCCTGGCTTACTGTGTTCTTCCAGCCTTCCAGTTTACTATCGATAAAAAGAAGACTGTGATTATGATCTAAAATTGTACCGCATCACAATATAAAATGCTGATCCTCAAGTTTATTTACTTCAGTATAGCAGTGTAGCAAACCAAAGATAGATTGCAGGGAAATCCTAAAACGAGCATCTACTCTAAATCCATTGACTCCCAACTCCCTACTCTTATACTTTATCCTACTTTGTTTCCTTCTATCCCATTCTCCCATTTACTCTGTCTCTTCCACATCTGATCTGACAAATCATCTGATACACTTTACGTTTTCCTCAACTTAACTCATTCCCAGCTTCTGCCCTCACCTTTCCCCTCGTCCCAGGACCATGATTGGGTTCCCCTTATCCTCCTCTGTCACCGAACCAGCTTCCACATCAATGCATCATAATGATCTGTCATTTCTTTTTCTCCAGTGTGATCCCACCACAAACACACTTTCTCCTCTTTCAGCATTCTGAAAGGGCTGATCCCTCTGTGATCCCACCTTGTTCATTCCTGAGATGCACAGGAGATGCAACCCTTGCCTTCACTTTTTTCAGTTGTCCAGAGCCCCAAGCCTTCCCTCCAGCTGAAACAGTTGACTTACATGTATTCCAATTTAATGAGCTATATTTCTATCTGACAAAGAAATTGTTTCTACAGTGGGGAGACCAAGCATAGATTAGATGGTAGCTTTATTCCATTCTCCATTTCAAATTGCGACATGACCCTGAGCATCCAGTTGCCTGCATTAACATCTTTTGTCGTTCGCCACCATTCTTTTGGTTATTCCATCTCTTCTGCCTTCCCATGTGATCTTCTACCTGCCTTTCCCTGCTTCTGTGTTTGCTTAAAACCTGTTGCATCCCTAACATTTTCCTGATTTCCGTTTTGACGAAATGTCTGATCTGCTAAGTATTTCCAGCATTTTCTATCTTTATATCAGAAATGCTAAGCTAATAATTAATCTTATGCATTTTTGTTAACCCTCTTCGCTGCATATGGTGCACATTATTTTGAACAGTTGGCAATTCTGTAGTGTTCTATGTTTCTATATGGAGAACAGAACTCTGCATAACTCCTCTTCTTCCACCTTCCACCTATGGAACTCCATCTGGATGCTAAATTGTATAACGTGTCCCAAACTTACATCACTGTGATCAGATCATTGAAATATTGATTTTACATTGTCATGTGTCCTTCAAGTGATTCATCTAATTTCAGAACTGCACCTCATCACAGTTGCTGGCAAATTTCAAAAGTGTTTATGTAAATAGGTATCTACTTTCAGGCAACACTGTGACCATGCTAAGTAGAATTAACAGCACAGAAAAAGACCGTTTGTTTCACATGCTCTATTACTGTGATTTATGCTCCGCATAGGCTTTTTTTCCTACACTACTTTGATTAACCCTGTCGATGTAATTTTCTCCATCTAGTTACCCCTTGAATATATACCTGTTATTCACCTCAATTACTCCATTTGGTAGCAGATTCCACATTCCAATCACTCAGCATAAAAGAAGTTTTAACAAAAAGATCTTCATTTATATGGTGCTTTAGCATAATAAAACTTCCCAAGATGGCTCTCAGTACTCTAATAAAACAAAAATGACACCAGGTCACTTTCAGATTTTCAAACATATGACCAAAGGTGTGGTCAAAGATAGGCTTTAAGGAATGAGCTGGATATATACTTGAAAGTAATTGAATTTAGAAGGCTTCCGAGATATGGCTGGAGAGTGGGACTAGTTGAATAGCTGTTCCTGGAGCCGGTACAGACATGATGGGTCAAATGGCGTCCTTCAATATTGTAAATTTCTATTTTTGATCAATGTTTTAAAGGAATAAAGGGAGATAGAGAGACTCAGTGACTTAGAAATGAAATTCCAGAGCTTAAAGCCAAGGCAGCTGAGGGCAAATCCACCTGTGGTGGGAGATTAATATCAGGAATGTTCAGGAGGCCAAAGTTAGATGAGTGCTGATACCTGAATTATGGTGTTGCAACAGATTGCAAAGATGCACAGGGGTGTGACAAGGATGAGAGATTTAAAAAGCCATTTGTTCATTGATTGGGAGCCAGTGCATGTCAGCAAGCATGGGGTGGGAGAGGAATCGGGATTTAGTGCCGCTATGACATTGCAGCAAACCTTTGAGTGTATTCAGCTTTACAGAGGGAGTATTAGCCAGAAGTTCATTTGAATAGACAAATGTGGAAGCAACTAAGGCATGGATGAGAGTCTCAGCAGCAAAATTGGAGGTGTAGTGGACAGCAAAGAAGGTTACCTCAGATGACAACAGGGTCTGGACCAGATGGGCCAAAGGGTTGAGAAGTGGCAGATGGAGTTTAATTCAGATAAATGCGAGGTGCAGCATTTTGGGAAAGCAAAGGGAGTGTTGCTGAACAAAGGGACCTTGGAGTGCAGGTTCGTACCTCCTTGAAAGTGGAGTCGCAGGTAGATAGGATAGTGAAGAAGGCATTTGGTATCCTTTCCTTTATTGGTCAGAGTATTGAGTCCAGGAATTGGGAGGTCATGTTGCGGCTGTATAGGACATTGGTTAGGCCACTGTTGGAATATTACGTGCAATTCTGTTCTCCTTCCTATCGGAAAGATGTTGTGAAACTTGAAAGGGTTCAGAAAAGATTGACAAGGATGTTGCCAGGGTTGGAGGATTTGAGCTATAAGGAGAGGTTGAGTAGGCTGGGGCTGTTTTCCCTGGAGGTCGGAGGCTGAGGGGTGACCTTATAGAGGTTTACAAAATTATGAAGTGCATGCATAGGATAAATAGACAAAGTCTTTTCCCTGGGGTTGGGGAGTCCAGAACTAGAGGGCATAGATTTAGGGTGAGAGGGGAAAGTTATAAAAGAGACCTCAGGGGCATCTTTTTCACACCGAGGGTGGCACGTGTATGGAATGAGCTGCCAGAGGAAGTGGTGGAGGCTGGTACAATTGCAACATTTAAAAGGCATTTGGATGGGTATATGAATAGGAAGGGTTTAGAGGGATATGGGCCGGGTACTGGCAGGTGGGACTAGATTGGGTTGGGGCATCTGGTCAGCATGGATGGGGTGGACTGAAGGGTCTGTTTCCATGCTGTACATCTCTTGATGACTCTATGTGCTATATCTGAGAAATGTCATGGAAGTAGGAATAGGCAGTCTGAGACTTAGTTGAACGTGATCCAAAGCTCATCTCTGGTCAGATATGACACCGGCATTAAGAAATTAGATCACTTTTCAGGTGAACTACACAATTCTTTCCAAAAATCGGATTCAAGAGAGGCATCCAAGTCAGAGACAATTTTGTTCTTGAGAAAAACAGACTAAGGAAAAAGCTTGAAGCTATACACTTAAAGACTAATCAAATAAACCAGTTTCAGTCATATATCTGAAGCTCCAGGTTAAGGTACTCAGCTAACAAGATGGTTTTGAAGCCATTTACCAAAAACTGTTGTGTCCTTTAGGATCTAAGCGCTGAGACTATTACCACTGTCATATGTACGATGTGTTTCGTTGTTTCCTTTGTTCTGACCTGACTGAATAGTCGCCTCATCTAATGTTCCATTGTATTGATTTGACTGAAAAGTCTTTCCAGTTCAAGGATTATGTTGTTCCTGGAAGATGATGCTTGATTTTGTCTCTTGCGCATTGTTGATCAGAATTTTCCAGAAATTGTGCTCAGCTAGCATCAATCCAGCAAAGTGTCTGTTATTTTTAAAATTAAGCAAAATATAATAGTTTTAAAGAAACTAAGAGCCATTCCTCCATTGTCCATTGTATGAAAAAGTATTTCTGATTGATGGTCCTAAAAAGAATAGCCCTAATTTATATACTACCCCTCTGGCCCTTGACCCCAAACAGCTAGAAATATGGAGAAGTTATCTGTTCTGCTTAATTGAAAACTTTTAACAAATCATCCCAGAACCATCTAAGTTCAGGGAGCCAGAGAAAGTGCTGGAGGCTGGTACAATTACTACGTTTAAAAGGCATCTGGATGGATATATGAATAGGAAGGCTTTAGAGGGATATGGGCTAAGTGCTAGCCAATGGGACTAGATTAACTTAGGATATCTGGTCAGCATGGACAAGTTGGACTGAAGGGTCTGTTTCTGTGCTGTACATATCCATGACCCTATTAGTTTCTTTCCTAGTTTCTTGGAGTTCAGTATCATTCTCATGAATCTATATTGCCCTCCTTCTAAAGTGCATGTATGTTTGTTTGGGTGTGTTCAGAATTGCTGACAGTACAGGAAGTGTGGTTGGACTAGGGCTTTGAATCAGGTTAGAGTGGTGCTGGAAAAGCACAGCAGGTCAGGCAGCATCTGAGGAGCAGCAAAATTGATGTTTCTAGCTGGAGCCCTTCATCAGGAATTGTCGATTTTCCTGCTCCCCGGATGCTGCCTGACCTGCTTTGCTTTTCCAGCACCACTCTAATCTTGACTCTAATCTCCAGTATCTGCAGTCCTCACTTTTGCCTAGGGCTTTGAATAAACATGACTTTTACATATCTGTATTCTGTTCTTCTGGATGGAGAGGCCGGTATTTCATTTGCCTTTTTGATTGTTTTCTCTATGTGTTACTTATATTTTAGTGATCTGTTTATCTGGACTTCCAAGTCTCTTTGAATGTTGGTTGCTTCTGGTTTTTCACCATTGAGAAAGTCCACTTTTCTCACCTTTTTCGGTTTAAACCGAATATTCTCATATTTGCCTGTTTTAAATCGATTTGCCATAAATTTGCCCATTTATTGAATCTATTATTAACACTTATTTTATAATTCCATCTCCACCGCTTCCAATGCCACCTGTGTTTTTGTCATATGCTAATTTGGAGTGGTGATTTTTGCATTCTATCAATTAACTTAGCCATGGATGCAATGAGTACATACTTGAGGAAAAAAATGAGGTCTGCAGATGCTGGAGATCACAGCTGCAAATGTGTTGCTGGTTAAAGCACAGCAGGTTAGGCAGCATCTCAGGAATAGAGAATTCGACGTTTCGAGCATAAGCCCTTCATCAGGAATAAGAGAGAGAGAGCCAAGCAGGCTAAGATAAAAGGTAGGGAGGAGGGACTAGGGGGAGGGGCGATGGAGGTGGGATAGGTGGAAGGAGGTCAAGGTGAGGGTGATAGGCCGGAGTGGGGTGGGGGCGGAGAGGTCAGGAAGAGGATTGCAGGTTAGGAGGGCGGTGCTGAGTTGAGGGAACCGACTGAGACAAGGTGGGGGGAGGGGAAATGAGGAAGCTGGAGAAATCTGAATTCATACCTTGTGGTTGGAGGGTTCCCAGGCGGAAGATGAGGCGCTCCTCCTCCAGCCGTCGTGTAGTTGTGTTCTGCCGGTGGAGGAGTCCAAGGACCTGCATGTCCTCGGTGGAGTGGGAGGGGGAGTTAAAGTGTTGAGCCACGGGGTGATTGGGTTGGTTGGTTGGTTCGGGCGGCCCAGAGGTGTTCTCTGAAGCGTTCCGCAAGTAAGCGGCCTGTCTCACCAATATAGAGGAGGCCACATCGGGTGCAGCGGATCCGCTGCACCCGATGTGGCCTCCTCTATATTGGTGAGACAGGCCGCTTACTTGCGGAACGCTTCAGAGAACACCTCTGGGCCGCCCGAACCAACCAACCAACCCAATCACCCCGTGGCTCAACACTTTAACTCCCCCTCCCACTCCACCGAGGACATGCAGGTCCTTGGACTCCTCCACCGGCAGAACACAACTACACGACGGCTGGAGGAGGAGCGCCTCATCTTCCGCCTGGGAACCCTCCAACCACAAGGTATGAATTCAGATTTCTCCAGCTTCCTCATTTCCCCTCCCCCCACCTTGTCTCAGTCGGTTCCCTCAACTCAGCACCGCCCTCCTAACCTGCAATCCTCTTCCTGACCTCTCCGCCCCCACCCCACTCCGGCCTATCACCCTCACCTTGACCTCCTTCCACCTATCCCACCTCCATCGCCCCTCCCCCTAGTCCCTCCTCCCTACCTTTTATCTTAGCCTGCTTGGCTCTCTCTCTCTTATTCCTGGTGAAGGGCTTATGCTCGAAACGTCGAATTCTCTATTCCTGAGATGCTGCCTAACCTGCTGTGCTTTAACCAGCAACACATTTGCAGCTACATACTTGAGGACCCAACACTGACCCTTACGAAATTTAATCTTGCCAATTAGATTACCTTCCAGTTAACGTACACTGTCTCCTTCCACTCAATCACGGATCTTCCTTTATAGGTAAAGAATTTTAAAGAAAGACAGAAATCTTCCTAAAAGAACAGGAGCTGAGAGTCCTTCGTGTAGCTTGATCCAACATTTCCCTCAATAAACACCAACAAAATTAGTTTATCTAATCACTTCTTTGGTGTTTGAGGGATTTTGTGTTTTCCTATGAACAATAGAAATTATCTTGAGACATAAGTTATTGATGGAAAGTGCTGAGAACATTATGTAAATGCAAGCATTTTCATCAAAAATATTTTTCAAAATATAATCTGTTGGCATTTCATCAGAATTGAGCATGAGGAAAAAAGATTTGTAACCCCAAAGAAATAAAATATGTATTCAATATGACAAAATGTTTCATAATGTTCAAATCGTGAAACCAATGTAACATATAATGAGATGAACATCTGAAATATCAACATATGTTTTCATTCAGTACATCTGCTGAACAATCAAAAATGACTATACATTACTTAGTGGAACTTTTTGTCAACTTGTAGAAGATGTGTTTTATAGATCACACTAGTCCCTGAAACAGTACAGTTGTTTTCATAAGTAGTTGAAAACTGCAGTTTCGAAGTCTAGCTTGTCAAAGAAACCATTGCAATCCCATAAAATAACAAGGCTTCTATTTCTGTAGGGTCTTTCGTGATTTCAGGCTGTTCCAAACTGCTTTTCAGCAAAAGAAGTATTTTTGAAGTGTGGTCACCGTTGTAATATAGAAAAAAAACAGCAGCCAACTTGTGCACAGTAAGCTCCCACAGACAGTAATGCGATAACAATCAGATATGTCCTTGTAATGTTAACCGAGGAATACATACTGGTCAGACTACGAGGAATAACTCCCATTCTTCTCTTCAAACAGTGTTTCTTAAGAGTGGCATTGTCTCAGTTTAGTATTCCATTTCAAAGAAGGCATCTCTGACTGTGTAACACTCCTTTAATGTTGCACAGAAGTGTTCAACTGAACTGAAACATTGATTTGTATTTTGCCTTGGAAATACTGGAATGAATTGTGGTAGCTCATGAGAGTCATGTTTACTTAATGGTTTCGTCTTTCCAGGGTGTCAAGTGAAGTACAGAGTATTTATCCTGAGTCCATTATCTATCATCTCAAATATATCCCCGTCTATCTCTTCACATTATCTATCATTTAAAAGATCACAAAAGAACAATCTTTAGAATCTCTTCATGGCAATCATTCAGTGTTATGCTTGATGCTATTCCACGGAATAAGGGAATCATTTAAATAGGCATGAAATCAATTTGTCCTTCATTAAACACTTGTGAATGAAAAAGTTGGTTATGAAGTTAAAAGATGGTCACACCTTTTTAAAAATATTTTATATGTTTCTGCTGTCAGATATATTGTAGTTTAAATTTAATTGATTTGCCTTGAGGCATGCATTACAAATTTTAACTTGCCTTCCTTTGTGTCAGATGTTTATTGTCACAGCTATTTGTAAACCAAAGGACGAACTGTATACATTTTTGGGGAAGTGTGAAACAGGCTTCAGATCCAAGATCACCATAATCACTTAGATTTGCTCAAATCCAGCTCACTGCCTTCGTTTACATGGTCTGTCAAACACGATACAAATTTGAAAGATCAGCATAATCCTGACAGTGCTTTGATGTGTCAGTCAGCAAAGTGATTCAGACAGATTATTGACTGGTACATAAACGCATGCTTATTGGGTTTGGAAGAATGTTTTGAAGAAAAATTGTTTTTCATTCGGTCTACTTGTCTTAAAAAGAATCCATTTGAATATGTGCTGTCCCACAAGATATCATCAGTTTTGAGTTATGCCCAAACTGAAGTCAATACTGAATGCAAAAGTGTAGTATATGTGCAGACTTTGCTATTGCTGTTATGACTAGACATGGTTTTTCAGAAAGCCTGAAGGATGCAGGTAGCACTGACTTTGATCTTTTTTTTAATCAGTTAGGGTGGATATGAGTAACCTGCTTGGCATCTTTTGAATGCCGAAACTACATCCTACTTCTAAGTAACATATCACTGGGGACGGTCTATTTTTAATCACAGGAGCTTTATGTGCCTTTTTGTGTTGGCAGAGAATACATGAACAACTCTGGGAGTTTGTTTTATTTCAACCAAAAACAACAAAAACATTTTATATGCGTTTTTTAGTGTGATAATACATTCCAGATACATGCAGAAGATTAATCAAACAAATGTTGACTTGAGACAAAGAGAATTATTATTAGACTTACGGTGTGGAAACAGGCCCTTCGGCCCAACAAGTCCACACCGAACCGCCGAAGCGCAACCCACCCATACCCCTACATTTACCCCTTACCTAACACTACGGGCAATTTAGCTTGGCCAATTCACCTGACCCGCACATCTTTGGACTGTGGGAGGAAACCGGAGCACCCGGAGGAAACCCACGCAGACACGGGGAGAACGTGCAGACTCCACACAGTCAGTCGCCTGAGTCGGGAATTGAACCCGGGTCTACAGGCGCTGTGAGGCAGCAGTGCTAACCACTGTGCCACCGTGCCGCCCTTTCTAGAAGGAGTTACTGAAACCTTGGTCAAAGAGGTAGCATTTAACAAGGGGAAAGAGACAGTAAGGTTTATAAAGGGAGCTTGAAGTCCAGGCAGCTGAGTGCACGTCCATCAATGGTGTAGCGAGGGAATGGTGTTTTACACAATGAATGAATGAAATGCCATGCAACTATCTAACTGACACAAATCACATCACTCATGGAAGGCGAGGTGCTGGTTGTAAGATTGAGTTATGTATAATTATGTTCTAGATCCTATGGTTGAAAGTGATTGAAGGGCAAGAAACCAGAGTTATAGGGCTACAAGTTGTTAGAAGGGTGAGGCCATGAAGGGGTTTGAACAAAAAAGGGTGATCGTTTTAAATTGACACCTGGTTTCACAACACATTCAATGTAAATCAGCAAGCTTCTTTCTGCACTATGACCATTCTAAAACACTGTTAAGAGTCAACAAGGCATAAAGAAAGTGGGACAAATCAAGTCATTGCAAACATGACATCGGAGTAAAGTTCAGTCATTAAATGGTAGTTCAGAAGAATTATTGTAACAAAGTAGTTTTACCTTATGAAGCCTTCTCTGATGGTTTTAACATTTTGAAACACAAATTACTCTCGAGAGTATGGATTTTATGTGCAGACTTTGGAGTCACATGAGAAATTTAGTCTTTAATTGCCATTGTTAAGTGTGCAGTTGTCAAGGTACGTGGTAAATCTTAAACTTATCAAAGCTCTTCCAGATTGCTGCATACCACTGTAACATTAATTATTTTTAAAATGCAGTTGATGTAGAGGGACCAGTTTCAGCCATAGTATGTAAAATTTTGAATAACTTAATTTTACGACCAGTACCTCACTCTCCATGTGTGATATGATTTGTCAGTTGGATTGATGCGTGGTATTTCACTCATTCATTGTGTAAAACACCATTCCTTTGCTTCACCATTGGTGGATGTGCACTCAGCTGCCTGGACTTCAAGCTCCCATAATAAACCTTACTGCCTCTTTCCCCTTGTTAAATGCTACCTCTTTGACCAAGGTTTTGGTAACTCCTGTAGGCATGATAGGAGTTAACTTGTTAGTAAAGTATATTATGTCTTCATGGCATTTGTTCATGGTGAGTCAGAATATGTACCATTTTAAATCTATATGTGTTTCATCAAAATTACTGTTTTGTTTTTTGAAAAATCCTTTCCTGCTTTGTAGAGGTCATTATATCAAACTGATTTCTATATGAAGGTTATGGAAAGAACAAACAGTGCTGTGAATGGCCAGAGGCAATATGTGATAAAAACAAAAGCAGATAGTGATATTCAATATAAAAGAGCAAGACTAGAGAAAGTTTTTAAAAAATTATTCATAGGATATGGACATTACTTTCAAGACCAGCATTTATTGCCCATTCCTCATTAACCTTGAGAAGGCAGTAGTGAGCTGTGTTCTTGGACTATATAGCCCACTTGATGTAGGTATATCCACAGTGTCATTAGGAAGGATGTTACAGGCTTTTGACTCAGTGACTGTGAAGGAACAGCAATATAATTTCAAAGTCAGGTGTGTGGCTTGTAGGGAATCAGGCAGTTGCCAGTGTTTCTCCTGCCTTTGGCCTTTTAGGGATTTGGAGAGTTGCTGCATCTTGTAGACATTATGCAGTGATGTCACTGTGCACTGGTGCTGAGAATGCAGATGTGTTAAATTGGTGGATGGGGAGCTGATTCTGTGGAGATTGAGACTTTTTTGGGGGAGAAAAAATACATTTTGAAGATGCGGATTGGTTGTAAAAAGTATTTGCTTGAGATAAATTACAACTGCTCATGCGCACCTTTGTCCCTTTTTGAAATATGTAAGTGCATAGGCAATATAAATTTGATTTTTATAAAGTTTTAAAAAATCCAACTTTGTTTAACAGTTTTTTTTTCTCTTCACCCATATATTTTCATTTTTGAGTTTAAGTTTTATCACTCTTCATTTCAACTTATTTCAGAGATCTTGGGGCTACTACACAGCCGTATTGTCAGAAGAGACTTTTGCTGCATTTTAATGTATCAGCCTAAGGGTCCAATTTAATTGGCGAATCTATTCAATGGATCTTAATATTTTTCTACTTTCCTTGTTTGTTTCTTAAATAATAATGATCAATACTTGTAAAGTGGAAGCTTTCAATCCCTAACTAAACTAGAGGAACATATGTTAGTTTCTAAGATTCTGTCTTTAACTTGATGGTTTTACATAAATAAGTGAGGATGGAGCCATTCATGATTCCTGCGTACTGACTCTTTGAAACCAACTCTTTGCAAAAGTGTTCCAAAATCTTTTCTTTCACTCTCATGCTGACTCAGTGGCAGAGTTTTGTATTTTTTTGTGCGTCACACTTTTCCTTTGTCTTGTCTGTTGCCTGCTATTTCAAAGAGCCACAGTTCTGATTCTGAGTGAAGTTTTGTGCATTTTCAGGGTAGTTTATGGGACTTGGGATATTTTGGAAAAATAGAGTATCCCATGATTTCCTCATTACTTGAATGCAGAAGTATAACTGCATTCATGGTGCAGGAATCCATATTAGGTCTTTAACATTCAATCCACAAATGACTTTTTTGTAACATTTTTCCATTGTCTCAGACATCCTAAGCCTCTAATAGGCAATGAAATACTTTTGATTACAGTCACTGTTACATAGGCAAACAAGCTCAGCAGTTTGTATGTAGTGAAGTGACAGTTCAGGGAAGCATTTTATCCACAATGCTGGAAGAAACTCCTATTCATAATGGGACCTTTCATATCAGCCTGAAAAACCACAAAAGGCAGTTGACTCAAACTATGTCCAATAATTTAGTGTTCCCTTCGTTCTTTACTACAGTTGGAATGGGATCTGAGCGCACAATCTTCAGACTTTAAAGCAAGAGTTGTACCAAATGATCCGCGTTGACATTTGATTGTAATTCTGTAATTCTAATGGGTTTCAAAAAACCTTGTTTATTTGATTTCCAAACAGCTGTTTCCAGCGACTGATAGGAAGAATTATTTGGTATGGCATGTGTAGCAAAATCGCCATGTTCTTTATAAACTGAATTACAATGAAATCTTCCCATACTTCCCCAGAATCTCAAGTTGAATAAAATCGTTGTTAGTGCATCAAGAACACAGTGAATTGTATTTAAATGCAGTATTATGCCATAATATTTAGCTAGACTGTTAGCAAAGAGTTACTTTGCAAATATGTTTGCAAGTAAGGCATATTCATTGTGTTTATTGGTACCTGTAGCTTGTTTAAAATCTTAACATTAGACATTTTGAGAGGTTACTTAGCTTGTGCTGTTAAACATTTTTGTTTTTTTTTCTCTTTAGTGTCATTATTAAATTTGAACAACATTCTACAAGGTAGTCATATGAATAAAAAAAATCATTGTTATACTAAAAATTGTTTCTCATCCTTACGTTTTCTATCAAATAATTGAACAATCTTTGAAAACAAGGAATGGAGATTTGTAGTTTATTTTTGTCCTGTCATTCATGTAGCATGAGATATTGTCATAGGATGTCAGCTGCCAATATCTTTTGGCTGGCTTTGATCACTGAAGTAGGTCTGCCTGTCTGAGCAGTGGACAGTTTGGTTAGAGGTTATGATCAGATTCTAATGGATTGGTTCTAGTTTGAACCATTAATTGTAGCAGATGGATATGATGAATTTACAAAATCTTTTTCCCTTTTATATATGTGAACAGAGTGGCTATAGTGTTGAATGTGCTATAGAAAAAAATCCTCATTCGGAGCATGAATGCTGCTGTATTGAGATGGATGCTTTCCATGTTTTACCTTTGTTTGTGACCAATATTCAGTAATTTGCGTAATGCCCATAACAATTTTTTTAGATAATCAGAGGGGTTTAAAATGCATATTGTAACCATATCTTTTGAGTTAGTGATCTTGCCCTAGTTTTGTTGGAAGGCAAATGGAATAAAATGAAATGCGAGACAAAACTGATCTTACTCAGTGAACAAATGGATTAAGTGGGTAGCTATGATTAAGTTGTCTCCTCATTCTGAAGAGTCCTATGTGGTGCTGAAAGTTTTTTAGATTTTGTAACAAATGGAAAAACGTAAATATTTAGCTATCATAGAAAATGGTCAGTCCATAGGAAGAACTTTTTTTTTACCTGACATTTCACCTCCTGACAATGGTCATGGAAAAGAATAGGTGTCATTTGGAAATTAATTTATGAATACTACTGATTTTGTGTTATGAGAGAATATGTTATAGGTTATCTTTATTAACTCACTCACCAACTTGCTATATTTTACTGCATTTTCACACCTTATCAGCCCTTGCTACAGGCTGTGTTTACCTCTGAACAAATGTAGCACACAGAGCAATGCCACCCCCATCAAGTTTCCACGAAATAGTGTAATATTAATCAGCCCTTACCATGTATCTCCTGGACCTGAATAGATTCCCCAATTGGTCAGTACTTGTTAAATACCTTTTAACTGGGACATTATCCCTTGAAGGAACTAACCTACAAAACACCACTTCCATGAAATTGCACGAATGAATGAAATTCATCCTGGCAAATAGTAAATACATCTCACAATCCAGCTACAATAATCAGTTTAAATATCCTTTATTCTTTTATTAAGTACAGGTATGATTTCTAGCTTATTTAGAGCCTGTTGGCCTAGTATTTTTGCTAACATTCACTATGTTAAAAGAAAAAAGAACTAACACTTCTTGGTTATGCAACCAAATCAGACAGACATCCTTAATCCCACCAGAAATAACAGCCAGCACTTAGCATGTTTTTTAACCCATCTCCTGTCTCCCAGATCAGAAGGAAGCCCTTCAAAACTTTGCATACTATAGATTAAAAAAGTAACACTATAGTAATGGAATTTTAATATATGTAAGAACTGTGTATAAAGTGGCTGTTGTAAGAACTGTATTTCAGCATTCTATTGCCACCTTGATTCTAGTGCTGTGATTTCTGAATAAAAGAGGCTGTTTTCGCCACTCACTGATTCTGATCGTTATTTGAACATGATCCCACCCTGCTTTGGGTGCAATATATAGTGAAATTGTGGTGGATTAAAATCAGATAACCAGAAACCCTAGCTTCATTTGAACTCATTACCTCAACAAAATTTCACTCAAGTTAGTTAGACAAACTCTGACTTTAACAAATCTGCGTTGATTTTCCTTAATTAACCGGTTTTATTAATGAATTCACCCTTATCAAAGTTACTGCTTATTTTGTCCCACGTTATTGGCTGTAGGAACTTGCCCACAGACTTAGAATCATACAGCACAGAAACAGACTCTTTGTCCCAATTTGTCTGAACTGACCAGCTTTTCTAAATTGAACTAGACCCATTTGCCTGCATTTGGCCCATATCCCTCTAAACCTTTCCTATCCATGTACCTGTCCAAATGTCTTTTGAATGTCCTAATTGTACTCGCCTCTACTACTTCCTCTGGCAGCTTGTTCCATATATGCACCACCCTCTGTGTGAAAATGTCCCTCAGATCCCCTTGAAATCTTTCCCCTCTCACCTTAAACCTATGCTGTCCAGTTTTGGATTCCCCTATCCTGAGGAAAAGACCTTGTCTATTCACCTTATTTAAGGCCCTCATGATTTTATAAACCTTGTAGTTGTCTAAATTGACTGACTTACTGTTGCTCAGTTTATTCTTACACACTTCTTTTGAACAAAATGTAACATTTGTATGACTCTAGTCCTCTGGCATTGGCCCTGTATATAAGGAAAGTTGGAAAATTATGAACAGTACCTCTCCAATTCCCTCCCGTAGTTCCCCTCATCTGTCTGACAGTGTCTTTTGGCAAGAACCATCCAATTTTCAAGTCACCAACCACAAATGCATTTTTATTTTAAGATGAGAGAGCATCAAGCAGTAACGCAGAAGTCGGCAGAATTGGCCTGGACAAAGCACAAAGTATCAGTTCAATTTGTTTATTCTGTTGGGGCATTGGTTTTTTTTATGCTTTTGGGATTTGTCCCTGGTGTACTTTTTCAATAAAATGGATTTAAGTTAGTTGCTTTAATGCCAACTTCGAAAAGTATTTCCTCATGGTTATCTGTAGCTAATGTTCCTTGCGAAACTTTAACTTGATCAAACAAATATTTAATTAAGACACATTTATGCATTTGGGCATTATCACATTGTTTCAATCAAGCAACAAGATTGATGCTGCAGTGTAGTAGCCAGACCATCAATAAAAACAAGAAAAACTGAGAAGAAATGCTGGTAGCAATGAAGGGGTACAAGAGATATATTATTTTTATGTTTGCTTAATTGCTACTTTAGGGGCTATTTTGAGCCAATCTTCAATTTATTTTGGCTATGGCTGGATGTTAAACTTGGCTTAGAGGAAGTACTCTGCTTTAAGGTGTTAGGGTAATGGCTTCCAACCCTAATTCAGCAAACTGAACACAATCTAGGCTGATATTTTGGTGCACAGCGAATGATTACTTCAGTGTCTGATGTACTGTTTGCATCACTGCTGCTGTATTCTGACTATGTGTTCTCTTTTTTTTTGTCTTCTAAATGCAGAGTGAAGAGGCAAAGTGGGTTAGGTAGCGTTCTCGGAAAGATTGGGGGAAAGAAACAAAAGTTGAGCACCCTAGAAAAATCGAAGATCGACTGGGAAGCTTTCAAAGAAAAGGAAGGGATTGGTGATGAGCTTGCAATCTACAACCGAGGAAAAGAAGGGTGAGTGCTGAAAATAAGTTCCAATGGAAAGTGATCTAATTTCTAGAACAAGACAAAGATAACAGCACAATTTCTGTGATCAAACACCTTGGTTGGCTGCCAGGTATTTCCAAGTTCAAGCGCACCATCAAGTTCATATAATTGTTGTGTTTCTTAGTGCATTCCAACACACCCCACCCCCACACTATGCATCCACACATGAACAATTTAGTATTTACTTGAGAAGTTCATTAGTCTTTGGTAATATCTTAACTGACTTGAAGCTTGGTGTGTGTGTTATTACTCTTAATCATTTAACTTATTACTCTGGAATTACTCTTGCTCATTTAACTTACTCCAACTACAAAAGTCAATTGTTAAATGTAAGTACAAACACAACAACATTGCTGATTTGTACTACTATGGTGTTATCTCCTGTAATGGTCACAACAGATTCAAAATTAGAGGAATTTGTTGAACAGTTCCAATGAAATAATGATCCAACCCATTTTGTGTGTTCCTGTGTACTGCGAAATCTGGCACCTACTCGCAGGCAGGGCCAAGGATATCATTTCACTGCAGTAAAGCCATTTTTGTCAGGGTGCATTTGAACAAGTGTAGAAAATGTGGACACACTGTTAAACTGCTTGTTTGCTTCAGAAAGCTGATTACACTTCCCCAAAGTTTTTTCAGTGATCCACCAAGCTTTACTTTGATTTCTATGTTTTGCCTCTTTCAAAGTTTCCGTTTCATTTTGAAGTGTTTTAACAATGATTGCAGCAGGAGGTGAAGTGTCCGTTGATTTTATTGAGTCTGCATTGCAATTATAGTGAAAGTACATCTTTATTCTTGCCACTGCCAAGTAATGTTAGTGCATGGGTCTATTGCTGCACCACCTCGTGACGGCAATCCTAATAAATATAGCCATTGTACCATTCGGGCACAAGATGTAACATTGCTGATTTGTATTTGATTCTCTCGTAATGGAATCTGGAAATGTGTTAATAGGTCACTCAAACAATCCAACTGAATAACGATTCAGAGATCAGTAGGCCAATCAAGGAGAAAACTGAAAAGGATGGCACGCATCTACGTGTACTGCTGTGCACTCTATGGGGTTAGGGCTAACAAAAACACCAGAAACCTTCAATGAAGCAGAGAACAGAGGTAAAGAAGCCCACAAACTTTTATTTGCTTGGTGTAACTGAGAAACATTGGGGTACAGAGAAAGTCAGGACCAAGAGAAGGTAGTTTCATGCAACCAAAGTGCTGCTCTTAGCTTTAAGTTCCAAGAGGTACTTGGTGCAGCTGAGAGTTGGGGCTCAGGGATGCCCACAGGCAGCATTCGTAGTTCGATGCAGCTGGGAAACTGGAGTTCAGAGAAGCCCAGGCACTATGTCAGCTCAGTGAGGTTAGTTATTTGCCAGTTATCATCAGAAGGTTTCAGCCTGAAATGTTGACTTTCCTGCTTCTTGGATGTTGCCTGAACTGCTGTGATTTTCCAGCTTCACATCTATTGACTCTGACTTCCAGCATCTGCAGTCTTTACTGTCCCTATCAGCAGTAACGTATGTGCTCTGATGTTGTCATGCCTCTTCTTTTTACTTGTCAAACACTGTGCTGACAACAACTATACTCACTTCCTTAGTTAGCTGTATCCTTTATCCCTGTCCAAGCAATACACTGAATACAACTGCTCATTGTTATCTTCAGAGATTAAAGGTATACTTCCACTAGGGATGGCCAAACCCTCCCATAGGCTGAGTCGGTGTTAATGGATTCAACTATACAGAGGAGGGAGTGCTGGAGTTCCAGTGGGCTGGGCAATAGCATAGCCACATTGGAGGATGATCATACCAAATACTGAAAGGTCAAACCGGGATATAGTGTAACATGGAAATTATCAAAGAGTATCTTGTTTCTGACTTTAAGGCTGCTTTTGTTCTGTAACGAAAGGTGAAAATGTGATGGGTTCTCATAACATAAAACATTGAGCACAGATTTAAAAGCTTTAAACTAGATCTGTTGATCAATAATGATCTCATTTTAAACATAATGGACCCCGGGTGGTGGAATGGACACTACCCTACTTTGCATGCCTCCCTTCCACTTGCCAAAATCAAGGGGCTTGTAGATTTTAGCCTCTTGACTTGGACTTTACCAGGAAGAACTGGAATCGAAGAAATTTAAATCTACTGGGGTCAGGTACATTAAAGTTGGAGATGGAGTGGTTGAGCAAATTGAAGGTTGCAGGGGTTTCACACAAAGTACTCAGAGTATGTTAGGAATTTTGAAAGTTGAGATTGCAAGTCACTTGACGTGTTTCTTCCCAGCAATGGATTCCAAAGGAATTGAAGTTACAAGTTGCGATGAGAATGTGAATCATGAATGATGCAAGGAAGTGGTCAGTGCCGAGAACTCTGTGGGAAGCTAGAGAAGTGATTGCTGGGCCTTTTACTGAGATATTTGTATCATCGATAGTCACAGGTGAGGTGCCGGAAGACTGGAGGTTGGCAAACATGGTGCCACTGTTTAAGAGGGGCGGTAAAGACAAGCCAGGGAACTATAGATCGGTGAGCCTGACATCGGAGGTGGGCAAGTTATTGGAGGGAATCCTGAGGGACAGGACGTACATGTATTTGAAAAGGCAGGGACTGATTAGGGATAGTCAACATGGCTTTGTGCGTGGGAAATCATGTCTCACAAACTTGATTGAGTTTTTTTGAAGAAGTAACAAAGAAGATTGATGAGGGTAGAGCAGTAGGTGTGATCTCTATGGACTTCAGTAAGGCATTCGACAAGGTTCCCCATGGGAGACTGATTAGCAAGGTTAGATCTCATGGAATACAGGGAGAGCTACCCATTTGGATACAGAACTGGCTCAAAGGTAGAAGACAGAGGGTGGTGGTGGAGGGTTGTTTTTCAGACTGGAGGCCTGTGACCAGTGGAGTGCCACAAGGACCTGTGCTGGGTCCTCTACTTTTTGTCATTTACACAAATGATTTAGATGTGAGCATTAGAGGTACAGATAGTAAGTTTGCAGATGACACCAAAATTGGAGGTGTAGTGGACAGCGAAGAGGGTTATCTCAGATTACAGCAGGATCTGGACCAGATGGGCCAATGGGCTGAGAAGTGGCAGACGGAGTTTAATTCAGATAAATGCAAGGTGCTGCGTTTTGGGAACGCAAATCTTAGCATGATTTATACACTTAATGGTAAGGTGCTAGGGAGTGTTGCTGAACAAAGAGACCTTGGAGTGCATGTTCATAGCTCCTTGAAAGTGGAGTCGCAGGTAGATAGGATAGTGAAGAAGGCATTTGGTGTGCTTTCCTTTATTGGTCAGAGTATTGAGTACAGGAGTTGGGAGGTCATGTTACGGCTGTACAGGACATTGCTTAGGCCACTGTTGGAATATTGCGTGCAATTCTGGTCTTCTTCCTATCAGAAAGATGTTGTGAAACTTGAAAGGGTTCAGAAAAGACTTACAAGGATGTTGCCAGGGTTGGAAGATTTGAGCTATAGGGAGAGGCTGAACAGGCTGGGGCTGTTTTCCCTGGAGCGTCGGAGGTTAAGGTGTGACCTTATGGAGGTTTACAAAATTGAGGGGCGTGGATAGGATAGATAGACAAAGTCTTTTCCCTGGGGTCGGGGAATCCAGAACTAGAGGGCATAGGTTTAGAATGAGAGGTAAAAGATATAAAAGAGACCTCAGGGGCAACATTTTTACACGCAGGGTAGCATGGGTATGGAATGAGCTGCCAGAGGAAGTGGTGGAGGCTGATAACAATTGCAACACTTAAGAGGCATTTGGATGGGTATATGAATAGGAAGGGTTTGGAGGGATATGGGCCGCATGCTGGCAGGTGGGACTAGATTGGGTTGGGATATCTGGTCAGCATGGACAGGTTGGACTGAAGGGTCTGTTTCCATGGTGTACATCTCTATGACTCTATGGTGGTTTTGTCCAAAAAGAAAGGATGTTGGAGTAGAAAGACCACAGGCAATGGCACCAATATTAGTGTAACTATGAATAAGAGCAGAATAAGATTAAGGAGCATTGGAGAATCATGGGAAAGGAGAAATTAAATGTCTTCGTTTTTAAAAATTTTTACTTGTTTTTTGGAACCAGCAATGTTTGTTTTTATGTGCTGTAAGATTATTTTGCCTTGCGTATGACCGCCAGGAAAGCTCTGACACAGTGGGGCTGATATCTGCTCTGTAATTTATTTTATCCTCATCTACATTTGACATATGTATTACCTCGATATATCTCCTGCACAGCTAACAAAGAACAGAATTACATAATGTTGTAGTTTTGACCTGAATCTATTTGCCCACTTGACGAATGCTCTGGGTTAGCTCACTGTTATTTTTGAGAGTGTGGTGCTTGTAAAGCAGAGCAAGTCAGGCAGCATCCGAGGAACAGGACAATAGACGTTTCGGGCGAAAGCCCTTCAGGGCATCCTGATGAAGGGCTTTTGCCCAAAACATAGATTTTCCTGCTCCTTGAATGCTGCCTGAACTACTGTGCTTTTCCTGCACCACACTCTCAACTCTAATCTCCAGCATCTGCATTCCTCACTTTTACCTCCCTGTTACCTCACTGTTATTTTTGCCTTGCGTAATGCTGTTGCTCTCAGGTGTTTCAGAAGCTGTTTCTTTCACATTGTAAACTTAGCAACTTTTAATGAGTTTTATAAACTTTGACGCTCATCATTTCAGTATTGTTTAAACCTCATATATTGAAAGAATTCCTCAAACCTTTCTGAATTTAATTCCTTGCTTGACTGTGTTGAGGATCAGAACAGTACAAGGACAAGATACTGTTGGTAGTGAAAAGGACTTTGACACTTTTTACATATGTCTTTGACACAGATCTCTGATGGAATCTTTGCCTTGTTTCAAAAGGAACTTCTGAGTTGTCTTGAAGGTTATTTTTCATTATCTAAAGTAATTTTGACTTGCTTACCTCTTACAGTGCCTGAAAGCTATGGCTTCAGGCTTTATCTTTTAGTTGTGTATTTAATTTTAGATTAAAAGATGCATCTTTATTATAGCTAGCAACGTTTGTACTGTGCTTTGGAAATTGCGCCTTCTGAGTGTTTGTAGTAAGAATAAAACCAGCTTTAATTCCTGCATCACACACAGAATCAGAGACAAATTTCCATTATTGGTCATCCAATAAAGCAATCAATTGTTATTTTGAGTGTTGTCACAAGGATTTCTTTCTTGTCTTAAAGACACCATTTATAATTTTCCTTTTCCTGTGTTGAAAAGACTAAAACCCTCTGTAGACAAATAACAATACTTCAAATAAAGCAGGCTGCCATGTAGACAAATTATTAGAGATTGCACAATTTTGTGTTCTACTAAGTAGGATGAAAACAGACAGTCAAACCCCTGGGGAGCATGAAAGACCGATCTCCTACTGTTAATACCATCCAGAAGCTTTTCAAATGTTTGAGGTGAGGTATCTCAATGCAATTACCTGTTTTGAAGCAATAATTGCTGCAGACAGGAACCAATTAAATCTTTATGGAATATCCAAATTAGCAATACTTCAAGCACTTCTTGCAAAGCATGTGAGAGATTAGGACAAAGCTGTACTGAAGACAAAGTGAGAAACACCCCCCCCCCCCCCCCCCCCCCCCAACACACCTTGGAAGCAGTTTGTTCATTTCTGTAAAAGTGATCATCCCTAACATAAAGTCAGTGATGTGAACAAGATCTATTAAAATGTGGAAATCTATTCCATGCAACTTTATTAAGGAGAATTAAATACCACAATATTGCGCTCACTGCATCAACACCAGTCAAAAACCACTAACTGTATAGAATTAGAATTGGATTTTATTGTCACATGTACTCAATTACAGGAGTACAGTGAAAAGTGTACAATGTCGCCATTCCCGGCATCATCTTAAGTAGAAAGGTACCTAAGTAGAAAACAGAAAAATTAAGAAATAAAGGTAAAAGTTCAACATTGCAGTCCTTCAGTGTTTAGCCATGTTGGGCTCACATTCCCCACAAGAGTTCAATCTTCTCTGTGTTTGGCCTCTATCTCCCTGCACTCCACGCTGCCGCAGATGCCAGGAGACCCCAAGTTGCCTGCTCTCACCACCGCAGATGCCCTTGCTGTAACTTTCATGGACTATAAACTCACTGCAGGCCTAGTTTATTCTAAAAACCATGCTTTTGTGTCTGTGGGCCCAGATGAATGTGTCTGACTATATGAATAGTTTTGCAATACTCAGTCTTAGTCAGAAAAATTGTAGCAATAAGTTTACCTTCTCCTTTACTTTACCTGAGGAAACCTGTGTAAGTATGTTCTTCACAACTTCACATAAATAGTGGGTCTCTTGCAGAATTACAAAATGTATTCTTTTTAAATTCCAAAGCTGAAACCTCTTAAAGGAGGTTCACGCAAGGAGTTGGAGAATTCAAGTGTTATTTTGTCCCTCCTCACCTGGTCATAACCATTATATATAGTCATTGCAATGACTATACATAATGGCTCATTTTCTGTCGGAACTTATTGATAGTTTAAAGGTATGTATTAGTGTACCACATATTGTTTGTGATTTCAGAATGTTTTGTTCAGTAAAATCAGTTTTCAATTTTTTTTTACTTCCACAAGTAATGAAAAGTCTTGTCAGAGCTGAGAATGATCTTAAAGCCTTCTTTCTGTATTGGTTGGTATGTGGACAATGAGACATGCACAATCATAACCCATTTGTCATGGAGCTGACTCACTGAAAGCAAGGTTTCTCCTGCTTCTACACTAAACCTCACTGAAAAGCCACTTGACCAAGTGTGTTATGGTAATAGTACATTGTTTAGTAAGAATAGCCAGCACTTTATTTAGTCTGACCGTGTTTACTGGAGCTAGATGACGTTTCAACCCCACTGCTGGTATCCCTCAGTGAAATTGCAAAAAGTAATTTTAAAGTCATGGTTAAAATATTTCTTGGGCTATTAATTGTAATTTTCTGTTCCAAAATTGCAGGAAAAAGTCAAAAAAACCTATTTAAAGTTAAATTTAAATTAATAGAATATAATGGAAAGGGAGGTGAAGGGAAGGTGACTTATAGTAGCATTCCTTTGCTTGGAAGGAAGCAGAGCAACCTCTGGTCGTAATTGTTGCAGCCAACTGTGTAAAACCAATTGGAATTTCGCATTAATACTGCTTGATCATATTGTGTATGCTCTTGATTTTAGAATTATTGACCCTGCATGAAGTTAATGAACAACTGACAACAGAGTTAGTGGAATTCCTATCACCCTGCACTAGTTTGCTTTATTTGTGTTGCTTGAGGCTCTTTTTTTCCCCCCTGTTGCGTAAGGCTTTTTGGTTGCAGAACTAAACTAATAAAGTATTTGCAAAATTAGGTTAATACATTATTATTATGCATGAGATATTTCAAAGATTTATTTTCATTTAAATTTGTTGCAATTTCAAATATCTGAGCGAGGGTCTTGGTTACTGCGTTGTACTAAATTGAAAGTACACTTTGAACTTGCAAGTGTTTGTGCACATTTTCAGACACTGATCACCAAAGTGAAACTAATGGGCAGGTTGCTGTCCACATGCTCAGTTGAGAAAAGGAAGAACAAAATATTGTAAATGTATGTTTATGTACATTGAGCCCATGCTTTCTGTGAACACAAAGCAGAATATCAGAATTGTTGCTTAGTGGTACACAACTTGAACATTGCTGAGAAAACAGCATTTGGCTGCAGTATTTTGTCTTTGCTGTCATCGGGGCCAACACAAGAATGCTAACTTTCAAGTGATGATGACATCTTATACGACAGGCTAAAAGAATGCTGATTGGTTAGCAATTCAAACCTGGCTGAGATATTTCCATGGCGAAAACTATGGGCAGCTCTCAGCTTCCCAAGCTTTAATTATACCTCAATAAAAATATGAAACCTGTGAGGCATCTTCATTTATTTATTCCTTCAAATAGGGTTTTGAAGTGGGTTATTTTGGGTAAATTACCTTCTGCCATTCCACCCTGCTGGCATCTGCACTAGGTCTATACTTTCCAAAAGACTTTGTCCTTTCCTCCCCTCACGTTCCCTCCAATATTAGTCTCTGTAAAGTTGCAACATGATATTTGCCACCAATCATCCTGGCAACCACCACATTAGATTCTTCCACCAGAAACTCATCCTCCTCAACTGTTTGCCTTTATATTTCCCTGAAATCTCAATACTTTGTTTCCACTGTTACTGTTGTTTGATATCTCCATTACTGGGTCACTTTATTTCCCGTTTTGACCTCAGTATTTAAGAACTTAAAGTTTCATAACATAACAATTATGCGTAAAAACTTTAATGTTTTTAAAGCATTAAAAAAGTGCATAATTCCTGTCTTTGTATTTGCCATTTAACCGAATATAAAGAAACACCTACCAAGACTGTACAGAAATAAAAATCCTCAAGCGAAAAAAAAAGTTTTAAAAACAAGGAACAATTTCTGAGCTGCAAAGTTCTCTGTGAACATGTAAATACTTTGTTTTTCTTCCTGATATATTTTTATGTTCCTGTAAACAAATCTAAATGAAAATACATTCCTGTGTTTATCCAAGGACTTGAAAGTTTTGTGACATTAGTTGTTTATTCAGGGTTTACTGCATTAGTTGTTTATGTGTAGAAACAACTAATGTCATAAAGCTGCTGTTTACTTGCCAAGAGGGAAGTATTTCCGGTGTTTTTTTCTTGTAACTAGAATCTTTATTCTTCTCTCTTTGCTTACATGCTCCTAATTAACTGCCCAGAAGTCCTCTTTGGAAGTTTGTCAATATTTTAGGGCACCACCTTCAGGTCCGCTGTGATTGGATGTTCTCTAGATATTCAAGCTCAGCAGTTTTAAATAGTTTTGAAAGCTTTTGTAAGCCGTGCATGGAGCATCACCCTGAGATTTCATGCCCTGCAGCACTACATGTACAGACAATTCAACTGTTCAAACAGAGAATTGAATCATTGTTCCTTCTACTTTATAATGAAGAATGAAAATGCACACATATTGTGATTTAGAACAACATGAGAAATGAAATGTGATTTATTTGGTAACCCTTCAGGTAAAGGTTGTGTTGTATTTTGTATTTATGATGATCCCTTCTACAATATATATTTTTAATAAATGGTCTTCTTCCTGAAGTCATTAACTTTGGTGTGGTTTAAATGGTCCTTTTACCTTTCAGTCTCTTATCAAAGTGACCATTCTTCTTGATAGTTGATTATGTTACAAGCCCTCACGATGAATAACTTTTTGAAAGAATCCTTGTAGTGCCAGTGGAATGAAACGTCAGTTAAAATGTAAAAGTTGTCCTGTTACAAACCAGCTAGCATCAACAAAATTCAAACATAATTGACAGCCAACGTATATTTCAAAGGTAGTAAATTTCAATTTCAATAGTTAAACTCCCTGGAGATTCAATTCTCTGACCCCTTCACACGGTCTGGGTGATTTTGGCAATACTGAACAATGGCAGTGGATCTTGTCCAGCCTATCAGCCTGTTACTTCCTATCTTAACGCAGTATATGCTGGTTAGCCTAACCCTGGTTATCGGTAAAATTTCTGATGAAGGGCTTTTGCCTGAAATGTCAATTCTTCTGCTCCTCGGATGCTGCCTGACCTGCTGTGCTTTTCCAGCACCACACTCTCGACTCTAATCTCCAGCATCTGCAGTCCTCAATTTTGCTGGTTCGAGCCGGGCCTGCGTATTGTAACCCGGTAGGCCCATTCCACCCTTACCTGGCCTGATCCAGCCTCTAGATTTAAAAGCTGTGGAAGCCACTGCTTGAGGAACACTGTAAGCTGGCCTCCTTCTTCCCATTCGGGAAGGCCCAGCAAATGATTCTTGAGGTCGTTGATGTGATTCTCTAAGGTCCGGACTCTCTCTTCGAGAGTCTGGACCCGATCCACGGCCGATTCTGCTGTAGTCTCGGAGGTCGTGGCCTTTAGCTCCCCCCCTCCAACTTGGTGCTTGATTTCCTTGATGTCTCGGTTGTGCTTTTGTAGCGAGACTGAATTCCATCTGCTCTGGGACTCTTCAATGAAGGCGTCAATCTTCACGTCAAGTTTGGCGATTATTTCCACGAGACTCGCCACCGTAGGTTAGTCCCCCGGGGTGGCTGCGGACGCCTCTGCTGCAGCTGGGGAGGGGCTCCTGCCTGCTGAGAACTGCGGGCTCCTTTTCCCCTAGTCATCTTTACAGGAGACTAGACTGTTTAAATTTAGTACTGAGCAACTAATTAAATTAAGTAAAAACTATTTTAAATGATTTGGTAAGTGTGGTGGAGGCGGGTGATCCACTTTGCCCAAGTCTTGGGAGAAGAGGTATAGACTCAGACTTGCTGGGTCGCTGCCATCTTGGATCTCCCCCGATTAAGACTTTTAAGTCCATTATTAAAGATGAGATTGTGAAGTAGAATCATAGAGTCGCACAGTATAGAAACAGACCCTTCATTCTTACTAGTCAATGCCACCAGTGTTCCCAAACTAAACTAGTCCTGCATTTGAATAGGGCTTAGTAAGCATGGCTTCATCAAGGGGAGGTCATGCCTGATAATAGTTACAATTCTTTGAGGAGGTAATGAGCAAGTTAGACAAAGAAGAACCAGTGGATGTGATCTATTTGAATTTCCAGAAGGTCTTTGACAAGGTGCTGCACAGGAGGCTACTAAATAAGATAGAATCCAAGGTGTCAGATGCAAGGGACTAGCATGGATAGAGGATTAGCTGGCTGTCAGAAGGCAGAGTGTGGGAATAAAGGTGTCTTTTTCAGGATGGCAGCTGGACTAGTGGAGTTCCATAGGGGCCCGTGTTGGGACCACAACTATTCATGTTTTACATTAATAACCTGGATAACACAACTAAGGGCGTTGTTGCTAAGTTTGCAGTTGACACAAAATAGTTGGAAGGGTGGGTAGTGTTGAAGAAGAGGGGAGGCTGCAGATGGACATGAACAGGCTAGGAGAGCGAACAAAAAAGTGGCAGATGGAATACAATGTGTGAAAGTGTGAGGTGATGTACTTTGGTCGAAAGAATAGAGGTGTAGACTATTTTCTAAATGGGGAAAAGATTCAGTAATCTGAAGTGCAAAGGACTTGGGAGCCCTGGCTCAAGATTTTCTTAAGGTTAACATGCAGGTTCAGCATTCAGCTTAAGAGGGCTAAAATATAACAGCAGAAATGTACTGCTGAAGCTGTATAAGGATCTGGTCAGATTGCATTTGGAATGTTGTGAGCAGTTTTGGGCCCTGTATCTAATAAAGGATGTACTGGTATTGGAGGGAGTTCAGGGCTGGTTTGCAAGAATGATCCTGGGATTAAAGGCTTGTCTATTGAGGAGCAATTGAGGACTTTGGGTCTGTACTCAGTGGTGTTTGGAGGGATGAGGACGATCTCATTGAAACTTAGAGAATATTGAGAGGCCTAGATAGAGTGGATTTTGAGAAGATGATTCCTCTAGTGTAAGAGACCAGGACCATAGGGCATAGCCTCAGAGTGAAGGGCTGACCCTTTAGAATGGAGATGAAGAGGAATTTCTTCAGCCAGAGTGTAGTTAATCAGTAGAACTCACTGCCGCAGTGAGCTGTGGAGTCCAAGTCACTGTGTGTTTTTCAGACAGTTAGATAAGACCTTGATTTGTAAGGAGACCAAGGGTTGCAGGAGAATACAGGAGAATGGGGTTGAAAAACATATCAGCCACGATCAAATGGCAGAGCAGACTTGATGGGCTGAATGGCCTAATTCTGCTCCTGTGTCTTATGGTCTTATCTCGTACCATTAGACTGTGACCGCTGGTTCTGTACTCCCCACCATTGGGAATTTACTTCATACAATTACCCTGTCTAGGCCTGTTCAAATTTTAAAGGTTTCTATGAAACTCCGCCCTCACTGCATTGAACTCCAGCGAATGTAATCCTAACCATTAAGGCAAATAGTACTGAGACAGACCCTTTGGTCCGACTTGTCCATACCAGCCAAGTTTCCCAAACTAAACTAGTCCCATTTGCTAGCATTTAGCCCATATCCCTCTAAACTTTCCCCATTCATATAGATGTCCAAATGTTTTTAAATGTAACCTGCATTCACCACTTCCTTTGGCAGTTCATTCCACATACAAACCACCCTCTGTGTGAAAAATTTGCCCCTCAAGTCCCTTTTAAATCTTTGTCCCCTCACCTTTACGTTATGCCCTCTGTTATTGAACTCCCCGACCTAAGGGAAAAGACCTTGCTGTTCACCTCATCTATGCCCCTCGTGATTTTATAAACATCTATAACCAATTCAACTTTTTCTATTACATCAGTCCTGTCATCCCCTGAATCAGTCTGGTCAATCTTTTCTGCACTTGCATCACAAGAACATCCTTCCTCTGATTAGGAGACTACATTGTACACAAGGCCCTACATAACTGCAGCAAGACATCCCTGCTCCTGTATTCAAATCCTCCAAATGTCACCTTTACCACCTACGACACCTATAAGCTTACCTTCAGTAATTCATACGAGGACTAGAGACACAATGGCCTTGTGTTATTATTGTTAGACTATTAAGCCAGGCACCCATTCTGGGGACAGTGGTTTAAATCACATCATGGCAAATGGTGGAATTTATATTTAATAAAAATCTGGAATTGAGGATCTCATGATGACTGTGAAACCAATATTAAAACTGCCATCTTTACCATGTCTGGCCTGGATGTGATTCAAGATCCACAATAATGTGGCTGACTCTTAACTGCCCTCTGGGCAATAAATGCTGGCCTTCATTCACATCAACTTTTCCCTACTAAAACTGACCTCCTTCAGTACCTCCCAGTCACTAAACCCTCTTATCTCCAACATTTCTGATATGTTATTTGCATCCCCCTTTGTGAATAAAGAGCCAAAGTATGTATATAGTCGATCACCCATTTCTTTGCCCCTCATTATAAATTCCTCTGCTTCTGATTGTAAAGGACCTACGTTTATCTTCACCAATCTTTTTTCTATTCGCATGCATATAAGAAACTTTCACAGTAAGATTTTACATTCTCCTCAAGCTTACTCTCATACTTTACTTTCCCTTTCTCAATCAAGTCCCCTTGTTTATCAATCCTTTCTCCTGACTTGCTAAATTCTAAAGTGCTTCCACTGTATTTTTTTTTGGCCAATTTTTGTGCCTGTTCTTTGGATCTAACAACATCTCTAATTTCCCTTGTAAGCCATGGTTTGGCTACCTTTCCTGCTTTTGCGTCAGACAGGAGTGAACACTTATTGGCAGTTCACCCATATGCTCTTTGTACGTTTGCCATTGCCTTTCCATCATATCCATTCTAGTGATGTTCATTAGTCTGCTTTAACAAAACTAACTCATGCCTCATACTAACGAGAGGGTTTGATCCTATCTTAATATCCAAGATACAACCTCCTATATCAGTCCATTGTTATTTAGTGAGGAGTTAAGTCCACAGAATATGGAGAGCAAGCCAATTTCACCACAACACCTCAAAGCTGAAGTGGTGATAAGCATACGCGTTATTGGTTCCACACATTTTTAATTAGACTGCCTGCAGATAATTGCCTCAGCTAATATCTCCGCAGTCAAACTAACATGGAAAATGTTAGTATCTTGATTTAGACTCCCTAACCTTGCAAAATTGTGATGATCTCTTCAAGTCTATAGAAATCAAAATCACAGACAGCTGTGGTAATAGCTCCCTCTCACATACTGAATCAGTTAAAACATAAAACCAATTTTATTTCTGTTTGGATTTTTCATACCCTTCCTGCTGAAATTATTATAAAATGAAGTAACAGACAATTAAATCATCCAGTTCCTGTTGCGTTCATTGCTCATTTATGTGATGTTACTGCCAGTTGACCAGCAGCAATGTTGTAAATTGATAGTAAGTTGATGTGGAGATATTTCTTCATTGTGTTCTTTTAACTAAAGGTGACCATAACCAGGTCAATTATGCTCAAAGCAAAAATCAAATCTTCCCTATTCTGAGCTGGCAGAAATATCTTGGACTCCAGAGCAATTTGTGGTGAGCCGAAGAATTCTATTTGAGTCTGTTCTTAAAAAAAGAAAGTGATGTAGCAATAGGGCCTTGAGAATCACTATTGATTGTATAAGCTAATGAAATGCATGTGTTGGAGATCAAATTTGTCAGATTTTCTCCAGTTTGAGATTGGAATGAATTGTACCTACTTTAAACCATGTGATTGAAGATCTGTGTTTCCTGCACCTTGGAGTTTTGTGTTAACTGCTTTGACTCTGAGATTTACACGCTGCTCTTGTGTTGAGTTTAAATTCAATTCCAAAGCCTTGTGCCTTCACATTGTTTTGACTGTCTTTTACCACCTGAAGGAATTGCCTTCAATTTTTTCTTCTTTATCCATGACTTTTTTAAGCTCTTTCCTTTTGCAATGTCTTTTTGGTTTTTTGCATGATTAAATTGCTTTACTTTTTTGTTAACTTACAGTATTTTTTAATTTAGCCCAATTGACTACCTTTTTATTATTCAGCCCTCCCCCGCTGGACATTTGTTATGTTTGTGGTCCTATTTGGAATTATATGTTATACAAACTAATTTGATTGGTGAGGATTCCTGCTCTTTCAGTGTTTTAGCAGATTTTTTGGAGGTTGAGATTGCAGTTCTTGGAGTTTAATGAACTGACAGTGTTACAAGAGTCTTCATGTTTCCTTGCAGTACAGACTAATTGGAGTATTTCTTCCACTGTGGTGTCCTCCTTGGATTGAAGAGAGTCTAATAATGTAATTTCTTATACTTGCACAGACATGTTCTTTATTTTGTGTTCTGTCAGTACTTCTAACTGCACATTGAGATACCAGCCCAGAGTATCTGTGGGTTGTAGAGTGCCTGCGTTTACGTTATCTTGGAGACTACTTGCTCCTTATCAATAAATAAGGCTCTTCCATTCCTTCTTTACTGTAACACTCCTTTATTTACATATGTAAGTTGTGAAATACAGCTTGGTAATATAGTATTGAATACCACTATCTTCACATGTTCATTCCAGATTCATGTCGTCTTGCTTATATTTGAGATTGTAATGAGTTTTACTTAGTTTAAGCCATGTGATTGAAGATCTCTGTTTCCTGCACCTTGGAGTTTTGTGTTAACTGCTCTGATTGTGAGATTTCAACCAAGGCAAGCTACCAGTATTGAAACAGCTGCTCTTGTGCAGACGAATGAGACTCCGTGAATTCTTTCAGATGAGACAACCGACAAACTGGAACAGTCATTAGAGAGATCCATTGTGGTTGATTTACACTCCTCCGGAGGGCCACTGCCCTGGGTTTGATGTATGCTGAAACTGTCAGGAAATGTGGAAATGCCAGATTCATAAGCCACGCTCACAAGGTAGAGCAAGACATCACCCAGTCACAATGCAATGCCATCCATGCCCTCAGAATCAATTGCAACATTGTCATCAAACTAGCAGGTAAAGGAAGAGCTGTCGCCATTCAGATTATAATGCACTACTGCAAGGAAGTATACTGACACCTGAACAACCAGGAACACTACAGGCAACTACCAACCGATCCGACCAAAGAACACACACCTGTGAACTAAACACATTGATCGAGATTTATATCCAGTCCTTCAGATTTCCCTACGCACTCTCATCCCACGTACTTCTCGCATAGAGGATTTCTACTGCCGTCTGAAGATGGCCAAAGCCAACACACGTGGCCATCCCGTCATGTCAGGCAATGGAACCTTGTGTGAGAACCTCTCTGGCTCTGTCGAGGGCATCTTGAATCCCATTGTACCGTGGACCCCCAGCTTCTGTAGCGACATTACAGATTTCTTCTAGAAACTTAACATCCATGGTCCAGTTGAACCAGGAACATTCCTTGTCACAGTGGACATTTTGACATTCTATACCATCACCCCCCCCCCCCCATGATGATGGCACTACTGCAACAGCCTCAATACTCAATACCAACAACTGCCAATCTCCAGGCACCATTGTACAACTCACCTGCCTCATCCCTGACCACAACATTTTCACCTTTGATAACCAGTTCTTCTTCCAAACACATGGAACAGCCGTGGGGTCCAAATTTGCATCCCAATATGCCAACATTTTCATGCACAAGTTTGAACAAGATTTCCTTGCTGCACAGGACCTCCAACCAGCAATATGCACCAGATATATTGATGACATTTTCTTCCTGTCGGCCCATGGTGAGGAGTCACTGAAACAACTACACAGTGATATCAACAGGTTTCATCCCACTATCAGACTTACAATGGACTACTCATTGGCATCTGTCTTATTCTTGGACACACTCATCTCCATCAAGGACAGGCACCACAGTACCTCATTCTACTGCAAATCCATGGATAACCTCATGATGCTGCACTTCTCTAGCTTCCACCTGAAACAGATTAAAACAGCCATTCCCTATGGACAAGCCCTACGCATACACAGGAACTATTCAGATAAGGAAGAAATACAATGGACACCTGAAGATGCTCAAGGACATCCTTACAACAGGATACGATGCCCAACTCATCGATCACCGGTTCCACAGTATATCTGATTGTTGAATGTGATAAACGAACAAATCAACGGAACACCCATGGGATCACCAATCTCGGGACTCATAGCAGAGGCAGTTATGCAAAGGTTAGAACATACAGCCATACCACAAATCCAACCCAAACTCTGGATCAGATATGTTGATGACACCTTTGTAATCATCAAAAACACAGATATAGAAAAAACACACCGAATCATCAACGCCACACTCACAGGAATCCGATTCACACGAGAAGAGGAAAAGGATAGCCAACTCCCATTCCTAGACGTGTTAGTAGAGAGAACACCCAACGGAGAATTCACCACAAGGGTACACAGGAAACCAACACACACAGACCAAGTCTTAAACTATGAAAGTAACCACCCCAACACACACAAACGAAGCTGCATCAGGACACTATTCAAAAGGGCCACAACACACTGCAGTACACCAGAACTGCGAAAAGAGGAAGAGGAACATCTATACAAGGTATTCGCCAAAAACGGATACCCACGCAACTTTATCACCAGATGCCTAAGAGATAGACCGAGGAACGAAGACATGCCACAACCAAAAGGACTAGCCACTCTACCATACGTCAGGAGCGTCTCAGAACTGACAGCCAGACTACTGCGACCCTTAGAACTCATAACAGCACACAAGCCAACATCCACGCTCAGACAACAACTCACTAGAACAAAGGACCCAATACCCAGCATGAGCCAAACTAACGTAGTTTACAAAATACCATGCAAGGACTGCACAAAACACTATATAGGACAAACAGGAAGACAGCTAACAATCCGCATCCATGAACATCAGCTAGCCACAAAACGACACGACCAGCTATCTCTAGTAGCCATACACTCAGACAACCAGCAACATGAATTTGACTGGGAAAACACCACTATCATAGGACAAGCCAGACAGAGAACAGCCAGAGAATTCCTAGAAGCATGGCATTCATCCCCAAGCTCCATCAACAGACACATTGACCTGGACACCATATACAAACCACTACAGCTGAAACTGACACCCGGAAACGGCAAGAACATCCATCAACAGACACATCGACCTGGACCCCACATACAAATCACTGCAGCTGAACCTGACACCCGGAAGCGGCAAGAACAAACCAATATAAATACCGGAAGAAACATCAAAGCAGCGCTTCACACGAGGCTCCAACAGCACTGATGATGTTCCCTAGCCAGGGAACGAAACGTTTGCAGCAAAAACTTCCAGCTCGGCGAGCAGAACCACAACAATGTTCTTTCCAGCCTGCAACACATTATTAATGAGGATGAGCACCTCTCCAAGACCTTCCCTACGTCTCCATTCTCACCTTTAAATAACGGTCAAATCTTTAATAAACCATTGTTCGCAGCAAACTGCCCTGACTTCAGAACAAAATTGACCACAACACCGTACCACCCTGTGATGGCACCCATTGCAAGACGTGTCAGTGTGTTGAAATGGATACCACGTGGGACATCACCCACCACATGCATGGCAGATATCCATGTGACATGGACAACATTGTCTATCTCACACACTGCAGGCAAGGATGCCCCAAGGTACATTGGCGAGACCAAGCAGACACTACACCAATGGATGAATAGATACCCACACAACGATTGTCAGACAAGGATGTTCCCTCCCAGTTGGGGAATACTTTAGCGATCAGGAACATTTGGCATTGGATCTTCAGGTTACCGTCCTCCAAGGTGGTCTTCGGGATATGCAACAACATAGAGGCTAATAGCCAAGTTCGGTATCCATGAGGATGGCCTCAAAGGGGACCTTGGGTCCATGTCACACTAAGGGTGAACCCACTGCACTATACACACACACACATACACACACACACTCTTACATACTTTGACACTCACACAGACCCCCTCTCAAGCACACACACACTCCCCCCCCGCCTCCCCCACACTGTCACCCATGTGCATACCCTCTCACAGGGATATACTCCTTCACACTCATGCACACATTCTATCACATTCCTCCCCCCCCCCCCCCCCACCCCCGACATTCACATGCACACACTTAAATCTAGGGGGTGAATTTGCAGAATTGTATTTGCAGATACATTATATTTTGTTCAAAAAGCACACAATGTGTAGGCAGTCAAGTTTTTTTTATAATCCATGTGACATCTTATAAATTCCTACTTTGGAAACAGAACCAATCTAACTCAAGATTGGAATACATACAGACCCTAACCTCACACTTTAATGCATTGTCTGAGCTGATATGTCACATTTTTTTAATAAAATCTTAAGTTATCTCAGTAATATGACTTGAAAGAAGTTCTGGAATTTACATATTAATGAATCAAACCTGCAACCCCATTCTAAAACATTAAAGATTTAACAGCAATCGAGGTTGGTTCAATATATCGCATCAGTTGTATGACACTATGATCTTTTACTATAAATTCTGTGTCCTATGATCCTATTCCACTGGCTGCCTGACGAAAGAGCAGCGATCTGAAAGTTTGTAATTCCAAATGAACCTTTTCGGCTATAATCTAGTGATTTTTAACTTTGCTTATATTTGATTTGTGTGGTTAGATACACCATCATGATTTACACGAATCTTACTTAAAGAGCATATGCATGTGAAGGTTTGATGAGTCCAGCAGTGCATTCAGCTGTAATAGACTAACCTTCCACAACCTGCTGCACTTGAAGTTTAGGTTTGAATATGAAGAATAGCCGTGTGAGTAGGTATTGTGAGTATGCCTGCATTCAAAGTATTGTACTGACATATGGACCATTGTCCATGGACTTGAAGCAAAGAAAATTTGGAAAAGGTAAACTGCAGTTGATGAAGACCAAATGGGCTTCTGCATAGCAGTTGTTTGAACTTGGTCACTTGATACTTAAATAAAAATATGACTCATTGTCTAGAAGATATCTGTGTATCCTGCAAATCTGTTTTTTACAGGAAGTGTACAGAGATAATTGGAAATAAGCCAGCTCCTTCCTTCCACGGGTCAGGTCATTAATGGCCCATACAATTAACATTTGACAACACTGTCAAAGGTTTTTCTTAACACTGTTTTGATTACTTTTATCCTGTATCATAGAGTCATAGAGATGTACAGCATGGAAACAAACCCTTCAGTCCAACTTGTCCACGCCAACCAGATATCCTAACATAATCTAGTCCCATTTACCAGCACTTGGCCCATATCCCTCGAAACCCATCCTATTCACAAACCCATCCAGATTCCTTTCAAATATTGTAATTGTATCAGCCTCCACCACTTCCTCTGGCAGCTCATTTCATGTGTGAAAAAATTGTCCCTTAGGTCCTTTTTAAATTTTTCCCCCCTCATCGTAAACCTAAACCTTCTAGTTCTGGACTCCCCCACTCCAGGGGAAAGACATTGTCTATTCAAGACATGCTGCTAATCAGGGCCTCACTGTTCACCATGGTTTATGGAAGTTTTTTTAAGTTTATGTGCACTATTTTGATTTGTTAGATCAAGGATGTGTGAATATTAGTTGAGACAAACTACCATGCTCATTAAATGCATTATCAAGCATTTGGATAAAGGAAGCTACTAACAATTTGCTACCTGCTTAATGAAAAGCTTACCTAAGGGAGCAAACTAAAACCTGTTGGAAATGCATAAATCCTGCATCAGAAGAAAATGCTACAAGCATAAAAGACTTGGACTATGAATACAAATAATTGTTTGTATGTGGTTGCAAACTTTGCAGAATTTTTTATTTTAAATACACAATTTCAACCTGTTTAGAACAGTTCAGTCAGGCTTAACTTCCTTCCTTCCAGATATTGCTCCCAATGCACAATTTATACCACATTGACTCTTGCCATTTTCTTGAAATCCAGAGGGTGGCCATGGGTATTCAGATGGGCCCTAGCTCCGCTTCTTTGTCAGTTTTGTTGAACAGTCCCTCTTCAGCACATACACAGGCACTGCCCCCCTACTCTTCTGCCATTACATTGATGACTGCATCAGTGCAGCATCCTGCACTCGGGCTGAGCTGGCGCAGGTCATCAACTTCGCTCATAACCTCCACCCTGCCCTCAAATTCACTTGGCCCACCTCGGGCATCTCCTTCCCCTTTCTTCACTTCTCCATTTCCATCTCTGATGACAGTCTTTAGACAGACATTTACAACAAATCCACAGACTCCCGTAACTAACTGGACAACATCTCCTTCCACCCAGTATCCTGTGAGAACTCCATCCCATTCTCCCAATTCCTTTGCGTCGACTGTATCTGCTCACACAAGGAGACATTCCATTCCTAAGCATCCCAGATGTCCACCTATTTCGAACAACATGCTTTTCCCCCCTCTGTAATCCAGACAGCCCACTGTCACACCACCTCCATTTCCCATTCCACTGCTCTAACCACCCCCCCAATGCAATAAAGACAAGGCCCCCCTTGTCCTCACCTACCACCCTTCTCCACATCCAACGCATCATCCTTAAACACTTCCACCAACTCCAACTAGACCCCACCAGCAAGAATATCTTGCCCTTCCCACCCCTCTCTGTCTTCTCCAAGGACTGTTCCCTTTGACAGTCCTTGTTTCGGGCCACTCTCCCCACTACCACCCCCCACCGAACCCCCAGGCACTTTGCCCTGCAACCCTAAAAGATGCAAAACCCACTGGCACATCACCCTCCTCCCTGCCGTCCAAGGCCCCAAACAGTCGTTCCAGGTGAGACAGAGGTTCACCTGCCTCAATAGGTGAATAGACTCTGTATTCTGTGAAATTTTGGGACGGGGTGAACACTGGAATGGAATAAGTTGTTTCCCATATATTCTAAGATATTATTTTTAACTGTACACAGCTCATTAATGCATACAAAATGGTGCATGTATACTGTGATTATTCCCATGTCTAATTCCCTATGGTGTCCCCATTACAGCCATTGATTCACTAAGTGTTGATATAAAACCACCACTGGTTGGCCTACAGGCTGTTGCTGAAAACATCCACCATTTATGCAAGTTACTTTTCAGGTCATGATTTGGAGATGCTGGTGTTGGACTGGGGTGTACGATGTCAAAGATCATACAACACCAGGTTATAGTCCAACAGGTTTAATTGGAAGCACACTAGCTTTCGGAGCGTCGCTCCTTCATCAGGCAATCACCTGATGAAAGACTGATGCTCCGAAAGCTAGTGTGCTTCCAGTTAAACCTGTTGGACTATATCATGGTGTTGTGTGATTTTTAACTTTTCAGGTGGCCTTTGCAAGTAATTAGAGGAACCCTGATAAGAGGATGAAAATGTAGAACAAAAAGCTTTGGGTTTTATCTCTGAGTGGGAGTTTCACTGATGAGATGGGCAGAGAGGATGTTGGTAGTGAGCGTTGAGGGCAATGCTTGAATATATTGTTAACTTTATAATATGTTCTGTATCCAGTGCTTGATGTGTATTGATCAGGTAAATGTTTTATTGGAGGTCTTTTATACCAGCTCACTTGGCACACTTGCTCAGTCATGAAAGCACATTGCACACATTCTGTCACTACCTATTGAGTGGCAATTTCACTCATTCGTTCTGTTCACCTCAATATACCTATTGCATAGAATCTCAATTAGGGGATTGTCCCAGTGTTTCAGCAGTGGTTATTTTGCTGAGATGTACATTCTTTAGCAGCGGTTTCATCCGCTTTTTGGTATAGGGGCCACATTAGGTTCTCCACCAGTCACCTCCCTTAAGTATATAGTGCTACCATTTTCAGCTGCTGCAATCAGATATCAACATCCCACCTGACCAAAATATGGAATCACAGTGTGTGCCGATGAAGCTGAAATAAACTAATTAATTGAGCTAATCGCTGGGTGACTTTATTTGGGGGAGCAGGAGAAATTCTGATGGCAGAAGCTGTCCTCGCCTGGTTGCTGCTGCTTAGAATACCAACTCAGGTGTAAGGGAGAAAATTACTAATGACCTTGGGAGGAATGAAGGAGCACAGATTTCAAATATCTGAAAGTGATGGGCAGTGCAGGGTAAATAACCAGATACAATGGAAACTGAACATTAAAAAGGACAAGAGGAGCAATGGGAACAGTGCATAAAGGGAAGCGACAGCAGTGCCCTCATTTCAACTCTCAATTAAAATTCTTTTATTACTTGTATAATTTGGTTTGCAGTTTTCAACAGACCATAAAAATTAATTTGACATTTTAATCAGATGCAGTTAATTTACATTATATTCAGTAGGTTAATTGATGTTAAACCCTGTGCTGCTCTTTGAGTCTTTGAATGACTTTTACCATTTTCACAGCTTTTCTATCAAATTTCTATGCAAAACTTGTGTTTTCAGAATGGTAATTGGATTCTGAAGTAGGATTTAGAATATTCTTTAATGCATGTCCAGAAATAAACCACAGCAAAAAAAAATACATTGTGAGTGTTGCTTTTTTTGTAAAAAGATGATCAAGTACAGTGTCAATCCTTTAAGTGTTTAAGGTGGAATGGCCTGCAGCAAAAAAATGATTTTACAAACATGCAGCTGCTACTCCTCATAAGATTGCAAAGCAGGTTTTGCTTCGATGCGGAAAGAACCTGAGATGTAAATGTGTCCGTATCTTCCTTCAGCCAATTTGATACAACATGCATTCGCAGCAAAATTATATTGAGTATGATATAATGAGATGAATTGGAGCAGGTCAATGAAAAAAGAATGGAGTTTGAAATTAGCATCCTTATTAAATGTGCCTCTCAGACGAATGTGTCACTGTATCATTTACCCGTCTGAGTTTTGCCCGATAGGAAAGGTGAGGAGATGCAAAGCTTAATATTTTATTCCCCAGCCTTTGTCTCTCTGCAGTTTTGCATACCAGTGATCCCCATTTTTCAGGATACAGTTGGTTCTGCTGTCTTGTGTGTTTTTTCCAAGCAAGTTGGTTATAATGCCATTGAAGAATTTAAACCATTATTTGTAGAACGTGAACTTTCCTGACCTGTATTGATTATTACATGATTTTGGTCCCATTAGTTTAACTGGTGCTGCTACTAAGCTATCATTTTTTGTAACACAGGCTTGCACGGGAACAGAACAATCATGTTATATCAGAACAGACTGTATCTGAAAAATATCTGTTTTTATATTGGTTAACAAAGCTAGGAGAAGAGCTATGAGAAAAGAGGAATACAGAAGAGAAGCTCAAGGGTTTGGAAAGAGTATGAGATAAAGTATTAGAGGAACAACCAATCAGGAGTGTGCGTAAAGGAAAATATAATCCATGCAGCCTTACTCTCCAAAGGTACCTGGCATGCCTATCTTATATTTGTGAACTCCATTTCAATGTCTCCAAGATATAGATATAGAAACTCGAATTTCCAGGAGCAGCAATTACTGTTTTTATATGCTGTTGCATTGTTTTGGAACTTTGGGAAAATAAAAAAAGTCAAAATGACAACACTTATAAAAGGGAGAGGAACAGATAAAGGCAGCACATGGTCTGTGCATGTGAGGGAAAGAGAAAGAAACACACACTGCTAACTAATACAGCAGTGAATGTGCACAGTTCCTGCCTTTTCTGTTGAATTCATGTATTGTTGGACATTGGAGTGCGTCTAGGAAAATTAACAAACAGTGAAATTCACAACTGATCTTAAAGAAATCTGTTTGAGAGATTTCACAGTACAGAAACAGATAAGTTGAAAAGTCGTAAGTGTGGCCTTGCTGTAAGTCTGTAATAGTGTGTAGAGTGGGTTATTTTCATGATTATATGTTTTATTGAAATCTGTCTCTTGATTAAACTTTTTTTTTTAAAAAGCCATAAGTATTAAGTTAGCCTGCAGCAATGTTTTGTAGAGGAATAAGATGGTGCTATTTTCTGGGCCTGCAGATTGGAAGAAGCAAAAATGGTCCGAAGTAGAGTGATATGCTCTTGTCAGATTTGGGAGTTTAGGGAGAGTTTACAGGTTACTGAGGATTATATCTGCAATAAATGGCGTTGATTGTGAATCCTATCAAATCGAATGGATCGCTTGGAGTGACAGTTAGAGGCAGTAAGGAATTTACAAGAGCAAGGGGATGTGATGGATGGCAGTTATAGGAAGGGGGAGAAAAGTTGCAGATAAAGCCACTTAGATGGGTTAACTCCAGGAAAGGTAAGAGAGGTAGGTAGACAGTGCAGGAGTCTTCTGTGGCTATCCCCATTTCAATCAAGTATGCTGTTTTGGAAAATGTAGGGGGTAATGATTCTCAGATGAAGGTAGCACGAACAGCCAAGTTTCTGGATCTTGAAACTGGATCTAATGCAATGAGGAGTACGTCTGGCTCCAAGAAATCAATTGTGTTAGGAGACTTTGTAGTCAGTGACACAGACAGACATTAGAATGGTGTGTTACTTCCCTGATGTCTGGATCAAGGTTGTCTCTGAGAGGTTGCAGAATGTCCTCAAGGGGGAGACCAACCAGCAGGAGGTTATTGTACACATAGAGTCATAGAGATGTACAGCATGGAAACAGACCCTTCGGTCCTACCTGTCGATGCTGACCAGATATCCCAACCCAATCTAGTCCCATCTGCCAGCACCCGGCCCATATCCCTCCAAACCCTTCCTACTCATATACCCATCCAAATGCCTCTTAAATGTTGCAATTGTACCAGCCTCCACCACTTCCTCTGGCAGCTCATTCCACACATGTACCACCCTCTGTGTGAAAACGTTGCCCTTGAGGTCTCTTTTATATCTTTCCCCTCTCACCCTAAACCTATGCCCTCTAGTTCTGGACTCCCCAACCCCAGGGAAAAGACTTTGCCTATTTATCCTATCCATTCCCCTCATAATTTTGTAAACCTCCAAAATGTCACCCCTCAGCCTCTGACGCTCCATACACATTGGAACAAATGGCATAGGAAGGGAAAAGGATGAGATTCTGAAGGGAGAATATGGAGAGCTCGGCAGGAATTTAAAAAGGAGGTCCTTGAGAGCAGTAATATCTGGATTAGTCCCAGTGTCACGAGCTAGTGAGGGTAGGAGTAGGAGGATAGAGCAGATGAATGCATGGCCGAGGAGCTGGCGTATGGGAGAAGGATTTGCATTTTTGGATCATTGGAATCTCTTTTGGTAGAAGTGACCTGTACAATTCCTGAATTAGAAGGGGACTAATATACTGACAGGGAGATTTGTTAGAGCTGCTCAGGAGGATTTAAACTATTAAGGGGGGGGCGCCCAGGGAGATAGTAAGGAAAGAGATCAGTCTGAGACTGGTATGGTTGAAAAAAGAAGCGAGTCAAACAGTCAGGGCAGGCAGGGACAACGTAGGACTAATAAATTAAATTGTATTTATTTCAATGCAAGAGGACAAAGGGCAAGGCAGATGAACTCTGGGCATGATTAGGAACATGGGACTGGGATATCATAGCAATAACGGAAACATGGCTCAGGGATAGACAGGACTGGCAGTTTAATGTTCCAGGATACAAATGCTACAGGAAGGATAGAAAGTGGGGGGGGGGGGGGGGGGGGGCAAGAGAGGAGGGGAGTGGCATTTTTGATGAGGGATAGCATTCCAGTTGTACTTAGGGAGGATATTCCTGGAAATACATCCAGGAAAGTTATCTGGGTGGAACTGAGAAATAAGAAAGGGATAATCACCATATTGGGATTGTATTATACACCCCCTAATAGTCAGAGGGAAATTGAGAAACAAATTTGTAAGGATAGCTCAGTTATCTGTAAGAATAATAGGGTGATTATGGTAGAGGATTTTAACTTTGCAAACATAGACTGGGACTGCCAATAGTGTTAAAGGTTTACATGGAGAGGACTTTAAGTGTGTACAAGAAAATTTTCTGATTCAGTATGTGGATGTACCTACTAGAGAAGGTGCAAAACTTGACCTACTCTTGGGAAATAAGGCAGGGCAGATGACTGAGGTGTCAATGGGGGAGCACTTTGGGGCCAGCAACCATAATTCTATTCTTTTTAAAACAGTGATGGAAAAGGATAGACTGGATCTAAAAGTTGAAGTTCTAAATTGGAGGAAGGCTAATTTTGACAGTATCAGGCAAGAACATTCAAAAGATGTTCACAGGGAAAGAGACGGCTGGAAAATGGGAAGCCTTCAGAAATGAGACAATGAGAGACCAGAGACAGTATATTCCTGTCAGGGTGAAAGGGAAGGCTGGTAGGTATAGGGAATGTTGGATTATTAAAGAAATTGAGGGTTTGGTTAAGAAAAAAAAAGAATCATATGTCAGGTATAGACAGGATAGATTAAATGAATCCTTAGAAGAATATAAAGGCAGTAGGAGTATGCTTAAGAAGGAAAGCAGGAGGAGGGCAAAAAAGGAACGTAAGATGGCTTTGGCAAATAAAGTTAAGGAAAATCCAAAGGGTTTTTACAAATACATTAAGGACAAAACGTAACTAGGGAGAGAATAGGGCTCCAGTAAGGCTTTTGACACTAGTTAGCAAGGTTAGATCTCATGGAATACAAGGAGAACTAGCCATTTGGATACAGAATTGGCTCAAAGGTAGAAGACAAGGGGTGGTGATGGAGGGTTGTTTTTCAGACTGGAGGCCTGTGACCAGTGTGGAGTGCCACAAGAATTGGTGGCGGGTCCTCTATTTTAGAGGTATAGTTACTAAGTTTGCAGATGACATCAAAATTGGAGGTGAAATGGACAACGAAGAAGGTTACCTCAGATTACAACGGGATCTTGATCAGATGGGCCAATGGGTTGAGGAGTGGCAGATGGAGTTTATTTTCGATAAAATGAGGTGCTGCATTTTGGGAAAACAATTCTTAGATGGACTTATACACTTAATGATTAGATTCCCTACAGTGTGGAAACAGGCCCTTTGGCCCAACAAGTCCACAGCAACCCTCCGAAGAGCAACCCACGCAGACCCATTCCCCTACATTTACCTTTGACTAATGTACCTAACACTACGGGCAAGTTAGCATGGCCAATTCACCTAACCTGCACCCGGAAGAAACCCACGCAGGCACTGGGAGAATGTGCAAACTCCACACAAACAGTTGCCCAAGATGGGAATTGAACCCGGGTTCCTGGCGCTCTGAGGCAGCAGTGCTAACCACTGAGCCACCGTGCCACCCCAGTGGTGAGGTCCTAAGCAGTGTTGCTGAACAAAGAGACCTTGGAGTGCAGGTTCTTAGCTCCTTGAAAGTAGTATCACAGGTAGATAGGATTGTGAAGAAAATGTTTTGTATGCTTTCCTTTATTAGTCAGAGTATTGACTATAGGAGCTGGGAGGTCATACTGCGGCTGTACAGGACATCGATTACACCACTTTTGGAATATTGTGTGCAGTTCTGGTCTCCTTCCTATTAGAAGGATATTGTGAAACTTGAAAGTGTTCATAAAAGATTTACAAGGATGTTGCCAGGGTTGGAGGATTTGAGCTATAGGGAGAGGTTGAGTAGGCTGGGACTGTTTTTCCTGGAGCATCGGAGGCTGAGGAGTGACCTTATAGAGGTTTACAAAATTATGAGGGGCATGGATAGGGTAAATAGGCAAAGTCTTTTCCCTGGGGTGGGGGAGTCCAGAACTAGAGGGCATAGGTTTAGGGTGAGAGGGGAAAGATATAAAAGAGACCTAAGGGGCAACTTTTTCATGCAGAGGGTGGTACGTGTATGGAATGAGCTGCCAGAGGAAGTGGTAGAGGATGGAACAATTGCAATATTTAAAAGGCGCTTGGATGGGTATATGAATAGGAAGAGTTTGGAGGGATATGGGCTGGGTGCTGGCAGGTGGGACTAGATTGGGTTGGGATATTTGGTCGACATGGATGAGTTTGACCAAAAGGTCTGTTTCCATGCTGTATATCTCTACGTCTCTACAATACTAAAGAGTCTGAGAAAATAATTGAGGGAAAGACAAAGATTATCTCGCTTACATTTTTGTTGTAAATTGGGGTTATTTTCATTATTTGAAACTTCAATGGTTTGGAGAAGAGATCGAAGCCTTGATTCTGCAGTCTCCTCCCCATCTTTGGCCTTCCTGCCCTATGACTCATTTCGAAGCACGCCTGTGACATGATAGTCTGTTGCAACAGACATTGCCACTGCAAAAAGAGAAATTGCCTTCACAATCATGATTGGAAGTTGCCAAATCAAAGGGATAACATTTTCCTCTCCTTCAATTGACTTATCCCAAAAATTCAGTTTACTACTATGCCTTAAACCCTGGGAAAAGGAAGCCCCATGGAGATTATAATCTCAAACAAAATTCAGGATTTCCTTTCCCAAGTTTATGCTTACTGGACTGATTGTTAATAAGAGATGAACTCTGCAGATTGCACCATACCTTGGAGTAAACTTTGCCTCATTGTAATCTTTCAGTTCAGATTCTATTTCTTCCTAGTCAGCCCACTATTCTCACTCCCAGTTGTTTCAAGCACAATATTGTATACTTAGGTCAACAGAGGTTATGTTAAGACTGTACAATGTACTGCTCAGACTCCATTTGGAGTAAAGTGTTCACTTCTGCTTGCCATGCCATTGAAACCAAGTGCACCATTGGATAGATACAGAAAGGTACAAAAGACCAACTTCAAGTGTAAAGGTTAGAGAGGCCCAAATTGTCCTGGAGAGGATAAGTGGGACATTATCAAGATGTATGAAATAATGAGGCAAATAATCAACATAGTTTTAAAGTTAATGAAAATAGTAGCAGCAAGTCTAACTAGTGTAAAATAAATTTGAAGCATGTTATGAAACTCAATTTTGCTTGCTGAGGAATAAATATTTGATGAGCTTATCAAGTGTAAATGATGGGGTCTCATCTGGAGGGGCATGCTTTGATATGCCACATAATTTGATGACTTTTATTGAAGTCGAATTTTAAAAATCATTCTGATTTGCCGTCATGAATGAGCTGGTTAACTTTTACAATTTTTAAAGCTTCCCATCTTTCCTACAGTATTCCTTGTGGAGCTTTCATCCTTCTTACTCTGACAATTCTCCTAAATATCTCATGGAACTGTCTGTTACTGTTCAATGTATGCCAGTGTTCCTAGCACCCTGCTGAGAAGTTATTTCTCCTGTGTATTTGGATACTGAGTATTAACTGCTTGAGAATGGGAGGGCAATGTTGCCAGAACACATTCTGGTCTTACTGTTTTGTCATGGGCACTTTTCAGTGGGAGGCACATCTTATAAATTGAAAGAAGAATGATGGCTGTTTTTCTTACATTCTGTCCTTCCCAGTTTTGAGGGTAACATTAGAACTCCCAGCTGTTCTTTGAGCATTGCACCTGCTTTTCTGTGCTGATAGTTGAAACACCAACAAGATGTACTTGATGAAACAAAGCTATCCTTACTGTCCTCTACGTGAAGGTATTGATCATGCACAGAGTTAATAACTTAGTGATTAGGCTTCAACTATCAAGTCTGCAGTCAGACTAAAGTTGTAAACATGCTCAGTAGGCATTGGTTCAGGACAGGCCAGTGCTGTAAAATTGAGGGGTAAAATGTCTTGCAACGATTAGCGACAGGGAAGGAAAACAAAAGTTGAAAGTAGAAGCCAACTACAATGATGATCAAATGTTTGCTGATGTAGTAGGTGAGTTTTTTTAAAAAGGATAATGTACCAGCAATTCAATAAATAAAATGCAAGTTTTGTGCGTTGCCCATTGTTCATGTTTCACGTAACTTCGAGCAATAACTATTATGATTGGTTTACTTTTCTCGGGAAGCATAAATGAAGAGGGCCAACTGATAGACATGTTTGTCATAAGTGTTTACATCTCAGAAGGTGAACATTCACCCCATTATGTCCATGCTGGTCAACAAAGATCTGGTTACACTCATCCCATTTTCCAACTCTTGATCCATAGCCCTGGAAGCTATGATAACACATGAATATCTAAATGTTATGATATTTTGGTGTTGTCAGTGATATGCTATTAATACTCTTGTGTAAAATTAGAAAATACAGTCAGGGAACTGTTCCATTCTAATCTTTTGACATATGGGCCATGAACACATTTCTCATGCATGAAATGTCTCAGCATTCTACAGTTCATAACTGTCTCTTATTAGTATTAAAGGCCATCTTAATCATTCAAACAGAAGTATAAGAAAAACTAATTGAAAACAAAAAAGATTACACAAAGTAATTAGACTTCTAAAAATGTACTGCTGTCCTCAAAGGATCATGTTCAGTGATTCACCTTCAGTAATTGATGTCTGAGAATATTATTTTCTGTTTCGGTTTTGTTGTATCTGAATATTTATTTTATTAGCTTCCCCCTGCCTTCTTCTCAAGATTAAGTGTCACTATTCATGGGAGTGGCACCTTCTTATGGGTAGAATTAGCATTGGACATTCAACACTTCACCATTGAGGTTGACTATTCAGCTCCATAGACCATCAGTTCTGGAATTCCCCTTAAAACTCCCTAACTCAGCCTCCTTTTAAGACACTCCTTAAAACTTGCTCATCTTAAAGCTTTTAGCTGTCTGTCCTTTGAATTCCTTTTGTGACTGACAATGTTTTATGGTGACTTCTGTGAAGCATCGTAGGCTGTTTTTCAGTGTTAAATGCAAACTATTGATGTCTTTTCAGATCTGAAAATCAATCCATCAGCAACAACTGAAAAGTCATTTTCTAGCTCTTGGCCAATAGCCCTAGAAGCTATGGAATTCCACCTAGGACTGTACTGATGAGGATTTGCTGTTAGTGCAGATTATTGTTACTTATAACACACAATGTTTTTATGTGATGTGAAATTGCCTAACCATATGAACTTCCCATTTTGTGAGGTCTAATGTCATGCACAATAATTGTATTCAGATACATGCGTTAAAAATATTTCTTGTCACAAACATCAAAAGAAGCATTTTATCCACAATGTATTCAAAATTGATACTTGAAGGCTCTTGGTGGGAGTACTAAGAGAGATTTTGGGGATGAAAATAAACAATCAGGTTTCCTAAACAAGAACAGAAATCACTGGAGAAATCATCTACAGTGCTGTTTTCTTTCAGGTTTCTTTCCTGTTGTTTCTGATGTGTATTGGTCTGTGCTGATTGTATGCTAGTTTCTTAATTTCCTTTTGATTCTGAGTTAGAATTGTAATAGAATTCCATTAATAATCCTGTTGTGAATTATGTGACTATGTTAATCTACATTAAAAATCTCACAACACCAGGTTATAGTCCAACAGGTTTAATTGGAAGCACACTAGCTTTCGGAGCGCCGCTCCTTCATCAGGTGGTTGTGGCATCTCCAAATCATGTTCTTCTACAGTGGTGACATGATATTAACTATAGCTTTACATAGTTTAAAGTATCTTCCTCCTTTTGAAGGCATTGATTCTTGCTGGGAGACAGCAATCTTCCATGATCTCATAAGTGAGTATTGTTTACACAGAAAGCAAGGTGATTAATATCAGCAAGCCATTCAGTCATGAAGGTTTACCTAGCCAAACCTGATCTGTCCTTGGTCCATTGTTAGTATGCATGTTTCCCAAAAGGATTCACTCACTGTATAGTAATCAGGAGTGGGCAGACTAGTTGATTCAATTTTTTCCCTTCTTTGTTGATGGTACGATTTGAGGGAAATCATCCTACACCTGTCATCATTACTATTGAAAACAACCATTTTGGTGGAAAGTGACCTGCAATTTTCTTGCATTGCATTGTTTAGTTACATTTTTGGATGTTCATTTGTCAACAGTGGTAGCTCTGCTTTTTTTCTGTTTTTAACTTTAGAAAGTGTTTTGCAAAAGAAGCATTGGGGGTTGGAAAGATAGAAATGTGGTGATTTTTGTAAAGGGCTAATGGGCAAATGTTGTGCCATCCACAAACCATTTTCTGCTTGCATCATACTATTTCTGTGTTTTTAACTTCCTAAAGTTGTGTGATATGATTTTAAAATCCATGCCATTGTCCCTGTTTACCATTTATTTGTCTGTCTTGTCAGGATCTGTAGAAACTTAGACCGTTTTTAATCACTGCTGTTTTGGATGAGGGGTGGGACATTTCTGAACTTTTGAGTATTTTGATGTGGGATTGTGTCAGGTTGAGATTCTGCAATCTCAATCTGGAAATCTAAAAGAAGAATTAGATCTTGATTAGTCCTCGGTCAGCCCCATTCTCTTGCACACGCCCAATTTGTTTAATGGCACATAGGCTCAGGAATAGATAGAACAACATCTCAATTCTCTTCCTGAAGAGAGTGTGATTTTGTGATTTGTTAAATGTAGCAAAACGAAAATATATCTGAGGGAGTGAAACAGCTCTGGTTTTTCTGTTAAATTTACAGAGCAGAGAGTTGTGATCAGTTTTCTGGCATTTAACTGAGTATTTTGGATTTCAGAGTTCAATTTTAGCAAAATACCAGCAATGTCTTCCGTTTGTGATTAAAAATTGCTTGGATAAAAACAAATCTGTGAGCAGGTTTGAAAAAGCTTCAAAGCTTCATTTCCCTCTCCGATGCCATATGAGCATAAGAGGGTACCGTAAGAAGGGAAAGTGCTTGAGTCTTTGCAAGTGATAGATCCGGGATGGAGCTGCTCCAGAGAAGGCCAAATGCCAACACAGTCAGTACAAAAGCACTGCCTTTGCACACCAGTTTTTACTGTAGGTGTTTTGTTTCATTCTCCATAGGATGAATTGATGTTACATCAGGCTTATATGTCAACTCCTGAAAAGAACACACTATGTATGCATGTCTTTTGGTTATTTATTAATGTTTAGTCAGCTTTGAAATGAAAGAATGGGCAAATTAAATTAGGTGAATTGCTTGGAAAGTTCTGTTTCGGAATGGACATTATGGTGTGATATTATGAATTGATTTAAGATTTAGTTGACCTGTGCGTTTTAAAAAAAACCTTGATTATATTATAAAGGGTTGTATTTTGAAATCAAAATATTTTTAGCAAAGACACTATCTTCTCTCAATATCTTAAAATGCTGCCCTTAATTTCATCTCACCTCGAATACACTGTACAACCTCTGTTTGCCCTGCTGGACCCGCTTTTGTTTGGTTCAATCTGCTTTCATCATCAGATATTCTTTAATTAACTCAGCAGGAGGTTATAGTGTTTGCTTGGGTTCGGTTCTTTGTTGTTATACATGTTTTGAACATTCTTATCTTGTAGCTAAAAATTCGAGCTGCCGAGATCAGTTCCTGCAGGGCTAAAGATGAACTTATTACATCCTGAACGCAAACATATCAATAGCACAACACACACATTGAATATTGGGAATAATGGTGGTTTTGTCTTTTAAGAAAGCTCCTGGTGAAATGTGTTAATTACTGAGCATGTGCAATTACTGGCAAAAAACCATGTGAGTCCCACACAGTGCTGCTGCATGACATATTCTTTCTCGCTTACTGAATCACATTCTCTCTCATGAACATTTCTTATGGAGATCATTCTTAATCCTAATAATGCCCGATTTCAGTCTCTACCTGACAGACTGAGGTTGATTATCCTAGAAATTGAAGTTAAATGGCTCCTGGTGGGTGAATGCACCGTGTGATGTGCTATTGAGTCCTACACACCAAGACAATTTCGGGGTCATTCACTGGTCCAGCTGAATTAACTAATCTCATCAGGACTACTGGTGGGGATGATGCAATTACATCAATCTAACTGGAGGTAGGCAGAGAAAAAGTCAACCCGAGTTCCCACTGCAGATTGCTGATTAGTCTTCATCTGTGGAACCATATGGAATTATAGGCTCCTGTGTTTGGCTGATCTGCTTGTCTAGCAACATGAGTCGCTTCCTTTCCAAAAGAAAAGGAAAGAAAGAAACATCGAGACTTAGTCACATTCAGTAAGATTCAAGCCTGAGTATAAATATGTCCTTTTTTTTGAAAGTTCTGGCAAGAGTTCTTGCTGTATCTTACCACACTTGGCACTATTACTACCTGCCCTTCCCCTATGGTCCCTCCCATCTCATTTCAACTTCATCTTACCACCATTTCAGAACTTAGGACTTAGAAGATACTGTTCAAATGACTGGCATCCTACGCACCCATGTCATCTTTGAAATGTGCTGTGCAACTGATAAGCACTTGCAAAATGAAGAATGCTGTAGAAGTTCAGCAGATCTGACAGCCATTGTGGAGAGAAATAAAGATAACGTTTTGAGCTTGGTATGACTTCTTCAGAACTAGACAACTAAGATTTCCAGCATCTGTAATATTTTTCTTTTATTCGCAGTCTGGTATAGCCCCTCATCAGCAGCATAGTGACACAGCAGCCACAGAACCATGCATGAGTGACACTCCCTCACATGTATAACCCTGTTCTCTCACCCTAGTCACTGTTTAACCACTCGCTACACAGTTTACCTGCTCTCAGCTACATACCCTCGAAGCACCCTCTCTAGATCACTGCCATTGAGAAAGCTTATAGCCTTACATGGTACACATCTGCTAAGGAAATGTGAGAAAGTGCTTGACCGCGGTGGTGGTGGGGAGGGGGGTGCGCTTTTGTTCAGAAGAATTGGGGACCACTGGTCATAGTGTCAAAGGATTGCTGTAAATAAGTTGATAACATTTGTTCACTTGTGGAATGTGTGGCAGTACTTTCTTCTCACCCCAAGGGCTGGAGGCGCGTTTATTTCACAGTGAGATATTGGATAACGAAAAATTCTGGTTATTATTGAAAACTCTTAACAAAACCCGTACTCAACAGGAAAAGAACTTGTAATTTACTAAGCTGAGTGGAATATGCGTGTAATAGAACGATCCTGAGACATTTTCATGTATTTCAGTCTGAGCAGATTTAAATTTATGAAGCTCACCTCCCTCATCTTGACTGTTCTGGAATGTGAATGTCTCATTACCCTTACAGGCTAGGAAAACATGAAGGCTGAAACGACATAGTAAGGAGATTGGAACATGTTTGTGTGAGTGAGAAAGAAAAAGCATTCTTCGGTAATTTACATTGACTGAAGAGTTCAAGGGGCACTGAGAGAGAGAGAGAGAGAGAGCAAGAGAGACAGACAGAACGGATGCTGGTGGAAAATTTAACTCTTTGTGGTCTGATTTTGAGTGAATACTGGCTTGTCATGGATTGAGTGTTTGTGTGTTGTTCCCTGGAGCTCGAGATCTGGCAAGGTTATGAATTTAATTTGCTTTCTGGGAAATCAAGATGATTTTAAAAAGAAAAAGCCATTTTGTAGGACAGTGATACTGGACATGTTAGCTGAGCGAGGTTATTTCATGACCTTTCCACACAGTTTAGACGAGTTCCTTGTTATGATGTATTGTTAAAAGGGAAGGTTATTTAGGCAAAGCAATTAGCCATTTGGGGCCTGACTGGATCAAGGTTTCTTTGATGTGCATGCCGCTTAATCAGTCAGGTATACACAGACTTGTCAATGAGTTTCTCTTCCTCTGCAAACTTTTGCCATTTTATTGCTGCTTAGCTGATAACGGACATGTGGCATTTTAGTACATATTTCTGTTTGAAGAGAGCTTGTTTGCAGCACTAAGGGGAGTAGCCTGAGAGAGCCCTTGGGGTAAGAGTTGGCACCACTACTCAGTTAATGGTTTTAGAACCTTAACTCAAGCCTGGCTTGTAAGGATCAATGTTGTTGTGTAACATTGATGCCATTGGTAAATAAAGGTAATAATTTAAACTAAACTGTCTGTACGAGTTTTATATTCCAGATTATACAGAGTACGATCTCTGGGACCAACCGAAAGAGGCTTATCAAAAGGTCCATCAGGGATTCCCTGAGCTGTCTCGAATGGGTACTTTAACACTATACTGGTCCCAATGACCACTATACACCTGCATCTTGTCATTGTCCAGTAGGGGCAATAACACATACAGACAAGCAATTGGGTCAATTCCAGACTTTTATTCACAGCTACTAAACACAAACAAATGGAGTAGAGGTTTCACGTCACCCCCTCGCAACACAAATCAAAATGCTGGCATCATGTCAAAGCCTATTGAACATTTTATGGTCGTCTGCTGCACCCAGTTCTCATTCACTGGAACTGGGTGTCAATGAGATTCTGTCAGGCTTGTGATGCCTAATGCAACTGAGCTCTATCATGCTCCCCAATGTCCTTGTTACCACCCTTTGAAGCCTGCTTTCATTCCCCAGTTCCTCAGCATCCACCACATTATCTCACTGCCTGCTGTAGTTGTGTGGAGCACAACACTGTCTGGACCATATCCAGGCTTGGGATAACAAGTGCCAATTAACATTCATGCCACACAAATGCCAGGCAATGACCATCTCCAATAAGAAACAAACTAATCACTGCCCCCCTGTCATTCAATAGCACTGTTATCACTGAATCCTCCACTATAAACATCCAGGGAGTTATCATTGACCAGAAACTTAACTGGACTCACCATGTAAATACAGTGACTACAAGAGCAGGTCGGAGATCAGCAATACTGTGGCAAGTAACTCACCACCTCACACCCTAAAGTCTGTACACTATCTACAAGGTACATGTCAGGAGTGTGATTTGATTTGATTTATTGCTGTCAAGTGTATCGAGGTACAGCGAAAAATGTAGTCTTACATACTTTATAGGCAGATTGTACTATACAAGCGGTGGAATATTCCTCACTTGCAGCTCCAACAACACTCAGAATGTCAACACCATCTAGGAGAAAGCAGCCTCTTGATTGGCATCACATCCACAAGCATCCACTCCCTCCACCACCGACATTCAGTAGCAGCAGTGTGTATTGTCTACAACGAGCACTGCACAAATTCACCAAAGGTCCTCAGACAGCAGCTTCCAAATCCATGACCACTTTCCTCTAGACAATGTTAAACATCACACAACACCAGGTTATAGTCCAACAGGTTTATTTGGAAGCACTAGCTTTCAGAGCACTGCTCCTTCATCGGGTGTTTGTGCTCCACTATCACCCAATGAAGGAGCAGCACTCAGAAAGCTAGTGCTTCCAAATAAACCTGTTGGACAAAAACCCGGTGTTGTGTGATTTTTAACTTTGTCCACTCAGTCCAACGCTGGCTTCTACGTATTCATCTAGATGGACAAGGTCAGAGATGGTAATAAATGCTGGACAGTCAGCAACGCCCATGGCCCATGAGCGAATTTTTAGAAATGTTAAAATGAGTTCCCATTGCACAGGTAAGTGGTAGATACTGTAGGTGTTGGAATGACACCTCAAGATATCAAACGCCACTAGCCATGTACAAGGGGTGCATGCAGTTGGTACTCATGGATCATGCCCTGAGCTGCTGTTTTGGTGCCGATCTACATGGAAGCTCTTCACAGCCAAAGGCAAGTTGAAATTGCCGTGTACCCACTCTGACTTGCACACTGCGCCTTCTCGGCACCGAGCCTGCTTGTCGAGTTTTGTCACGTAGGAAGGGAAATACTGATGAGGCAAGTTGGACCATTAATAAGGCATTTAGTAAATAACAATCTCCCTTAATTAGCAAGTTGCTGATGTCTAGCAAGAAACTCTCCTCACCACTCAGTAAATCTATAAAAGATGCAGCGAGTTACTTTCAATATCGAGAGAAAATTGGGCAAGATGTCTATTGAGTCCTGCATATATCATGGAATCCCTACAGTATAGAAACAGGCCATTATGCCCAACAAGTCCACACTTAACCCTCCGAAGAATATCCCCTATTACTTTACATTTCCCTTGACTAATGCATCTAGCCTACATATGCCTTGAACGGTATGGGCAATTTAACATGGCCAATCCACTTAACCTGCACATCTTTGGACTGTGGGAGGAAACCTGAACACCCGGAGGAAACCCACGCAGACATGGGGAGAATGTGCAAACTCCACACAGACAGTCGCACGAAGTTGGAATTGAACCCAGATCCCTGGCACTGAGGCAGTCGTGCAAACCACTGGGCCGCTGTAGTCTGTGTTGTTAAGGCCCATATATGATTCCACCCTTGTGTGCCATTAGGAAGAAATGAGCCACCAGTTTCCCTTTCCAGTCTTCTAAAACCAGCTTAAACAAGCTAGACAGCCCCTAGTGGGACAGTGTAACAAAAGCAAAATCTTAATGATCGACAGAAACTTATAGAATGGAAACAGAAACTCATCGAAGCAATGTTACCGGGGTGACAGCACCTACAGTGCCACCAGTCTCTAAAGCCCTTTAACGTGCCAGTAAGTACCACATGCTCCCTCTCAATGAACACATGAACACATGACCACAGGCATAACTACGGAACAAGGGCAGATATTCAGGGACTGTGACCTCCTCCACACCCCACTCTTTCTAAGGCCTCTCTAATAATCAGTGACAGAGAATAAACCACTGTAGACTCTTAACAAGAGGCACTTGTTTCACATAATGGGGTGGTAGTTTTTGTTTAATCTACCTGTTCAGAGATGTTGCGACACGTCACTGTGGCAGTTGGGATTTGAATCTAGACCTTCTGCTCCAGAGATAGAGATACTAACGTGGTGCCATATGTGCAAGGTGTGATAGATATTTTTGAATCAACCCACTCAGAGACATTATCGTATACCTCTGGAGCAAGTGGGACTTAAATCTGGTTCTCTTGATCCAAAGGTAGGGATACAGCCACAAGGGCAAAGGTTTGGTGTATTACATAATGGCAATAGATGCCCTTAACATTACTTAGGCAGGAGCCAGAGTTGTCATGTTTGTCTGCATCTGGACCTTGTGCAAGACTAATTAATTCCCCATCCAAGCACTGCATGACAGTGGAGCCCAATAGAGTTCAACATTAACTCATTTGGAGCCATTACCCTATACAAAAAGATAATTGAAAGACTTGTAGCTTGTCTTTTCTGGACTGCCTCTGAGTCACAATCCAGGTTCCAATATGTTTGACCTAACAGAAAAGCCATCAGGAGCAAATTAGTACAGATGCTGAGCCATCTCGACATGAAATGTCAGCTTATTCTCTCTCCATGAATGCTGTCTGACCAGCTGTGGGATCTCCAGAATTTATTGTTTTCAGTCAGGATAGCCATCAGGTCGTCTGCTTATACTCCAGTTAAAGTAGCAGATGGACCTAGTCAAAGCCTGATTTGCATATGAAAAGAGGTTGGGATGCTGGCAAGGGGCAGTGGTCAGATCTGGATGGGAAAGAAGTGAGTTTTAATTGGACATGGGGAGGCATGCTTCTGGATAACTGGGAAACAATGTCTATTGTCTGTCATCAGGGGATACAGACCTGCCTCCTCATCCAAACTAATTTAAAATACAGTAAATATGTTGACCTGAATTTGTAGCTAATACTGTGTAATTAAAATGTTTCAAACACTGAGATACTGATCTTCAGTGTCATGAGATGATGTTTGTGCCTTAAATATTTGATTAATGAAGCAAAATGATTTAGAAGTGCATTTCTTATCAGACAGAAAGGTACAAGTGCTGAAAATGAAAACAAAACATGGTGACATGCTGAAAATCCACAATAGGCTCACCAGCATTGAGTGTATCTGGAACATTAGCCCATCTTTTTTTCTCTTCACTGTCCAGCCTGCTTTTCCAGCAATTCCTGCTGCTATCAATTTTTGATTTATTCTGCACTAAACCAGTTATAGAAATCTTATTGAGCTGTCCTTGTACATTTATATATGTACAATATGAATAAAATCAATATATAACTTTTCTTTCCTCAGATACATCGAACGGAAAGCTTTCTTGGACAGAGTCGATCACCGGCAGTTTGAGCTGGAACGAGATATCCGGCTGAGTAACATGAAGCCTTGACATTAATGTCCCAGACAGAAGTCCATTGTTTAAGATGAACATGCATCTACACTCTGCACAGTTTGCCAGTGTCCCGAGTGGTGATGGTCTGTGACTGTACCAAATGTATTGTAAGCAGTAACAGTCTTTCCTTTGAATTCCTTTTATGTTTTTAATTGTTGACCTGATGTTAAAATAAATGTTTTTTTTAAACTTATCAACAGATTATCGGATAGCAGCTAATAGTGTGTCGGGGGGGGGGGGGGGTTGTTATTTTAATGACTACAGCAAGTTCAACAAGGTGACAAAGATTATTACAAGTTTTCAAACTTAATATTTGGCCAGACTCGCGTTGATGTTAGTTGGTAACTGTTAGCTTTTGTTCTCCATGGACAGAAATAAATAATTGTACTTCAGCTTTGTGAATTATTTTAATTTTTACAATCTCAATCATGAATTTGCTAATGTGTCTATAAAAATTAAAATGAAAATTAATTTGACCCAAATTCATCGTTTCCATCTTTCCTATCAGTTCAATTTTATATATTACACACATATACTGTACCCTGCCATTTAAATATTTAAATGCAGAATATTACCGAAGTATAATTTCAGCAGATTTGACAAATTAATGGAGAAAACACTGATTTAACTCCTTTACGAAAAAATGAGAACAAAAAACAGGTGGTTTGTTCTGAGGCATATCTACTTTCTTATAAAGATTAGATATTATACCCACATTTACCTCTCACATTTTAGCACTTCTGAATACTTCAGTGACGTTAAAAAGCGTTGGCTCAGTTACTTTACAGTACTGGTGCTATTTCTGGGTACAGAAGATCTGCTGACATTGATCCAGCTATACCGTTACTAATTATTTTGGGCAATTATCACAGTCTAAAGTGGTTGAAGTTGCAAAAGTGTTTTGAACACTAAGCAATATTAGTCCTTTACAATTGCTTATTTATATTTTTAACACTATAAACCAGAGGTGGATTTAGGTGAACTCTGGAATGAATATATCTAGAAAGAGCAAGAGCTCTGGGGGAAAAGTGTAAAAGGATACGTCAGAACAGTAAGTTCAAATCAGGTGAAGCTTGTGTGAACCATAGCATGCAGCATGGACCAGTTTGGCTGAATAACCTGTTTCTATCATGTCACATTTTATGTACCTTATTTGCTGAAAACTGTATGCAATAATCTGGCAATTCATCCAGTTAGACAGCATGTTGCTGCACCGCAGAGTGTGAGGATGTAACTTTGTCCCTGTGATTTCCCCATCTGGTGGCTGGGCTGCTAGAAACAAAGTGGCAGCCAACGGGAAAGATATGTTCCAGAGAAGGATCAAAATTCAGAGCCAAGAGTGGGATTCCTTTCTTCCACTGTTTCTGCCTGCATAATAAACCTTACTGTGCTAATTTGGCTCGAGCGCAGTACAATTGCATTTAGGTCAGTTGGTTATAGATTCGAGCTACTATATATATTTGAAAACCTGGTTGGCATTACAGTGTGATGTGTAAAGATTTCTGCATTTTCAAAAGGTGCCACACTTTAATTTATTGGAAGCCCTATTTCCTGTTTTGTTTTTACCTAATCTTACTACCTCTGTAACTCAATTCAGGGCCCTGAAATCTTTTGTGAGAAGAATGTGATAATGAAAAGAAAAGACCTCAACCACCTTCTCATCAACTATAAATGGGCAGTAAATACAGCCTTGCCTACATTGACCAATTATAAGAAAAATAATTAAATTAAAAAACCGACAGTTATAAGTGAGGCGATGCTTTAGAGCTCCTATTTAGTACAGTAGGTCATCCTACATATTGAGTTACCAATTTAGTCAGTGCTGTTAGGAGAAGATTCAGGTAAATATAAGTGCAACCCTAATGAAGACATAAGTGAGCCATAGCAAATTAAATTGTCTAAGAGCACACTCCCAGATCTCCTGCAGGTTGGTTAAGGATGGCTCTGTTTGTGTTGAGTGTAAGTTGACAGTTCTTTCAGTCAGGATGTGGATTGGGACTCCAGGAAGATCTTAGAAATTAATGAAACAGAACAAATCAAAAATCGTTGTCCCAAAACAAAAAAAAAGCATGACCCGCATTCTATGGCCAGCTGACTGCCTGTAAAACTAATCATTAGTAGCCTTGGCAACATCAACCCAGCTACCATTGAATGAGTCCCAGCTGTATGAGACTTGTAGATTCAGTCCTGACCATTATGATCCAAGGATTTACTTTCAGATCTGTCAATACCTATTAAAGTGCATATTTCATAACTACTACTGGCTCTCTTCACTGTAACTTCAGATTGGTTATGGGAACTGTTTCCATAAATCTAATACACTTTTAATCCAGAGGGCAATTTCCACAACAAAAATAAATCTGCAACAAGTTGATACTTTGAGAATTTCCAGACTGGTAAAGTGAGCTTTTAGTGGAATTCTGATTTTACTCTGTGGAATTCAACAGTTTAATTTGAAGTCTGTGCATGGTGAAGAGGTTATGGTGAGTGCATTTTCCTGCAGACTGTATGTGAATTCAATTTCAGAGGGTTAAAAGACACTCTGGTTTTACTTTCTATGGATTTAAGGCTTAGAAACTGCTTTTTGCTTGAACAATTCCACAGAAAACTGAGGTACAAGCTGGACAGCACATGTTATTAGGGCCTCATTATAGTGATTTAGTCAGACCATTCTATCCAAGCTATTTGTTAGCCTGGTAGGGGCAAAAGGTGGCAGAAAATCAGACTTTCCTAATGGTACTTAAAAGTAGACAGCATCTCTTAAAGAGCAGGTCCGCTTGCTCTGTGGAAACATTGGGGTGGATAAGATCCTAAAACAGCACTAGGTTTCTCTGATATTGCGTTGGAGACCCTGATCCAGGATTTGAACTGTTAACAGAGAAGCCTGATCCAAAATGGGGACTTGCATTTTTCCCCGCTCCGGGTAGAATTAAAAAGAGTGAAAATCACAGACCCCAGAGGGTGTTGTTTCATTACAGAGAGAGGCAACTGGTAGTGAGTTTAACCTGAGGGTCACCACATCTCTGGTGAGGGGTGAGTTTGAGAATGCAGGGCCTTCATGGTGTGTAAATTGAATCTGTGCAGTTACTAACTGATCTGCTGGATTACAGAGGGACATCATTTCAGTTGGCTGGACAGTAGTGCAGTTTCAATTCCTTTACTAGCCGAAGTCAATATGAAGGTCCCACATCTCAATCTCACTTGAAGAATGGTGAGCCTAAGATTCAACTGACTCCCAGTTGTCTTTCTCGAATAAGCGAGCAGCTAATGACCCTTTGAGACTGTGGTGATTTCCATTGAGGAATGCCATCACACAGTATGTTGAATGTTTAAGTATAAATGGAGCACAGTGCCATAAAGCTCTGAGCTAATGTCTCTGCTATAATGTCATTACCATCTGTTCACAAACTAGTGATAGGTGACACAGGTCTTCTAGTTTTATTTCCAACTTGTGAAGATGACTTTGCACTCCTGCAGAGCTGCTAAAACAAACTTCTAATGCTCTAAGACATTAATATTGAGTGCATGATTGAGAATCAACTGTAACTAAAGGGTAACCACAGATGAAGATTCAGCACTCTCAACTAGTAGTAAAATTTTGTTCGCCAGCATTTTTGTTGTATAAAAAGTGGTTGGCTTTACTTTGCCTTGTAAGAAAAACACACAACAGGGGCATGTTATCATAGCCTCCTGATCATGACCCTCCTTCCCTAATGGGAAAGCTTGTAAACAAATGAGAGAGGGAGAGAGAGAATTAATGTTGAATCTCTATTACAGGAAACATGATATGAATTTAAAGAGGAAATGTAGATAAAGACTACAGAAAGGTACAAAAAAGAGGGATTTGGGAGTCCCCGTCCATGAATCATGAAAAGCTAGCATCGAAGTTCAGTGGAGATAAGGAAGGGCAAATGAACTGTTAGCCTTTACATCAAAAGGAATGGAATGAAAAAGTAGGGAGGTTTTGCTAAACTATACAAGGTACTCGTCAGACCAGAACTGGAATACTGTGAGCAATTTCTGAGTTCCTTATCTAAGGAAAGATATACCAGCATTAGAGGCAGTAAAGAGAAGGTTCAGTAGGCTGATAATAGAATTGAAGAGACTATCTTATGAGGAGAGATAAACCTGTACTCATTGGAATATAGAAGAACAAGAGGAGACTTTAATGAAACATGCAAGATTCTTAGAGGAATTGACAGAATAGATTCGGAAAGGTCTAATCCCAGAAAAGGGGTTGCACATTTAGGAGAGAGATGAGGAATTTTTTTTTGAGGATTGTGAAATTGTGGAATTCTTTCCCACAACGGGCTGTTGAGGCTGGGCCATGAAGTATACTCAAGGCTGAAATAGACGGCTTTTTAATCAGTAATGGGATCGACAGTTCTGGGTGGGAAAGTGGAGTTGGAGGTTATCAGATCAACCACGATCTTATCGAATGGTAGAGCTGACTTGAAGGGTTGAGTGGATTATGTGTGCTCCTGTGCCTTTTGGTTTTATAATGATATTCTGTTGTAATGAAAGTATGCAGAAAAGCACTTACTTTTAGAAATTGCACTGGCAGTTGGTGGTAGGGCACTTATTTATTCAAAACCACATATTTAGGATTGGGTACCATAACTGAAATGGTTAATTATTCAATTACCATACAAATTAAAACTGCACTGCATTTTATTAGTGGTAGCACTTGAAATTTAGATAAACGTCTCGGAAACATAAGCCACATCTGAGCCAGTACATTCATGTGTTAATGGTACATGACAGAGCCTGATTGGTGAACCCAATCAGATAACTTCACAGCATATTTATAAAGTAGGTTAAAACCAGAAAACTAATATAATTGTGTCTACATTTAGGTTGTATTTATTATGGATTGCATCGTAAAGATTTGGTGTCTCAAACATGTTGTCACGACATGGGAGGGAGATAATGGTCTGTTACTATCATGGTTCTGACAGCAGGAACCACTGTAATTGTTTCAAATATGTTGATTATTAGCAATGTGATTATGACAGAGATTACAGACTGAAGTCTGCTTGCTTTGGGCAAAACACTGTATATCCAGTATACTGTTAAACAATGTTTAACATTGTATAGGCAACTAATTTGACAAGCATTTGTCAAACTTTGCAGTTTCCTTCCCATAACTGAGGCATACAGTCTGCACAACCTTCGGGTGTACATAATACATGCACTGTATTTTCAAGATCATCTCAATCTTTCAATACAGTCCTTAGCATTTGGATTTTCTTTAAAACCTTCGAGGTTTTGTATTCTCCCAACCAGGACACAGTTTTATGTCATAATGGGGATAGCTCAGCTGATGGGCAGTTGGAGTTATCAGGATAATTACTTTACCAAAAAAATCAAAATGCTAGTGGAAATTGGGAATAAAAACAGAAAATGCTGGTAATATGCAGTAGATCATACAGTACTGTTATGAGATTTCCCTTTAAGAAGGATTTGTTCAGTCATTTTTCTTTTGAAAGCAAGTGTTATAAACTTGGAATCGAGCTGTCTGCTCCATGCCCAGCAATGTAGCTAGCTTTGTTTTTATTTTAAAAAGTAGACAGAAGAAGCATGAGTGAGCGAGATCAATCTCCCATAGAACCAGGATTTTAACTTCGCTTTCAGTGACTTTTGAGGTTCAGAAGCTGCTTTCTATCTCTCCCTGCTAAAGCAAAACATTAGAGTTCTCACTGTCACTCTCACTCACTCTCTGAGTTTTCTCTTCATATTCTTTCCTCCAAGACAGGAGAATTGCATGTGAGACAATATGCTTTACTGAATTTGCCTTTGCTAAGGGTGTGTTTATGGGATTCAGTATATTGGAACATTTGATGTTTAATAGTTAAATCTATTATTCTGTTAAGTTTTCCAACAGAGTTAAGCTATTCCAATTCTTCTTTCTTTTGTCAGTATTTTAACTATAGTGTAAGAATAAAGTGTGTTGTGCGTCTAGCTTGGTGGTGTGATCAATCAAATTGCATCTGAAGCACAACACCTTACGCTTCCCTTTAAAAATAATAAAAAGTTGGGGTTTAGGCCATCTTCTTAATATATTTTGAGGGGGTTTAGTCTGGACCATAACAGTACCTAAGCAGAAAAGAAGTTAGGGTTCCAAATAAAGATCATAAACCTGAAACCTTACCTCTGTCTCTTCACAGATGTAGATATTTTGAGGATTTTCACTGCCTCCAAGAATTCACCTCTTAACCTCAGTAATCTCCTGTCAGCCCTTAGCTATCATTCTGATTTTCCATTATCTCATTCTAGCCTCCTGTGTATTTTCCCAATTTCTGTCAGCTGAGGTTTCAATTTTGCCAGGCTCTGTAATCTAGAATTATCTTGTGAATTTTCGCTACCTTTTTAATTCAGTTGTTCCTTTACAACCCCAGGTTCAAAACCGCTTCTTTGGTAAACATTTTGGTCTCCCCTCCTAATCACTTACTTTGGTCAAGGTCTGTTTCCTGTCACTTTTCTGGGAGATGCTGTGAGACAAGTTTTCAACAGCACATGGAGTCCCTCACAGTCATCCACTAACATTCCTGCCCAAGCTGAAACGATAGGGATGATGGTTGACTGACAGATAAGAAAGACATCATGATAACTACCCACAAAATTGGCACAAGCATACTGATTATTTTTGTGATGATCACACATCGGCTGGGTTTTAATGAAATCACACCTTTTCTGTGGCAATAGAAGCAACTTGTGTTTATATAACATCATTAACATATTGAAATGCCTCAAGGCACTTTACAGGAGCATTATATAATTAAAATCTGAGCCACATATGGCAATATTAAGTTAAATCAACAAAAGCTTGGTCAAAGAAAGAGAGAGTTTAATGAGTGTGTTAGAGCAGAAGAGAGGTCCAAAGAGTGGGGAATGTAGGGGATGTTATTCCAGGGTTTAGGGTCTTGACAATTCAAGGTGATTCCATTACTGGTGCTGTGCTTGCTGGATGATCTTGTGACCTTCCAAGCATCAGGTGAGTGGAGTCAAATCCTCTAAACCACAAAGGAAGCTGATCACATCTGCCAATCCCAAAATCTCTTACACTGTGACTCATGGTTAGCTATGGAAATGTTACGTATTGATTGGGTCTGGTAAATTAAGCTTGTTGCACTTGTACATGTTCGACTAGGAAACGTCCCCAGAAACAGTCGGAAAGAGCCTGAGGCTAAACAGTAGGTGCCAAATGCCTACTGTTAGAAATGCCAGAGCTCTCATCTGTCAACATTCTGTGTATGTGTGTGTGTGTGTGTGTGTGTGTGTATATACTATGCAGAATTCTGCATAAAATATAATGCATTGACTGCACTGTGTTTTCAGAACTACTTACTACTTACAAGTCAGAGCTGAAAATGTGTTGCTGGAAAAGCACAGCAGGTCAGGCAGCATCCAAGGAACAGGAGAATCGACGTTTCGGGCATAAGCCCTTCTTCAGGAATCAAGTCAGACTCCCTACAGTTTTTAAATTAAGATGCCAATATTTTTATGTCACCAAAAGAAATGAAAGAAATACTATAAACAAAAAATATATTTCCCCCAACAAATCCATCCCGTTAATAGTTTGAGAGGCATGCATTGTAAAGATTGCCTTTAGTTTGGATTTGTGATGTATGGCCATTCAGTAACATTCATTTCCATGAATCCAAACTACAATGTTATGTTTGATTTTCATAATTCAGCAGAGTCTGTAACAGGAAGAGATACAGTGGTAGGAATGTCAAATGGGTTTATTGTGGACAGTAGTTGGAAATTGAAGAGTTTGACAATATGAAATTAAGTCAATAAAAGTCAATTTTGAGGCAATTAAAATGTTACAGTATGTAACAGGCTACAAAATCACTGAAGGTTCTTGCAAATATGTTTTTGGTAAATTTGTAGCAGTAGTTAATGCTTCAGTGGAAATGTCACTGCCTATCAGAGAGGTTGACAATTACTGTCTTGTATGTTAATAAAATTTGTTATTGGGTTATATTAGTGTCCCTACCTCTGAGCCAAGACACCCAAGTTCCAGTCCCACCTGCTCCAGAGGTGTGTAATAACAGCTCTGAACAGGTTGTTTAAAAAATATCTACAACCAAAGAGAATGAAACCACCCATAAAGTCTGATTGAGATGTTAATATAATGCTCAACAGATAGATCCTTGGTCAATCATCCTCAGGTATTCACAACCCTGTAGAAATTGAGAAGATGTTGAATAACAATATGGCGCTGTGTACAATCTTTGAAATCTGACCATTTCTTACTCTGTGGTTTTTTTCTATATTGTCTGTGTCTTGTATTTACTGAATTAGTGGTGTTGTATCATCCATGGTTCATTACTAGTACTTGCACTTGACAGTGGATTTACATCTGACTCCAGAGAATTTAGCACAAGTTCCAGACTCTCATTGAGGAGTTCTGCATCATCAGAAGGGTCATCATTTGGCTAATACAAACTCTCAGCTGCCCTCTTACTAGTCATACACAATTCCACAATACTTATTTTGCAGAAGAGATCTTCCCAGTATTCTGATCAATGTTATCCCTCAGACAATGCTAAAAACAGATTTAGGAACATGTGATTGGAGGCTTTGGGAGGGCAAGATGCCCAGACAAGATGAGGTGACTGGGCACTCTGAATGGCAGTTCTCTGATGCTGCCTCCTAACTTGCCTGAGGCCTCACCACCAGTCAACAAGCTATCATTTTCCAGAATGTCACTGACTTCATCGCCTTTGGAGAAGGATAGAATATCCTGCTCTCACCTCAAGGAAAATTAAAATAGCTTCACATTTCCACTCTCTCTCATCTTCACGTAACAATCTCTTCCATTGCCACTTTAACCTCTCTGTCTCTTGGGAATAGACTACCAACAAACAAACCCTCAGATTTACACAATTTGGAGATGCTGGTGTTGGACTGGGGTGTACAAAGTTAAAAATTACACAACACCAGGTTATAGTCCAACAGGTTGAATTGGAAGCACTAGCTTTCAGAGCGCCGCTCCTTCATCAGGTGATTGTGCCACCATCACCTGATGAAGGAGCATTGCTCCGAAAGCTAGTGTGCTTCCAATTCAACCTGTTGGACTATAACCTGGTGTTGTGTGATTTTTTAACTCAGATTTACACAGTTACCTTGATTACATTTCCCCCCATCCCATCTTCTGTAAGTATTCAATTCCACTCTCCTGGTGTATTCATGGTGTTGCTTCAGCTGAGATGATCCCACATTCCACAACAGTGTTTCTGATATTTTTTTTCAATTGGGGATTTCGGTTTCAGCAAGATTGATAGCTTGGCCCCCAGAGTGTGTTTATTCAATTTGCCTTATAATCATCCCTTCTTCTCCCTTTTCAGAACCACAATAATCTTCCCCTTGTCTTTGCCTTGTACCTATTAGCCATCATTTCTGCCATCAGGCAATAAACATATCTTGCCTTTCCCTCATTTTACATTATTCCCTTTAACAGTCTCTGGTTCACTTGTCCATCACCCTAATACCTACTGCCCTTCCCACAGCATCTTCCCGTGAGAGCAGTGGAGATTCACCTACACTTCTTTTCCCTCCTTCTTCCCACTATTCCAAGGCCCCAAGCCCTCATACCAGGTGAATCAGCAATTCATTTGTATTTCTTTCAATTTCATCTATTGTCTCTCTACAATGTGGAGATCAAACATGCATTGGGTGACTGCCTTGCTGAACACTTACATTTAGTCTGCAAGCGTGGCCTTTAGTGGGAAGCTTCCTTGCTGTTTTAATTCTCCATCCTTTTCCCACTCCAAGCTGTTTACCCTTGCCTTACCACACCATTCCAATGAATGTTCAGGAATGTAATCTTGTCTGTTAATGGGATACTTTCAGCTTCACAGACTTAATTATGAGTTCCACAGTTTCGGATCATATCCACAGCACCTGTTTTACAGACTGCAAGGTGCTGCTAATGATTACATTGTCTATTTAACATTCCGGCCATCTACTCTATGTCAAACATTCCCTTTCTATCCTCCCCCCAACACCTCCTTTTCCCTCTCTCTTCTGTTACATCTGAAGGATCTCACATTTGAAATATCAACTCTGTTCCTCAGCTATTATCTAGACCTGTTGAGTATTCCCAGCATTCCCTGTTCATGTAAAGTGGTTATCTGGTCACTTGCACAATTCTGTTTTGTGGATTCTTGCTGTGTGGACATTGGCTGTCATTCTTTTTACAATACAATACAATACACTACGCTTCCAAAATACTTCAATGGCTCTTTGAGATATCCTGAAGTCATGAGAAGTGTTTGGTAAACACAAATTCTCACCGTTTCTTGATAAAATATAAATCAAAGTTTAAAGAATGGAGATTGAATTTCATTTTGAGGAGCGATCATGTTCCTGTCCATATAAACAAGTCCATTATTTGGTCTTTTCAGACAAAGGTGCAAAGAGTTGAATCCCCAAATTCTTACATTTTGATTCAAACTTCCCAGCAGTAAACTGTGAACTGTATAGACAAAACATTATCGGAGTACTATAATTTGATCATGAGATTCGGTCCATTGATTTAAGATTGAACAAATTGGGGCAGAAATGTATAACGTGGGGGCAAAAATATTTAGGAATGAGCAAATGCCCTACTCGCCCAATCAGCTCACCTTAGACTCTGTTCAGGAACAAATGAACAAGTAAAATAAACATAATTCAAATAGGATAATCATGTGAGAGAGGGAGACATAATTTAGAATGTTTCTAAACCAATGTCACTTCTAATTGAAGAATTTTTAATATGTTAAATCTTGTTAAGCGTAGGAATACCCAGACATGATACTTTTTAAAAGCAAATTATTGCGGATGCTGGAATATGAAACCAAAAGAGAAAATGCTGGAAAATCTCAGCAGGTCTGGCAGCATGTGTAAGGAGAGAAAAGAGCTGATGTCTAACTGACCCTTTGTCAAAGCTGTTAAATACTTTTTAATTATTCAGCACTTAAAAGGCTGCAAGTAACAAAGTCCAGGTTAGAGTAGCTGTTTGTTTGAGATTGCTGAATTTTAGCAGATTAATCCTGGAGGCACAGAGCAGGGACAAGATGTAACCTTGAGAGACATTTTGTTCAGTTCTCAGTCTGCTTTGCTGAGCAGGAACATTATGTCCCTCAGCAGGGGAAAGGGAGTGTTGTATGGGAAGAGTCAAGGCTGGGTTACTACAGGTGACTGCTGGCAAACCAGCATACTGCCCATCATCATCAGACCCGGAGAGTCTGTAACTCCTTCAGTACAACTAGACAAGAAAGAGAATCACAGCCCACAGACAGCACGATGGTAATGAAATTCCTTGAATCTTTCCTGGTCACGTGTCGGATCTACTTTGTACTTTTAAGGGATGTGAGTGTCCCTTGTGTAAATACAGGTTGCTGTTGACCCCAGACTCAGATATTCCACAAGTCGGATAGAGCAATGCAGACTGGCATTGTGCCTAGGGACTGTGTGCACTGCCAAATCCATGGACAATTGTCAGGGAAAGCGAAGTTTCCAATGGGCAATTCTTGTGTATCTGGAACCTTCTGGAAAAACTCTATTAACGGCAGATAATTTAGAGGCTCCACTTCAGTTAAGCTAATAGTTACACGTGAAAAGTTAGACAATTAAAAACAGAGTCTAACTCCTGGGTAATTATTAACTTGACCAACCTCTCAACTCACCTAACCTACATCAAGCCCCCACAGAAAGCAAATGCTATAGGAAGGATAGAAATGGGGGCAAGAGTTGAGGAGGTGTTGATACATTATGGCTGTACTTAGGGAGGATATTCCTGGGAATACATCCAGATAAGTTATTTGGGTTGAACTCAGAAATAAGAAAGGGATGATCACCTCATTGGGATTGCACTATAGATTGTACTGTAAGTCAATAGTCAATGGGAAATTGAGAAACAAATTTGTAAGGAGAACTCAACTATCTGTAAGATGGTTATTGTAGGGGATTTAACTTTGTAAACATAGACTGGGTGGCATAGGTTTAGGTGGAGAGGAATTTGTTAAGTGTGTACAAGACAATTTTCTGATTCAGTATGTGCATGTACCTACTCGAGAAGGTGCAAAGCTTTGCCTAATCTTGGGAAATAAGACAGGGCAAATGACTGAGGTGTCAATGGGGAAGCAGTTTGGGGCCAGTGCCCATAATTCTATTAGTTTTAAAATAGTGATGAAAAAGGATAGGCTGTATCTAAAGGTTGAAGTTCTAAATCGGAGAAAGGCCAATTTTGATGATATTAGACAAAAACTTTCTAAAGCTGATTGGGGGCAGATGTTTGCAAGTAAAAGGGACGGCTGGAAAATGGGAAGCTTCAGAAATGAAATTACGAGAATCCAGAGACAGTATATTCCTGTTAGGTTGGAAGACAAGGCTAGTAGGTATAGGGAATGCTGGATGATGAGAGACATTGAGGGTTTCGTTAAGAAAAGGAAGGAAGCATATGTCTGGTATGGACAGGAGAGATCAATGAATCCTTAGAAGAGTTATAAAGGCAGTAGGAGTATACTTATGAGGGAAATCAGGAGGGCAAAAAGGGGACATGAGATAGCTTTGGCAAATAGAGTTAAGGAGAATCCAAAGAGATTTTACAAATGCATTATGTACAAAAGGTTAAGTAGGGAGAGAATGGGACAGCCCATGTGTGGAACTGCAGAAGAGAGGGGAGATACTAAACAAGTATTTTGCATCAGTTTTTACTGTGGAGAAGGACATGGGAGTTACATAATGTGGGGAAATAGATGGTGACATCTTGTAAAATGAGGAGGTGGTACTGATGTCTTAAAATGCATAAAGGTGGATAAATTCCCAGGACCTGATCAGGTGTACCCTAGAACTCTGTGGCAAGCTAGGGAAGTGATTGCTGGGCCCCTTACTAAGATATTTGGATCATCAATAGTCACAGGTAACGTTCTGGAAGATTGGAGGTTGGCTGACGTTGTGCCACTATTTAAGAAAGGTGGTAAGGAAAAGCCAGGGAACTATAGATTGGTGAGCCTGACATCGGTGGTGGGCAAGTTGTTGGAGGGAATCCTGAAGGACAAGATGTACATGTATTTGGATAGACAAGGACTGATTAGGGATAGTCAACATGGCTTTTTGCTTGGGAAATCATGTCTCACAAATTTGATTGAGTTTTTTGAAGAAGTAACAACGAGGATTGATGAGGGCAAAGCACTGGATGTAATCTATATGGACTTCAGTAAGGCATTTGACAAGGCTCCTCATGATAGACTGGTTAGCAAGGTTTGATCTCTGAGGGAGAACTAGTCATTTGGATACAGAACTAGCTCAAAGGTAGGACAGAGGGTGGTGGTGGAGGGTTGCTTTTCAGACTAGAGGCCTGTGACCAGTGGAGTGCCACAAGTATCGGTGCTGGGCCCACTGTTTTTCGTCCTTTATATAAATGATTGATGTGAGCATAGGAGGTATAGTTTGTATACTTGCAAATGGCACCACAATTGGAGATATAGTGACAATGAAGTACATCAGTACAACAGGATCTTGATCAGATGGGCCGAGAAGCAGTAGATGGAGTTTAATTTAGATAAATGTGAGGTGCTGCATTTGGAAAGGCAAATCAGGGCAGGACTTACATGCTTAATGGTAAGGTCCTGTGTTGCTGAACAAAGAGACCTTGGAGTGCAAATTCATAGTTCCTTGAAAGTGGAATCTCAGTTAGATAGGATAGTGAGGAAGGTGTTTGGTATGCTTTCCTTTATTGGTCAGAGTATTGAGTACAGGAGTTGGGAGGCCATGTTGCAGCTGTACAGGACATTGGTTAGGCCACTTTTGGATTATTGCGTGCAATTTTCATCTCCCACCTATTGGAAGGATGTTGTGAAACTTGAAAGGGTTCAGAAAAGATTGACAAGGATGTTGCCAGGGTTGGAGGATTTGAGCTATAAGGAGAGGATGAAGAGGCTGGGGCTGTTTTCCCTGGAGCATCAGAGGCTGAGGGGTGACCTTATGGAGGTTTTTAAAATCATGAGGGGCATGGATAGGATAAATAGACAAGTCTTTCCCTGGATTAGGGGATTCCAGAACTAGAGGGCATAGGTTGAGGGTGAGTGCGGAAAGATATAAAAGGGACCGAAGGGAAATCTTTTTCACACATCAGCCTGAACCATGGGGCTGCTCCTCTAACTACACACATAGCCCTTCACAGGAACTGGCAAAGAGGTCAGCTCTGCTGGACTTTTAGATCACAGAAAACCTGCACACTTCCTGCTGGAAAAGGGGCATTGTTTGAGGTTTCCTGTCTACCTGAACTATGGGGGAATGGTTTGATTTCAGGCATGCTCTGCATTTCTAAAAAAGGTGCAATCAGAATTCCCAGCTTGATTTTTTTTAAGAACTCAACTCTTTAAAAAAAAGGTGTAGGTTTGGAGTGGCAGCTGATTATGATTGACTCTCCTCAGAATATCTGGACCATTATCTCTCATTTCTCCCTTTTTATACTTCCATAATTACTGCCCATCCATAATTGCCTTTGGGTAGTGTCTCACCTTCTTGAACCACTGCAGATGATGTGGTGTTCGATAGGGAGTTCCAGTATTGGGACACAGAGACATTAAAGGAACAGCAGTTTTAATTCCTGGTCAGGATGGTGTGTGCGCGGCCTGGAAGGGGCATCTGGAGGTGGTGGTGTTCCCCTGGGTCTGTCGCCTTAGTCCTTCTGGCTGGTCAAGGTTGTGGGTTTGGAGAATTCTGTTGAAGAGGCCTTGGTGAGATTCTGCAGCCCAGCTTTAACATGGTACACAATGCTGACACTGTGCATCTGCGATGGATAAAATGGAGGGTTAAAATTTTATCTATATGGTTTATTATTTCTCACAAATTTATGAAGGAAGGTTATTGACTTATGCTCCAGCACTGCCTATTACTTGAATTCCATTGCCATATTCAGGATGAATTGCATTGACTTTTTAGTTACACTCACCTATCTGAAACTAACATAAACAAAAATCCGAGATGTTCTATTACAGCACTGAGTGAAGGCTAGGCAGCAATAGACAACTCCACTCTATTTATGAATCCTGCCAAGTAATTGTGGGTCAATGTGAATGACAGTTGTGGAGTGCTGTAAGGTAGGATTAACCACATCCTTGTGGCCACCCGCCAACATGAGAGGCAGCACAGCCCACACAGTCGTAACCTTGAGCTGTGAAAAGATGATTGCTGGGAAAGTTTGCTAGTGAAATGGACTTCTTGTGTCAAAAGCAAAAGTGTGATTATTGTTATGAGGTAACCTGGAAAGGGAGACAATTTCTAGAATGTTAAACCTGCACCAACCCCTCAATCTTAACCCCACACCTCCTCCCCCATCTCTCAGCGAATACCTGATGCAGCATTAAAACAGACATGTCCCAGCTTCAGTCTTTGAACTGAATTAGTAATGTAAGTTGAAATACACTGGCAGTTATACAAACTGTCAGCTTGATACTACGTTAGCTGTTGCTTTTACTACTGTTTGTACCTACCCCTGCTAGGAGAGCTGTGAGAGCTTATGATCGAAACATCAACTCTCCTGCTCCTCGGATGCTGCCTGATCTCCAGCATCTACAATCCTCACTTTCTCCTAGGAGAGTTGTTGCCATGGTACACCATGTTAGTCTGTCTTGCTCTTCCCTCACACGTCCAGCGTATCTCCTCTGCACCCACTCCGTGGCATTGTCGTCTAAAATGCCTTGTCAACCCCTCTTCCTGCTGCCCTCCACATTACTAAGGTACAAATGCTTTATTTTTTGGATATCACCTTTTGCTGTTGCAAAGTCAAGCACCTTTTTATTTGTCTTCAGATATTGTCATGTTGATAAGACAAACAAAATTAAAAAAAACTGTTTCAATCAACCTCTACTTTCCTGGCCATTGAACATGGCCGCTGTTGACCGTATGGTGCCAGCTGATGATATTCTGTACAATTCCAACAGCAATTTCAAAGAATAATAACAGAGAATATTGAAAAATCTCAGAGAATCTGGCAGCATCTGTGGACAGCGAAACAGTTATGTTTTGAGCCCTATGTGACTCTTCTTCAGTTGAAACTGACTCTTCAGTGTGTCCATGGCGTGACCCTCTGACCTTTGGAGAGTTTTAATGTGGTATTTTTCTGGATCTTGGATAAGCTACTATGAACCTGACCTGCCTGTAACAGCACTACCAGTCTCCTGGGCTAGCAATAAGCCTGCTTCAAATCCAAATCACCTTGAATCCTCTTCCCAGAAAGCTACTGTATTCACTTGTAAAGCTGACCAATTCCCTAATAACTAAGACCATTGTGCTGAGCCTTTGTCTGCTCCTCCTACTGTCAGCCATGTTGAAACTGGGATCCCACAGTAAAGAGCTGATCACTAACTTTCTGGACTCTGACAATCATGAGAATTCCTCTCTATTTACTTGAATGTGAATTAAAAGTATGTTTGATTTAAATCCAGGAGTGTCAAACTTCGCTGGGATGGTGCACTGAAAATCAAGGCCTGCAATTCCTGGAATTGTTACAAGGTTAAAGATTTTTTTTTTCAAACTGCGCAGCATTTCTCAGTTTACCTGCCTTTTTGAACATAGAACAGTACAGGCCCTTCGGCACTCGATGTTGTGCCGACCTTTTATCCTACTCTAAGATCAAACTAACCTACATACTCTTCATTTTTGCTATCATCCATGTGCCTATCCAAGAGTCACTTAAATGTCCCTAATGTATCTGACGCTACCACTGCTGGCAATGCATTTCATGCACACACATTCTCTGTAGATATCTCCCCTAAAAGTTCCTCCAATCACCCTAGAATTATGTCCCCTTGTTATAGCCATTTCCATCCTGGGAAAAAGTCTCTGTCTATCCATTCTATCCATGCCACTCATCACTTTGTACACCTCTATCAAGTCACCTCTCATCCTTCTTCACTCCACTGAGAAAAGCCTCGACCTTTCTTCATAAACATGCCCTCCAGTTCAGGCACCATCCTGGTAAATCTCCTCTGCACCCTCTCTAAAACTTTCACATCCTTCCTATAATGAGGCAAACAGAACTGACCACAGTATTCCAAGCTTGGTCTAACCAGGGATTTATAGAGCTGCAGCATAATCTTGAGGCTTTTAAACTCAATCCCCCTGCTAATGATATCCAACATACTGTATGATTTCTTAACAACCCTATCAACTTGGGTGGCAACTTTGAGGGATCTATGGACATGGGCCCCAAGGTTCCTCTATTCCACCACACTGCCAAGAATCCTGCCTTTAACCCTATAATCTGCATTCAAATTCCACCTCCAAAATGAATCACTTCACACTTTTCCAGGTGAACTCCATCTACCACTTCTCAGCCCAGCTCTGCACTCTGTCAATGTCCCATTGCAACCTACAACAGCCTTCCACACTATCCACAACTCCACCAACTCTCGTGTCATCAGCAAAGTTACTAACCCACCCTTCCACTTCCTCATCCAAGTCATTTATAAAAATCACAAAGAGCAATATGTCCCAGAATAGATCCCTGTGGAACACCACTGGTCACGAGCTCCAGACTGAATACTTTCCATTTACTCCTACCCTCAGAACTGGCCAGCCAATTCTGTATCCAGACAGCCAAATTCCTCTGTATCCATGCCTCCTTACTTCTTGAATGAGCCAACCATGGGGAAGCTTATCAAACATCTTGCTAAAATCTATTACACTAAATCCACTGTTCTACCTTCAATGTGTTTTGTTGTATCCTCAGATAATTCAATAACGTTTGTGAGGCATGACCTGCCCCTCACAAAGCCATGCTGACTACTGCTAGTCAAGCTATGCTTTTCCAAATAATCATACATCCTGTCTCTCAGAATCCTCTCCAATAATTTGCCCACCACCGATGTAAGACCGACTGGTCTTTAATTCCCAGGGTTATCCCTGTTCCCTTTCTTGAACAAAGGAATAACATTTGCCACTCTCCAATCATTGGTGCTACTCCAGTGGACATTGAGGATGCAAAGATCATCCCCAAAGGTGCAGTAATCTCTTCCCTCGCTGCCTGTAGTAACCTTGGGTATATCTCGTCTGGCCCAGGGGAACTATCCTCATGTTTTTCAAAATTTCTAGCACTTCCTCCTTCCTAACATCAGGCTGTTCGAGCGTATCAGCCAGGTTCATGCTGTCCTCACAAATAACAGGGTCCCTCTCACTAGTGAATACTGAAGCAAATTATTCATTAAGGACCTTCCCTACTTCCTCTGACTCCAGGCACAAGTTCCGTTCACTATCCCTGATCAGCCCTACCCTCACTCTGGCCACCCTCTTGTTCCTCACGTAAGTGTAGAACGCCTTGTTGTTTCCCTTAATCCTACCCACCAGGCTTTTTCATGCCCCCTTCTAGCTGTCCTAAGTCCATTCTTCAGTTCCTACCTCGGCTCAGTTTATCAGAAACCATGGACCAGGTTTACATAACAGGAATGGCTATTTATTACAAATAAGCAGATTTTAGTTACTGGTAAACAATTATGAGCCATTGACATATACTAATTAAAACACTAACTCCCTCTTACACTCATATGCGGACAGACACATGGTGTTATCGGTTGAGGGAAACCCTGGAAAGATCGTTCAGTGGTCCCTGTCCACAGCATTTGCTGAGATCATCCTTTTGGCTTGTCAGGACTTGCTGTTTGATGATTTGTCTCTTTCCCTCTCTCTTCAAGTGTTTTACACTTCCGTGCAGGAGTCACAGTGCAACTGGTTCACAATTTATAAAGTCTCTGACATATTGATTAAAAGCAACAATTTACAGTAACTCGTAAGGGAAAGTAAACTCCTTCCTTCTGTCTATGTACCTATAAACACCAGCTCAGCGCTTCCCTTTCTAGAGGTCCAAAGGCTTTTGCCTATGCTATTCACACCCACAAGCTGTTCAGCTACTTGGGAGCCAATCACTTTGTTGTTGGCAGGCAGTCAACACTCGACCGACCAATCAACCATTTGTTGCCAGTTCCCATTTTGTTCAATAAACCAAAGGACTGTGAATGCTGGAAATCTGAAACAAAAACAGAAATTGCTGAAGAAAGTCATCAGGTCCGGCAGCATCTGTGTAGAGAAAGCAGAGTTAATGTTTTGGGTCCGGTGACCCTTCCTCAGAACCGATTTCTGTTTGTCTTATTCTGTACACACTCCCTTGCTTCATTTTGTCTGCAACGAAACTTTCTCCACTGATGGTAAGTGTTGTTTATGCTGTTGTTTGTTCAGTGATTGCTGGTAACTCTCTTCAAATCCCTTCCACAAACCTTGATCTTTTTTTATAAACAATTCTTTTCCCATTTCGCCAGCAATCAAAAATATAAAGTTACAGTCTTTACAAAAAAGTGTGTTTGCTGCAAGTGTTAAAAATTGATTTAAAAATTGAGTTTAAGAGTAAAAGGGGTGAGTGCAACACACCACAGTCCACTTGACATTAAACCACTCTGGTTACAGGGTGAGGAGAATAATTGAGTTCAAGCTGCTATTCATAACTGTCTGTGATTGGAAATTTTAGTTTACATCTTAGTACTCTCATTTTAAAGGCTGTTTTCTTCCATAAATCTTCACTTAGACATCCAGAACACAAGGGCTGGTAAATAGAATGTTAGAGAGGCAGTAAAAATCAGTATGGAGTCCAGTTCCTCACCAGCTAGTACAATACCTAGACATAAAGGCAGTTGCAAACTGCAAAGAATAGATTGCTGGATATTTCTGAACGGATAAACCCTTTTCATGTTTAGTCAGGATTAGGTTCAGATACAAGTGTAAAATGGCCCGTGGTTACTGGGCCCACATGATGAATAGTTAGGCAAGGAAAGGCAAACAGCTCATATAACCATCAGCCCAGGTTAGATTGCCATCTTCAGGAGAGGAGGATGGGTGGAGGAATTTCAGGGAGTAAAATACGTGTGCAAGTTGTCGTTTCACCCAGAGATCACAACATTTGAAAGGCAGTACAAAAAATGGATTCCATAGTAATGCAATATTCTGAATCTTTATAATGATCTTAATGGAATCAATGCAATATTACTCCACTGAATATTACAAACATTCTTACATTGTTACAATGTATCACGAAGACCCCACCCACCTTGAGAGTATTTAATTATTTATTTTTAAACTGTTACTGAGCTGTTTACAATTAATCTTACCAGTCCTGCTTATTAACTGTCTCAGTAGCTTTGAGCTTATTTGAGAATGACAGGTGCCTCAGGCACTTGAACATGTTTGTGTCACGTGGAAAAGCTGGGCCTGTTACCAGAGAGTGCCCTGTGTTTATAATGCAGATCCTGTCAGTGACTCGAGCAGATCCTTCCACCCTTTTGCCTGAATGTATTTCTCCCTTTCCTTTCAGCTCCTTGTACCAACACGTCATCCACTCTAAACCAGAGCTGTCAACATTTGACAAATGAGATTTCTAGTTGCTAAAATTGCGAAGAGTAAGATGCAGCTCTCTCATGGATTACAAAGTGCAGCCTAGTGTCATAAATATATTATCACACTTTTCCATTTTACTTTTTTTTCTTTCATTGTTTTGCCATATTTGTATTTTTTCTGCCTTCTTATAGGTTTTACAAGTGGTTACTTGCAGATCCCACAGCCTTCTGTGGAGAGAATTAGTTTATGCATGTCTATAATTTAATGAATGTCTGCCACAGCTCACACATACACACGCCTGTTGCAATGGTCCGGGAGACAATTCATCTTTTCTTTACCAATGCCCACAGTAGGTGTTCTCCAGCTGACCCCAATGATACTATTTATAGGAGGGACAGAGGTCACCCCAGGCCATGGAATCCACCTGCTGAGCCCTGCTACAATTAAAACCCGTGTAGGTACGGGCGACAGTGCTGTGAGCTCCCCACCTACCTTTCCTATGCTTAGAGAGCTGGCTAACAGGCATTAAAATAATAGTTTCCTGATACAGAAGTTGTGCAAAACTTAGAAGGTCCACATTTTTATCCTTAAAATGTACTTGAATGGTGAGTGGGGAGAAATGATTATCATGAGATGAGAAGCTTCTGGTTTTAGGCAAATTGTGGAATTGGAATTAATTACCAATCTGGAATTAGGAGTCTAATGATCACCATGAGTCTATTGTTAATTGATGGAAAAACCAATCTGTTTCACGAATGTCCCTCCAGGAAGGAAACTGCCATCCTTACCTGGTCTGGCCTGCATGTGACTCCAGCCCCACAGCTATGTGGTTGAATTTTATGGGTAATTAAGGATGGGCAATAAATGCTGGCCTGCCCAGCCATGCCCAACTCGTGTGAATGAATAAAACAAATGAAACAACTTGGAACAATTCACACTTGGGTTCTGATACAAAGCTTTCTTTCTCCTGGACCACTCCCTTTGACCCCCTGGATCAAGGGGTTGATCGAAGACCAATGGCCTCACTCTCCTGGTATTTCTGATTTCAGTCACAGTGTTGCAGAGAAAGATGGAATGAAGGCTGAATATCTTTTGAAAGAAAGATTCCATAAGCAGAGATGAGCTGCTCCTCTCAGTCCACAGGGAGTACAGTTGTCTCCTGTTCCTCCGCTGCCCACATCCCCAGCAGCTGATTGAGTGAGTGTGGGTCGATTTCTGGGACTAGATTTGTCCAGCTTTCTGTCCTCTCAGCTGTAAGCTGTCCTGTTTTCCACTTCTGCTGATTCTTTTAGTGGTTCTATCGATTGGAGGATTTCCACCTGAAGGATTAAATTGCATAGCTCCTGGGGTCAGGCACAGGGGCGATGACGTACGATTAATTATTCTGTGTAGTACTGTCAGCACAGCATCCTCATGCTGTTTGCTCATTATCATGACTTCTGTCAGCAGTGAGCATGACTTAAAGCCAGCCTGCGCTGTTTATTAAGTAAATTATTAATCTGTCCCTCTTCAAGGGAAGCTGCACAGTGGCAGCTACAGGCTCAGACATCATATGAAATAGTGCAAGAAGTCCTCCAGAGAAATGATGACAAGGCAGTAAAAGTGGAACTCTGTGGGGGTCAATGGCAGGAATCTTGCCCTGAGCGTATGGATGAAGACACTCAAGAGACTAAATGGCCTCCTGAGTGATCAGGGTCAGTGAATCCATAGGCGACCTACAAAGTCTATCAGTCAGACCTTATACTGACCATGCAAAGCTCCTCTGCACCCTCACATACCTTGATTCGTGTTGCTGCAATCCTCACTCTCACATCTTACATAGCACATCCACTGTCAACTGTTTAACCATGAAAACCACATCATCTTAATGGTCAACATTTTACTCTTTCCTGCAGGGGATACACAAATTGACCTTTGTCCCAACTCCTTATGAAGATGATGATGTTAATTGTTATTGGGAGGCCCGTGGATGTGGCTGTGACCAAACATGGTGACATCTTTGTACCTAAAACTCACTTGCTGCTCTTTTCACCATCTCTTCCAATTTACAAGCTGATGATGCAGCAACTGTGCACCTCTTAATTTTCCATCTCCCCTCATCGTAATCTCATCCTTGGGTGTGTTTTTTACCTTTCAGATACTCAAGAAATGCAATCTCAAGAAAGGCGATGGAGGTGACCAAGTAAGCACTGGTGGTAGTGGAGTTTTGGTGAGATTTGTTCAAGATCACAATTTAGAGTGAACTCCTCTCCCATTCCCTACAGACCTGGGACAAGAAGGAGAGACATGACCCCATGAAAATAATTCCAGACAAAATGAGATGCAGATCCTGCTCCTGGAGCTAGAAAGAACCCAAGTTGGTACCACATACATCACCTGTTCGGCAGATCCAAAAAGCCTTTCAGCATTGAGCTGTCCTTCCTAATGGGAATCACCAAGAATGTTGATCGATGTTCAGGGTGAAGGGAAGAATCTGGCACCTACTTGGCACAGGGCTTTGTGCAGAGGTGGAATTCAACCCTTCTCATGTGGCCATTTCCACCAAAACACATTGGATTCCAAAGCTGTGTTATGGGATCAATATGTTGATTGAAATTTCTCCTTTCTGGAGTCTGAGCTCTGCCATGGACTCCAACCCATTATGGCTGTGGATCACAGAGTTCAAAGGTCTCACAGCAGCCCCACAATTGGTCCTCATGCAATTGCTGAGGCTCTCACTGAGCGTGCGGCACTGGTTCTGTGCAATCCAAAGCTGTCATCCTCTCTCAGGGTGATTCGTCCTCCAAATCACTGCCACTCTGCCAGTGTTCTTCACGTAGCCTCAGCCAAGGCTACTGCCTCCCGTGCTGAGATGGTGTCATCCAAAACAGGACCTTCCATCTGTAGTCTCCTCCTCTGGGCCTCAGCAGCCTTTCACCAGCTAAGCGGCAAACTACTGAGGATCACCACATGGGGGTTTGATGGACCAGGCCAGACCCCCTCAAAATATTTTAAGAAGGTAGCCCAGATCCAAACTGTTTCTTATTTCAAAAGGGGCTGTGAAGTGTGATTCCAGGTTTGATGCAACCGGTGAACCACTCGGCTTTAACCAAAACAGAATCTATTTAAACACTACAGCTGAAACACAAACAAAAAGAAAGCGGAATTTAGAAGAACTTAACTATCGGAAATCCTAATCGACCCAATACAGCAACTTTTACTAATTCATTGTTCCAATCCAGTAACACCCCATAGATTAGATTAGACTTACAGTGTGGAAACAGGCCCTTCGGCCCAACAAGTCCACACCGACCCGCCGAAGTGCAACCCACCCATACCCCTACATATACCCCTTACCTAACACTATGGGCAATTTAGCATGGTCAATTCACCTGACCCGCACATCTTTGGACTGTGGGAGGAAACCGGAGCACCCGGAGGAAACCCACGCAGACACGGGGAGAACGTGCAAACTCCACACAGTCAGTTGCCTGAGGCAGGAATTGAACCCGGGTCTCTGGCGCTGTGAACCCTTTTGCAAAAAGTTAAATTCAAACCCAGGCAGGAAAGACCAACAGCCAGAGAGAGATTTCAGAGAAAGTCAATCGGGAATCATTTACTGAAGCTTGTAACTCTTCTGATACTCAAAACATCTTGTGACTGCTACAGCTAAAACAAACTAGAGAGACCTGAACTGGGAGAACTGGTCACTTCCCTTCCATTTTTAAACTGTGTTTTTTTTTAAAAAGTACTGATTCAGGCTGTCCCCCCAGCCACTTCAGCACCTCTTCCTTTACAACCTCTCTTCAAAAAGAAAACCCAGGACAAAATAATCTTTTTAAAATGACAGCATCATTGCAGCAGCAGGTGGAAGACTGGCTCTAAGTGGATGCTGAAAGGAATTAGCTGAGTTTTTTTTTACGTGACCTGGCACAATTTCATTTATAAATTGGAATTAGAATGTTTGCTTTGTGATGATTTTTATTTTATAAGAGGATGATGTGATCATCAATGACATTTGGAAAAAGTGGATCTGTTGGTGAATGGGAAATGTGAGTGAAGGTTAATGCTAACCCACTTGAATTAGTTCTTTCATTGTAGTCTCCAACAAAAAGGGTACTGTCTAGATTGCCCCTCCCTTTCTTTTCCTCCTCTACTGTTTGCTTCTCTTCCACATCCTCCTCCTCCATGCTCAGCTTCACATATGGCATACAGAGCTCCTTGTCATGGTGGCAATGCTGTGCAACATTTCCATTGAAAACATTGCAACTTGCTCAGTCAGGCTCTTCTAGGCTGGTGCAGGCCATCACAGCTATCACGTGATGGAACAGGACAGTCTTCATTCAATACACATGTGCAGGGGCAAGGCACTGGACTTATCAACTACATGGGCAGTGGATAACCCTCATTGCTCAGTATCTACACTTGGTTCACTGTGATGTTTCAAATGCAAACAGCACAGTGGCTGTCACAGAATAAGGATATCAAGGTTTATGTCAAACTACGGGGCAGAACTGCGTGATTTACTGCCCATGGTCAGACCAACTGGACATTTCAGTTCTGCTATAGGACAGAGTTAACATGTAGTCCCCCAAACAGTGTGTGTGAGCAGTAATGGCTTCCTGTACCATGTGATTTTATAAACCTTGCAACAGCTTGTGATCTCTCTACCTGCCAGCCTCTAGAAAGAAAGCATCATGTGAATCTCTTTTAATAGATTATTATTAACCTCCCTTATGTAATTGTAGTCTACAAACCGCAACATGGTGTCAATACTGCACTGTAGTGGCAGCCCAAAGTTAACGAGATAGATAACAGTTCATGCCAATGATCAGTTTCACAGTCATTTGTCCTGTTCAGAAGCTGCATTTATGGCAGATTTCAGTAATGACTTCACTGAAGTGAAACATCTGAAACATTGGTTGTTGCTGAAATTCGGGTAGGCATATTGTTCTCTGAATACCCTGTGTATGTATGGCCTGTTGGTGAGTGCCCTTTACCTGTTCCTCACCCTCTTCTAGCAGCTCTCCTTAGCCTCTGCTCATTTCTCCAACCAATCCTGATCCCCAGTGGGAGGCCTGATGTCACACCCACGCCTGGGAACAACTAACTTGTGCTGATTTGTGAAAGTCAACAACAATATTGTCCTGCACCTTCCACCGTTACACTTTTGAAACAACTAGAGCCAGCAGCAGAACCATGAAGACTCATTGTGAAGAGCAGAAGAAATCAACCAATAGTATGGTTGCTTTACATGTGCCTGGAAGTGGGAGGTTGTGAGAGAGCTGGAGGATGAAGCTCAAAATGGCAGGCTTTTTTTTAATTCATTAATGGGATGATGGTGTCACTGGGATATCCCATAGGACAGTTAGGAGTCAACCACATTACTGTGAGTCTGGACTAGCATGTAGGTTAGACCAGGTAAGAATGGCAGTTTTGTTAGTGAACCACATGGGTTTTTCCAACAAACAGCAATGGTCATCATAAACACTTAATTCCAGATTTTTTATTGAATTCAAATTCCACCATCTGCCTTGAGAGGATTCAAACCCAAATCCCCAGAACACTACCTGGGTGTCTGGATTGATCGTTTAGTGATAACACCACCAGGTCATCGCCCCCTCCCCAATCAGTGACAGTTACTGACATTATCATTAACCTGCACTGGATTCTTCACCCCGTGCAGGCCTCCTACCCGCCCTCGACCTCTTTATAGCCAACTGCCGCCGTGACATCAACCGACTCAACCTGTCCACCCCTCTCACCCACTCCAACCTCTCACCCTCAGAACGTGCAGCCCTCCACTCCCTCCGCTCCAATCCCAACCTCACCATCAAACCCGCAGACAAGGGAGGCGCGGTGGTAGTTTGGCGCACTGACCTGTACACCGCTGAAGCCAAACGCCAGCTCGCGGACGCCTCCTCTTATCGCCCCCTTGACCACGACCCCACCTCCCACCACCAAACCATCATCTCACAGACCATCCAGGACCTCATCACCTCAGGGGATCTCCCATCCACCGCCTCCAACCTCATAGTCCCACAACCCCGCACCGCCCGTTTCTACCTCCTGCCCAAAATCCACAAACCTGCCTGCCCCGGCCGACCCATTGTCTCAGCCTGCTCCTGCCCCACCGAACTCATCTCCCAATACCTCGACACGGTCCTGTCCCCTTTAGTCCAAGAACTCCCCACCTACGTTCGGGACACCACCCACGCCCTCCACCTCCTCCAGGATTTTCGCTTCCCCGGTCCCCAACGCCTTATTTTCACTATGGACATCCAGTCCCTGTACACCTCCATCCCCCATCACGAAGGACTCAAAGCCCTCCGCTTCTTCCTTTCCCGCCGCACTAACCAGTACCCTTCCACTGACACCCTCCTTCGACTGACTGAACTGGTCCTCACCCTGAATAACTTCTCTTTTCAATCCTCCCACTTCCTCCAAACTAAAGGAGTTGCCATGGGCACCCGCATGGGCCCCAGCTATGCCTGCCTCTTTGTAGGATATGTGGAACAGTCCATCTTCCGCAACTACACTGGCACCACCCCCCACCTTTTCCTCCGCTACATCGATGACTGTATCGGCGCTGCCTCGTGCTCCCACGAGGAGGTTGAACAGTTCATCAACTTTACTAACACCTTCCATCCCGACCTGAAATTCACCTGGACTGTCTCAGACTCCTCCCTCCCCTTCCTAGACCTTTCCATTTCTATCTCGGGCGACCGACTCAACACAGACATCTATTATAAACCGACTGACTCCCACAGCTACCTGGACTACACCTCCTCCCACCCTGCCCCCTGTAAAAACGCCATCCCATATTCCCAATTCCTTCGTCTCCGCCGCATCTGCTCCCAGGAGGACCAATTCCAACACCGCACAACCCAGATGGCCTCCTTCTTCAAGGACCGCAGATTCCCCCCAGACGTGATCGACGATGCCCTCCACCGCATCTCCTCCACTTCCCGCTCCTCCGCCCTTGAGCCCCGCTCCTCCAACCGCCACCAAGACAGAACCCCACTGGTTCTCACCTACCACCCCACCAACCTGCGCATACAACGTATTATCCGCCGCCATTTCCGCCACCTCCAAACGGACCCCACCACCAAGGATATATTTCCCTCCCCTCCCCTATCAGCGTTCCGCAAGGACCACTCCCTTCGTGACTCCCTTGTCAGATCCACACCCCCCACCAACCCAACCTCCACCCCCGGCACCTTCCCCTGCAACCGCAGGAAATGTAAAACTTGCGCCCACACCTCCACACTCACTTCCCTCCAAGGCCCCAAGGGATCCTTCCATATCCGCCACAAGTTCACCTGTACCTCCACACACATCATCTATTGCATCCGCTGCACCCGATGTGGCCTCCTCTATATTGGTGAGACAGGCCGCTTACTTGCGGAACGCTTCAGAGAACACCTCTGGGCCGCCCGAACCAACCAACCCAATCACCCCGTGGCTCAACACTTTAACTCCCCCTCCCACTCCACCGAGGACATGCAGGTCCTTGGACTCCTCCACCGGCAGAACACAACTACACGACGGCTGGAGGAGGAGCGCCTCATCTTCCGCCTGGGAACCCTCCAACCACAAGGTATGAATTCAGATTTCTCCAGCTTCCTCATTTCCCCTCCCCCCACCTTGTCTCAGTCGGTTCCCTCAACTCAGCACCGCCCTCCTAACCTGCAATCCTCTTCCTGACCTCTCCGCCCCCACCCCACTCCGGCCTATCACCCTCACCTTGACCTCCTTCCACCTATCCCACCTCCATCGCCCCTCCCCCTAGTCCCTCCTCCCTACCTTTTATCTCAGCCGGCTTGGCTCTCTCTCTCTTATTCCTGATGAAGGGCTTATGCTCGAAACGTCGAATTCTCTATTCCTGAGATGCTGCCTAACCTGCTGTGCTTTGACCAGCAACACATTTGCAGCTGAAATGATGAGGAGCAACTGAAGTGTGGATGTTGTTTGAATTCCCATTGGCATTAACAGTACCCAAGAAACAAATGTGCCTCTGAATCCAATTTCAAACCTATAAGTCTTCCAACAGAACCAATGGATAGTGATTGAGAAAGTATTCTTTCTTGTCTGGGTGTACTGAAGCAAGTTGTGGTTCGCTAAATGTAACCCTGGATGTATTAAAAGAAAATTTGGGGGAGAGGTTCTTTGAACTTGTGGATTTGGAATCTCAGATTTACTCTTTTTCCTCTTTAGGGTGCAGTTTCTTCATATTGAATGGAATCAAATGGTTGTCTCAAAGGAGATAGCCTACTTTTCACTAATACATGCAGTTAAATAAAACAGATCACACAGACTAGTGCATACATCAAAAGAAAAATGCTGCATGTGACTTTGTCCTTGTTCTTTACTTTTTGTGAAAGAATCAAGATCTACCAACTATTGCTGATAATTTTGTAAAGCATTGAATTTTCAGGTTAAGTATCAATGCCTAATATCAAAGCTTCAGAACATTAAGGGCGTGCTGGATTAGGTTGCTTATTTTTAGATTAATAGAAAATTTGCTTTGTTGCCATGATTCCTTTAACAGTGACCGACTTCAAAGTAACTCATTGGCTACAAAACGCTTTGGGGCATACTTTGGTACTGAAAGGCCTTGTGTAACAGAATCTTCCTCATTGAACTAGAGGCCCACTCACCAATAGATCATTCCATGTTAGAGAAGGACAAAACAGTTACGAGCCCCTCCCAACTAGAAGAAGTGCTCTTTCTGTCTACTGTCATGGTGATAGTGATAGCAACCATAAGCAGACACAAGGCTTGAAACGTCCTTCTAAAGGTGAGGAATATAATGGGGCAATGAGGCAGCAGATTAACAGGAAGTTCAAACAAAATGGGCTCTGATCCAATGGGACACTTCAATATAACATTCAATTTCAGTGAAAGACACATTGGAGCTAACCTGTTTTGTGTTCTATACATGGTGTAGATGCATGGTGGTTGCTTTTGTGAGTGGCCTGGTGGCTCAGTGGTTAGCACTGCTGCCTCACAGCACCAGGTTCCCAGGTTCAATTCTAGCCTTGGGTGACTGTCTGTGTGGGGTTTGCACACCCCCTCTGTGGGTGTGCTCTGATTTCCTTGCAAAGGTGTGCAGGTCAGGTGAAAGGGCCATGCTAAATTGCCTATAGTGTACATTAGTCAGAGGGAAATGGGTCTGGGCTGGTTACTTTTCGGAGGGGTGGTGTGTACTTGTTGGGCTGAAGGGTCTGTTTCCACACTGTAGGGAATCTATTCTAAAGCGGAATTAAATATCAGGTTAAAAACTGAGAGAACTGCAGTTGCCATAAATCAGAAACAAAAATAGAAATTGCTGAAAAAGCTCAGCAGGTCTGGCAGCATCTATGAAGAGGAATCAGAGTTAATGTTTTGGATCCAGTGACCCTTCCCCAGTTCAGACTAAGGGTCACCGGACCCGAAACATTAACTCTTATTTCTCTTCACAGATGCTGCCAGACCTGCTGAGCTTTTCCAGCAACTTTTTTTGTTGAATATCAGGTTTCTTGAAAGTGAAAATGAAAAATTAGACAACCCCCCAACATGATTTACTTTCACATACAAAGGTGGTGGAGGGAGGGTGGAGAAAAAGAAAACTTTGCATCAAGAAAACATAGCCTTCAACTCCAAATGTTATATTATAGAATCCCTACAGTTTGGAAAGAGCCTATTGAATTCACACTGACCATCCAAACAGCATCCCTCCCAGACTCCCCAATCCCACCCAGACATCCCACTGTATCCCATGGCTAATCCACCTAACCTGCATATCCCAGTGACACTATAGGTCAGTTTAGCATGGCCAATCCACCCAACCTGCATATCTCTGGACTGTGGGAGGAAGCCTGAGTTCCCAATGGAAACCCAGGGAGGGCACAGGAAGAACATGCAAACTCCATATAGACAGACAATCGCACAAGTCTGAAATTGAACCCAGATCCCTACTGTTGTGAGGTAGTAGTGCTAACAACTGAGCCACTGCACCAGCCAAATTCTGCTTTTAATTTGACAGCAACTCATCCCGTACCAGTGGGGGCACTGAAGGCAGGGACAGGTGATGATCTGAGCCGGTCTTCAAATGCTTGAGTTTTATATATCTATCCTGGTCCATGATTGTTCCCTGCTGAGATTGGGAACAAATGCCTTGGCTCTGAACCTGTTCACTGAGAGAATGGTTAGGAGCAACCTGATCTTACTTTCACTCAGTGATTCCTACACTGATCTGAAGATTCTCCCATTGGGAACTGTAGTTGCATGTTCCCATTCTGAGATTTTTTTTTTGTTAACCATACTTTCTGATACAAGTCTCACAGCGATGTATTTTCAGCACTAGAAGTATTTATTGATTGACAACCCATTTAGCAGTACAGAAGTTTAAATGAGATTTCAGCGGTCATAGCAGTGGTAGGATGACAGAATTACTCCTAACGGATGTGACAGATAATGTTACACGTTGCTACGGGTAAAAGAATATTTATCAATTCTGGGTCACAACTGTGTCATACAGCGGCCTACATACATGCAATACTTTGCAGCAATTTAATCGAATCAATTTGAAATTTTCTGCAGCAATATTTTCTCCCAGACAAAGAAACCGTGATGCATCCATTAACTCGATATGCGGCTGCCGCTCACTGTCCAGTAGTTTTACAGTCCAGTGAAGATTGAGGGAGACAATGCCATTAGCAGTGTTAGTGAATAAAGAAATTACTATATCATTTCCAATCTATCATAGAAAAAGCCTGTTACACATTTACAACAACTCTAAGTAACACACCCACCCACTCCTGTTTGCATATTCATTGCGCTTTCATCTTTAGTGTTTTAAAGGCTCTCTTTGTGCCAGGGATCCTGCAGGACAATGCGACGGTGAAAACCTAGACTCTGAGTTTCGTATTTTCTTGCTCACAGTTGATAGATAAAGGCATGCATTTTCTGCCCCAATAATTACCATTTTCAGGATCAATGAAAGGTTGAGTCTTGGATCCTGTCAGATCACTTCCTTTCCATTATGACGTGCTGTTGATAATGTAGACCTGTCACCAAGGGCAACTATCAGTATATATCCAGCCAGGAGAGATAGCTAGCACCAGATATTTTTAAATAAATCCCAGTTACTGAAATCATGATTGCATCCTTACTTCCACTCATTATGATCCACCAGGTTTCAATTACATTAAAGCAGTTGAACATGGGACTTATTTAAAGGCTGAACCCAATGGGTTAGACTAGGCTGTGGTTGTGTTGACTCTGTTTGTTTATGTAAACAGAATGATTTAGTATATAAAAAGAAATCCTGCGCTGACCCTTAACAAACTTGGCACTCAGCTTAATTATAACCAGTAATATTGACTTTGTTTCAGTATTTGCGTTCCTGGCTAAAGTTCAATAGGCAGGGTACAACACCACCAGAAATTAAACTAAACCCATGAACAAAGATTGCTTTACTCAAGCCTTCAATCATTGGTCTCACTTTATTTTATTTTTAATCTAGTGTTGCTCCCATAGAAGCAATGGCTCCCTGCTGCACATTTTTGACATTTTTTCCCTAGGAGGCAGCCAAAACTGGCAAGGCCATAGCCAATACTTTTCTTGAATTCTGGGAAGCTGGTAGTAGCTCATCATTTTCTTTCAAAGGAAATCCACTGTCAATTGTTTTTCAATTCAGTGGCTTGCTCCAATGGGTATTAAGAGTGGAATAGTGTAAAGCACTGCAGTCCCAGAGGGCCAGAGCCAATGACTTCCTCTCTCAAAAGGTCATGAGTAGACCAGTTGGGTTTTTAACAACAGTACAAAGCTTTCAACATTGTTTAGTTCCTTGTACCACCCAGTTTCGGAATTCAGTGTCACCAGTTGTTAGTGTAGCATTTGATCTCAAAAGCCATTCAGTTGTAAGTCCTGTGTCATAGTCACTGCTGTGATCTATTCCCTACCATTCTATCAGCAACTCTCTGGATGTCAACCAAAAGACCATTCATTATGTGTAACCCTCAATTTTGAAGCCTGGGTTTTCCAATAGGTTGACCTTATCTATCAGGTAGAGATAAGCAGTGCACGACCTCACTGACTGGCCACATCACAAGTATTTTCAGCAGGGCAGTTCATCATAACATTTGAAGATGATCCAATACTAAAGAATAGTCCTTTTTGGACACATGAAATCTCTGCTTTTTACCATATCTGAGCTTAATTTTAACATGTTAACATTGTTCTTATGGCATAATTCAGACATCTGATCATTTTTCTAAGTTTCTTTATATCTATTCATCATCTATCTACTCATCCTAAGGTACAAGGGACTGAGATGATGATTCTTTACACATGTATAATTTTCACTCCACTTCTAAACCAGTCTCGTTTTCTTGCTGCTTTCACTGAGGATGGGTAGGATTCTTTGCACAAGAATCACTTTTCACCCGCACCCAAACTCCAGCATTTGCAGTCGTATTATAGTCGGTCCTGCATGGGAACCAATATTCCCTCAAACTGGCAGCCATGCTGCTGCTCCAAGGGTGTAGGCATGCCAACACATTGACTCCTGGCTTTGAAAGTTGCTTCCCATGCAGAAGAGAGACAGAAGAGGGAACATAGATCTGAATTCCTTATGTGCATGACCTCTACACCACCTTCCCCCTCTGTTATGACACAACGCAAACTCTCCTGCTTAATTTAAAACCAGCAACACAAGAAAGGTTTATCCTGTGCAGTAATTTGTGAAAATTCAATAGGCCAAGAACTAGTTAAAATAAAAATTAACAACTTTAATTCTTAAAGTATGACAGAGAATAATTAACTAACAACTATTTACAAATCCTTCCCCTAACCTATCTTTTACCTTCCCCTTCTACAATACTAGTCCAATAAAACTCTGAATTAAGATTTACAAAACAAAACTTCTTATCTCAAAACAAGGCAGTTTTCAGTTCTTCTATTTGGATCTTCTTGTGTCTTCTTTTCTTCCTCTTAGGGATTCTGCTTCACAGGTTACTGATTGATAAAGGTACTTTTATGAGAACTATTTTTCAGGCAGTCTTGTTACATGCTGGTAGCTGGGCAGTTCTCCTCTCAACCGTTTAATTTTCCTCAATCTTATACTCAAAAGCATCAAATTGTGTCATTGGCTTTTAAAGCTTGTCAATATACTCAATTCAAACTGGATTGGAGTTTGGTATTTTTCAGGTTATTTTTTTAAACTGATTAGTCTAATTTGAATCTGTTTTGTCGTTTCCAGGCAACCAGCTAGTCTAGCTTTTGACCAAGTGTTACATTGTTACCTTATTGAGAACACTTGGTGCTGTCAGGTAGCTCTACCAGCTTTTAACTCTCTTAAAGATACAGTACACCCACATCTTCATAATACCACACAGAGACATATGTGCCTGAAGAAAGGAGATAATGGTGTGGTGGTATTGTCATCGGACTAGTAATCTGGAAACCTAAGTAACATCCTTGGGACTTGCATTTGAATCCCACCATGGCAGAAGATGGAACATGAATGCAATAAAAAATCTGGAATCAAAGACCAATGATAACTATGGAACTGTCATCATGAAAACCCATCCTGTTCCCTTTAGGGAAGGAAACCTGCCATCCTCATCTGGTCTGACCTACATGTGACTTCAGGTCCTTAGCAGTTTGGTAGTCTGTCAACTATCCTCTCAAATGGCTAGACCAGGTTCCTCTGCACTTTTTGTTCTCATATCCAATTTTTAGTGTCCACAATATTTTGTTTCATCAAAAAAGAACTGATGGATCGCAGTGGTTCAAAAAGGCAGTTCACTACCATCTTTACAAGAACACCTCAGGATACACATTAATTGCTGTCCCAGTCAGTGACACCCACATCCTATGAGTGAATAGAAACCAATTCGCTGATGGCTGACAATGGATTGACAATGTGATGAAGAACCAAACCCATTCTAAGCAAGTGCCTGATGCCTTATCTGCTGCAGGAAGCAATTTCTTCCCTGTTTTCACCATGGACAACTGGGGGCAGAGTGATGGAAACAAATGGTGCAGGGGGTTCTACCTTGTAATGTGCAGTGAGTACTTTTTGACTTGCAATTTGCCATTTCAGAAAGAACCAGCAAGGTGTTCATTCACAGTTAGCTCATATCTGACTGTATCCAAAAACATGCTGGTCTTCTGAGGTGCTGCAAACCCAGGCCTAATGCTGGTAGAACTGATCATGGCATCAGGCTACTCCTAGAAGTCTGTTGGGATAGAAATGAAATTGTCCTCTGGGGGTAAATGAGGCATGACTTCATTTTGAAACAGCCCATGACTCAGGCAGGTAAACCTCAGGATACTCCTTTGGTAATTGCAGCCATCCCCAGCTTCCATGACACATGTAACTCAGTGAAATCCCGGGAGACGTGCTAGGATGTGGGTTTACAGTTCCCAGCTCTATAACCAAGGAACCATATCGCTGTCTTAGAGGAGGTATCATGACAGTTCACTTGATTGATTCCTCAGATGACAGCGTTAGTCAGTGAGGAGAGACTGAGTTACACAGATATAACACTGGGGAAATGTCAGCAAAGGTGCCTTCATAAGATCCTCTAAAGCCAGAGGCAAGAAAGGTCATCCAATAGCATTGCCCACCCCCAAGCCAACATGCCTGGCATTGAGGTGTGAATCAATCAAAACCAGCTTGACTGTGTGGGACATGGGATTGGTATGTCTGACACCACACTCCAAAAGCAACCTCACTATTAAGAGCTCAGCCATTGCAGGAGAACAATGGGAATGTTTTAGGGCATCCCCGCAGAAGTGAAACATTCTTGCTGATTCATGTCACTCTCCCCCCGCCCCTCCCCCACCCCATCTCCCCCCCCCCCCCCCCCCCCCCACACACACACACACACACACAAACACACACAGACACGATAGGGGGGATTCGATGCAGGGTAGCACCAAACATAATGAGAAACTTCATCAGCAATGGTGCAAAAGCGAACACAACAAACTGAAGGGAACACAAAACCTACCCTCAAACATCTCATCTACTGACCCTGCCAGTACCTCCTGAGATTGCAGATAGCACATTGAATTTATCAGCTACCTTTGAACCTGTTGAATCAGTGTGGAAACAAGTTATCGTTGATCCCAAGGTCTGTTCTAGACAAAGAAGCCATAAGACTAGATTACACAATTGCTTTTCTCATGTATTAGCAGAATATTTCTGGGAAATGAATTATATTGGATTTGCAAGTCAAAGATCACTTAGATATTCTTGAATCAGTCTGATCAAAAGTGTTGTAACACACCTCTGGAGCAGGTGGGACTTGAACCCAGGCTGACTGGCTTAGAGGTAGGGACACTACCAATGCTTTTGTTACTAATGATTTATAGTCCAGCCCAATAAGTGGGTTGCAAATCATGTACTACTATTTTTTATAATGGGGTGTCTATCTATCGATACAATAAATGAATAAGTAAAAACTTGCATAATTAACAACTTTAAACTGTAACCTGTATAGTCAAAGAGAAAGTACACACCATGAAATGGCTTGTCGTACTCGGACTTGATATCTGTTAGTTCAGTGACAGAACTCTCATCTCTGAGTCAGTATGTTGTGTATTCAGGGCCCACAGGAAAACACGATCTAGCTGATCCTTCAGTTCTGTCCTGTTGTGTCAAAGATGCCATCATTTGGATGAGACATTAAACCCTAAGATCCTATTTGTTCTCTGAGGTGAATGTAAAATATTCCATGGCACTATTTTGATGCAAGTCTTTTTTCTCTCAATATTTGCAGTTATATGATTGGAATAAAGAAAATAAAGATGATTACTGTTCAATATTAAATGTCCATCAATACACATTTCATTGTGACACAAATGCCAAGTCTCTCGTGCAGTGTTCATTATACCAGCTAACTACAGTGTAACCTGATATGTATTCCTTGTTATATTAGCTGTCAGCTCTTTTTTAGTTAATGGCCTGGAAAATCAGTTGGGTAGATGGCTGATTTGCAATACAGAGTGATACCAGCAGTGTAGATTCAATTCCTGCACCAACTGAGGCTACCATGGCGGACTCTCCTTCTCCACCTCTTCCCTTGTCTGACCCTTAGATTAAACTGCCACCCGTCATCTTTGTTTAACAAGAGAGCAGCCCTATGGGTGAGTAAGACTATGGCAACTTTGCCTTTACTGAAAAAAATCTGGCATACATTGTATACTACATTATTATATAAAGCCATATGAGGACCTATAAGTGTAATGCAAGTGTTCTTCCAATGGATGGTGGATGGGTGATACATTTTTACCTGGGGCTGCATGATCTGTTCTCATTTATTGGCCATTGTTGAAATTGGATTCCAAACTGTTTCAGAATGGTTACAATGTCACAGTGAGGCTTGAGGTGATCGGCACAGAAAGTCACTGCACACTTATTCCACGTCCTAGCTTAATACTTGAAGAGAGTCCTGTGAAATCAGTGTGAGGAGAGTTAAACATGGAATGTTCTATACAGTTAATAAAGTTACAGGGCAGATTGTGTTTCAAGCTTTAAACACAAAAGCTTCTGATGGTGGGCTAAAAACTCTTGAAGTGCTTGAGCACTTTGTAACATGTTTTCAATCCTTACAACTTGTGTGTGAGCTTTTAACATGTTCCTCTTGTAACTGTTACAAGTGTTAATGGTTAGATTTTTAACTTTGCTGTTAGTGATTAAGGGATCTGTCACAAATGGGTCTATATCATCCACAAATGTCTGCCCTTTAAAGACAATGAAGTTTTTGTTACACATGGGACAAATGATTTCTTAGTTCCCTTTTTAATGGATGATTGCAATGCCTGAGCAACAAATTTCACTGCATGCAGTGGATGTAAAATCTTGCAAGGTTTCTCACAGGATGCTACACTATGAAACCATCATCCCAGCCGTGTGACAGAATGAGAGGGCAAGGGCAAAAATATTGAGTTCCAAAGACCACATCACTCGCCAGGAAGTGCCTGGAATACAGGAAACTGTCTATTGTAATAAATCCAGAAAATTGCAGAACCACTTCATTCCATTGTTTCCACTGATGTGGTTTAATATCTGTCAGGACAGTGGCTAGAATGCATTGATATACAGGTGCAAATGTAATTATAGACTACAAGATCAAAACACTGCTGTGCATCATGAGGTTGACTACCTTCCTCCAAGTTAGATTCAAATATATAACTTACAAATGATATTGATGCCAAATGATCGCAGAATGAATATTTATCACATAGGCGGACCAGGAAGACTTAGCCAAGGTGTGTTTAGTAGTTTATTTTGATCCTTATCTGTATTAGTTTCTTATTCTTAAGCTTGCCCTGATCTAATCATTTATTTCTATTTCCCTTTTATCTGCCCCTATTTCCCAACTCTTTAAGGAGCAAAGGAATTGTTTGATGATAAGACCCAGAGTCTAACTAGTTCACCTTATACCCTCTGAGTAGTTACATGACACAATGATATTTGAGTTATTGACTGCTCATATTTTTGATCAATTAATCTTTATTGATTACCCGATAAGAAACCTAGACAAAAGGCAAGAAAAATAAATTGGAGGGCTTTGAGAACTGTGGACTCATAGTTCTTCGTTCTTCTCAATGTTATGGCACTTTCCATATAATATGTGGTTTAATAATGTGTTGGCAACTTTTGCATATTGGGCAACGTAATGTATGGTTTCTCAAACTCATTTATTTCATTGTTGATAGTGGCTGATTGCTGCCTGAAAATTGGCTGCCATATTTCCTGTATTGCAACAATGACTATACCTTAGAAGTGTTCTGTGGGTTCTCAAGTGCTTTGAGGTGTCATAAGGACATGCAAGCCTTTACGTAAATGTGATGCTTCCTTTAATAGTAGGATTACCTGTAGAGCAAAAGGATTGGCAAATAGTATGGACAATTATTGGGGCAGCAAACAAGAAAATGAGCAGAAGAGTCAGAGACCAATAGGAAATTGGTTGAGCTGGTGAGATTAGGAACTCTAGCGGGTGAGACGTGGACAATATCTGTGGGATGCATCAACATAGAAAACGAGCAAAGTGCAGAGAGTTAAAAAAAAAGCAGGAAGACATCCAGAAATTAGAAATCAATGGCAGTAAATGCACACACACACACACACACACACACACATACACACACACACACACAGGCACAGTGGTTAGCACTGCTGCCTCACAGTGCCAGAGACCCGGGTTCAATTCCCGACTCAGGCGACTGACTGTGTGGAGTTTGCACATTCTCCCCATGTCTGCATGGGTTTCCTCTGGGTGCTCCGGTTTCCTCCCACAGTCCAAAGATGTGCAGGTCAGGTGAATTGGCCATGCTAAATTGCCTGTAGTGTTAGGAGTAGGGATATGGGTGGGTTGCGCTTCGGCGGGTCGGTGTGGATTTGTTGGGCCGAAGGGCCTGTTTCCACACTGTAAGTAATCTAATCTAACCACATACACACACACATGTATATAAACATAGGAGGTCATTTGGCCAAATTAGCATTTTAGCTTAGAAAATCTCTGCAAGAATTCTGCTGGGTAGTGTTCAAGGCCCCACCATTTTTAGTTGTTTCATCAGTGACCTTCCCTCCAAAATTATATTGGAAGCTGGATGTTTGCTGATGATTGCACAATGTTCAGGACCATTCGCAACTCCCCAGATACTGAAGCAGCCTGTGTCCATGTGTAGCAAGACTTAGACAACATACAGTCTTGGACTAAATGTGGCAAGGAATACTTGCACCAACTAAGTACAAAGCAATGAGCATTTCCACGAGGACAGAACATTGCTTCTTGATATTCAATGGTATTACCATTGCTGAATCCCCCACTATCAACATCTGTGGGGCTATCATTGACCAGAAACTGAACTGAACTGTCCAGATAAATACTGTGACTACAAGAGCAGGTTAGAAATTATATTTTCTGTGGTAAATTACTCACCATCTACAGTATCTTCCCAAAACTTGTGCACCATCTACTAGGCTCAAGTCAGGAGTGTGATGGAATACTCCCTACCTACCTGGGTGAGTGTAGCTTCAACAGTACTCAAGAAGCCTGACACCATCCAGGCCAAAGCAGCCTGCTTCATTGGCACGCTATTCACCAGCTCCAATACTCACTCCCTTCACCTGCCCTGCACAGTGACAGCAGAGTATACAAACTGCAATAACTCACCGAGGCTCCTCCAACAGAATCTTTCCTCTACCATAAGACATAGGAGTGGAAGCAAGGTCATTCGGCCCATCGAGTTCATTCTGCCATTTAATCATGGCTGATGAGTGTTTCAATTCCACTTACCTGCACTCTCCCTATAGCCTTTAATTCCTTGAGGGACCAAGAATTTATCAATCTCTGCCTTGAAGACACCCAAGGACACCACCTCAATGTACACAGGATCGGAGTGCATGTGAACACAAGCACATGCACGTTTCCACCCAAGTCACACACCATCAAAACTTACTAAACTTTTTACAATTGTGTTCATGAACAAACTGATTTCTGGAAAATAATCATTCATCAGCTTGGAATAACACGTCCTATTTACTGTCGTTATTTCCATTTTATTGTCCACTGAAATTCACAGACCTAACACTGAGGTAAACACCTTTAAAAAGAATGAAACTTCGGTGGGAGTGTGAAGATAGTAAACGAGGAGGGAGCCACATTAATTCCAATGACACACTGAAGTTGGGAGAATCATCTCCTTAGCAGACAAGGGAATGACATGTTTGAACCGGGAAATTGTATCGAATTCCAGGAGACCGTTAACCCGCATGTTATTAAATAGTAAATGTGAAGTGGTCGGTAGGTCCAGCACTTGGTTCTGAGATTCCCCCCACTTCCCCCGAGATAACCTGACCAACCCGAAGCGCTCCTGTGGACAGGGTGGGCCAGGCTGTGGGGGAGAGTGTGTGGCTGCACTGCTGCATCACAAGGCTTTGGGAAGAAGCCTAAGCTTCAGCCAGCAGCACCCTGTGCAGGCTCTGTGTGTTGCCGACATGTAACTCTGTGCACCCAGCTCAGCTGGAGGGGCACTCCAACCAGCCGAGGCTGTCTGGTGTTGGGCAGACTTTTTTGCCCAGAGCTGATGGAAGCCGAGAGAGAGCGGGCTGCTGCCACTGAGCCTTGCAGCAGCGCGGGGTATTCGGAACCCCTGCCCCCCTTGGAGAAGCTGGGGGTGTCAGGGTCCCTTTAATGGGAACTCTTTGCCCTCTGGATTGAGTCGGTGTCCCAGCGCCTGCGCTCTGCACGGCTGGCGGTGCCTTTAAGGTGAAGTTGCTGATTTCGTCATTGCAGCCGATTGAGGGGAGGAAGGGAAAGAGGAAAGAGAGAGAGAGAAGGAAAGAAAGAAAGAAGGAGGGAGAGAGAGAGAGAGAGAGAGAAGGAGAAGAGGTGCCGGGCGCTAGGGCTGTCTGGGATCTGGGATCTGGGGTCTGGGGTCTAGGGTCTGGACATCACGTCAAGGAGTCAGTCAGACAGCCAGACACTGTGTGGAAGTTGGGCTGCAGCTCAGGAGCTGGACAGCAGGAGCCCAGGGTTAGGGGAGAGGGACAGAGTGACAGGAGGAAGGGAGGGGGAGCTGAGCACCGCTGTCACTGAGCTGACAGTCACACAGCGCTCCAAAGCAAACAAAAGCTGCCAAGTTGCTCAGAGGCTGACGATCCTCGGCACCAGAGAGAGAGAGAGTATGGGATCCACCTGATCGCCTTCCGGAAAACCGGGCAGCCCTTCTCCCTCGCCGCTTTCCCAACGCCGGGAGGAAACTGCACTGAAACTGATCGGCGCCGCGTCCCTTCTCGGATCGCCCGGAGCGGGGGAGATGTCTGTGCCCGTGAGTAGCTCTTCACATTTCACCGAGTCCCCTCCCCGGCGGCGAGCTGCAGCCTCGCTGCCTGTTTGTAAAGCTCTCACTCGGGTGAGATTGCGGTGCTGTGTATGGCGGTGTTAGTGGGAGCTGGTTTATTTTTGAATGGACAGCGAGCCTGTGCATTGCTGTGGCCGCCTGTGGGAGGGTGTGCAGGCCGGGCCCCATAGTCAGCTATCTCCTGGAGCTCTGGGCACGGCCATTCCCCTCTCCTCCTAGACTAGACCTCTGCCCCTGGACCGGTGGACGGGGAGGGGAGAGTGGGCATGTATTTCCTTGTGTACTTTACCCTGTAGAGTTTATGCAACTGTAAAAGAATCCAGATTTAGATTTTTTTTTCAAAGCTGCTAAGTGTAGCATTTGCTGGGGAAGCGTTTTTTTTCTGAATTGGAGGAATTGGTTAAATCTTCTTCGTTTGTTTACAAACGGACGACACAAGAATACAGATTGTCTGTTGATATTCTGAGTGTGAGTGTAAAACTTCGGATTCCTTTGGCTTTTCTGCTCTTTGGCCATCATTGCCACCTCTTCCTCCCTCTCCCCTCCTCCAGCCCCAACAACAGAACAGACTGACTTTCACCAGCAACTTTTCCCTTGAATACTGTCCATCGTTTCCCTGACATATTCCCAGGATCCCTCTACCTCTCTGTGTCTTTGGACACAGTCTGTTTTGTTAGAACACAGTGACAGGGTGAGGGGGAAAATGTGCAAATCCAGGACTGTGGGACAAGCCATACAGAGAGATTTTTCATCATTCAATTCCATCAGGGCGTCACATCGGCCTCATTCCCTGGTTTGAAGGTTACCTATAGGAGTCCTGGTGTTTAAGCAATGTATTTTGGATCTGGGTGTCACTGGAAAGGTCAACACTTATTGTTGACCCTTTGTTGCCCTTGAGAAGGTGGTGATGAGTTGTCTTCTGAGAATTGCTGCAGTCCAGTGGTAATGATGGACTCATGATGCTGTTAATTGGAGAATTTCAGCTTGTTTTACTGGGCAAGGAGGAAGGAACAGGGGCTTCTTTCCAAGGTCAGTGTAGTGAGTGACTTGAAGGGGTACTTGCAGGTCGTGCTGTCCATGCTGCCCTTGCTCTTCTCAGTGGTGCTAGACATGATTACCTCCAGTTCAACAACTTAAAATACAGTCACACTAGTGGAAAGCAACTTGTCTGGACCTAACATGAAATTACCTTCCTGTTGTTTAATAGACTAAAACTTAGGTCCAGAGCTTGGAATATGCACGTCATATGCTGCAATCCCAGATGCTATGAACCTGTGCTATAATTACAGTAAATAGATCAAAATGACCACTTGGATGGTTTCACTTTACTGTTTTCAGGCTGTGTCAGTATAAGGGCTGAATCAGATGTTTTATTAATGTTTGGGATCTCATCTGTACTGAGTTTAACATGGAACAGTGTGGTCAGTGTGACAGGGTTGTGGCAGTACCTAGGTGGGGTGCTCCCAGTAATTATACAGGGCCAAAGGGGACAGAATCTGATTCCTCAGCTGGTTCCTTCCATTTCATTCGTTGGTGTTTAGATCGGTGCATCGTCCTGAAACTGAAATCAAATGAAATTCAATAAACTGAGTGCTGATTTGAATTAAAACCCAGGTTTTGCTGATGGTGTTTGTCGTCTCTGAGTAATGACTCAGCATCTGTGCCGTGAAAACGATACCTTTTGCGAGACTGCATGGAAGTGCAGTGCTGGCAAATTGCTGTGTACCAGTGTGACTTGTTTCACCGACACTGAGAGTGTAAGTTAGTGTCAGTGACCATGGTTAGGACTCCCTAGTATTTTGTTAGGTCTCTAGTATTTTATGAAAAATCACTGACAGAAACAAATATCTTTGGGGAAAATGGATAAAATGCAATTATAAGTAATCATACAGGGGTTTATTTTATACAAAAACAGCAACAGTTTGAATAGGAATTGTTCAGTTCAGATAGTCTGTCTGTTCCAATATTAGATAAGCTGCTTAATAAACTTTATTTGCTGGGGAGGCAGTGTGTAGTGGTAATGTCACTGGACTAGTAATCAGGAATGATCTAAGGACATGGATTTGAATCCCAACATGATAGATGGTGAAATTTCAATTCAATTTTTAAAATCTGGAATGGCAAGCTAGCCTAATGATGACCAAGGAGCTATTGTCGATTGTAATAAGACCCCATCTGGTTTACTAATGTCCTTTCAGAGAAGGGATTTTATTGTCCCTACCTCGTCTGGCCTACATGTGACTCCAGATTCACAGCCCTGTGTTCTTCTTAACTACCCTTTGAAATACCCTAGCAAGGCAGTTAGGGATTGGAAAAAACTGCTGGTCCAGTCTGAGGTGTCCATGTGCCATGAATGAGTTTAAAACAAAAACATCATAATACTTGTGAATTAGTAAATATTTCACTATGTATTACCACATGAAACCTGATAATGTACTGAGTGAGTTTTAAGAAAAAGGTAGCGTAGGAGATGAGAATTCTCTTAGACAGCAAGTTGTTATGATCGGAATTCAGTGTGTGAAGGAATGGGTGGAAGTAGATTCACGAGCAATTTCCAAAAGGGAATTGGAGTGTTTGAAAAGCAAATATTTGCTGTGTCTTGGGAAAGGAGCAGGTCTAATAGCTAAACCAAAACTCCATCCTGGCCTGAATTACTGCCAGTGCTGTTAGATTCTTGCACGTGGAAGCAGGAATATCAGGACACATCTGGATTGTCACTGTAATGTTCTAGACTGCAGCGAGGTGATCTTTTGGACTGTGTGCTGTGATGCAATCCTGTGTGCAAACTAACTTCAGACTCTGAACTTCTGTGTGTCTCAAAAAGGCAATAACAGGATTTTAATTGCTGGAAGAATAATGTTCAGTTTTTAAAACTGTCTAATACTATATGAAAATTTCAAATTATAACTTCCAAAATATGTAATATAGGAGCTGACCAATGGCTAATTTGTTCAGAGCACTGCAACGTGAAACCACGTCGTACTTGATTTCGAGTTGATCTGTGTCCTTCATTAGCTGACTTCATTATCTGACCTCAGACATGCAGCAGTATTCTTTCTCAGTTTGTTTACGGGATGTGAGGATGGCTGGCTGAGCTGTAATTTTTGTTGCCTATTCTTAAGTTGGCCTTGAGAAGGTGGTGGTGAGGTTCTTTCTTGAGTCCTTGGGGTGTGAGTAAACCCACAGTGCTGTTAGGGAGGGATCGTCAGGATTTTGTTCCAACAGCAATAAAAGAACAGCGATACGGTTGTAGGCCAGGATGGTGTAAGACATGATGGAAAGCTGACAGGTGGTAATGCATTGACTGTCCAGGTGCTTCAGGGTGCTGGACGCCATGGGTTTGGAAGGAGCTTTGGTGAGTTACCAGTGTATCTTGTAGATGGTGCTCGCAGCTACAAATGCGCGTGGTTGGTGGGCAAATGAGTGTTGAATGTTAGATGGGATGCCAGTCAAACGGGGCTGGTTTGTCCTGGATTGTGTAGAGCGACTCACATGCTTTTGGACTTGCATTTATCCAGGCAAGTAGGGAGTATTCCATCACGTTCTTAATTTATACCTTGCAGATAGTGGATAGGCTTTGGGGAGTCAGAAGGTGAGTTACTTGCTGCAGAGCCCCTAGCCTCTGACCTCCTGTTGTAGCCATAGCATTTATAACAGCGAGTCCAATTCACTTTCTGATCAATGGGAACCCCCAGGTAATGGAAGTCAACCAGCCAGTGTTCCTGCTTTGAATCAATATCTTCAAAAAGGATGTGGAAGGACGTTGTAAGATAAATGCCTTGTATTCACAGAATGATTTTCTCATTATCTGAATGTCACAATGTAGCAACTAATTAAGTACTTCTGAAAAGTAGTCACAGTTGTTTTGAAGGAAAAGCAACTGTTAATTTGTGAGCTGTCATAAACAGCAGTGCAGTAATGACCAGTAAATCTGATTTGTACTTTACTATTGGGATAAATATTGACTAGGTCTTTGCTGGAATATTTTACACCCAGCCAAGACAGCAGGAGGGACGTTGATTTAACATGTCATCAGAAACTGATACTTCTGACAATGCACCACTCACTAAGTACTGAACTGGACTGGCCACTTGGCCATGTACAGGTTAACGGGGTATGTTTGGTCAGTTTTCTTTTGTGTGCAAGTAAACATGTGGAAGATACTTATAATGAGGAGAAAAAGGTGGTTCTATGATATGATGCTCTTCATGATAAAGTAAGCTATTGGTAAGCATTGTCATCTAGCAGTGGAACTGCATTTCTGTTGCGCTTTTCATAGTTAAGACATCCCAAAACGTTTCACAGCCAGTGAAATACTTTTGCAGTGTTATCACTTTTTTCATCTGGGAAATGAGGCAACCAGGTTGAGCACAGCGAAATTGCATAAATAACAATGAGATAAATGGTTGGCTTAGCTATTTAAGATAATGCAGGTAATATCTCTGTATTCGTAGTGGAGGTTGCACACTTCGGCCTATCACCCTCAACTTGACCTCCTTCCACCTATCGCATTTCCAACACCCCTCCCCCAAGTCCCTCCTCCCTACCTTTTATCTTAGCCTAGTTGGCACACCTTCCTCATTCCTGAAGAAGGGCTCATGCCCGAAACATTGATTCTCCTGTTCTTTAGATGCTGCCTGACCTGCTGCGCTTTTCCAGCAACACATTTTCAGCAGTTGCACATAGCAGCCAGTGTTTGTTTATATTGAAGCTGCTATTCTCTTGGATTAATTACATTAAAGGGGATGAAGATATTTGGAAAACCTTTTTTCCAAATTGTCACGAGTAATAATTTTTCCATATCTCAATGTGACACATTTATTTAGTCACAGTATATAGATTTGCAAAGGCCAGATTGTGTTTTTTTTTTATGTTGAGTGATCAGTCAAAACCTTTGTGTGTTTTGTTGTGGTTACAGAACTCCCTGAAAGGAAATCTGTGGTGATAACTAATAACATGAAACAAAATGTAAAAAAGTGATGCTGTGATAACAGATGAGAGAAAATACAGTACAGATCAAAGAATCCAGCTTTGCCATCATTTTCATTCACACAAAGTTCCAATCTTTTGTACTTAATAAGCCGCTGATTAACTGTGGCCCTCTGGTTTAGGAACATGTGCACTTCACAATTCAAAATGCTGGCTTTCTATCTGTTTCCTTTATTAGACCTGGATAACTGTCAGATCCCATCTCTCCAATGTTGTCCCTCTATATATTGTTTGACCTGTTCCAGAATCATATAATCAGCTCACACCGCTCCTTGGGTTCCTTCGAGCTTTATTGTATTTCAGTCTAATCTCCGGAGCCTGTGACATTACATATTGGATTAAAAAAAAATCAGGCGTTGGTGTATTCTTTTAGTAATGTCATTATGGGTATGCAGAATAGGGTAGAATCACCCGTGAAGTTGGTTATCAGTGTTCAAAGGTTGTGTTTTGCACTGGAGAAACTGGATATCTGTATGAATCCTTTTGGAATCAAATCAGTGTTGTTTTGCTGCAGAGTCCCTGTGTGCCCTGTTAGAAAACCAACCGATGTCCATTATTTGGCTGTACAAAATGCAGGCAGATATTTTGAAAGTTTCCATTACAAGCTAAATATTAGAGCTGTGACTTCAAATGATTTTCAATTGCCCAAGCAATAAACATTCTTTAGTTAAACCCCCAATTAGAAATATTAATATGCTATGAGTGTCAGATATTCCTGATCGCTGTGTGGTTTCAAATTCAATCTCTTTGCTGATTTCCTTTAATCATGGCAATGCCTTGATTTCTGTTCAGTGCAAGTCCCTTTGAATGTCTGTCACCAGATGATAGTTCTGAGGCAGAATCACGCTCATTGCGAATGGTTTGTGATTTGTTATTAGCTATGGATGAATAGCTTGATCCTTCTCTTATTACTGGGTGGCATTTAATGATTTATTAAACCCCTAGTCCTAAACTGAGATCTTGTCTCGGATGGATTCTGACCTTTGGTGAATGTATTTTACGTGCTTCTTTTTCTTAATTATGGGGATAACTGTTATATGTTTTCATTATTTTTCTCGACTAAGTTATAAGGAAGAAATTGCATGCTTTTGCAGCTTTAGAGAATATAAGCCAGCACTCCATGTATTTATTTAGCAATTGAAACCTGCTGCAGTTTACAATTACTTATGAGTCATTAATTGTTTTGTATCACATACTGTGCTCTGATTCCACATAGATAAAACAATGCCAACAATTTCTGTGTGCGTGCGATTGCTTTCAGCAACTTGAGCTCTTATCAGCTCCTTTTCTTTTAATATTACGCTAAATCACTGACTTTTTCCATTTCTGAAGAATGGTCCTTATCCTCTCTCTAGAGATCATGCCTGAGCTGCTGAATGTTCCTCATACTTTCTACTTTTTCAAATTTAAAATTTCTGGCATGCAGGGTCTTTTGCTTCTGTCCTTTTATTTAAATAATTACAGTTGTCTCTGCACTAATGTAACTTTCATGGTTTCTGGACATAATGGAAGAGCCACCTTGAGATTCTTTCCAAAAATTGTCATTTGTTACGTGTCGCACCCCTCGCTCCGAAAGATGGCTTTTTTGCTTTAGTAAGACACTGTTTTCGAATTAATTATCTACAGCCCACTGTGTTGAAATTTGCTTCGTGGGCGATCACATTTTTCGGCGAAGGCACTCAAAGCTTGGATGCACCATGTCTATCTAAATGCTGTGGAGTTGTTGCTGTCACCAGGGGCTAGCTTTTCGGCTCTATCCTAAAAATACCAATCACCGAGTCCTTTGGAGTGATGATTTTATGAACCTTGTGGATTAATCGTAAACTAATTGGATCTGTTCTGTTAATGACGTGATGCTGGTTTTCCAGATTGTCACTTGCCCTGAATTTGAATGTGGTGTCCCACATATTGATCGGCAGCTGTCTTAAAGGTTGAATAATTCTCAATCTGAATGGCCTCCTCCTCTACCTATATTCCTCTGATCTCATTCAATGCATTTAAAGAGATTGGTATTTCTGTCTGTCTCTGATTTCCCTCCATCCATTTGCAAATGCTTTTATCTTCACATAGCAGCCATTCCCCTCTGACTACCCATAGACTTCTTTGGTTTTCCTTGAAAGAGTCCCAGTCCTGTGGAGTGTGGCATAATTACGTCAAGGCTGACTAAAACAATGTGAGCAACACAGCTCATTCTAACCTGGGTCAAAAAGTGCAGTGCTGGAAAAGCACAGCCGGTCAGGCAGCATCCGAGCATAAGCTCTTCATCAGAAATGCCATTCCTGATGAGCTAATGCTCGAAATGTCGACTCTCCTGCTCTTCGGATGCTGCCTAATCGGCTGTGCTTTTCCAGCACCACACTCTTTGACTCTGATCTCCAGCATCTGCAGTCCTCTCTTTCTCCTCATTCTAACCTGGCAAATGTTTCCATTTTAATGTCAGATGCAGATTGCACGTAGTTAACTTTTTGGTGGTGGGGGGGGGGGCTCCTGTTGTGGATTTGGCTGAAGACTATTCATTTGAAAAAGAAACAAACATATGGATTCTGCTTTCATTTGCTGTGTTGCAAAGGGGACAAACCCAAGGCAGAGTACACTGAACAAGTAGCTCAGAATTCAAGCAAATGTTTTTTGTACTTCCATTTTGCATAAGTTTATCTAAAAACTTGAAAAAGGTCAGAAACTGCTGAGCAGTCAGACTTTGAGAACTCTTTTTATTATGTGAGGTAGGACAAGTTGGTAAAGCTGTGCTTTTAAAAAGGTACATTGGGTCAATCACTTTATGAACAAAGGAATGGAGTATAAATGTGCAAAATCAAGTGCGTTGCACAAAGCCTCTAAGTTTCTGGTTAGACCCCTGCTTCCGATTCTGGCCACCATGTTTTAGGAAAGGTGTCAGGGTTTTAGAAAGAGACAATTTACTGAGATGGTGTGGAAGGATGAGAACCTTCAGATTGTATGGAAAATGGGAATTATTCTCCTTTTGAAGGAGAGATTTGATAGATGTTTCAAAATTATCAGGAGTGAATAGGGCAAAACCATTTTCCACTGGCAAGAGGGTTAATTACCTGAGGGTCAGATTTAAGGTAACCTAGTTTAAGTGCTGAGTGAGAGATGAGGTTGCAAAATGATGTTATTTTTATGCAGGGAGTTCATATTGTGTAAAAAGTACTGCTTGAAAAGAGTGATGGAAACATATTGAATCGTAGTATTTCAAAGAGAACTGAAAATACATTTGAAGACAAAACATTTGTGATGGGGGTTAATTCAGAAACTGTTTCTCTGTCATCTTTTAAAAATAAAGTGTTAAATGCCTCATTTTGTACTGTAAAATTCATCATTTTATGATACAGTAAAAGATATCACCATTGAGATTTACTATTTGAATTCACTACTATAATGTGAACTGAAATAAATCGCAGAGAGAGATTGATGTATTTTCCACTTCTTTCAATTGCTGCCAATTGATATGATTCCAGCTATTGGGAATACTGGACAAGTCAGATCCCAGAGTGCGACCTAGCTTGATAGATTGTAAGTTTAATCTTTGCACTTGGTTATTTTGCTTGTTCATAATGGAAATTTATTCAAATCAGGCTGTAAATATTCTTTAATGAAGGAACTGCAGATTTATTGCACAAATGAAAACAACAAAGCTGTGTAAATGACTGACTGACCGCTTATTAAGGTCTTAATATAAACAGCAAAACAAAGTTTTAACCTGCTTTTCAGCAAAATCCATTACTCACTCAATCCCAGATGAATATCATTCCTGTCTTTACTCTTTTTAATTTCCCCTTTACTGGTTTCTTCTCGAACTGCTGAAACCATTGATGACTTCTTTCCAGTTTGGCTGATGAAACAGGTGTGATGCCTAAACCCCCTTTGCAATTCTAACAGCTTGATAATTTCCATACAAAGTCTCTCAGCATGGAGACTTCATGAACTAAAACCTGATAGGGTAAAAACTGTTTGCCTATTCTGAATTCCTGATTCGTCTGAACTGAAGTCAAAATTAAACTAATGACCCTGGCCTGTTTTTTTGACTCCTGTCTATTGTAAACACGGCAATATAAACATTCCTTCAGTTAACCCTTGGGTATCCTGGTAGGCACTTAACTGAATTGCATGCCTTCTTGGTGGTGATGTACTTCGATTACTGCTCTAAGTTATTTTCTAACCCTATCAAATAAAATTTTGCTTCATGAAATTGAAACCAAAATCCATCTGCCTCTATTTTAAGCATCCAAATTCCAAAAATGCAAATCATGGTAACATGTTTAACTCAATTAACATTATTTCTGGTTGGACCTTTATCCCCCTTTCTGTTTTGTGAAGTGGGAAGGCGTTCTTGATTAAAATAATGAAACATTTTACAAAATTGCTGAGTTGCAGAGCGTATTAATGACTTACATAGTATGGTTACAGGATTTCTTTTTCCTGTATCCTTTGGAAGGGAATGGAGAGAAATAATGCCAGATTTTTGGGTCCTAAATGACCTTTTTTGATCCTTGACCTCTTCCTTGATTTCCTGTTAGCTGTTGCCAATCTGTAAAGATCGCAGAGTGACCAAATAATTTTCCAGTGGTTATTTGTTCACTTGATATAATTTGAACTGATTTTTCTTTTGATAGAGACAGTGACTGAAGTTGACATTTAAGAGAGAAAATAGAATCAATGTAAAGTTCTATGTAATTCCATATGGAGGGGTGCCCAGCAGTTTTAGTTTGACATTGTGGATGGTAACGTGCTTTTTTTTCTTTTGAAACTGATGTCGGAAAGTATGTGCAGCAATTTGCCTGGGAATGTATTGAGATTTTATTTCCGTATAAAGTGAGAGGGGTATCAGCACGCTAGCTACTGCCTACATGCAGCCTGTTGGACAATGGCAAGTATTGGAAACCAGGTTGAGGGTTCTCAAGATGCAGTTTAACATGTGTTCTGTATTAAAGTATCTTGAAAGAGCTGTTCATTATTCCGCTGTGGAAGATGCGGCCCTTCAGTTGCAATCTGTTTGCTGGTTACTGCACGCAGGGGCTGCTGCCTCTGCTGTTTGTTCCACTCATTAAACTTTTAAGTCAACACTTGCAGAAAGTGGGTTAACACAGGGGCTGTGACACGTCTACCTACTTCTTCACACACAGTAGAGGAAAATCTGTTCCTGCAAGCAACTAATTCAGTGACTCTGGTGCTAACATATTTCTTCCAAATCAACTTAATGGGATACTTTTTTTAAAAATATGAGTAGCTAGCTGAATAAAGTAGCAATGTCCATGCATATCTGAATTAAGGTTCTTTCCTACAGGAAGGTGAAGCCTGAGATGTTTTCTGAAACAAGACGATGAGACATAGAAGTGGAAGCAAGGCCATTCGGCCCATCGAATCCACTCCGCCATTCAATAATGGGTGGGCATTTCAACGCCATTTACCTGTACTCTCCTCGTAGCCCTTAATTCCTTGCGAGAAGAAGAATTTATCAATCACTGCCTTGAAGACATTTAACGTCCCGGCCTCCATTGCGCTTCATGGCAACGAATTCCACAGGCCCACCGCTCTCTGGCTGAAGAAATGTCTCCTCATTTCTGTTCTAAATTAAACCCCTCTAATTCTAAGGCTGTGCCCACCGGTCCTAGTATCCCTGCCTAACGGAAACAATTTCCCGGTGTCCACCCTTTCTAAGCTATGCATTATCTTTTAAGTTTCTATGAGATCTCCGCTCAACCTACTAAACTCCAATGAATACAATCCCTGGATCCTCAGCCGTTCAGCATATGTTAGGGCTACCATTCCAGGGATATGGGTTGATAAAATGATGAAATGGTTCAATTATGTAAGCATAGAGGAAATATGTATGGTATGGCCGCACAGTCGAAATCAGGTTCTGCAGCTGCTGCATTGGCCTGAGCTGTTTGTTTTTTGGTACTGTGGGTTTATCATTGCCTCCAGTCACAGGGCAGGACACAGAGACACGCCTAAAACTGCTGCAGCCACAATGGGAATCGAACTCAGGGCTGTTGGTGGGAGTTCTGCTGAATCAACTGAAAAACAACTGGGAAAGGCTTCTCAACCACTGAGGCATCACTGTTCAGTGACAACATAACCCCAGCTCCAGACTAAATCTGGGTCTCAATGTAAATGTAAGTCCACGAGAAAGAAGTGGCACATTTCAATCGGGGAATGAAGATAGGACGGAAACTCCGAGAATCAAGTTGTGCAGGAAGTGCAGGTAAAATGATAGTCAACGAGACATGAGACCCAGTAATCTACTGATGTTAAAATGAAACAACACTAAATGTGAGGATTTATTGTACCAATGTAAATTGAATGATATAACACTAATTGTGTTATAAACTAATTGTTGCAAATAATCTATCAGTTAGACTACAATAGACCCAGAATCGAGAGATTATAGAAGGTTTTAGGAACCATAATCCTAAATTCATCTCTACCTCTCAATCAATACTATATGAATCGCACATATACTGGATTAATGCTTTAATACTACTGTATATGGGGAGGGCGGGGAGCAGAGGTTAGATGGGGGTGGAGGTGGTAGGTTGGGGGTTGGTGGGGAGAGTGGCCTCAAACAAGAATTAGTAAAGGGAATAGTCCTTATGGAAGGCAGAGAAGGGTGGGGAGGGGAAGATGTTCTTGGTGGTGAAGGCTAATTGCAGTTGGCGATTGTATTTGAAGATGATGCGTTGGATGCGGAGACTGATGGGATGGTAGGTGAGGACAAGCAGGACCCGTCTTTATTGTGTTTGGAGGGGGATTGTTTCGAGCATTGATTATTAGGGAGAGACATTTTGACAAATTTGGAAAAAATGTGCTTTTCTTCCTGTCCAATTCTGTTAATATGGGAAGTTGTTTAGTTGCTACATAAGAATTTATCAGTTGTTGGACGGTGTAGTTGGACCTTGTTTGTATTTATTTTGCTTTTGTACATTCATTCCTACCAGCCGCAACCTGATTGCCATTGAGAGGGAGGAAGGGAATGTACATTATAGAACACCCATCACTGTCCTCTCAGCGTCTTGGTGTGTTACAGTTTGAACCGTATTCCTTTGTAATGTGATAAATACAGAAAGTGCTGGAAAAACTCCTCAGGTCTGGCAGCATCTGCAGAGAGATGTTTCTGTCTGAACAGATACTGCCAGACTTGTTGCGATCCTCCAACACTTTTTCTGTTTATATTACAGACTTTTTATTCCTCTGTTATGTGCAATGTTCATTTTTAAGACATCCTAAAAGTTAGCAGATTTCTTGCCATTTGGTTCCTTTCTTGCCAACCGGTGCATCTATTTGTTTTGCTCTCAGAATTGGCATCACTAGCTTTGTTTTATTGACTGGAGTTCCAACATTGGCTGGGCAGTTAGTCACAATACTGGAGAACTGACCGTGTCTAAGGGATTGTACCTTACCCTGAGTCTGGACTTTCAGGGAAGGATGGGGGAGGGACATGACAAACTACAGGGCAAGAGAAGGGATGGGATGAGGCATTGACCAATCAAATTAAAGGAATGGTAGAGTAATGTTGCAGTGCATGCAGTTGTATTGGAACTTTGGGTTTACATATTATGCTAATAAGTTGAATTGTCCTCTTTTCAAAAATCACCAGTTGAAATATTAAGATGGTTTCACTGTGATAGAACCGTTGATTTTCACAATTAATTTCGGAGAGGATTATTAGAGAAGGTGGGCAAAGCAATCTCCTCTGCAACCCAGTTCAAAACAATCTCTCGGGGACCAAATATTGCTCCCTTTCCAACCTGGTATTGGCTGATATCTATGCTTTCCTTGCCAGCTTTCTCCTCTCCTCTCCAATGATGATTCGAGCAGGTCCCTAGATCCTGCTGATGTAAGGATCCCTCGATTGTGTTGGCACAGTGGGATTATCCCACACAGCTATTGTCCATTGACTTTCCATGATTAATGCAGCTGCAAACCTGCAGTAAGGTGGTGATGAAGATGAGAAATGACAGTGGAATTTTCCTTGAGCCTGTTTGCACAGCAAGGTAGCAAAGCCAATTGAGCACTTCTCCTGTTAAACTGGTTGTAATAAGGTCAGTCAACACAGGCCGGGGATTGGATGTAATCTAACCTGATCTTCTTCAATTGGTGAACTATCTGAGCAGTTAGGAAGATCGTTGTTAGTCACATTCTGTGATGTGATTATTGATTTTCTACGAAGATATGTTATTATGTCTAAATATATTTTCTAATGTAAAGCTTCAATGCGACACAGTGGCTCAGTGGTTAGCACTGCTGCCTCACAGCACCAAGGTCCCAGGTTTTGATTCCAGCCTCGGGCGACTGTCTGTGTGGAGTTTGTACGTTCTCCCCGTGTCTGGGTGGGTTTCCTCTGGGTGCTCTGGTTTCCTCCCACAATCCAAAGATATGCAGATCAGGTGAATTAGCCATGTTAAATTGCCCCTAGTGTTGGGTGCATTAGTCAGAGAGAAATGGGTCTGGATGGTTTATTCTGTGGAGGGTCGGTGTGGACTGGTTGGGCCAAAGGGCCTGTTTCCACACAGTGTAGGGAATCTAATCTAATCTAATTTGAAGCGTCACAGAATGGAAGGATATTATTGGTGTGATTGTTTACCGGTGACATTCACACTCAATCCTACCAGCAGTTTCTTTGGGAGATTGATAAAGGAGCAGGATTGATGGTGAGTATTGAGATCTTTTCAGCCTCCACTGTCCCATTCCAGTGAAGGGAGTTGAGACATGCCACATGCACACAGTCAGCAGGCAGAGGTAGTCAGCTGTGTCTGGGGACTTTGCCATCTGGCTCACCCACTGGTGGAGTGGGGCGGGATTGAAGAGGTCATTAAGAAGGTAAGATTGGTGGGAGAGTGGGAGGGAGAGCGACAGAGAGATTACAGCCTTCTGGTGAATCAGCTACGGTTAGACTGTGCTGTTATTGCATTATCCACACTATGACCATAATGTGTGGTGAATGGTCAAAGAAAAGTTTCTGCAAATATCCTGATTGCCCTCAGGCAAGGAAAGGAAATCGACACATTCACCGTCTCTCACCCACCTGTACCACCAAGAAACACATGTCGGGGATATTGGGTGAGAACAAAGAAATATTGCATTTGTAGAACACCTTTTTACAAACTCTGGATGTCCCGAAAGTGCTTCTACAGCCAACTTAATCCTTTTTGGACTGTATACTCAGATGTAATACCAAGAATGTGTCAGGCAACATGCACACAGCAATGGCCTGATCAGCAGTTGTGATCACTGTTGCCTGTAAGCTGCATGGCTGAGCAACCTCTTTGCACATTCCAACCAGCATGCAAATATCAATATGCAAATCTCAGCATGCAAATCTCAGCATGCAAATGATAGCATGCAAACAAGCGGCCCCAGTGGTCATTTGCCTTGCTTGGATTTCCAAGATCACAAAATTTGGAAAATGTTCACCTTCAGTCCTTCTGGTTTGCACCCCATCCTTGATGCTCCAAAACATTGGAGGGAACATTGGAAACGATGCTGGTTCAGGCATTAACATTGGACAGGAATTCCATGGTTCACTTTGATAGGAGAGATGGGGTTTTGCTCTGATGCCTCCTCTTCAAGGCAGCACCTCTAACCATGCAGCATTCCCTCAGTACTACAGTAAAGTGTCAGCCTTGATTATCTGATTGAGATCACTGAAGTGAGATTTGAACCCACAGCCTCTGAGGTGAGGTGGTAACACTGATTACAGTTGACAAGATTTGACTCAGCAGCAGTGCCTGCTATTGTTGATTTGGTTGTTGGCACTGGGTACCTAGTCTGCTGTATGAAGAAGGTTCATTCAATGAGTTAGTTATTGGAACCTGTGGGACCCCCCTCAATCTCTCTTTTTCAACAAAGACCCAAAGCTTCCAACTTTGGAGCAGGGCAGTCACTGCTGAGTGGGAAGGATTGAAGCTGAAACCAATTTATTTTGGTGCGCAAATGTTTCATTCGTACAGCCAGGTGGGTGGACTCGGTTGGGAAGATGGAGGAGGAGTAGGTGCTGGGGTAACTGGAACTGAACAAAGGTGATACATTGTATTTTTGGTGCACAAGAGAGGGACAGGGCTTTCATACTTGTGTTCGTAAATAGCTAGTTAGCAGTGTGGATATTATTATCCCTCGGTTTCAGCTGGACAGCTTGCAACAATTGAAGAGTATCCATTTGTGACAATGACTCCCTCTGAGGCAGTATGTAAAATACCCATTGCCTCAGGCCATACCACTCTGGGAGACATGTGCTCAATGTAAACATGCAGTAAGATACCAATCAAACACCTAATGATAGAGGAAAATCTTTGCTCTTAACTCCAAAAGCAAATGAAGTCACTACATCAAGCGAGTTAGGAGAGAAAGCATTCCTTGTTCTCCGGGTTACCTGGGCCAGATTCCAAAAACATCAAGAGTCTGAACAAAAATACTTTTTTTTAAATTCAGCTGGCTCCACAGTACAATGTGTGCCTGTTTTTTTTTATTTGGATGCTTTGGTGCCAGTTATTATATTTAGCAAGTCTGTTAAAGCTATGGTCCGATTGCACACCATGTAAATTTGGGTGCCTTTCCACAAGCGAAGAATGCCAAATATATATCCAGGAAAATACTGCTGGGGATATTAAACACTTCCCATGGTGCATTTCTTTGTTCATTGTATTATGTCAGGAGAGACATTGACATACTTCTATATTAACTACATCAACTTGTCTGTTAACTCGATTGAATGGAAAATCTTTTCATGGAAACACGTAGAACTTTACAGCAGACAAGCAAGCCACGTGGCCCCACATCTGTATTCCTTGTGTTTATGGCCCACACAATCCTCCACAATGTCTTAATCTATCAACACATCCTTCATAGGTTTACCTGGCTTCCCTTATTTCACCTTGATGACGATTTGTATTTGCATGAGTATCTTTAACATTGTGACATCGCCCAAGAGGAATATAATCAAACAAATGAAAACTAAATGAGCCAACAAAAAAGACATAAAGACAGTTAAATAAAAACTTGGTGGAAGAGCTGATCTTTAAAGAGTATCTGAAAGGAACAGCTAGATTGGTTTAAGGAAGGATTTCCAATATTCAGAGCCTAGACAGGTGAGAACACTGTATTCAGTGGAGGGGGCATTGAGCTAATTGTTATTTACTAATAACACCATGATAATTTGTAAATTTTTGTTTTTCCAATTGCTACAATGTATTATGTGATGGCAGCTTTACTATTTATTAGATTGAATGCTCCAATGTCGTTTTTACTTTGTAGTTGATGTCTGGAGATTAGGCATAAGATTAGGCTATGGAGTCAATTATAACCGAAGATGCAAACCATTTAACTGCAAATCATTCTCTCTCTGTCTGTCTCTGTCTCTGTCTCTGTCTCTGTCTCTGTCTCTCTCTCTCTCTCTGTCTTTATTTCTGTTAATTTGCTTTTCTTTCCAGTTTTCATATGTGACTGATGTTGCTTTGTACTTGTGGAGAGTCACTGAGCTATGGGAAAAGATCCCCCACAGGTGGTAATTTTACAATGCAGAAGTTGTTGATGGAGCTACAGAGGACTGCCACACAAGCTGATAATTGAAGAATCTCCTAGACATTTATGACTTGACATTTATCGTTGGCTATTTAGAAATGAATCCATTGTAGAGTGCATACATTTGTACGGGATTTATTGCTCATGTCAAAAAGAAACTCAACCTTAGATAAGTGAAAAACGCTGCCTGAATTTAAGATCCCTTTGGTCCAATTGGGTACTGTGTTATTTGTTATTGTGGCTGTATCCTTTCAGACATCTTAGATACAGGTTGTTCTACTAATGCATGTGTTTTGTTAATGCAAATTTGCTATAATGTGATTGACAAATTGGGGACACTGTTTCGACCGTGCAAACTTTCAAAGTGTACATTGGCTATAACACAAAGCAGGCCCCATTAGTTTAAATGGTGCTGCTACTGCACCATTTTCTTATAACATGGGATTGCATGAGAATGGAACTATCGTGTTACAGCAGAACTGACTGTATTTCTAAAATGGTTATGATTTTCACAAAGAAATAGTAAAGAAATGAACATTTGCATTTTTACAGATGACAATCCAAAGTGCTTTGTACTCTTTGATATATAGTCAGTATTGAAATAAAGGAACTAGAGAAGCCAGTTTGAGCACAACAGTCCCCATAATCAGCAATGTAGTCATGACCAGGTAATCTGTTTAAGTTGTTGCTTGAGGGAAACATGTTGAGCAGGCACCTGATGTTCTCCTAATCTTGGAATACTGTCAGATATAAACCCAGCTGCAAGGGCATTTTAACATATAGAAACTTTTATCGATGTGACTATTATTTATGTGTACTGCCATCTTCAGTTGTGATGAAGGATTATGATATTGTTGTTTTGAAACTTTGGTTCAATCCACGTTTTGAGCTTTTTATATCTTTAAACTTGATTTGCATTTTGATATTGTGTGGTTTAAGAAGGGAAGGGCTTAGTTTTATACTTGGGTTCTCTGAGTGGTACCAGGGTGTTTGGAAATGTAGTTACATGCATTTGATGAGCCCTTCTAACAAAAAAAAATCCCTTGAGGTGACTAGTTCAGTGCCTTAGGAAAATGAAGACGGAGAAGAGGGGAAAAACATTTTGGGCTTTGCCTCACAAACCAGATATTCAATGACACAAAGGGGATAGAGACAGAAAGAGAATCGCCCAGAAATTAGGAGTGTGTAAGTATATTTTTGGGAGAGCAAGTCTAAGGCAGGAAGAGGCTGTTAGCCTAGCAGTCTCTTCAAGCAGGATTTGAGTTGAAAAGAAGTCCTGAGTGGCTTATTATGTAAGGGAAAGCTCCGGAAATACAAGATGGCAAAAGAGGAATTTAAGGAGACCATGTTAACAAAGAAATGAAGTTTGTTTGCAGTTTATTAGAGGGACACCTAATGAGACATTAACTCAAGAAGATAACATGAAGAGAATGTAGACATTTGCCCGAAAGAAATGAAATACAGCACTGTGAACTGAAGGAGGAACTTGCAAGCGGACATAGAGTGAACCTTCGCCAAAGTTTGAGTATCTTTTTAAGGTGTTTATTGAGGGTGAAAGATTTGGAGCTTTTTTTAATGGTTTCTGTAATTAGATCATTTTGGATATTTCTTAAACAAGTATGTAAGTTAGCTAGCTGAGCTGGAAGATTTGTTTTCAGGCGTTCTGTCTCCATGACTAGTTAACATCATTAATGAGAGTCTCTGGTGGGATGTCCCACCTCTCTATTTATAGGTCTTAGTTTCTTAAGGTGGGTGATGTCATTTCTAGTTCTTTTTTCCAAGGGAAGGTAGATAGGAATTAAATTGATGTGTTTATTGGTGGCATTCTAACTCTATGCCTCTAAGAATTCTAGTGTGTGTCTTTGTTTCGCCTGTCCTAGGATGTGTGTGTTGTCCCAGCCAAAATGGTGATCCTCTTTGGCTGTATGTAGGGAAACTAATGATAGTGGGTCATGTCTTTTGGTGGCCAGTAGTGTTCATGTATCCTAGTGACAAGTTTCCTGCTAGTTTGTCTGACGTAGTTTTTTTTACAGTTCTTGCATAGTATTTTGTAAATGACATTAGATTTGCTGGTGGTATCGAATGGATTCTTTGGGTTCATTAGTCGCTGTTAGCTAAGAAACAAATCCAAATAAGGAGACACAATGCAACCAAAATCTACAGCCACACAACCTTACCTCAATGACATATATCAGAAATGACATCCAGACTAGTCAGACCCCTTGGCACCATGGTAGCCCACAAACCTACCAACACACAAACACTGACTAATGAATCTAAAGGATCCATTAGGTATCACCAGCAAATCTAATGTCATTTATAAGATACCATGCAAGAACTGTTTATAAAAAAACTACATCAGATAAACTAGCAGGAAACTTGCCACCAGAATCCATGAATACCAACTAGCCACCAAAAGATGCCATCCATTATCACTAGTTTCCATACATACAGACAAAGAAGGACATAACACACATGGGACTGTGCATGGGACAACACACACACCCTAGGACAGGCAAACAAAGACATGCACGAGAATTCTTGGAGGAATGGCATTCTAACCAGAACTCCATCAATAAACACATTGATTTAGATCCTATCTACCTTCCCCTGAAAAAAAAACCGGAAATGACATCACCCACCTTAAAAAACCAAGACCTATAAATAGAGAGGTGGGACATAGCACCAGCACTTCACCAGAGACTCTCCCTGATAATGTTACCTAGTCATGGTAACGAAACCTCTGAAAACAAACCTTCAAGCTCAGTGAGCTAACTTACAGATTTATCATCAACCTGATCTACAAATCTTTTCAAAATCACTAATTTCTTAAGCAGTGTAAAATAGTTCTTTGTTCCATTTTGCGTGAAATAAACCTTGTGCTGCCAATGTACTTGTGACAAAATAACAATGTGAATGTATTCAATGACTGTCATGATGATCAAGCAAATAGCATAAATAAAAGTTATGGTCTATCAAGCCAGATTTCACTCTGGGATCTGACATGTCTGGTATTTCCATCAGTTGGATTCATAACAGCAGGAATAATGTGGCCTTGTCTGAGGTACTATATAGAAGACTATGACCTGGTTCTGAAATCAAAACGGAAGTTGCAGAAGAGCAAAACTTTCTCTGTGCATATTTTTGTATCTGTGCCTCATGTTTATATTACCTTGGCTGTAATAGCTTTGCCATACTACTAAGGTCTGATAAATTGTTTAGATGGTCTGACTATGAGATTATCACTTACTTTCAGGTAGATATGTTGCCACCGTCCCAACTTATTTTGTAATGTCATATATTCGTCAAATAGTATAGCGTAGGATGAGGGTATTCAGCCCATGTAGCTTTCACCACTTTGTGCAAACAGCAATCCAATTAGTCACGCATCCCTGCCCATCCCCACCCCCACCACACTCTAGCCCCATACCCTGGCATGTATGACTCCTTCCAATATCAATTGTTTCTCTCTCTCTTATTGTAAGCAAGAAGAGAATTTGCATTAATCGCCCAAATATGGTAGGTCCACTTCGAGAGCACTTTTAGTTGCCATTGTGCGTTTTCCCCTGTTTGGGGCTGTTCAATTGTTCGTTTTGACTTCAGTCTTTGTACTGCCCTAGATTCTGAATGTTGGTGTTGGAAGAACAGATGCATCAGCAAAATAATTCAGCCTACCTACTGCACGTTGGCCTGGTGCACATTGTAAAGTAATAGCAACACCACCAGAATAGAGAAAGCATTTCAAGGTGAACAATTAAAATGGATCTTTCTGATGGACACGTTTATCTAACAACATTTATTTTGAACCTTTAGTACAGTAAAATGTTCCAAGGTGCTGAGCAGAATTGTAATCAAATAAAAATCAACACTGTGAAAGAGATATTGGGGTGGGTGACTAAAGTCTTGGTCAAGGAGAGTCTCTGTAGAAGAGAGGGAGCTTTAGGAAGGGAATTGGAAATGGTCCTGCTCAGGTGCAGAATATCTGTGCAATGTGGTTGCCTGGGAATACGCTCTGAGAAAGCATTGCAAATTGTTTCAGTTTCTTACTGAAATTTAGATAGTGGGCCAAGGAAGTAAAGCTGAGTTTAAAAATAAGTGGAAAGAAGAAGCCTTTTATTATTCAAATACATTTGATTTTTGTTTAGTGAGTGCCCATTCCTTTTGATTCAAAATGCTTTGTAGCTGCACACTGTTCAGTTCAGACCACAGTACAGTACATTGCAGTACAAATCCAGTGAAGTGCCATGCTATTGTTGTTGCACTTTTCACATTGAACTCATTGGTGTGATTTCTGGAGTCTCTAGGCAACAGGCATATCTGACCTGGATTGCTTTTCTTTGAAAGCACTCAGTTCTGGATCCCTTTTTGACTGACTCGATTGCTCTGTCAATACTTTGGGCTCTATGACAGTGGCAAGGTTTCCATGAAAAAGTGCTTGTCAAATACTTTACCCCCACCAGCTGCTCAACAAATTACGTATCTTTTATTGAGCAAGTAAGATAATCACTTGTAATTGTGTTATTTTGAGAAAAATTATGATGCTTAGTTTTTCTGCTCTCTGAAAACAATAATGGAAGGTAAACATTTATTTTTTGTGTGTGTGGAGGTAGAGTCCCTTTGAAAATTATTGGTGTAAACTGATTGAGTACTATTGCTTACTTCAGGATTTTACTCTAACCTCCAGGCAGAAGTTAATTTGGTTTTAACCTTGCTGGGGTGAAATCTTTCAACCCCATTTCCACCTCCGTATCCATTCTTTTGCCCAGGCCATTTTTCCACCATGTCGCTAGCTGCACCTGCTGACAACTGGTCGCTTATAAAGCCCTTGCCTTTGGCATCCAAAGCTCAGTTTATTCCAGCAGTGGCTAACATAGAATTTTGCCGTCTAAAATTGTGACTCTTTCTCTATTGCATAAAGCCCCATATCCCCATTGCCCTGTGCTTGTAATCTAGTGTTTCTCCTGTCTGGATAAAGTGACTTTAAGAGGGTGATCTCCTGAGAGAATCTCCCCAGACCTTTACCATTTGCCACCTGTTTTCAGAAGTTGCTTATGGCCTTTTCCCGAATTTGCCTAATGAATGTCCACTGATTTTCCTCAGCCTGAGCGTGTTCAGAGGCATCTCTATTATTGCTATTGCTGAGGTGGTGGCTACCTTGTGTCAAGCGGGACAAGAATGAATAAATAATGTCCTTATTAGCCTCTTTCAAAAAAAAAGTGTTTGAGATGTGGATCCCTGTTAGCATTGAGTGAAACTCTATATAATGAGCACCTTGGGGATTAAGTTCAGGCAGTCACTTTTGACAGGTGATTTCCAAGTGTGTATCATTGCAGTAAAAACCATCAGCTCTCCATGTCTCTAATGTCAGTAACAGGTGAACAGTTCAGCTATAACTTACACATGAAGGGATCTGAAGAGATATAAAAATCAAACCTATTAAAACTGCTACTGATGGACATTATTGTCAAATTCACATTGGGGATAAGTGTTAGTGGGCACACAACAGCAAGATGATCCTAAAGTCTGGGTTTCACCTGAATTTACTGCAACATAAATCATTGTTTGCTAAAGGGAGACTGACAGCAGTTTTAGTTTGAATATAATCATTTACTTATTTTGCCTAAAGTGCAATTAAAACATCTGTTCATCTTCCTGCATAAAATCAGCTGAGTGAGTGCGTGCGTTACAACGTCTTCACATTAACAGAGGTACCATTTGCAAGCATTTTGACAAATTGCCTGTGTGTCTTCCTGGCGAGGCTTTTGTGAGCATCTGGCGGAGCTGCTACCTGTAACACTCACTGTTGGCAAGGAACGTTGCTTGAGAGTGAATGGACACGGACACACACACACACACACACTCCACAGCAGAATGGGGAAACACGGGCTTCCAAGAACCCCCCACCCACCCACTTTGACATGCCAACTGTGTCAATGTCTGGCTGTGTGATTCTGACCTTTAGCACCTCCAGTGCTTCTGTTCCACTCAGTTTTGTGCTGGTTCCAGGACAGCAATACTGATCCAGGTACTGTTCCCTGTATCCATCAAGCTCTACTGGAGGCTGAATCAGAAGAGCTATCCGAGTACCAAGGGTCTGATCTCTGCTCTGCAGATCGATGAGAACATAGATCCCAGCTGCGAGCTGAAGAATGGAACCTGCCTAAGTTTTGAATAGGGGCATGGGTTGATCTGTAGCAGCAGCACTACATGTCTTTCTTCACTGGGCCCAATATGTTAACTCTGCTTTCCCGCCACATTTGCAGCCAGGCCTGCTGAACTTCCCCAACAATTTCAGATTTCCGGTTTGTTTTGTTTTATCCCGTTGTTTCCATGCTGTATTGGGTGGGCCAAGGCTCAGTCTGTCCCCAATGAAAGACCCAGCCAGTATCATTGCTCTCAGCTGGTGGCATTTGCTGCCAGTGCTTTAGCAGGAGTTTGGATAAATAGCATCCTCTGTCTTTCTGCTGACAGTGGTAACTGTGTCATAATGTAAGGTTGAAAGATTTAACTAAGTTTCTTCTACCATTTAGCATTTAGCATCATTATCAGGCTTGAATGATCTATAACTTCTTTAGGTTAGATGATGAACACATTATCACATTAATATTTGGTATTCATTACGACTTTGAGCCATCTGTTATTAAACAACTATTCCAGTACTTGCACATTGACCAATAAAAATGTTTGCTTACTCCAATGGGAATGTGGACTATATTGAAGAAAGATTAGAGGTTTTCCCACTGTGTGGTACATTGGGAGATCCCAAGTAGTCTAGTCACATTATAATATGGTAGTACTGGGACAAAGGAAAAACACAATGGTACATCGATTTATCATGATTCAATGCATTGAACTGTGTGCACAATGGATTTCACACAATGACGGAGATACAAGTTCTGTTCCAGGGTTATTATGCTGCCATCTTTGATTGTTTAATGATTCATGATCCAATGTAACATCATTAAAATGCTGACCACCACTGATGCTGACCAAATTTATTTATTCCAGCCTTTAATAGTTGTAATATGTTTATTTCTATGTTAACCAGTATTTTATTAATGGACCAAAGTGGACTGAATTGATAGATGTCAGTAGTGATCCCTTATTAATTGTTCTACATTATTTCAAGCAACGATATTTTCAAAGGCCCAACAGCCATAAAACCGCTGTTTAGGATTCCTGATGCGATCACCTAGATTCCAACCTTGGTCTGAATTGATAACTCCACACACAATCTGTTGCCTGTGTCCTTGATACTTGGGGAAACTGGCCAGAGCCAGGGGGCTTGGGAGGGCAGAGGGGAAAGTACCAATTCTTGACTCCTTCTGTTTTACCAACAGGATCTGCACAGTGAAATAACTTCACTGAGGCCAGTATTCCATCACCAAATCATCCTTTATTTGCAGGTGGAGTGTACTTAACACTGGTCGAGCCCCCTCAGAGCCAGCTCTCTGAGTGAACAGGATTCCTGACACTCCTGTTCTTATCTGTTAGCCAGGGCTCCCTGACTGTGGCTGTTAACCTGGTCCAATCAGGGAACTCAGGTTAAAATCACTACGCATGGTAACTGTCATGGAGGTGCCGGTATTCCACCTTCAGACCCTGGGTAGACTGGTCAGGAGATCAATGTGGAGGGGTTGATATTATCTAGGGAGAAGGAAAATAAATAGTTCTGTTTGTTTGTAGCCTGTACATCCCAGCTATAATACAAAGCTCTGGCTGTAGGTTTGTTCGCTGAGCTGGAAGAAACCTCAACCTGAGCTACAAATCTCAAAACTCGATAATACAAATGTAAACTAGCGTATTGCACTGTATTGTGCAGTCACTTTGCTTGCAGACTTTTTGAGTGGGGATAAGAGATCTGCAGGGTTACTGTCACCACTAACTGATTATCTGGGACCACAATGTCACTGTGGGTGGGTGGTCAGTGTAATATATCCCTACCTATCAGAGAAGGTTCGTGACCAGAACCATTGAGTTATGTTCATGACCTAGAAGCATCAAACATCTACAACTAGAAGCAATTCTGCAACGCGCTGAGTGCTGGACAATGAGTGCAAACATATTTTAGCTGCATAGACAGTGATGTGGAAAATATGCTGCAGCCTTGCAGTCACAGAAAATTGTGGATTAAAATTGCTGGTTCTTCAAGCTGTGCTCTTTGCAAATCTAACCAATGTTCCTTTCTGGAAAATTTTTTTTGGAAAATTGTTGGAATGTCTTGAAAGCTTTCTCTGTTAAAATAAATGGCAGTGTGATGTAGAATTCCAAGAACTCCTAACATTTTCACGGGAAGCTGCTACTTCACACCAGCAACAAGCTGAATCTGTGCCTCTCTGCCTCTCTCACACTCGCACAGTGTTGTATTTTAATAAATCCATCTGTCGCTGAATGTAGTGCTGTCAGAATCTGCTGAGTTAAGCCTTTTCTCAGGCCACTGGGAGGCCAGATATGTGTGCTTTCAATTAGATTGCAAGCGAAACAGCTTCTGAATAACAAGATGTAGTTTAAAAACATACGGCAATGAGCTATTGTCTCTTGATTCTCTGTAATTTTGCTCAACATTTCTTAAACATCCTGTATTTGCCTTGGGTCTTTAATAGTTCAGCTAAATGTGACTGATTCCTCTTTCCTGTGAGAGAAAGAGGCAACAGAGTAAGGACAGCCATTTTGTTACCTTTACCTGCTTTTCCAGGTCAAATGTCCCTGCCAGCCTATGAAACCAGCTCAAGTCTACATCAGTCTGCAGTTGGTGATTTCCGTAATTATCATGATTGACACCAACTCTGTGATGGAAACTTCAATCGGAGAATTCCTGACAGGCCCAGAATTCAATTTCTCAACTCATTAGCTAAAGTGGTCATTGATTGCATTTGGGCCAGAATATTCCGTTGTGCCATTAGCTGCAAAACCATTATGCACATACTTAGTGACTGAAGGAGCGATCTTGCACTCTGCTGTTGCCGTAAGATTGTGTGTTCATAATGAGATTTCTAACCAAAGAGGGCCTCATTAGGCTTAACGTTTAATTCTTGTGTTGTAGAAAGCAGAGAAAAACAGATTTATTTTGTTCCCCGCGCTGGCTTCTCCCACATCTTTGTTTGCAATGGATTAACTGCAGGTTCTCCTGGAAGCGAATTGGATGCTCCTGCACTTCTCTCTCAATCTCGTCACCTCCTGTTTGTCCAATACTTAGGTGCTCAGCAGAATGTCCTGTTAATGATAATTGCATTAAAATCTGTCATGAGTCAGGGCTTGATTATTTTCATGGGTTGGTTTATTTAAGACAGTAAAGCACATTATAAGGTAAGAAGCAGAGATTACAGCCAAGTGATTGCATCTTACAAACCCAGGGCAGACTAACTGACGGGCAGAATCGTAACATTGTTTGCACATGTGTAAAGGTGAACACTCCAAAAGGCAAGTCACTTTGCAAGACGGCACCCGTTAATGGGCATCATTGCTTGTTAAAACCTTTAATGGCCGAAATCATTACTCCTCCTTTTAATATTCAGCTTCCTATCTTACCAAATGTTAATGGCTTGACGAGCTAGATATCTAGAAGTTTTGATGTAAAATTCAGAGCAGGAACCTGACAACGTCATCTTGCCACTTTCTCTGAAGGACCTCACCAGGCACCAATAACTCAGGGCATGTTCCACAGGCACTGGTCAGTTGCACCCACACCCCTAGACATTGGATCTCACATGTGCCACTCTGTAAGAACCCTGATGCCACATCTTTGATCTACTCACAGGATGCTTCTGCAGTCCATCGTTTGACCTCGGGCTGAACAGGCAATTACCATTGTAATGCTGCTGTAAGGATGCTGTTCACTCATTTAATTTTTCAAAGATGTATATTGGAATGCTTTGGCGGGTAATGAGATAATCACCAACTCCAATCTCTGCTCCAACAGCTCAGCCTCTGAAATATCACATTCATTGCCTTTGTTACAGCACCTACTGTTGATTTATCAATTCTTGTAACTGTTACCTGTTAGTTATCAATTTTAGACAATTAATTTTAAAATCTACTCTTAGCTGACATTGACCTTTGAGTACTTTCCATACCTTTTGAGGGATCATTCTGGTCCTTTTCAGATAAACTGAAGATATTGATTGATTCTGACTCTGTGTTAACCAGCGCTATCAGTATTTTTCATTGGCTGGCATATTTGATTGTGCAACAATTTGGCATGTGAAGCACAGTTGCATTTGATAATTTAAAAAAATTGAACTTGTGTAGACTATCCATGGACTTTCAGTTCATGCCTGACGATTTGATATCCATTCTTGTGTTTTTTTTCTTTTCTTAGACATTGTTGGGATGTTTCAATAATGCTAATAGTATGAGTTTCTTCCATATCTGCCCCCAACAATGTTTCTGTCCTGCTCTCTACGTTTTGCTTTATATGTTATTTATTGTGCCTTTAGCATTCCTTGCTTTGCCGTAAGGCTTGTTTTGCGCCTTGTTCTGTTTGCTCTGCACTGTTCCTTGTTGCAGTCTGCACTTTCTCCCTCTGTTTGAATTTAAGTGCAATTGTTCTTTGTTCAGTTTGGGGCTGATCCCTCACGGCCCTTTAAATTTTAAGGAGTGCAGTGTGAACCAGCTGGCTGCCTGCCCAGCTTTTTCCAGTTCAAAGGCGCTCGCAGTTTGTGAAGAAAGCCTTGTTCTCTTCTGTCCTCTGTACTTATTTCCTCTGTACTGTGGGGACGTCTGTGTGCTTTTGAATCTTTTCTGTCGTTTCTTCCCATGGTCGTCTTGCTGTGTCACCACCTCAATTGTTTCCACTTGATTTTTAAAGAGACAATCCCACTTCTGCTACATAGTGAATGTGCTTTTCTTTTGTTGAGCAAATGAGATACATGGGTTCTATTTACTTGAAGATCTCTGACTTCATTTGCACTTAAACCTCAGTACAAAGTAATAGAAAAATACAGCGCAGTACAGGCCCTTCGGCCCTCTGTTGCACCGATCCAAGCCCACAATCCCTAGATGCATCCTTTGTCAAGGATACTATATTGCAAAATAGCCACAGCCCCTGGTCATGTAGTGATTTCAAGGTACTTGGTTCATCTGCATGCTCTTAAAGTGACAACCCAACAGACAAGCCAAAGCATCCAGCTCTCTTTAGGATGTTCTTTTTGCTTGGAATCCTTTGACTTCTAGTAGCCAACACAGCTATTTCTCACAAGAGGAAAGATCCTGTTAGACAGCTGCTTTCTTCCCCCTAAATATGTTTGGTGTTTCCCCGATGGTTTAGCTGTTGTTGTACTGCCTGGTGTGGGATTCAGTTCTAGCTAAGATTGGTTTTGTGGCTGACCTGTGATAGGTGCTAAGTTTACTCCAACAGAAGGCTTTAGATTTTCCTGTAAAAGTTCATAATATGCGTACACATCTCACGTGAGTATAGTGGCACTTCTTATGGTATGTAAAGGCTTGAATTTTCTACAATACAATGTCTGGCTGACTGATTTCTGCATGCCTTGGAGCAGAGGGATCAGAGGGGATAGGCCAGACATCCTACTCCTACCAGTGATTCACTAACTGCTGTTGGAGCATGTGCCAGCACAGTATTAGAGTGGACAGAATTGGGGTTGACTGAGAAACTCCCATTGTTTGACAATGTCCTTGCACTGGTTTGCTGAGATTTTGGAGATAGCCACAGTGTGGCTACACAACAACAACTGTAGCAATCACCGAATTGTTACAGTGCACAAGGAGGCCATTCAACCCATTGTGTCTGCGTTGGCTGGCCAAACAAGTAAATAACTTGGTGCCATTCTCTTGCCTTCTCCCCATAACCACGTGTATTATTCCTTTTCAAATAGCTATCAAAATTCTCTTTTGAAGTCTTCAGCTGAACCTACGTCCACCACACGTGCAGGCAGTGAATTCTACAATACCCACTCATTCCTCTTCACTTCCCTTCTGCCATATCACCACCCCATTTGGTTTGTAAACTACCAGCTTTCAAGAGAGCATGGAGACCTTTTTATTAAAGCTGTGCCTCTGTGATCACAAACAGTTTCATTGGCAAACCATTCCTAGGATTCGAAACCTGATTTAAAAATAAAATAATGCAGATGACGTAAATCTGTAATGAATTTTGCAGTTTGCAGAAAGGCACAGAATGTTAGTCAGCATCAGCGAAGAGATCAAACAAGTTGGCATTGTAGTTGTGAACCCTTTTGTTTCCAGTTGTTAACTGGATTTAAAACTGATTTAATTGTATTTTTCTTGGCCAGCAAGGTCCCAGGATTTGACAGCGATTTCTGACATTGCTTCTCCCTTTGTAGGGCAGTGTGAATACTGGGGCTTAGCGAATACTGGGCCAGGGGTCTACTCCTGAGATAGAGTTCTGGTTTGATGGAAAGGGCAGAGAAGTTCGGTGTTGAGCTAGATGACACCAGTTCCTGAATGTTTCACTCTGACTGAAGCCAGAAAGGCTGATCTACAGCAGAGCTCTGAGGTAAGTGATTTGGATGAATCTTTTAAAGTTATCGCTACTCTTTCATTCTACGTAGGTCTCGGGACAAAACACCACATTCTTTATAAAACATAAAGACAGGTAACGAGCCATTTGAAGGAACTCACTGTGCCGTCTTAAGCACCAGGTCTCAACGTTCTGTTTCTTTACTTCCTGTTTTTCCACCGTTTTGAGAGTGCTCCTCTTTCCAGTTGTCATATATGGTTTATTATGATTTAGGTTCTGCCATTGATGTAATGCAGCAGCGCTGGCTGGTTTAAACTTCCTCGGGAGTATTGGAATTACAATCAGCAGTGATACATTGTTCACAAATTCAGCTACATAAAATATGAGTGGGTCACATGCAGAATCTGAAATCCTGGCACACTATCCGTGCCTGACAGCAGACTGCAACTTAATTTGTCCAAGGGTTCTGAGGGGCTGGTCACCTCTTCTGGTCCTTTTTTTTCGACATTGCACATAGACTTGTTGATGGACTGCACTCAATTAACAGTTTGTTTTACAACCTGCCTACATATTTAAGTAACAAAAATTCTTGTTGCATAAATTTGGGAGCATTACATATGTGGCACCAGATGTTAAAATCGAGTCAGTCCTTGGGAGCTTGCAGGTCCATTTATTCTGAGTCAGGTCATTCAGAAGTTCAAAGTTAGTTTATATTGAGACAGAATTGGTTTTCTAGGTATTTTCTCACTGTCTTTGGAAGTGTGTGAGTCTGCCTGTGTGCTGAATGGCTCCAGCTGTAGGCTACTCAAAGGAAAGTTGCCACCCAGGTGGATAGTGCTGTTAGAAGGCATACGGTGTGTTAGGCTTCATTTGTAGAAGGATTGAGTTCCGGAGTTGCAATATCATGCTGCAACTGTACAAAACGCTGGTGCGGCCACACTTGGAATATTGTGTACAGTTCTGGTTGCCATATTTCGGGAAGGATGTGGAAGCATTGGAAAAGGTGCAGAGGAGATTTACCAGGATCTTGCCTGGTCTGGAGGGAAGGTCTTATGAGGAAAGGCTGAGAGACTTGAACCTGTTCTCATTGGCAAGAAGAAGGCTAAGAGGAGATTTGATAGAGACATACAAGATGATCAGAGGTTTAGTTAGGGTAGACAGTGAAAGTCTTTTTCCTAGGATGATGATGTCAGCGTGTACAAGTGGGCATGACTACAAATTGAGGGGTGATACATTTAAGACAGATATCAGAGGCAGGTTCTTTATGCAGAGAGTGGTAAGGGCGTTGAAGGCCCTACCTGCTAATGTAGTCAACTCAGCCACATTAGAGAGATTTAAACAATCCTTAGACAAGCACATGGATGATTTTGGGATAGTGTAGGGGGATGAGCTGAGAATAGTTCACAGGTCAGCGCAACATCGAGGGCCGAAGGGCCTGTTCTGCGCTGTATTGCTCTATGTTCTATGTTCTAATCCAGTGAAGCTAGAGGTCTCCTTGTTGCAGACCCTCAGCTCTTGCCTTTTCTCCTTCTCCAGTTGTTGAGAAGAGAAAATTCTTCCTTACCCCTGTTGCAGAGTTTGCAAAGATTCCCTCTAAGGGAGCATACATACTCTGAAATGTATTCTGGTAGAGTCTGTGACATCGCAGCAACATAAACACTTTGTATTTATCCTGTGGTTACTAATCATTTGAGAACTGCAGAGCAAGGACATTGGAACTGAACAGAAATTGACTGACTGGCAGTAAGCACAGAGGATGATGGCCTTTTGCCATGCATTATTCCAACCGCTAGCAATAATTTTACTGAAACTTTCTGGGCTCAGTGCCTGAGGATCCCAGCATGTGTCGACACTGTTTTGTTCTTATCTCTCGACTCTGGAATGAACATGGGAGTTAATTTGGTGTTTTGTAAGAGACCAGTGAGAAGTAACATGCCCCAATGCAAGATGACTGCTTCATCCTCACCAACTCCATCCCTCTTAAAGCAAGGCTGAGGTAGTCAAGTGTGAGGTTATCTCACTCTGACCTCCCTCACACCCCTCAGTTTGGAAAATAATGTCTTTTCTCCTTCAATTAATGGTCCCTCTCCCATCAGGAGTCCCCTTCCTTTTTCCAGTTTATAGATGGCTGGATGGTGTTAGTGTGGCAGCGAGCATAGACCTTGGTTTCTCCATCACTATGGGTCAGGAAAGGGTAAACCAGCCAGAGTTTCTAGTTTTGACACTAATCCTGTAACCCTGCTTTTCCCATTCTAACCCTTCTAGCCTGCACTTCCCTGGACTGATTACTTTATCAGTCAGCGTGATCTTTCGGTGCGTTAGTGTGCAACCTGAGGAAATATCTGTGGAGGTTCTTACTTCCAGGGATGACATCTGTACAGCAGTCTGTTCACTGCATTGTGCAGCTGAACCTTTCTAAGCTGTTGTAGTTTAATGAAACTTGGAAATAAAGGTACAGGTTTCAGTTCATTATCACGTTGTCTGGTTTCCCTTCGTAGCCGCATGCTGTGTTGAATCTTGCCTTGTACAGTCTGTGTGTATGCAGGACATGTGGTAGGTTGTTGAGAATGAGTATAGCTGGCTAGTGAGCTGGTCTGTGCAGTGAGAAGCTTTGGACGATAAAGAAACCACACCCCAGCCAAGCAAAATGACATAGGAACAGGAGCTTGATTAGACCACATGACCCATCATGTCTGCTTTATCATTCAATAAGATCCTAAAGAACGTTGGCATAAAGTTCACATATCCTCTGATGTCTTGATACCTTTGCCCAAAATCTATCAATTTTGGTACATTTCAGTGGAGTATCTGTAGCTCTCTGAAATTCTCTATGCCGAAAATTCACAACTCCTTACCTCAATCCTCAATCCCTTATCCTGAAACCACAATCTCTTCAAACCCCGAAAGTGTGGAAGCAGGCCATTCAGCCCATTGAGTCCATACAGATCCTCTGAAGAACATCACACGTAAATCTACCACCCCTGACCCCTTCCCTGTAACCCTGCATTTCCTATTCTAACCCACCTAGCTTGCACATCCCTGGACACTATGGGTAACTTAGCATGGCCCATCCACCTAACCTTCACCTCTTTGGGCTGTGGGAGGAAACTGGAGGACTTAGAAGAAACCCATTCAGACACAGGGAGAATGTGCAAACTCCACACAGACCCAAGGCTGGAATCGAACTTGGGGTCCTGTCCCTGCTAACCACTGTACCACCCCTTGCCTATTGCTTGCTCTAGTCTTTCACATCAGGGGAACCAGCCTCTCAGCATTTACCTTGTCAGACTCCCTTTCTTACAATGAATTAAACACTTGTTCTTGTATTGGTTTTTGTATATCCCTACAGGTAAGGTAACAGCATGACAGGCCTGTATCTGATTTTCTACAGATTGTGTTCATGCCACCCTGGCATGTTTGTTGTTTGTAATGTTTGATACCATCATATTTAAATTAACATATGGTTTCTTCTGCTTTCCCAAAGAAAACAATGAAGGGCTTGTCAAGAATTTTAGTGAAGCCAGCCTCCTCCACTTCTTTGAAAAGCTCAAACCATGTAAGCTGCCTGTGGAAATGTACTTTGATGTGTACGAAATAGTAAATAACTTCAAGCAATGTGTTGTTAGATCCACAGTGGGAGCTCCCTGTACTGGCTCTGATCCAAGTTTCTGGCCTGGAGTGAAAACAAGCAGTCAATTTATTTAATTTCAGATCAGTTTATTTTTGACATTTGTAGTGCTAGATTTGCTATATTAGTGGCTGCATAGCTAAATGTTGCTTGTGAGCGAACGTCTTTTTAATATCAGTTGCTCCAGTTGTACAGGGTTTGGGTGAGACCGCATCTGGAGTACAGTGTGCATGATTTTGCTTTCTATATTTTGGCAGGGATATGCAATGAAGGTTCGGTATATTAGTTTCTGGGATGTGTGGTTGCCGTGTGATTTGAAGGCTGAGTGAATTGGGCCTAAATTAGTCACATGTCAACTCCTTCCCAAAAGCATAGCAGAAAACGGGCTTTTCACAAAACGTCCTGAAAGATCAGATCCGTTTCCAACAAGGTCTCCCATCGCAACACCTCATGCCTCTCCCTTTCGTTTTTCACCACGAGCATCTGATGAAGAAAGTATTGGAGCACTAGAATTTCAAACCCATTACAAAGGTCTTTCTAAACTGCTTAGTGCGTCAGAGCTTTCAGTGATTTCCAGCAGGCATCTCGAAGCATCTGGAGAAAAACTGCCAGCAATGTAGATCCTCCAAATTCTCACATTCAAATGACAGCTCAGAGTTTTGAGCTCCCATTTGAAATTGTGGAGCCTAATGGAATAGAGTTGTCCTTTCTTGGCTTTCTCCAGCCTCCTAAATGGTTTGCTGATTAAGAAATAATCATAGAATCCCTACAGTGTGGAGACAGGCCCTTAGGCCCTTTGGCCCAACAAGTCTACACTAACCCTCCGAAAAGGATCCCACCCAGACCCACTCCTAACGAATGCACCTAACTTCCACATCCCTGAACCCTATGGGCAATTTAGCATGGTTACCTCACCTCACCTGCACGTCTTTGGATTATGGGAAGAAACTAGAGGACCCAGAGGAAACCCACACAGACACTGGGAGAACGTGCAAACTCCACACACATAGTTGCCCGAGGCTGGAATCAAACTGGTCCCTGTTGCTGTGAGGCAGCAGTGCTAACCACTGAGCCACTGTGACGTGGTGGGTAAACGATTTCCTTCCAGACCTTTATGACAACTGGAGAACTAGAATGATACTTCGGAGAAATCCAAGGTAAATCTAGTGGCAAGAAAGGTGGTCCGATTGTAGTGTCCTTGTCCAAGCCACATACCCAGCCTCAAGCTGTTAATTAATCGAAACTAGCACAATCTTCACCAAAAGCATACGTTTGTCCCCTGCTTACAGAAGTCTGGTGACTGGTAATGTGTCAAAGTTAACTTCAAGTAATAAAACCTGCTACAACACCTATATGTATATTTCCCTATTTTACGTTCCTGAAGCTAGCCTCTGTTGTCCTCTGTGGCCTGTATTGCACCACTGAAATCATTAACTGTTCCCTGGAGGCTCTGTTTATTTTATGTGTTTCAACCAGTTTCAGTCACCACAGCGGTTTAAGTCATGACCAACTAATTCTGATTATGAGCTGCTGTTTTCTCAGGATCAGGCGAAATCCAATAAAAAGGGGAGCTGAAATTCTCCATGAAGGAGGCAGGTTTGATATACTTTGTGACTGAGATTGATGCCACATATACTGAATAGACTGCCAAATCAATTCATAAGATTTACCTTCGTTATATATACAATGTATACTTTATGATTGATGGAATTTTCCTGTTACTTCATGTTTAACTGATGTTGATTCTGGACTTTAGGTGGTTACCTAAAATAGTATTGAGCATTTATTTTTTGTTTGACTCAATATAGTATAGTATAGTAAAATTTATTTTGTTATAAACCATGGAATCACATGGCCTCGTTCTTTCAATAAACAGCTGGGAATTTTTCATAATAAAACAAAAATTGCTCTCAGTCAAGAACCAAACAGCTGAGAGTTTTTGAACTCTCTGGGAATCATTGGGTATGGGGAGTGGGTGGGAAATAAAGTTGAAATAGGAGTATGTTGAAGCCAGGAGTATGTTGAATGGCAGGAGGGGGGTGTCATTTGGTCCGTGCCTGCTCCTTTTTCTCACCTTCAGATTGCAGCTCCGTTTTCTGAGTTTTGTGTCATTTGGAATTGTGAAGCCTAATGTGTCCCGTCTCCATTACATGGGCAAACATCTGTGCTTACTCCAGCCAAATGTATAATTTGCTGATTAAGAAATGGGCAAATGGTTTTCTTCCAGCCCTTTTATGGCAACTGGAAAACTAGAGTGATACTTCAGAGAAACCCAAGTTGATATTAGAGGATACCACCTTCCTCTTTGTGATATTCTCGCCATTTCTCTCTGCAGGCACAGCTATCGTCAGAAATGTGGCACATGGACTGTCAAAAGTGGGTACTGTTAGTCTGTAGCACCAGGGGTCAGGGAATCCATGTGCTATAATGAAAATTGTTGGAAAAGCTCACAGTTGGGGAACAACTGCAGCAAGATGTCGAGCAAATGTATCAGGTTGATGGCTTCACAACAGAACTAGGAAACGTTAGAGATGTTAAAGGTTTAGAATAAAAGGGTAAATGGGAGGGGTGTGATAGGATGGAAGCAGGAGAGAGAATTAAAAGATACAAGCTAGTTGTACAGGGCTAGAGCAAATGATGGCAGGGCAGATGGGGAAAAAAAACATTGCCACGTGAGCTTGCTTCTGAAAACAAAACCTGCAAAGAGAGAGAAAAATAATCCGGGACTCTACTTTGAATCTGTAAGGCCTCATTAAAAGATGAGGTGCTGAGTATATCAAAGCACCCAACGTGATGGCATCAGTTGATATTCTAGTACAGGCATGAGGATGATGGGCCAAATGGCCTCCTCTTTAGTCAATATATTGGAACTGCACTCCAGCTGCAGTCAATATGTTGAGGGGGAAAAAAAAAACAAATAAGTCATTTGCCTTCTAGGATGCGTCATGAGAATGATAGTTTCAAGGCCAGATGTGTTTGCATCATCAAATTTAAGACCAGTACAGTGAGGAGAGGAGTGTAACAGCACTTAGTGAAATATTGCTTGCTGCAGCCACTGATTTGCTGAGTGAATGATTAGACTCGCTGCTTTCCAGCCCTTGTATATTGGCTCATTTTCATCTGCAGTTTATGGAAATTGTGGTCAAAGCATAAAACATTCTTGGCATGCTTGTTATGCATTAATAAGGGATTGGCTGGATGGGATTGTTCTTGTGACCAGCCACCTTGTAAGTACACTGCCATCCACATTCTCCCAGCCCCCAGCCCATACTGTGACAGCTTTAGCAGAGTGTAAGACGTTGAGAGGACTCATGGCTTGAGAATGCGTTATTTCGTGAGATGGCTCAATCTGTGGACCAGAACAAGTTGACTTAAGACCAAAGCCAGTTTCACCCGAATGGGATTTCTGACAAACAATCTTCAGCACAAATGATTTTCTCCTTTTGTTATAGTGAAAGCAATTGTGCAACTTGGGCTCAGGTCTGATTACAGCGATCCACCTCAGGGAATCTTGCATTAGAGTTGGCAGCATTTGGACCTGTGTCAGTGCATTCCTCTAAAATGTGATTACTTCCTGCACATAATCACTAGAGGAGGCAGCAGCAATGTTTCCTCCCCGAATTGCAAAATAAAACCCAAGAAATCTTTGATGTAAACAAGATGGCAATCCTAGATGTGCTAGAACAAATAAATCCCAGAAAAGGTTGTACTTTTCCCAGCATTTTGAGACAGCAAGAGGATTTGTAATGTATTGTTGGACTTTGAGGGAGCTGATGAACTCTACGGGGATCTCAAAAGGGGTGACTACACGTCCCAGCAACTGAAAACCAATGTAAAACCCGATAGAGCGATGCTGCAAATTAGAAACAAAAAGGGAAATTGGTGGGTAAGGTCCTGGCAGCATCAGTGGAAAGAAATCCAAGTTAATGTTTTGTGTCGAGTGACCCTTCCTCCGAACTGATGGTAGCGAGGAAAATGTTGGTTTAGCCAAGGAGAGAGAGAGCAAGAGTTGAAGAGACAAAGGAGTTGATAACAATCTGACAAGGAGGGTGGATAACTATTAATGGGAACTGTTCATGGCTAACAATGGGTTGTGTATAATAACAGGCTATGTGATAACAAGGTCTGGTGTGCTGATTGGGATAAGGAGATGGGAGAGCTCAGGCCCTAAAGGTGTTGAACTCAATATTAAGTCTATAAGGCTGCAGGTCCCCAAGCAGAAAATGAAGTGCTGTTCTTTGGGCTCACACTGGAGTACTGTAGCAAGCCTGAGACTGAGATGTTGGCCAGGGAACAGGGCAGTATGTTGAAATGGAAGGCAACTGGAAGCTCAGGGTCTTTTTTGCAGGCAGAATGTAGGTGTTCTGTGAAATGGTCACCCAGTCTATGCTTCATTATTCACTCCTTTGTCTGTCTAAATGCTTTTCTCTCTCTTTGGCCTCTATCCCCACCTATCATTTACTCCTTTACCTCCCCTCCCCCAACCCCATCTTCTGTATATGAACTGATATTTTCCTAGCTACCATCAGTTCTGAGGGAGGGCCACTTGACCTAAAACGTCAACTTTGATTTCTCTCCACCGATGCTGCCAGACCTCATGAGCTTAAAGACCAATGTATTCCACTCATGAACCAGAAGCATTCTACTCTGACAATAACCTAATAAAGAACAAACCAATATAAATACCGGAAGAAACATCAAAGCAGCGCTTCACACGAGGCTCCAACAGCACTGATGATGTTCCCTAGCCAGGGAACGAAACGTTTGCAGCAAAAACTTCCAGCTCGGAGAGCAGAACCACAACATAACCTAATAAACATTAGTCAACACAGATTCACAATGAGGTGTTCCTGAAGTGACTTTCCAAGTAGCCCATGGGAAAAGCTCCTCTGGGTTTGAGGCGCACTTCACAAATGCTGGACAAAAGGTTATGCGCTAAGTTCGAAAATGGAAGCAATGTAGAATGAAATTTGGAAATTGATATGAAATTTGGCTAATGACCAAAAATCCAAACAGTTTGTGGAGAAGTATAATTTGGATGTGGGGGAGGTACAGACTTGTGTTCTGCTCTTTCAAATTTATTTCAATGACTTGGATTCAGTCACTGAGTGTGAATAAATGTTCGAAGTTGTCTTGGCATTGTTAGTCAGGGTTAACCCTCGGCATGGCATGACCCACTCAGCGCTGGTGTAACCTTCTTTGCATTGGTGAGATGTGTACGTTTGTAGATACTTCCCGGATATACTGCCTCTCGCCTCTGGCCAGCTGAATGCACCGGCATTGTTTTCTGTCTGACCCTCCCACAGATGTCAGGAAACACCTTTCTCAATCAGGAACAGATACTGGTGAATGTATTGTCTGGTGCAAAGAAGTGGAAGGAAGTCTCACTAACCCTGGAGAATTAAAACACAAGGAGCTATCCTGAGTAGAGCTGTTGAGTGTGTCTGGGCTTTGAAGAGCAGCATATCCATTGTACTTTTCAAAATGTGGTAAACAAACCATTAGTTTTGTTAGATTGGTTTACTTATGGTTTGGTTCCCTTCCAAAATGTCTGGCATCCTACACTCTCTTCCAGTCTTTTTCTGAATACTTCTCCATGATAGCTCCAGTGCTACAATTGTAGAGTGTGGCAGCATACATACAGCACAGGAGCAGAGCCTTTGGCCCACATGAGAACATCCTATCTACTTCAGCTCTTTGAAAGAGTTCTCCAATTAGGCCCACTCCTGTGTTCTATCACTACAGCCTAGCAATATCATCTTTTTTTTGTCACTTATCTTAAGTCAGTCCTCTGGTTTATTGAGTTTCCAGTGGAAAGAATTTCTCTCTCAATCAAAAGCTGTCATTATTTGCAATCCCTCCATTAGATTTTTCCTTAACCTGCTCTACGTTAAGGAAACCAATCCTAATTTGAGGCTCTCTACATAACTGAGTTCCTTCCTGTCAACAGTTTCAGCTCCCTGGCCACAACCTCCTAAACTGTACTGCTCGAAATAATATCTAACCACTGATCTCTAAAGTTTCAATGCAAGTTCCTTGCTTTTGTACTTTGTTTCCCTAATCATAAAACCAAGGACCCCATATTATTTTTTTATTTTTGTGTAAAAGCCTTCTGTCCTATCGCTTTCAAAGATTTCTGTCAGTGAATCCCCTGGTGTCCTTGTTTCTGCATTCCCTTCAAGGAAGGTTGCTGTCATGATCAGAGGGAAGGGGTTCAGGGACATGACGATGAACATAATCTGCCCATACTCCCTATTCACACAAACACTGTCAGGAAGGAGACTGGCTTATGATAAGAAACAGAAACAGTGGCTGATGCTCCCTTCCCTAACGCAGCGTCATTGGAAGAAGTTGCTATGCTGCTCTAGCTCTTAACTAACAGCAACAAACTTGGAACAGGATGGGAATTTATCCAGAAGATATCTAGTTTTGTATTTTTCATTTATGCACTGGTGAAAGAATTGGAGTGTCCAGGTGAGGATTGTTACATTTCATTTTATTGAATAACATTTTAACGCATTTTTCTGTTGCTGGGCTCCAGGTATATGTAAGGCAGCCAACTGAATAGTTCAGATGAATCTCTTGTTTACTGTTCTATTATTTCAACCCATTTAATCAATTGATCACAATTTGACACACAGACACACACACAGACACACACACAGACACAGACACACACTAAATGTAAGAAAATCCATTGACACACATTGATCAATGGTAGTGGAATGGGCAGAAAGGGGCACCGGCCTAATCTTAAAGTGTTGATCGAGGAGGTAGGTGAACCCTTCTCTGTCTCTGAATCAGGAGGTATCTCTCTCTCTGTGTCTCTCTGTGTGTGTGCCCCTCTCTCTCTCTCTCTCTCTTTTCTCTGTCTCTTCTCTCTTTTTCTTTCCTGTCTCTCCTCTCTCTCTCTTTCTCAAGCTTTAAGTCTTGCTCTCACCCAAGATGAAATGATCATTTATCATGTAGGCAAATGACAGGTCTGACTCAGTGAAGTTATTGAGGCTAAAAAGGTGAAGTCATGTCAGTATTCGAGGATGGAAAATTTCCTTTTCAAAAGTGCAATTGAATCTCTCCAAAAACACTACTGGCTGCAGTACTGATCTTCCTTTTAACTCTCTTATGTATTGTGAGCTGGATAAAATTTTATGGAGTAGAGAGTTAAGTGACCAAGTCCATATGCCATGTTGCTCACACAGACATAAACCTTCATCGTGTAGATACCCAGGGGCCTCATTGGCCTCTTCATTCACGGTAGTGGCTGAGAGGCACCAAAGAGCTGCTGTAAATTGCTCCTTTGTCAAGAACATAAATTGTGAAGAAAGTACATTGTGTATTTGCTGCAGCGCATGGATTAAAGTTATAATGTGTTTTGTACCTAGAGAACATGTCCTATGTATAATCCTGTCCATCATGAGAGAACATATTCGCGAAGGTTTGACTTCTGTCTGAATGCTTCCTGCTGACAAGCTACTTCCCATAAATTTACCACTTCAGCCTGACTGGTTTGGGAGGGACTTTTCTCTCTTCAGGTGCACTGGATTTCTGGTAAAATGCACCAAATCAACTCACACTGTGGTATGACACTGCCCTCCAGTCCCTAATGCAGTGTGAATTTATTACATTATATTTCTGATCCATAAAGTTTTACCATCCCAAAAACCAATTTCTCCAAAATACGCACCACCAGTCTGCAACAGGCTTAACAATTTCAAATGCCTGATCTAATAATCACTTCAACTTCTTTGTAGAAAACCCACTAATGTCACCCACTAATATTGAGTGTACTGCGCTCCTCGTGTAGCTACCTCAACCTATTGGAAGCACGGATCTGAACATTGCTGCAACACATGGAGATGACAGAATTCCTGTTGACACGGGATGGTGCATCAGATTGGATTTGCTCTCCTGACAGGTGCTGAGTAAACTAACCTCCACAGTCACCTCAGTGCGTTGCTACAAATCATGTTGTTGTCTTTGATCTGTCAAGCTTTCCTATTGTACAGGACAGTGGTGGTGGTAGTGAAATAATTCCATCACCTCCTTTTTTATACTTCAGTGAACCTTTTGGCCTGTGATTAAACCAGTAGATGCTGTCACACTCCCATCAGTTCACACTCTGTATTGCAGGCCATAGCATTTTATCTAGGTCACATCCACAGACCGTTAATATGCGTGAGTAGGAACTCTACCATCAGCCTGCCCATTCCCAGATTAAGTTGCTCCATAAAATCTATCTCTTCCACTACACTTTACCTGCCTTGATGATGTTCTGTGAATCACCTTAGAATGTCTTCTTTCTGCATTCAGAAAATACAGAAAAGTGAGGGCATGAAACATAGTACAGAGGAGAATTGGTTTGGAAACTTTGTTCAGTCACTCTGGATTTTTGACTCTTATCCACAGTTAGAATCTGTGTGAAACATTTTGACTCATAAGTTCTTGACTGTGGGCAGAATTCCATCTGTGGTTTCTCAGCATACAAATGCCATTAGAAGGCCAGGGGTCCAGTCACTGCACTCCGAGACTTCAAGTGATCAACTAAAGTAAAATAGTGCCTCAAAATCCCAAGAAGGGCAGGATCGTAAGTGGAAAAGCCCTCTGCATATTGTGCAGGCTGAATTATAATGGAGGAAACTCCATTGAACCTTTGTCCTTTATGTCAGTGTGTTATTGAAACTTTAATTTCCCACAGATTCTGAATATCCACAGGAGTACCCATCAGGCAGGAACAAAACATGTCCTTTCCAACAGTTGGCCCCATAAGTTTGATTCTGGGTGTCAGTCTGTCACAGTCACCTCGCATATTTAACAAAAGTCACCCAGTAACATTTAAAAGCTGGAGCCAAAGAGATTTTCCGGGGTTTTTTTTACACATTCAGAACCAGCCCCAGGCTCTGCTTGTGTATGACTTAGAGTCTTGTACACATCCGAAAGGAATCTCTTTGCTGTACTGCTCCATTTTGTTGGATTATCAGTTCCTCAGCTTGAACTAAAGTAGGTTTTGTTTCTTCTATTTGATTTTGACCTGTTGTTGGGGAATAGATTGGAAAATACAACGACACCAAACCTATCCAATTCCCTTTTGCACTGTGCTCCATGCACCAATCAATCTGTGCCCTTGCTGCCAATCAATACATTGATTTCATGTCTCCAAGTGGAGCCTACCAAACGCATTGACGTTTCACACCTTGAGAACAGGGCATGCAGAATATTGCTGGAGGAGGAGCTTGATTGTCTTCTGTCTCTAAAGGTTGCATTTTCTCAGGAAGCAGTTGTACAGAATATCTTTTTGCCACGTTTAAGCTGCATTAAAATCATGTTCAAAGTTTATGTCCGCAGAGCTATTAGGTTTTCAGGTGTCCCACGTCTAGCCTCACTCTCCAGTATTTCGACTTGACTGCGATCGGGAGCATTGAACCACACAGACAGCCACGTGGCACATTCCTATAAGCCACAACAGGGTTGTATTGCCTGTGGAGCCTGTGTTTGGAGAATGGTTTGTTGGGATAAGGCAACTGATGTACTTGGTGCTGACTGAACAACTTGGGAAGTTCCAGGAAAGGGGAGCAGAGAGCCGTGGAATGTTCTGTGGATGCTCTGCTGAGATGATTGTTATTTTTCTGTGGGCTGTATGCATGTTGAACTTGCTGGTAGCTGGTAGCCACGAGTTCAAAAGCACCTTTTATGCTTTATCCAGTTTTATCCACAATCTGATGACTCAGGGGGTTGATGGTTCTGTGGCTTGGCAGGTATTCCTCACACACGTCTTTTCACAGACCAAAAGAGAATCTTTTTATAAAAAATCTATTTTTCTTTTTTAATATTTGTAACGTTGCATCAGTAAGCAGATACTCAGACGGTATCTAAATGTTGGAGCTCATTGGGAAGTATTAATTCTAATATTTTTTCCCAATTTTTAAAGACACCAACGATCTCCACGCTTGAAGAGGTGGCCAAATGACACCCACTGCATTATGGAATAGTGCTTTGAACTGGGTGTTCTCCCATTATTCTCTGCCTGAGGAAGCCTCGCATTCATGCGGTGTGACCCTCGCCTCTGTTCACACTTTCCGTGGTTGAAAGCTGAGCTGCACTAAGTGTAGATCAGCAGATGGAGACCTATGGTCCAACAGTTTTAAGATGTGGAGGTGCTGGTACAATTTTATGCAATGCTGCAGTTCCGTACAACAGTGTATTTGTGCCATAGGCATTCATAGCACAGGAGGCCATTCAGCCTGTTGTGTCTGCCCTGGCTCTTTTTCAGAACAATCCAGAATTAATCTCTGTGCCCTGAACTGTACCCATAAACCAGGGTTTCAGATATTTCTCTAATACAAAAACTGCTGTGCATCACGATTTGGATGTTCCCAGTTGGAAAACATTTCAACAGCTCCTTTAAAATACATGTTCTTTTTAGCTCATGGTTTCTCCCTTTCCCCAACTCCCCCACCCCTCCCCCACCCCCACGTCAGCATCCTGGGAGCTTTCCCTCCATAACCATTGTGCTGCAGATAGCATTGAGAAACTACTTGAAGAATAAAGTACAGTTTTTAAAATACTGTGAAGAATGACATTGTTGATTGAGACAAAGAGATCATTTCATTGGTGGGTTTTCCCCAAAGTGGCTCCAGTGATGTGACTAAATACTTTATACATCATAAAGAAATCAAGCCGGAATATTTCTGTATTCATAGCAGCACAATGCGAATTCCACATTTGCTGGAACGATTTAAGACTGCCTCAGTGCCAAGCTGTTAAATTAAAAGAGTATTTAGTAGTGTTTCATTTTGCATAAATGCCATTCCCTTTTTCTAAGATGCATCTTTAGTAAGATCAAGCTTGTAACATTATTGCATATTCCTACAGCATGTACAGTGTGAAAACTGGATCTTCATTTTCTGGCCTGATACGTTATGCTAATGCATCGTACAAAGTATGATGTGGTCAGCTTTGCTTATCTGACCTGCATTTAGTTTGAAGTTCTCCAGTAAAGGTTGCAAGTGAGCTTTGAGACTTGCTCGTGTCATTTCTTCAACGCTCAAGCACGAAAGCAGCGTGGTTGAATTTTGCGAGTTGTTGAAATCCCTAGAGACATTGAGGATTACCCCCTCTCAAAGCTCTGCACAAACCGCTGTGGCACCAGAAGTGGTCAGCTATTTCCATAGTTACTGGGAATTAAAAACGAGAACTTTGATCTGATGATAATGGCGTTTCCACTGAATTAGGTGGGGTCCCCGAGGGCAGTGGGGGAACTGCTGCACCATTCCTCGTTTTCAAAATTAGTGTTTTACACCTATAGCAGCAAGAGAAGGCTATTTAGCCCCTTACCCTTGTTCCACTATACCGATTGCAGCTGATCTGTTCTTTCACTCCATGGCTGTGAATATATCATGTTTTCAGTCAGAGAGTGATTGTTCCAAATTGAGGTTACTAGGAAATAGCCACTTGGTTGCTAGTGAAGAAGTAATTACACTCCGATAAGTGGCTCCCAATAGCAGCCTGCCTGATATTAGGACTTAGAGTGGTAAGCACTTACCCAATTTATCCCCGGCTCCTATCACCAGAAGAGGAACTTGTGAGAATATGACCTCACACAGCCGCTGCTTTATTTATGGAATTATTTTCGCAGAAAATGCATCATCTTTAAATCAGGGAATGATCACAACATCATTACTCAAAGATTAGGGGAAAGCTGGAATTCTGTCTCATCTCAAAAAAGCTGCAGAGGCGAGGACCATTTTATAGATTTTTGTTGAGTGAAGTTAGGAAGAAATGCATGTTGACTGCAGTCTCTTTAAATGAGAATACAGCATCTAGGGCTGAATGGCCTAAGTGTGTCCATATTTACTCATCAGGCACTGTACAGTTGGTGACAAGTCTGAAATCATTGCAATCCAAATGTTGCTTATCGTAATGAGTGTAGGGAAAATGATGATCGCGCTGTGCTTTTCTGGAGCTGCAGTGAGAAATAAGAATGAAATTTGGGGCCTGTGAGTGTTGGATTCTGATGGGGAGAGTACAATTAATGTTTTCGATATTTTGATTATTATTTGCAGTCAGGGTGCTTAGGAAAATATGTCTTAATGTTTTGCCTTGCACTGACAAAGATGTGTGCTAAAACTTCTGGATTGCAATTACATTAAACTGAATAATTTATCAATAATAAAACCAGCCTGTTAGTACCACAGCGTGAAATTCACAAATGAAGCTCTAAACATCACTCGCCATGTTTATACTATTTAACACAAAATACAAATTCAACTTAAAGTTGTACATTGTTCTTAATCCAGCTATAATGTACACTTTGTATATGGCACGCTTCCACAACCAGCAGTAGAATAATGATAGATAATTATTTTTAAGTGATGTTGATTTGATGGATAAATATTCACCAGAGCAGACACTCCCTGAAGTGCTGTGGGATTTTTAAAAAATCCTCCCGAGAGGGCAGACGTGGCTTCCGACAGCATTACACTCCTCCCTCAGCTGTGTCAGCCAAGATTTTGTCCTGAACTCGTTGGCATGGAGCTCAAACCCATACCCTTCTGGTTTCTGAGATGAGCAATTCTGTCATTGAGCCACAGCTGAGCTAACAGCCAAGACTGTGTCTGCCATTGAATAAACCAGAAGAGCCACAAGACTTCTCAGTACCAGCAATGAATAGAGCACAATTCAGTGAAACTAGGTTAATATGCAATTGAAAATCTTTCTATCCTGTGAGCACCATTCCCAGGGAAAGACTGCAATAATGAGGAATATTGTTGCAGGTTTCATTGTTTACTGTGACCAGTTGGTTTGGACATGTGTCGCCACATGAATTAAAGCAGGAAACATGACTTCCTGCAACCGCAATCAATGGACCTTTGATGCTATCGGACAATTGATGTCTGCGCTGAAAATCAGCCTCGAGTTCCTGCTGCTATATCGAGAGAACAAATCAGATGTAGACTGAGAGCTGGTGAGCTAAGCTTACACTACCCAGCTGCCATGATACCAAGCACACTGCAATTGCCAATTATCATTCTAGCTCTAATTACTTTTACCCCTAATCATAAATAGGCACGTGCACATACAGGCAAACACATACAAATACCTTTTTCCCCACTTTGAAATGATATGCAGTGCCTCTCCATCATCCATAAACTGGAAACCACACCATTTGTGCTAATAGCACAGCTGCATTACAGACAACTGATGCTATCAGTTAGATTGAATTAAGTAGATGCAGTCTAGCAATCAGAGGCTGGTGTCTCCCCGTTGTGTCAGCCAACATAATGCATTCTGATTAATAAGGTTTTATAGCCTGTCAGTGCAAAGAACGATACTTTCATCCTGCTGCAGTGAGCTATGGAGAATGAGCATGGCGACCACAAGTAATTACCAACAGCATGACATCATTTGCAAGTGATACGATGATGGGATTAAATACCATATGAGTTTACTCTGTTATGTCTGATTTATAATGGAAGCCAAAAAAAAAATATGGACTGGGTACTACGCTCAATCCAACATTGCACAATAAGCAAAAATGCAGAGACTCAGGTATTTGACAGATTTTTTTATTAAAAAAGTTATGGGAGCTGTGGGAGGAAACAAGCAGGAAAGTGTAGTTAAAACCACAATCTGATCAGCTGTGGTCTTATTGGATGGTGGAGCAGGCTTGTTGGACTAAATGGCGTAATCCTCCTCATTCTTATCATGGCAGGTATGGGAGGTGGTTGTTGTTTTAGATCCTATCTGTGCTTGGATCCATTCCCTGGAACATGTACTCTCCACCTCCTCCACTGGTGTAAACCTCCTCTCAGTGTTTGCATCAGAATTGTTCACTGGAGCCGGAGACATTTGGGGACATCACTGATAACGAATATGTCACCTCATTGACTTTCACCATGGCATGAAGTCATTTGCATAGGGTCTTGGGTTTGCAGATCTTTGTTTTGACCAGATGCCATTAGTTCGAAGCTGTTCTGTGACAGAAGCAGAGCCAATGCTGTTGTTTTAAAATCTCACCTCAAAACCCGGGAATGCAGAGAGTAATAAATTTGCAGCCATTAAAAATTGATGGCAAACAAAAAAGTCCATCCTCTGCATTAGGCGCTGTCATTATAAATGTGTCATTTCAAGGTTGCTTTGATCTGTGCCCGCTCTCTCTGGTTCTAGCGGCTAATCAATGAGTAATGATGTTGTGCCAGGACACACACACACTGCAAATGGAAGTATAAACAGCTGCATTTACATTGACCCTTCATTCCTGGGACAGGAAGCAAGTTTTTCCTGCTTTTATTAGCTTGTGCGCAGTCCTTGTTCCAGTTAGTCAACTGCTTGGATGCACAGATACCCATGCCCTCACCTGGAAAAAGGACGATGCTCAGAGACCACACTGCGACAAGACTGGGGTTATGAACAATCTTACAGCAATGACCGCAGCAGCAGAGATTTGGGAGAGGAATGGGTCTTCCCCAACACAACAGACACATTGCAATACAACCTAGAAAGAGACTATTCAGCCCTCTTTTCTCTGCCAGCTCTTTTTTTTAAAAAAAGAATGATCTAATTCACCTGTAGAACTTAGATGTGGCTGGCCCGCACTTCTGGAGTTAGTAACTGAAGAGCAAAATGGAAATGTTTTAAGACTCGTTCCTGAAGGATTGGTCAGCCCTGTGCTGTCTACTGCTGGTGAATCAGTAATTGGTCTCCCCATTGCAACTTGTTTCCCAGTGTATTCCTCCTCTCATCTTGCTTCATGCTTTATTTGTTAATACAAACAAGGTAAGGTTTCTCAGCGACGGTAGCCTTTCCAGACTCTGATTGCAAACAGTCAGGAGACTTGCTTCCAGGCCTCACTCAGTTCTGCGTACGAACTGATTGTTTGGCTTTACGACAAAGAAAGACTGGCATTTATACCATACCTTTCTTGACCTCAGCACCTTGCCGAATCACTTCACAGCCAATTAAATGCTTCTTGAAAGGTCGCCCCTGTTGTAATGTGAGAAATACCAACAGCTAATTGTGCACAGTGAGGTCCCATAAACATCATCGAAATATTCAACCAGCTTGTCCGTTTCAGTGACTTTGGCTGAGAGATTTAAAACTGGCCGGGTTACTGGAAACAGAGCTCCGTTAAATAGTGGCACAGGATTTTGTTTTTTTGTTAAAGATGCCCTAGAGGAGAGGCAGAGCTTCAGCTGAACTTGTTCCTCACCACGCAGTACTCCTCAGCACTGTGTTGCTCAAGCCTGAGGAGTGGATTTTGAACCTTTCTTTAATATGACAAAGACTTTTATCTATATATACCTGTATGTGCGTACAGTTGGCCTGGAGATCATGGAGGCTGAATAGGCTGGGGCTGTTTTCACTGGAGCTACGGAGGCAGAGGGCTGACCTTACAGAGGTTTGTAAATCATGAGGGGCATGGATAGGGTAAATCTTTTCCCTGGGGTGGGGTCATCCAAAACTAAAGGGCATTGTTTTAGGGCGAGAGGGGAAAGATTTAAAATGGACCCAAGTGGCAACTTTTTCACACACAGGGTGGTTCATGTATGGAATGAGCTGCCAGAGGAAGTGGGGATGGCTGGTATAATTACAGCCTTTAAAAGGAAGGGTTTAGAGGGACATGGGCTAAATGCTGGCAAATGGAACTAGATTTATATAAGATATCTGGTTGGCATGGGCGAGGTTGAACCGTAGGGTCTGTTTCCGTGCTGTGCATTTTTATGACTCTGTGTCTGTGTCTGAGAGAGCTCCCAGCTTCTAGTTCTATACACTCTCTACCATTTGATACTGAATCCCGTGGCACACAGTTGAAGTGACTGCTGCAGACTGTCAACTGCACTGCCAGTGCTGGGAGCTTGGAGCGATCACCTTTACAGGACCACTTCCCTTTTATTCCATAAATGCAAGTCAGACAGTCGATCCGCTCTGTCGGAAGTGAAGCATACAGTGATGTCAAAAACATGCCCCATTGTCTTGAAAGCACACCAACTTCTGAAAGACTTCTGGCCGAATTGCTGAGTTTCCGATCTCAGCCAAACAGCAGTGAAAGCACTCTAGCGGGCCAGAAGGTTCCCAGATTAGGGAAGTGAAAGATCTGCTCCAATTGGTGGGAGAGAGGTGGGGCAGGATGTAGCAAACTTATTGTGTATAGTGTCGCTAGTCTCCTCTTGAACTTGCCTAATTCTATCCAAGACTGTGACCAGCCCAGTGTGACCTTTCTATTAACTAGTAGACTGGCTTTATAACCAGCCTGTGGGGCTAGGGCACGGGTCCCGATATGAAATTGGATAGTGAGAAGTCTGTACGTTCAGGTGATCATTCTATGTTCCTGCCTTTTGGTCCCAGTGCCTGCAACATTCCTTTTGAAAGAACCATTCAATTAATCCCACTCTGCCACTTTCTCCACAGCCCTGCCATTACCACCTTTTACCTCCGATGTGCAACAATTGCTAATTTTTTTTTTAATCACTTCTCTCCCCAACGTTCTGAAGAATGATTCCTGATGTTTTGGTGTTCCTTGGCTGTCCAGTGCCTCCCACTGTGTTTCCCAGGTGCAGAGTAGTGAGTCTCGCCTGGCTTTTGTTAGGAAAGGTTTCCTAGCAAAGGCTGAGCCTGGCTTCACCTGAGGGCTCTGTATTTGTCCATCCAGCAGAAGTCACTGATGGTGACGATTGGCAATAGACCTCTAGGCTGAAGCCCATTTGATACCAGTTATAGCACTTTTACCACCATCCCTGCTGAGATCAGACCACACCAGAGAAAGGTGGGCCTTGCTGATATGTGTAGGCTCAGCCACCCATTGGTTAACGCTGCTAACCAGCTTGCCCCAATAATTTTTTTTATTTCAAAAATATGTTTTATTCATTAAAAAAAATCCTTGTATGCATACATAGTTGCTAAAGCATATCAAGAATAAACAAACCCAAGTCATTTCTTACAAATGCGACACTGTGTATTCTGGGAGGGTCTGATAACTGAACAGATGGTCATTGTACTTTGACAGAAAGACCTTAGACAGTGGTCTTTCCCCACTGGGCCTTGGCAGCTGCCCCAAGCTTTGACTGCCAGAATGATTCTGATTCCTAGCCCTTTCCCTTCGAGATGTGAAATCTTTTGGACACATCAATCAATTGTTTTGCAGAATTTATTTGTCTTGTGTCAAAGATTCTCCGTCAAGTTGATCAGTCTGTGAACTTATAAACCCTGCCCCCGCCCCCACCCACACTAACAGTGTACTGGAAGCCATATAGCAACATTGGTACAACGCGATAATTGTGTTCCAAATACCTCCAAGTGTTCCTTCAGTTCCTGTCTCTTGTACAGTCTGCACCACCTTCACCGCATCATGGGGGAACTTGTTTCAGTCCTTTAGGCCCTGAGTTCTGGAATCTTTTCGCTAAAATATTCCATCTCCTATTAAGACTATCATCATTAAATTTCTTGAACATACCTTTGGACACCTAAAGTCTCCTGTGTTGGTAATCAGCTCATTTTTGTTTGGTTATGTTTTATTGCAGTGTCTTGGGACTTTATGTAAACTGTTATAATTGATTAACTCTGACAGGCAGCGGATCATGGAAAGCTCCAGGGGTAGTATTGCGGCTAATGTCTGTGACTGTTGACTTATTTTCCTCAGTTTTTCAAACTCCGTAAGAACTACGGAGTCTCCCCTGTGTCTAAGCTGGAGGCTAGGTACTGCAACTACTGTGTTTGTGAGATTTGAACCAAATCCCAGAGGTGGAAGCTCATTCTAAACCCCAGCTCCCCTGAGCTGACATTTGTTAAAACCAGTTCAAGATCCTGGTTCCTGGAATTCCCAGGGATCTGTGTCTGTATGTTACTTATTCAACATGGGTTCTGTTCACGTGTTATTTAGATGTTTTCCTCCTTCCTCTTAAAATGGTGACATTTTTTTGCCTCCTTGTGTTCCCTCCTTCCCTTTCACTGTCACTTGAACTACAGCCTGATGTTGAGAATGGTCAGGACAGCCTGTTGTATAAAATTGCTTTTCCTTTTTTTAAACCTATCAGTCAAGTCAACAGGTGTTACATGACCATCAGCAAACAGTGCCACCTCAATAATATGACTGAGAAACTGTACATTGTATGTGCCCGAGTCCAGGAAGGTTTAAGACTTGGGGGGGATGAAGGAGAGATGGCGGTGAGAGTGAGGGGTTTGTGTTGAGGGACTGCTGGTGACAATTGATGTTTGCAACTGACAGACTGCTGTACCTTGCAACTGAATGGTTCGGGTGATATATTCACAACTTGACAATGACCAGTAATGAAAAATGTGTTAAAGTAACGATTATTTTGCAGTAAGGGACTGTAAGTGCAGGCTGGCTAATTTCACTCCAATACCCTCGATCAGTCAAGCTGCATGTTTTGCCCATCTCCAAAGTTGTTACCGTGATAAACAAGTGTGTTCAAAAGAGATTGAGTGAAACACATTCTTAATTCATCTACAATTTTCTCCTGTGTTGCTCTCAAGACATTTAAACCTGGAAGGTTCCAGTTCAGTCTTGACAGGTTGGCACCTTGGAGTCCAAGTGCTGACCTAAATCAGTTTACATTGAGGTGGGTTTGAGTTTTTGGGGAGGGAGAGGAAAGAATTAAAAAAATGTCCCCAGCTTGGACAAGGTCCACTTTCTTCTGGGCTGATGTGGTTGATGCATGAAATGGAAATTATTGCAGTGAGGTTGGCTCGTGTACAAGATTGGTTTCCCCTTGTCTTTTTTTATATAATGGATATTTCATTTTTCACAGCAAGTTGTGTTTTAGTTCCTTTTTTAACTGCGCTTGCTAAATGTGTCTGCGCTTGAGCTAAAGAAGGGATGATTCATTGAATCTAGCAGTAGGCTTGGATCTGAAGGTTTGCAGCACATGTACAACAATTTTCCACATCAAAAATGATTATTTTGGGAGTCCCAGCTGTGTTATGGGTACCCATAAACCACTGCTGTAACTACTCACAGATGGTGCACATTTCTCGGCTCTGCCTTCACTCTGTGCTAAGATACGTTTGATATTTATTTCCCTTTGTGGATGTGAGCCAGTGGCAACCATTTGGGCGACCCGTGATTGAGATGCCCCATTGGACGTCCTTTGGAGGCCGATACTGTGGGCTGAATGCACGTTGTCCTCTGACAATCTGGCTGAAAATGAACAAAATGATAGCTGGATACTGGGCCAAGGAATACCTGCCCTAAGCCTTTGAGTTCAACCCTCCCTTCATCTCTGTAGCCTCCCCCAGCTGCCTTATGATCTCTTGCCAACAGTGTACTCCTCAGAATTCTCCTCCTCATGTGCACCATCGTCCTGCACTACCACAAAGTTGTTGACTGAAGACCACAGTAGGTCTCTAAGCTGGCAGCACTCACTTGATCAAATGGTTGTTTATCCACCATGAGCTTAGTGGCTGTATAATGTGGAGGAGCCGGTGTTGGACTGGGGTGTACAGCGTTAAAAATCACTCAACACCGTGTTATAATCCAACAGGTTTATTTGATGAAGGAACAGCGCTCCAAAAGCTAGAACTTCCAAATAAATCCTTTGGACTATAACCTGGTGTTGTGTGATTTTTAATGGCTATAGGCAGCCTATGCTCACACTCAAGGCTAGTCCTGTAGGAGAGCCTCACATTTGAGTACATACATAGAACATAGAACATCACAGCGCAGTACAGGCCTTCAGCCCTCGATGTTGCGCCGACCTGTCATACCAATCTGAAGCCCATCTAACCTACACTATTCCATGTACGTCCATATGCTTGTCCAATGACAACTTAAATGTTCTTAAAGTTTGCGAATCTACTACTGTTGCAAGGAAAGCATTCCACACCCTTACGACTCTCTGAGTAAAGAAACTACCTCTGACATCTGTCGTATATCTATTACCCCTTAATTTAAAGCTATGCCCCCTTGTGCTCGCTGTCACCATACTTGGAAAAAGGCTGTCCCTGTCCACCCTATCTAACCCTCTGATTATCTTATATGCCTCTATTTTGTTTTATAATCTATTTTTATTAAGAAAAAATAGATTTTTAAATACTACAACAAATACAAAACAATGCAATTCAAGACAGTACAAAAATAGTACAAAACTAAACCCAAATAATAAAAACAAATTCCCCAACCCACCCTCCTATATGAATGTATAAACATATACAGAGAAGTATAAAATTTAAAAAAACCTAAACTAGTTATTTAACTAACTAGATAAATACCTAACAACAAAAAATAAATAGTAATAACTCAGCCCAGCCAAACAAAACACTCATACATTCACAGTTCCTCCTCCCTGGATATTGGACTCATGAAACACAATCGTTACGGCTGTATAAAAGCTCTTGTTAGTGTGGCAGATAAATCTGTGTTCAGGTATTTCAAAAAGGGTTACCATGTCTTGTAAAAATTCTCAGTTTCATGGTGTACCATATTTGTGAGAAAATCCAGGGGAATATGCTCCATAACAATGTTCCGCCAACCAGACAGGCCTGGGGGCTTTTCTGATATCCAACCTAGCAAGATATTCTTCCTTGCACAGAATGTAAGAATATTGAAAAGTTTTGCCTTATGCGAGTCTGCAGGAAATACAATGGGTGGGCCCAAAAGGAGCGAAATAGGGTCCTTCCCCACCCCTACACCTAAAATCCTCTCCATTGCACCCGCTACAGCGCTCCAATATGTTTGAAGCCTGTCACAAGACCAAAGACAATGGGTAAGAGTGCCCATACAGACCTTGCACTTGGGACATGCTGAAGATACCCCTGGTTTAAATTTTGACAAACGGTCTGGGGCTAAGTGGACCCTGTGGAGAATCTTCAACTGTAAAGCATGGGTCCTATTGCAAATTGATATCTTTCTTGCATTCTCCCAAATATCCTCCCATGCCTCTGAAGAAACTTTAACACCCAGCTCTCTTTCCCACATCTTGCAGAGTTGATCAGACTCATCTGAGGTGGCACCCCCCAGTTGGTGATATAAAGTACTGACAGAGAGTGTAGTCTTAGCCCTTAGTACTCCTCTTTCTATGTCAGATTTGTATGGATCAGTCAAAAGTGTGGTCCTTTTTTGAATAAAATCCCTAACTTGAAAAAAACGAAAGAGGTCTCTATTAGGTAACTCATACTTCCATACTAACTGATCGAAGGACATCATTACATCTCCCTTAAATAAGTTGCCCAGGCAAGATATACCCCTAGCTGCCCAACATTTAAATCCTGAATCTATCATACCTGGTTGAAAACTCGGCATACCCACTAAAGGTGTAAACAAAGATGTTTTGCCAATATTACCTTCCCTCTGCCGAAATGCCCTCTATGCTTTAACAGTATTAATGACTATTGGGTTATGGCAATATTCCCTAACTATCCTCATCTTGTCCAAAAACAGCAACTGGTAAGGGGGCACCGTGCCTGGGAGGCTTCGATTTCTAGCCATATTGAAAGAGGGTCCCCACAAACCCAATCACTTATGTAGGTCAAAAGTGAGCTTAATTGGTCATTTCTAATGTCCAGAAGGTCTACTCCCCCCAATCTGTGAGGCAACTGCAGTTTGGGGAATTTAATGAGGGGCCGTTTATGGTGCCAGGTAAGGGAGCTGAACCAACTGTTCAGTCTCCTGAGTGTTTGTTTATTGAAAATCAGGGGTAGCATCCGTATAGGGTATAGCAAACAAGGGCGAATATTCATCTTAATAAGTGCTATCCGACCCAACCACGCGACTGGAAGTGCCTCTCATCTTTGGAGATCTGGTTTAATTTTTTTCAAATATTCGAGTAAAATTGGCTTTGAACAGCCAACCCAGAACTGGAGTAATGAATACGCCCAAATACACAAACCCCCCTGTGACCACCTAAATGGGAATCTATAGTCACTCTCAAGAGCCAACTCTTTCGTAAGACCACCCATAGGCATAGCCTCTGATTTAGCAAATTTAATCTTTTATACCCTGAAAAACCACCAAACGCGTGAATGCATTGTATCAGGCAAGGCACTGAATTGCTGGATTTGTCAAGAGAATTAGAACATTGTCTGCACACAGCGCGATCTTATGTACTTTTGACCCCACATCTGGAGCTGATATATCGAGATCCCCACGAATGGCCTCTGCCAACGGTTCAATCACCAACATAAAAAGTAATGGTGAAAGGGGACAGCCCTGCCGGTAATGACCGCAGCGAGAGGTACACTGTAGAGAACCTTTACCCATCTTATGAAAACTTCGCCCAGACCAAACCAGTCTAGAGTATAGAAAAGGTACGGCCACTCAACTCGGTCAAATGCCTTCTCTGCATCTAAAGAAATCACCAATCCCTGTACTGACTGCTGTTGCCATGCTTGAATTGCGTTAAGCAGCCTCCTAACGTTATTGGAGGATCTGCGACCCTTTATGAAGCCTGTCTGATCCTCTTTAATAATAGAAGGTAACACAGTCTCCAGCCTTAACGCGAGAGCCTTAGAAAGGATCTTAAAGTCCACACTTAAGAGCGAGTTGGGCCTGTATGAAACACAGTCTTCTGGATCCTTCCCTTTTTTTAAGAATAAGTGGAATACTGACCTCTCTCAGAGATGGTGGGAGACAAACATGACTGTATGAATCATTAAACATATTCAACATCGGGCCTGACAGCATACTTATAAATTCCTTATAGAATTCACTGGGAAGTCCATCAGGACTGGGCGCCTTTCCACTCTGAAGCTGCCTCACAGCTGCCTGTACCTCTTGCTCTGATAGCGGGGCATTGAGAAAGGACTGTTGTTCGGGAGTCACACCCGGGAGCTTCAGATCTCTAAAAAAGGATTCCATTTTGGCCTGCCACTCCTCACAATTCTCAGACTGATATAATTTAGAGTAGAATCTCTGGAACACCACATTAATCTTTTTACAATCACATGTTAGGTTCCCAGACTCTTCCCTAATTGCTGCAATGGTTTGTGGGGCACTTCTCTTTCTGGCAAGGTATGCTAGGTATTTGCCTAGCTTGCCAACATGCTCGTATAACCTTTGCTTTGCAAAAGCCAGCTCCTTCTTTGTCATCTGCGTGAGCACAAAATTTAGTGCAGACCGCAGTGCCGTAATCCTCTGTAGTTTGACCAAAGAGGGTCTGTCAAAATAGGCCTTCTCGGCTGCCTTCAACCATGCTTCAAGGAGATGTTGCTGCTCACCCTTCTGCCGCTTCCTACTTGTGGAATATGAAATAACTAACCCTCTGGCATAAGCTTTGGCAGTTTCCCAGAGAACAGATGAGCTATCAACCGAGCCTATGTTGATGTCTAGGAATGCTCGAAATTCCCTAGAGAAATACTCCACAAACTTGCTGTCCATGAGAATAAAGGGGTCCATTCGCCAGTACCTTGAATCCACTGTAACATCCTTAATTTTATCCACGAGGTACACTGGAGCATGATCAGAGATGGCAGTATTACCAATCATACAGGATGCCCCCAGATCCAGGGTTACCGCAGGGGTCAGAAAAAAAATCAATCCTCGTGTGACATCTGTGCGGATTGGAGAAAAACGTGAAATCTCTACCTGTAGGGTGGAGACACCTCCAGACGTCCACCAACCCTAATTCCCCACACAAACCCAATAACTGTTTAGTTTGTGCCGAGGGTATCGAGGGACCAGCGCTTATAAAGCCTCAAAAGTACATCCCTGCTTTTGTATTCAACTCCTCTCAAAGTAAATGCCATCACTGAGTCAGCAGTTAGGAAGGTAAATACAATCTGCAAGTTTACCTGGAGAGAATTGGGACAAGAAGTCCCAAGTCTCTTTGTACTTCAGACGTCTGAATTTTCTCCCCATTTATTCTTCCTACCAAAGTGCATGACCTCACACTTTCCCATGTTGTACTCCATCTGCCACTTCTTTGTCCACTCTCCTAACCTGTCCAAATCCTTTTGCAGTCTTCTGCCTCCTCAATGTTTATTGAGCCTCTATTCCATTTTGAGCTTTTCTGACGGGTCCAGGTGGAGACTAAACACTAACAGCAGGATGATTGTGTGAGAATCCGGGCATCCCACCTGCCCTATCTCATCGAAGACCACCTGCCCTTGCTGTTCTGGAGTGTGGGTCCTGGTGATTAAACTGTCCAACATTGGGTCTCCACTCACAGTGGCTGACAGGGCAGCTGGTGTTTGAAGAGGGTGTTGCTCACACATTATATGGACACAGAGGCCATCGTTTCACTTTTGATTATTTTGTGTGCCTGTTCATGACATTTTGATAATCTATATGTCGGGACCCCCAAGTTTTCTTCTAGCTGTGCAGCTCCAGTTTTTCACCACTCATAGCAAGGTTGTCCAACAAATAGGTCACGTTCTGGCCAACAAAGCTTTCCACCTCATCCACCAACTGGATTCTATGCAAATGCTCAAATGAATGTGGTCCCATTACCAAGAGTTCAGTGGACGAGCCAACTTTTGTAAGGTATCCCAGCATTCCTCCTGATAAATGCACAGGCAACTGGGCAAGTTGAGCCACCTCTGCCTGGTGCATCACCTTAGGTGATTGTAAACACATTGTACAGTGTCCTCATCCCAACCATCTCACTTGTACTCCCACTTCCTTGTAACCCAGGTTTGTTTCTTCCTGTTCCTCCACCTATCACTGCAGCCTCTCTTTCCTATTTCAGATCAGCAGGCAACACTTGTCAGCTATATCCGGAGGCATGTTTGTTCCCTGGCCTGAGTGGTACCCTCCTCTGACTCAGCATCGATGTTTATGCCAAACACAGCATGCACTCTCTACCTCCCACTCATAGGTTTCTGGCTCAGGCCCCACTGGTCAATAACTGACTGACAGACCCGAAAGCACTGTTCATCAACAGCCTGTCCCTACCCTGCCCTCTTGTCCGCCAGCAAATCTCCGTGTTCGAGGCATCACCTCCCCTGTTGAGTGAGAAAAATTCCCAAATGTGGCACCTGTTGGACTGGTGTGATCTAGGAAACACTGTTTTGTTTCTACAGTCCAATGTGGACGAACACACAGTCTGTCTAACTTGGACAAAACTTGGCAAATTAATTCCATTTATTTAACCAAGATATATTTCTTTGTAACATTTATCCTCTTTCTGCACTACTTACAATATCATGTATTTTTGTGTCATCTACAAATTTTGATATATGATAGTGAAGGCATTGTCTTTCATAACCTGTAGAATTTGTGTGGAGAGAAGAATTGTCATCATTAGATTGCCATATCAGATGGTACCTTGACACTTGATCACATGGTGTCAGATCGTGAAAATTCTGATCACGTGACACTTGCCATAATTTCTAAGTGTTCCTGCATTTTTCTGAATTGGATGTTTCATTACTCCAGTATTGTAAGTGTACATATGAAGTTACAGCACTGAAGACCTTTCTCAAAGTTGATGGTTTGAAATTGAAACACGTTGACCAATACATTGTAGAGTTTATTTAATGTTGGAGTTAACGCAGTGCTGGCAGATCTTTCTGCTGTGCAATTCGTGGGTGGCACGGTGGTACAGTGGTTAGCACTGCTGTCTCACAGCGCCAGAGACCCGGGTTCAATTCCCGCCTCAGGCGACTGTGTGGAGTTTGCACATTCTCCCTGTGTCTGTGAGGGTGTGCTCCGGTTTCCTCCCACAGTCCAAAGATGTGCGGGTTAGGTAAATTGGCCATGCTAAATTGCCCGTAGTGATAGGTAAGGAGCAAATGTAGGGGTCTGGGTGGGTTGCGCTTCGGCAGGTCGGTGTGGACTTGTTGGGCCGACGGGCCTGTTTCCACACTGTAAGTACTCTAATCTAATCTCTTTATTAATACAGTTTTGTTCAAGTTCTTTCTTTCTTATTTCTTTATTTTTCTACATGAAGGTAATGCTCAACTTTTTAAAAGTTAGTGTCTTTTACTACTTTGTACCTAACTTTTTTGTACCTAGGTACCTTTTGTATCTAAGATGGCACTGGGAATGGTGAGTTTGTACACTTTTCACTGTACTCCTGTGTGTACATGTGACAATAAAATCTAAATTTTTAAACATTGCCTCTCACCGATATTTATCCCTTGACGCGATTGTGTTAAACTGCACTTGCCACAGGTTTATTACTTTAATCAGCCTGTTAATGCCCTCCTACTGTAGCCTGTTTCCATTCTGCTCAGTGTTTATGGGTTTCTTATCATTAAAATTCTGCTCCATATCTCCAAGCCCAGGGCATTTAACATGTTTCCAAACGAGCAGTGATCCTAACATCAACCCCTAGAGGACACCACTGTCTCCTTTTATTTCATTCTGGAGAAACAGCTGTTCACCACAACTCCTCGCTTTATTCCTTTTAGTTAATATTGTACCCTGGCCCCCACCACTTTCTTTCTGTGGGCTTTCGTTTTGCTACTATGTCAAAATGTCCTTTGAAATTCCTTCTAATCATAGGCAATAGTGCTAATGCCATCAAACAGCTCTGTTATTCATAAATACACTCAATCTAGTTAGTCAAATATCATTTGTGTTTGAAAAATGTGTGTTGATAAATGACAGCCAAAATGTTTTGTTTAAAGTGACAATTAATTATTTCTGCGTCATGATTTTAGGCTGAATTGCCTGCAATTGCTGGGTTTATTCTTTATTTTTGAACAGAGAAGTCCCACTTGCAAAGCTCCAATCTCTGGCAATGCTCCCATTTCAGGAGAGTGGGACATTGTGACAGGATCCTTTTCTATCTCCACTTTTACATCTTTCAGAAGTCTCTCTAGTTTTGGCTCAGTAGAGTGGCATCATTTGTAGAGAACCTCATAGAAGCAACACGAGAGTGAAAATATTGAGTTCATCAGGCAGCACTCAGAGAGGGAGGGAGGGAGAGAGAGAGAAAACAGAGTCAACATTTCAGGTTGTTAATCCTTCACCAGAACTATTTTATCAACAGGACTGTCCCATTTTCCAATTTTGTTTCAGATTTCCAGCATCCACTGAAATTTGTTTTTGCATCTGTGGAGGATACCTTTGGTTGGTTTCATTTTCATTACAAACTTCATAATGAGCAGAACAGAAAATATGCAGTTCAGCGTGGAGAGTTTAAAATCAACTCCAAATTGGACCATTGGCTGTGGCACGTTACGTAGTTCACCAGTCAGTGACCAATTTGCAGCATTGGCTTTTTGGGATTACTTTTTAAATAAAGTCTATTTCTCTCACGTTCTGTTTCCCAATTGCAGGCAGTCCTTAGTCAGAGAGTTGAAATGCTTCCCAGCTGAGGCCTGGTGTTTCTATGTATCTGAATCCGTTCTGCCCCTCACCACGGGCAGATTGGAAGTGTGTCACTTGAAGTTACATAGCAGGAAGGATCTAACTGAAAGGAAACTCCACACAGCTTCATGAAATGGGCTGCAAGGAATGGCTGAGAATCTGTTAGCAGAACACCAGTGAAGCACAGAATATTACTAATGGGTTGGGAGATGAGACCCAGTAGCTCTTGTACAATAAGTAACAGTACGCGGACCCACTGACCCTACTGCCAGTTGGCACGTTTGGATGATAACTCATCCATCCCTGGAGATTCTGAAGACAGCCCGGGACATTTTGCAGCCCTAGTCATCACCCATGAGGATTTAGTACCTCCAGGAAAGCAGTATCAGCCAGCTATATAGCTGTACTGGTAATTCTGACAGCTAGGGTCTGAAAGGCACTCTCTGTCTGAGATAGGGCGGAGGTTTGCGTGTGTGTGTTTGTCATAGAATTCAGTTGCACATTTTTTTCAAAATATATTCACTACGTGGACGTTGTCTGTTTAATTGATGGCTTTATTAATTACTGTTCCATGGACCTGCCACAGGACACACACTGAGAACTGCTGCTCATAATGGATATTGCTGCTACCATCCTCTTTAAATGTCGAAGAAGAGAGGGCATACCCAGTCTAGTGTGGTAGAGGAGAACCACTGATGAGGTGTCCTGACCCCGAAACATCGATTTTCCTGCTCCTCGGATGCTGCCTGACCTGCTGGCTCTCTCCAGCTCCACATTTTATTGGCTCTGACTTGCAGCATCCATCTGCAGTTCTTGCTGTCTCCTTGAGGAAAGCCACTTCCTGTCTTAACTAAACCAGTCTCTTATCATTAACAAGATATAGTTATTGCATGTTAGTTACAGATTACTTTCAATATTTGTTCATGGGATGAGGGTGCCATTGGCTCGACTAGCATTTGTAATCTATCCCTAATTGCCCAGGGGGCATTTAGGAGTCAACCACTTTGCTGTAGGCCTGGAGTCACATGTAGACAGAGCAGATAAGAATGGCAGATGCCTTCCTTAAAGGCCATTAGATGGGTTTTCATTAGGCCAGACATTTATTCTAGAATTTTATTGAATTCTGCCAAAATGGGGCTCGCACCCATCTCCAAAGAACATTAGCCTGGGATTCTGAGTTATTATTCCAGTGACATTACTAAGATACAACTGCCTTCCCTGATATGGTAGACATTATTACAGAGACTTTGAGAAGGTCTGAATGTTAGACCTAACTCCAAATTGTGCTGCCCACAAATCCACACAGCATAAAGTGGGTGATGCTTATGCCATCCCTTGTATTAACCCTTTCAGCCCCCATCTACACCAGTTATTCAACAGGAAAAGACTGATGTTTTCTGCTAGTCATTGCTTAGTATCTGTCAACAGTGAGTTCCAAACTCAAAGGCCCCCGAATTAGTTGGTTGGGTTCTTTGGGCAGGGCTAACAAAGAGGTAATGGGGCCTGAGAACACAAGTACAGATGAGAGTTAGATGCATTTGAAAAGCTCTGACCAGTTCTTGGATTGATCATAATCCAGTGAAGGGTGAACCTTGCTGCTGTTTGTCCTGCAGCTGGCCGCATGGGCCATCATTGGGATGGAAGATGGTCATATTCCCCAGGATATTCTGTGTGAGCAGATAGTCCGATCCCAAAGACACTTGAAGGATACTTTGTAACTATGATGTGAAGCCTCCAAATACTGACTTTTCATACTTTCCAACAATGGAGGGCAATGATGCCGTTAACTGTTGGCTGATAATGATCAGAGTCTGCAGGAGCTTGACAGTAGGTGCTAGTGCTGAATAGGAAACCTCACAACCATACAGTGGGCCGCCTTATGCAGGGCACTGGCCCAGAGGGCCATCCTGTGCAGGGCACTGACAGCAGAATTAGCCTTTTCTGAGTTCAGCCTCTTCAACCATCAACAAAAAGAGCACCACATAAAATATCCCATCCCCAGAAGATGCTGCTCCTTGATGGGTTTAACACTTGCTATCATAGTAGGGGAACATTAAATTAAAAATTGGGGAATAACCCGTCTTTACCAGCTTTTCTTTTGGTTCTGCTTACTGTCTTCAGACACTGTCTGCTTTCTTGTGGAGCCACTGGCTAATGCAGACTGAACAGCATGACGCAGTGATGGAGCACCATCAAGTGGTGCCACAACCACTGTTTACAATGGTTTCTTAAGTAGCCTGGAGGACTCTTTTTTTTTCGTCGTTATTAACTTGAATGAGGTTTGGGCAGTCTCACTGTGTGCATAATTCTACTTCATTTTAATGTCAATAGCCCCCCACCCACCCACCCCCCATGACCTCACTGTGACCTCTGATTGTAATTTGATTCCTGCTACCTTTCATGCTCTGGCTGATTTAAGACTTCAATTAAGAATGACGACTGTCCCTTACACATTCCATGTCCCAGTGATTGGTCTGGTCCACACTCCATGTGGGAGATGTCATTTTAATTCTGGTTATACACCAGAGCCTTTTCTATACTGGCAACTACACGGATTATGCAGGCTCTGATGAAATATGCTCAACTAGAAAAGCTTTCTAAGAAATGTTTAATTTACAATACCGCCTATTTACTTTTGGGGCTGACAAGTGATTGATTGGGTTATTTGGATTTAGCTATTCACCAGACCACCAAGAGGTTGATGATTTAAGTTTATTTAATAAAAGAGAGGGCCTACCCACCTATTAAAGTCCAGAGAATGGAAGCACGGTGAGGTTCTTTTGTGAAATGAACCACGACTAATTAATATGGAATCTTTATCTTCCTTGACCATGGATTGGGCAGTTCTGAACATCTGTAGTAATGATACCATGCCCGTTTTAAGCAATAACACAATCTGACAGAGTTCAGGAATGGTAGCTCCATTGTAATGTTATTGGATTTGTAACCCAGTACTCCCGAGGTTCAGTTCCCATTCTAGCTTTTTAAACTTAATTAAAATAAAACTCAATAAGTGGCAGGCATTACTACCTACCTGATTCACTCATGTCCTTTAGGGAAGGATAGCTGCCATCCTTGTCTTTCCGACTTGATGTGTGACTCCTTCCCAGAACGATGGAATTGATTCATAACTGCCTTCTGAAATAACCCAACAAGCCAAGTGCTGTGCGAAATCTGAATAAGAAGAAAACTGAGTAGGGTCCATCAAGAATGGATGAGATATTGGGCAATTCAAAGCCATCTCCATCAAGCCTCCCTTGCAATTGTAGGCAATGGTTAGCACCCTCCTCCGAGCCAGAAACTGTTGGTTCAGCTCCCACCTTAACACTTGGTGGCTGACAAAGGTATGTTCATGATGCTGCCAAAAAGGTTGAACATCAATCTGCAAAATCTTTCTTTCACACCTCAATAGCTACAGAGATTCCTGTGCAGCCGGATTGTTGAAAGAATATTGGAGCCTATGCCATCACTATTCATAGCTCCACACCACAATGTACCTGTAGGAAGGCATGTTGTTAAAGTAATATAGTCTCCCTGAGTGGGGACTGAAAAGCACTACCACCAACCAGCCTATACAGTTAACTGTTCGCTGGTCTCCTCTCCCCCACCATATTTCTTTGCAATTTCACCCACTTGCTATCATTCCCTAGCCTCATCTGAGGTAAGGAACACATTTGCAGACGTTGGTAGGCCTCAACATTGTTGCTCCCAGACGTAGACTACCTTAGAACTTACTGGGTGCACAAAGCCTCCTTGCTGTTTCAGTGTGATGCAGAGCCATGCTTGGCAACTGAATAATTGCAGCTCTGCATTAACCAAACCAGCTATGGCTGAGGGAAAGAAAGACTTGTATTTGCTTGGCATCTTTTGTAAAGTCAGTCGGCATTCACGATGTGCACAGCATGATCCCATTAAAAAATGATGCTGATCAGGCATTGTTTTGGCTGTTGATTTAGGAATAACTATTGATCAGGACATCAAAGCGAACTCTGAAATAGCTTCGTTGGGATTTTTACATATATCTGGGAGGGGAGACTAGGTCTCTATTTGATGCTTCACTTGAAAGGCAGCAGCACCGACACTATGGCACTCCCTCAGCACTGCACCAGTTGGCCAACCTGGATTATGTGCTCGAGTCTCTAATGTGAGAATCAATCATACCGCTCTCTGACTCCATTATCTGTAAAAGTGGCAAATCTTCAACACAGTAAAATAGATTAATATTCCAGGTTGCTGCCATTTCATCAGATCCTGAAATGACCTGCGTTGTAAAGCAGATGAGAAAATGGGAAAGAAGAAAGAAGTGGAGTGGGTGGAAATCGGGTCAGTCTGCAGAGCACAGGCTTTAAAGTGGACAGATTCCTTTGTTGTGCCTCCCTTACAGGTCAGCCGCCCTCCAGCAATCAGCCTATCTCCTGGCAGTCACCATTTGTTAGTGAAATGCGTCATTGTTGCAGCCTTGGATTGTTCACCAGCTGGACTGTGACAGGAAACATGCAGTAAATGTTATGTTTCCGTTTGTTGGCTCTGCTTTGCAATTGTTTGCTCTGTCTGACTGATTATTCATTTACTTTATGTGGTTAATCCTACCTATCACGGGACTGGGGGGGAGGGGACAGCAGTTGATGACTGCATAGTGGACCTTGTGTGCTAATATTTGAAAATTTTCCATGCATTAATCTATATAGTTTCTATGATAAATGGACTTACCTTGTTTTGAAGTATTATCTTTTTTTTTCCGTGAGGAGCTGTGTATCAATGAAATCCATGGCACTGCATCCCTCATTGCTGAGTTCTGAAGTGACTTTCATGAATAGTGATGCAGGAGGCCGTGGGGCAGTCTGGATAGACCATTGGTTCTTTTCCTGTTTGCTTTGGTCTATCTTTTAAATAAATTGGATCTGCAAAACAATTTGTTATGTTAAAGAGTTAAAGCATGCCATTTAGTGAACAAATCTATGACATATTTTAATGTAAGACATTCCTTGAATGGTTATATATGTGGCCCGGTGGCTCAGTGGTTAGCACTGCTGCCTCACACCACCAGCCTTGGGCAACTGTCTGTGTGGAGTTTGCACATTCTCCCCATGTCTGCGTGGGTTTCCTCCCACAATCCAAAGATGTGCAGGTTAGGTGGATTGGCCCTGCTAAATTGCCCAGCGATGTGTAGGTTAGGTGCATTAGTCAGGGGTAAATGAAGAGTAATGGGGAATGGGAATGGGTCTGGGTGGCATTCTGTTTAGGAGGATTGGTGAGCTGAAAGGCCTGTTTCCACACTAGGGATTCTATGAAGACAAAATTGCAAACATCCTCACTGTGTATGTGTTTTATTTCACCATGCAGCATCTTTGTTGTAATTGTGTGATTTGATATTTATCTATTGATTATAGCCTAATTCCATCTGTCACTCTCCAATTTCATCTTTCACTCTCGCGATTATTTTGTCGTTTTAGGTTTTGTCTTTGTATTGGATTGTGATTGTCCGGGCAGCAGTTCTTCTCTGTTATCACCTTGTCAGACTTGAGTACAGTTTCTCATATGTGAGAAATTAACTATCAGCAGGTTATCTCACTATGTGGACAGGTTGAGCCTGTCCTCACTAGAATTCCTGTCCTTTCAGTGAGGATTGCTGGGAAGTGATCAGGAACACGAACCCATGTCAATTATTCCCTCCCCGCCCAGGTCATGGAAGCATTGGAAGTAGGAGCAGGATAAGCCAATTTGGCCTTTTTTGAGCCTGCTGCACCAGTCAATAAGGTCAGCACCTTTCCACGCTATTGCCTCATTCTTGATTGCCTCAGTATCCAAATATCTACTGATCACTGTTTGAAGTATATCCAGCAGGTGAGCATCAATACCTCCTTGAGGTAGAAAATTCCAAGCAGTCACATTCTTTTGAGTCCTGCAATGCCGCCTCCTCTCAGTCCTGAGTTTATAACTCTTTCTTTGACCTCTGGTTTTGAATTCCCCAGCTGAGGGAAACATCATTTCAGCATCTGCTCTGTCAAGCTCCTTTGAAATCCTAATGTTTCGATGAGTTCATCTCTGCCTCTTCCAAACTTAAAGAAACACAGAGAAATGCTCCATCTCTACTCTGAACAAACCATCTATCTGAGGAATCTTAGTTTGAATCTGAGGCAAATATGTTGTTTCTTAGATAGAGAGACTAAAACTGTACAGTGTTGTCCAGGTGCAGTCTCACCAAGATCTTATACAATCGTAACAAGATGTCTTTGATACTCCAATCCAATTGTTATAAAGGCTAACGCAACATTTGATATCCAAATGGCTTGCTGTGTTTGTTAACTGGTCAAAAGGGACCCACTTTCCTCCAAATACAAACATTTCCCAGTTCTTAAATTTTTGAGAAGTATTCTATGTTTCTGTTTTTTCCTACCAAAGTAGTCATTTCACAGTTTTCCACATAATATTCAATCTGCCATGTTTTAACTTGTCACTTAATCAGTTTCAGTTATCCTGTAACAATTCTTTTCTCACTTAGTGCTGTGTCATTGGCATTTTTATCTTTATGGTAAGTGAAGGATCTTCATTGCACTCACTACACTCAAATAGTGTCTTACGATCGTAGAGATGTACAGCGTGGAAACAGACCCTTCTGTTCAACTCATCAATGCCATCCAGATATTAGTCTAGTCCCATTTGCCACCACTTGGCCCATACCCCTTCAAACCCTTCCTATTCACATATTCCTCCAGATGCTTTTTAAATGTTGTAATTGTATTAGCCTCCACCACTCCTTCTGGCAGCTCCTTCCATACACGCACCACTGTCTGTGTGGAAAAAGTTAGGACCCTTTTAAATTTTTCCCCTCTCACCCTAAACCTATGCTGTCTATTTTTGGACTCCCCCACCCCAAGGAAAAGACCTTATCTATTTACCCTGTCCATGCAGGTCATGATATATGACTTGACTGACCATTGCGATATGCCAGTCTGTGTATTCCAGCATTGCTTTCTGACCATTAACCCCAATTCCACAATCTATGCTCATACATTGCCTCAGTGGTGTTCCCACTGTTGTTTGGTAATGCAGAGCTTTTTGCATAGAGTTACTGTTTAGCTAGTCTGTTGCAAAGAATGTAACTCTCAAAACATTCTCCATGCCTCCCCAGTGCAGCGTGATGTGTAACATAAGCTGCTATGCTTGCGGTCAGTGAGGCATTTATTCCTTTTGTGGCTTTTCCACTGTAAGGCTCATTACAGGTGTTCCTGGGTGATGATGACTGATGAATGTTGAGTTGAATGATTATTGTTCTTGCAATGTGTCATTTGCCTTGGGGTGATTAGGGATGCTCGGCGCTGGCCCAGTACGGGCAGACATGAAATAACTTGTTGCAGAGTGGCCATTCTGTTTGGAGGCCTACATTCAGCAGAGTCAAGGCAGGTAGTTACTTGCTGGACTTGAATTGATTCTGCCTTGTACAGGGAGCTTAAATGTGTCATTGGAGTGTAGTACTGCACCAATGTTAGAACATCAAACAGAGAAAAGTACAACACAGAACCGGCTCTTTGGCCGACGACGTTGTGTCAAGATTTAATCCTAATGTAAAATATAGTAACTTAACCTACGCCCCCCTCAACTCACTGTTATCCATGTGCATGTCCAGCAGTTGCTTAAATGTCGCCAATGACTCTGCTTCCACCACCACAGCTAGCAACTCATTCCATGCATTCACAACTCTCTGCATAAAGAACCTACCTCTGACGTCTCCTTTATACTTTCCTCCTAATATCTTCAAACTATGACTCCTCGTACCAGTCAATCCTGCCCTGAGGAAAAGTCTCTGGCTATTGACTCTATCTAGTCCACTCATTATCTTGTATACCTCGATCAGGTCTCCTCTCTTCCTCCTTCTCTCCAGAGAGAAAAGTCTGAGCTTATTCAACCTTTCTTCATAAGGCAAGCCCTACAGTCCAGGTAGCATCCTGGTAAACCTTCTTTGCACCCTCTCTAAAGCCTCTTTATCCTTCCTGTAGCAGGGTGACCAGAACTGGACACAATATTCCAAGTGTGGTCTCACCAGGGACTTGTAGAGCTGTAGCAAAACCTCACGGCTCTTAAACTCGATCCCCCTGTTAATGAAAGCCAAAACACCATAAGCGTTCTGAACAACCCTATCCACTTGGGCGGCAAGTTTGAGTATCTATGTACTTGCACACCCAGATCCCTCTGTTCCTCCACACTGCCAAGAATCTTGTCTTTAATCCGACATTCAGCATTCAAGTTCAACCTTCCAAAATGCATCATTTCGCATTTATCCAGGTTGAACTCCATCTGCCATTTCTCATCTCAGCTCTGCATCCTGTCTATGTAGTGCTGCAGCCTGCAGTAGCCCTCTATACTATCGATGACACCTCCAACCTTTGTATCATCTGCAAAATTACTAACCCACCCCTCCACCTATAAAAACCATGAAGAGCAGAGGCCCAAGAACAGAGCCCTGCGGGACCCCACTCAACACTGACCTCCAGGCAGAACACTTTCCATCTACAACCACTCTCTGCCTTCTGTCAGCCTGTCAATTCTGAATCCAGATAGCCAAATCTCCCTGTATCCTATACTTCCTGACTTTATGAATGAGCCTACCATGGGGAACCTTATCAAATGCCTTGCTGAAGTCCGTATACACCGCATCTACTGTTCGACCGTCGTCGAACTGTCTTGGCACCTTGTCCAAGAACTCAATAAGATTTGTGATGCATGACCTGCCCCTCACAAAGCCATGCTGACTGCCTTTAATTACACTATGTTCTGCCAGGTAGTTATAAATCCTATCCCTCAGAATTCTTTCCAAAACTTTGCTAACCACAGATGTAAGACTGACTGGTTTGTAATTGCCAGGGATTTCCCTCTTACCCTTCTTGAAAAGAGGTACAACATTCGCCTCCTTCCAATCCTCCGGTACGACTCCTGTGGAGACTGAGGCGATAGATATCCTCGCCAGCGGCTTAGCAACTTCCTTTCTTGCTTCCCGGAGCAGCCTAGGGTAAATCTGGTCTGGCCCTGGAGACTTATCAATCTTAACGTTTTCCAAAATTTCTAGCACATCAGCTTCATCAATCTTGATCTGGTCATAATTGTATCCCAGCTCCTCTAAGTTTTCATTTACAACAAGTTCCCTTTCCTTGGTGAAAACCAAAGCAAAAAACTCATTTAGGGCTTCCCCTATCTGCTCAGACTCCAAGCACAAATTCCCTACGCTACCTCTGATCAACCCTACCTTCTCCCTGATCATTCTGTTATTCCTCACGTACGAGTAAAATGCCTTTGGGTTCTCCCTAATCCTTCTTGCCAAACCTTTTTCGAGCCTCCTCCTGAATCTCCTCAGTCCAGTTCTGAGCTCCTTTCTAGCTAGCCTTAATCCTTTAAAGCTGTGTGAGATTCTTGCTTCCTCCACCTTACGTAACTGCCTTCTACCTTTTTGACGAGAAGTTCCTCTGTTCTCGTCATCCAAGGTTCCTTAATCTTACCCCTTCTTACCTGTCTCAGAGGAACAAATTTGTGTATCATTCGCAACAACTGCTCCTTAAAAAGTCTCCACATGTCTGCTGTGCCCTTTCTGTGGAACAATTGCTCCCAGTCTGTATTTCCTAACTCCTGTCTAATAGTGTTACAATTTCCTTTTCCCCAATTAAATATCTTCACTCGGTAACTGCTCCTTTCCCTCTCTAAGGCTAAGGCTATGTTAAATGTTAAGCAGTTGTGATCACTTTCACCGCAGTGCTCTCCCACCGCAAGGTCTGACACCTGTCCTGGCTCATTGTCGAGCACCAAATCCAAAATGGCCTCTCTCCTCATCGGCCTGTCTACATACTGAGTAAGGAAACCCTCCTGAACACACCTGACAAAAACGGCTTCATCCAAACCATCTGCACTTAGGACGTTCCAGTCGATATTGGGAAAGTTGAAATCTCCCATAACAACAACCCTGCTACATCTGCATTTTTCCAGAATCTACTCGCCTGTGAGATCTTCAATCTCTCTACTGCTATTAGGTGGTCTGTAGAAAACCCCCAATGCGGTGGTTGTTCCTGTGCCGTTCCTAACTTCCACCCATACTGACTCAGTAGACAAACCTTCCTCAACAACCTTCGTTTCTGTAGCTGTGATGCACTCTCTGATTAGCAATGCTACACCCTCCTCCTCTTTTTCCACCCTCCCTGTTCTTTCTAAACGTTCTAAACCATGGAACATCAAGCAACTATTCCTGCCCCTGTGAAACCCACATCTCTGTTATGGCCACAACATCATAGCCCCAAGTACTGATCCATGCTCGAAGTTTGTCACGCTTATTTCGAACACTCCTTGCATTAAAGCAGACACACTTTCATCAATCCCTTTGTTTCATTGCATGAGAAACCTTCTTGATAGATTCAATATATCCTATTACTGTCCTGTCTGCAACTGAACCCCCTCTCAGACATATGGGTCTGATTCCCACCCCACTACCAAACTAGTTTAAACCCTCCTGAATCACACAAGCAAATCTCCCACCCAGGACATTTGTGCCCCTCCAGTTCAGGTGCAACCTGTCCTTCATGTACAGGTCTCACCTTCTCCAGAAGGTATCCCAATGGTCTAGGTATCTGAAGCCCTCCCTCCTGCACCAGCCTCGCAGCCACGTGTTAAGCTGCATTCGCTGACTGTTCCTCATCTCACTATCTCGTGGCCCTGGTAGCAAACCTGAGATCACCACTCTACTCGTCCTGCTCTTCAGCTTCCAACCTAACTCTCTGTAGTCACTCTTCAGATCCTCAATCCCTTTCCTGGCTATATCATTGGTGCCAATATATACCATGATTTCTGGCTGCTCACCCTGCCCCTTCAGTTGCTGAGGCTGGCCTAAAGTGCATAGCAGCATTGTCTGGTCCTGGAAAAGTTCTAGTCTGTCTGATTGCATCTCAGAAATGAGCTGCAGATTTTCGAGTAATGCAGCCTTTATAATTTTATGGCATCTCTACAATTTTACTTTTTTTTTGGCTGGCTTCCTGATCTTCAAAAAAGTTGACATAACAGTTGTCCAAAACGGGTAGTAGCTCAGCATTATTCATTTACATGTTTTTACAGCTTTTTCTGGCTGTTCCCATGATACAAGTTAACAATAATACACAATCTGCACACCACTTGTACCATGTACACAGCATTGCCTGTGTTGTTCAATAAAACTTCATTAACCTCCCAGCAGAGTCAGCAAAGAATATCATCCCTGAGTCAATGGCTCTTTTTTTAAGTTCATCATAAATCCCTACCGTGTGGAAGCAGGCCGTTCTGCCCATTGAGTCCACACTGACCCTGTTGGAGCATTTGGAGCCCATTCGGCCTTCAAGCCTGTTCCACCATGAAGTTAGGTCATAACAGATTTGTGTCTGAACACCATTTCCCAGCCTTAGGCAATCACTCTTAATACCTTGCTTAGCAAAAACCTGTGAATCTTCATTTAAAAACTTCCATGTGACCACCAATCTCCACAGCTGTTTGGAGATAGGGCCGAGTTCCAGATGTTTTTCTGGGAAGTTACGTTTCCTGACATCTTGGTGCGTAATGCTCAGCAAGGACTTGTGTGCAGAATTGAGGCAGCAAGCCATCGGAGACTGAGGTTGGGATTGGAGTGCTCTTGCATCTCAGTTTCAACGTGTTTCCATGGTAGCAATTAAAAAAAGACAAAGGCTTCAAAAAGTGATGTACTAATGTGTTTTCAGTTTATACTGAAGTTTATGTTTCACTTTGTGTCTGTATATATTGAGTTCCAACTCCCCATACTAAACTCCCTGGGGTTCCTGTAGTGATCAGGTGATTTCGGCCCATGTTAAAACTGCGTTGTGTTTGGAGACATCTCTTGTGGAGACTGCCACATTTCCCACATTACAACGATGGCTATGTTTCAAAATTATTTCCTCGGCTGAGAGGCACCTTGGGATGTCCTGAAATCAAAGATGTTATGCAGATCTTTCTTTCTGCCTTGAGACCCAAATCTGACAAAGCCATTTGGTAACTGCTTTAATATCTCTTTATTTTATTATTTATTATTTTATCGTATTGCACTTCTGAGAAGGTCTTTGTTAGAAGGTCTACATGAATTCAAGTGGTTATTGTTGTGCTCGGATGCCAGCTGATGTTATGATGGAAACCTGGCTTGACAGATCAGCCTTGTTTTAATAAAGTGGTGTCCCATTGAAACATAACCTCACAAAACATTTCTTAACAAGTTCCAAAAAGAATCGTGTACAGTACCCAAACACACCCCTTCTACAGGATGAACACCAGAGAGAAAAATGTATTTCCTCAGCTTCAGTTAAATGTAACTTTCATGCCTAGACTGGAAGGGCAGACATCTTCCTGGAGCTACCCTACATCAGATCTGAAACATACTCAGTTTCATGTAATCCTTTGAGGGCTTTATACCAGTGGTTCTGGTTTGTAACTATGACTAACGCCTTACTATAAGGTATCAAGTTTTCCTCTTCTTAGGAACAGTAATATAACATCACTCCATCTAAGGACTTCACAGAATTGTCCATAAAATGTATCTGAAAATAGCTATCTCCCTCTAAGCAAAGTGAGTTTTCCCCCAAGTTTAATGAAACAGTAAGTTTAGATGCTTCTAATGGACCTTAAAGTACAATAGTTCACCTTGTTAACTGGTCAAATGTCCAATGATAAACATAAATCTACTAAAGTTGCTGTAGCTCTCTCAAACTGTTTTTAAAAGAAAAGTTGTAAAAGAAATGGCTAAGGGTGTAATAAATTTAATTATTAACTTCAGACACAGGAAATTGATACCACTAATCCAAATTCTAAAACGCAAACTTAAAATAAGTAATATGAAAAATATATACAGATCGGACTGTTTATATTACAATTAATAATAAGTATCCAGCACTAGAACCTAAAATATGGGTTAGAGAAAACATTCAGGACAAATTTATGATATCATTCGTAACTACCCACTGTACATAATGTAGCGAATGTGTATTCAGAACTGAGCTCTTTGTTATTAATGATAAGTAGAGAAAGTCCTTGTGCTCTTTGATTTAGTACTGGGGTTGGGTGCTGGAGTTAGTAGATACATTTTAATCTAAAGAAGGTGTCTTTTACCTTAATACCACTTGACAACTGATAACACACTGGAAATGTTCTCACTTGTAAATTGAAGCCAAACAAGCCCTTCAATTTAACAGAGCTTATGATTTGGTACCAATATTATGATTATTTTTTAATGAATACCAAACAGTGAATAAATGACCATTCTTGATAAATGAACATTTATTGCTGCCTGCACACGCAGCACTTGCACTGTTTACAGAAACCTTTAATATGAATATTGGATCACGATCAATGTAATAAAATGCAACTGTTTTCAAATGCTGCCTAGCTGATGCTTGTTTACAGTGACAAAGGAGAATAAGAGTAACTGGGTCAAGTTGCAGGGAATCTCGGTCTGCTCATACAATTTACTGCAATGTAGTTGCAATAATCTACGCAAACTGTTTGCATCTTTTTATCATCCTGTATCATTAAGGTAGTTACCATTTACTGCTCCCTATCTAAACTGTAGAAATTACATTTTCCAAATTGCTTTCTGCTAATTTTGCTACTAGTTAAATACTTCACTTTTGTATTTCTGTGTTGTGGGTGTCTGCACAGAATGTTATCAGCTGTTGGCTTTACTTGGTTATTCTTCTTTATCCTTGTCATACTAGTTTGTCCTGTGTCACAGTGACACTGCCACAGTCACTATCACTGCCTTTTGCACTTTAACACTCTTAACGTCTATACATCGTAGGTTACTGAATACAGATGTCTAGTGCAGGGTTTAAGGCCTCTCTCTTTATCCACTTCTTGTCTCTCCCCAATCACTTCTTCTGATCTGCTGTGTTGATACCTGAGTAACATCAGTTGCACATTTCATTATACTTCAGTGACCAAGAGCCTCACAGCGCTAGGGATCCAGGTTCGACATCACCCTTGGGAGACTCTGTGTGGAGATTCTCCCCGTGTCTGCATGGGTTTTCTTCTGGTGCTCTGGTTTACTCCCAAAGTTCAAAGTTGTGCTAGTTGGATGGATTGGCCATCCTAAATTACCCTGTGGTGTTCAGGGATGTGCAGGCTTGGTGGATTAGCTATGGGAAATACAAGGATACAGGGATAGGGTAGGGTTTGGGTGGGATGCTTTTTGGAGGGTCAGCGTGGACATAATGGGCTGAATGGCCTGCTTCCACACTGTTGGGATTCTAATCAGTAATGGTGTCTTTTTTTTTTAAAAACAGCACATTAATTTTTGACAATTCTTCAGAAGATTCCAATTTTGTCTTGTGATTTTATAAATATTAAAATTCACACAGTAAGTTCTATTAATTTGCTGAATGGTGAAAAATATTTACACTTGATTCTGGTTATTTCACCTTGCCCCATAGATTGTAGCTTCACAATGTGTTTTGCCTCCAGCACTGTTTCTTCACCAGAGCAGTGCTTATGGTATTCCTCAGTACGTAAGAAACTGACATGGTATTGAAGGATCCAACAGACACTTAATACAGCTTGCTATTATATATAATTATTTTGTTCACAAACGTAAATGTTTGGGGTGATACTGCGCTATTCAGTCACAGCACAAGTGCATGCTTCTGTTGGTGTAGCATTCTTCAAGTGATGCCAGTTAGGATGGAGTACATGATTTTACACTCTGGTTTATGTATGATGATGATACCATAAATATTGTCTCTTGAAGGTAAACTAACATACTGATCATGAGACACTGCCTCCTTTACCAAGGCTGGAAGAATATATGGTTATATATGGATTGTACATAGGCACATGTTATCAGTTCAGTAATTATATAAACCAGTAAAACAGAGTTTACAGGACTAATATTTCAAACTTCAAGTAAGGTTTTTGGAAATTTGACAACCTGTTTTGATCTGGTGATCATATACCAGTCTGGTGTCATCTGTATTGTTCTCTGTTGCATGGGTTTGATTAATTGGTTGTCATACTGAGGTTTCTTGTCATTTAATGTCATTGTGTAATCATCTTTGTCAGAGTGTTTGTCTCGCTGTCTTTGTGCTTGACGATTGTGTAGTGCATTGGTCTGAGCTGGTTTCAGACCCTTTGCAGTGTATCACCATGATCAGTGATGACTTTGTATGATCAGAGTTGTTTGCATATTTAAAAAGTCTTTGCCTAATCCAAGTACTTGTCATTGTAACTCCCATTCTGTGCCCAGTGCACAGTTCTATATATGCGTGCTTGTCACATATCTCTTTCATTCTCCTCTGTCTTTGAAGAAAAATAGCCCATATCTCAGAACGGTTAGACAATTGCTTGCTGGCTAAGGGTATTCACACTTGTCCCTTTAGTGTAAGTTGTGCTGGGATGGTATTCTCTCCTCAGTTGGTGTTGGGTGAAAATGTGTCAATGTAAGCGAAAATCCTGTTTCATTGCTTTGAACTTAATGATCATAAGACTGTCAGGGATGGGAGTAGAATTGGGCCATTTTGGCCATTGAGTCTGCTCTACTGATACATTTCCTAACCCCTTTCTCTTGCCTTCTCTCTGTAGCCCTTGATCCCCTTACTAATCAAGAACTTAACTCTTTCTGTCTTAGGTATACTCAATGAACTTGGCATCCACAGCGTTTTGTGGCAATAATTTCCACAGATTCACCACCTTCTGGCTGAAGAAATTCCTCTCATCTCGGTTATAAAGCATCATCCCTTCAGGCTGAGGCTCTGCCCTCCAGGTCCTAGTCTCTCTCATTAATGGAAACATGTTCTCCATGTCCTCTCTATCCAGACTTCTCAGCATTCTGTAAATTTCAATGCTATTTCCTCCTTCATCCTCCATCACATACAGACCCAAAGTCCTCATCAGCTCCTCATATGGCAAGCCCTTCATTCCCAGGATCATTCTTGTAAACCTCCTCTGGATCACCTCCAAGGTTATCACATCCTTCCTTAGTTGCAGGGCCCAAAACTACTCTCAGTATTCCAAATGCAGAATGATTATACAGCCTCAGCAATACATCGCTGCTTTTGTAATGAATGCTAACATTGCATTTGCCTTCCTAACTGTCAGCTCCATCTGCGTGTTAACCTAAAGAGAATCCGAAATGAAGACTCAGATTTCCAAAGCCTTTCCACATTCAGAAAACAAGTTATGCCTCTATTCTTCCAGCCAAAATTCATTATCTCACACTGGAGCCTATCCAAGCCCTTCTGCAGCCTCCCCACCTCCTCTATACTACCTGCCCCTCCATCTATCTTGTGTGTCATCTGCAAACTTAGCAGCAATACCCTCTGTTCCTTGGTCCAGATTGTTAATGTATAAAGTGAATCTGGATATAGGTTTGCTTGCTGAGCTGGAAGGTGCATGTTCAGAGGTTTCGTCACCATACTAGGTAAATCGATTTACCATCCCCTGAGAAAAAGAACAGGAAATGACATCACCTCAAGAAATGACATCACCAACCCAAAGAAACCCAAACATATAAATAGAAAGCACAAATTATCAGCTATGCTTTGTCTGGAGGCTCACTGATGATGTTACCTCGTGTAGAGATGAATTGACTGAAAGCAATACTTCCAGCTCAGCGAGCAAACCTACATTCAGAACCTAAACCTGAGCTACAAATCTTCTCAAACTCGCTAGTATAAAGCAAATATTTGAGGTCCCCATACTGACTCCTGTAGAACTTCAGTAGTCACTGGCTGACATCCTGAAAAAGACTCGTCTATTCCCACTTTCTGCCTTCTGCCAGTCAACTAATCCTCTATCCATGCCAGTACCTTGCCCTAATACCATGGGCTCTTATCTTTTAGTAGCCTCCTGTGTGGCACCTTGTCAAAGGCCTTCTGGAAATCCAAGTCATTTATGTCCACTGGCTCTCCTTTGTCTAACTTAATCGTTACCTTTGTAAAGAATATAACAGATTTGTGAGATTTAACCTCCCCTTAATGAAGTCATGCTGACTTGGCCTTACTTTACCATTCATTCCCAAGTACTCCACAATCTCATCCTTAATAATGGAGTCTTAAAATCTTACCAAAGACCAAGGTTAGGCCATCCCACCTATAAGTTCCTGTCTTCTGCTTCCCAAACAGGGATGTTACATTAGCTATTTTCCAGTCCAGGGACACTCCCTGACCAGTGATTCCTGAAAGATCATCACCAATACCTCCTCAATCTCCTCAGCTATCTCTTTCAGAACCCTAGGGTTGTAGCCCATCTGGTCTGGGTGATTCATCCGCCTTTTTCTTAGTAATGGCCACTACACTTACTTCTGCTCCCTGACTCTCTTGAAGTTCTTGTATGCTGCTGGTCTGAAGACTGAGACAAAGGACTTATTCAGGTCCTCCATTATTTTGTGCCCCATTACTATTTCTCCAAGCTCATTTTAAACAGGTCCAATATCCAATCTCTCCTCTCCATCTACCGTCTTATACATCATTGAAGAAAACAGTCATATCCCTCTGTCTCTGACCCCTGGCTGAATTTGAGGTAGTTAATCTAAGTGGTGTGACTGCCTCCTGAAACACAGCGAGGTAAAAACAATGACTGCAGATGCTGGAAACTAGATTCTGGATTAGTGGTGCTGGAAGAGCACAGCAGTTCAGGCAGCATCCAAGGAGCAGCGAAATTGACGTTTTGAGCAAAAGCCCTTCATCAGGAATAAAGCTTTATTCCTGATGAAGGGCTTTTGCCCGAAACGTCAATTTCGCTGCTCCTTGGATGCTGCCTGAACTGCTGTTCTCTTCCAGCACCACTAATCCAGAAGCCTGAAACACAGCGTCCAGGTAACTCTCTTCCTCCTTCCTGATGTGTCGCAGTGTTCAAGACACTGACTCCAGCTCATCAACTCTGAGCTGGAGTTCTTCAAGCCACCAACATCTGTTACAGATGTGGTCACTATAAACAATAATGGGGTCCACCAACCTCCACCAACAACACATCACCTGGCCCTCTATTTATTTGCATAGTTCTTAATTTGTTGTTTTAAAAAATTCCACCTGGTCTTTTGGTTTGTAATCTGCAAATATTTCCTCTGTTTACCTTAATTTGGAAGTAACCTCTTATAGTCAAGTTAGTAGTTATTGTTAACCAATGATTTTAAGGTTTTCTTGTGATGTAGCACTTCATTTAATGCCGAGCCTTTGATTTTGGACTTCAATTTATGTTGTTTAAAAGAAAACCTCTGAAGATATGATATATGTTTAAAATCAAGCAAAAAGCACCTCTTCCACAATGCTGTGTCTCATGTCAGATATAATCTCTCCTTTCTGAGCACTGAAACTTGGTGGTTGTGCACATGCAACAGGCTCTCTCTTAAATACAACTGAGATGTCTCTCAACAGCTAAGCTTCTATTGTAATTAACACCAATTGAGGCTTCATTGATTTGATGCAGTGTACCATACATTCTCCCAGACTGTTGTTGTGTTGATTGTGGAGTGATGATGTGATTTGGGTCACTCCCCAACTAGTCTACATCACTTGAAATGGTTTGCCTGTGAACTGGCATCTATTGTTAGACCCTACCTTGTCTAGAATGTCAAAGACATGTCAGAGACAGTGGTACTCATTTGCTTGTCATCCAACAATGGGAAATTTAGAGAAATAATCCATCACAAGGCTGCAGTCAGTCCCCTGTACTATGAATAAATCTGTTGCTATTTTTGTTCAAGAATGGATGGAACAAAGAGTGGATGTAGGGGCACCCTCTCCTGCTGGGGTCAATACATTTGGCATGCCTCACACAAGCATTCATGTGTTGTTGTATATCCTACTTTACCCCTGATCAGTATACAGATTCACATGCTAGGTGTCCTGTGTGATTACTACAAATGTGTCTCTGAGGTAACCTGACACGCTACCTTGGTGTAATGCTTTTCGTGTTAGGACTTTTTGGTCCTTGAAAATGCTGTGACATCACCAAGTTTATCTCTGTGTGACCAAAATGAACAAATGTCCTCAGGTAATTCTTTAACATTGTGGGATCATTTCTGGATAATGACCTTCTGCACCTCCTTGCAGTTGCTCATCTTTGGTAGTTGCTGGAAAGTTCTTGATTTGTCCGTGCAAGGACCAGATGTATTAATTCTGCAAAGCCCATCCTTGCAATGGCAAGCAAGGTCTTTAGAGATCTTTTTGTGGGATCATCCATCATCCTGAGCTGTAAAATAAAACTGCTAATTTTACTCAAATAAGTATAGTTCAGTCAAGATATCATTGGGAATGCTCATTCATAAGTTGGCATTGCCTTCCATTTCTCTTTGTAGGTTTTTGCTTAATATTTGGAAATAGAATGCAGTGTAGTGTTTGTTTACTACTTTTATTGGTTTTGCATTTTTCTCTTTAATTGGGGCGGCACGGTGGCTCAGTGGTTAGCACTGCTGCCTCACAGCATCAAGGACCTGGATTCGATTCCAGCCTCTTGCGACTGTCCATGTAGAGTTTGCACATTTCCCCCCGTGTCTGCTCGGGTTTCCTCCAGGTGCTCTGGTTTTCTCCCACAGTCCAAAGATGTACAGGTCAGGTGAATTGCCCATGGTGCTAGGTGTGTTAGTCAGGGGTGAATATAGGATGGGAGAATGGAACTGGGTGGGTTACTCTTCAGAGGGTCAGTGTGGACTTGCTGGGCCAAAGGGCTGGTTCCCATACTGTAGGAAATCTAATCTAATCTTGTTGCTCATGCACTGACCTTGATCCTTTAAGAATTGTTAATTGAAGAACTGCAGACCTTTAGCTTTAAAGTTGCAGGTTTGTACTTGCAAATATCTGGCTGTAGTTGGTGTTAGGGGCAATGATGCCACGTGGGCTTCTTTCCATTTTGTCGCTGATTTGAAGAAAGCAAACGGTGGTATCAATGAAGGTGTGGACAGTAGTCTTAGTTTATCAAACCAAATTCTAATGTTCAGACCCATCTTTCTAGTTTTATTTTTACGAAGCAATCTAGCTACATGTTTACCTGCCTTATTTATTTTTAAGTAGTGACTAGAACTTGCTTGTATAAGTCTGTAGCCTGCTTTTCTAACTTCAGCCTTCTTTTACTTTTAGTTAAAAGAAAACTGAGAAATGGTTTGTGTTTTGAAGGAAGTTAGATTTTAATGAGAAAGGATTTTAGTTCTGTCTTCTGGCTTATCAATGTCTGTACTCTCTGAAACTGATGTTGATTCATTTTCCCACTAGCAAGGTGTTGGTGTATTTTATACACAGCCACTGCTGTTAACCATGATGTGGATTTTGCTTCCACTGAAATATCTTTACTTGATTCAACAATGCCTATGTACCCCTCATAACATAAGACCTACGTGTGGATAATGTGGTATTGAAGGATCCAACAAATTATTATTATAACTGGCTATTACATTCAAAAACTTGGCTAGTATTAGGCCATTCAGTCACAGCAGACTAGATTGCTTCTAGTAGTGTATCATGCTTCAAGTGATCCAAGTTACATTGGAGTTATGATCATGAAGTTCTTGGGACATTTACGATGAAAAATAATTTTGCCGTGAGCATTTCTCTTAAAGGTATACCAACATACTGACTATGAGGCATACATAGCATGTAGTGAAGGCTGTCCAGTGAAAAATGGTGTTTTGAAGACGGCTGGTCATGTCTGTATAATGGATGATGTCCTCTGTATAAGATTTTAGTGTTTCTGTGCAGTAGTTTGAAACCTGACTAATGACAATGCACTGGAGTGGGAATTACTGACTTACAATGGTTTCGCATTATGAATTTTGACTGACATTGTTCCAGCTGTTACAGAGACCTCTTAGGGAAGACTGAATGTGTATTGAATAACTGAATTTTAAATTATGTGTGGAGCTGACAGTGGAAATGTCTTCCTTTATTTTTAGCAAAAAACAGGAATTGAGGTTGCTGCTGGGGTATTGGCAATCGCCAGAACACATCTCAGCAATTTGGCTAGCCAATCTGAAAGTCTTCAGTCAGATTTCCAAATCTGTGTACAGTTTATTTTGTCCTCTACTGGCAGTGTCTGTTCTGGGACTCTGATTCTGACAGATCTACTGATGTCATGTCTGTTTACTGCCAGTGGTGTTGTAACTGTGTGTGACAGATGCACTGTAAATGTAATCTACCTCATCTACTTTGACCGAATTAGCATCGAATCATTTCCTCCCGACACCTGTTTCGGGGGCACCAATTCCCTGTGGCACCTGTGTTGGAAATGGTCTCCATTTCTTCAGATTCAAGCCCATGAGGACCAAGCTTCTGCTTTGAAGTGAAAATTGCAGGAGCCCTTGTTCTTTTCTTTTCGGCTAGTGACATAATTGCAAACTCCCAATCCTCCAATTATCTCCGTTAGAACCAGTTTTGACCTGGCCTAGCCTGTAAAGTCTAGAATCAGTGTGGAGCATTGGGAGGGATCCACTTGATGTCTCTGTTAATTTATCCCCATCCAAACTATTCATTTTGTACATGGGGAAACATGGAAATGTACTTCCTTTTGCCTATCCTCAGAATTATGTTATGGGATGTGGTTTACAGAGGTAGGCTAGTCAGATCGTCAAGCTCCTTTCAGTGTTTACTTAAATTATGCTTTAAGCTACCATAAATTTATTTAGCTCCCTTTTGATACCAATCCCTTCCTACAATTGCCCAACAATTGCCAAACTGTGACTGACGGAATTTTATCAATTGATCAAGTCTCTGTAGCTCTTTGGGGAGTGTTCTCGTTTCCACTGCTATCTGTGTGAATAAGTGTTTTCTGATATTGTTCTTAGTGACCTCGCTTTCAGTTTAAAGGTTTACCTGGATGCCCCCACTATAGGGAATCATTTCTTTCTTCTGCCCTAATTGTCTTATTCCACATAATTTGATCACCCCATCTTCTATACCTGAGGGAATACATGCTTACTCCATGCAATTTATCCTCACAATTCAATCCATAGTTTGGTGCATTGAGTATCATTCCAGTGAATCCACACACTGTCTCCTAGTCTAACACACCCTACTGCAGTGGCAGAGCTGAGAAATTAATGCAAGCACTCCAGACAGGCTAGTTTTCAAATAAATAACTATCCCCAAACTGGATGCCTTTATTTGTGATGCTCGCAACTGGACATCAGACTCTTGTTCTACCCCTCAAAACAAATTCCTGCAATGTCAGTGAGGAACCCAAGCAGGTTATCTCCCCCACGCCCCCCCCCACCCCACTTCCAGTTCCCCATTCAGCCATAAGCAAGAATGAATGGAGAATCAAATGGATTTGGTTCACTTCAATGTTGTTGGGTACAGAGCAGTACTGGCCAGAAGTTGGGAGCGAACCCTGGCTTGTATACCCAGCCAGGTCACTGTAGACCAGGTTACTGTAGACCAGGTTACTGTAGACCAGGTTACTGTAGACCAGGTCACTGTAGACCAGGTTACTGTAGATCAGGATAGGGAATTGAAAGTTGCATTTAGAGTGGAAAGAATAAATTCTGATAACCGTCATGTTTTTAGATGGTCATCTTCAGAAATATCTGGAGCATTGCTTTTGTTCAGTTCATATCAAAAGGGCAGGGAGATTGATTCCCCTGATTGAGCAATTGATAAATTTTTTTTAGATTAGATTACTTACAGTGTGGAAACAGGCCCTTCGGCCCAACAAGTCCACACCGACCCGCCGAAGCGCAACCCACCCATACCCCTACATTTACCCCTTACCTAACACTACGGGCAATTTAGCATGGCCAATTCACCTGACCCACACATCTTTGGACTGTGGGAGGAAACCGGAGCACCCGGAGGAAACCCACGCAGACACGGGGAGAATGTGCAAACTCCACACAGTCAGTCGCCTGAGTTGGGAATTGAACCCAGGTCTCAGGCGCTGTGAGGCAGCAGTGCTAACCACTGTGCCACCTGAGCTATTACAGATCAGGAAGGCCCACATCTATTCTTCATTTTGAGTGAATTGACTTGGTGCTAGAACTTTTGAATTTATCCTTTTAATGAAATTCTCAACAAATTTAAAGCTTGCTTAAATGCAAAATTATAGTCTTTTTGGAGTTTGTCTTTCTTTCCCTTTTTATTTTAATCTGCCAATTTTCTCTAATCAGATTTTTGCCTCAGGTCATTCACTTCTTTTTAGGATCTGGCTCCACACCTACTTTATCTGTACCTGACCCATATAGTCACTGCTTCTGTGAATCTCAACAGTGCGAATCAATAAACTCCAATGCCTCCGCCAACTCCAACCACACCTTTTATTAATGGACCTTCAGTTAGGAATTAGGAGCAGGACTCCAGACAACCTTTCTCTCACTAACCGAGAAGCTCTCTTTGTGGAATGTCTGCCACTACAGCTGCTAATTCAAGAAACACTGGATACAGTTTTAGGCACACTCTCCTCATTCCTGATGAAGGGCTCTGGCCCGAAACGTCAAATTTCCTGTTCCTTGGATGCTGCCTAACCTGCTGTGCTTTAACCAGAAACACATTTTCAGCTACAGTTTTAGGCTGTATGGCTCAGCTCATCACTGTTTCAACATGCTGAGCTAAAGGCGAGTGAACGCACGATGGGAGCAGTAATAGCAGTCAACTCCAAACACTACGTTTGGGCAGCTACGTAAATAGGAAATGTTAAATGGAGATGGACCAAACACAGGCAAATGGGACTAGTTTGGTTTGGGAAATCCGGTCAGCATGGAGTGGTTGCACCAACTGGTCTGTTTCCATGCTGTATGACTCTATAACTACTAAACCCCCCACATTCCCCGGTGTCGCTGTTTAAGAAGGTGGTAAGGACAAGCCAGGGAGATATAGACCAGTGAGCCTGACCTCGGTGGTGGGCAAGTTGTTGGAGAGAATCCTGAGAGACACGATGTACATGTATTTAGAAAGACAAGGACTGATTGGGGATAGTCAACATGGCTTTGTGCGTGGGAAATCATGTCTCACAAACTTGATTGAGTTTTTCAAAGAAGTAACAAAGAGGATTGATGAGGGCAGAGTGGTAGATGTGATCAATATGGACTTCAGTAAGGCATTCGACAAGGTTCCCCATGGGAGACTGATTAGCAAGGTTAGATCTCATGGAATACAGGGAGAACTAGCCATTTGGATACAGAACTGGCCAAGGTAGAAGATAGAGGGTGATGGTGGAGGGTTGTTTTTCAGACTGGAGGCCTGTGACCAGTGGAGTACCACAAGGATCGGTGCTGGGTCCACTACTTTTCATCATTTATATAAATGATTTGGATGTGAGCATAAGAGATATTTGCAAATTTGCAAATGACACCAAAATTGGAGGTGTAGTGGAGAACGAAGAAGGTTACCTCCGAATACGACAGGATCTCGACCAGATGGGCCAATAGGCCAAGCAGTGGCAGATGGATTTTAATTCAGATAAATGCGAGGTGCTGCATTTTGGGAAAACAAATCGTAGCAGGACTTATGCACTTAATGGTCAGGTCCTAAGGAGTGTTGCTGAACAAAGAGACCTTGGAGTGCAGGTTCATAGCTCCTTGAAAGTGGTGTCGCAAGTAGATAGGATAGTGAAGAAGGCGTTTGGTATGCTTTCCTCTATTGGTCAGAGTATTGAGTACAGGAGTTGGGAGGTCATGTTGCAGCTGTACAGGACATTGGTTAGGCCACTATTGGAATATTGTGTCTCCTTCCTATTGGAAAGATGTTGTAAAACTTGAAAGGGTTCAGAAGAGATTTACAAGGATGTTGCCAGGGTTGGAGGATTTGAGCCATAGGGAGAGAGGTTGAACAGGCTGGGGTTGTTTTCCCTGGAGTGTCGGAGGCTGAGGGGTGACCTTATAAAGGTTTATAGAGGGGCATGGATAGGATGAATAGACAAAGTCTTTTCCCTGAAATGGGGAGTCCAGAGGATATAGGTTTAAGGTGAGAGGAGAAAGATATAAAAGGGACCTAAGAGGCAAAATTTTCACGCAGAGGATGGTACGTTCCTGGCAGAGGAAGTGGTGGAGGCTGGTACAATTGCAATATTTAAAAGACATTTAGTTGGGTATATGAATAGGAGGGGTTTGGAGGGATATGGGCTGGGTGTTGGCTGGTGGGACTAGATTGGGTTGGAATATCTGGTCAGCATGGACGGGTTGGACCAAAGGGTCTGTTTCCATGCTATGCATCTCTGAGTCTATGACTATATAAGTCGTCAATTCAAACGAGTTTAGAAAGGCAAACTCCTCTTTCAGTGACATTCCATTTCAAAATTCATCATTCTGCAAAACTTGATACTGAACATGAAACTAGCTGTGCACCAGCTGTAATAGTTTGCTTTAAAAATAAATCTGCCCATTTAATGAATTGGAGGAGTGCTGTAGCAGCCATGAATTTGAGATGTGAAGTAAGCAAGAACACTCACGACACAACTCTCCACGTAACCTAGAGTGTGCTTGTGGAAGAGATCTGCTGTATGATCAGCTATTCATTCAGTTCTCAGTGTGTGTGACTCCACAGGCTTGCATGTACGACAGCATTCTGATGAGATGAAGCGCTACATCAATGAGTAGATCAAATAGAAAAGTCATTGTTTATCTTAATGGGCTGGGTTATGAGTCATTTGAACAGTGGACTTTTTCACTTTGCTTTATCAGAAATGTCTTTCATGGGCAATGGCAAACAGCAGTAAATCGTATAAGATTAACTGACTATTAACCCTGAATGTGAACACTCAGACTCAATCACTGGTCTCATGCAATGTACTATACTCACTGTGGGATAAACAAGCCTCAATTCTTCCTCTTCCATAATTTTTATTTCCATCTTTTCTTTTGAAAGTGATTCTTTTCATATTGACGCAGGTTTTCATGGAGTTCTTTCTGAAAAATAATCATACATGTTGAACCACACTAGTGGTAGCAGGTACCAGATGGGACAGCAAGTATCTGGTTCAGTAAATGAATATGGGGCTGGGTCCAGGGAAACACTTGGAAGAAAAAGGCAACTGAGAGTGTACAAAGAGCTGAGGAGGGAGAATGAACCCATTGTGCTATTGAGTTGGCTCTTTAAGAGGAAGACCCTCATGTTTTGTTTGAATTGGTGTTGTAGGACTGAGATGGGGAAATCTTGAGAATAAGTTCCCAAAAGAGAAAATGCTGGAAAATCTCAGCAGGTCTGGCAGCATCTGTAAGGAGAGAAAAGAGCTGATGTTTCGACTCTAACTGACCCTTTGTCAAAGACCCTTGAGAATAAGTAATTGAAGTGAAAAGTGCAAAATCGCAAGTTAATTTGAAAGGCTGGAGGGTGTGCAGTACATTAACATTAGGTTCTTGGCTGAAGGCAGAACTGAAGGTCACTCCAACATACACTAAGGCTGAGTCCAAGTAAGCGTAACTCCAGCCAGTCACAGGATCAACTGAGTATATTGGGATAGGGTGCATTTTGAGAAGGAAGGTAGGATGCTGTGATGCATATGGGTTGGAATGTCAAAGAAGTTCCCACTCTGTTACTCAGAAGGCAAATCGGGACGCTCCCAGCCTACTCTCCTAGTGCTTCATTGATAGTTGAGGGGTTTGTGAATGTGAATGTATTTGGTTGCAAGAGAGAAGAGACTTGTAAGAGTAGAGCCCATGTCCATTGCATTGTCAGTTTAAATGCTGAGAAGGGTGGGCCCTCTGTGAACCACTTCCTTCGGGGAGGAATGTGAATGTTCAAAAACTACTTTTGTCCCAGAATATTAACTCTAGGATTAGTATATGCAGCTACTGCATCAACATTGATCTATTATTTCACAGAATACAGCCATATCAAGTAACACTGTGATCCAACCATATCTCATATACAAAAGTATTTGGAGTTTTGCTGCTGCTAAATTGCAATTGTTTTAAGGGGCATCGCGCCATCTGGGGAAGGAAGGGCAACTGTCTCTCAACTGCTTGGCTTCTCTGACTTTGACTCAACTTTTGATTTGGTGCAATCTCTCTACTCGGGCTGGCTGTGTTACTGAATTTTCAGGCATTGCTTTGATGGCGCTACAGCAGAAAACTCCCTGCTGTAAACATAATTTCTTCTCGCTACCTGACCAACCTCCTCTGCCACCCTCCCCCCATGCCACCTGGCTGGTTGGCCAAGTACTCGTAGGCACTCGCTGATTGTAGCTGTCAGAAGCTCAGGTTGGAGCTTGTGCTGGAGGTTCTCCCTTCCAATCGCACTCCACCCTCCTCTTCTGTTCTGTGATTTTCAAGATTTATTTGAGTTGGAATATAGCAGAGTATGCCAGCCATGTGTTTTGTTGCTCACTGTGGTGCAGCCTTTGTGCAATGTAGTCAGTTGCCTCACTGCTTTTCAACTTCACTACTGAGGTAACAAAGGAAGAATTTTACACTTTACTCGTAACTGAAAATAATCAAAAGTGACACACAATGTTTGGTAAATTAAGTCATTAACTATTCCATTCTATATTTGGCTTTTGCAATAATCGAAATCAATTGAAAATGTTACGTGTCCCCTTTAAGTCTTAAATATTACAAATCACCTACATTTGCAGGTGTCAAATGAAGGTAGTAGGAGACACATTTGTGTCCCCATAAGCTGCAATGCCTTGAGCACAAACGTTAGTTGAAAAATGACCAGAATTAATTTCAGGGACTTCCAGACATTAAGACACTTGGGAGTTAATTGCTTCCTGGAGATGCTTATGAATGCCATTCCAAGGAGTTTGTTCAGAGTTCCCTAATCGCTCCATTCTTGGCAAAATATGATGCAGATAATCTTTACAGTCCAGGCCAGAGGCTGATAACTGCCACAGAGGAAGGAATGCCACACTACAACACATTCTTATTCCTGTCTAACACATATGTACATGAACATTGCCCACCTCCCCTCCACCACAGACAGACACGCACGCACGCACACCCACCCACCGACCCACCCACCCATATGGGCACACAGGCATAGGACTTATCCTTGAAGATTTTACCATATGCCTCTCAACAGTCAGCCTCTTTGTTTTCTGTTCCCCATTGCAGATACTTTTGTAGCGTGTGAGTAAAATTATCCAAAAGACAAAGCTACAATTTATTTTCACGCCCCAATGATTTTTTTCCTCAGTTGAGCGCAGCAGAGTCGAGGACAGAAACTCCTGGAGAATCCAGGCCAGTGTTGGAGTTGGTAATTCTGCCATGCACAACCTTTGGCCTGCAGTGTCTTTCTCTGACATGAGGGGAGGGACAGATAGTAAAATCTCTGTCTCCTGGAGTTGAATGGGACAGCTGCCGTCTCCTGAACATGCAGAAGGCAAAGAGTTCTGATAGGATGAGCCTGCAGGTGACAGTGTCTGCTCTGGTGCTGTCACAGCCTGTAAACTTCACTGAAAGGCCAGTGACAGTAAAGTGGAGTAAGTGAGTCACTCTTAACCTGTCCTAGCATGAATCATTTGGAAGTACAAATGCATGTATCACATGGGCAGAGCTGTTGACTGATTGTACAGCTGTTGGCTTGCATTAAACAAACCATTCACTGTGCCGACACAATGCTGTCTCTGCTACGAGGTAAGCCAGTTTATCAGAGGAGTTCTGACCCTGTGAAGCAGTCCACAGAGAAAACCTTTGCACACAATGAAAATGACCCCCTCTGCTCTGCCAATGACGATGGATGTGAACAGAAAGCAGCGAATTGAGTGCAGGATGTACTCAAGTGAGAAATGCAGGCTGCACCTCTGAAATGGGAGTTGTGGAACGTTTTCATGCGGCTGCTGTGGGAAATTCTCTTTTCTAGAAGTGGGGAGCAAGGCCTCTGTTTAGCTTTTTCCGAGTTGTCAAAGCAGGCAGAACTCCCAAAATCCCTCCGAATGTACGATTGTTAGAATTCAGTGCAAACTCATGCTGTAATTTGCTTTTTGCCTGTTCAAATTCACTTTTCTAAGTCGGGTGGTAATTTTAATTTTTCACTTTCACAAGGATTCTGTTCCGACTCCCCAAATCTAACCCAACTGGGGATTCTTCTGATCCCTAAATCTTCAGATTAGTCAAGATTATTGTGTAATTATCTCTCGGGATAAAATCTCCTGCTGTCTAAATAATCTAAACTCCTTGCTAAGTATCTAAATTAACATTTCTCTCTACCCGCTCTGTCCAGATCACTCATGATTTTGAACACTGCTGTGAAAGGTTAGAATTTAACAGAAGGGTTTGAAGCCATGATGGGGAGGGGAGAAACTGTTCCCATTGATTGAACCGTCCAAAACAGAAGATATTGATTCAAGGTGAAAGGCAAAAGAAAGAATGAGGAAAACATTTTTTTTTAAGTAGTGTTTAGTTAAACTTTAGAAGGACAAAGTGAGGTCTGCAGATGCTGAAGATTTGGGTCGAGAGTGTGTTGCTGGAAAAGCACAGCAGGTCAGGCAGCATCCGAGGAGCAGGAGAATCGATGTTTAGGGCAAAAGCCCTTCAGGAATAAGTCCTGATGAAGGGCTTATGCCTGAAACGTTGATTCTTCTGCACCTTGGATGATGCCTGACCTGCTGTGCTTTTCCAACAACACACTCTCGACTAGGATCCAGAAGGCATTGCCTGAGAGAATGGTAAAGGCAGATTCAATTGTGAATTTAGTACAAAGGTGGATTGAGTAATTCATTGAAGAAGATAATATGACAGGGCTTCAGGGAAAAGGTAGATGGGTGGGATTCAGTGCGTCGCTCTTCTGGCGAGCCAACTCCAATACATCATAATAGGTGGCCTGCTTCTGTGCAATAAATATTCTATGATTCAAGATTGTGATCTTGCAATATACTCAGCCAGATACAAAAACAAATGTTTGCGTCAATGGAAATGTAATTGCATTACCAGTTTTGTCTGTTGTGACAAGCTTTTAATTTGAATGACAAAGAATTTGAACTGGGAATGATCACATAGCTGCTGGTGTTCATGTCTCAGTTCTCCAGTTTGATTTCTGCTGTCGTCTCGTTGCCCAATTTTGCCTAAGCTGTGAATAATAATGTTCAAATCAGTGTTTCTATTCTTCCTTCGCTCAGGAAAATTCAGCAACTTAAAGAATATGGTGTATCCTAACCAAATATTACATGGATGCCTGTTGTCCAAGCTGTCACTGAAATGGTGTAAGCAAAAAAAAACTATGTTACAATTCAGAATTTTGGACTTAAGATCAATTTGTCATTTTTAAAAGTAGTTCAACATCATCCAGCGATGATGATAACTTGCATTTTAGTTCAATCGGTTAGCTTCTTGGTGCGAGGCTTAAGCCGTTCAGATGGGGAGAGAGAAGAAAGTTGAGAGGTGACTTAATTGAGACATTCAGGATAATCAGAAGGTTAGATCGAGTGGACAGGGAGAGCCTTTTTTCTAGGATGGTGATGGCTAGGATGAGGGGGCATAGCTTCAAATTGAGGGGTGATAGATATAGGACGGATGTCAGAGGTAGTTTCTTTACTCAGAGAGTAGTAGGGGTGTGGAACGCACTGCCTGCAATAGTTGTTGACTTGCCAACTTTAAGGGCATTTAAGTGGTCATTGGATGGGCATATGGACAAGAATGGAATAGTCTAGGTTAGATGGGCTTCTGATTGGTTTCACAGGGCAGCGCAAAATCGAGGGCCTGTACTGCGCTGTAATGTTGTATGTTCTATGTTCTGAACCCAGATACCATGTTAAATGGTTGGTCTTGCTGAGTTAGCTCATATCCGTTGTTCTTTGAGTAAGTGGACTAAACTCGGCCTCGCTGTCTGTGGAATAGGGAGAGAAACAAGTCCATTTTCTCACAATTTGTTCCTATCCAATAACTTTTGAGAGAATTGATTGAGGTGCTTCTGGCAATTAACTTGTTTGCCCGTTGTAACCAGCTGAAGCCAGATGTGACTAAAGAACCAGATGGAAACGAGAGAATGGAATCGAGCCACCTATTGAAATTCATTTTGTCATTATCAGCATCTTTGAATCATGTTTCTAAAGGAACAATAATGCTCATATCATTTTGGTAAAATGTGGAGGGTCAGGCCTTCATTTTTGTTTTATTCCTGGCTTGGGAGTACAGAGACAGGAGAAATCTCTGCTCTACAAGCTTACTTTTTAAAACACTCACCCACACTCCTCGTTGGAGAGGACTGGACAGGCTGTCTGTTCCCTGAGATGGGTTGGGAGGAGAGCCTACCTTGGGGCTTCAGCACTGTGTCCAAACATCAAAACAAAAGCTCAAAACATGAAACTTTGCTCCAGCCCACACCCTTCAAATTCCCCTCACTCTCTCCATGCCACTTAATGCCCCTGACCCACCACATGACTAATCATGTCCCATGTTCTACTATCCCTAGTCTATTCCTTAGTATGTACTTCTATTCACTATCCATCCCCTCTTTGACGACCATGCCAACTCAACTAGTATCTATGTGTACCCATGTACGAAGGAGTTAAAAATCAAATTTGATTGCTTAAACTTTTATACTGCCTACTACACTATAATGAGAAAACAATATTTATATTGTTCATAAATCTGAATTTTGGCAGGTCTGAGTATTTGGCAGGTCCCAGTGGGGTGGCACAGAGGCTCAGTGGTTAGCACTGCTTCCTCACAGCGCCAGGAACCCAAGTTCGATTCCAGTCTCGGACGACTGACTGTGTGGAGTTTGCACATTCTCCCCGTGTCTGCGTGGGTTTCCTCCGGGTGCTCCAGTTTCCTCCCACAGTCCAAAATTGTACAGGTCAGGTGAATTGGCCATGCTAAATTGCCCATAGTGTTAGGTGCATTAGGTGCATGAGTCTAGGTGGGTTACTCTTCACAGGGTCAGTGTGAACTTGTCGGGTCGAAGGGCCTGCTTCCATACTGTAGGGATGTAATCTATTTAGACCTTGACACTTGCTGACATATTGTGATGCGTTCTGACTCTTTATGATACATCTTCACAGGTCAATAGACAATAGACAATAGGTGCAGGAGTAGGCCATTCTGCCCTTCGAGTCTGCACCACCATTCAATATGATCATGGCTGATCATCCTTAATCAGTATCCTGTTCCTGCCTTATCTCCATAACCCTTGATTCCACTATCCTTGAGAGCTCTATCTTACTCTTTCTTAAATGAATCCAGAGACTGGGCCTCCACTGCCCTCTGGGGCAGAGCATTCCACACAGCCACTACTCTCTGGGTCAGGGAAGTCCTGAGACTTCTAAACATCTCTTATGCAGTGTGCTCCATGGATACCCATTAAAAATGACCTTCTACTCCCAACACTAAGGTGTCCTGGGACCATAACAACAGGGATACCTGACTGTCCAAGAGAAATGCATTGAGAGCAGATCTATTTTTACCTGGTCTAATCTCCATGCTATGTCTTCACAGCGTCAGGGTTTCTAAAAGTTGATTTGAGTGGAGGCAGCTGATCGTTCATTCAAATAGCTAGATATCTCTGTGAATCTCATAGGGCGGCATGGTGGCTCAGTGGTTAGCATTGCTGCCTCACAGCACCAGGGATTCTTGTTCAAATCCATCCTAGGGTGACTGTCTGTGTGGAGTTTGCACATTCTCCCCGTGTCTGTGTAGGTTTCTTCTGGGTGTTCCTGTTTCTTCACACAATCCCAAGATGTGCAGGTTAGGTGAAGTGGCCATGCTAAATTGCCTGTAATGTCCAGGGATTTGCTGGCTAGGTGAGTTAGCCATGGGAAATGTAGGGATACAGTGATGGGGTGGGTCTGGGTGGGATGCTGTTCAGATGGGTCAGTGTGGACTTGATGGGCTGAACATCCTGATTCCACATTGTAGAGATTCCATGATCTATGCTTAGAAACAGAAATGGTCCACCCCATGAAAAAAGAGATATGCTGGGGCCAGAAATGGAACTTGGAATTTTAGGCATCATCTTGCATTTTCATTGTTGTTGAGAGGGTCTCTGTCATTGTTCATATTAAGTCCTTGTCTTTCCACAAACAATTACTGAAGTTCTCTGTTGTACCTCTTACCTTTTGGCATGACATTGCATCCACATGTAAGTCCAGTATGTAAGTGAGGCTGGGGATGGGGAACAGAGAGGCTGTAAGAGGGTTGGGGCATTTGGAATGAGATTGTAAGGAGTTGGGGGAAGAGGGGAAGGCTGCAAAAGAAAAGAGAGGCTGATTGCAAGGTTCAGAAGGAAGAGATGGAAGCTGCAGGGAAGGCAGGGAGATGGAGTTTGCAAAGAAAAGGAATTTCAAACCTGTCAAAAGTATCCCATGTGCCCAGCTGAATAGGATCCAGGAAAACATGAAATCATTGAGATAATGAATTGCCTGCAAATAAAATGTGGAATGTCTTGCTTAAGACAGCATATGTTCAGGAGCTATTTATGGAGAAATTATAGTAGATTCTTTTATTGTAATAATTACTGTGTCAATTATTAAATTTTAGTCTAAGACTCAGATCTGAGATACAACGAAAAGAGGAGGAACTGCCTGGTTGTAACCTCCCAGCTTTATGCATTTGCAATGGAAATACATTAGCTATCACCAATCTGTGGAAAGTGTCATTAGAGTGATTTTTTTTGTGTGTCAACATGTTTAGATTACTTACATTAGATTAGATTAGATTACTTACAGTGTGGAAACAGGCCCTTCGGCCCAACAAGTCCACACCGACCCGCCGAAGCGCAACCCACCCATACCCCTACATTTACCCCTTACCTAACACTACGGGCAATTTAGCATGGCCAATTCACCTGACTCGCACATCTTTGGACTGTGGGAGGAAACCAGAGCACCCGGAGGAAACTCACGCAGACACGGGGAGAACGTGCAAACTCCACACAGTCAGTCGCCTGAGTTGGGAATTGAACCCGGGTCTCTGGTGCTGTGAGGCAGCAGTGCTAACCACTGTGCCACCGTGCCGTCCACCGTGTGAATTATGTTGAAATAATGTTTTTTTAAAATTTTTTTTGTATGCTGTCTTGTGCTAATGTAAGTACAATAGTATCCAAGGAATTCATGCTTTCCTTTTTATTTAGCGGCTTTAAGTTTAAGGGATTATTGAAGATATTGACAAATTCTTCTAATTCTGCTTCGATGTGAGTCCAAGTATTGAATGTGTCAACACAAATAGAGAAGGTACTCTTACTAAATGACTGCATCACCAAATAGTGAGAATGGGGAAGACAAAAGGAAGCTTGAAGAACATGTCAAACAGAGCCCCTTGTAGTGGGAGGAAGAAAAATCTTTGCAGGAGTTCGAATAGACAAAATAATTGATGCAGAGCTGATCATAAATAACCCGGGGCTGAGAAATTGTGTGAAGTGGACCTCGCATACCAAAACAAATTTGCCATGTTATCAGCTCAACCAACAACCTTTCTGGAGAGTGTGTCTTTTATTAGTTTATGAGGTGCTGGGGCAAGATCTAGAATGAAATGCTATAAAAAGATTTATTGAGCATGGCACTGGACATTCACTTCTGCTGTTTCAGAGAGAACAATTAAACTCACAATTGAGGCTTTTTAAAGTTTTTTCCTTTACTACTGTACACGATCAGATATTTGACAACATTTATTCATTCACAGGATGTGGGTGTCACTGGCAGGTTGACAAGGATTTGATTTCTATATTGAGAAGTAAACACCATAAATAGAGGCTTATATAACTATAAAGAACAAAAAGGAAAAGAGAGCAGTGTTTCGATGTTACCTTTCATGACCTTGGGATGTTTCAAAGTCCTTTACAGCCAATTAAGTGGAATGTAGAAATATGGCAATGACTTTATGTCCTTCAAGCTCCTGCAAAACGTGTTTTTAGCTGTTGGATGAGGAATATTGACCAGGATATCACTGGGATGAAGATAAAGTAGAGTTTGTCGATTCCTTGCCAAAGCAGAGCAAGGAAACTTTCTGGTCGAGATTGTAGTCAGGATCTCAGACTAATTTCTTTTCTGAAGGATTGTACATCTCACAGTACATCACTTCCTCAGTACTGCGTTTGATTGTTCGCTTTGATTATGTGCTCAAGTCTATGGCATGGGTCCTAAATCCAGTACAAGCTGCCTCAGAGGCAAGGGAACCTCCAACTGATTTATGGCTGCCACTTAATGTGCATTATGTGCACAAAATTGTGAACATCCTCTCAAAAGTGCATAATTCTAATAAAGATGCTGCAAAGAATTTCTCTTTGGTCATTAATACTTCATTCAATGGAATGTTTGTACAGGGAAGACTTTGCATCCTAATTCTTACAATTCCTCCTGCCCCAATAATCTCAAAATGATTCCAAGCAGCGTCATAGGAGGAGAGATTAACTGCAGTTCCAGCAACAATGTGTACCAATACTATACAGTGAATAGGCAACAATTACCCACTTCTCAGTGGCACAGCTTCCATTCCGTAGATTTATTGGTTTGTGCATTGAGTATAGGAGTTAGGAAGTCATGTTGTGACTGTATAGGACATTGGTTAGGCGACATTTGGAATACTGCATTAAATTCTGATCTCCCGACTGTAGGAAGAATGTTGTGAAACTTGCAAGAATTCTGAATAGATTTACAAGGATGTTGCTAGGGTTTGATCTGTAGGGAGACTGGGGCTATTTTCCCTTGTGTGTCAAAGGCTGAGGGGTTTATAGAAACCTTAACGGAGTTTATAAAATCATGAGGGGCACAGATAGGGTGAATAGTTGAGGTCTTTTCCCCCAGCAGAGTTCAAAACTAGAGGGCATAGGTTTAAGATGAGAGGAGTAAGTTTTAAAATGACCTAAGGGATAACTTTTTCACACAGACATTGATGCGTGTATGGAATGAGTTATCAGAGGAAGTGGTGGAGGCTGGTACAATTACAACATTTAAAAGATATCCGGGTGGGTATATGAATAGGAAAGCTTTAGAGGGATACAGGCCAAATGGGACTGGATTAATTTAGGATATCTGGTTGGCATGGATGTGTTGGACTGAAGGATCTGCTTCCATGCTGTACAGTTCTATGACTCTATCTATGATTTTTTCGGGAAGATGAATTAGATGAAGTCATTTAGGATCAATTGATCTGGAATGCATTGTCTGAAAGGGTTATAACAGTGGATTCGCTATCACCTTTCAAAGGATTGTGCCTTTATAGGTAACAAGAAATGAATAGTGGGGTCATGGGGCAAAACGCAGGGGAGTGAGAGAAATTGGATAGGTTTGCAAATGAACCACCACTGGCATAATGCATTGAGTGGCTTCATGTATTGTATGATCCTACGACTTAATCTGCAAAATGGAAAATATTTCAACATATATGTTATAAGTTCTAACAAAATCAAAGTTCAGTGGACAAATCGTAAGGTAATTTTGGAACTACAACATTTAATGGCATTATAATCAAAACTGTTCAACTGTGATTTCCTGGATGTTTTTCACCTTGGCCAAGCATGAATATATTCTTGGTCTTGTGTGAAGGTCTCCCTCTTTTGATTATTATGTCATACATAGTTCTAATAAAGATGGTTATTAAGGAGAAAGCAAGTTATTCTGCAGAGACAGAGTAGTGCCTCTCCCAGATGTCAAAAGAATAGTTCAGAAAAAAAATGTACGTCAAACTGAGAATTTCTAAATGGAAGAAGAAAGAACAGATCTTGCATTTGAATAGCGTCTTTAATGACTTTAGGATGTCCTGAATGTTTTACAGTGCATTCGTACTTCTAGTAACCTGGAAACAGAAGGAGACAATTTAGCTCCTTGAATCTGTTCTGACATTCAATGAGATCATAGTTGATCTGTGACCAATCTCTATATATTTACATTGTCCTATATTCCTCAATACCATTCCAAAATAAAGTTGAAATTGTTAACTAGCATTAATTACTATTTATGAAAGCAAGTTTCTAACTTATGCCATCCTTTGTCAAAGTATTTTTTAAATTTCACTCTTGAAAGATCTGATGCTAATTTTTAGAATCTGTCCTCTCGTTCTGGACTGTCCCATCAGCCCAGATGGTTTCTCTTAATGTGTCTTGAAAATGTTTACATCTTGAAAACATAAATCAAATTGTCCATTAACCTTATAAACTTCAGGGAATACAGCCCTAATTTTGTGGAATTTCTCCTCATTACCTAGTGCTTGGATTCTAGGTATCATTCTAGTAAACACTATGTAGTCCCTCCAAAACCAATATATCCTTCCAATGATGTGAAGTAATCCAGGACTGTGTATTACTAAAGCACGGCATCTATCTCCTTGTTTCCAGATTGAAAGGTCAGCATCTCATTAACTTTCTTATTGTTTTCTGTGCCTGGACATGATGTTTTAATGATCTGTGTATCTGGACCCCACTCTGGGTCTTCTTCATTTAGAGAGTGTCCTGCTCAGTCCTTAGGTCCAAACTGAATGATGTTGCATTTGCTTACTTTGAAATCCATTTACAACTGTTTTATTTATTCATTTCTATCTATCAATATCTCTTTATAATTCTTATGGTTCGATCAATACTGCTTGAAATGCCTCTGTATTTGTTATCGGCCATCTTGAAAATGGGACTTGTAGAGTGCCATCGTTCTTGAATTGTCAGGAAATGCTGTGCCAATCTTGTGGAGAACAATGAAATAAATGAGCAGGCCATTTATTTGAGAGTGATAAATGCTGGCCAAGGCAATAGGAGATCTTGCCTACCTGGCAAAAGTATCAAAGGATGTTTCACACCCACCTGTAAGAGAACATAGGCCCTCATGTGACAACTCATTTGAAAGGGAGTACCTCCTAACCGTGCAGCATTTCTCCATACTGCACTGAAACATCAACTTGGGGTTTGGGCTTCTCTCTCTGGAATGGGTCTTGGACTCTGTCTTCACCAAGGAGGAAGTCCTGCTGATCCAGGAGCGGCTGACATTGAGGAGTGAAGATGTTTACAGGAAAATGCAAAGTTTGGTAATAGATGAGAAATCAGCTTTCATTACTGACCTGGATTTTAAAACAGATGAAATTGATTTTAAAGTGAACAACCGGATCGATAGGAATGAGAAGTTACATACCATTCAATCGTGACACAATTCAGCAACAGAGTCCCACTGATTCTAAAAACCTGACTGACTAATACAATTTGAATTATTTTGCTTGGTGATACCATTGGCCCCAGGTCACACTCACTGAAGAAAGGATTGTGCTGCAGCAAGAGAAACCTACGTGGAAGAACAAAAGAAATTTCCATTCCTTAAGTGCCTTAAGTAAGTAGCCCTGCTATGGATTGCAGAGCTGTCGATGCAGATATTTAACCACCAGATAATGTTGAATGTGGTACTGTATTTCGGAGTTTCTATTCAAATCCACAAAGCTCTTTAGGGACTCCTCCTCTTCAGTAACACGCCTCCCCAGTTCTCAGATTTGTCTGTTTCCATGCACTCTTTATTGCAACCTAGACATAACCACTGTGGTTTCATTGACCACAAAAATGTTGTGCTTACTCAGGCATCTCAGCATTAATATTGGTAATGACCATGAAGTATGCAGAGCTTAAGAAATCCTCTGAGAACTTGGTCTTCATACATATATCCTGCAAGTTGCAGTATAACCTCCATTTGAACCCAACCTCATTGTACTATTGATTATAGTGTTCCATCTCGGGAAAATAATGTAATCTATAGTGTGTCTGGCAGTTGTGAATGGATATTATAGATACTCAGATCTCCTCCAAGTAAATTGTATTGATGGACAATAAGATCCTTGAGATTTCTTTCTGCTCTCACACTTTACCTTTAATTTTGCTCCCAGACCGAAAGCAGTTTTTCTATTTTTAATCCGGAATTTTTTTTTCCTATTTAAAAGGTCCTGCTGAACTGAAATGGATGTGCTTTACCAATGCTGGCATTGTATTACAGAGGGCCAGATCCCTGCCCTCATTTCTCTCAGCCGCCGCTACTTTCCGAAGCATTCTTCTAAAGTACTGTTTCCCCACACTCCAACAATCTGTGTAGCCCCGCTGATGTAAGATGGGAGGGAGCAAAGCATAGCATTAAACAAGGAATACAAGTGAGCTCAGTTAACTGGATGTTTGAGTTTCAATGCAGCGTGATGCCAACAGCACGGACTTCAATTCCCTCATCGATTGACGCTACAATGGAAGATTGTCCTTCTCAACCCTTCCCTGGCCTGAGGTGTATTGACCCTCAAGTTAAACCACCACTAGTGGTTTCTCTCTAATGAAAATGCAGCCCTATGGTCTGGTAAGACTATGGTGACTTTACCTTTAGTGTCATACATATGTAAGTCTCAGTATTTGTACTGGGAAGTTACACAGAATTGGGAAAACTGCAGTAATCTAAGTCTAAGATTAACTGTGGGCTGAAACATTTTGCATTCGATTATTTAAGAATTGCTGTGACAAAAAAGACATTGAAGGGAAGTGTGGTGAGCAAGTAATTTCTGTCTCATGTAAGTAATAAATGCTGCTTGCAGTCCGTAAGAGACCCTTCAGTTTGATGGACATGTTTATAGAAACATATCTGGTTTACTTAAAGTTTACTGAGCAGCATTCCTAGCAGTAATATAACTCCCTATGTTTGAACTGGAAATGGCTTCCTATTGTTCAAAACCAGTATTTTTTTTTGAAAAGTGAGACATGCTGCCAAAACATTTCGTCTCGCGCTCATCAGGACAAATGCAAGAATGACAACTTTCAGATGATTGTAACAATTTACACCACAAGTGTAAAGTACTGTGCACTGATGGCACAGTGGCATTTTCCATTAATCGCCTGATGCCTTTGTTCCAGAAAGGTGTTCTGCCTTTTACACAACTTTGAAACATTGTGTATGAATTTCAGTGTTGGTTGGATGCTGGGTACATAGTCCATCATTGGGAACTACAGTCTGACTGAATTGATTCTGTTCCTCCAGCTATTCACAAAAGGCAGACTCCAAACTCTACCCAACCATCCTGTGTTTGTGAAACCCAAAAGATTAGATTAGATTCACTACAGTGTGGAAACAGGCCCTTCAGCTCAAAAAGTCCACACTGACCCTCCGAAGAGTAACCCACCCAGATCCATTTCCCTCTGACTAATGCACCTAACACTACAGGCAATTTAGCATGGCCAATTCATCTGGCCTGCACATCTTTGGACTGCGGGAGGAAACCGAAGCACCCGGAGGAAATCCATGCAGACACAGGGAGAATATGCAAACTCCACACAGACAGTAGCCCAAGGCCAGCATCGAACTTGGGACCCTGGTGCTGTGAGGCAGCAGTGCTAACCACTGAGCAACTGTGCCACCCTGTAACAAAACATCTGCTGTGAGATGTAGTTCCGCAATTGTGCAGCATTTGCTGAGCAACCCTGGCTGCACTAATAGCTACGTGAATAACCGATTTATGACAATCAGTTGAGTTTATAATGTGGCTCATTTACGTTTCCTAGAAGTGACAAACATTTATACAGAGCAGTCTGATTTCTCCAATCAAAAGGATGACATTCGAGCCTTTGAATTACATGGAAGGGGAGGGAATCTATAGATCTGTGTTACTTTTGTCACAGCAATTGCTCAGCCATAGGGAGAGGCTGGGCCTGTGTTCTCTGGAGCGTTGAAGGATGAGGGGTTCGAGCTGATTTACAACACAGTGGCACATGCTTTGTCCTGTGGATAAGTTTGATTGTGTGTTTGAAGTGTGGCTTTCTTGTGTTTGGCCTAACAAGTGCAAGAATAAATCTTTGGCAACATAGAGTCCTAGGACATAGAACACAATACAGCACAGGAAGAGGCCCTTCAGCCCACCATGTCTGTACTGACAATGATGTCATTCTAACCTGATGCCAGCTGCCCACACATGGTACATATTCCTTTATTTCCTGCATCTTCCTATGTCAGTCTAAGTGCCACTTAAACTTTTACCACCTCCCCTCGCCATGCATTCCAGGCTAGACTTAAGGTTAGACTGACTGGCCATGTCGCTCTTTCCAGCAATATTCAGATTCTGTATTACTAAACGATGGCTTGAATTGTGAATCAAAAGAAACCGTTCCGTGGTTTAGAATGTGCTTTAGTTAGCTGAAAGATTTTGTTTTGTTTAGTATCTTACCCTCCCCTTCTCAATGCCCTCACCATCCTTTCTATAATAAATACACCAGCTCCATGCAGTGGGCTATAAAGAGCAATGCATTTTGATTGATAGTTTATCTTCAATTTTTTGATAGGTTTGGGCCTCTGTCTCTTGCAGGGCCAGCATTTAATGTACATCTCCAATTTCTGTTAAGAAGGTGTTGGTAAGCTGCCACCTCCATGCTGTCCATGTGGTGTAAGTGGGTGTTGAGGTTTCTGGGTACATCAGGCTGAATGGTTTCAGGTCATAGAGATCTACAGCACGGAAACAGACTCTTTGCTCCAACTCGTCCATGCCGACCAGGTATCCCAATCTAATCTCGTGCCATTTGCCAGCACTTGGCCCATATCCCTCTTAAACCCTTCCTATTCATATATCCATATAGATGCCTTTTAAATGCTGTAATTGTACCATCGTCCACCACTTCCTCTGGCAGCTCATTCCATACATACATTGCCTTCTGTGTAAAAAGTTGCCCCTTAGATCCCTTTTATATCTTCCCCTCTCACCCTAAACTAGCACTAAACCGGGCAACTGGCTGTGTGGAGTTTGCACATTCTCCCAGTGTCTGCGTGGGTTTCCTCCAGGTGCTCCGGTTTCCTCCCACAGTACAAAGATGTGCAGGTCAGGTGAATTGCCCATGCTAAATTGCCCGTACTGTTAGGTGGATTAGTCAGGGGTAAATGTAGGGGAATGGGTGGGGTGCTCTTCAGAGGGTCAGTGTGGACTTGTGGGGCTGAAGGGCCTGTTTTCACACTGTTGGGAATCTAATCTAATATATTGTAGAGTCCTGCTCTCTAGTTCTGGACTCCCCCATCTCAGGGAAAAGACTTTGTCTATTTATCCTATCCATGCCCCTCATGATTTTATAAACCTTTCTGAGGTCACCCCTCATCCTTCGACGCTCCAGAGAACACAGGCCCAGCCTCTCCCTATAGCTCAAATCCTGGCAACATTCTTGTAAATCTTTTCTGAACCCTTTCAAGTTTCACAACATCCTTTCGATAGGAAGGAGACCAGAATTGTACGCAATATTCCAACAGTGGCCTAACCAATATCCTGTACAGCCACAACATGACCTCCCAACTCCTGTACTCAGAACTCTAACATACCAAAGCATACCAAACACACCTTTCACTATCCTATCTACTTGTGACGCCACTTTCAAGGAGCTATGAACCTGCACTCCAAGGTTTCTTTGTTCAGCAACACTCCCTAGGACCTTACCATTAAGTGTATAAGTCCTGCAAAGATTTCCTTTCCCAAAATGCAGCACCTCGCACTTATCTCAGTTAAACTCCATCTGCCACTTCTCAGTCCATTGGCCCATCTGATCAAGATCCCATTGTAATCTGAGGTAACCTTTGCTGTCCACTACACCCCCAATTTTGGTGTCATCTGCAAATTTACTAACTATACCTCCTATGTTCATATCCAAATCATTTTTATAAATGATGAAAAGTAGTGGACCCAGCACCGATCCTTGTGGTACTCCACTGGTCACAGGCCTCCAGTCTGAAAAACAACCCTCCACACCATCCTCTGTCTTCTACTTTTGAGCCAATTCTGTATCCAAATGGCTAATTTGATTAATCATATCAAAGAATCCCGACAGTGTTAACCTTGCTCTCATGGGGAACCTTGACTGAAGCCGATATAGATCATGTCCATTGCTCTGCCCTCAGCAAAGTCACCAAGTACCCTTTAGAACATCTTTCCACCGTGCTATGTCAATCATTGGGAAAGCCAAGGAGAAAAGGTGCAAGGAATCCCCACCACCTCCAATATTCCCTGCCAGTCTCTCATAATCCTGACTTAGATGTATATCACTGTTACTTTGTTGTTAGGCAGTCAAAATCCTACAAAACCCTGACTATTTGCTCTGGGGGAGTACTTTTACTGTACAGACTATAATAGCTTGAGAAAGTGATCCACCACCAACCTCTTAGAGTAGATAAGGATGATGATAAGTGCTGGCTTTGCCTATATGTTTGTTCTAGAGGATTTGGATAGGAAAGCTATCCTATCCAAGGATAGACTACAGATGCTCTATACTGAATTAACTGATGTCAGTTGGGGATTGGTGGTGATATCAGAACCTCTAGGCTAAAGATCGAGAAATTTAATCTAGGCTACTCCCACGTCTAAGGGAGTAGGAAGCTTTTTGTGGTGCAAAGAGTACCCTGAAAAGTCACAATGGCTCACCATGACGGATAATTGGTAGTGGGGAAAAATGCTCAGGAGAATTGGGTAGCCTCCAATTGGAAAAGTAGTATTTTTTTTTGTGTGGGGGTGTGTGTAACTAATAAGTTTTCAAAAGACAAACCACTGCTTTTGGTCTGGATGCTGAATGAAAGGGAGCATACTTATGTGGAAAATAGATGCAAGAGTCTCCCTGTCCCACCAAGTCAGGTGAGAACTGAGTGTGGCTGTACTATCAAGCTTTCTTTGCATTTCCTCTTTGTTATGCACCATAGACTAACACACGGGGACAGACTATTTTCTAGAACTGGGCTATAAAAAGGGGCATGAGGAAGAAAGCAAGTTGGAGGGAGTTCGAGGAGGTGCTTTACATTTGTGGTGCTGACAATTTATCCAAGGTGTAAGCAACACATTAACCCAAAGTGTCATCAGTCCCAATGAAACAGCTGTCCCTTTTTAAAGTATTCCTCCTTTACCAATTTTCTTCCCTATCCTTAATGGTTAGCACACTAAATGAGAATAGTTAATTCATTACAAACTAGGACCTTCCTGGTGTGTATGCCTGAGTTACTTCCTGGACACTTGCAGCGTACTGTCTGGCAGAATGTTACTATGGAGAACGGAAAGAAGAGTCAGCTTTTTGAGTTTATTCCACCACTTGGTTACCTCCTCGCTGATGAGCATTTCACTACTGACTACCCACTTTGGTTCCAAAGTCCATTCTATCCTTGCTAACAAATGCTGTCAATCAACAACACTTCTCGTTTTAAAAATGCTATCATGCTCCTTGTTATTGAAAAAAACGCTTCTGCCAACATCACAACAGTTATCGCGGGAGTGTGAAATTTAATATAAAATCTTGGATCATTCTGTACGCATGTGGTTATGTGTCCATGACAACAAAATTGAAGCCTGCTTTGCCATGTTAGTGTTTTCTTTGGGATTGAAGAGGCTTAATGGAAGAAACAATGGGAGTATATGAGAGAATGGACCATTTCCACGTCACATGTTCTGACACTCATGCGTCTATCTTGGAGATTTGCTTTTGGGGATGGGAAACTGAGTGCTATTTGTGCACAAAGTGAGTTACCAAGAGATGTCAAATCCATTTTCGTAACACTGCTGCCTTTTAATTTATTATTAGTTGAGTAATTCCACCTTGACAAATTTGAGTGATTGCTACCATTATAATGTATTTGTCATCAGGTGAGTTTCAGTCCAGATTTTCTCAAGTTGCTATGGTAAGCTTTTAATGTTGACTGCCGTGTGATGTTACATTGGAGCCAATCTGGAACAAGAATCCATTCCCTTTTGTACTCACAAATTTACCTGTAAATGTTCCTGTAAAATTCATCGCACAGTCAACTTGTATCCTGAGTAAAATGTTAAGACTTGACCTCTGCACGTGGCTAGTGCACTCAGACAACCACCTTTTTTAATGGACTTGTCAGATGGTTGCATCCAAATGTGAGACAGAAATTCTTTGAGGAAAGGTGCTGCGGTTTCCACATCTCCGAGTGGGTGTTCCTGCAGCAACAAGCAACGAAGGATCACGTTGACTTTGATTTTAGATAAAGGCCTGTGATGTACAGCAATTATCTGGAACCCAGCTCCTTTGTAGCCAAGACATTTATCTTTTCTGGATTGGAAATACTGCATTCTCCTGGCTAAGAGCACTCTGAAAAGTGATAGTGATGTTACTTTAACATCTTGCCAGCTGTTGAAATGTTCTGTATTTCAAAGCAAGTGTGTCTGGTTTCACAAGATACACAGATCTCTTACCCCTTATCTCCTTCAAAGTTTGAGGTGCACTTTCGTTGACAGCACCTTCCACAGATATTGCCAAATTGACTAAGCTGCCTTTTTATCGGTTATTTCAGGACACATCTTCTCCGCAGAATCACTTTCTTTTATTATAATGGAAACAATAATTTGCAGGCTCCATTCTGTGAGTTAATGAGGTGAAAGCAGTCCATTGTTGTGAAATGGTTCTTCTGCTGGTCAGTTCCTTTCAGGATTTATTACCATTCGTATAATCTGCCATTGACTCTTCTGAGAATAAAGGTGACCTTTATGCATCTTTTATCATAATTTTGTCCTTCAAATTTTGTTGAATCCTTTTCAAATGGATCAGTATGTTTTCCCCAGGCCTCAACAGGTCTCTTCACTATCTTTCCTTCATTTTGCGACTGTGATTCTTTTGAAAACACAAGTTCAGTTTGCCACATCCTGCGTTACTTTCCCAGTGGAGTTCAGTGTCCTCTCTTCCACATTGTTCTCCTCAAAATTTTCATAATCTACTTTATTTTTCCTTCCCATTCCTCCTGAACTGGATGGTAGAAAAGGTTAAACAAGGGCCCACGACACCCAGTCACTGGGAACCCTGCTTAAATACCGGTATGTGGCCACTAGGTGAGACTAGCATGAGCCTTTTGTTTTGTTTCTCTCTCCCTCTAGACTCAAAAATGTCGCACCAAAACTTAGCCTCTGGCCTCCCATAATGAGAATGGCCTCTTTGGTGAGGAGTGCTAGTCTGTGAAACGATAGTAAAAGCTAACCCCTTCTAGAGAGGCTAAACTGGTGTAAAGTCTGTATTATATCTAAAACTTCCATTGAGTGGGCTAAACACAAGTAAAACATTACGATTTAACAATAATCATTTAAGATCATGTTGTGTACTTTTATGTCCATTTTTTTTTGCCAAAGTTCACATTCATTTCTGTGCATGACCAGTCTTGTTCCAGTTTAGAACAGTCAAGGTTCTTTTCACTTAAATCAATGAGTTACAGTCTGTATAAATAATTGTGCATGTTTGCAGATGGTAGGGCCACAAAGTCTGATTTAAATGCATTCCTCTACTTTAAAATTCCTTTACCTGTTGCTTTTTACCACCTGAAGGATAGACCAGATCTAAAAGTTGAAGTTCTAAATTGGAAAAAGGCCAATTTTGACGGTATTAGGCAAGAACTTTCGAAAGCTGATTGGAGGCAGATGTTCGCAAGTAAAGGGACGACTGGAAAATGGGAAGCCTTCAGAAATGAGATAACGAGAGTCCAGAGAAAGTATATTCCTGTCAGGGTGAGAGGGAAGGCTGGTAACTATAGGGAATGCTGGATGACTAAAGAATTTGAGGGTTTGATGAAGAAAAAGAAGGAAGCATATGCCAGGTATAGACAGAATAGATCGAGAGAATCCTTAGAAAAGTATAAAGAAAGTAGGAGTATAGGAGAGGGAAATCAGGAGGGCAAAACGGGGACGTGAGATAGTTTTGGCAAATCGAATTAAGGAGAATCCAGAGGGTTTTTACAAATATATTAAGGACAAAAGGGTAACTAGGGAGAGAATAGGGCCCCTCAAAGATCAGTAAGGCGGCCTTTATGTGGAGCCACAGAAAATGGGGGAGATATTAATGAATATTTTGCATCAGTATTTACTGTGGAAAAGGATATGGAAGATATAGACTGTAGGGAAATAGATGGTGACACCTTGCAAAATGTCCAGATTACAGAGGAGAGGTGCTGGATGTCTTGAAATGGTTAAAGGTGAATAAATCCCCAGGAATTGACCAGGTGTACCCGAGAACTTTGTGGGAAGCTAGAGAAGTGATTGCTGGGCCTCTTGCTGAGATATTTGTATCATCGATAGTCACAGGTGAGGTGCTGGAAGACTGGAGGTTGGTGCCACTGATTAAGAAGGGCAGTAAAGACAAGCCAGGGAACTATAGACCGGTGAGCCTGACCTCAATGGTGGGCAAGTTGTTGGAGGGAATCCTGAGGGACAGGATGTGCATGTATTTGGAAAGGCAATGACTCATTAGGCTTTGTGTGTGAGAAATCATGTCTCACAAACTTGATTGAATTTTTTGAAGAAGTAACAAAGAAGATTGATGAGGGCAGAGCAGTAGATGCGATCTATATGGACTTCAATAAGGCGTTCGACAAGGTTCCCCATGGGAAACTGATTAGCAAAGTTAGGTCTCATGGAATACAGGGAGAACTATCCAGTTGGATACAGAACTGGCTCAAAGGTAGAAGACACCCTGACAGGTGGTGGAGGGTTGTTTTTCAGACTGGAGGCCTGTGACCAGTGGACTGCCACAAGGATCGGTGCTGGGTCCTCTACTTTGTGTCATTTACATAAATTATTTGGATGCGAGCATAAGAGGTTTGCAGATGACACCAAAATCGGAGGTGTAGTGGACAGTAAAGAGGCTTACCTCAGATTACAACACGATCTGGACCAGAAGGGCCAATGGGCTGAGAAGTGGCACAGGGAGTTTAATTCAGATAAATGCGAGGTGCTGCATTTTGGGAAAAGAAATCTTAGCAGGACTTATACACTGAATGATAAGGTCCTAGGGAGTGTTGCTGAACAAAGAAACCTTGGAGTGCAGGTTCATAGCTCCTTGAAAGTGGAGTCACAGGTAGATAGGATAGTGAAGAAGGCGTTTGGTATGCTTTCCTTTATTGGTCAGAGTATTGAGTACAGGAGTTGGGAGGTCATGTTGCGGCTGTACAGGACATTGGTTAGGCCACTGTTGGAATATTGCGTGCAATTCTGGTCTCCTTCCTATCGGAAAGATTTTGTGAACCTTGAAAGGGTTCAGAAGAGATTTACAAGGATGTTGCCAGGGTTGGAGGATTTGAGCTACAGGGAGATGCTGAACAGTCTGAGGCTGTTTTCCGTGGAACGTCGGAGGCTGAGGGGTGACCTTATAGAGATTTACAAAATCATGAGGGGCATGGATAGGATAAATAGGCAAAGTCTTTTCCCTGGGGTCGGGGAGTCCAGAACTAGAGGGCATAGGTTTAGGGTGAGAGGGGAAAGAGACTTAAGGGGCAACTATTTCACGCAGAGGGTGGTACGTGTATGGAATGAGCTGCCAGAGGAAGAGGTGGAGGCTGGTACAATTGCAACATTTTAGAGGCATTTGGATGGGTATATGAGTAGGAAGGGTTTGGAGGGATATGGGCTAGATGCTGGCAGGTGAGACTAGATTGGGTTGGGATATCTGGTCGGCATGGGCAGGTTGGACCGAAGGGTCTGTCTCCATGCTGTACATCTCTATGACTCTATATTGTAGGAGCATTGGATTTGGCATCATGGTGGGATGTTATAACCTTCTTCCAAACATTCATCAGTCCTGCTATTGGAAGACTAACAGTGGCTAGAAGCAGCTCCAAATCTAATCCTTTGTTCCCCTTCACTTGGCCAGGCTCAGCATCTCTCTACAGCCATGTTGGTGAAAGTGAGAACTCCCAAACATGTGGCCGTTAGCCAGAGACCTGTGTTAAGAGAAAGCCGAGGACAAAGTAAACTGTCTATGTTTATATTTCGTCGTGAATAAGTTCAAAGAAATTGAGCTTGCTTCCCTTTTTGGTTTAAGCTGAACAGAGGTATGATGCTCCAAGCATTTGTGCAGTTTACACTGGCACTTTTGCAATAGGACAAAGGTCAAGGAGATTGCGGGAAGATTTGTTTTATTTTTCTGGCCTTATTTTGAAAGAGGCAACTTCAGTTGAATACATTGGAAGCTTCATTGTTTTGTGGCGTAGCAGATCTGGCCAAAGTTATTTTCAGAAAGATGAGTTTCATTTCCTGAAACATTTAGACTATTTCTAGAGAAATTCCACATGGTACAAGTCAGCCCTGTGGTCTAGCCTGTGTCTCTTGCTTCTCTGGCTATAATTTAGTAGCAATAACTTTTCTGATTATAGGCAGACGCCATGTTAGTGCTCTTCTTAATTCCAGTTGTTAGCCCCCCCCCAACACACACACACACACACACACACACACACACACACACACACACTGCTGTACCATCTGTTCCAGATGTAACCAACACGGATAAGTTCTGGAATTCCCACCTTCTTTATTGTCATATAGTTCTCGAGTCATGCAGCATGGAAACAGACCCTTCAGTACAATCAGTTCATGCCGATCATAATCCCAAACTAAACTAGCCCCACCTGCCTGCACTTGGCCCCTATTTCCCCCCAAACATTTCTTATTCACATACTTACCCAAAAGTCTTCCAAACGTTAAGATGTGGAGATGCCGGTGTTGGACTGGGGTGGACCAGGTCAGAAGCCAGACCAACCTGTCCACCTTCCCCTCTGTTTCCTTCAAAATCACATTTTAGGACCTACTTCTTTGACTAAGTTTCTCGTACCGGTCTAAATATATCCTTATAAAGCTTGGTGTCAAATTTTGTTTGCCAGCACTTCTGTGAAACACTTTTGGAAGTTTTATTGTGTTAAATGTACTATATAAATGCATTCTGAATCGAATTCACTCTCTGACATTAACTGTTTGCCATAGCACTTTGCTGGAGTGTAATTTCTAACAGTATTTGTACCATCCTAAAGCAGATAGCAGTAGGAATCGATCTCTGGCCTCAAGTATGCTTGATGCTGGGCTCTTTCTTAAATAAAACAAGGAGAACAAATAGGTAGCCTTTGTCGTACTGTATCAGGTCTTTATTCTCTCTTCGCTTAAGACTTCTCCTGATGAAGGAGCTGCACTCCGAAAGTTTGTGATTTCAAACAAACCTGTCAGACTAGAACCTGGGTGTTGTGTGACTTCTGACTTTGTCTGCCCAGTCCAACACTGGCACCTCCACATCATGTATAATACAGTATAATCTACCTTTTTCTATTTATAGATTTTCTTGGGGTTTTTTTCACTTAAAGGTACTAAATAGATGCAAGTTATTGTGTGATGCATTCATGCAGAACCATTCTGTCATCATTGTCTAACTCATTCTCATCCATTTGTATTCTCCATTCCTCACTCACTATTCTCTTGTGTTCTGTGTACACCATATTTCTTCAGTCTCTGGTTATGTAAAGTTTGCTGTACAGCTTTTGTAATCTGAACAGTAATGGTCTGATTGCTTTTCTGAATTCTGAAGGATGGTATTGCCTTGGAACATGCCAGCTGCTTCTTCTTTAAAGATTGGCATATGTGGGGAAGGAAGAAAAGGTTTTTGAAATGGGAGGTGGGTTGAACAATGTTAAGTGGAGAAAATGTGAGTTTGGATTGACAGTAATAATTGATATTTTCTTGTCAGCTTTCTCCATCCTACTTATGTGACCTTGAGCCTGTCTGGCTCTGTGTTCCATGGGAACTGTGAACTATCTCCTACCTTTACCAAGGATGCAATTGTAGACATGGACCCAGAAGGTATTCTGTAATTCTCCATGCACCTTCCCCCTCCGACAGTTCTTCATTCTGTTCACAATGGAAAGGAGGCTGTCTGATGTCCTTCCTTACTTGACCTTCCATATTACATACCCACATTGTAAAATATTTGACCTGACCCTATTGGTAGTGTATCAATGACAGTGATTTTTTTTTTAACTTGATAAAACATTCCCAGTGCTTTCACAGGAACATTCCAAAACATAACGTATCACCTGAGTCACAGAAGGAGGTGACCAGAAGGCTGGTCAAAAAGTTGAGTTTTAAAGAGGGAAGGTGAAACAGCGTGGCGGAAAGGTATAAGGAGGAAATTCCGGAGCTTCAGATTGAATCAACTGAAGGAAGGGTGACCAAATGCTGAACTGATTAAATTCAGGAATGAGAAGCCCGAATTAATGGAGTGTAGACACCTCCAGAAGGTTGTGGGGCTGGAGGAGTTTTTATGAATAAGGAGGGACCAGACCTTGAGTATTTTGTAAACAAGAATGAGAATTGAAGTATCAGGATGGTGTTTGACTGGTAGCCATTGTGGATCGACAAGCAGCAGGAGTATGCTAGAAAATGCCTCAACTTCTAAAATACAGTCCAAAGGGGAAAATCCAGTCATAAAAATCTGTTTAGATTAATAAACCATTCTTTCAATCTTTTGTAAAATCTCACACCAGCATCTCTTTGATGATTGAATTAATGGTTTGGTCTCTGTTATAGTTAATTACACAGATACTTGTTATATTAATGTTATGTTTATACTATTTCCAGTACTCTTCTTGGAAATGTCCAGTTAATGGGAACTAAACAGTATCACATGATGGTGGGCACCTAAAAAGCAGAGGCTAGAGGTGGAATCAGTCAGTTTCTATGCTGTGGGCAGAACACTAACATTTAATCCCATCTTACATCTCTATCTCTCCTTAACTGCCATTATCCACCCCCACCCCCCTTTGTCTTTTGCTCTAAACACCCTCACAATCTGTTCTGCTTACCCTAAAGCAATTTCCAAACTATTAAGCTCAGTTCCTTTTGAAAGCTGGTTTTGACCAAATAATTGCTAGTATTCATGTGTCACACATTTTTTTCACCTGATGTTAAGTTCTTTTACAGCTGTCAGTGAAATTCCATTCACTCTGGCTTCATTTATTAATCAAGGTCATTGTACCTCTTCATGGGGGAAGGTGAGGGTGACTGAGGGTGTCATCAGTTTGTGAGCAATATATGTACCCTCCTGTTTGTTCTCCCTTCTTGATGAAATGCAAAAGAGAGAAAACTTGAGAGAGGCCAGTTTTATATTTTTAAACTACTAAATGGTGAATGACCAAGGCAGTAAGCAAGCGAGACTTGCCTACTCGATGTCAAAAATCACTCTAATGTCTGAAAGATCACAGTGGAATTAGTTTCTTTCCATTTATCAGTATTCCAAGAGAAACAAAATGGCTTCAATAACTAGTACTGAATGTTATTCTTTTGGAAATGACATGTTAGATGGGAGCCTAATTTATGTTTTATGAAGTTGTGATCTTGTTTTCCCAAGTATGTGCAATGATGACTCTGGAAAGTGAAACCATTGCTTGTTCCAGGACTGGATTTCTGTTTTTGACTAGTTCAAACCTGAAGAGATACTCTGGGCACGCTTAGTTAAAACTGCCTAGAGAGGAAAACCTGTCAGATTGCTAGCTGCCCTGTAATTACACAGGGTTGTGTGTGTCAGACACATCAGTATAATCAGGTTGGGCCCAGCAACGTGCCGATACAGTGCCTGTTAAACATACGTGACGGCTGATCCTGCTTGACAAAGACAGCCAGCATTTTGGAGCTGCATATTTTCTTTGTGTTGATGAAACGGTTAAGGAGAGATAGAGACGTTGTGAACAACTGTTCACTTGTCTTCTCTCACCCTTCATCGTTGCTCCCTCCAGAGCTCTCCTGTTCCTGGAAGTGATTCTGGTCACTGTGGGCAGGAGATGACAGGGAATACCGGGTTGATATAAGAGAGGATAAGGAGAAATTGCCAATATGAATGGGAAGACTTGTCAGAGAAAGAAATGCCTGGGATACATTAGAGGCTAAATTGGATCAGGTCTTAAAATGGGCGTGGGAATTACAAAGGGTGGCCAACCTGTGTTCATTGATTTGCTCTGAAGACAACTCACAGGCACCTCATTTAAATGATCTCTGTGTCAGCCAGTGTTGACTGCACTGCCAAATTCAACAGAAGGAGTCTAATGTTATAGGAGGCTAGCACCATGTCGAGGTAGACTGCACCTGTTTGAGAGGAGGTCCATTGTGGCTGGAGCAGATGTTGGTTATTCTGATTGAAGGGCTGGGAAAGGGGGAAGGAATGATCCATCTAGATTGAGTGTAAACTCCAAGATTTTGGAATGTTGCACTGGAAGGTCTGGGGGAGTATTTGGAAAGGAGGAGCGATATCTACTATCTCTAGGCAGAATGCGACTTTAGACACACATAGTTAAATAGACTTTGGCAGTTTGAAGAGACAATGGAAAACACCTGTTGCTTGCTGAATTATAGTGACAAGCAGAAGTAGTCACTTGGCAAATAACCCAACAAAAGTTAACGATCCCTGTAAATAGCATTGGAGGGTGCCATCCTCCCCTGATGTATGTAAAGCTGTGCAAGGTGAAGGGGGGCTCTGGCTGGAGTGTTGAGCACCAAGACGGTAGCACTGGCATCCAGTTGGAGTTACATGCTAACTGACATTGTGATCTGTCAACTCTGCACACCTTTGACAGATGTAGACTCCGCATACACTAATTCCTTCGCTAACTGGATATCCAGGTTATTCTAACTACACGTGTGATTGCATTCTGAAGAAACCATGTTGGAGCTACAAGGGCATTTATAATACCAAAAAAAATGGGTCCTAATGATCCCGTCCATTGTCTCTGAGATAGATAGGAGAGTTTTGACACAGGAGGATAATGTTTGGAGAAGCGGCCAGAAACAGAGTCGGTGTGTTGAAATTCCAAATATCAATTTATCCTTTACCTTTGTTTCCTGTATTTAAAAATAAAATGCTGAATATAAAACTATTTGAAATTAAGCAGATGGCACCATTTTAAATGTTGATCTGGGACAGTACCCCTGGACTCTCCTTCTTTGACCATTAAAATTAGGGCAACAAATTGGTATTTCACTTTTTCTCACGTTCACTATCCAATGTAAGTAAAGAAGTGTAGGTTATAGTTATTGCTTAAGGTGTAAAGCCTTGTTTAACCACATGTTTTTGTGTAAGTCAAATGTTTATAATTACGAGCATATTGAAGTCGTCAGCTCTTTGTGGACTGAGTCAGCTTTCTTCAATCTGTTTATCGGCTTTCTGCACACTTTTGAGGTTGTTATGTACAGTTGACATTATTGTTATTTTTCAATATTTTTGACTTAATTTCAGATTTCCTCTTGTATCTAATGTCAGTGTGGTTTTCCACTCTTATTATTCCAACCCCCAACTAAAATGCCTCATAATCGTTCAATTTTCAACTTTTGATGAAGGGTTGGATTAGAAACGTGTGATTTTTTTTTCCCTTACTGATGATGACTAGTCAACCTAATGTTTTTAGAGTCATAGAGTCATAGAGATGTACAGCATGGAAACAGACCCTTCGGTCCAACCCGTCCATGCCGACCAGATATCCCAACCCAATCTAGTCCCACCTGCCAGCACCCGGCCCATATCCCTCCAAACCCTTCCTATTCATATACCCATCCAAATGCCTTTTAAATGTTGCAATTGTAACAGCCTCCACCACGTCCTCTGGCAGCTCATTCCATACACGTAACACCCTCTGCGTGAAAAAGTTGCCCCTTAGGTCTCTTTTATATCTTTCCACTCTCACCCTAAACCTATGCCCTCTAGTTCTGGACTTCACGACCCCAGGGAAAAGACTTTGCCTATTTATCCTATCCATGCTTCTCATAATTTTGTAAACCTCCATAAGGTCACCCCTCAGCCTCCGACGCTCCAGGGAAAACAGCCCCAGCCTGTTCAGCATCTCCCTGTAGCTCAGATCCTCCAACCCTGGCAACATCCTTGTAAGTCTTTTCTGAACCCTTTCAAGGTTCACAACATCTTTCCGATAGGAAGGAGAACAGAATTGCATACAATATTCCAACAGTGTCCTAACCAATGTCCTGTACAGCCGCAACATGACCTCCAACTTCTGTACTCAATACTCTGACCAATAAAGGAAAGCATACCAAATGCCTTCTTCACTATCCTATCTACCTGCGACTCCACGTTCAAGGAGCTATGAACCTGCACTCCAAGGTCTCTTTGTTCACAACACTCCCTAGGACCTTACCATTAAGTGCATAAGTCCTGCAAAGATTTGCTTTCCCAAAATGCAGCACCTCGCATTTTGTACAGGTCACTTCTCCCCCAAAAGAGATTCCAATGATACAAAAATGTGAATCCTTCTCCCATACACCAGCTCCTCAGCCATGCATTCATCTGCTCTAACCTCCTATTCCTGCCCTCACTAGATCGTAGCACTGGGAGTAATCCAGATATTACTACCCTTGAGGACCTCCTTTTTAAAATTCTAGCTAACTCTCTGTAATCTCCCTTCAGAGTCTCAACCTTTTCCCTTCTAATGTCGTTGGTTCCAATGTGGACAATGACCTTCTGCTGGCCCCTCTCCCCCATGACAGCATTCTGCACCCTCCCTGAGACATCCTTGATCCTGGCACCAGGGAAACAACACACCATTCTGCTTTTCTCTGCTGGCCACAGACACATCTGTCTGTACCTCTGACTACAGAAACCCCTAACCCAATTGACCTCTTGGAAGCCGACGTACCCTTCATTGCATTAGAGCCAGTCTCAATACCAGAAACTTGGCTGTTTGTGCTACTTTCCCCTGAGAATCCATCATCCCCTACATTTTCCAAAACAGCATACCTGTTTGAAATGGGTACATCCACAAAAGACTCCTGCTCTAGCTGCCTACCTCTCTTACCCTTCCTGGAGTTAACCCATCTATGTGACTGTATCTGAGACTTTCCCCCCTTCCTATAACTGCCATCCACCACATACTGTAGCTGTTGAAAATTCCTCATCGCTTCTATTTGTCTCTCAAACTGATCCACTCGCTCTGATAAGACTTGCAACCAACAGCATTTATGGCAGATATAACCCGCAGTAACCCTTAAACTCTCTTTAAATTCCCACATCTGACAAGAAGTACATATCACTGCAAAGGCCATTTTTGCTCCTTCACAATATACAGCCCCAGAAAATAACACCGTCTTATTCCTCTACAAACACTGCCCCAGGTTAAATTAATAGCTATGGCTTATATTTTAAGTTTAATCAAGAGACTTATCTCCAAAAACATATAATCAAGAAAGAATCCACTGTACCCACTACTGCAGCCTTTCTATTGGACAGACTTAAAACAACAATTAACTTATCTGATTCTGTGCTGTGAACTTTGCCCAACAGTTTTCTTTTTATGTGTGTGTTAGATTTTCAGCATTTGGCACGTTTTTGTCTCGGATGAGTGGAGTAGGTTTGGGCTGAGGTTAGAAATAGGAAAGGAGAAGTCGCCCTGTTGGGAGTTTTCTATAGGCCTCTGAGTTGTTCCAGGGATGTAGAGGAAAGGATAGCAAAGATGATTCTCAATAGGAGCAAGAGTAACAGGGTAGTTGTTAAAGGGCCTTTTAACTTCCCCACTATTGACAGGGAATACTATAGTTCATGTAGTTTAGATGGGTCAGTTTTTGTTCAATGTGTGAGGAGGGTTTTCTGACACAGTATATAGACAGGCCAACAAGGGGTGATGCCATATTGGATTTGGAACTGGAGAATGAAGCCGGCCGTGTGTTAGATTTGGAGGTAGGTGAGCACTTTGGCAATAGTGACTATAATTCAGTTATGTTTACAATAGCAATGGGCAGTGAAAGAGGTATAACTGGGGAAAAGGCAATTATGATGCGATTAGGTAAGAATTAGGATGCATAGAATAGGGAAGGAAACTGCAGGGGATGGACACACTTAAAATGTGGAGCTTATTCAAGGAACAGCTAATGCGGGTCCTTGATAAGTATACATCTATCAGGTAGGGAGCTGGTTGTTGACAGAGGGAGCCATGTGTTATTAAAGAAGTTGAAGCTCTTGAGAAGAGGAAGAGTAAGGCGTATGTGAGGAAGAGACGTGAAGACTCAGTTAGGGGGCCTGAGAGTTATAAGGTAGCCAGAAAAGATCTAAAGAAAGGGCTAAGAGGAGCCAGAAGGGGACATGAGAACTTGTTGGCGGATAGGATCAAGAAAAATCCTAAGGCCTTCTATAGGGAAATCAAGAATAAAAGAATGATTACAGTAAGTTTTTAGGGCCAATCAAAGATAGTAGTGGGAAGTTGTGTGTGGAATCTGAGGACATGGGAAGCACTTAATGAATACTTTTTTTGTCAGAATTCACATTGGAAAAGGGCAATGTTAGTGGGAATACGGATATACAGGCTACAAGATTAGATGGGATTGAGGTTGACAAAGAGGAGTTTTAGCAATTTTGGAAGATCTGAAAATAGATAAGACCCCTGGACCAAATGGGATTTATTCTCCGATTCTCTGGGAAGCTAAGGAGGAGATTGCAGAGCCTTTGGCCTTTGATCTTTATGTCATTATTGTCGACAGGAGTAGTGCCAGAAGACTAGAGGATAGCAAAGTTGTTCCCTTGTTTAAGAAGGAGAGTCGGGACAACCCTGGTAATTATAGGCTGGTGAGCCTTACTTTGGCTGTGGGCAAGATGTTGGAGAAGGTTATAAGAGATAGGATTTATAAATATCTGGAAAGGAATAATTTGATTAGGGATAGTAAGTACCATTTTGTGAAGGGTAGTCGTGCCTCACAAACCTTATTGAGTTCTTCGAGAAGGTGACAAAACAGGTGGATGAAGATAAAGCGGTTTATGTGGTGTATATAGTAAGGCCTTTAGTAAGGTGTTGGATAAGGTTCCACACGATAGGCTATTGCACAAAATATGGAGTTTTGGGATTGAAGGTGATTTAGTGGTTTGGATCAGAAATTGGCTAGCTGGAGGGAGACAGAAGAAATGTTCATCATGGAGCTCAGTTACCAGTGATGTGTAGCAAGGATCTGTTTTGGGGCCACTACTATTTGTCATTTTTATAAATGATCTGGACGGGGGGCAGTAAATTTGTGGAAGACACTAATGTAAGCCGAGTTGTGGATAGTGCCAAAGGATGTTGTGGGTTACAGAAGGAAATAGATAAGATGCAGAGCTGGGCTGAGAAGTGGCAAATGGAGTTTAATGCAGAAAACTGTGAGGTAGTTCACTTCGGAAGAAGTAACAGAAATGCAGAGTACTGGGCTAATGGTAAAATTCTTGACAGTGTAGATGAACAGAGAGATCTCTGTGTCCAGGTGCGTAAATCCCTGAAAGTTGTCACCCAGGTTGATAGGATTGTTAGGAAGGCATATGATGTGTTGGTGTTTATTGGTAGGGGGATTGAGTTTCGGAGCCATGAGGTCATGCTTCAGCTGTACAAGTTACTGGTAAGGCCACACCTGGAGTATTGCGTGCAGTTCTGGTCACTGCATTATAGGAAGGAAATGGAAGCTTAGGAAAGGGTTCAGAGAAGATTTGCTCAGATGTTGCCTGGTATGGAAGGAAGGTCTTACGAGGAAAGGCTGGGGGAATTGCGGCTGTTTTCATTGGAGAGAAGAAGGTTGAGAGGTGACTTAATTGAGACATTCAAAATAATCAGAAGGTTAGATTGGGTGGACAGTAAGAGCAGTTTTCCTCAGATGGTGAAGGCTAACACGAGTGGACGTAGTTTTAAATTGAGAGGTGGTAGATTTAGGACAGATATCGGGGTAGTTTCTTTACTCAGTAGAAAGGGCATGGAATGGCCTCCCTGCAACAGTAGTAGACTCGCTGACGTTAAGGGCATTTAAATGAGCATTGGACATACATGTGGATAATAATGGAACGGTGTAGGTTAGGTGGGCATCAGATTATTTTCACAGGTTGGTGCAACATCGAGGGCTGAAGGGCCTGTACTGCACAGTTGATGTACATGATGCTAATTATTGTTGCGACTACCACTTCTTGCTGTGATTTGTTGGATTGATGTATACAGTTTTGCATTGCCCAAGGCTGTCTGCAGTGCCCCCTACTCTTGACACTATTACGTATTTGAAATTTGAAATAAAAACAAATGTTGCAAGTAGTCAGCAAGTTTGGCAGCATCTGTGAAGAGAGAAGCAGATTGTAAATGCAAATTGGGATAGATTTGGTGTCCTGATTCAAAACTTTGAGTTGCACTCTCATGAATTTCCAAAACCTTCCAATTTAATTCAAAATTTCAACATCTGTGCTGCACAAGTGGTGCTATTATCGTGCAATGGCTTACGAAATGTATCGACATTATGGGATTATTTTTTGTCTCCTTTATTGCAAACTGCTTAGAATTTTAGGACTTGTGTGGTTAGCGCTGAAAAATGTGTTGCTGGAAAAGCGCAGCAGGTCAGGCAGCATCCAAGGAGCAGGAGAATCGACGTTTCGGGCATAAGCCCTTCTTCAGGAAGATTTGAAATATTCATTCCTGAAGAAGGGCTTATGCTCAAAACGTCGATTCTCCTGCTCCTTGGATGCTGCCTGACCTGCTGCGCTTTTCCAGCAACACGTTTTCAGCTCTGATCTCCAGCATCTGCAGTCCTCACTTTCTCCTTGTGTGGTTAGCCCCACCCAGGACGAAAGCGAGGTTAGTGAGCATTTCCTTGGAGACAGGAAGGTGAGAAGAGATTGGACAGACGTGTTCAAAATCATACAGGTCTGGACAGAACAGATGGAGAGCTGCTCTTCTCATTGGTGGAAGGGTGAAGGACAATAGGGCACAGATTTAAAATAATTATTAAAAGCTGCAAGAATGATCAGAGGAAAATCTTCTCACCAAACAAGTGGTTCAAGTTTGCAATGCATCACCTGAGAGGGTGGTGGAGGTAGGTTCAAATGAATCATAGTATGGAAACAGGCCAATCAGCCCATCGGGTCCACACCGACCTTCCGAAGAGAATCCTACCCAGATGCAGCCCTGTAATTCTGCATTTCCCATGGCTAACCCACTGAACCTGCACATCCCTGGACACCAAATGGGCAACTTAGCCTGCACATCTTTTGGACTGTGGGAGGAAATTGGAGGAAATCCATGCATTTATGGGGAGAATGTGCAAACTCCATACAGACAGTCACCCGAGGGTGGAAATGAGCCCAGGTTCCTGTCGCTGTTAGGTAGCAGTGCTAACCACTGAGTCTCTGTGTCACGTGTCATTCAAAAAGTGAATAAAACTGTTTCCTGAAAAGAGGGAATGTGCAGGGTTACAAAGTTGCTCTCGGTAAGTTGCTCATTTGAATAGCCAAATGCAATACGATGAGCCTGGGATTCTGGGATGGTTGACCACAGTATGGTGATTATAAGGTATTTCACTCCAACATACCATACACTAGCTCAAAAAAGATTTGAAATATTCAACACAGGATCAGTAGCTGACTCAATTCCACCAGTAGGATTAAAAACAAAAGCAATAAGTATACTTTCATCTGGAAATGATTTCTTCAATTGTCTTGCATCTGATCATTGGTTTTGTCAGCACTTGATTGCACATGTGCTCAAGTCAGACCATTGCAGATTCAGGCAGCAATCGCTCTAGGTTTCAAAATATCACTTGTAAACAAATCCTTTGAAGGCCACCAGTCTGTAAATGATGACCAGAATCTTACTCATAAACTAATCATGTTGAGGTCAGGTCTTTCCCAGTTCTTAGGCAGATTCCTGTAGTTTACATTTCGACTGGATGTGATTAATGTAAATGTGTTGGAGAGATTTCCATCCCTGGACTGCGTGGCTGTTCAGCGGGAAGAAAAGCATTCAGCTGATTCTAGTATCTTCTGTCTCCATTGCTGCTTAATGTCCTTACACATAATAACAAAGACATTGACATTTAGATGAGAATAAAAAGCCCAGGAGCAAGTAGCTCCATTAAAATGAAACTACCTCCCACAGCTTCTGACTTCCCACAGATAACAGAAGAGCCACATGGGGCTGGTTTTCAATTGTGCTGAATTTTGAGATAATGAGATAGATGGTAGCAGAGTGTGATTTGAGAGGGTCACACTTTTTTTTTCTCGACTTGTACTTGACTGTCCTTGGTTTTAAATGTGGTAATGATGGAGCGAATGTGAACTTCTGAACATATGGTATTATTTTCACTGTGGGCTAAATTCAGAAATTAATACTAGATTATAATAGAATGTTTTGCAAGCAAAGATAATGTAGTAGAGGTGTGCTTTACTGAACATTGTTATTATCCAGTAAAGGTAAGCAATTACCTGAAACCACATGGCAAAGTGAGTGTGTTTATGTGTAAGGTGTGGGGCAGGAAAATTAGGCTCTGGAGAAGTTATTTTCTCCATAGGAGCATACTTATCCTAAATGTAACCCTTGCCTTGCACAGAGGATCACATTCTTCACACCCGCTTGTCAGGATCACATCTTCTGTCTCTTGGACTGTTGGAGACGAGAAATCCAGACCATTTAAACCCCCAGTTAAAAAAAAATCCATCTGATCAGCTTCCCAAACAACATGCAGGGCAAGTTACAGGATCACACTTCACATCACAGGATTATTTTTCGAGTATTATTTTTCTGCTGTGTGGGGCTCCCTCAGTTTGGACAGTGTTGTTGGGTAGCACCACATCCTACTCTGGTCTCCTGGGGCTCTTGACATTTTGCTCGACCAGAGTTCTATGGGTATGAGTCTCCATTCAGTCCCTCGCCCATTATTCATGTGTGAATGCTGGTAGGCTAGTCAATTGCAGGAAACATGACAATAGAATCTAATCCTATCCTAATCTAATGCGCACACACACTTTCAGTAAGGAAGCTGATTGGAAATGAAAACTTTACCCCTGAGGCTAATGGTAACATTGCACTATCATTTTTGGCTGAATAATTAAGAGCAACATTTTTGGATTTCCCTGATATCTTTGGGTCATTGGAAGAACTTGGAGCTACCAGAGTACTTGTGTTTGTTTTGCCAGGGGGATATTTTCTTTGCTTCTTCTTACATGCAGTGTTCTGACACAGTGTCTTTGGGGTCAGAAAGCCAGGCGTAAGCAGCTGGGAATGTTTTGGTTCCATGATCCAGTTGATAGCCAGGTCGATCAAGAAGCTTGGCTGGTTATTTTGTGGGAGAACTTGTGTCACTCAGGGAAGGAGAGGTCACCAATGCACTGGCCAATGTCACTTGTTATGAAATCAGTGTGGGGACAGATAGGACATTGTGGCCCTCTGGAAGATTGGAAATATGAAGAACATTTACTGGGGATCGAGTCATGGGGTCCAATGGGGGAGTATTGTCGAAGTTGATTTGCTGGGGTTGAGGGGAGGTGGATGGGTGGGGAGCAGGGGTGGCTGAGGAGAGCAGTCCTGCATCTCTGGCCCCCTAGCAATGCTAGGAAAGTAATTAACCAATGGATCTTTCCATTTGCTCTTCACTTCAGTGTGAGTTTCCTCCTCCCTGGAAAACCTCGTCGACACACAAATTGACCCTCACTCACGCATGTATGGATATACACATACACACACACACACACACAAACAATGACTGATACAAGCACACATTTACACAGTATGCTCACAAATACATCAACTGACTGAAAATGACTCTCACACATACTCCCCAACGCTGAGTGACACGCACACACACACTGACATTAGCTGGCATTGACTCACAACACACACATACAAACTGATGTTGACTCCCACACTTGCACATGGTTTGATACTGTCTCTCACACACACACACATTGACTCTGACATGAGCACATACACAGACACTGTTAAAAATCCAACAGCACCAGGTTATAGTCCAACAGATTTATTTGGAAGTACTAGCTTTCGGAACGCTGCTCTTTCATCAGGTCAGCTATCTGATGAAGGGGCAGCTATCTGATGAAGGTGGGCGGCACGGTGGCACAGTGGTTGTGGGCGGCACGGTGGCACAGTGGTTAGCACTGCTGCCTCACAGCGCCTGTAGACCCGGGTTCAATTCCCGACTCAGGCGACTGACTGTGTGGAGTTTGCACGTTCTCCCCGTGTCTGCGTGGGTTTCCTCCGGGTGCTCCGGTTTCCTCCCACAGTCCAAAGATGTGCGGGTCAGGTGAATTGGCCAAGCTAAATTGCCCGTAGTGTTAGGTAAGGGATAAATGTAGAGGTATGGGTGGGTTGCGCTTCGGCGGGTCGGTGTGGACTTGTTGGGCCGAAGGGCCTGTTTCCACACTGTAAGTCTAATCTAATCATAACCTGATGTTGTGTGATTTTTAACTTTGACCACCCCAGTCCAGCACCAGCTCCTCCGTATCATGGATATACAAATGCTGACTGACAAACACACAAGCACATATACACACACAGGCACAATCACCATCTCTCAACATGAGAGTCAGCCTCGTAAGTAAAGTTATGTCAACAATTAGCTGCATATATTATGGTTATCTTGCACCTCAAGGTTTTTAAATATTATACCCTTTGAGCTTATGCGAAGCAAACAAATTACATCATTTGCATTGTATAGATATCCTAGCAAGAAATGTTCTGTTGTTTGCCTAATATAACTATATTTCATCAATTACTATTTTAAATCATTTTGATCTTGTATTATCTCTGTGATCTGAAGGTAAAATGAGGGTCAGATAGTTCTCTCGAGGGTTCCAATGTCATAAACTGTGAATTGCTAAAGTTTATACATGTAAAACAATTCTGCACAATTCTCCAGAATTCCAGCAAAGCCTTACAAAAGCTGAAAGCAGAACTGAAGCCAGTGGATGGGTTGTGGGATGGCCTGTGCATCTTTAATTTAATTATATGTTTTCCTTGTGAGTTCATTATCAAATAGCAAGGGTAACCCCAGAGAGCCTGAGCCCCGAGAAAGGAAATGCCTTTCCCTCCATTACCAGCATGAGATGCATTTCTTTGGGAAAGTAGCACATTCCTGAAATGTTCACATAGAATTGTTACTGAAGGCACAGAGGAAAAACGAGTATGCAAGATCTGGGAGAAAGATCTTTTCTTTTGACCTAGTGGTTGATTTGAACCAAAACAATTTCATATTATAGTGTGACAGTGATGTATGAACAAAGTGAGCATGTTTATCTTTTTTCTTATTTTATGCAGTACACAATTTGATGTGCATTTTATTGCTGCCTGCTGTTACCCATTTAACGTTACTTCTTTCCAAGCGGTTCTTGGTAAATTTGCACTAAGTGCCATGTGATCCAAAGAAAACAGAAGAGAGGTGATGAGAGGATATAATTGTTAACCCTCCACCATTTATCTTGGAGTCTCCAGAAGTTGACGATTAATCTGATGAACAGTGGTCTGTGCAGCCTGAGAGAAAGGTAGTAGGAATAGGTTTGTTTATAAGTTTTAGAAGTATTGGAGATGGGGACCAAGGATCCATCTGTTCCACTGGGTAAAGTGGTTAGAAGTTGTGTGATTGCCAACTTTCTTTGGACGTCTTTCAAAAGATTCAATCTGAAATGGGCCAAGAATGTGCTTGCTCTATTGTGTGCTGATTCATTCCATTGTGGGTTAACTTTAATGCCTGGACAAAAGGAAACATGAAAGAAGATGTCTTTTATAGACAGGTAAACCTGTCATCACTAAACCCACAGCCACATGGTAGTTCTATGTCCGTAAGTAATGAGCCATTGGCTGATCTCCTTCTTGTTCCTTGCAACTGAATGACTGAAGTCTATCATCTGAAGGAGAAGATGGTCTGAAGCTAAGAGAATGGGTTCCAGTGGGAGGGGACTTGATATGGTTCACCGGTCTGCGTGAAAGGGAGTTTGGGGATGAAATTAAAAATTAAGGACAAGTTTCTTTGTAATAAAATGTGAATGTATCAGCAGCTCTTGTCAAGTCTGCCCCAAATGTCATGATGGTTGAGGCATCATGTCTAATCTCTCTCTCTCCCTCTCTCACACACACACACACTGACTCTCACTCTGTCTTATCTCTCTCTCTCTCACTCACTCGCTCTCACTCTCTCTCGCTCTCTCTCGCTCTCTCTCTTCCCATGCCTCCTTCACCTGCCACCTCCCACAGCATTATCACTACCTGAGAAAGGACAGGGTCATCTTTTGAGGGACTTACTTCCTAATCAATCCTAAACAAGAACTAATCCCATTCCCTTTTGAAGACATGCAGAAAGTTGGAGTGTATCTGATTCAGTTGTGGTTAAACAATTTCAGACTGTGTTTTCTGAGAAGCATATGGAACAGTATGGGGGAAGACTTTATTTCTAAAATAAAAACTGCTGTTAGATTAATGAAATGTCTGTGAAACTTCAACACCACAGGGGAAATAATAAAATAGCAATTTAATGGGTAGCCATTATCTAAGGTTAAGTAAAACTGTAGAACTTGACCTTCACTTAAAAAATAAACTTGTAGTTTTAGGTTATGGGCACTTTATGCAGTGTGCTTAGACATTGGTTTGAAATGTAATCACCAGGATAGTAAGCTAAGTGACCAATTCTCTTAGTTTCAATGTTAATATGAAGAGGAAATCTAACTGTAAACTAAGAAAGAAGAATCTGTTTAAAAGAATGCATTTTCTTAAGATAACCTACTGAGAATGACATCTCCTGTTAAGACTCCCTGGGGGACCTATTTGCAACTCCCTGTAACTGAATTGATGGATACCATACACTGCTGGCTAAGTGCAATGATCGCTCTTCAAGTTCATTCGGAGTTGAATACTTGGTTGCAAGATTAAATAAATGAAAAGTGCATTCCATAGGCTTGCTTGGCTTTTCCAAAGCAAAGTATGAAACCGATGGTTATAATTACACTGAGCAATTGGGATGACTGTTTGCTAACCAATTCTTAGTGACTTCTGATATAACAATCACTGAGCACAGTTAAGTGTCCATGGTAACTGCAGGAAACTTCAAAATGCATTTAAAAGGACATGGCCATCTGGAATTAATGGCTTGTAAACAGAACCTTTCAATAGTGTGATTTGGAAAGAAATGAATCATGTGACAGCTGCTAAAACTCTGGCAGTGCATCGTTTGGGCTCATTGAAGCTAGTGACATGGAGAAGATCAGGGAGTCAGTAAATCCAAGGGCCTGCAACTGGCCTCATCTAGAAATGTAGTTCAGGCTGCAGAGAAACTACCACCTTGTTTAACTTTGCTGAAAGCCCTGCAGAAGACCTAGAAGCTTCTGGAACCTAATGTATGGAACAAACATTGAGTAGATGTGGCCAAACAAATACTAAGCTGTTTCATGAAGGAAGTAATATGTTGTTCAACAAATTTGAAATTTGCTATTCTAGATCTGTATTTTGAAAAAAATGTTATTATCTCAGTAACTACAACAATGATCTTTCTCGATCTGAACTGCATTGTTGTTTTTCCATTAAAGTGTTTAAAACTCCACTACACAAAGCAAAGATTTCTTGTGACATTCACCAGAGTGAAGTTGATTAGATTAGATTCCCTATAGCGTGGAGATAGGCCCTTTGGCTCAACCAATCCATACCGACCCTCCGAAGAGTAACCCACCCAGACCCATTTTCCTCTGACTAATGCATCTAACACTACGGGCAATTTAGCAAGGCCAATTCACCTGACCTGCACATCTTTGGATTGTGGGAGGAAACCCATGATAATACAGGGAGAATGTGCAAACTCTATACAGACAGTTGCCTGAGGCAGGAATTGAACCTGAGACCCTGGTGCTGTGAGGCAGCAGTGCTAATCACTGAGTCGCCGTGCTGCCCCAAACTTTATGGTTATAAAGATTGCTAAGGAATTGTTGAATCTTGTGGTTTCACCTCATTTTATTGTGTAACATCAAGTTTGATTTTAGTGTCCAATTTGTTTTAAGGTTGGGGGTGTAGGTTTAATTTTGTTGTTTCTGTGGATGTGCTCTTTCTCTTATCATTATATGTACCTGTAAATTGTGAAGGATTCATGACTCAACAGTACTGTCTTATTGTATAACAAAATACTGGGAAAAGAGAAGATGGAAATTTCTAGAGCTCGTATTTGTGATATTCTGTCAATGTCACAATACCAGTTGGCTAGAGCTACTAGCCTACTGCCTATATAAGCCTTAATACAAACATGAAAGAAAGGCTTGCATTTATATAACAGGATGTCCTGAAACCCTTTACCACCAATGAGGTACTTATGAAGTGTTGGCTCTGTTGTAATGTCGGAAATACTACAAGTAGTGTTGTAGAACAAGGTCCCACACACGACAATGTGATAATGACCAGATAAATTGTTTCTGATACAGCTCAAGGGATTTGCCAGGATACTGGAGAGAAATGCCTTGTTCTTCTTCAAGATACTGCTATGGGACCGTGACGTCCATCTGACAGCGTATATCATGATGATCTCAACGTTGAATTTGTTGACTTTTAACCAAATAATGACCGATTCAGTCCTTCCAGATCCTGCTTACTATTTGGTTCCTATTTGATAAGTTAGGTAAAGCTTCTGCTTTCGAATGAAATCCATAAATGAAATTTCCAAGGAGCAACAGCAAGCAATAGAAACAGCAAAAATACAAGTGAGATTTTGTAACAAAGCGAATTGGTTCTCCGGTAATGGAGATGCCATTGCAAGTATTTGCAAATGATACTTATTTTGTGTGTTTTAATCTTAAAGTTTGCAGTTTGTAGCTGTTCATACTGTGTCACCAATGGTCAATACTATTTTCTAGTTCTAGGCATGTTAGAATATTAGCTGCAGCTACACAGTATTGGATTTGTGGAAAAAAAGCCCTGGCAATGAGCTGTTAAAATCCAAGGGGATTTGAAGCCTGACAATTGGTCTTATCGGCATTCTGACACACTGCTCTAGGTATTCAAAAAACTGTCACTTCTTTTGCTTGCCGTCACAAAAGATTGTGACAGAACGGGGCCAAGTGGGCTGTCATGGTGCGTTTTTGATTGGTACTGTTCCTGCTGTGGTCAAGGAAATTTCTTCCAATTTATAAGAGATTAAAGACTGCGTTGGTTTGCAGCAGTGTTCAAATTAGCTTTAAATCAGCAGCAAAATTGAACGCATGGTCAGTTGCAGTCACAATTTAAATATTCCCTTACCGCAGGATTTCCATACTTCAATCAGTTTTGATTGTGAATGTGGGATTATTAATGATATGAACTTCAATCCCATATTTCTTTTGTGCACAGATTGGCACATGACTATGCTTGTTTGCACTTCCTCACACTCTCAAAGAAAAGAGATGTGGAGTAGGACTGGATTCTTAATGATGAGGGTTAAGATAGACACTGCGGGGTGGAGAGAGCTCTCAGTTACACAGTTTACCTTCAGGGCAACAAACTTGAAATTGACACAACTGACATCAATGCTTGTGTAATTTTCAATGCATATATCTGCAAATGATGCATATTTGTACAGATGCATTTTCTGCAATCTTTTGAGCTGGCTGAAAAAACATAGTGCTAGAAGTCAACCCATCCCAAGCTAAGGTCATTGAGCATTTCTGCTCTTTGTGCTTCTTTATAGGCCTTCAAGAGAGCTTTAGAAATTAAATCAGTGCTTTTGGCACAAGGACATTCGCACACACTGTAAAAGCTTTTGACTGTATTTTGTAATTAACAGAAAACACAACAATGTTCTCTGATATACCTTACAAATGATTCAGTATGATTTATAAAAGTCAATTTAAAATCTAATTACTCCTGGGGGATTGATTGAAATCATTTATAGCTTTACTGCATTCTTGAAACTGTTGCAAGTTTATTGCCTTTAAGGTAAAGCACAACATTTTGTCGAAATTGCATTTTGATATGATGCCAGTTTTGCATTTGTCAATATGCAAATAAGTTTGAGAGGACATTTGTGAGGCATCAGGACGATAAGAGGCATGGGACAGATATAATGGCGCGATGGCTCTGATATTCCAGTGTTAATGTCACAGGGTGAAGGATTGGGGTCAGAGGTGGAGTGCAGAATAAACTAAAATAAACCCATAGTTACAAGTTTCCATCTCAAGGCTCCACTGAAGGCTCATTTGGGAAACCAGACATGAAGGACTCAGCAACAAATCCTGGTCTTTGCTGAGTTAGTGGGGCTTAACCAGGTTGGAAGTAAGGAACATCACTGTTCTCCTGAACTCTGAATGTCAATGACTGCTGGCTAGTTCATTGCTTCCAGTCCTCCTTTCTAAACTTTTAAACTAAACATCAATTGAATTAATCAGCCCCTGGTGGTGCACTGTAACAAAAACAAAATTTGATAGTCATCGGAAACTTGCAAAACTAGAATGGAAATTCTTATTTCTACTGTTTTAAAACAAACCTGAAATCAGGTTGAACAACCACAGATGGACTAAAACATAATCAATCAATCAATCAATTAATACAAACTTTGAAAAGGTGTGTACAAACTTAATAAATAAAAATAACATGATCCAGGGTGACGATGCACCCTAGCCCCTGCCATATCCACTTGTCTCTAAAGGTTTCTATCATGATAATGGCTACTGCCTGCTTCCTCTTGATGGACACGGCTGTACACGACATTGGTTAGGCCACTGTTGGAATATTGCATGCAATTTTCGTCTCCTTCCTATTGGAAGGATGTTGTGAAATTTGAAAGGGTTCAGAAAAGATTTACTAGGATGTTGCCAGGGTTGGAGGATTTGAGCTAGTACATCACTATGACTCTATGATTCTATGACACCCAAATGTGTATGTAACTGTGGGAGTTTGGTGCTAAGTCCAAGAATTTGTTTAATTAACAGTGGTAGATGCTAAACCACAAGATAATCTTAACAAGAAGCGTTACTTTTACAATGAAATATAGTTTATTGTATGATAGCAAAAGATACATTTAATAAAAACTATTTGGGCATAATTACAACAGGCAGGAGTTGGACATGATGTTTCTGAGTCCATTAGGACATGGTGCAAGGCTGCAAGATTGTCCACACACAGACTGTATAACATCATCATAGAAGGAGACCAGAATTCAGATTGGATGGAGCTCACCACAATTGCATATTAACACTTCGAGAATCATTATATTTTAGAACATTGGAAGGACAAAATGAGCTAGATTACTCTTCTAATGACTATCCAGTGTCACTTCGTGGCTCAACAGGGGAACTGCTCCTGCATGCCAGTTCCACTAAGGTCAAAAGCTTGCTGACACTCACATGTACCAAAATGGCTGTTTTATGCATGTATATAATGGTTCTGTATGATTCTTGAGTGAAGGGTTACTAGTGTTTACCTGGAATGATTCTTGGGATGGATACCATCTTACGAGGAACAGTTAGATATATTGGGTCTGTATCCACTGGAATTTAGAAGAATAAGATCTGAGGATGTGACAAGGTGGATGCTTAAAGGATGTTTCCTGTTGTGAGGAGACTGGAAATGGGGAAAAAAGTTTAAAAATCAGGGGTTCTCCCTTCAACACTGAGATGAGAAGAATGGTTTTCTCTCATGGTTCATGGATCTTTGGAATATTCCTCCCAGGACAGCCGTGGAGACTGATTCATTCAACAATTTTAAATCAGAGCTGGATAGATTCTTGATTGACAAGGAAATTAAAGATTATCACAGGTAGGTCAGAATGTGGAGTTACGGCTGTCACCAAGTCAGCCACAATCTTAAGTGATAGGGCAGATTCAAGGGGCCAAATGGCCTACTGCTCCTAGTTTGTGGAAATGCAGTGCAACAGTTTAATACCTTCAGAGGAGGAGAGAAGAACAATAGCAAAAGGAAAGGTTGAATGACATCAGGCACTGGATAACAGTCACTGCAGTGATATGGAAATATCAGGGTTTTAACACAGACCCAAAAAGAGAAGGCAAAAATAGTCTTGCTGATATACTTAAAACAAAGAACTGCAGATGCTGGAAATCTGAAACAAACAGCAATTGTTGAAGAAACTCAGCAGAGCTGAAGCATCTGTGGAGGGAAAGCAGAGTTAACAGTTTGAGTCTGGTAAGGGCTTTTGCCCGAAACGTCGATTTTGCTGCTCGTTGGATGCTGCCTGAACTGCTGTGCTCTTCCAGCACAACTGATCCAGAGTTTGAGTTTGGTGACCCCTCTTCAGAGCTGATAGACTTGGTGTGCAACCACAAGACCTGGTCATCCTTCCTTCAGCATCTCAACCAAGAGTCGGAATTGGACAGAACAAAACTGAGACCATTCAGCCCATGTACCTGCATTCCTTCCTCCCTTATTTTTCTGTGTCCAACCTAAATGGTGAACCCAAGTTATCCAGACCAGGAAATGTCAGTGTCTCTGCAACAGAGAGGGATTTCATTCGAACAAGCCTGTGTCCCTCCTTCTCACAACCGTCACTGGATAGGCCCAGAAGATGTAATTACTGACATTGATCAGGGTGAGCTATGATGCCTTTCCAGTTTTCTGTCTCTGCCAATAGCATGCATATGGGGAATGGTGAAAGGTGTGGAGCTGTAACCTGTGTAAGACAGGAAGGGCCCGTTACCTCGTTACATTACATAACCCCCCACAGCCTCCTTAATATTTGTCGGTCATAAAACGGAGAGACAATCTCCTTAAAGAGCGCATTGGGTTTTTTTTACCCTTTTGTGCTGGGTTTGTTCTAGACAGCGCCATTCAGTGGCAGAGCCCTCTTCACAATCGTGGTTGAAGTGGAAGCTTATTTAAATAAAAAGGCTGACTGTGACCAATTGCATTGCAGCTAGGGGCCTTGGGAGTCTGTCTGAATCCATGGAAAGTATAAGATTACCTCAGGAGTATTCCCTCCCAGTCAGTGTGCTCGCAAGGCAACTCTCGGAGTCTCATACCAAACAAGTGAGGTCACGCCGCTGGATGATGTATTAAACTTATATAAAAAAAAACACACACACGACAGGAGAGTGCTAAAGGAGCTTTATTATCCTGGGCTGGGGACTCTGGAGTAGTTTTTCACATCACGGAACGAGAGGGGGGAGGAAAAAAAGAATCAATGATGAACTACTTGGTAAGTCTGCACTGCGCTGAAGTGAATGCTGCTGCCGTGACTGAAAGGATTGCGAGAATCCATTCTCTCTTGTCTCGCTGTTGTCCAGGGGACGGGGTGTGTGTGTGTGTGTGTGTGTGTGTGTGGGGGGGGGGGGGGGGGGGGTGGAAGGTCCTGGCTGGGTCAGTGAGAGGTTGTTGCTGCTGTTGGTTTCTTAGTAAAACCACAAACGCTCCAAAGCCCGAGTGATTGTACCGGGCATCTGCCAGTACCTCCTGGGCGCTTTTCTGCTTTAAAGCTCGGGGCTTGTTTTACAGGAGCTTTTCCTGTTCCTTGCTCTCTTTGCCCCCCCCCCCCCCCCACACACACACACACACACACACACACATCCCACTCAGAAGGTCAACTCCCATCTGCCTGCACAGTGACTGTCACCAGAACAGGGAGGCTGTGAGCACTGGGAAAGCATTCTGTAGAGGCAAGTAAATAAACTTTGAAAACATGGGTGGGGGGTGCTGGTTTGCTGAGTTTTTTTTTCAAATCGGATTGCACTGGATTGTCGAGGCTGTTTGCTTGACGCATCTCGCAATGAAACACTTGGATTATTTGACAGTTGCTTTAGCGCCCTGCAGGCGTGTCTACGATGCGTTTCTCCGTTCGTTCAGGGTTTATACCTAACTGAAGGAAAGGACAGATTTGTAAGCTGTTCGCCTTTTTTGAATGTGTGTGAGCAGAGAGAGCGAGAGACCAGTGTGTGTGTGTGTATGAGAGAGAAACCGACCAGGGTGTGTGTGTGAGAGAGACCAGGATGTGTGTATACAGCAGTAGGGAGGTTGCAGATTTGTGTGAAGGTAGTCACATTTAACTGCAAGGGATGGTTGGAGGAGCTGGCTGTGCGTGTCAGTGGGATGGTGCAGTGAGTTTGTGTGGCCTCAGGGTGTGGAATCACACCAGGTAGGGTGTCAGACTACAGTCTAAGGTGAGCTGGATAGAATGGGTGTAATTTGAACCTCTCCCTGCGCTGCACATAGTGACTGACTTATTTGACAACTCCCAGTGTACAAGGGATCAGAATATAATCTCAGAAGGAAGCTCACCTCCGTCAGGTGTTTTCAGTAGGTTTGTACGTCTTAATTTATATAGTAAATACAAAATCACTTCTCTCCACTCCCGGACATGTAGGCCTCTCCTGGGAGTCCCATTGCAGTCAGTTGTCTTGATATTTTGTCCATGTAGAGATTATGTGGATGGTGATAGCAACTGTTGGGCCTATTGACCTCTGGGGGAGCCATGAGCAAGTACAGACCTGCCATTGGCTGCCAGGAAAGGCTGAGTTAATGTTAGTGCATTTATACTGTGCATTGTGCAATCTCAGGTTGTAAGTGTTTTGAGACATCCTATGAGGTGTTCTTGAGGTAGCCGCACTTGCCAATAAGTAGGACAGCAGCCAGTGAGCAAACATTGAACACTTGCCGTAGAACAATGAGCAAATGGGTGAAATTAATACCCCCTTCCCCCTCCCGCACTGTGAGGAGTTTGGAGGTGGCGGGGGACTATGTGATTGGGTCTAAGCATGCGAGTTGGGAATCCAATAAAATGTCTCAGATTAAATCTGGGTAGGAAAAGTGTCTGCAGGTTATTCTGTCCCAGTACTCCACTATCAGGAGGCCATCCAGCAAACCCTGTAAAAGGTATGCCGATAGATGGGGGCACTCTGTGTCAAAATGAGGGAACTGGCATTGGGAAATTGGGGCTCTGCCCTGCCTTAGCGCCACATTCACCAAGTGTTGCTGAGGAGGAAAGAGGCTGTCTAACTTTGCCCTCCTTAAGGCCAGTGGGCTTCATGCTGTCTGTTTGGTATGGTTCAGCAACTCGCTGGATAAACTTACTCAATGGAGCCACGTATGTCTGTCACCTTGCTTTGTTGCAGGTACACAGGGTAGTGAAGAAGGCATTTTGTAAGCTGCAGAACATTCTCAAGGGGGAGGGTGAACAGCCAGCTGTTGTGGTGCATATAGGCACCAATGATATAGGTAAAAAGAAAGATGAAGTCCTACAAGTAGAATTTAGGGAGTTAGGAGCCAAGTTTAAAAAGTTGGACCTCCGAGGGAATGATCTCAGGATTGCTACCACTGCCACATGCTAATCAGAGTAGAAGTGAAAGAATAGGCAGGATGAATGCATGGCAGGTGGGAGGGGTTTAGTTTTTTGGGACATTGGGACCGGTTCCGGGGGAGGTGGGAGTATTACAAATTGGACATCCTGGGCCAGCCTGGAATCAATGTTCTTGGGGGTGCTAAAGCTGTTGGGGTGGGTTTAAACTGATGTAGCGGGGGGATGGGAACCAAATGAGGTTATTGGACAGTACAGAAGTAGTAACTAAAGCCTGTACAGATCTAGATAATGAAGTTAGTGTGTCTAAGGGGAAGAGTAGGAAGATGATGAGTGCAATGGGAGAGGTGGTCTGAGGTACATTTGTTTTAATGCGAGAAGTGTAGAAGGTAAGGGCAGATGAATTTAGGGCCTGGATTAGTACCTGGTTTATTGCTATTACTGAGACTTGGTTGAGCGAAGGGCATAATTGGCAACTGGATATAGATGCTTCAGGCGGGATAGAAAGGGAGATAAAAGGGCTGGAGGAGTTGCATTACTCAGAGAGGCTATCACAGCATTGCTGAAGGACAGTACTATGGAGAACTCGAGCAGTGAGGCAAAGCTCAGGAATGGGAATGGTGAGGTAACAGTGTTGGGGCTATACTACAGGCCTCCCAACAGTGAGCATGAGATAGATAACATTGACTGGGGTTCACATGGATGGAGCAGACTTTGTAAGGAGCATCCAAGAGGGTTTTCTAGTGCAGTATGTATATAGCCCACCTCGGGAAGAGACCATACCAGACCTAGTGTTGGGAAATAAGTCCGGCCAGGTGATTGAAGGACAGTAGGGGATTAGTTTGGGAATAATGATTATATTTCCATAGGTTTTAGAATATTCATGGACAAAGACGAGAGTGGTCCTAAAAGAAGAGTGCTAAACTGGGGGAAGGCCAACTATAGGAAAATTCAAAAGGAGCCGGGGAATGTGGATTGGGAGCAGCTGTTTGAAGGTAAATCCACATTTGATATGTGGGAGGCTTTTAAAGAGAGGTTGATTAGGGTGCAGGGCAAGCATGTCCCTGTGAAAATGAGGGATAGAAATGGCAAGATTAGGGAACCATGGATGACAGGTGAAATTGTGAGACTAGCTAAGAGGAAAAAGGACGCATACATAAGGTCTAGGTGACTGAAAACAGACAAAGCTTTGGAAGAATATCGGGAAAGTAGGACCAATCTGAAATGAGGAATTAAGAGGCTTAAAAAGGGTTATGAAATATCTTGAGCAAACAGGTTTAAGGAAAATCCCACAGCATTTTATTTGTACATAAGGAGCAAGAGGGTAACTAGAGAAAGGGTTGGCCCACTCAAGGACAAAAGAGGAAAGTTATGCGTGGAGTCAGAGAAAATGGGTGAGATTCTTATAAAGTACTTTGCATTGATATTCACTGAGGAGAGGGATATGATGGATGTTGAGGTTAGGGATAGATGTTTGATTACTCATGGTAAAGTCAGCATAAAGAGAGGAAGTGTTGGGTATTCTAAAAGGCATTAAAGTGGACAAGTCCCCAGTCTGAATGGGATCTATCCCAGGTTATTGAGGGAAGTGAGAGAGGAAGTAGATGGGGCCTTAACAGGTATCATTGCAGCATTCTTGACCACGGGTATGGTCCTGGAGGACTGCAGAATTGCTCATATTGTCCCCTTGTTAAAGAAGGGTAGCAGGGATAATCTAGGTAATTATAGATCGGTGAGCCTGATGTCAGTGGTAGTAGAGCTGCTGGAGAAAATATTGAGGGATAGGATCTATTTACATTTGGAAGAAAATGGGCTTATCAGTGATAGGCAACATGGTTTTGTGCAGGGAAGGTCATGTATTACCAACTTAATAGAATTCTTTGAGGAAGAATTTGAGCTACAGGGAGAGATTGAATAGGGTGGGGCTGTTTTCCCTGGAGTGTCGGAGACTGAGGGGTGACCTTATAGAGGTTTATAAAATCGTAAGGGGCATGGACAGGGTAAATAGACAAAGTCTCTTCCCTGGGTTGGGGGAGTCCAGCACTAGAGGGTATAGGTTTAGGGTGAGAGGGGAAAGATATAAAAGAGACCTAAGGGGTAACCTTTTCATACAAAGGGCGGTTTGTGTATGGAATGAGCTGCCAGACGAAGTGGTGGAGGCTACTACAATTGCAACATTTAAAAAGCATTTGGATGGGTATGTGAGTAGGAAAGGTTTGCAGGGATATGGGCCAGGCGCTGGCAAGTGAGCATAGTTTAGGTTGGGATATCTGGTTGGCATGGACAAGTTAGACCAAAGGGTCTGTTTCTGTTCTCTGTGACCCTCTGACTCTAAGTGACAAAGTTGATTGATGAGTGAAGAGCTGTAGATGTCATATACATGAACTTCAGTAAGGCATTTGATAAGGTTCTTCATGGTAGGCTGATGGAAAAAGTGAAGTTGCATGGGGTCCATGGTGTACTCTCTCTAGATGAATAGAGAACTGGCTAGGCAGCAGGAGACCATAGTACTGGAAGGGAGTTTCTCCAAATGGAGTCCTGTAACCAGTGGTGTTACATAGGGATCTGTGTTGGGACTACTGTTGTTGGTGATATACATAAATGATCTGGAGGGAAGGAGTAGGTTGCCTCATTAGCAAGTTTGCAGATGACACTAAGATTGGCGGAGTAGCAGATGGTGAAAAGACTGTCAGAGAATGCAGCAGAATATAGATAGATTGGAGAGTTGGGTGGAGAAAAGGCAGATGGAGTTCAATCCAGGCAAATGTGAGGTGATGCACTTTTGGAAGATCCAATTCAAGAGCGAATTATACAGGAAATGGAAAAGCTCTGGGGAAAATTGATCTACAGAGAAATCTGAAGGTGGCAATGCAGGTCGGTAGAATGGTCGAGAAGGCATATGGCCTGCTTTCCTTCATCGGATGGGGTATTGAGTACAAGGGTTGGCAGGTCATGGTACAGTTGTATAAGACTTTGGTTTGGCCCCATTTGGAATATTACGTACAGTTTTGGTCGTCATATAACCAATAGGATGTGGATGCTTTGGAGAGGGTGCAGAGGAGATTCACCCGGATGTTGCCTAGTATGGAGGGTGCTAGCTATGAAGAGAGCTTGAGTATTGTCATGAGAAAGACAGAGATTGATGGGGGACCTGATTGAGGTCTACAAAATCATGAGGTATAGACAGGGTGGATAGCAAGCAGCTTTTTCCCAGAGTGGGGGGCTCAGTTACTAGGGGTCATGAGCTCAAGGTGAAGGGGAAAAGCTTAAGGGAGATATGCTTGGAAAGTTCTATACGCAAAGGAGGGGGTGGGTCACTGGAATGCGTTGCCACACGTTGCCAACAGAGGTGATGATAGATGCGGGCACAATAGCATCATTTAAGATTTATCTAGACAGATACATGAATGGGCTGGGTGCAGAGAGATACAGGTCCTTAGAAAATGGGTGACAGGTTTACTTAGAGAATCTGGATCAGTGCAGGCTTGGGGGGGCTGAAAGGGCCTGTTCCTGTGCTGTCATTTTCTTTGTTCATATTGGTCAGAGTATTGATTACAGGAGTTGGGAGTCCATGTTGCGGCTGTATAGGACATCGGTTAGGCCGCTGTTGGAATATTGCGTGCAATTCTGGTCTCGGTCCTATTGGAAGGATGTTGTGAAACTTGAAAGGATTCAGAAAAGATTTACAAGGATGTTGTCAGGGTTGGAGGATTTGAGCTATAGGGAGAGGCGAAACAGGCTGGGGCTGTTTTCCCTGGCGTGGTAGGCAGAGGGGTGACCTTAGATGTTTATAAACTTATGAGAGGCATGAATAGGATAAATAGACACTCTTTTCCCCAGGGTAAGGGAGTCCAAAAGTAGAGAGCATAGGTTTAGGGTGAGAGGGAAAAGATATAAAAGGGACCTAAGGGGCAACTTTTTCACACAGAGGGTGGTGCGTGTATGGAATGAACTACCAGAGGAAATGGTGGTGGCTAGTACAATTATAACGTTTTAAAAGCATCTGGATGGATATATGAATAGGAAGGATTTAGAGGGATATGGACCAAATGCTGGCAAGTGGGAATAGATTAATTTAGGATATCAGATCAGCACAAATGAGTTAAACCAAAGGGTCTGTTTCCATTCTGTACATCTCTATGACTCTAAGTACAAAGCTGTTTCTATGTACTGATCAGTCAGGTGAAGTATGCATCTGGATGAGAACAAACAGAAGGGGGTAAAGGCATTTTTACTGTGCTTTCTGTTTAGAAAGATTGTCAGAGCTGCATCTCTCTCACTTTGACTTGGTAAATAGCGCTGTACCTTGGACTCCTTTCTAATGCTGAGTTCCACCAAGACAAAATGGACAATGAGTTTCCATTGTTAAAGCTGGCCTCCTTAGCACAGTGGCTGAGTCAGGGAGTCATACCATACGCTTCCGTCCTCCAACCTGGGTTTGTTTTATAACCTGGAATAGAGGGAGCCCTGTCTGCCTATTGTCAACGGCTGTCCTGTAATAGGTGCCTTTAATTACTGCCATTCATCAGCTAATAAAATGGGCTGTGATCTTTGGTGATAAAAATGTGTTTGTGACCTCCCTGTTGTACTCATCTTGCCCTCCACTCGCATTATTTGAACAGTTTAGAATTTTCGAATGAAGTGCAGAGCAGCCTGCGGTTTTGTACCTTTACAATCCTTTGCCTCAGGCTGAGTGGAATATGTGTTTGATGCCAAATCCGACTTTGTTAGACAGCAAGTTGCAAAATCCAACACGCCCAGTATCCCCAGCTACAAGCTGGGGCAGATTTCTGTTTGTGCTGTCGCAATAGCTGTGCCTGTTGATAACTTAGATTCCAAAACGAATGACAGATCTTTAACCTAATCCTGCGAACTTAAGCTGAAGCCAATTACGAGTTGTGCTACCAATGCCCCAGATCCACATATTAGGTTTATTATTCTCTTTTGGGCTTTTAGTGCAGGAATTTATCTCTGGTCCAAGGCAGACCAGCCCTTCCTTACTCAATATGTAAATGTTTTCTTTTGAATTTGTAGGAGAATGTGAAACAAGTCAGTGCTTTGGCTGGCCTCAAGGAATTATGGGGCTGTAAATGAAACAGAAAGACTGAATGGTTCCCAGGTTTGGAATAGACAATACATCATAAGCCAAAATCTCAAAATACCAGAAATCTCAAAGAAACTATTTTTGTTCATAACTTCTGCGCAACTGTGATTATTCCCGTCTCTGGTACCAAGTTAGTCATAACAAAAGGGACAAGGCAATTAGGAAAACAAATTGCTTTCATTTTTTTGTTTAGCGGGAATCACATTAGCCCGGATGGTATTGTTCCTAGTTTCATGCCTGCTACATGTATTTGTATCAGAATTTGCTTTAAAAATGAAATTTGTCCTCAGGCTCTTTATATTTATTGTATTAATGCAAAGGAGGTAGTGTTTATTTTTGTGGAAAAATGTCCTTAAATCATAGCACAGAGCAGCAGTCATGCATGAATTTAAGTTTTATCATGATGGCATATTGCCTAGCAGCAACAATAACCACGGCAACTTGCACTGACTTTACTGTAGAGAAAGCATCACAATTCATAGTGATTTAATCAAGATCAAATGGCAACCATGCAAAAAAGAAGATATTCAGAGAGCTAACCTAGGAGAAGGAGGGAAAGAGGAGGAGGGATTCACAAAGAAAATTCCTGTGTGTGGGCCTTGACTTTCAAACCACATCCTCCAGTTGTGGGATGAAGAGATTGCATTAGACAAGGGAATGGAGAGTTCTGTGTAGGACTGGAGGACCTTACAGACATTGTCGAAGACAAGGCATTGAGCAGTTTAAAAAGAAGGACAGAAATTTGTTTCAGGTTTTGGAGATCTGCAAGCAGGGATAATCCTGGAAATCCAAGGAACAGGAGATTCGACGTTTCGGGCATAAGCCCTTCTTCAGGAATTCGGGCTTATGCCCGAAACGTCAAATCTCCTGTTCCTTGGATGCTGCCTGACCTGCTGCGCTTTTCCAGCAACACATTTTCAGCTCTGATCTCCAGCATCTGCAGACCTTACTTAATCCTGGAAATCACAGACCTGTGAATCTCATGTCAGTAATAAGGAAATTATTGGAAAAGACTCTCAGGGACAAGATCGATATATGCATTTAGAAGCAAATGGCCTTATTAGTGATAGACAGCATGGTTTTGTGCAGGGGTGGTCGTGCCTCACTAACTTGTTTGAAGATTTTGAGGTGACGAAGATGATTGGTGAGGGAAAAGCAGTTGATGTTGTCTACGTGGAATTCAGTAAAGCCTTTGACAGACTGGTACAAAAGGTGAACTGATGTGGTATTGGGATGAGCTGGCAAGATGGATACAGAACTCCTATAGTCATAGGAGCCAGAGGGTAGTGGTAGAAGAATGTTTATTCGAATAGAGGATTGTGACTAGTGGTGTTTCACAAGGATCAGTGCTGGGACCTCTGCTGTTTATGGTCTACATAAATGATTCAGCAGAAAACTTAGCTGTTTTAATTGGTACGTTTGCGGACAAAACAAAGATTGGTGAAGTTGCAGATAGTGAGGAAGATTGTCAGAGGACACAGCAGGATGTAGATCAGTTGGAGGCATGGGCAGTAAAATGGCAGATGGAGTTTAATCTGGACAAATGTGAGATGATGCATTTTGGAAGCTCAAGTAAATGGCAGAACCCTTAGGAATATTGATATGCAGAGGGATCTGGGTATGCAGCTGCACAAATTACTGAAGGTGGCAGCACAGGTAGATAAGGCAGTAAACAAGGCTTAGGGCTTGGAAGGGACATTGAGTATAAGGATAGACAAGTTATTCTGCAGCTTTATAGAGCTTCAGTTAGGCCACACTTGGAATACTGCGTACAGTTCTGGTCACTACACTGCCAGAAGGATGAGGATAGTTTGGAGAAGGTACAGAAATGGTTAACCAGGATGTTGCCTGGTATGGGGGATTACATTGATGAAGAAAGGTTGCTTAGACTGGATTTGTTTTCACTGGAATGCAGGAGGTTGAGGGGCAGCCTAATAAAAGTTTATAAGATTGTGAATGGCATAGATACAGTGGAAAGTATGAGAATTTTTCCCAGGGAGGAGGGGTCAATTGCTAGAGTGTGATTCTGAAAAAACGCAGCCAGTCAGGCAGCATCCGAGGAGGAGGAGGAGGAGGAGAGTCGATGGTTTCAGCATAAGCTCTTCATCAGGAATGAGGCTTGTGGCCCAAGGAGACTGAGAGATAAATGGAAGGGGAGGGGTGAGGGGGTCTGGGGTGGGTTGGGGTGGGGGCGATATAGCTGGGGATGCGATAGAAAGATGAAGGTGGAGGTGAAGGTGATAGGTCAGAGAGAAGGGTGGAGCAGATAGGTGACAGGGAAGATGGACAGGTCGGACAGTTCAAGGGGACAGTGCAGAGTTGGAAGGTTAGATCTGAGATCAGGTGATGGGAGGGAAAATGAGGAAACTAATGAAATCCACATTGATCACATGTGATCAGAGGGTCTCAAGGCAGAAGGTGAGGTCTTGTTCCTCCAAACGTTGGGCAGTTAGGGTTTGGCAGTGTAGGAGGTCCAGGACTTGCATGTCCTTGGTGGAGTGGGAGTAGGAGTTGAAGTGTTCAGTCACAGGGCAGTGGGATGGTTTAGTGTGTGTATCCCAGAGATGTTCTCTGAAATGTTCCGCAAGTTGGCGTCCTTTCTCCCAAATGTAGAGGAGACAACATTGGAAGTAACAGACACACAATAGATGATGTGTATGGAAACACATGTACATCTCTCTCAGATGTGGAAGGATCCTTTGGGGCCTTGGACAGCGGTGAGGTGGAAGGTCTGGGCGCAGGTTTGGCACTTCCTGCAGTGGCAGGGGCGGGTGGGTTGTGTGGGGGGGCATGGACTTAACAAGGGAATCACAGACTCCGTTAGTAGGGAAGACGGATTCAAGGTGCATGGGGGGAAAGCTTAAAAGAGACGTGTGAGGCAAGATTTTCACACAGAGGGTGGTGAGTGCCTGGAACACATTGCCAGAGGAGGTGGTAGAAGCAGACACAATAGCAGCATTCAAGGAACACCTGGACGAATACACGAATAAGAAAGAAATAGAGGGATTCGGGTCTTCCAAGTGAACACAGTTTTTGTATGGAAGGGCAAGATGCAGCAGCGCAGACCTGATGGGCTAACGGGCCTGTTCCAGTGTTGTATAATTCTTTGTAATTTGTCCCGGAACAGATACTATGATGAAGCAGATAGTGTGAGTATGTGTGTGTGTGTGTGTGTGTGTGTGTGTATATGTATATATGTTTTATATATATATATATATATGTGTGTGTGTGTTATTAGTCCAACAGCTGCATACATGGCGAGCAGGGTATTATGGATTGAACAACATCCACCGCTGCTCTGTCCGTTTTGTCAAAGCCAATTAGACCATTTAAATGTGCCCATGAATGGGCTCTCTGGAGATTCTATGGTATCAGGACTGCCATGGCTACAGTGAGAGATAGTTCATAAACCTGTGCATGATTGCAGATAACTCTAATCTTTTGATAAAATGTGGCTGTTAGTGAAAGCTATTCAAGGGTCAAATCCATTGAATGGGAAGCAAGAGATACTACCAGAGGCTAAGTTGGAAAGACTGATAAGCACTTGCATGTGGTGCACTGTTTATGTGTCATGTGATGCACGTGCTTGTAATTACCTGACGCATGACTTTTTGTATGAACTATTTTAAGTGAAATTTACCTTTCTTCTTTGAAATGGCTTTCACCACATTGGAATTATTTTGATTTTAGTCAGTTTGTTACATTTACGTTTTTAAAAGGTGAAATCCTGGCCAGTGTTATTGGGATTCCTTTCTGTACAAAGTTACTGGTCTGTGCTGGGGATTTTAAAAGAAGAAAGGTGACAACTTGGATCTGGTCCAAGTCAGGATGCAGGCTGCAGTGTCTTGGATGAGCTACAGCTCAGATGGTTGGAGCTGGAAGGCTGACAAGGGAACCGTGTAATAACCAAGTGTGGATATCAATAACAGTTGGGCATAGACAGGTGATCTTTGAAGGATTGTAAATGTAATTGGAAAGGTGGCTTGTGCATTGTAAAGGTCATTGCTGAGGAAAAACTTACACGATCAGCATTGAATTCTAATGGAGTGATGTGAATATCTAAAATACCACTACTCCATTTGCTTGCATTGAATCAATCCCTAGATCACATCTTAACGTCCACTGTGATGTTGACTGATACTCAACCCTCTGCTGGAGTCACACTCGGGTTCCCTCTTCAAGGAAGATGTCCTGGCAGCTACAAAAAATATATTACCTATGTTTAAACTGGCACATGATTGGCCTCTCTTTCTTATTGTGTCTTTGTAGCCTGAAATGATCATTGCACCTTTGGCTTTTATTCCTTGTGCTGTTGTCTCCTGGTTAAATGAACATTGCTTCACAAAGGATTTCTTTGCTCCCCCCACCAAACAAAACCTCTCCCAAGCTGTTATCCTTACTGATTTGGTGTTTCCCCTCTGAATATTGACATTAGTTCATTCGTTTGGCTACCTCCCTGCCCCCATCCTATTAGAGTCATTGTTTGCCCCATAATATAACTATTATTTCCCAGCATGCTCCATGCACTTTGATTTCTGCTTCCCATCAGTCTGTGCAGGGGAGAAGCTGGTAGGTTGGTTGAATGAATGAGACTGATGTAAAATTTGGCTGCAGGGTTATTGTGAAGAGGGTACTGAAACTTCAGGCATTGTGGTAAAAGTGCTTTTGTTTAAACTCTGAGCTGTTCATGCAGGCATGCAGTTGTGAAATGTCAAGCTGTTGCTGAATGCTCCTGAGTTGAAGGGGTGGAATGTGTTTGTGTCCGGATTCCATTCAGTAAATCAGTGGAGTGGATCGGGATGATTCAGAATGGGTTTCTCATGCGAAATGCCTCATAAGGACTTAAATCTATCAGTTGGCTGCAAGGAGAGAGCTGACAATGTAGCCAGTTCTCTCAACTCCGAGTTTCACCTCGGACTGTAAAATTAAGAAGTGTGTTGCTTATAAACCTTCTGTGATTGGGTGCTGCAAACAGGAAGTTTTCAATTCGAGAAAGGAAGTTCAGAGTGACCTGACTTAGTGATTCTAACTGTGGAGCATTGATTTCCATCACTAACCTTTGAATCCTATCCTTACTGACTTGATGGACTAAATTATTGTTGAAATAGACTTACTGACCAGTTACAGTAATCTGTTTGTTTAATGTTGATCGAGGGATCAGTATTGGGCAGGATGTCTATCATAAGATCCTTGCTTTTCAACAGTAGCACCTTTTGCATTCACCTAAAGATGTAGCAGATGGCGCAGGTAATGACTGTATTTTTGACAATGAGCAAGAATGCTGTAGATCTCAGGGAGATCTCAACATCCAGCGCAAGGAGCCTCTGAAGTGGCAAATATACTTCAGTCCAGAGGCAGCGTGACGTTATGTATTTGGGAGAGTGGACAATCAAGCCAAGGTAACAAATGGTGGGATAAGATGTACAGAGGACCAAAGAGACCTTCAAATGCAAAACCATAAATTCTTGAAGATAGGACAGGTAGATATGATGGTAAAGAAGGTATATGGCATTGTTTCTTTATTTGGCAATGATTAGAATATGAAAGCGGAGAGATTAGGCTAGAAAAAAGCACTAGTTGAACTGCAGCATCCATTCTGGTCTCTCCATTCCGCCCTAGAGAGCTCCCAAAAATGTCACCAAGAGGGTGGAACTTTAGTTATGAGGAAAGATCAGATCGGCAGGGGAGAGGAGGCTGCATGGAGATTGAATTGAGGAGCATAAAATTCTGAAGTGTTGAGATTAGAAGGATCTATTCCTCTAAGTAGAAAGGGTGGTAAACAGGGATTTAAAGGATTTGGCAGCAGGATTATAGGGAATCCGAGGAGGATGTTTTCTCTTGGAGAGTGATGGAGGTCTGGAAATGACTGCCTGAAAAGATGGTCAAAGCAGAAACCCTCGTCATGTGTGAAAGAGTTTCCTGGTCAGTATTCCCTCAATCAGCATCGCTATTAATCATTATCCAGCAATTATCTCATTACTGTTTGTTCAGGATCACATAGGAACTGTTTCCTACATCACATCAGTAACCACGCTTCTAATGCAGGTTTCTGAAGTTGCAATTTAATATAATAATATAATAACCCACCCAGTCATGGACCAAGAGCTGGGCAGCAGAACTTGATTGGATAGCTCTTTCTCATTTGGCACAAACACAGCTGACTCAGTGACTGCTTTCTGTGCCACACCTTTCTTGAATTCCATGGTTCTGAAAATTCAGTAGAGGATTAATTGGTAGAAGTGAATGTTTTCACCCACGGGCACCATTTTCTTTTAAGTGTTCAGTGATCTGCTGAATGAAGTGCAAATGAAAGGCTTGTTGTAATGAGTATGCTTCACTTTCCCATGCAGTTCTGGCACCTCTTCTAATGCAGGTCATGACTTGGGTTTGGCACCGGTCACTGGTCTCCGAGTTGACCTCTTCCTAGTCAGCAGCGGTGCTGACATTTTGAGTTCTATCTGAATGAACGTGCTGGTTGCGAAAGATAGGATGGATCTGCTGAGCATGTATTGTGTTTTTCTCTCTCCCTGATGACGAGGTTTAAATCATTTACTTTTTACCCAGGGGTAATTCAGTTGAATTTACAAAACAGTAAAGATACAAGAAAGAAAACTTTCAAGTTCGCATCCTGTGCAACAATCACCTCCATAACAATTTTAATAAAACAAACACAGTAATGTTGAACCTTGCCCAATTTCAGAATCTCCCAAGTGCTTTATTGACAATTGAATAATTCTCAAATGTAGTCATTGTTATAATATAGGAACTGCGTTGGCTGCTTTGTATACAGAATGCTCCCACAAAAGGCAATGAGATGATAACCAGGCAATCTAGTTTGGTGATTTTAGCTGGAGAATAAATATTGACAAGAGCATCGGAGATAAACACCCAAGCTCTTTGAATAGCTTTGGGTGATTCTTTTGTAACCACCCACAAAGGATGATGTCCTTGACAGCATCTCCGGCTGTGCAGCACTCAGCACAGCTGCCTCACAGCGCCAGGTACCCAGGTATGATTCCAGCCTTGGGCGACTGCGTGGCGTTTGCACATTCTCCCCAGTGTCTGTATGGGTTTCCTCCGGCTGCTCCAGTTTTCTCCCACAATCCAAAGATGTGCAGGTCAGGGTGAATTGCCAAGCTAAATGTCCATACTGTTAAATGCATTTAGTCAGAGGGATATGGGTCTGGGCGGTTACTCTCCGGAGAGCCACTGTGGGATTTGTTAGGCCAAATGGTCTGTTTCTACACTGTAGGGAATCTAATCTAATCTCGAAAGTGTTCAGTAAAGATTTACAAGGATGTTGCTAGGGTTGGAGGATTTGAGCTATAGGGAGAGGTTGAATAGGCTAGGGCTGTTTTCCCTGGAGCGTCAGAGGCTTGGGGTGACCTTTATAGAGATTTACAAAATCATGAGGGGCATGGATAGTAAATAGACAAAGTCTTTTCCCTGGGGTGGGAGAGTCCAGAACTAGAGGGCATAGGTTTAGGGTGAGAGGGGCAAGATATGAAAGAGACCTGAGGGGCAACATTTTCACACAGAGCGTGGTACGTGTGCGGAATGAGCTGTCAGAGGAAGTGGTAGAGGTTAGTACAATTGCAACATTTAACAAAACAGGCATCTGGATGGGTATATGAATAGGAGGGGTTGAGGGATATGGGCCAAGTGCTGGCAAATGGGACAAGATTGGGTTGGGATATCTGGCCGGCATGGACTGGTTGGACCGAAGGGTCTGTTTCTGTGCTGTATATCTCTATGACTCTATGATCTAAAGTACTGCAATAGAGAATTAGATTGTCAACCTGTTTTGACCCAGAAGTGACTATTTGTTCATGTAATGTGGGTGTTGCTAGCGAGGCCAGAATTGATCGCCCATCCCTAATTGCCCTGGAGAAAGTGGTGGAGAGTTGCATTTTTATGCTCCTGCAGTCCTGGAGGTGCAGAGAGACCCCCAGTGCTGTTAAGAGGGGAGCTCCAGGAATTTGACCCAAAGACAGTGAAATAACCATGATAATGTTCCAAGTAAAGATGGTATGTGGCTTGGAAGGAAACTTGCAGACGGTGATGTTCCTGTGTATCTGCTGCCCTTGTCCTCTCAGTAGTTGAGATCACTGCCACTCCCTTGAATGGAAGGAAATTCTGGTTGGGGATGGAAGAAAAGCACCTAACTTCCATGTCTACTCACCGGAGGGGTGTAAATAGAGTCATAGAGATGTACAGCATGAAAACAGACCCTTCAGTCCAACCCGTCCATGCTGACCAGATATCCCAACCCAATCTAGTCCCACCTGCCAGCACCCGGCCCATATCCCTCCAAACTCTTCCGATTCATATACCAATCCAAATGCCTCTCAAATGTTGCAATAGTACCACATCCTCTGACAGCTCATTCCATACATGTACCACCCTCTGTGTGAAAAAGTTGCCCCTTAGAACTCTTTTATAACTTCCCCCTCTCACCCTAAACCTATGTCCTCTAGTTCTGGACTCCCCCACCCCAGGGAAAAGACTTTGCCTATTTACCCTATCCATGCCCCTCATAATTTTGTAAACCTCTATAAGGTCACCACTCAGCCTTCGATGCTCCAAGGAAAACAGCCCCAGCCTGTTCAGCCTCTCCCTATAGCTCAAATCCTCTAACCCTGGCAACATCCTTGTAAATCCTTTCTGAACCCTTTCATGTTTCACAACATCTTTCCGATAGGAAGCAGATCAGAATTGCAGGCAATATTCCAACAGTGGCCTAACCAATGTTCTGTACAGCCACAGCATGACCTCCCAACTCCTGTACTCAATACTCTGACCAATAAAGGAAAGCATACCAAACGCCGCCTTCACTATCCTATCTACCTGCGACTCCACTTTCAAGGAGCTATGAACCTGCACTCCAAGGTCTCTTTGTTCAGCAACACTCACTAGGACCTTACCATTAAGTGTATAAGTCCTGCTAAGATTTGCTTTCCCAAAATGCAGCACCTCGCATTTATCTGAATTAAACTCCATCTGCCACTTCACAGCCCATTGGCCCATCTGGTCCAGATCCTGTTGTAATCTGAGGTAACCCTCTTCACTGTCCACTACACCTGCAGTTTTGGTGTCATCTGCAAACTTACTAACTTATGCTCACATCCAAGATATTTATATAAATGTTGAAAAGTAGAGGAACCTTGTGGATCCTTGTGGCACTCCACTGGTCACAATAGTATAAGATAATTTGTAAAATATATATCCTTTGACATATTTTGTTGCATGTATAACCTTATGTATTTAATTTCTGGTACCCCCCATCAACTGGAGTCAGTAGCAGCATTAAAATGCCCAGCAACAGAATTTTATTTAACTTTACCTACTTAGTTTAAAGTTGCCCAGAGGTGTTTGAAGCTCAAGGTTTTCATCTTGCACTGGAAAAGACCTCTGCCATTTTGGGTTTTGAGCTTAGGTTCACCACAGTACAGAAACAGGTCCTCTGAAGAGTAACCCACCCCGACCCCATATTTAATCCTGCCAAATGCACCTAACATTATGGGCAATTTAGCATGGCCAATTCACCTGACCTGCACATCTTTGGACTGCGGGAGGAAACCGGAGCACCCAGAGGAAACCCACACAGACACAGGGAGAATGTGCAAACTCCACACAGTCACCAGAGACGGGAATCAAACAGGGTCCCTGATTCTGTGAGGCAGCAGTGCTAACCACTGAGCCACTGTGCTGCTCCATTTTGAGTGATTGACTTGATGCATTAATGCCCTGTGTTAAAACAGATTCTGTTAAGAGGATACTTGACATGGGGAAACTGATTTAATGATATAAATGTGGAGGGCTAGGCCACAGGTGGGTGGGTGGGTGTGTATGTCCTGCAACCTGAACTGTAGAAGTAGTGAAGTTGAAAGCACCTGGAGTTCAGTTCCACTTAAATGTTTTAGTCCTTTATCTGTTTGTGAAATTCCTTGGAAATGGCCAGTACAGAAGCAGACAAGTATTGTCTTGTTTGGAGCCTTTAGCTATGGTTCAGTATGACTTCCAGCCAGAAAAAAAACCTTGTTTGGTTTTGCTTTAAAATCCTGTCTGTTCCTTACAGGAAAATGCTATAACTCAACAGTCTGACTCACTTTATGAAGGAGTCAGCACCCATATTACTTGTCTATGTTTATTGTAAAGAAGTTCGGGACAAACAGATAAAATAAGAAGAAAATTTTGATAATGGGAGTAAATCCTGATAGTGAAAGGACAGGAATGTATTTAATTTTTTTTGAACGAAAGTGAGGAATGCAGCATCACAGTCTGTTTTGGCAGCCCTGCAAGGAATGACTAAGTAAATATGCCAGCATGTCGAGTTAGTAGCTTTTGGATTACTTTCCAAGATTGTGATTGTTTGGGATCACTTTATTTTCACAGACAGAGCAAGCTTACAGAATCTATATTCACTCTGCTCACTATAGGTCGATGGGTAGACATTTCGGTCTGCTCGACCATTTGTTAAGTGTCTATCATTTCCAATGCTTTCACCATAAATCATGAATTTGTGGCTGACTTGATGAAAGGAATGTGTAGTTGCCGGCCTGTAGATGGTCAGAGTTACAGTTCGGCTCTGCTCGTGTTTCATATTAAGCAATTCTCACCTCCTCGATGTTGGTTTTAGGCCAACTTTTGAATCAATGGTATTTGCATCTGACTGGTGTAAATAGCTTAATACAATTCTTTAACATTTCCTGTTGGAAGGGGAAGCTTGGTCAATACATCGTTGTGGCTATTCAGCTCTATCCGCTACACAACTTTAAGCTGGCTTAGGCACAGTGGAAGTGAAGGAAAGCACGTTCAGATTAGATTCTGCCCTTGTTAAGTTCTCTGCCTATCCTGTACACCAGTTTTCTGCTCTCCAGTGCACCTGAGTTTTGATCCTTTCACTGCCTATAGTTATTTTATTGTTTTTCCAATTCTGGATGTACTGTCCTTCCTTTGAATTAAATTCTGTAAAGATCAAAACAGTAGTGTTTAACCCACGACTACACCCCTAGCCTCAGTGCTGGTTTCATCCTCTCAGGGGCCACTGCTCTAGGCTGAACCAGATCCTGCTCGACCCTTTACTGAGCGCTTGCCCTATATATTCTTCACTAAGATCATCAACTTGCAACTGTGTTAACATTGGCCACCTCAGCGCTGACTTCAGTTCATCCTTGGCTCAAGCCCTAGGCCAGGATGCTGCTGCTGCTACTTATTAGTCATAGTCATAGAGATGTACAGCATGGAAACAGACCCTTTGGTCCAACCCGTTCACGCCGACCAGCTACCCCAATCCAATCTAGTCCCACCTGCCAGCATCCAGCCCATATCCCTCCAAACCCTTCCTATTCATATACCTATCCAAATGCCTCTTGTCCAATGAGGGTTGGAAGGTTATTTGGCTGTGGGGATGCACCGCATTCTGCTGATATTGGCCTCCAAATAAGTTGCTACTGGGCAAATGATTAGGAACATGAAACCTACCTGAAATTGCTCTTCCCATTCTTAAGCTGACTGTAGTCAGCTTAATATTGTGGAGACAAAGAGGGTGAAAGTCATTGAGTCATACAGCATGGAAACAGACCTTTCTGGGTAATGTAGAACAGGGAGACCTAGTGGTTCAGGTACATAATGGTTTGAAATTTTCATTATGGGTGAACAAGGTGGTTAAGGCATTTAGCATGTTTACCTACATTGCACAGACAATTGAGCATAAGAGTTGAGGCATCCTGTTGAGGTTGGACAGGATATTGGTGTAGTCTTGTCTGGAGTATTGTGTGCAGTTCTGGTCACTCTGTTATAGGATATTATTAAACTGGAGAGGGTTCAGAAAAGATTTACCAGGATATTGCTGGGTAAGGAGGGCTTGAGTTCGAAAAATAGGCTGAGACATTTTTCACTGGAGCATTGGTGGTTGATGTTTATAAAATCATGAGGGACGTAGATAAGGTGAATAACAAAGGTCTTTTCCCTCTGGTGGGGAGTTCAAAATTGGGGGGTATATTTTTAAAGTGAGAGGAGAAAGATTTTAAAAGAATATGAGGGGTAACTTTCTTACACAGAGTGGTCTGTGGGTGGAATGAACTGCCAGACAAAGTGGTGGATGCAAGAACAGTTACAACTTTTAAAAAACATTTGGATAAGTACTTGAATAGGAAAGGCTTGGGGGTGGATATTATCTTTTTTTGTGTAACCAAATAGCAATACCTCACATTTATCCAAATTAAACTCCTATCTCCCACTCCTTAGCTCATTGTCTCAATCAATCAGGGATTGATAACCTTGGATAACCTTCCTCACTGTTCACTACGCCTCCAATTTTGGTGTCATCTGCAAACTTACTCACCATGCCTCCTGTATTCATATCCAAATCATTTATATAAATGACAAAACAAAAATGGACCCAGTCTTGACCCCTATGGAACACCACTTGTCACTGGCCTCCAGTCCAATAAACTATCTCCCATCACTTACCATAAAGCCAGTTTTGTGTCCAGATGATATCTCACACCCTAGTTTTTGGTTCACACATAGTTACTTTTGGCATCAGTAAAGTTGACATAGAATTTCTTCACACTAAACTATACGAAGTTGTGAAAAGCAGTTATGTGGAACTTCACCCAGCGAGAACTGCTAAGGTTAAGTGATTTATTTTTGAGAGGGAGAGAAGAATTGTAATATTTTATGTAACTCCTTTTGTGATATCAGTGAGCCAAATGAGATATGATCTCACTTAATGAGTGGCTCCTGATGACACTTAATAGCAACGCTCAGCAGAGGTTTGGGAAAGTGAGTTAGGGCAGACTATACAATTACACAGTGTTCAGACATTCCAATCGTTTGAATGCAAAAAAAATGGAAGAGACTGTTATGATCTGGTAAACACTGCTAGTATTACAATAACAATCATAGGAAACATGCTGTAGGGTAAGCAAATCAAACGGACTATTTGTGCAATAATTCGGTAATAGCAAGGTGTCACCAGTAACAGTGTCATTAACTCTGTTCACCTGCTGATTTTGGGGAAGATTTCAGCTCTGGCTGGATGGTATTAATTTTGCGTGACAAGAGAGCAATGTGTGTTTGAACAAAGCTGGAGTGAGGCCATGGGGCATGCATTAGCTGATGCCTCAGACAGAAAAGGGCCAATCTTTCATTCAGAGGACCTATCAGCATCTCTTTTTTTTTTCCTTAAAAAATCCTGTCAGATAGACACTCTTTAACACCCTCACCCTCTCAGATCAATGTTGGTTGTTGGGGAAACTGATTTTGTCCATCAGCCTGCTCTGTGCTTAGTCAGCCTCAGTCATACAAATGACTGGGATGGCAGAATGGAATCCCTAGGCGGGGAAATGGACAATGAATACCCAGACCACCTTCCTGCTACTGATGGATGGATAATCGGGGAAGATCGGGGGAAGCCAGGCTCAAGAAAAGTTGTGATAGCTTGCACAGTCAAACAGCCTTTTGATGCAGATTCTCACCTGAACCTGAAGGTTGGTAAATGTGAAGTGGGCAGGTGATTACAGCAGTTGGATTGAGAGTTTCAGTAGATGGGGTGTTGCTAAATGATAAGTGGAAGGAAGAAGGTGAACTCGGTGGAAAGGGCTGCGTCACAAAGCTGGAGCAAGGCCACAAACAATCTGGCCTTGGTTTAGGCTGGAGCCACTGGCTGGGGAAGGGAATGCTGGTGTCTGTTTGTATGGAGTTGGTGCCGTGAGCAACCAGTAGATTTTGTCTTTGCAGCGTTGAGCTGGAGGAAATCCTATCCTGGGCTTTGGTGAGGAGGTTGCAGACTAGTTTAATGTTTGCTGTTTGTGAAAGGATGGCTTGCCGAATCTGGATTTCCCAAATCTCACTACTTGCAAGTGTGCATAGGTATTTCCCTGGGAGGGGAACAGGAGAAAGCTTTTCTTTTTGTGAACGCTCACTTCTAATCTACCAAACGGTTTGGAATGGAGACACTTTTTATGTCTCTAGCTCCCCCTCAGTGGGGGAAGAGGATCTTAAATTTGAGGGGTGTTGGTGGCACTGAGTCAGTTGTTTACCCTGCAGTTAATATTTTATCATCAGTGAGCCAAGTGCAGGGTACCAGCCTGGCCATCCATTTGCCCATTGAGACACTTTGAAGTCGTGCACTGATTACCAGGTAGATGTTGGGGAGGATGGTGGTTCCTGCCCCCTCCTCCCTATACTGGCACCCTGTGCCTGATACAGCACACCTGCCCCAAAAAGGTATTTCCTGTGCCCACAAAGTTCCTTCAGCCTTGTCTGGTGCCCACTCAAACATGCTTCTTTGCCACCCACCTCCACAGAGGCTTGCCAGGTTGGGGATTTTGCCAGGACCACTCACCTTGCTGGAATCTGGCTTTGTGGCTCCCTGGTGTTGGGGATTGCTGGCAGTTCCAGAATTGGGCACCCCTCCCAGTGACACCGCTGCAACTGGAGAGCTCCTCTGATTGGCTGGTAGCTCTCGGAATCTTTCCAGGTGGAAGCTGATCTGGAGCAAGGTCACAAACAGTTGCAAGTATGTGCTCTGTGCTTGTTAACAGCTCAAAGGCCATTGAATAACCCATGGTGACCAAGCAGAGGCAGGTTTGCCCCCATCCTTTCAAAATGGCAGGCAGAGGGTATGAACTGCACCCTCCATGTAAAATCCAGCCCAAAATATTTTATCTAATGCTTCGCGTCTTTAGCTTGTGAGCCCAGATACTGTGTGTTTCTAGGCAACTGGATTATGGGTTTATGCTCCTGAGTCTGGCCATGTACATTGGAGATGTTACAAGAGAACAAGGATAGATTTTCCTCTTTGCTCTGCCTGGGTCCTAGGTACATCTCTGTTGAGTTCTGTCTGTAGGGTATTCTTGGGCCCTCTGCAGTTTGTGTGGTTTCTCTTGGGGTGGAGGGAGTGTTGCGGAAGAATCAAGTGTTTAGACGATTGTGGTGTCATTCTGTGCTTGGAGATTCCTGGTGAAGGGCTTATGCCCGAAACGTCGATTCTCCTGCTCCTCGGATGCTGCCTGACCTGCTGTGCTGTTCCAGCGCCACACTCGTGACTCTGATCTCCAGCATCTGCAGTCCTCACTTTCTCCCTGTGCTAGGAGTATCCTGGTTCAAGCAATTGGTCTGCAGGGAGGAGAATGGTATCTCTTGTATATTGAGGTATGCCAAGGTTAACCCTCAGAACATGGAAGAAAATGACCCTTGCATTTCCAGCAAGAATCAGTAAAGAGTGAATTGGACAGGGGAACAACTGAAGATGATAAACACCATGAACTCTGCTGTCCACTTACAAAGGCTCAACTAACTGAGGGACTGGCCAGGGATTGAACTAATGGCCTTCCTGATCTTTGTAGCTCAGTCTTGGGCCAGATACTTTCCTTCACCACTGAACTGACCCGGGATAGCATCCCTATCTTGCAATTTACAAAAAGCAGGGTGTGCCCGTACCATCAAATACTCCATTTTCCTAAAGTTTGGGAGATGCCAGCGCTGTAGTTGTTTGCTGTATTGTCGTCGTGGCAACTTCCTGGCTAGCATAGGCCATCTCTGATAAATGCATAAATGATGATCTCTGCACCAGTCAGCAAACCTCACGAGCAAACATAGTATAGTCCCTTTCAACTTGCTGTCAGGTCAAAGATCAGGCGTCATTGCATTCGCCGCTATGTCCATGATAGCATTGGTTTCAGACCTGCAGAAAACTTCCATGTGCAAATGGACTCATGTTAGTAACGCAACCTTTTGAAGACTGGTCGCATTATGTTGACAGTGACCTCTATTATTGAACTTGATGAGAGAGTCCTGGACAGAGAGAAATGAAATGCTGCCATGTACACAGGAACCTCGATTATCCGAAGGACACGGGCAGGGAGTATTTAGTTCGGTTAATCGAATGCCGGATAACATAGTTTAGCCGAGCATCGGGACTTTGCAATCTTGCCAGATAATCCGATATTTGGATAATTGAATATTGAATAATTGAAGTTCCTCTGTATCGTGCAAGAACTAAATCATCTATTTATGTATTTTTGATAGTGGAATGGAAATTTTAGAAACCAAAGATTTTGGAAGACTTTCTGAAAGCGAGTCACCAAAACTCATGATAAGTGGTGCTTACACACTGCTGCCTTGCATATAGGTTGGCATTAGGAGCTAGACACAGAGTGAGATTCTGTTGTTGTGGAGCGGCGCCTAGTTATCAATGACAAGATATCAGCCTGCCAACAATGATATAGTCGACAACTGTGTAACTGAACAGCTTGTGGATTTAAGTGATACTGTTAACAAGCCTTGGATCTCCAGAATGGGAGGTGGTTTGTCTCCTTGCAGTAGAAAACACCTGAAGCCTAAGGAAAACCAGATATTTTTCTCTGATCAGTTGCTTTTAACCAGTAGTCGGAGACTTTTTTTGATTTGTGAACCAGTCGTCCTGTGCCTCCTGCACAGTAATGAAAGTACCTGGAGAAGAGAGACTGAAGAATGACACATTCTGACAAGTGAAAGGATGATCTCGGTGAAACCTGCAGACTGGGGCCACTGAACTACCTTCATTGTTTCTTTGTCCCCCTCCTATCATAAGGGGCATGGACAGGAGAAATAGACATGGTCCTTTCTCTGGGGTGGGGAGTCCAGAACTAGAGGGCATAGGTGAGAGAGGAAAGAGATAAAAGGGACCAAAGGGACAACTTTTTCATGCAGAGGTTGATGTATGGAATGAGCTGCCAGAGGAAGTATTGCAGACTGGTACAATTGCAGCATTTAAAAGGCATCTGGATGGGTATATGAAAAGAAATGGTTTGGAGGGATATGGGCCAAGTGCTAGCAAATGGGACTGAATTAGATTAGGATATCTGGTCGGCATGGACTAATTGGACCAAAGGGTCTGTTTCCGTGCTGTACATCTGTAGGACACTGGTGTTTTTGTTTCGGTCTGTCTGAACTTGAAGTTTGATAAAGTGGTTAGAGATTTATTCAGTAATGTTATCAGTTGACTGTCATTAGTTATTTACTTGTAGTTAGATTCTGTTTATTTATAGTAAATAGTATTTTTGTTAAATTATAGAAACCTGGTCTGAGTTTGCAGTTAGTCTGAGTCCAAGCAGATGGATGTATTACTGAACTTTTGTAAACTTTCATAAAAATCTTTTATTCTCTGAATTGTCACCTAAAGTTAGTGGCAAACCAATTCCAGTGCACTATCCCAGTGAGATGTGACAATATGTTTTTTTTTAACATCCTTGGGATGTTACATAGTCCTTTACATCCAATGAAATGTTGACTAATTGTAATGTAGGAAAATGTAACAGCTAATTCTGTATCAGCAAGATCCTATAAAAATGCATGAAGTTGGTGGCCAGTCAGGTCTTCCTGTTGATTGAGGGGCAAATATTAGTTAAGACTCCATGTAATTTATTAAATATTTGCAATTGTGCCACATCATGACTTGGATCATGGGTGTTGTGTAAAGGTTTGTGTCTTGAGTTATAATGATGGAATATTATAGGTGCGCAAGGTTTTATTTATGTGGGAAAACTCATAACTCAGCTCTTTAAAAGTGAATGAGTTCTGATGATCTTTCACTTTTTCTTAGCAATCCTTAAATTTAACGGATCCCTTTTAAATAATCCCTTGAATAACGACATTATATAATCAGATGGAGATGTGGCTGCCACACGGGATAAGGATTTTCAGCGTGTAGAGTTAGAGGTGGTACACGTTACAGAAGTAGAAATAGATGGTCTTTGTAATAGAGGACGTTATGCTGGCTGGGGTCTGAGTAGAATTGTCAAAAAATTGGAAAATAGATGAAACATTGTTTTCTAGTTAGTGAGAAAATATCTGCGTCTAGAATATGGCAAAATACATATTGGAGGAAATGCCAGAAGATTGAATTTGCTTTTCTCCGGTTTTAAAATCGATGTCAGTAATAAGCAAATGGTAAGCCGGAGGGTTTCTAGCCGTTTGATGCACTAAGACCTGTGAGTCATGCCGTCGGCACTTCCTGTTTCTGGGGAAGGTTAACACTGCTTGCTGCCAAATCCAGCAGGAGTGGCATGGAAGTTTTTTTTAGGTCAACGGTTTACTCAGTGTCTCCACCACCCATGTGGGTGGACCGAGTAGCAGATAATTATAGCAGGAAGTCGTTTTTGCTTTTGTTTAGCACAAAGCCAGACTTGAACCCATGTATAGAAGAACACAGATTCCATCTGGATGACAAGCTGCTGTACTGAGCGAAAGACTGGTTTGGAAACTGAGGTAGACTGAACTACTTGTGATGTCCTAGAATTGTACTAGCCCATGCCTTTACCAGCTAATTTTTTCTTTTATAGAATGTGGACAGCTAGTATGTCAATCTTTGTCTAATTGACCATATTTTCTCGCTTGTCCAAGAGTGCTGGCTGATGGTTTGTGTTTTAACATACATCTGCAGCCTTTTTCTTACACTGATGTCAAGAACTGTGATTAGCAAGCATGCTTCTTTTGTGTGAGGTATTGCAATCCTGAATTTACAATCCTTGTTTGAGGTCCACTCATTTTCATAGAGGTTGCAAATTATACATAAGCTTTCATTTTCCACCGCTAAACCATTTGAGGTTAATGGCAGTGCCTTCAATGCAGATCATTTTCAGACAGTGCACATTCCTAGTATGTACAACCTGGTTATAAAATCACTCCACACTTTTGGATTTAGCCATGAGAAGACTCAGTCATTGTCAGCTTGGTTCCCTTGTTACACTCTTGCTCCAGCAGTAAGAGTGCTATGAATTTGAGCCTATGACTGTAAATTAGGATAATGTTATGGTACATTATTGCACTGTACAAGGATCCATTTGTCTGATTGGTGGGCTTCGGGTGATGTCAAGTATCATGTGACACTGGGAAGAAAAGCACAAAGTTTCCCTGTATTGTTGCCGAGATGGATCTTGCATTCAATACCACTGTGAAGAAAGAGATTAACAGGCCTTTCATCTCATTGGTGTTGAAAGAAAGAAGCAAAAAGCCAGCCTACATAGTGGCTTTCATAACCCAAATAGCTCCCTCATTCCTACAAATTACTGCTAATGTTGCTAATGTAGCACCTTCTTAAAACAGGGAAATATCCCGCATCAGTGCACTTCTCTCGAGTAATTATTTGCAAGAAATATTTCAAGAAAACATTCTTGTTTGCGCGAAGCATGATATAAGTGTAAGCGTTACCAATCTACTTTCTGTGGCATCATTTCATTTGATGAGGGCAGTTCTTTATTTTCTGTTAGCCTATGCCTGAGGTTTAGCTTCATACCAAACCCTATATCCCATAGCCCAGCTGATACTGCTCACAAAGTATCCACAGGAAGAAATACCAAAAATAAAGTGTGTTTTCGTCAGATCTCACACCACAGTATGGAAAGAATAACTAATGCCTTCGGTGAGTTGCATGACAATGATTCACTCCTAGTATTCTGCTCCCACTCACAACCAACTCCCAGTTTGACCTTCTAATTTACAACATTTTCAGAACTTTTATATTTGAATGACCGCTCCGTGTCAGCTTTTCATTATCTGAGAGTTATTGCTATAAGTGGAACCCTTACTCCTCAGTGCAAGACAGTTTTCACTGAAAAACTACTCCTTACTACAGGAGATTTTTGTAGCAGGACCAGAAATTTGGAAGTTGTATGGTCTTGATGTTAGATCTGAGATAAGACTACACAAGCCTCCCTAATCGGAACCGTAACATGTTCATGTTGGATTCCTGCTGTCATTTTAGAGCCACGTATGTTAACCATTTGAAATTGATCAGTCTTCTATTTTAAGCAAGACATTAACTTAAGGGCCTGTGTTTCAGACACCGAATTTGATGCGACTGTGATCCTGCTTTTGTTACTAATACATTGCAGCATGACTTCCCCCTCCCCCGTTGAGGGCTAGATTATATTGAAAACATATCTTGCAAAATCACCTTCCTGAATCTCCCTGCCCATTTGACTCAGTAAAGTTGTAACCTGTTAAATATGCTTTAAATATTTACATTTTTGTTTTGTGCTAATCATTGGACAACTAAACAGTTATAAATAGAATGCATGTGTCATATCTTGTGGCTTCCAGAGGTTTGAAATAATTGTGTTTTAAAACCTGAGTTTTGCGAGCTTTATCCAATGTTGTTCCCAACTCACAATGAGTGCTGTTCATCGAAACGGTGTTAGTTTGGTGGGGGAGGGGCGCGGGGGGTGGTGGGTGAGGCATGTGGTGAGCATCAAGGCACTTTGGACTCCAATGCATTTGTACACATGAGCTGTAGTTCCTGAATGATATTTGAAGAATACACCAATACTGCAACATGAAGGCTGATCTCTCTCGCTCTCTCTCTTGGACCTCAGGATTTGTCATTTTCTCTTCTGTGCGCAGAGTCTGGTTGTCATCCTAGATCTAACCTTCATCTTTGAAAATCTATCCTATCAACTTTGATTTGCATGTATTTTGATCCTCACTTGTCAGATCCACACTCTCAGCCTGTTTTTTGTGAACAACTCTCAAATGATAAAGCAACTATGTAGAGTTTTACTGATTGTTAGGTTAAATCATTCGAAAAGGGCCATTGCATTAGAATCTCTCATTGATTTATCTGAACATGAAAAGTGTGGTCTTTGTAAGAAGGTCCGAGTTCTTATTGCTGCCTCTATTCATTCCATCCTCAAATTTTAAAAATGTTATGTGTGTGGAAAAACATATTTATCATCAGTCCTTTTAGGCTCAAAGGGTTGAATTCTGATAGAAGGATATTAGATTACCCTCGATAGACCTGAACATTTCCTGTCAATTGGTAACCTCTGAATTGGAAGATGGATGGTCAATAAAAGGAAAAGTGTTGTGACAAAACTGAGATTGATTAGTGTTCATAGGAAACCTTGTCGTATTAATAGATAAAGGAGATTAGGAAAGTTTGGAGTTAAAGTTATAAATCACAGTGAGTACTGCGTATGCTGTATTTCAAGAATTTTATCATTAGACATTGACAGCTGGCTTATACTGAAGGTAGGAGATGAATGTTTGGTACAGGAAGCAAAATGATAACAGTTGGGTACTCCTTATTTTTTTAAAGTTTTAGATTAGTTTGTCTCTCAGGCATGCTCACAAATCCTCTTTTATATCAGGCAGGCCAGATGTGTAAGAGCTCTGCAAAGTGGGCATCACTAGTGTCCCAAAATTGGAACTGCTGGTAAACCAAGATAGATAATCCCCAGTGTTATCTAAAATAAAAGCCACATACTGTGGATGTTTGAATTTTGAAATATAAATAGAAAATGCGGGAGAACCTTAGCAAGTCTGGAAGCATCCATGGAGATAGAAACAGAGTTCACCTTTCAAGTCCGCTATGAGTTTCTTCAGAACAGAATGCTATCTCTCTGGAATTAGGATTATGTACCTTTACATAAATAAGTGTTCAGAGAAGGACATTTGCTTTGTAATGCATTACATCCTCTGTAACTCTGAGGAATTGTTCCAACATTTATTTCTTTGTTCTTCCTGCAAGTTAAAATAAATACTTTTCAGTAATTTCCATTTTTGCCCTTTGATCCCACTTCCTTAATTCATTTGAAATAATGGCTTTAAATACCTTCAGGTGCTTTCTCTTTCCTATGATAATGACATTATATAAATACAAGTTGTTATTCCAGCAATTTGTTTCATTCTATTTAATATTTTAAATTTTCCTTCACTGCTTTCTTTTGTAATAGTTTTACATTTGGGATCAGTCTTGTTGTCCAGCTCAGTATCATTTGCAATCCACGGATGTAATTCTTTCTGACAGACGCTGTGTCCCAGATGGAAAGTTTCGGCGTATCATAGTCTTTGAGCATACAGCAGAACTTTTTTTTATTATTTAGACACTCTTCTAGTGTCTATGTTGGCTAATTGTTTAATTGTTTACCAGTCTGTTATGGACATTGGGGAGTAACACTGTTCACTTTATGAAGTCACCTTGTAATAATTTTAGTCACGTATATTGTTTACTTACAACCTGTAGTGTTTTTTTAAAAATGTAAATGACCCGAGCATTTTCAGACCTCTAATGTTAACAGTTTAAATATTAACATGTAATAAAGCAGGAAGTAGAACTTAACCAAACATTGGGGTAAGGTTTTTTGCCATTTTGCAGTGAAGTGATAAATGTGATTCTAGGTAATGTGCTCATGATATCTCGATTAATATTGAAAGATAAAATCATCCACCTTTCTGAGCATATTGGAGGTTAATAAGCTAACGTATCAAACCAAGTATTTTGTAAATTTATTCGTATAAGTACTTCATTTGAAATCTAGTCTAGAGAACACTTTCACTTGAAAAATATTTTGTGCAAAATAACTCTTGGCAATATCAGATCAAGACATATTTCACTACATTCCTTCTGTCCAGATTTAGAAATATGAGACACACCTAAAGATGCTTTTTTTATTTATTACAGAATGTGCTGGCAAAAGCCTTGTACGACAATGTGGCTGAATCACCAGATGAACTCACATTTCGCAAAGGGGATATCATGACGGTTTTGGAACGTAACACCGGAGGTTTAGAAGGATGGTGGCTCTGTTCATTACATGGGCGACAAGGTATTGTGCCTGGCAACCGCCTGAAGATCCTGGTGGGAATGTATGAGAAAAAACAGCCAACCTCCAGCCAAGCACAACAGGCCCCACAATCACCACAGCCTTACCAGCAACAGAATGTATACCAAATGCCATCCCAGTCTTCACAGTATACAGCTATGCACCCTGCTTACCAACAGGGAGACAATGTCTATATGATGCCCTCATCAAACAAAGTACAACAGAATTTGTATCAGGTTCCTCCTGCACTACAAAACCAGTCTAACAAGTGCCCAGTCACTCCAACAAAATTGCAGCAACAGACATTGTATCAAAAGACAACATCTCAAGGCCAGTTGACCCAGTCCATGAACCCAACGCAGGAGATTTACCAGGTGCCTCCATCTATGAACCAATCCCAGGACGTCTACCAGGTACCATCAAAGAGTCCACCTCAGGATATCTATCAGGTGCCCCCATCTACTGGGTCTGTGCAAGATATCTACCAAATACCTCCATCCATGAATCCAGCCCAGGACATCTACCAAGTACCTCCATCCATGAATCAGTCACAGGACATCTACCAGATACCTCCATCCCTGGAAAAGACAAATTGGGAAGGAACAAAACCAATGGGAAAGGTAAGAGAAGTACATGAACTGTGAGCACACCTTCAGAAAAAGATAGTACTGCATCTACAAATTGTCCACCATTAATAATTGTGGGGAAACAGGAAGGCAGTTCCCATTCATCAGTTACTGCCATGCTATTGGATAGGTAGGGAAGGTATGTAGGAACATTCTGAATGACTACAGAAAAGATTTGAAAGGATGTTGCCAGGATTGGAGGGTTTGAGCTATAGTGGGAGGCTGAATAGACTGGGGCTATTTTCCCTGGAGTGTCTGAGGCTGAGGGGTGACCTTACCAAGGTTTATAAAATTATGAGGCATGGATAGGATAAATAAGCAATGACTGTTCCCTGGGTTGATGGAGTCCAAAACTAGATGGTATAGGATTAGGGTGAGAGGGGAAAGATTTTTAAAGGACTTAAGGGGCAACTTTTTCAATCAGAGGTGGTGCGTGTATGGAATGAGCTGCCAGAGGATGTGGTGGAAGCTGGTACACTTATACCCATCCAGATACCTTTTAAATATTATATGAATAGGAAGGGTTTAGAGGGGTATGGGCTGGGTGCTGGTGAATGGGACTAGATTGGGTTAGGATATCTGGACGGCATGGACGAGTTGGACCAAAGGGTCTGTTTCTGTGCTGTGCGTCTCTATGACTGTATGACTTATCTATGATTATCACAATAACACTGTCCAAAGTCATAGTGGATGGCATGAACACCTAAGTTTTAAAAAGTACAGTGAGAAATACGCAATATTCAGATTACAAATTACATTCCTCAAACCCTGTACAGAGTTGTCCCAGTCTTTCTTTTTACTTGTGCCAAAATGGGAGTTGGCCTGCCTGGAAATTTAACAGTTGGAGCTTCTTCAGCTTACCTGGGGGCCCAAACATTACAAGCAATGCAGAGTTCTTTCAAAGTAAATTCAGCTCTAACACCTTAATGTTACAGTTTCCTTTTATGAACAATGTCTACTCCAAGGAGAAGGAAACCTCCTAACCCATTAAAATGAAAGCATTCCTGCTTCAGACACACTGTGCGATGCTACCTTCATTCCAAGTTAGTTGATAAGCCAACAAATAGTTATTCATTTTGATTATTCCATTGCATTGGCTGCCTCCACGTTGACGTTACCACCTGCAAGTACAATGACAGCAACCTTTATGGGGGTTCTTAAAGTGGTCTCGCTAATTCTGGAACATATTAAAGACAGCCCCAATATAACTAATCACCCATGTAAAGCAACAGTACGTAACAAAAAACATAGTTAACATTCTTCAGTTTTATTTTTCTTTACATCAGTTATTTTGTTTATGAACCTGCCAGCACAGATCTGGAGTGGGATATGAGGTAATTAAAATGTTTGGTCAATTTGAATTTAACATGTAGCCAGTTCCGTTGAGGACATTGGAGCAGAAAATTGAGTGGAATTAAAACAAACATCCAATCTGGACATGCCCCTTCTGATCAGCAGGTTGGACGCAATGCTTCTCTTCATCCATATTGTGTGCAGTCTGAGCTGTTTAATAATGAACAGGCTCCTACAGTTTTTGAGACGATGCAGAAAGGTGTGAAAGTGGTTCCTGTATAACAGGAGTTAAAGTGAGAAAAGGAAGACTTGTTTCTTTTCTTTTGGGGGGAGGAGAAGAAAGGTATTTTTGAGGTGACCTCTAAAATTATGAAAGGGTTGAATAAACTGATCCAAAGTTTCTATGAGGTATGAGATTGTGAGATACCACAGATTACATGTTAAATAAAGGAATTCTAGGTGTATACCATAACACACGATTCAATTGGTAGCTCTGTTCCCTTGAGGCAGCAAGTTGTGCATTAACCAAATACTTTGATCAAAGGGGACAGGTGTTTTCCTCGAGTTAAAGCAAGGAATTCTGTTACCACCCTGGCAAACATTCCTTAATCAGCTAGCACCACCAAATCTATCTCATTGCTTTTTATGGGATTGCACTGTGCACAAAATGGCTGCTATATTTCCATCATAAACATCCACTTAAGATAAACCTTTGCAATGCTTTATTCCTGAGAGAGAAAGCAAAGCATTATTTACCTAAATATTAGTTGTCATAGTGGAAAAGCTTGGAGATAGTGAGGACTGCAGATGCTGGAAAGTCAGAGATGATAAAGTGAACCCTAATAAAGGGTCTGACCTGAAACGTTGCCCCCCCCCCCCCCCCAATGCTACTTGACCTGCTGTACTTTTTCCAGTTCCACGCTTTATTGACACTGGAAGAACTTGCTTTTCTTCAGTTAGCGCCTTAAAATCTTTTACATATATCTGCAAAGCCAGAGGGAACTTGTTACTTTTTAAGGTCAGGTTATTTCTGCATTTGTTGCCGTATGTAATGTAACTACATATTCAATATGTTATCAATAAATATTGAAACAACGAGTTTAGTTTTCATAGTGAATTACTTGTACAAGGAAGTTTAATAGGTCTTCACGATGGTGAGGAATTCAGTGTAGTAAACTGGGAGAAGCTGTTTCTAGTGACAGGAAGGTCACTGTGTGAAATCCCTTGTGAATAGTGCTGCCTTTGAAAGTGTAGGCTATTTGCTCATGTGTCTGGCGAGGGACTCGAACCCATGACCTATTGAATCAGGCAAGAGTGCTACCACTGAAACAAAGCTGACACTTTTGTGAGGGAAAGCCAAAGGGAGCTGGAGATGTTGAATACATTATGAAAAGTCACTGAAATGGGCAATGTAAATGATTCAGGAGACAATTAGAGAAGGAACTGAAAAGTATGGGACTAAATCGGACCTCATGACCCTCCCGTATTCTTAAAATGGTCTTGTACGGTTAAATTCATGAGTTTCCATAGCATTGAGGGAGGGGTGTGTGTATGGTTGGGTGGTTGTGGGGGTGGAAAACGTGTGGAAGAGAAGAACTGGGAGGACGTCCCGAGGTAGTTAATGGGTGGCACAGGAGCAAGCACACACCGTTGCCATAACAGAACTGATGAAGCATGCTTGGTTAATGACTACCTCTATTGAAATGAATTCATCTCCCCCTCACTATTGCCCTCCAGTAACTGTAAACCAGCCAGCTGTCCTTTATGATCTCATTGTCCCTTAGAAATCAAACCAGAAATAGAAATTTAAATGGAAACATGTTGAGGTTAATCATTTTTAATTGTTTGAACTGTAAAAGAGGCCCCCCCCGAGAATAATCTTGTGTCATACAGTCATATTCTTGTGCGTAAATCATGTCTTTCTGGGTACACAATTCCATGTTTAAGGAATTGTGCAGGGAGGATGTAGATCTAACTGTTTAGGGTAAGGCTGTAGAATTGGGTTAAAGTCAGCTAATAGTCATTTACTTGCAGCTCGCAGAGGTAATGGAGAGAAAGTGCCAGGTACAGCTTTGTTAAAGTGAGCGGAAATCGGACTTGGATTGCAGCTCATCTTTATATTTTTGACAAGTTAGAAAGTGTCTTTTGATTCTGCTGTAAGGCGAGTGTGAAATCTAACCAGAACCAGAAGGGTCACAGTCAGTTACCAGCTGATGACTGGCACTCGGCCTTAATGGGAAATAATTGGTAATATGGTTCATTTAATGATGTGTCACAAACAGATGGGGAAATGTAATTCTGTGACGATAATATGCTGCTCATTACTTTTTGAGGTCAGCGTAGGTCAGACTATTTCTGCGCTTGTTCCTGAATTTAATGTAATTGAAAAAGTTGAGTGTTCAAAATACTTAACTGTATGTACAATTTGTGATCAATGAACATTTAAAAAGAGTTTAGTTTTTATCCTGAATTACTCGTACAAGCAGATTTAACAGATCTTTAAAATTGTGAGAGGTTTTGATAGTGTAAATAGGGAGAAATTGCCAGTAGCAGATGATGCATATTTAGCATAGTTCATTAAGGGACCAAGAGGAGAAATGAGAAGTATTTTTATGAAACAAGTTATAATGATTTAGAATACACTGTGTGAAAGGGAGATGGGTGAAAATTTGGTACATTTTGAGGGATTTGGATTTACACTTGCAAAGTGTTAACTAGTAGGATTAATTGGAAAACTGCAACGAGTTGGCATAGGCACTGTGGGCCAAATGGCCGCCTCCTGAGATGTCTGATTCTAGAGCTGGCCAACATGTGAGATTTTCTTTTCTAAAAAGGGCTTGTTGTCTACTGATTTCATGTTGGAAGACCTAATGGCGGGTTCTGTTCCAAACAGATGGGCCTTGTGGGCTGCAAGCCTAATGGTAGGACGAACCATCAAGTGAATGCATTTATGTGACAGATTCTCATGCTGTGCTATTGAAACAATTTAGAAAAGTATGGGGAAAAAAAACTGGCAATCATCTCAACAGAAAGTAAATCTGACACTACCCCAAAATGTAACCTGATGATACACCCAAATGCCAGGCAGTTTTTATATAACATTTGGTTACTCCAAAATTACAATGGGTTTCTCTTTTTTTTTTATGTTGCATTCATTCTGAGCATAACCTTTTGAAAGTCGTGGTAAGAAAATGTGGAGATCTGGCTAGAGAAACTGGGATGTTAGAGTGGAGATGGCTCGGAGATTTGATGAAGTTTTTAAATCGTCACGGGTGAAATAAGTAGTGAGTGTTTCCAATGGCTGTGGGGCCAGTTACAAAGGGGAAGTGGATTTTACAGTGATTGGTCAATGAAGCAGCTCAGCATGAGAAAGAACTGATTTGTGCATTGAGTGGTAGGATTTGGAAGGTCATTTTGATACCGTGACACACAAGAAACTTGTGAGAAAGGTTATAGCTCACAGAATAAAACTAGCATGGGTATAAATTTGGCTGAGAAAACTGAGAGTAGTGGTTAGTGAAGATATTTTGCCGGCTGGAAGGAGATTTGCATTAGAGTGTCCCAGGGCATTGTAGAAGAATTCCTTCCTTTTCAAGACATATATTAATGATTTAGATCTTGGTGTTAAGGGAAGTAATTTCAACGTTTATGGATGATACCAAACTTAGGGACACGGTAAGCTGGGAGGGACAAACTTCAGTAGGGCATAGATAGTGTGGAGCGAGTGGATAGGTGGCTGATGAAGCTCATTACAGAGAAATGTGAGGTATTTTGGAAAACAAAAAATGGACAGACAATATGAAATGGGCGATACCATTCTAGAGCTGAAAATGTGTTGCTGGAAAAGCGCAGCAGGTTAGACAGCATCCAAGGAGCAGGAGAGTCGACGTTTCGGGCATGAGCCCTTCTTCAGGAAGATTTGAAATATTCATTCCTGAAGAAGGGCTTATGCCCAAAACGTCGACTCTCCTCCTTAGATGCTGCCTGACCTGCTGCGCTTTTCCAGCAACACATTTTCAGCTCTGATCTCCAGCATCTGCAGTCCTGGAATAATAATTTATGAATTTTTAATTTTCTTTAAAGTACCCTGTGTCACATTTTTTTATTGCCTCACCTTGACATTGATTTATTACTATACTCCCTTCCCAAAACCATTAAAAATGGATGTTGCCTCCTCTCGACGAGCAGATTACATAAAATATCTAACCAGTCCAGCTGAAGAAAGCTTTCATGTGGCTTTCAAATGTTGGTTGTCTTTATAAAGGCTGACTTTTGAAGCTGCAAATTTGATGACAGTCTTGAAGTTTTTATGGTACAGGTTTGTGTCGTGTGAAGACTTTTTTTCCCTTATGATGTACCCATGCTGTAGGGAAAGGCCTGGCAGCAGGCCTCCTTGGCTGTTAATAATGGAAGATATAAACTGCAGGGGGTTTCTGCAAGGAGCTAATTTATTCCGCACAGTTGTGCCTTCTGCACCTTTTAATCAGCAAAGACATCTGGCAGTATGGTGCTGTGATGAGCAGCGCATTTAAAGTACTTACACCCTAAAGATGCACATCATGCTGTTTCTGGCTGACAAAAACTTCCATCACCCAAGACAGAGGCATATCCATTTCACAGCTCACGCCCACTCTCTCTGTTGAGGAAGAGCTGAGGATCTGCACTGACATCCTCCTCGTTCTGTTAGCCCTATTATAGGGTGTAGATTTTTTTTTATTGCTGGGAGCTAAACATAAAGAGGAACAGTTTGGAACTGGGTATTGCAGGTGTTTGTTTTTCTAAGCTTTATAGGTGAATATCTCGGAGCCTCCCTCAGGGTGTGTTGGAGGTGGAGTGACACATGCTGATAGTTTTCATTCCCTCAGGTTTGCCTACATTTTCAAGTTGTTGGTGCTAGTCAGTTTAAAGGGTTGTTTCTTAGCCTTCATGATCCTATTGAACTGCGACTCCACTTTCCAGGAGCTATGAACCTACACTCCAAGGTCTCTTGTTCCCGAGGATCTTACCATTAAGTGTATAAGTCCTGCTAAGATTTGCTTTCCCAAAATGCTGCACCTCACATTTAACTAAATTAAACTCTATCTGCCACTTCTCAGCCCATTGGCCCATCTGGTCAAGATCCCAATGTAATCTGAGGTAACTTTCTTCACTGTCCACTACACCTCCAATTTTGGTGTCATCTGCAAACTAACTATACCTCTTATGCTCACATCTAAATCATTTATATAAATGATGAAAAGTAGTGGACCCAGCACCGATCTTTGTGGCACTCCACTGGTCAGTTTAAGTTTAAATCCTCCCAAGCAGCTCGAGCAAATCTCCCTGCCAGTATATTAGTCCCCTTCCAATTCAGTTGCAATCTGTCCTCCTTGTACAGGTTTTATTTGTTCCAAATGCTACATCCATTTAAGTAGTTTGTCTCATTATAATTTTGTCCTCCTTTGAGACTCTACTTGCTGCTGTTTTTCAATGTTAAAGGTTTATAAAATCCTGAGGAGCATAAATAGGGTGAATATTCTTTTTCCTAGAGTAGGGGAGTCCAAAACTAGAGGGCATAGATTTAAGGTGAGGGGGGTGGGGTGAGAGAGCAAGATTTTAAAAGGAACTGAGGGGTAACTTTTTCACGTAGGGGGTGATGCATGTCTTGAATGAGCTGTCTGAGGAGGTGGTGGAGGTTGGTACAATTACAACATTTAAAAGGCATCTGGATGGGTATAGGAATAGGAAAGGTTTAGAGGGATATAAGGCAAATGCTGGCAAATGGGACTAATTCAGAATGGGATGTCTGATCAGCGCGGATGAGTTAGACAAAAGGGAGTGTTTCCGTTCTGTATGACTCTATGACCTCCTTCAAAAGATTATTAAATAAGGTATTACAAAGTTGCAATTTGTTGACCAAATTCTCTCCAACTGGTCATAGAGTCATAGAGATGTACAGCATGGAAACGGACTTTTCGGTCCAAGCCGTCTATGCTGACCAGATATCCCAACCCAATCTAGTCCCATCTGCCAGCACCCATCCCATATCCCTCCAAACCCTTCCTATTCAGATACCCATCCAAATGCCTCTTAAATGTTGCAGTTGTACCAGCTTCCACCACATCCTCTGGCAGCTCATTCCATACAAATACCACCCTCTGCGTGAAAAAGGTGTCCCATAGGTCTCTTTTATATTCTTCCCCTCTCACCCTAAACCTATGCCCTCTAGGTCTGGACTCCCCAACCCCAGGGAAAAGACTTTGCCTATTTATGTGAGAGTTCTTTTTTTCTTCAGATTAATTTTGGCAGCATTTTTGTGTTGCCACGTGTTAATGCAATCTGCAATAAGTAAGCCCAGTTAAAGGCTTTTAGTTGTTTAGACGAGTCTTGTGTTCCCTTGAATGTAGATTACAGAGTGGTCTAATTGAGGTGTTTAAGATGATCAAAGGAGTTTAAAGTTAGAGAGGAGCAATTTCCTCTCGTCTGGAGCAAGCAGCTATGATGCTGTATTATTCATTCACGAGACAAGGGCTAGGCCCAGCATTTATTGCCCATCCCTCCTTGCCCAGGGGGCAGTTAAGAGTCAATCACATTTGCTGTGCGTCTGGAGTTACATTAGGCCAGACCACATGAGGACGGCAGTTTTCTTCCTTTTATAGGACACCAGTGAACCAGATGGGTTTTTCAGACAGTTGGCAATGGATTCACAGTCATCATTGGACCCTTATTCCCAGAATTTTTTTTGTATATTCCACCATCTGCCATAGTGGGATTTGAACACAGGTTCCCCAGATCATTACCTGGATTAACAATCCAATGATAACACCACACGGTCATTACTTCCATGTTGTATAAAGGAAAATCTTGGACTCCTTCAAAAAACTTCACAGTATTTCAATTGAAATTTTAAAAATGAGTTTGAGAGTTTTTGGTTCGACAGGGATATGAAGGGTTATGGAAGCTGTGGCTCATGATTAGAATACCTTTTTGAGAGACGTGCTCTTTATGTCAATACTGTATCATGGCATGTGACCAGAGGTATAAAAGTCTCATACTCCACCCTATCTGGGACTACCCGAAGCATGACACTCTGCTGGAAGCATGCTGCTCCATTGTAATTGAATAGCTGAATGTTGGCCCAGGTTCTGATGTGCCTGTGATTGTAATATTTGTATATAGAAGCCAGTGTATGTTGGGTTATTCAATAACCGGATATATACTTGTATCTACGTTCTAATCAACCTCTTCAGAGATGTTGTTGCAGGATTCTGAAACCGGTGGGATTTGAACCTGGACTTCCTAGCTCAGTGATAGGGGTGCTACCACTGCTCCCTATTCTGTAACTTAAGAAGCAACATGTAGGCATAAAACCACCTGTTTGAGGCAAAATCACATCCAAAATAATGTAGTTATTTTGATCAACCTGTTCAGCCATACCTGGTGCAGGTGGGACCTAACACTACCACAAGAGTCTTCCTAGAAACAAGTCGATATTAATTTTTCCTAATTAACCTAGTTTGCAGCTGGAGGAGTTAGCTCCTGGCTCGGAGTTCGGGGCAGCACCACTGCACTGTAGAAAATGAAGATAAGGGTGAGAGGTGATCCAATAGAAAGATGAAATAGACTTGTGGCTAAATTACCTATTTCTGTTGTGTGTTCTTGGCTTTACCAAGCAGTCCTTATATAGACAAAAAGTAAATATATATTGATTTGCTATCCAAAGCCGGTCTGGAGCTTGTAATGGCGACCCCACATTAGCTTCACCCCTTGGATTAGGTTGAGGAAAGATCAGCGATGACCACTAGTCAGTAAATCAGGTGCAGGAATCAATGTGGGCATTGGATAAGGACAGGACTGGGTACAACTGTGATGCCAACCTTTCGATTCAAGGATCAGAATTGAATAGTGGCCGCTTAGGAGAGTAGAATGGGCAACCCTTCTCCCTCCCACCCAGCCCCCTGCACAGTACCATTGGAACCATACCCCAGCAAGGAGACAGTATCCACAGGACAGCACTATAATAATGAGAAATCCTTTTTAACCAATGCAAAAATGACCAAAAGCAGTCCCATGGAATTGCATTGAGTCTAGAGTACATCATTAGGCTATTCTACCCAACAGTTTATGCTCCAAAGAAGATCCTTTCGCTTTACTTCATCTCACCCTATCAGTGTCGCTTTTCTATCCGTCCTTAGTTATTGTCATTGTCCAGCTCTCCCAGGTTTCCAGTTTGTTTGAGTAGAGCCTGATGACTGAGTTTAGGACTCTCTCTCTCTTGTTGCTGTTGTAGTGCAGACTAGCCATATACTGGACAGAGAAGTGCTTGCATTTCACTCTGCTCACCACTGGCTCCCCAGCTCAAGTGTCTGAGGAACACTGGCTTTCAGAAACTTACTGGAAACGATGGCTAAAAATACTTTCCAGTCTCTCAATCCTCTGGCGTATTTGTCAGAGTGAGAATTATTTCTTTACAGTTGTTTAGGAAAAAGAAATCCTTCCCCAATGGCTGATGATTAATGGCAAGATGACCCTAACTGAAATCACTGGTGACTGAAAAGCCACTCTTTAAAATGCTCTTTATCCTGTTTACACTGGAGATTTCATCACAGGCACATGTAGGTATAATTAGGTTATCACTTTTCAGACCCGAACCTTGGTTTCCAAAAACAGATTCTGAGGAGCCATGCCCACCAGAACGACAGAGTTGCCAGTGTGTGCTTGTACGTTGTGGCCCTGTGCCCCATCGATTCGAACACATAGCTGCAGTAGTAGTCTCAACATGATGTAGCTCTTAAGCTCCTGACTAACATAGGCACTTAGACTTCATTCATGCAAGCATGGATATATCTGCCCTCTGCCAAGCTGTGCATAAAAGAGGTGAATCTGTCAAGGAACCAAGAACCTTTTCTGTTTCAGAACCTGCAGAATGTGCATTTAATATCGAGGAGGATTCGTGACAGAATGAACTTGCTTGCTAATTTGATGTTGAGAGTGAAGATTAGATAGCACCAACCTCTCAGTAACGTAGTCAGTACTTTTACAGTATACAGCTGCTTTTTGGAATACGTACCACATTTCATTGCACACCGTACTGATACAGCACACGGATTTTTTACAGTGAGGGGTAGAACGACCTCTGACCCTCTTCGGCACTGGCCCAAGCATTTGGAACCCAGGTGTGGGGCATGACCTCTCTCAGAATTTTATCTCCACCAAACACCCCCCACCTTATTCTGTGTATTTAAAATCGACAAGAATGATTTATAATGACTAGTTGGTTGTTATGTAGGTGAAGAAACCCCAGGAAGAGACCGGAGTCCACAGGAATCACAATAACAGGGTAATTGTTGAGGAGCCTGATTTAGTTTTGGGAGAGAAAGGCTACAAAGGGAAAACAATGTGAATTTGATAAATATATCATGTTAAAATCTGAGATTTGTAAAAGGCTAGTCAAATGAATTTTAGGTATTTTCTAATCAGCTTGTTCAAAGATGTTATTACACATCTTCAGAGCAGGTGGAACTTGAACTCTGGCCTCCTGACTCAGAGTAGGGACACTTCCTTTTGATCTATAAATTGTTAACACCAATTACAAAAGTAGTTCTAAAGATGCTATCCCAAGAGCTCAGAAATAATAGTCTTTCGGCACCACAGGGTCTGGAAACCATTGTTTTAAAAAGCGCATTTTAATTTTAATTTGTTAACTTAAATTTATTGACTTCTGTTAGTGTCCCTTTAAGGAGCTCGGCACCCTTTTTAACCTGGTTTGAATTTGATTTATTTTATTCCACGGATTTTGAAGAAAAGAGAAACAAATCGCGTATCTGGTTAGCAGATGAGAGAGTCCTGAATTAGAGTCAGAGTCATAGAGATGTGCAGCACAGACATCTGTCATGGCGACCAGATATCCTAACCTAATCTAGTACCATTTGCCAGCACTTGGCCCATATCCCTCTAAACCCTTCCTATTCCTATATCCATCCAGATGCCTTTTAAGTTTTGCAATTGTACTAGCCCCCACCACTTCCTCGGGTAGCTCATTCCACATACGCACCATCCTCTGTGTGAAAAAGTTGCCTCTTAGGTCCCTTTTATATCTCTCCTCTCTTACCCTAAACCTATGCCCTCTAGTTCTGGACTCCCCCATCCCTGGAAAGAGACCTTGTCTATTTACCCTATCCATGCCCCTCAGGATTTTGCAAACCTTATTGAAGCAGCTAGATTTCAGCAAAGGTACTAGTAAGGAGTTACAGTTGGAGAGAATGTGGAAAAGGAATACGTGTGTTGCCCTGCCTGGTCAGAAGGGGACACCCTGCGAGATCAGGGCTTCCCACAGAGTGGATTGAGGACTCCGAGGGAGCACAGGCCTAACTGGTCAGGCCTTGAGGCCTGATTCCTGCTCCGCTACACTAGATACTGATTGAAAGCAGGTCCTCTACAATTGAATTAGCTCTCATTGACACACAGAGGCAAGGCATAGTTGGAGGGTACCCACCATCTCTGTCCCTAATGATGGATTCAGTACCTTCAAGAGAGAAAAGAGGATGGGGGAAAAAAAAGAAAGAGGCAAAGATGATGAGTGAAACGTGAAAAGATTCCTTTATAAGGGTTGTAAATTACAGTTTTCATTTGACACAAGAAATTTATATTGTAAAGGCTGATATAAAGCCCACCGTATGGCCACTCCAAGATATTCAAGGACTGTCTCAAACCGTGCTATGAGCTGGATTCATTGGGTTTGCTCAGCTCCCTGTCAGTAGTAATATATAATAGTTTTAGGTGGTGTATTAACTGCTGTTCAGTTAATAATTAATAAGGAAAAGTGCCTTCCTGAAGGAGCTGACTCAGAGATTCATTTGCTCAGAGGCTAGTAACCTTCTAGCCTCTCACTACTCATTGCCTTGCGAGTGAGAGCTGCTGGTCACATTACTGACTTGATCAAGTCCTTGTCCAGTGTCCATGCCCAATCATGTATTCATCAGCAAACACACAGGGGCAACAAGCCTGGCTGATTTGATTATTTTCCCCACCATCCACTGTCTGGATACTCTGCCAAGTACAGCAAAGCAAGTCTTGTCATATCGTGCTTTAATTGATTGAACAGGGGGTTGGAAAGCGAGGTACATCATGACTGCCTAGCAGCCGGAAAGCGTTGTAATTGTTTTAAAACTGCCTTTCCGCTTCTACATGTCCGTGTTGTATCTTTTTGAGGCAACATTGTGAAGCTGCAGCGTTTGTGTCATTTTGTCAGTCAGACCGGTGGCTGCAGACAACTGAGGTAGCATTCCCATTTGCCCCTGCTGAGGCACTTTTAATCCCTTGGCCACCTGCAGGTACTATCTGTCCAGCCTGTGACTTGAAGCTCACGAGAGCACAGCCTTCACCCTGAATGTGTGTACACCCAGTCGGCCACGTGCTGACTGCTTAGGCCTAATGATATTCTGTCAAAACTTGTTCAGATAATCTTGGTTTAAAGGCTGGAACATAAGAGTAATTGCTCCTGACCTGTACTCCGTCACTTCTGGTAATGTCGGGACTTGTCTTAATTAATCATTTACAGCGAGCAGCCTTTGTCATTTCCTGTGGAGAAAGGAATCTGGGAGAGGCGCACTGTTTGCAAATGTTTGAACAGCATCCAATTGGGAAGAACCCTTATCTGGACACACCCAGCTTGAGGTTGGTGTCATCTTCCCAAGAACCTTGCATGGCATTGTCAGTGAGACCATCGCGTGCCCCACCTGGAGGATTGTCAAGATTGCACTGACTCTCAATACCAAGGGTGTAGAGCTGTTTGCTGAGTGGTGAAAGGGATTAACTCTGTAAAGATATTAGAACTGATTGTGCTGTCAGTTGCAGATGACCGTTATAGAACTCCCCTCAGCCTTACCCTCTTCCTTCAGACCTCCCTAATGCATCGTTACATCTGCAAACGGTATGGAACATGTGCATTTCTGTAGTTTGGCTCTCCTTAAGCTGGGACTTTTTTCCCTAGAGTGTAAAAGGTTGATGGGTGGCCTTATAGAAGTTTTTAAAGTCAGGAGGGGCATGGATAATGTTAGTGATAGGTGCTTTTTCCCTAGTATGGGGGATTTCAAGAATAGGAAGCACATTCTCTTTTAAGGTAAGAGGAGAGAGTTTTAAAAAAGATGAGGAGTAAAGTTTTTACACAGAGTGGTTTGTGTGTGGAATGAACTTCCTGAGGAAGTGTAATTGTGGCTACATCCCCCCCACAATGTTTAAAAGATGCTTAGATAAGTACATGACTTGGAAAGATTTGGAGGGATGTGGGCCAGGAGCAGGCAGGTGGGACTGGTTTAGTTTGGGATTATGTTCGGCATGCACTGGTTGGACCGAAGGGTCTGTTTCTGTGCTGTATGACTGTGTGTGGGAAATATTTATTTTTAAGTATACCTATTCAGGCTCACTTAACATGAAATTTTAATACAATATTTATTCATTATTTCAAATGATCAAATTACTTTTATATACACAATAGGATCCTTTCAAGTAACCAAATACTTATTCCATGTTTTGAATATGCAGTATGTATGGAATCAATATAGGGATGCAGTGTAGTTGGCAAATTCCACTTGAGAGTGGACGAGAGTCAGGTATATTCTGTGTTGTACTTTAGTGAGCAGTGTTGGGAACATGACATCGCAGTCCGGTATCTCCAAATGATCATTTAGTTGGGTTACATTAGGGTCACGGACTGAGTACTAAACAATGGGTTTTTAAGTGTGCATGCTAAAGAGTGCAGAGAGGAAGTCAGAACCTTAGCTGATGTAAAATAAAGTGTGATAGCATCTCCTAAGGAATCTGCTGCTCACTAGTGGAACTGGGAAAGACTTTAAACATCCAGAGGTGATTGAATTGCCAGATGATCCATTAGTTGCTTGGCTCCAAGGCACTTAGATCAGGAATCCAGAATGTTTTGGTATTTGCTGCCTTCATAATGTTTTGCGGGAATGTTATGTGGATATTTCATAACTTTGTGTGTTAATCATCTACTCTGGAGCTGTAAAATCTTGGGCCCTGTTATGTTTCTGTAAGTTTCACATTTGACTCATTGTGATCTGCTGGTCCTCAACTACCTTCCATTTCCTCTGTATGTTGCAGGGAGAGGTTACCATGTCGGCTTCCTCCTGTCAGTCATTTCACAAGGGCACAGAGGAGGAACCTGAATGAACTGACGAGGGTTTGGAAAGCACTAAGTGCTAGGTTGGAGGATACTGATTCAAAAGGGATATGGGGAAAAATGCAAGAGAGTAGAGCAGACTGGATGTTCTTTTGGAAGGGCTCATGTAGAGTTATGAGATAGTTAGCCTCCCTTTGTATTGATCTGTACTGCCCGAAGTCCCCTCCGCTACTACGGTTGATAAATTGGGTTTATGTCTCTGTTCCTTTTCACGAAGTTGTCTCCATGCTTTGGTCACTTTGTGAGAAGGAGAAGTTCCTGTTATCCATCCCAAATTTATACTATGCAGGATTTAATCCACGTCTCAAGCCACATTTAACTCACATTTTAGAGTAATTTCCTTGCTTCACATGAGCAATTCCATTTAGGCCTATTTTATTAGATTAGATTAGATTACTTTGTCTGCTCTTAAGGTTGAAGAGCCTGAGTTTCTCCAGTGTTTTCTCATAACTGAAACCTTGAAAACTGGGATAATCTTTCTGTATCTTCTCTCTGCTCCAAGACCTAGTGTCTTAGTGTAGGTTAGCTACCAGAACTGACCATTCAGTTAGCCCTTCTTGAGGGAGGTCAACATTCAATGCCTACCCTTTGCCTCACTGAGTACATCATTAGCTAAAGAACGCATCTGTAAATGAGTTGTGCTCTCTCCGAAACCACCTCTGTTGCTGGTTAAACAAATTTGCCTTTGTGTCATGTGAAACTCAAATTTAAAATGAAAGGTTACTCCAGTTTGAATTTCAAGACCTTGCTTTCATTTACTCAATCATTGTACTTAATCTGTGTGTTATGATGAGAAACAACTTTTAAAGCAAAATCTTTTCCTGTAGATTTATCTCATTGGCTTTCCAATTGAAGAAATCAGCAATTGGTAATTACAGACTTAAATGGACAAAATTTTCACTGCAAAATGGAAAAGAAGTGTCATTTAATGTGCTGAGCATTCTGCATCATTGGAGTAAAATTGTGGGGGGGGGGGGGCTGTGGAGTTTAAAAGAAGTGTGTGAGGCACAATTTTCTCTCAAGGGGTGGTGAGTGCCTGGAAGATGCTGCTGGAACCAGATACAATAGCAACATTCAAGAAGCACCAGGCGGGATACATGAATAGGAAGAGAATAGAGGGATACTGATCCTGTAAGACCGTTTTAGTACTGATGGGCAAAATATGACAGCACAGGCTTCGAGGGCCGAAGCCCCTGTTCCTGTGCTGTATTGTTCTTTGCTCTCTGTTGTTTGTATTCTTACATTGGGGCAAAACTGCACAATCACTTCCCTGCATAAGGGTGTCACTGCCCAGATTTGCTCTCTCTGCCACTTTGAGATTCTGCTCTATTCTGGATACAAAGGAACACAGAGAGAGGCTAAAATTTACACACTGAAATGTTACATTTTCCACATGAAATTACATCTACAAACCATGAGTATCATATCCCCCTTTATAACCTGTAGATCCTAGGTATCAATGTGTTGCAGTGAGCAGCTGAGGCAATGCTGACAAATGCAGCCCTTTAAGAGCAGGAAAATGCAAGACATTATTCCACACTAAAGAAGACACTATGTTGAAGCTAGTAGTACACTCTGCTGTACTGTGGTTTTCAGCAATTTAGAAAATGCAGCTGAACTGGAGTGGACTTTCTTAGAGCTATAAACTGAAAGATTCAGATAGATGTCAGCGTTTTGTTTGATATACATCATGCATTTTACACGAATCCAATGCATGGGAATGTGTGGAACCCATGAAATACTGTAACCAAGGGAGGAGTAATATCAATGGTACCACCTCGTGCTGGCATTGGAGTAGCTGCTGATATCTCTGGATCTATCAACTTTGTCAAACAGCAAATGGGAAAAAGAATTAGAAACCAGAGAAATTAGAAAACTTAAAAGCAAAAACAATTATTTCTCCATATCTTGGCGTGGTGATACATCACACAATTTTTAATTTAGATCTGTAATATTGTACAAGTGCACCAATGAAAAGACAAGTCATTAAATATAAATCAAGACATTTTTAATCAAGGTTGTTAAAATTCCTTTTGGGGGAACTCCATGTTGTCTGTAAAGGAACTAATTACCATTAAATAGAACTTTAATTAAAGTGGTGGCTTCAGTTTGAAGCAGCCCAAAGCTGTATGAGCAGCAGGACGAATGGAAATCAGAATGGAGCTGGACTAGAGAAACCAGGGTCACAGTCGGGTAATTTACATTCCATTTCAGTACATGGGACTTTGGGCTTTTTACTGCCACTTAGAATTGTGGATGCATCTTCAAACAAAATGCTAGTTTGATCAACACTGCTGATAAGAAGGCATGCATCAAGAATACATTGTCTCTGGGCCAGACATTATGTTAGAGAAAGGGAAGACTGAAGGAGGGAGGATGCTGCCTTGGGTGGTCGCCATATTGGTCATCTGGTGTGCATAGTTGCAAATCTTTATAAAACCACATTAACTCGGAGACAGGATTCTGTGTCACTTGGGTTAACGTTTTGTAAGGTATGTAAAGTATCAGCTACAGCAACGTTCATCCCTCACAATCCGAATCACCAATCCACTTTTAGCCAGGTAGCGACGCTGATATTTGTGTTGCTATTATCATCTCTGTCCCTAAATGGCTCTATCTCTGATAACAGGAGTCAGAGACTCCTTATTAGTTGCTGTGCTGTTTTCTATTCATGTTAAAAGATTTCTGTTTGTGAATAGTTAGAGATAATGAGAGAGTCCTCCATTTGGCAGGATATGATTGGTGATGGTTTGCAAGGATTTTGTGTTTGGAACTCATCATTCACTGTATTAACTACATGGACGTTGGGATAGAAAGCCTGATGCACAACTTGGTGATGACCTACCCAGTAGGTAGCATTGCAAAAAGCTAAATGGAAGTTGGCTTAATAGATTAAATGAATGGTCAAAAATGTGACAAAGGGACAGTGTGGGGAAAAGGGGAAAAATTCCACTTTGGACGTATAATGAACCGACGTCTACCTAAATGGTTTTTAAAAAAAACACAAGTAAAACTGGAGGTCTGCAGAAACATGGCAGCCATGTAAATCAACCTTTTAAAATAGCATGAAATGGAACAGAAAATAATGGAATCCTGGCCTTTATAGTTATCCCTTGTATTATAGTTATAATATTACAGCTGGTCATATCTGGAGATACTGTGCTCTGTTCTGGTAAGCACACCTTTTGAAAGGATATATTGGCTATGGAGGGAATAGAGTGTAGATTTACTAAATGATGCTTCGATTCCAAGGATTAAGGTGTAAGAATTGATGGCACAAGTAAGCAATACATGTTTCATTGAATTTAGAAGATTAAAGGGTTATTTGATTGAAGTTTTCATGGCACTGATGCTCAATCAATTGCTCATTTAAATCAGAGGCTTGGGGTTCTTCTGGTGCAGTGGTAGTGTCCCTACCTTTGAGTCAGGAGGCCTGGTTTCAAGTCTCACCACCTGAGGTGTGTCACAACCAATCAGGGCAGCTTGATAATTTTTTTGTTAATCAAAGACATTAAGGGATTGGAACTCAGATGGTCATATTGAGTTGGGCCACAGACCAGTCCTATCTCATAGAATGGCCGATTGAACATACTTGATGGCCCGACTGGCCTGCTTATGTTCCTAGTCTGTCTTGAAATTCCCTCTTGGTAAGTGCTGTATTGCCACACACCCTCAATCTGTATGAGGAACGTTGCTCCAATAGATGGCAACTTTACAATAGACATCCATTCTGGTTGACTGCGCCAGCTTGGTTCACGTTAAGCAGGACACCCTCTGCTAAATAAAACTTCCAGGATTTAAAACCTTGTACACCAGTCACTTTATAGTTTTTTATTAACCCTGCAGCAAAGGGTTATTGAAGGGCTATTTTAAAAGGGATTTAATTTGAATAGAAGCTTTATTTTTAGAAATCCCACTCGCTTGTAGTTTCCACTGGGTTTCTCCATTTGGTCACCATAAAGACCATGGCTAACAGCAAAGAGAGACCGTTGTGGTGAGGAAGGGAGCTCCCTGTGTTTAGTTCTGTCTCCTACCCGACCTTAGCTGTCAGTCACTGGGCAGCTGCAGCAACTGTGATCTGTTGCTCTACAGTTTGGAATTCCAAACATATATGTAACATTGCAATGGTATTAGCTGTTACTGTAACAGCAAGCAGCCACTTGGACTTAAAAAGATTCATTCTAATCGCAACTAATGGACAAACAGCGATGGAATGTTTCATCGGCTCACATACTTTTAATACTTCAGACGCTGTCCCCAAATAAAACTTTGGAGTTTGGTATGAACACTCTCACACTCTTGTCTGTTGCAATTAGAAATATTTCTTTCCAATGCTGTGAACATAAAAGGCACTGCTATCCTTGTATTTGCTTTTCTGTCTGCTCACTCTGCGTTTAAATGTTACAAGCTGCTAAATCAGAATCTCTCTTCACTCATCTCCTCTGTCCTCTCCATTGTTTCATCCCTCTCATCTTCATTTGCAATGCTTGCGACAGATGCTTAGCAAGGCTTTCCATTCTGTCAGGGACTGCTCAATGAAAATAAATCACAGCTAGGTCTGATCAGAATATTTAACTCCTCTGTACAGCCACTAAGATGGATAAAACATTTTGTGATTATTTAAATGTTATAGGATGCATTTAGCAACTAGAGTGGGCAGTGAATTATTTGCAACTTGTCTGGGACAAACCTTTCACATTAGATGGATGTTTCACAGAAGGATTTCAGTTTGCAGCAATTTGGTGTTCTAGTGATATTAATATATTGATTTAATTCACCCTTTCCTGCCCACTATTGTTCTCCAGTATTGAACTGGATGCAATGGTGATGGTGATTTTTTTTCTCTCCATTCTATCCCTATGAATCCCTAAATATGGACAAAATAGGGCAAAATCTGTAAGTTATCAACAAAATTTAAAATGCTGACATGATTGGAGAATTGGATTCATAGCCAAAACTGTATAAAGGATACATAATTAGTCCCCACTGCCCTTAAAGTACTTCATTGCTATTGACAATCCTGGAACAATTATTATGTCATTGTGAGTGATAGTTTGGCTGTGCTCTTGTTGTTAGGTTAATAGCAGATCTTCTTAAGAAACCTTTTCTATAGAATTTTAAGTACGGCATACATGAAAATACAAGTGAATGAACACGTTTGTACTTACGTAGCAACTTTCATTTCTTCAGGGCATTCCAAATCTCTTTGTTAGGTTCTTTCCCCAAGGTTTCATACACGAGATGCAATTCACGCACATCAACTTGTGCAAACAGTTAAAGTTTATTAAAGCCTGTACAAGCTACGTGACCCCCTGTTGACCCTGTTCACAGGTGTGTGAAGTTGAGTCAGAGGGCCTGAACAAAGAAAACACATCCTTTTTATAGAGGTCAGTTGGTAATGCTCACAGATACTCTGGCCACTGTCTCCCACTCACCCCCCCCGCCACCAATAACCACATTACCCCCGGTACAATGATAGGATGAGATCATCCTGGGAGATAATGTAAATGCTCTAATCCTGGGGAATCATTCTGCAGACAATTTCCTGACCCAGTGATTCCCCAAGACAATATAGGTGTGATATGTCCTAGCTTCAGGGGATGGCTATGAAAGCATTTCTGAATGAAGGGCACTGAATGCAAGTTTAATTTGATAATAGTAGGTGAGTAGTAACAAATGATTGTCTAACTGGGGTGGAGTCATCCACATTCCTTCATGACTGCTGTCCCCACCCACTTCCAGAATGTTCAGTCAGTGCAGTTTAGCCCTTTAATGTTGCATTAATGTCCAGAGAGATATTCCAATTTATTCTTTTAACATTACACCTTCTTTGCCATTGAGAGAGTTCTGAAGTACGGATGTTGGTGTGGTGTAGGGAAGCAAGGCAAACAAATCTGTGCACCGTATTGTATCATGAAATAGTAGTGAGATAATTGACCAGTTAATCCGTTTCCATGGTGATAGCTTTGGGGGCAGTGTCTGTAAGATGCTGGCAGATCTTGTCCATTATGCCTTGAAAGTTCCTTGAGTTGATGCAATGGGACTTGAACCTTTGACACACAAGCAGGGATTATGTTAGATTAGATTACCTACAGTGTGGAAACAGGCCCTTCGGCCCAACAAGTCCACACCGACCCTCCGAAGAGAAACACACCCAGACCCATTTCCCTCTGACTAAAGCACCTAACACTATGGGCAGTTTAGAATGGCCAGTTCACCTGACCTGCACATCTTTGTGACTGTGGGAGGAAACCCGCACAGACACTGGGAGAATGTGCAAACTCCACACAGACAGTCACCCGAGGCAGGAATCTAACCTGGGACCCTGGTGCTGTGAGGCAGCAGTGCTAGCCACTGAGCCACCATGCCGCCCTCTTTGTTAGCTCCAAACCAAACTGATACTGAAAACCTATCCTGGCTGTTTAATCATTTCACAGACTTGCCAGCTTCTCAACAGTAGTTACACCTCAGCAACCACACGTAGACATTTTTCCATTGGCTGGTTTATTCTATCGAGGAAATAGCTGTGTCATTGTATTTGAATAGTTTCAGCTGAATAGTTGCCTGTTTCTTGTTTCAATCTGTGATGTTTGCCTAATGTCCAAGGTCGAGTAGTGCTGGAAAGGAGCAGAGTTGTTCCTTTCAGTAATTGTTTTATAATTTCTAATTGAGTTGACTTGTAATTTGTACTGCTTTGGACTAGAAATCACGTGACACAAAATTGTTGTAAAAAATGCTGAAACGTGTAACTGATTGTGATCTTTACAAAAATAAAATGATTTTCAACCATGATCGAGCAGTAAAATCACGGCTGCTCCAGGGTTTGAGTGAGTTGTTTATCACAGTGTGTAACCCAAAGGGAGTTATGCACTGGGCCACAGGAATAGACCCTTCAACCCCTAGACACTATCCCACCATTAATTTAGATCATGGCTAATGTCTCCTCTCCCATTACTCACATTAATTCCATTTTCTTTAGTAACTTTATCCCAACAAAGATTTGCCAGTCTCACCATTGACATTTTCAGTTGACCCATCCTAACCCATTTTTTTGAGGTGTTTGAAGAAGATTGTTGCTATTGTTCTGTGTACCTGAAACACCATGTGTTGTTATTTGCAGGAACACTGAAAATACAGGACAACCTCCTGGGAGTAAGAAGCCTCACTTTATTAACTTGTCACAGTCTATTAGTTAATGTTTTTGATAAATGCATTGAGTACTTGCTTGCCAATTTAATCTGGCGCCACTGGTGTTAAGGTCAGGTCTCAGTGATAGGCAAAGTTGTTCATGCCTCTCCCTGTTCAATAGAAGGGCAATGGAGAGGGGAACACCAATATTTGAACAGTTAGTGACGAATTTCCGGATTATAAATGTACTTGGGTGAGATGGAGGTGGGTGATCATCTGGGACATAGTAACTTAAACTGTATTGGTTTCTCAATGGGAAAGGGTTTGCCTTTCAAACTTTCATTAGTGAAAAAATTCAGTCAGTAATTTCTCGTTATCCACAAAATGCACTGTTTGGTATGATTTTCACTAATAACCATTGTTGCAAGTTTGTCTCGCTGTAGCTAAGGTGCAAGTGTCACTTGTGGCTCCCTCTGCCCATTCCAGTCAGAATTAACTCCCTCAACAATACATTGTGTAAGGCCCTGAAAGGATTAATGCTGAAATGTGCCTTAAGCACTGTCCCAAGAGGATTAATGAGGTATGGATTTGTGGGCACAATGGCCTCAGATTTGATGACCGTGAGATCTGACATCTGGCCCTCCTCAAAGTCCCCGTGAGAACAGGCCAGATCATCTGAGCAGGAAATATCCAGGTTCCAATTCTGTTGGGATATAGAAAAAGATCTGGCCTCTTAAGGTGAGCTCCCCCCCTCTCTCTCTCTCTCTCTCTCTCTCTCTCTTTCCCCCCCCCACTCCCGAATTTCCTGGTCAGGAGCTTTCTCATGTGACAAGCAGCAGAGGTGCATGCACAAAAACAGGAGTGAGGAGGATCCTGAGGAAAGCAGCAATTGTGCATCCTGTAAATAAAGAGCAGGCTGTCAGGCCAGTGGGTGAGTGCTTCGGTTAGCAACCGGGTCAGGTTTGGGGTGATGGCCGTGTCTATGAAAGATTGACACAAATGTGAAAATACTGAGCCTGGTAGGACCTTAGGGTAGGGTGGTGGGTTTGTTGGGGAGGTGTTGGGTCTGGGGTCAGGAGGGATAGTTGGGGTGTCACTGATGAATTAGGGTTCTGTTTAACAGTTACCCAGGAGTTACAGCAAATATTACTCGTCTAACGTTTTTTCTTTGGCATCCATTAAGCTTAAGGAAGTTGAAAGATTCTGAAGTCTCTTACTCAGAATAACTGATCCAAGGAAATTTAAACTTCTGGGTGATTTCTGTGGTTCAGCTGTGATCACGTCCCTGCGTGCATCTCCAATATAAGCTGCTGCCATGATTTATCTTCCTACCCAACAACAACTTCCATTTGTATAGCGCCCTTAAAGTCACAAAACATCCTAAGCTGCTTCACAGAAGCAGAATCAAACAAAAAAAAATGTTAAGCAGTGAAAGGAGGGGAAATTTTGATGAGCAAACAAGTGTTTGTCCAAAGAGTTGAATTTAAGCAGAATGTTAAAAGACAGTAGATTCAACAGGTTTAGGGAGTCAAGGCCAGAGTTTAGGGAAACGTCTCTCTGTATGGAATAAACCATTGCTGGAGTCCTGGATCATTTTGTTTACAGCAGGAAGAAGGAAGTGAGAATCAACTTATACTGCATTGTCGGATGCAGAAATTATTAGATTTAAGCAAAGTGCCTGGCAGATTAAACTTCAGTCCCAGGAAGGCCCCAAACTCCAATCCAACATTCCTGTTGTAAGCTTCTCAAGCAGTTCAACCCACACAGGTTTCGGTTTGATGAGCTGATAACAAAGTCCGCTGTTGCACCTTGGTGCCATAGGTCTGTGGTGAGTGCAAGATCTTAATTAATGGGTAATGGAGGCACAGTAAGTTGGCAAATTGGTGTTAAATCTACTGTGAACGGGTGCACAGAGCTCAGAGTCGCACAGAGTGAATGAACTGAGACGTAACCCACCCAACTAATGACTGATAAACAACAAGTCACTGGTCAGGAAGGAGGAGACGCTTTTTTCAACACGAGCAAGTTGATGAAAGTCCGAACTGTTCTGTGTGTACAGGTGTGATCAGCAGCATCCCAGGACAGCAGCAGGCTATTTTTCTGTGGGATGTGGGTCTCGCTGCACGTGAGGCCTGACTGATGACATTTTTATCTTTCACATTGGCCGATTATTTTTTTTGAGTAGACGAATTACCAACTCTTTCATCAGAAACCGCCCTGATAAATTTATTAAGATCCTTTTGTTTTCTTTGTCCACAATTGTCTCTGTTTCCTGTGACTCAGTGAATGCGGATAATCATAGTTTATTGAGTTTTTTTAATGAGTAATTGTATCCTGTTGTGGTTCTGCACATGTTGTTCTCCAGGTCTCCTGTGTGTAGTGATGAATCGATAGAACCACCAAGCTAATACCAATACACTGGCACCTTCTCTGTCACCTCACTCCTCTACTGCAGAGAGCTCTGTTATAACTACACTGTGCATTTATCTGGGTGCCGTGCTCCCCTGAATTAGTAATGATACTCTTCAGATTGAATCAAAAACGCACACTTACACTTCTTTACAAATACAAAAAAACAAAGGTTTTCATGGTTAAAGCCACACACTACACCTGATTTTGAGGTAAAAACAATGACTGCAGATGCTGGAAACCAGATTCTGGATTAGTGGTGCTGGAAGAGCACAGCAGTTCAGGCAGCATCCGAGGAGATGTTGCCTGAACGAACTGCTGTGCTCTTCCAGCACCACTAATCCACACCTGATTTTGATACCAGGTGGCAGATTCAATTCCAGTCTCCACCAGCTTTCTGTGGCCATTATCAGAGCCTGCGCTGTGGGTATCAACTGAAAGGGCACTGAGTAAGAGGGACGCAGCTGATGGCAGCAGGAAGTTGCAGCAGGTGGTAGAGAAAGGAAATGTGCCAGTCGGATTCCGAATCCTCTGCCAGTTTACACATGTACTGCAGCCAAATTGCTGGCTTGAAGCTGACCATGGACAACAGTCTATCAGGGCCACTAAACTGTTAGTTTTCAGCAGAGTTGAGTGTATTTCCAGTCAGCGCTGGGTATGGTCTAACCTGTGAAATCAAATGCCTTGAGGCCAGGGAGTCATCTCCCAGAAGTAGCAACTCTCTCAATATTGTTCATTGTATCATTAAAGCTTTGACAGTGATACCACTGGCACTGGGCCCTGAAGATAAAAGCTAGAAGATTCTGTTTGTCAGCGTGTACGAACCATGGTGAAGACTGGACTGCACGTGACTTCCTTTCAGCTCAAAGCTCTTGAGAGCTTTTGCAATTAAAATCTGACCTTGGTCCTTTGACAAAACAATCGTGCAAAGTTGTAAAGGCAAAATGCTGAAATAATCAATTCTGCTTAAGCAGAACATCTGTGCTGTTGACCAGCACTTAGCAGCTCCTTTTAATTAATACTGTTTGAAATTATATGGTATCGACAGTTCCCATTTACTGTGAGGAGCAGAATAAGAATTACCTGAGATTTCTAAAGCACCCAGGCTGCTACATAGTAGAGAAACAATGTAAACTTTTCCAAGCAGGTGTTTTTGATTGGCAATTTCTACAACTTTAACACAGAAATGTAAATACATGTATTCCAAGGCTGTGTTGATCCCAAGTATTTTTCTGCCTAATTAACTGCTTCTGCTGTGTCGTTGCTGTGTGGTAGGAAACACAGCAGCCACTTTTCATGTGGGAATGTTGCACAACCATCGATGTGCTGATGACCATTTTAGTGACATTGGTTGAGAGATCCACTTTGGGCAGGACATTGTGTGATGATCCACCCGTGCCCCTCTTGTGGTATGGGACCTATATGTCAATAAAAGCAAATTACTGCGGATGCTGGAATATGAAACCAAGAGAGAAAATGCTGGAAAATCTCAGCAGGTCTGGAAGCATCTGCAAGGAGAGAAAAGAGCTGACGTTTCGAGTCTAACTGACCCTTTGTCAAAGCTGCTTTGACAAAGGGTCAGTTAGACTCGAAACGTAAGCTCTTTTCTCTCCTTGCAGATGCTTCCAGACCTGCTGAGATTTTCCAGCATTTTCTCTTTTGGGATCTATATGTCAACTTGGGGTCAAATGAGATGGAACTTTAATGATTTATTTGGAAGACAGCACCTCAGACAATGTAGTGCTCCACCAAAGCTGGAAGAGTACAGCATAATAGGCACGTTCCCATCTTAAAAGTTTTTTTTGGAATAATTATGCCCTCATAAGTTATTTACTTGTCCTGCGCCACCTGGAACATATTTAGCAGGCCAAGGATGAAGTCTACTCCCTGAGTCACTCATCTTGTTCTGTTCTCGGCCTAGCTTCACCCTGTTAGTTCTGAGGCCTGCTCACAGTCTTCCAATTCAGTGGGAGGCTGGGAAAGTTTTTCATCAGTTATAGCAGGAAGTTCAGATGAAGCTGTCCAGACAAAACAACAATGAGGCTAATTTTTGTTGGCACACCTAGAATGTATTTAAAACGGATCACAAAACAAAAACTGCTCAACTGTTGCAATTATCTGCTAACCTTGTGTTGGGGGTATTTCTCTCAGATTTGGTGCTGAAGGAACCAATACAATTTAGCCAGAAGAGGTTGTGTTTATCAGTATAATACCCTCCTTTAATTAAAGTTGTTTGAAATGCTAGAATGAAGCATTGTCCATCTATAGACCAACAGTTGAAACTTTCTGTTCTGGTTTGCAATATAGACAAAATTATCATTCTAGAGACAAAAAAGTTATTTAATTGCACTGTGAAATGTTTCAGGATATTTTGAAGAGATGTAATTAGTCACTATATAAATGCAGGTTCTTTCTTTCATAATCAAACTTTGGTTCGTGAAGTAGGAGTAATTTTTGGATTTTGCACTTTTTGATAGGGAACCGACTGGAAGACTGAGGTATGCATGCTGATCAATTTCTGCTTAAGATAAATTATTATCTGACACAACTGTTGTGCATCTTGCTTTTGTCTGACAATCATGGGTTTTATGGTGCATAGAACCTGTGTAAATGGAGAGAAGTATAGCAATATAAAGGCTTGGGGGTAAAGTCCTCCTCTGTCAGTCATTCGAGTTATTTTCTACAAATCATCCTTTTGCAGCCTGTTTTGTCAGTGTTCCCCAATACTTAGTGATCAGGGATTAGATCAAGTCTCTTCAGACTGCAGAGATCTGTAGAGTGTATTTTCACGTAAAGGATAGATCAGTATAAGAGTGGTGGGCTAACAGTTGTAAAGCTTTACTTGAGTTTGTAAACCTGTTTGTAGGCCTTGGGTGGGCCTTCCTACTGCTGTGCACAGCAACTGAGGCAAGTGGAATTTCGTATAGCTTCTCTCTTTGCATATCTGATGGTAAACGAAGAATCTTCAGTAAGCCAAATAAGTTTGTTAAGCAGCATGAGTCTGTTGTTTGTGGTGGTAAGTAGTTTAGTTCAAATGATTAACAACACAGAGCTTTTGGTATATGACACCAACACTGACTGTAACTGTGTTGTTGCTGTGTATTCAAACCTAAATTCAATGTTCTTCCCATTGTCTGAAAATCAAATCTTACAATACAGGAGGAGGACCCTCATACCACTCTGACTCTTTTCAAAATATTTTCCAGTACAGCGATGTTGTTGCACAGCTCAGCAGCAGATGATGTGACGTCGGGTCTCCTGGCTCAGACTTAGGGACACTGCCACCACACCACAAGAGCCTTCCAGACTCTTTCATCTTTAATAATGCAGAGATGTTATTACATACTTCTGGGGTAGGTGGGACTTGAACTCTGGCTCCTGGTCAAGAAATAGGAATGCTGCCACTATGTCATAAGATAACCCTCTTACAGTCTCCTTGAAAGAGTATCTAATTAATCCCATTCACCTGCTCTTTCAGCATAACACTGCAAATGTTCATCCAAATAGGTTTTTAAAAAATATTAAACCTGCTTTCACTATCCTTGTAGACATTGAATTCCAAACAATAACAACTCACCATGTAACATTAAAAAAAATCTCTTCAGCTCTCCCCATTTTTTACCAATTATTTCAAATCTGTTTTCTCTGCCAACTGATCCAGTTTAACCTTGTTAGACCCCTTCAAATTTGGAACAGCTCCATTCTGTAATGACTTTTAACATTCTTTGCTGTTCAGGAGAATAATCCTAGTTTCCCAAACCTTTCCACTGTGTCCCTACTACCGTCATCGCAAATCATTGCACTCTCTTCAAAATCTAAAGTTTCTTTCTGAAGCCCAGTTTCTAGAACTGGACACACTCCAGTCGGTCAGGAATTACAACACTTCCATTCCTTTTTTTTTTAACTGGTCTTTCTTAATTGTGTTATTTTTGTGGTTTTAGGAGCTAACCTTTGTATCAGGTAGGAACGAGTTTTGCATCAGCCTTAATGATTCTGGCATTAAAAAAAATTACTTTCTTTCAGAATCTAAGAACAACCTTATAATGACAATATTAAAATGAATGAATTGAATTAACTTTATTGTCACATATACTCGAATGAGTGCAGTGAAATGTATTCTTGTTTATTCTTTAACAATAGGCAGAATGTGAAGTCCCTCCCAGGACCATCTAGTTTGACCATTCAGCTTGGGTGCTCATGACGAATATGAAAATAGAATATTTCAAGTGTTTCATTAGGGCAGAGGATGTGACTGATGGGTTGGTAGAAACATAATGTAGTTTATCTCTCCTTTGTTAGATATTAGAACTGACTGTGGGAAACCAGGCATGAGCTGCTCTACCATGTCCAAAGTCAGTCATTTCAGGGTTGAGTTGGAATCGATTGTGAGTAGCGTGTTCAGGTGAATGGAGCGAGATGTACTATGACAAATAAAGCCTCGAAGCTTCCTGTGAATCTACTTCTACTCTGGCCATTCAGATTCCCATAAAAACTGCAAACCACCAGTTTCCCATCGTCATGCTCTCTATTCCCTGTGACAAGACTGGTGAACTCAGTTGTGTAGTATTCTGCAGCTGGGCCTGGTAGTGCAGGACACCAATAGACAGCTGTTCCACCAGAATGGGAGCTGCAAGTGAGATTGTGTAAAAGTGGCTTAATCTTTGGTATCAGCGAATCTAAATGGGAGAGAGGAAAAGGGAGATGGGGAGGGAGATGCAGAGGTCTGGTCCAGGTCAGACAGGTCAATTATTATCAGCATTCTTGTACCAGTGAGAATTGCAGTCTCTTGACCTCTGAAAGTCCAACTAGATTACCATATGGGTAGTGATGCATTGTAGGATTGAAGGGAGATCAATCCCTTTCTGCTGAACAAAAACCAGAGTGGCTCACGTTTAATAGAGATAAAACTCACTCACTGGCAATTAGTGGGTCTCATGAAATAAGTATTTCTAATTTTAGCTGGCTCAGCAGGAAGCCCACTGGATTGCATGAAAGGTCAGTTGATAACTTGCCCAGTATGAACCAGAGAGGAAAATCAGGTAATATGCAAGATCAGTACTAGGCCCCATTTTGTTGGCTGCCTGGATGTGAATTAGGTTAAAATTGCCTTCCCTTCTAGAAAATGGAAATCAGAATTTACACTGGACTTAAATGATGAGCTGTTAGTTCAAAAGAAGACCAGCTTGGATTTGCCTTAAAAAAGACCAATTAATTCACAATTAAGCAGCTGTGATCTTTATCAGTAAGAAGAGGAAAGGACTTGAGTGGGGCGTGTGTCAACAGCACGGGATCTGTCAGTGAGGCATTGTAGATCTCCGAGTCATTGTTGTGGGGCGTAAATGCCAAATTACATTGTGAAAGGTGATTTACTGTGCTAGATAAAGCAGTTGTAGCATATGTATTCAACTTGAGGTGCAGCTAGGGTAACACGCAGGTCAGAAGATTAATCATTGCTGGAAACAGCCTGCTCAATCATAAAAGCTGTTGTACGCCCACAGGGCAGAAGGCATTTACACATATGTAGAGTGAAGTTTTATGATGTTAGTTTTCAGCAACACTGTGATAATTGCTTGTTTTTGATGGTAGTGGAATGGTGGCCCATGCCCTTGGTGTTTGCCCTTGGACCTCAGTTACATCTGGTCCAGGTCAGACCGGTAAATCATTATCAGCATTCTTGTACCAGTGAGAACTGCAATCATCTGACCTCTAAAAGGCCAACTAGATTATCATGTGATGGTGACGCATTGTAGGGTTGAAGAGAGATCTATCCCTTTCTGCTGAACAACAGCCAGAGTCGCTCACAGTGCTATATCCTCGAGATAAAACAGAGATTGGTGTGTCTCGTGAAATAAACATTATTGAGCAAACACTTGGCATTGACAATCTCAAATGTAGATGTGGATGTTGAATTTAAGAAATGCATAGCGTTTTAGATCTTTGCCTTTGCTGGGTTGCTCCCATAAGCAACTGGATTGATAAGGATGCTCCTAACAGTCATTGCTTTTAAGGCATTTTGGCAACTGTTGTCTGTTCAATATGACCCCTTTTCATCCTCAGTGGAGAGAAACTCAATGTACTAAGTTTATCTGATAGTCATTTGACTGTTTCTTCCATTCCTTTACTTCACAACACCTTTTAGATGGCACTGCGAAACATTGTTGTCCCTGTCAACTAGTGCTCACTGTTCCCTTTGCCTTTTGAATAATTCTCTCCATGGTTCTCATCTTGCCCCACCACCCTTCCCAATCACACCATTAATGTGCGGTTAGTGATCGTGTGTGTGGATGGTTGATCAGCCATCATACCCTCACAGCCCAGGCCTGTCATGTCATCCAGTGGAGATATTGGTCTCTTGGTTTCTGCCACAGAAGTCTGCACTGGGAGAGGTCTGGAATTATTTGCTGAGAAAGGGAGGGAAGTGCTACCCTTCGTGACCCACTTACAGGAACCCCCTGAGCAAAATGCTGCTATTGCTGAACTAGGCAAATGTGAGAGCATTTGGAGACCAAATCTGGAATCTTTCACCCTGTATGGATCATTTCCTTCTCGCACCACACGCATAGCCTTTGTGGGGAGGGACAGTTTGTTCTGGTGAATAGAACGATAAAAGTCAGATCAATCTCACTTGCAGTTCTTGCTGTCCGTCCCTCAAGTTGGAGCTTTGCATTTCCATGGTGCCTGCTCGAACTGATAAAGTGGCTGACTCCTTTCCAGCTGAAGCAAATATATCTCAAGACTGTTCATAGACCTGTCGCCTCTCGAAGGCTCCATTCGTCAGCAACAAGCAGACAACTCCTCGGGAGACTTATCTTTGTTAAAAGCTGTAATATAAATTGTTGATGAGGATGAATTCCCCCATTGTACAAACTGAGCAAGGACAAGCAAGAGTTCAGATCCCAGAGTAATTCCCCTCCTGACTCCCAAAAGCCTTTCCACCATTCCAGGCACAAGTCAGGAGTGTGATGGAATACCCTCCAGTTGCCTGAATGGGTGAAACTCAAGAACCTCAACCTTACCCAGGGAAAAGCAGCCTTCTTGATTGGCCAGTTTCAACATTCACTCCCATCATCACTGATACTTTGCAACAGCAAGGGTGTATGCCTTTTACAAGATACACTGCTAACCCTACACTAATCGCCAGCTGCATCCAATCCACTCACCCCACCCTTCCCTGATGAACTGTCTCTTTCTGGGATCTCACTGGCCTCAAGACCCACACTTCACTGGGGGACCAGGCCATGGAGAGCACTGCTGCCTCACAGCACCTGTAGACCCGGGTTCAATTCCCGACTCAGGCGACTGACTGACTGTGTGGAGTTTGCATGTTCTCCCCGTGTCTGCGTGGGTTTCCTCCCACAGTCACAAAGATGTGCGGGTCAGGTGAATTGGCCAAGCTAAAATTGCCCGTAGTGTTAGGTAAGGGGTAAATGTAGGGGTATGGGTGGGTTGCGCTTCGGCGGGTCGGTGTGGACTTGTTGGGCCGAAGGGCCTGTTTCCACACTGTAAGTCTAATCTAATCTAATCTAATCTAACAAAATGGTATTCTGAGACACTCAACTCCATTTTTCCAAATAACTACTAACAGGACAATTTCTCATGAAAAAAATATTGTTCAGCAATGATGCAACTTGGATTGAAATGAAATGGTCAGACATTCATAAAAATAATTTGAAATGACTTGCAGAAACCTCTCTCACAAAGGTCCTTTCAGAGGTGTGGCTTTAAGATGCCACGTAAAATGAATTGACCTTCATGACAGGGTTCACGGCTGATTGTAAAGGGCCAGCTCATCATGTGTTATTTGTATGTGTACTAAGCTATGGGAACAAGCAACAGCAGACTGGACAGAAACCACACAAGCAGCGGGAAACAACACTGTCGCATCCCTTCACTTCAACTTGACACCTTTACATTCCATACCTCAAGTCAGCACTGTTCGTCAGCTGCTAAATGGCAGGCAAACAAAACTGGATCACCAAGATGTCAATGTGTCATACGTTGTAAGGAGATGAGCAGTCTGAAACCAGGCTGCCAGTATAAGTAAATGGGTTAACACTTCCATTCAGAAAGACATTTGCAACTGATTGCCATGAAGTAGCCCTCTCTGCCATAATTTCAGAGCTAGCAAGTGTTTACATCAAACCCCACTGTCCCAAGTTTCCTGGCATGATTTATAAAGCACAACCACTTGATGTGTAAAAACAGTCAGGATTGTGGGCCTAGTGTGGGCAACTGGGACTAGTGCAGGTCGTGGTACATTTTTTTGTGGTACAGACTCAATGGGCTGAAGAGCTGCTTCTATACTGATTGACTCATTATTCTATGGCTGGGTCATCTGAGCTCAGCAGCTACAGAGATGCAAAGCCCAATACCCATCGAGGAGCTCCATCAGGTCTGTGCAGGAAGAAAGACTGGACGTGCTCCACTTGCGGTACACTTAAATGGCACATGTGAAGGATAGTGAATAGATAAATAGGCAGAAGGGTAAGGTGGATAGATGGGTTGGGAAGCAGTTGGATTGGGTCAGGAGGGTTTACAAGTTGAGGGGGGTAGTCATATGATGGGGACAGTCAGGTCTAGTCAGATGGGGTACATTCTAATGTTCGCATATGATTTGGGAGATCAGAGGATTCGCTTGAGGGGGTAAGGAGTGGGAGGGGGGTGCTTACTGTGATTGACAATTTGGGAAGGGAGCACAACTGTGTAGTTACCAGGAGTTACAGTATACTTTTTCTGTCTGTCTAACATTCCATGGGTGATGATCCAGTTAAGCATGTCAGGACTATGTTTAAGGATTCCAGGGTGCAGGAAGTTACCTGTAATCCTGGGCATTTCCTGCAGAGGTCACCATGTCAGATTGTCCATGGGGTGCTGACAAGCATCAGAGACTGGAAGACCGGGCCCACGCCCCTGGCAGTTCAGGTCGCACACACCACACTATTACCCGGAGACTTCCACAGGATGTCGAGGTCAGGATTTCATCACGGCCACCTCAGGAGTCACTGACATGCTGCAGCATCAGACAAGGACAGCAGCTGCCTGCACAGGGACAGCACAGTGTCCAGGCATCAGGAACCTGGGCATCAGGCACAACGGGCATCAAGGAAGCGACCACTGCCCTGACCGCTGCTTCTGAAGGCAGAAGTGAAGGCATCCAGAAGGCAATGGAGAATCAGCGCCAAAATAATAGAGTACTAGTTATTTAGCTGGTATTTCTCACACCTAAAGATCATTTCATCCATCTCTCAAACCAGCTAAATAACTAGTACTGGACCAGCACATGTCTGCTGATGGCAGTACAACGGAATGGAGAGTATTAGGTGTTGCTTTGATCACTGTTCGAAGCAGTGGATAGGTCACCTACATCTACATTCACAGGTACGTACTCTCATCGCAAAGTTGCTATTACATTGAGAGATCAGCAGCTTAAATCTCTTACTGTGTTCTGCCTAGATTGAGCATCTGCCAAACTGTGTTTTTTTAAAAAAAAATGACAGTATGTAAAGTGTTTTTCAAAATAACACTTTTCTCTGCAGAGCCACTTCACGTTGCCTCACTTCAAGTTGTTTGTACTCACTGTAATCTTTTGCTGCCTGATCCATTCAGTAAAATGTTTCTGCTGACCTAAATGATTGACAGCATTTTGTCATATGTAAGTCACCGTGATTGAGTTGAGGCGGACGAATTAGCACTCCATCTTGTTCCCTCCCACTCATCCTGTAGGGTCACGGTGTCCCTCCCTTCTTCTCCCCTTGTCCTGTAGGGTCATGGTGTCCCTCCCTCCCTCTCCCCTTGTCCTGTACGGTCACGGTGTCCCTCCAACCCCCTTATCCTGTAGGGTCATGGTGTCTCTCCCTCTTCCCTCGTCCTATAGGGTCACGGTGTCCCACACCCTCTCCCCTCGTTCTGTAGGGTCACAGTGTCCCTCCCTCCATCTCCCCCTCGTTCTGTAGGGTCACAGTGATCCTCCCTCTCTCCTCGTCCTGTAGGGTCACGGTGTCCCACCCTCTCTCCCCCTTGTCCTGTATGTTTTGGGTAGTTAATCTTTACAGATTTGATACGTTGTTTTTTTTTTTGAGACTTTGTTATCCTCTGAATCTCATGTTTTTGTTCAATCATAAATGTCTCAAATTTGATTGCTAACCACAGCCTGTTTTCACTTCCCAAAACTGAAATAATGACTACTCTTCCAGCAGTGTTGCCTGATGCTCAGAAATAAAGCCCCAGTTCAAATCAGTCGATGTGTTTTGGTTATACAGTCGAATATCCTGCAATGGGTTTGTCCTCATTTAATTTGCCTTCTATTGAAAGACAAAGCAGTTTATGTAGTTGACTTGTTTGAAATGTTGGTTTTGAAGGTGCATTAATGACTGACTGCATCACTAGGTTCGCTTGCTGCTGCCGATGCCATGGCGACAGTTGCTGAGAGCAGAACTGATCTCCTCAGCCCCGCTCTCCACCACCTTTTGTGCTCCACTGGGCAATTTCGAGAATTGGCTTTCTCCGAGAATAGAAAATGATGTAATCTCAATCCCATGATGCAGTGCTTGCTGTAAACTCTGCTGGCACCTGAAAGACATTGGGACAGGTTTGTGTTAAATGTTCCCTGAAAGTTCCTGGATGCCTTGTGGGTTGCACGGTGTTGTGACACAAATCAGGGACATTTTTGAGCAAGAGGGGAATGCCGCTATCTGAGAGGATTATAGACCTGGCAGAGATTAGAAATAGGGATGGGAAGGTGATTTAAAAATTGAATTGTTGAATGTCTGAGAATCTATGTTGGTCAGTGATAGAGACGTGGGACTTGCTCTACGTTAGAACACAAGCAGCAGAACTTTGGCCAGCTTTGTTTTAAGGGGTGTATACCGTGGGCGATGAGGCAGGAGTGTATCGGAATAAACCAGGCAAGAGGTCGCCAAAATGTGGCTGTAGGTTTCATCAGCAAATCAGCAGCATTGAGCTCAGTTATAAAGGTGGGAGTCTAGAGGTGGTGGTCCTAGGGAGATGGTACAGATATATGGTTGTAATTTGCCTCTGGCCTGCGAACCCTCTAATTCATCCTCGGACAGTTGCCAGGAGGAGGGTTGAAGTCAGTAGCAGTGGAACTGATTAAGCAGAGCAGGCCAAAGATGCTGAGCTTCAGCTTATCCCTCATTAAATGTCAGTCAAGTAGTCTGAGGATTTAGTGATGGTGGAGGAAGTGAGAGCTGATTGCAAGCTGGAGCTCGGTATGATCAGCTTACACGAAGTATGTTTGTAAAAACGAGTGCTGCTTTTGAATGATGTTCCTGAGGGGCCCCATGTTGATAAGAAATAGGAGATATCAGATTCCCCAGATGTTATAGCATAGGAATCGCAGGGAGTCTATTGCCAATGATTCTCCAGCAATAGTTATGTCGATAAGAATGGAGCCATTTGAGAACAGACTCAGGCTTGTTATTAATACTTGTGCAGTGACATGGCCTGCTGGATACACTTGGGTGAAGCCAACACATGAAGAATGATCATTTGGGTGAGCTCAGATTGGGCTTCAGTGTCTTTGGGACTTTGGATGTCAGGTCAAATGCAGGCCATCGTGAGGGTTTGACCTTTTGCTGGTGTTGTCACCCCAACTTCAGGCTTGGTGAGTGGCTTTTCTTGCAAAGGAAGGAGTAGAACTGATTAGGATCTCTACACCAGTGGCCTTCAGCATGTGCCCAAGATCTGCCCTTTGTTGTCACAGGCATACAGTGTCCTGACCCTGGATACTCCATTAGAGTTAGAACTCTGTAGTTCCCTCTTCTCCACAGCCCTGCTGTTGGGAAAAGGTCCAAAGATAACACCAGCCCATATGCCTCGCATTGTACATACATCCTTGCATTTTCTGCTACTAATCATGTGAACTAGGTGGATTCCTGATGAAGGGCTTATGCTCAAAATGTCAATTCTCCTGATCCTTGGATGCTGCCTGTCCTGCTGTGCTTTTCCAGCACCACACTCAACTCTGATCTGCAGTATCTGCAGTCCTCACTTTGCGCAGTCCATCTGGTTTGAGAATAATTAATGGCGATGGAGAGAGCCTGCAGGAGAAGATTTATCATCATCTCTGCTTTCATGAAGCAATAATTAAACCCTTCTGTAAAACCAGATTATATCACATGGAACGGTTGTTGAATAAATAATAATTACAGGATGTGTAATTAATTTAAATAACTTCTTTAGAACTGTCTGACTCATCAACACCTTCAAGAATACCCATCCCTCTCAGAATAGCAAATGGAAGGTGCAGGGCTTAACAGTTTAACACGAAGGCATTTTCCTTGAATAAAGAAGTTTATTATGTGTCATGAGTTGCTGTGGGATCTTACTGGCTCTGGAACCTAATCTGTACGAGACTCTAATGGCTGGAATGTAATTAAGCAGAAAAGTTTCTTGGATTTATTCATTTTTTTTTGTAATGGCTCCCATTGAGTTCTTGTTGCAAGAGAATAAGTATTGTAAAACCATTTTGCATCCTAGCCTGTACCTCATCTGTGCAGCATTTGAATTTTGCACTCGGGCAGAGCAATATTGTGGAACTTTATTTTTTTAAATCCAACTTCATCTGTTAAAGAGCTATTTATATCCATCCTATATTAGAATGCAAACAGTGAGCTACACAGGATATGGACTATAGAAACAGGCTGTTTGGCCAAACCAGTGTTTATACTATTCATGAGGCTCCACCCCCATTCCATTTGTCTCATCCCATCTCCTCAGCAAGTTACTTTTCCCTTTGCTCACATGTATTCACTTAGCCTCTCTTTGAAAGCATCCAAGCTATTTTCCTTCACCAATTACTGCGGTAGAGTGCTCGACATTCTAACCGCTCGATGTAATGACATTTTGCCTGACTTTCCTGTTTGATTTATTCATAACTTCCTTGCATTCTTACCCTCTAGTTTTGTTTTCTTCCACCAATGGAAGCATCGTTTACGTATGCGTCCTGACTGCCCATTCAGCATTCTGAATCTCTCTTGTGGTCATCTCCAGTCCTTACTGTTCTGAAGAAAAAGACTAAGTCTATTTTTAGCTTTCCCAATAGCTTTAATCACAACGTTCTTGTAAACCTTTTTTCCATTTTTTCTCGTGCTTTCTATCGGAATGAAGACCAGAATAATGAATAGTGCAGCCTGACCCAATTCCCATTCTAGTTTAACACAACTTCACTTGTTTTGAATTACTTACCCGTAGAAATAAATCCCAGTGAGCTGATAGTATTTTAAATGGCTTTGCTGATGTAACGTTGTGCTTTGCATGATTTGTTCAGCTGTATCCCAACGTCCCAATGCTCCTTCTTCTTTTGAGATTTAGGGTGAGACGTTTCTCCTTTTCCTACTAAAGTGCATCACTTCACATTTATCCATGTTAAAGTCCAATTAATGTTTAATTTTATTTAGTCACTTGACATCACAGCAATTGTAGACCATACACGCTGTAACCTAGCAACAGGGCATCTGTGATACTAAATCTATCTATAAATCTTTTGGAAGGTATGGCCAACTTCACTGGTTTGAATTTTCCTCTTGTTCCTCCCAAACCGTGAGTATGTTATTTGGCAGGTTCCGACCTCCTCTCTGAACTCACCATAAAGCTTCCAACTTGAACACGTTTTCTCCACTTCTCCTCATTTCTGCTTCCCATCTGTGCACAATCTTCAGTCTTCTGCAATCAAAAGTAGCTAAGCGCTGTTCTTTGTCGTATCTCATCTTCTGTTTGATCTTTTTGATCTTACTGACGTCTTTATCACATATCTTGGCTACTCAACTCAAGAATATCAGGAACATCCTAGTTGGGCAGTGTAATATCTTTATGGTAATTGGTGCTTACAGCATGTCAATGGCAGTAGTCCTTTTGCTCATGGTACAGGACAAGTCAAAATAGGCAACCTCTGCACCTTTTCCTAACTCCTGGGAGCAAGGTTAGCCAGGCGACTGTCTCAACTCTCGAAGACTGGGACCCATCTCAACTTCCGACAGCCAACTGTCCATTCTAGTTAACGCCTGAGGACCAAGAGACCGTTCACTGGTAGTTACTGATACAGTAAACTGTAACTGGTTAACTACAAGAGATCTTTCTATTTAGCCTGGTAGGAGGTATTCCTGTACCACACTAGACCAAGCAGGCCTTTCTCGATCCCCATGCAAGAATTATGGGAACAAACCTGGTGAGTACTGATTTTGTTTAGCTGCATGTACAACAGGTAACACAAGGGCAAGAATATTCACTTCTATCTTCAATCACTTTCTCAACAACCATGACCGTGTCTTATAGGCTGCAGTTTGCTCCCTTCTGAACTACATAAGAGCAATTTTGGGCCTGCGTCTAAGGAAGGATATGCTGGCTTTGGAGGGGGTGGAGAGAAGGTTTATAAGAGTGATCCTGGGAATGAAGGACTTCTCAAATGAAGAGACAGTGAGGACTATGGGTCTGTACTCACTGGAGTTAAGTTTGAAGGGGGATTTCGTTGGTACTTAGAGAATAGTGAGAGGCCTGGGTAGTGTGGACATGGAGAGACTAGGACCTGAGGGTACAGCCTCCGAGCAAAAGAAAGACCCTTCAGAGCTGAAATGAGGAATTTCTTTGGCTAGACAGTGATGAATCTGTGGACCACATTACTGAACAACGCTATAGGGGCCGAGTCATTGTGTGTATTCATTTAAGACAGAGATAGCTAGGTTCTTGATTGGTAAGGGGATCAAGGGATATGGGGAGAAGGGAGAATGAGGTAGAAAATGGTAGAGCAGACACAATGGGCCAAATGGCCTGATTCTGCTCCTATATCTTATGGTTTTGCGTTTAGGCATTTGGAGTGTATTTTACTAGTTCATGTGGGAGACCAATGATGCAGCGTGAATTCAGAAAAGCAGAGTTCTCGTGTCCATGTCATCGAAGGGATGTAATGTTTGTCTGATTTAATCAGCAATACTTGCGATCTAAGAAGAATATTAGGCTGAGCCATTTTGGGTTTGTAGTTTGCTTATTTTAAATTACAGGCATCACCCAGCCGTTTGCTGAATGACTCGTCTGCTCGTTTATGCTGAACCTGCATTGACAATCATTGTTGCTCACCCTGTACCTGAGGCTGATTAACTTGTACAGATCTGAACACTGCTGAGAACTTTCAATCCCCAGAAAACCATCCTGAAATTGGTTGGAACCAAATACATTAGTTATTAGGATGCAGGGTGAAAAAAATGAATTTGCATTCTGAACACCATTTTCCAATGTCTGAGTGAATACAAAAGCAGTTGTTCTCCAATCAGCAGGCCACAAAGACTACTTGTGGTGGTCGGTCAGGTTTGTGGTAGTACACAGATGCTGCCTGCAGTGAAATAAGGTCCCCACTGCTCTCCTCTACGGCATCTTCCTTCAGAAGGACAAATTAAAGTGATATTCCGTTGCTAAGACAACCGAAACAAATGACACAAGATGCAACCAAAAACCTACGATTTCTATACTGAGAAGCCACTTTGCGCCGATGGGGTGTTTTTCTCAAGGATGTTTTAACTATTTCAGCACCAGATGACCTTTCACAAGTTGTACCTGGAAATTTCAAATTTGGTCACAAATGATCTAATTTGCTGTTTGCCGCCAAAGGACCCAAACACGCGACTCCTGAAAAATCAGTGAATGAGGTACAAACCGAACTGATTTAAATTAATTGCTTCTTTGTTCCAGCAACTAGTGGTGCAAAGTTGTATTTTCTTTCTTCTATCATAATTCGCACTAACTTAGACATTGGCTAAAAGGCATTAGTTGTTCCTTTGTGTACCATTTGTTAGTGCAGTGGCAGTAGAAACTGCTGGTCTTGGTACATATACAAGAGGGAAGATGTGCAGGAGTTGCTTTTAGAAATTTTCAGGTTTTCTAATAAGATCTTTCACAAGCTCGGGATGTCCTAAAATGCATCACAGCCGACTGGGTAATTTTGGAATGTAGTCACTGTTGTATTGTACATACAATCTGTGTAAACGTTTGAGCTCTGTCAAATAAAGAATAATATTTGTGCAAAGAATTGGAAATTTAGGTCTTCATTTTGAAGGGAGTAGACACGTTAACTTCAGTCTGAAGCGTCTTTGGCAGGTGGTAAAACTATTAAAGTACCAGGGGTAACGTCCACGGGCTACTAGAATGTCTTTCAGTGTCACTAGGTAGATAACTATGTTTGTTGCCCCATCCATCTTGAAGAAGTGTTAAATTTACAACACTGCCAATCACAACATATAGCACTGTATCATTCACGACCTTAAAATAATCAAAAAAAACAAAAGGTTTTGATTCTGGAAATCAGAATCAAAAATAGAAATCATTGGAAGAACTCGGCAGGTCTGGCAGCATCTGTGAAGAGAAAGCTGGATTAACGTATTGGGTCCAGTGACCCTTCCTCAGAAACAATAATCAATTGCTCTCTCACATTAAAATATATTTACACCTTCTTACCTTTTATATCCTATTTTTGTTTTCCATTCTTGAGATGCGGGCATTGCTAGCTGGCCAGCATTTATTGAGGAGAAAGTGAGGACTGGAGATCAGAGCTGAAAATGTGTTGCTGGAAAAGCACAGCAACTCAGGCAGCATCCAAGGAACAGGAGAATCGACATTTATGTCAATTCTCCTGTTCCTTGGCTGCTGCCTGGCCTGCTGCGCTTTTCCAGCAACACATTTTCAGGCCAGCATTTATTGCCTACCTTGAACTGCCCTTGAGAAGGTTGTGATGAGCTGCCTTCTTGAATCACTGCTATTCACCTGCTGAAGGTACACCACAAAGTTGTTCAGATGGGATTTGAAGGATTTTGACCCAGTGGCACTGGAAGAGTGACAGGATGGTGAGTGACTAGAAGGGGAATGAGCAAGAGGTTTTTAATTCCCGTGTGTTTGCTGCTGTTGTCCTTTGTAGATTATTGTGGTCGTGGATGGTGTTGCCCGAGAAGCCTTGATGACTTACTGTGGGCATTTTGTAAGTTGTACACACTGCTGCTATTGAGTGTTGGTGGAGGAGAGAGTGGGTGCTTGTGGATGTAGAACCAGTCAAGTGGGTTGCTTTGTCCTGGATGGTGTCATGCTCCTGGAGTTGGAGCCACTGTAGGATATCAGAAATGGCTTTCACTAAATATAATTAACTGAAAGTGAATATTTGTCCTGTTCTGTTATAACTGGAATTAATTCAAGTGTACATTCCAAATTCCAAGCCAACTGTTACTTTACCTGCAGCTCCTTGAAACATAACTTTTGGCTTTTGATTTTAATCAATCATTTCATCTCCGTCCTTTTAAACTTGATGACTCGTTGCAGTACTGTAGCGTGGGCTGCGCCTAACACAGAGGTGATGCTTGACAGCAATGTCTGGCCTAGTTCCAGTGCAGCGTCCAAAGGGTGAATTGGGTTTTGTCCAATATCTCCAAGAGTACACTTTCTAAGCAAAACCCATTCAGTAGAAGAAGACTGAGGGCAATTGTAGTGTTTCACTGTGGGGTCCGCTGAATTCAACTGACTCAGCACAGACCAGGATTAGCTGTGCTCTCTGGGCAGTGAAGGGTCATGGAATCTGATGCATTTAACAGTTTAATGGGCAATCCTGTGGATTAATTTCTGACAATCTCGGATTAAATCCAGAATAGTCAGAAACAGTATGATCTGTTAGAACTATTCTAGCTCAGATGTTTTGTTTCTGTGACAGTGTGGTCTAGAATTGCTGCTGTGCTTTGTTTCATGCAAGGGCTATGCCCTCATCCTCAAAGCATACAATGGGAGCAAACTGTGTACTTTCTAATGTACAGTACTGGGATCTATTAGTGGGATAAGCGTGACAGCAATTATGAATTTTATTGAATGTTTTTCTGTCAGGATTTCTTCTTTCTCCTGCCGCTTCTCAAGATTACTTTTATAATGGATGTCTTCCCAAAAAATGAGCCGTGACGGTGAGGATGTTTGACTTGAGAGTTCGTCACAATTGAGTCTGATAGCGTCCTGACCTAACAGTGCCCTTACTTGTCCTTCACATACTTATGTGCATTAGTCAGGACTGGAACTGCTAGGGGAATTTCCTCTGTCTAATACAGGAAATCTGGGAACTGGTGAACTGCTGTCCGCATTAAATTCAGGACATGGCGTTCATCATAACCAGAACACGTCCATTCTGAAGGCAGTAGGAGTTACCAGGTAAAACCACTGAGTTGTGTGGGAGGTTGAAGTTCATTTCCAATCCCAAACATGGCAGTTTACTGTGTAACCTTTTTCTTTTAATCAAGTCACAGTATGAAGTAACCATGCTTGGTTTTCCAGTTGTTATCTTGATTGCAGTTAGAAACTTTTTGTGAGTTAAAGTTAAAATCGGATTTGCTTTCTAGTCACCTAGAGCTCAGTTTCTCCCTCCACAAACACTTTGTGCAATATTGGCAACAAAGGGCCTAATTTGTGTCTAAGAGTAATTTAGTATTTTGCTGCACTCAGCTAAGCAACTTGTATTGATTAATTGAGATACAAATATGTATGTGTTTTTGTACAAGTCTTAAAGAGGAGGAAACACCCTACTTCCTAAAACTGTCAGCCCACTCTTAAGACAGACAATCCAAAAATAATTACCTCTCATATCTCCCTAACACAGTCATCAATATCAGCCTCACCCATTCCTTAATGCACATTTGTCATTGTGTCAAAGAAACAAATGCTGTTTATTCTCTGGAGAGATTGGTCATGTTTTTCTGAATGTCTGGAGATGACAAAACATTATTTAGACCAGACTAAATAAGCCAGTCATGTGGGCTTCTACACGTTAAATAAGAAATATTCCACTGAAAACTTTTCGAGATGCTGAAAATAAAGACTTGTAGTTATGAGGATGGAGTAGGAAGCATCGGTTCTGCGGGAAATACTTTTCCGGACCTCGGTTTATAATCCAAAGCAAAGTGAAGAATATTTTGATCAGAAATGCTGTTTGCTGAGGGACTGTATTCTGACAAATTGGAATATCTGGCACAAATGCACTATTAATGACTGGGTGAGGCTCCTATTAACGACTGTGCTTGAGAGATATGAGAGGCAATTACTTTTGGATTTGTAGAGTTTGCATATTCAAGATGCGCCTGATGGTTTTAGGAAGCAGGGTGTTTCCTTCCCTTGGGGTCTTCTGTATTCCTTTACTTTTTTTTCAGATCAATTAGAAGTGATGTTGATTGTCTTCCTTCCTGATGGGTTGGCCACATCTTAGATGGGAGAACCAACTGTGTATTCAGGAAGGAAGCCAACAAATTAATGCTAGGCTAAATTTAAATATTTTGTTTTTGAGTTTGTTTTGCATTTGTACTCCTGTGTCTGGTTTGAATGCACACATTATTTGAATGTAATGTTCTGGATTGGCTAGGTACTTAAACTTATCAGGAGAGAAATAAGTGGGCATATGAACCATAAATGTCCACTAGCTGCATGTACACTTTGGATTGTACCTTAGGTGGCTTATTTTTATTCTCTAATTTGTTAAAGTTTTTTTGAGTTAAGATGGTGCTGCTAACTCTCTGTCCTCTTTCCCCACTTCCCTCCCCCCCCCCACCCAAAAATTGTTTTATATATTGTTGCTCATGAGAGGAAACTAGATTCTAAAAGTATTCTAATTAAAAAACCCTTTGTTTTGTTATTAGTAGAGTGCCATTTTTAAGCCTGTGCAGAGCCAGTTACATATGTCACACCTATTTCAGACAATCTTCACCAGCAACTATCTATCTCAGCTCAAAGGTCTCCTCTTTGCAATGTCGATATATTTGAGCAGCGGGAAAGTCTACAATCCAGTGGGGCTGTGATATCCGCTGGACACCATAAAACCTCATACTATTGTATTGAAATACTGACGCTATCAATCACGATAACTGAGGACACCTACAGCCATTTCTGAGCGTCTTCTGTATTGGCGATTGTTCTCTGCAATGTGCAGGCTATCTCCAGCATTGACAGTATTTTACTTTTATTGTTACATTGTTCATTGAGGTTGAAAATAACATTCTGACAAACAGCTGAAGGGGAAAAGTGTGAGACCATGAGGCGTAGAGAAATGAATATAAGCCCTGGCCTTGAGCTTATCACCACTACAATGTCAGCATTACACAAGTGACATTATTTAAAGAGGTACGACTGACATCATCCTAATATCTCCTTATGTGGCACAGTATTGAATTTGTTTGATGCTCCTGTAAAGCATCCTGGGGATTCTCAGTGAATTAAAAGTGCTTGACAAATATCTATTTTGGTCGAAAAATAAGTGTTGTTGGGGAATCTGGAAAAGTTAATACAGGTATTCTGTGCTTTAGAAAGGTAACAGGCAGCAGCAGAACTAAAGTTAATCATTGTACCGCAGTGGTTGTAGCAGTGTGCCTTAGAGTACCCTGACTGTCGCCTGGTCATTATTCTACAAGACAGCAATGACACGAGGTCTGCTTTGGGATTGGACTACTGCAGGGATCTTTAAGCTTGACAAAATACCCAGGTGGCAGTGAGCTGTCAGTTTGGCTGTCAAGGGTCAGTGTTTACAACCTTGTTTGTCATTGTAATGCAATTTGTTGTGTTGCTAAGTGGTCCTGCTGATGATTGCTTCAATCTGTAAATAATGGCTATCAATATAGTGCAGGGCTGAGGCAATCCCTCTATAAGTCATGCTGAAACTCTTAACACGCAGCCTACATGCAGTGTACTTCATTTGGCATATTGCATTTATCATAATCTGGCCATTTTAGCTGTCAAAATGGTTCCTTTTTTTTAATCAATTCTCTTCAAATGGTGTCACTTGTGTAGTGATGACACTGTGATGGTGATAAGTTCAAGGGCAGGGCTTCTATGTGTTTCTGTAAGCCTCATGGTCTTACACTCACCTTCAGCTGTTTATAAGCGCCTCATTTTCAACTTCAATGAACAATGTAACAGCTAAAGCAAAATACTGTCAATGCTGGAGAGCTGAGATTAAAAAAAGGGGAAATGCTGCAGAAACTTGGGTCTGGCAGTAACTGTGGAGAAAAACAGAGTTAACGTTTTGAGCCTGATTTGACTGTCCAATATAATAATCTGTTGAAATCTGCTGTTTGTGATTTCTCCTTCCGAAAGATTAAAGTCAGCAATTTCACTTGCAAATGCTCAAACTGGTTGGAAAAGAAGCTGCGTTAAAAACCATGCTGATTCCAGACTGAGTGTGATATACAGATGGGTTAACAGCTTGTATGAGAGCATTGTCACCATGTTGAGATAGCCTGAGGTAAGGAAAAAGTGTCTAGGAATTCCACTGGTATCAAATTGCAGTGTGTGATTTATAGGGGTATGAGTGTTAATGACTGGTTTGTGGGCGATATATAGTATGACAGTTGTAAGATGAGTATTAGAGTTGGAGGATAAGGCACTGGATCTTAAATGCTGACTAAGCAGGAATGTACATGGTGACTCAGCTGTCTTCAGTCCCTTTCCAAGGTTGAGAAAATGGGAGATCTCTGGTGGTTGAGTTGTCCTGCGTTGTTTCTTCCCTTCCGTTTCCTGATAAATTGCTGCTTCTGGGGCCTTCCTTGGATCCTAAATTGTGCTAACAGACATAAACAGTTCAGCTCACCTGCTCTCTCCTTGTTTCCCATTATTCATTCTCCAGGTTCACTTTGTATAGGATCAGCATTCACTTTGTGTACTCTTTTCAACAAAAGTCTCCTTTTGTCCCTCTAGGTCCTTCCTCCTGAGTGACTGACCCAGTATTATCAATGCCATTCTACAGCCCATTAGATTGTACAGTGTTCAGCACCATTCACTACCCCATAGATGTCAAACCTCTCTGTGTCTACATGCTGCAGATTTTGATCAACATTCAGCTTTGGGCTGATGAATGACAAGAAAGATTAATGCCACACAGATGCTAAGCAATGATGATCTCCAGTATGAGGGAATTTAACCATTATCCCTTGACAGACAATGGTCATTTCCACAGCTGAAACTCCTATCATTAATATCCTAGGAGTTACTGTTGACAAAAATATGAATTGCAACAGTCATAAAATACAGTGGCTACGTGTTCGGCAAAGACTAAATCACGTGCTGACTCCTGAAAAACTGTCCACCGTCTATAAGACACATGTCAGCAGTATCATAGAGTGCTGTCCACTTGTCTGGACAATACTGAAGAAGCTTGCTACTATCCAACACAACTCCCTCCATCCCTGACCGTGGCACAAGATGCACTGCACCACCACGTCAAGGATCCTTCGATAGTACCTGTCAAACCCACAATCTCTACCACCATGGGGATGGGGAACAGCAGGTGCATAGGCATGCCATCACCTGCAAGTTCCCCTCCAAGCTAAACTCCATCCTGATTTGTAAATATATTGCTATTCTTTCAGTGTTGTTGGGTCAGAATACTGGCACTGCCTCGCTAACAGCACTCCACCACATGGACTGCAGTGGTTTAGGAGGGCAACTCACCAGCTCCTTCTCAAGGACAGTGTGAGATGGACAACAAATGCCAGCCAGGCTTAGCGATACCCACATCCCATAATAGACTAAAGGAAGGAAAACCCCTCCTAAAGACTGGTGCCTGGATTTGGCCACTGCTTTGCCACTGTTATTTAGCAATGTTTGGCATGATCTTTGCATTTTGTGCTCTTTGTCTGTATTTATAAAGACAGCATTCCAATTGGCTTTAATAGTTTTCCCATATTCTGTTGCCACTTCCTAAGGTTTGTATATGTGAAACTCCAGTGCAGGTGAAACAGAGTCACAATCTGAAAATGGATTCAGAAGCGTGAGAGACCACAGGTGTCCAAGCTGTAGTTTTGGGCATTGCTCGAAATGTTGAAGTGACACTGGGTTTGAATTAGGAAGAGTTCTTTGTTCTCAGCAGCTTCCTGTTATTGAATACAAATCCTGTTCTTCATAGAAATACATGGAAGGCTTTATGATGCAATATAATTCATGTAGACAAAATGGATGAGATCTGCATGTAGTTCCTCTTCAGGTGAATTGAAACAATCCTCTGATAAATCCTCATGTCTATGTGTGACTGTTCCTGAAGTGAATGTTAACAGTAAATGTTATGGGTGCAGTCTTACAGGAGGTTGGGTGTGTGGTAGGTTATGGGGAATGTTATGGGTGCAGTCTTACAGGAGGTTGGGTGTGTGGTAGGTTATGGGGAATGGATGGCAGTGTTGGATGGGAAATCCATTGAGATTTATCTCAGTGGTGGGTCCTCATTCCTGAAGAAGGGCTTATGCCCGAAATGTCGGTTCTCCTGTTCCTTTGATGCTGCCTGACCTGCTGCGCTTTTCCAGCAACACATTTTTAAGCTCTGATCTCCAGCATCTGCAGTCCTCGCTTTCTCCTAGCATCCCAATCTGTCATTTCCACCTTTCAAAAGCAATGAGGCATGTTCCTTGCGTTGCAGCCATGAATTGTCAATGAAAGGGTATTTTTGCTCATTAAATGCTTTGTTAACAGGCCACTTTATGTTATTAATATTCTGCTTCATTTCTTACCAACGGTGCCAAACAGTGCACAGGTAGAGAGTGTGTGACAGGGGTACTTGATGTCTTCAGCTTGCCCCTTGTTCTAATCTACCTCCATTTTGTATATGACCCTGTAGCTTCCTAGGGCATGATCCACGGGCACTAGTTGCTGTTGCCCCTCATTGCCAACCTCCCCACGATTACCCGGGCATCTCTCTAACACACTTGCGGGGGGGGTGGGGTGGGGGGGTGGATGGGGTGGGGTTGGGGTTGGGGGAATGGCGATTGCATATGGGGGAAGCATTGAGGTGTCAGTCTGGGATTTTGTGTGGTTAGGTCACTCGAGGATGTCAGTCAGTCTCTGAACAGAAACTAGGAGAGGAGTGGACGGGTTGGGGGGAACAAAGGCGTAGGGAAAGAGATTTAATAAGTTATGGCAGGCTTCAGTCTGGAGTGAAGGGGGTAACAATATGTTCAATGGGAGATGGTAAAGCATGGTCAGAAAGGGGGGTCATACAGGAGGAGGGGGAGTTTGTCCACAATCAGGAAGGATGCAGTCTATTAACACACCTGATACAGTCAACCTCAGGTGCCAGGGGCTTTGGGGGAGGGGGTTGGGGGAAAGAGGAGCAGGGTCATAGAGGGGACCTTGAGAGGTCAATGGGGGTAGGGCTGTCAGGAAGGTGCTGTAGGTATTTGGGCAGTCTCCGATATGTAGTGGTGAAGGCTGGAATCAGCTGGCTGAGTTGTATTCCCTGTCGAAAGTGTGCGTGAGGGGGAGGAGATGGCTGTGACCACATGCCCGCTCAGCAGGGGATATGATTTGACCTGCGGTGGAGAGCATTATAAGATTCTGATGTAAAGGCCTCACAGGGAAAGACACACAGACCCATGCACAATTCAGGACATATAGACCTATAGGCTCCCCAATTCCTGCAGCTTCAGGGCAGTGAAGGCTGTTGCTTCCCACATCCCTGTGTGCTGCTCCTGCTCCACCCTGTGCCTCTGGGTGAAGTCCCCGATCGCTGTCACCACAGGTGTAGGGAAGGCAAGAAATTTCACTAGGCCCCAAGTGGGAATCCCTAACTGAGAGAAACTCAACACAACTCACAGCCGGAAAATCATTAAGATTCACCCGTAAATATTTAAATACACCAATGGTGATTGTGCACAATTCTTCCAACTTCTGAACTTCATCCAGCAAAACATTTATAAAACTCTAGGAATGTTTGTCTGGTTTCCAGAAATAGCTCACTACTTACTAAAGTGATCTACTCACCTGCTGACTCATGTCTACTTTTTCTTCAAGACTGTTGCCCTTTGTAATTACAAATAAAAGGCAACAGATCTGTCTGGAGTATTGAGTTGGTCTGAAGAAGGATCTTTGAAGAAAATCTAAGAAGATTAGATTGGAATTAGTCTGGTTTGGATTTGAAACCTTACCTCCCAGCTCGTCATTACAGTAAAACATTGCATAATGGAATTGTATTTCAAGTCAAGGCTTTCCTGTGTTTTTAAAGTGCATTATTTTTTTAAAACAACTGAAGTTTGCTCTGATTTTAATAATGGGCCATTCTTTATGCTTACTTTACTGTAATGTGCATTAACTGAAGAGCAGAGTCTGAGAATTCATGATGCATAGGTTTCTGACTGATCAGCTAAATACTAAGCCCATCCTCCAATGTGCCTTCTCAGAAAAGGAAGAGATTTATTATGTGATTTAACAGTCCACACCAAACCGTGCTGCCAATATGTCAAGAGTTCAATCATTTCAGCTTCAATCATTAAGTTACAACAACAAGGACAAAGAGAACACAGTGTGGTTTTGTAGCCCAGCACAAAGATTAAAAGTACTGATCGGGTCATGGTGTCCCAGTATTTAACAAAACCCTATTGATTTCTAATAGCTGCAGAAGACAATAGGCTCATTATTGGCAAACTGTGTCAGAGTTTACAGATAAAGCAAATCCAAGTCGTCTTTATTCAAAATTTTGTTACCCTTATTGTAGAAAGGAAGATGTTTCTGGTATATATGAACATGATGGCTAAATTGATGTATCATGCAGTTCAGGCAAAAAAAAAGTGCAACACCATGATTCAATCAATTTACCTGTTGCAGTGAATTTCATACTAAGCAAAAGCTTACAAATCTGCAGTTGACTTGTTGTTGAGGATACAGTTAACCCTTTAGCTGGCCACAATCTGCCCAATCGCAGCAGTTAAGGGGACAATGGCATCATGGGTTATGCTATTGAACTGATGGTCTGGAAGGATGCATTCAACATCTATTCGGGCAGCCGGTGAATTTCAATTGAATTAATTAAATAAACCTGAAAGCTTGCATCAGCAGAGGCAGCCGTGAGAATGTAGGTTTGCCAGGAAAACGTATCTGCTTAGAGGGCATAGGTTTAGGGTGAGAGGGGAAAGATTTAAAAGGGACCTATGGGACAACTTTTTCATGCAGAGGGTGGTGCGTATATGGAATGAGCTGGCAGAGGAAGTGGTGGAGGCTGGTACAATTACAACATTAAAACACAAGATGGGTATATGAATAAGAAGGGTTTAGAGGGATATGGGCTGAATGTTGGCAAATGGGACTGGGTCAGTTTAGGATAGTTGGTAGGCATGGACTAGTTGGACCAAAGGGTCAGTTTCTGTGCTGTATAACTGTATGGCTCCATAACTGCACAGGAATACTGATCGAAATAGTAGGAGATACAGCAGTGCAGACCAAGACTGGCCATGTCCTCCGATGTACCTGTCCATTGAAGAGAGAATTTGCATTTACAGTAGATAGTCTTGCATAATCTTGGGACATAAAACACATGCAAGTACTTTTGAATTATGGTCACTGTTGGATTCAGGCAACGAATTAGGCTCTTAGCAAGGTCCCCACAGTAAGCTGCAATGTAGCAATGGTCTGTTTTAATGATGCTGTGAGGGATGATGATTGACCAGGAAATGTAGTGTCTCTTTGAAACAGTGCTGTGGAATCTTTCACATTGACAACAGAGAACAGACAAGGTTTTTGAATTAAGTTTTGTCGGAAAAACAGCACTCCAGCAGCACAGTATCTCTTAGTGCTACAATGGAGTGTCAGCATCATTTTTATTTATGATCTCCTCCTGCAATATCCTCCAGTAACTTTCTGGAAATCTCTCAATGGTGGTGTTCCATGTTGACAGTGGCCTTCCTTTATAGGAAAGACCCAATCTTGTATTGGGGATGTTTTAACTGATCGATTATGTGGGTCAGTCATAGCAGCTCTAATTGGGACAAATCACAACAGGGAGAGAGGTGCTGGAGCTGAAGCAGTTGTTCCTTCAGTTTACAAAATTCTCCTTTTACAGGGTGGAATAAAATAAATATTTTAATCAAGACTGATGCTGGGAGAAGTGGGCTGTGTGGTGGGGAGGGTGGGAGTTGGGGAAAGCGAGACTGAAGGAAGTGTAAATCAGAATGCCTTTGGGCACTCATTATCACAGAGTTAAATCCCAGTCGACCCTACCTAACTGCGTTGTGAGAGCGCCTGTCCATGGGCTGCAGTGTTGAAGGGGACTTATTGCCTCTGCCACAGGAAACCAGGGCTGGTCAGTAAAGCTCATGACATACGTCTGGGATGATTATTTTCTTCGGAACGTAGAAGACTCATTGATAAAGCAGGAGAAAGCGAGGACTGCAGATGCTGGAGATCAGAGCTTAAAAATGTGTTGCTGGAAAAGCGCAGCAGGTCAGGCAGCATCAAAGGAACAGGAGAATCGACGTTTCGGGCATAAGCCCTTCTTCATTCCCGAAGAAGGGCTTATGCCCAAAACGTCGATTCTCCTGCTCATTGATAAAGTAGGTTGGCGTTTTCATTATTCTTACGCATCAAAACATATTCAGTAATGTCATCCAGAGGGTGTGACCTCGGTTTTATGACTTAGCTCCCTAATTTAAGTGTCTCAGCGCTTGACTGATGGAACATAAATCGCCAGGCTTCAGCTCCAGTCTTAGCATTCCGTCACATTGTATCCATGGCAACCTATCATTCCCCATTGTGGTCACAATAAAATCAATCTCTCTGATGCCAGATTTTTCATTCCTGACATGTTCATCCTTCAACCCCTCATGAATCAAACAGAACAAAAACTTGAAAAATTCCTTAGCCTTCAAAACATCTTTCACGGCCCCCTAATCTGGCCTCTCTCTCAAGCTGTATCAGTGATGCCAGGAAGCAATAAAATTGACTCAGTATGTTACTATTTTTCTTATGAGAATTTTAGTCATTCCTTGGATCTATAAATAGCTGAGAGGAACACATGTCGTCTGTGGGATTTTCTGGAAGACTATCGCTGAGCACGATTTAGATGTCTGAAAATCAACTGACTTGTCAAGTAATTCACTCACTCTGCTGTGATGATGTGCTCAGGAGGAGGTTCAGTTTTGTTGGCTCATACAGTGATATTGATTTCTTAAAAAAAAAGAATGTCGATAGTTTTTTTGAAAAGGGTTTAAAGTTAGTCAGGGAGACACAGAAACAATCACTTTTTGATGTTTTTGTTTCCCTGTTGTATACCTCTAGCAGCAGTGTGCCCTAGCTACACGATGCACTGCAGATACTCACCAAACATCCTTAGACATCACCTTCCAAACCCATAACCACTTCCCTCTAGAAGGAAACGGGCATCAGATTCACGGCAACACCACCACCTTCAAGTTCCCCTCCAAGCCATTCACCATCCTGACATGGAAATATATCGCCGTATCTTCACTGTTGTTGGGTCAAAATCCTGGAATTCCCTCCCTATTGGCATTGTGGGTCAATCCACAGCAGGTGGACTGCAACGGTTCAAGAAGGCAGCTCCACCACCACCACCCGCCAGCCAGCTATGCCCATGTCCCACAAATGAATAAAAGAAAACCCTTCATCCAGTTCAGAGTGCCCATTTCATATTTTGCATCTCATTTTCCAGGTAATGGATGCTCTTCAGTACCTTGTTCAAATAACCATACTTTACCTGGCAACCTAAAGTCTTGTTAAGTGTCATATTTGATCACAGCAATCTTATTCTCAACAACTTTCACACAATAGCAGATCAAGGTTTGTCTTGGGTGATATTTTGTAGAATAATAGAATCATAGAATCCCTACAGTGCAGACGGAGGCCATTCGGCCCATTGAGTCTGCACTGACCCTCAGACCATCCCATCCAGACCCACTTGCCTACCCTATCCCTGTAACCCCACATTACCCATAACCGGAATACCTAGTCTACACATCCCTGGACACTAACATGGATGACCAATCCATCTAACTTGCACTTCTTTGGACATGCGTGAGGAAACCGGAGCACTCGGTGGAAACACCCACAGACATTGGTAGAACGTGCCAATTCCACACAGACAGCCATCCAAGGGTGGAATCGAACCCTGATCCCTGGCACTGTGAGGTAGCAGTGCTAACCACTGAGACACCATGCTGCCATAGCTTGTTTATGAAAGTTGTAACGCTTAAACGCCAGAATGTTACTCACTCCCTGAAGATGGAATTCCATGAAGGCACAGAGGTAATACTGTATTCCAAGGATTGTGTTGTACTCTATCATAGTCGCTGGAGCCACTTACCACCCCTTATTTTATACCATGGCCTGACACTAGTTGTGTCTGGTTCGTGTCACTGGAAGGATGTGAGAGGCCATGACATGGTGAAGAGATGGAATAGTTTCAGGGATTTGCTAAGTTTGGTTTGAGAAGCTGGAGTTACTCTCTTTGGACCAAAAGAAATTGAGTGGTGATTTGGTCAGGGAACTTAGATTATATCAGGTTAAGAATATGACATGTAAATAAAGACTAGTCCCTTATGTGATGGTAGGAGGAGGAGAAGGGGTCACAGGTCACTGGCTAGGAATTCTGCTCTAACGCAGCTCCTGACTCGCTGAAGCCCACCGAACCCACTCACTATTGACAAGGCACCTGTCAGGAGTGTGACAGAATACTCCCCACTCCCCTGGATGGGTGCAGCTCCAGCATCACTCAAGTAGCTCGACACCACCCAGGGCTAAGCAGCTTTCTGGGTTGGCACCAGGTCCTCCAGCTAAAATATTAACATTCTCCACCAATCCTGCACGTTGCCAGCAGCGTGTATCAATCACAAGCCACACTGCAGCAACTCACTGCGGCTTCCTCGACAGTACCTTTTGGCTAAGCCGTGACCTCTACCCTCTAGAAGGGCAAGGGCAGCAGATACATGGAAACATCACCAGCTACAAATTCTCTTTCAAGCCACATGCCATCCTGACTTGGAAAGATCGTGCCTTTCCTTGACTGTCATGGGGTCAAAATCCTGGAAGTCCCTCCCTTGTGGGGAGGGTGGCTCACTGACACTTTCTCAAGGGCAGTCAGGGCCTGGGTAATAAATGCTGGTATTATCAAAATCTTCTACATCCCATGAAAGAAGGTTTTTTTTTTGAAACAAAGAGATACATAAAGGGGAAGTGAGGAAAAGCAGTTTTTTACGCAGTGAGTGGTAATATCCTTGGATTTGTAGCCTGCATTCAATGTTCCATCCAAGCTGCTGGGCTGTGCTGTCACTGGGAAACTCCACGCTCGTCAATCAGCGAGACGACACACGGCTTCCATTTCCTTAAGCTGCTTCACGCACGGTCTTCAGAGATCCACACGGCGGCGAGAAACATCCCAGGGAATGTTGTCCGCACGCGTGCTGGAAATGGAGATGATGAATGATTTTGAAAGGAAATTGGGCAGGTATTCAAGGCAATTAAACATGTGAGCCTACGTGGATAGGGCAGGGAAATGAATTGCCCATCGGTATCACTGACACCCAAGACCACTCCATGCACCACAGGCCAATACTGAGCTTGAGACCTTCGTGATCCGTACGACCCAGTTAGACACACAGCAGGGCAGTTTATCGTTGGGACAACTTCCTGATCCCTTAATAGTCTCGACTTTTCCTCTTTTGCAAGAGGAAGCCAACCTTCCAGAAGCAGGAACATAATTCTGAATTGTTGTGGTTCTGTTCGCCGAGCTGGGAATTTGTGTTGCTGACGTTTCGTCCCCTGTCTAGGTGACATCCTCAATGCTTGGGAGCCTTTTGTGTTTTTTCCTCCGGCATTTGTAGTGGTTTGAATCTGCCGTTGAATTCCCGGATGTTGGGCCAAGAATTCATGTTCCTCCATCCATAGTTCTTGGATATCCAGGCCCAGTGAACTTTGGAAAATCCAGAATCCATGAGGGGTTATTGGTCCTTATGGAGATTGTCAAAATTACTGCCTGTTAAATTCAGGTGGACTCACCTTGTCTTTGTCCAATTCTCATACCCAGGTGATTCTGGAAATCCCAGCCCTTCTCACCTCCGTGCAGCTATTGGAGGTTCGAATACATTTGTTTCCTTTCCCTTCCTGCCCGAACCGTTTCTGTTACACATTTGCTGTAATGTTGCTGTTTCACAACCCCACCGTAACCTGCATCGTGCACGCTTTAGTTGTTACACCCACACGCACTTTCACACTAAGTATACGTTGTCAGTGTCGTCTTTACTGTGCTCGTTACCAAGTTTTCTGGCAGACAGCACAATTTCTGCAGTTAGTTCTCATTTTGCTAAGTCGCAGCAGGTTATATCTGAGCACCAGAGGGGTCCAGGGAAGCTAAAACCCAGTCTTATTTTTGGAACAGTAAGTGACTGAACATAATTAATCTGGGAGGTGAGGGACTGTATAAAATTAATTGGTGAGCCAGGAGAGCAAGTCTACTTCTGAATACCTAGCTTTACCCCCCCCACCCCTGTCTGTGCCAAAGGACTTAATTTAATATGAGCTTTAATTTGTCAGGCAGCAGCCAGTACCCCACAGTACCTCAAGAGTTTACAGTCCCCAAATGAGATCTTCTCAGTGGGTTTTGAGTTTTGGTCAGGGGCTGTCTGTTTTTACTCCTTCAGCCTCAGATTTACTGTAATATGTTAATTCAGACAAGCCCTCATTAAATATGTTGTTCTCTGCTGTTATGGGACGTTTTCAGTTTGCTTAGTTTGCAATGTCTTTAGGTGTCGGGATCTTGGTGAATGTTGAGGCTGGAACTGTGCATGAATGTCAATGGTAGCGCCTATTCATTGTAAAAGGCTTGTATATGTCTAGTGTTTTTCATAACCTTAGGCTGCTATGAGGCATTTAACAGGTAACAGAATTGATCTGAACTGGAGTCACTGCTGTAATGTAGGAAGCACAGCAGCTAAGCCATGCATCGCAAGTTCCCACAGTGTGACAACGAGAAGTTTATCTTGGTGATGTTGCTTGTGGAATTAGCATTGGTGAGGACATTATGGAAAGGATGACTGATTTTCTTTGGATAGTGTTTTTGGGATTTTTTGGTCCAGACAAACTTGCTTAAGTGTCTTTTCCTAAAGATAGCAAGTTTGACAGTTTCTCTGTCCTTCAGCACAGCATGTGAACACCGCCCTTGATTTAATACTTAACTCTGTGTTATGGGCCGTAAACCCACGACCTGGTCAGAGCAGTAAGTGCTACCAGTGAACCCTAGTTTACCAAATAGAGTTCTGAGACTGAAATTGAGTTACCTGACTGAGACTGAGTTTCCTGTCATCTGAATGTCGTTGAGTATACCACTGTTACATGAACTTACTTAAAAATGTGTTGTTGGAAAAGCGCAGCAGGTCAGGCAGCATCAAAGGGGAAGGAGAATCGACGTTTCGGGCATGATTCCTGAAGAAGGGCTTATGCCCGAAAAGTCGATTCTCCTGCTCCTTTAAAAAAACCCATTTTTAAGCTCTGATCCCTGGCATCTGCAGTCCTCACTTTCTCTTACATGAATGTACTGTCAACTTCATCTGTAGGATGTGTGTTTCCCCTCCTTACACCCTTGCTGTAGAAGTAAAAGACTTATGTTGCCCATTTGCACGTTGCTCTAACTAATAGCTGCCCGCTTTATCAGAGAATCTTGGCCTACTTGATGTTTTGTTATTCTAGCGCCTTCCTCAGTCTGAAACCTGCACTCTGAATCTGGGTCTGCTTTGGAAGTGAAACACCTTGAACGTTAGTTTATGAAAGCATCCTTTGGACTGTGTTTCTCCATATTTTGGGGACCCTGCATTTAAGTGAGCCCTTGATTGTTAGCAGCCTGGACTTTGGGCATATGAACCTGGATCTGCCTGTATCCCAGCATTCCATGAATACTCCAGGTCAGGTCATGAGGTCTAGACCAGAGATTACACATTGTGTAGATCAGACTGGAAAAGGGACAAGAGATTTCCTAAAGAGCGTTAGTTAGTATTATAATGACAATCTACTACTTTCAAGATCACTTTATTAATTGTATTATTCCCATTATGTTTTTGAAGCTGAATTTAGTTATTTAAACTGCTATTTGAGCTCACCTCTTCATTCATAATTTCAGGCAACTATTTCAGAAACATAACCAATCAGTTCACCCTATCTGTACTCTGAGACACAAAGAACTGCTTTTACTTGTTAAATAAAACCCTAGTTTAAAAAAAAACCTGCAGTTTCCTCGAGAGGAAAGGATATGGGTGAAGATCCATTTTTTAAATTATTATTTAATTCATGCATGTGCTGTTTGGAGCTGCAGATTAGGCAAGATTTTATTGCCCAGTTGCTCAGGGGGTATTTAAGATTGCTGTTGACCTGCAGTAAAATGTAGGCCAGACCAGCTAAGGATAGCAGATTCACTCCCTAAAGAGCATTAGCGAGTCAGGTGGGATGTTAGAACAATCAACAGTGGTTATACGATCGCTATTTGGGCTAAATTTTTCCCTTTTTAGATTTTTACCTAATTGATATTTGACCAGGTGCCACAGTGGGATTTGTCTAGGCGAAAGTGAGGATTGCAGATGCTGGAGATTAGAGTCAAGATTAGAATGGAGCTGGAAATGCGCGGCAGGTCAGGCAGCATCCGAGGAGCAGGAAAATCGACATTCCAGGCAGGAGCCCTTCATCAGAATTCCTGCTCCTTCGATGCTGCCTGACCTGCTGTGCATTTCCAGCACCCCTCTAATCTTGACTATAGTGGGATTTGAACCCATCCCCCCCAGAGCACTGCTGCCTCACAGCGCCAGGGACCTGGGTTCAATTCCTGCCTCAGGCGACTATGTGGAGTTTGCACATTCTCCCCATGTCTGCGTGGGTTTCCTCCCACAATCCAAAAATGTGCAGGTTAGGTGAATTGGCCACGCTAAATTGCCCATAGTGGTAGGTGCAGGGGTGGATGTAGGGGAATGGGTCTGGGTGGGTGCGCTTTGGCAGGTTGGTGTGGACTTGTTGGGCTGAAGGGCCTGTTTCCACACTGTAAGTAATCTAATCTAAGTAACATTAACCTGGTGTTCTGAATTACTAGTCTGGTGACATTGCCACTGCCAGACCCTGCTGGGATGTAGATATAAAATGAGAGCAGTATATTGAGTATCACCTGGGAGCTTGTTTTCATTCCCGCTCTTGATTCTGTATCAGAGAGTATCATTCAGTATCATTTCTGTGTGTGTGCGCCAGCTGTGTCACCATTTCTGTTCAAGGACAGTCAGATAATTCAAGTAAAAATAGCACACACAGGCACAGCCTGACATAGTTCAAGTGCACAAAGCCTGTACCTGTAGCTCATTCACGATGCAGTAAAGCTTGAGTGAAATGGCAGCCTTGACCTGGCGAGCTGTGCCAGTGACCTTAAACTGAGTGCTGATGGGCAAATGTCCTGATCTGCATGGACAATTTGTTGCTATTTAAAGGAGACGAGACTGACCGAGGCCCTGGGGAGAACACCTCCACTTCTGTCTGAAATAGTGTCTACCCGAGAGGGCAGATAGGGTCACACTTTAGTGTCTCATCCAAACCTCAGTATCTTCGGACCAATGCAGTATTGCCTCAGTATGGCTTTGGGCTAGAGCCTTGATGGTGAACAATGGTTACAGACTCTGGGTTCTTTAGTGTGCAAATAAAACCTAGGAATAATTATTAAAACTGAAAGGAGAAAATCAATTGCTTTCCTCAGTGTCTACTCAGGGCCCCTGCTAGTAATGTCCCATGGGTCGGCGTTAAACCACTAGCTTGCTCCTGGCAGTTCTGCTGACACAACACACAACCTGCAGGAAACCGTCTCTCTCTCACAATCTCAGATATGTATGAGGTGTTGCTTGGTAACATTGTGTTGTCTTGTTGGGAGGAGAGATCATGGCAGAAGTGAATTAGTTTGCGTGTACTATTGCTTTGAAGGATGTGCTCCATTTATGTTAAATTCTGACACTTCGCTATCCAAAGTTTGTGTGGCTATTTTCTGTTTGTTGTATAATAATATGTGACAAATCTAATCTGGAATTGGAACACATGTTCAGAATTGGCAGCTAAGAAGACTAAGCAACTGTGTTCCAATTCTTAGAATTACACTTATGACGTTCCAGATTTATATAGTCAGTGCTATTTGATGTTCTGATTCACTGGTCCCTGGCATTTAGCCCTCTATTCTCACTGTGGCTGTTCCCAATAAGCGTTCAGGTGGAACCATCCTTTGAAGAATGTATGTTGATAGAGATCAGATGGCAGACAGCCATACAAGAGTGCGTCAGAGAATTTGGATTATATCTCTTAATTAACCAAAGTCAGCTACACTGACACACCACCCAAGGCTGAATCATATTGAAGCTATGAACTGATTTACAATTGCACTCTCACCTCCTTTCAGGTTGTCCTTCCAACACGCGTTGGAAGAGTCTATGTTTATGACACAGCACAGATGGAACAAGATGAATATGACGTCCTACCATCACGCAATCCTCCTCCGGCCACTTTGCAGGAGATTTACGACGTGCCTCCAACTCGAGGAGGAATGGAATCTTCTAGCAATCAGTACGGACAAGAGGTGGGTAATGGTTTTGGCATTTAATAAAAAGAAAGACACCAGTTTATTGCTACTGTGTCTGAAAACCAGAAAATCATTTCAAATGAAAACCGTTCTTCTGCAATTTAAAGAATGCTTTGAAATCTCACTTCAAATATATACACAGATAAACCTTTCATTTGAAGAAAAGAACGACTTGCATTTATGTGCCACCTTTCAAAACCTCAGTAAGTCACAAACTGGATTGCAGCCATTAACTATTTCTGAAATGTACTTGCTGTTGGAAGAAAGTGTGTCAGCCTGTGGACAGAAAAAGCTCTCACAAACAGCAACAAGATAAATGGAAAGGTTTTCTTAATTTAATGACTATTAAAGGAGTATAGTCCTCATAAGTAAATAGCAAAACCTTTTGATTACTGTCACTCACCCTAATGACAAGACAAGGCGAGCAGGAATAGAACGTGCATCCCATTAAGCCAACTCCAACATAAGCCATGGTTAAATATTTTGTCATTATGTAAATATTATGTGGTAACAAAAATGCATGGTTATTCTTTCCCAAAGGAAAGCCAAATGCTTGTGTTGACAATGCCCCTTTTAATTCAGGACTCTTTTCTCTTGATTACAATCATTTATAATCTGCCTTGAAGTTCTGTACAAAATAAAACTGTGTCGCAAAATACAAGATGCAAGGAGAGAGCAGAAAAATGTATGAGGCACACTGAAGGTCAGTGGAGGTTTGGTATTCAGAGGGGGTTATGAATATGTGCAATTCTTCAAAGATTTTCATCAGCTTCAATGGGAGATTGGGCATGAAGCCATAGTTGTGTGTCTGGGGAATATCATAATGGATGCTTTTGTACATATTTATTGGTTCCACTGTGATAAGTAAAAGGAAATGGTCACTGATACTTTCTGGATAAAACTTGCAGAGGAACATTTTTCAAACGCCAACATCAGTTGTAGGAGATTAATAGTTGTTGGAGGCAACAAATCAACATTGTTATCCCGGCTTTTTTCCGTCAGGTTTACGATACACCTCCCATGGCAATGAAGGGTCCAAACAGCAGAGATAAATCACAGGAAATCTATGATGTGCCCCCCAGTGTTGAAATGAATCTACAACACCAGATCCATTCTCAACAAATGGTGAGTATGCACTTGTTTTCAGGAATGTCTGTGGTGACTGCAGTGCTGGGGAGTTGGGAGACTGGGGTTAGAATGGTCTATCTGGCTGACCAGAGTGTTCCAGGGGAGAGCGTGACATTTCGTGGCAGAAGAATTAGCATCTTCCAGGTAGATTTAAGCAGCTTGTTCAAGGAGCAACATCTTGATGAAGTCCATGAAGCCACGGGTGAACTTCACAATCTGACACCAGTCATACTCACAGGTCAGAGAGGGAAGTGGGAACGCACAATATGTGACAGTTAAACCAAACAACCTGTTTCTGTGTTCACATCTCTGTTGGGGCTAGAAGGAACAGGAGTGAGAGACATCCAAAGAAAGGGCAAGGAAGCATTTTAAAGGGCGGCACAGTGGCTCAGTCGTTAGCACTGCTGCCTAGCAGCGCCAGGGACCCAGGTTCGATTCCAGCTTGCATGGAGTTTGCACGTTCTCCCCGTGTCTGCGTGGGTTTCCTCCCACAATCCAAAGATGTGCAGGTCAGGTGAATTGGCCATGTTAAATTTCCCAGAGTGATAGGTGCATTAGTAGGGAGTAGGGGAATGGGTCTGGGTGGGTTACTCTTCAGAGGGTTGGTGTGGACTTGTTGGGCCAAAGGGCCTGTTTCCACCCTGTAGGGTATCTAATCTAATCTAAACCTATTTTACCCAAATCACTTGGCACTTTATGCTTCCATTTAATACACTTCTGGCATACAGAGCAACTCTCTCATATCTAGATGACTGTCTCTTCTTTATTGCAATTCATTCCAGTTAAACAATCTCTCATTTCTCTAATTTGCCATCTCCATTATTCTATGATTTGCTGTGATAATTATTGTGAAGTGATATTGTTATGGAGTTTTCAGTCTATATGAAATTTTCTGTTGGCTTCAACATTAAGCGCTCCTATATGTTTCCCCAGATCCTTTAGAATCAGTTTGTCCTGGTTACCCAGTGTCTAATCAAGGGAGAACGTGATGCTGGGAGATGTAACTGTGAACCCATTGGTACAGGAACAGAATAATCTCCTCTAACATGTAATACCATGTACTTGTCCCAAGCTATCAAAGGCTGGTCTCTGGACTGGTGAAATAACAGCAAATATAAAAGATAATATAGTTTTATTTCGCAATTAGAGAACAAACATTTAAAGCAAACTTTACCTTCAAGCCTCTGATCCAGCCTTCTGTTTTAACAAGCCTTTCCTCTGCCACACGCCATGATTGAATACTCCCTGGTCAGACAGAATTCTCCGAGATGAAATCGGAGCACATTCCAGGTCTGGCTTCCCAGTCCTCCCAGACTCTGTGCTCCTTTTGACCTGTTTTGTTTCCTGAGTGGACAGGAAGCCAGTGGCTTGATCTCTGACCTATTCTTAGCTTTCTGTAACTGTAGCTCCAAGAACACCTGAGATAGCAATGGCAGGCTGTCTAGGGTGAGATTCCTTGCAACATTCCCGCGATGTGCTCAAGCCATCCTCCATGTCCATGGGGGAGGGGGTGGGGTGTCCAGAAGAACATCCCAGTCTAAACTAGAATTGAGCAAATCGCTTCCACTGGTTTATCACAGAAACTGAGTTTGCTGATGTAACCTTTCTGCAAGTTTAATGCAAGTTGGAACAGTCCCATAAACCGATAGAAACCCCAAAACCTGATTATCATTTTAAGCTGGATTTTTTTTTAGTGTTGGTTATAGCGTCAGAGAACTCTACAGCATGGAAACAACAGACCCTTTGGCCCAACTTGCCCATGCGGCTCAGTTTTCCTAATTAAACTCATCCCAATTGCCTGTTTGGTCCATATCCCTCCATACCTACCCATTTGTGTGTTTGTCTAAATGTTTCTTAAATGAGGAAATTGTACTCTCTTCCAACACTACCTCTGGCAGACTGTTTCAGACTCACTACCCTCTGTATGAAAACAATGGCCCCTCTGGACCTTTTTGTATCTCTCTGTCTCGCTCTCTCGCTCTCTCTATCCTTAAACCTATGCCTTCTATTTTTTACATTCCCTGACCATGAGGAAATAGTGGTCGCTACCTACCTTCTCAATGCCCCGCATGATTTTATAGACCTCTAAGGTCACCCCTGAGTCTCCTGTGCCTCAGGCAGAAAAGTCCCAGCCTATCCAACCTCTCCTTATAACTCAAACCTTTCAATCCTGGTAGCATACTAGTAAATCTTTTCTGCACTTTTTCTAGTTTAATAATATCCCACAAATTCTAATGAAGGTGAAATGAATGAGAGGAAGGTGGATGAGAATGAGCTCTCACTTTCAACCATGTACTGTACTCCACGTTGAGAGAGGGGTTTGAAGCCTGAGACACAGGCCTCTACTTTAACAGCCACTGGAGTGGTCAAGAATGGAAATCTTTCTCAATCCCTCATCTGCAGGAAAGTGCCAAGCTCCATCCTGGTGCTACAGTAGGCCCTGAACCTGTAGCCTATCTCTGCAATAAAACAGCACCAGTGTGGTCTTTGTGTTTGATGATTATATTTATAGAGGGCTATTCAAATAATTAATATAACTGATGTTTAATCTGAAGGATAAGTTTCCACAGGTTCACATCTCACCATGGCAACTGGAGGAATTTAAATTCAATAAAATTTGGAATTAGGAACTAGCCTCTGATGGTGTCATGTAATCACTGTTCATTGGCATAAAGGCCTTTCAGATTCACTAATGTCCTTCAGGGAAGGAAAGCTCTCATCCTTAATTGGTCTGGTCTACATGTGACCCCAGACCTACAGCAATGGGGCTGAAATGGCCGAGCAAGCCAATCCATTCAAGGACACTACATGCTGGTGTTACCAGCAGGGCCCATGTCCCACGTAGGAATGAAAAACCAATGTTCCTTGGACACTGCAGTGCACAAATAGCCAACCCTATTAACCTCCCACTGTGGAAGGACAGTGCCCTCACTTTTGGGCCTCATTGATGCTCGTGTGTTCACGATTGCTGACATTAATTTGAATGTTCGAAAATGTAGCTCAGTTGAACTTTTTTCCTTTTCTTAAATACAGGTCTACGATGTTCCCCCATCTGTGAGTAAGGATGTCCCAGATGGGCCAGTCTCTGAAGATACATATGACATTCCACTGAGGTTTTCCCACAGGACCATCAAGGGGACAGATTCCATGAGATATACCATTCCACCTCAAACCCCAGCAGCACATGAGGGCTATCCAATCGATGATGTGTATGACGTGCCTCCACTGACGGTGAAGCTAACAGACCCTTCCAACAATCAGGAAATCTATGACGTTCCTCCAAGCCAGAAGATACTGGGAGGATATCAGACGAATGTCCAGGATGTGTATGATTTCCCACGGGATCTTGGTGTTCCAGCGTCTGGAGGCAAGCTCACCATGAGCGAGGAACCTGAGGGCGATTATATTTATGACGTGCCACCTCAGGTGTGTAGAGATGCCACAACAGAAGAAATGACCAACAACCACAAGAGACATTCAGCATCCAGCACGGGCAGCACAAGGAGCAATATTTCAACTTCCTCACTCGACGTCATTCCTGTGAAAGAGTCTTCCGTCTCGCCCAAGCCAAGTAGTAAGGAGCTCAACTTGGACCTGGAGGTAGCGATGGAGATCTTGGCAAAGCATCAGCAAAATGTGGAGAGCTCCATTTCCTATCTCATGTCCTTCATTGTCACCAGCTGGAGGAGCCGCGAGCACATGGAGACCAACGTACAGAACATCAAGACGGGGGTGGAGAGAGTAAAGAATTCCGTGAAGGAGCTTCTGGAGTTCGCCCGTGGCGCTGTGGCAAACTCCACACAGGCGACTGACCGCACATTGTACACAAAGTTGAGCAAACAGGTGCAGAAAATGGAAGAGGTCTACCAGCTTCTCCTCAAACACAGTCAGGCTTTGGACAACTGTAACTGGGCGCTGAATGTTCTCATCATGAACAAGCAAAGCTCAGCTGATGATCTGGACCGATTTGTGATGCACTCACGGGGTATCCCCGACGATACAAAGCAGCTTGCCTCTTTCCTTCATGGCAATGCTTCATTGCTCTTCAAACGGACAAAGTCACAGCCAGGAGACAACAAGAGTGCAGTGCCTCCTGCTGGTCATGAGAGCGGCAGCCACTTGACAAATAACAATAACATATCCAACCATCAGGCAGGTCTATCAGACAAGGCCAATATCCAGGCAAGGCCTCTCCCATCGCCGCCAAGATATACAGCTGAAGAGTCACCTGACACCCAGTATGACAACAGTGGCAGCGGATGGATGGAGGACTATGACTATGTTCACTTACAGGTTTGTGTTTATCCAAGATTCAAATCTGAACAGTTTGCATCAGTACAGCCATACATAACTATTGGAAATCACTTTAAAAGCTAGAAAAAAGGAGCAAGGCTGGTTCATTCAGCCTTTGGGCCTGCTCCACTATCAGTGATCATTCAACTCAGTCCCCTGCTGCTGTTTTCTCTCTATACCCTTTGGTGCCTTTAGTCTCTCTCTCTCTCACTCTCTCTCTCACTCTCTCACTCTCTCTCTCTCTCTCTCTCACACTCTCACTCTCACTCTCACTCTCACTCTCACTCTCACTCTCACTCTCACTCTCTCTCTCCCCTCACAATCATTTCATATTGCGACCTTCACATGCTCAGCATTCTGGGGTGTAGGAATTTCTCCTCATTGCAATCCTAAGTCTTTCCCCAGGAGTGGCGGAGTCCAGAACTATACGGTTTAGGGGTAAGAGGGGAATAATTTAAAAGAGACCTAAGGGGAGACTGTTTCATGCAGAGGGTGGTATGCGGATGGAATGAGCTGCCAGATGAAGTGGTGGAGGCTGGATGGGTATATGAATAGGAAGGTTTTGGAGAGATATGGGCCGGGTCCTGGCAAGTGGGAGTAGATGAGATTGGGATATCTGGTCGGTATGGACGGGTTGGACCGAAGGGTCTGTTTTTGTGCTGTACATCTTTGACTCTAAATGGTCTACATCATATACTTAAACTCTGACCCCTGGTCCTGTGCTCACTGGTCATCAAGAACACCCTTCCTCATTTACTCTGTCTCATTCTGTTAGAAGTTTCTAGGTTTCTGAGATTCAAAACCACCCCCCAACCCCTGTTCCTCCAAACGCCATTGAATATATTCTTAACTGACTCAGCCTCTGCTCAGATGTCAGTCCTGCCATCCCAGGAATCAGTCCGGGAAACCTTTTGTCCACTCCCTCCATTGCTAGAGCATCCTTATAGGCAGCAAGTTACAAGAAGGTCCGTGTGTGTAATCACCTGTTGATGCTGCACCGATGAACCCTTCACTGTTAAGGCTTACACCCACATGGCCCAAGCAAAAGTAAATCTGGGAGTAACGATCAGAAGGAGGTGGGTGGGTGGGGGCAGAGGTGAAGAGAGGTGACTCTGAGCTTTTCCTTCACTTATTCAGGATGATTTAAGCAAAATTAGCTGTATATTTTCTGTTTGTTTTTGAGGCCATCTTTATTTAAGTACTGTCATAGAGATGTACAGCATGGAAACAGACCCTCAGTCCAACTCATTCATGCCGACCAGATATCCTAACCTAATCTAGACCCACCTACCAGCACTTGGCCCATACCCCTCCAAATCCTTCCTACTCATTATACCCATCCAGATGCCTATTGAATGTTGTAGTTGTACTCTACCACTTCCTCTGGCATCTCATTCCATACACCCACTACCCTCTACGTGAAAAAGTTGCCTATTAGGTCCATTTATATCTTTTCCCCTCTCAAGTAGCTTTAGATGGGAACTATTGGGTTTTCACAAATCTGGATTCCCCTCTATATCATCTTTTACTTGGAGAAGTTGGTGTCAGTGTGGTTAAGATGATGCCAGTCATTCATCCTTCTAATGCGCTCATAATTCTCTCTAAATGCAGTCAGACAATTCTCCCTTCCCAAAGGAATACGTTTGGAATCTTCTGCAGTAAGTGTAAAGATAAAAATCCCTATGGTCTTGCTGGACTGTAGGGCTGCTCTCCCATGAAACATGGCTGACTAGGGGTGGCTTAACCCAAGGGTCCCCACGCCTCAGGGTGTGAAGGAGAGTTCTTCATGGTAACCTCAGCCAGTGTGGGAATCGAACCCATCCCGTTGGCTTTGTGCAGTATCCCAGACCAGCCATCCAGCCAACTGAGCTAACCACCATCTGCTTACAGATACATAGCAGTGCACTTACACACAGGGTATTTGAAAAGGAAAGGTGGGTTTACAAATCGGAGGCGAAGTGCTCTGTGTGGAACTGAACTCTGACTCCTGTAATGTGCTTGAAGACCACTTTAGTACATTAACCCATTTTAAAATAATGCAGTAGAAATTATTTACTGTGCTGACTTTGGCCCCCTTAAATCAGGAGAGAGGAAGGAGTGTGCTATTATTTAATTGGTCCGAGTAGAATTCCAATGAACAAGTTTTTGGGATCACAAGGGGCCCCTTCATTAGATGAGGTCATCTCTGTGAATGAAAAGACTTTCTGTCCATCACACCAAGGACCTCTGGATTCCAGCTCCGAGGTTAGCTTTGTAAAAGGTAAAAAAACTGAAGGGGATGATTAAATAGACAGCTGGGTATACATGTAAAGGTCTCTTGGCTAACCGCGTTTCTCTATCCACCACAAGCACCTCATAATTTTGTTCATAAATTAGTGATCATGTCTCCTACTAAATGTTCTTGTGATGTTTCCCTGCACCACAGGCAACTGTAATTCCCCACCTCCCCCATTTTGATATCTGGATTTATCCCATGATTACCGATAAACTCTGACAGGACGAGACAGGGTAAATGTAGGAAAGAGATGACCAGTGAGTCCAGAACCAAGGGTCACAGTCTAAGGATACATGGTAGAATATTTAGGGCTGAGATAAGAATTTCTTTCACCCAGAGACTGGTGAGCCTATGGAGTTCACTGCCACAGGAAGTAGTTAAGGTCAAAACATTGAATGTTTTCAAGGAACTAGACATAGTTGTTAGGGCTAAAGGAATCAAATGGAATGGGGAGAAAACAGAAAAAGAGTCCTGTGTTGGATGATCAGCCATAATCCTTTTGAATGGTGTAGTATTGAAGGGGCCGAATGGTCTGTTTCTGCTCCTATTATCTGTGTGTCTGTGGTTCCCAGGATGTCAAAGCTGATGATATTATTACATCGTCTTAGTCTTCCCTTAGTTTGGAGTCACGAGGTCCCCTTAGATGTGAGTTTAATAAAAGCTATGGAGTTTCAGGGTACAATCAACACTGCACTTCGGAGGTTTTGCTCAATGCCTGTTGTTCAACTTGTTCTCATCCTTGTTACAAACCTCAAGTCCAAATGGTGAACATTGGCCTTTCTTTTGTGCAGCAGGATTTCTGTTGTGTAATTATTCACTGCATTGAAGAGCTGCAATGGATGAAGCTGCAGCTTATAGCCCCAGCACAATAACAGGGAAAGGTTTCTTCATTTTCATTAATGCACTCTGATGTACACAGTAAGGTTAGAGGTGAAGTGTGAAATAAAAAGGTCTATTCACCATTATTGTTTATTGAGGGAAGTGAATCCTTTACCAGGCTTAGTGACTGCTTTGTCAAAGTAATGATGTTGGAAGATTGAGGCTGGACGGTTTTTAGCTGACAGAAGGAAAACCACCCAAAACGTGCAGGAAAAGGATTTGTGAGAGAACAGGAGGTTAAACCTCAGGAGACCAGACCTTGCTGGGACTCCTGACACAATAGTAGCTTTGCTCATGTACAATAAAACAGCAAGAAAGGACAGGCCTGCACATGCTGAAACTCTGAACCTGCAATGAAAACTGGGTGGGGGGGGGGAGCATTCAACACACCAGCCTCCGCCTGTGGAGAGAACCAGATAGTCCTGCCTTGGAAACAGGAACCTTTCCTCTCACTGGTTCATGGGAAGGCTTCCTGCCTGGAATCTCTGTTCTCTCTCCATTGATGCTGAATGACTGCCCCAAGTGCTTTGAATGTTTTCAGGACCCCACAAACTGATTGTGATTTTAACCACAGCTGTTAGCTGTGGGTGAGACCAGTGCATCTCTTTTTAGTCTAACAAGTAGGAATTGCAAGTGGTAGGTAGTTCAAAACAATAAAATGTTTTTTGCACACGGTCACGTTTCTCCTTTGTTCAAAGAAATGTCCATCGCAGGCCATTTATTTAATTATCCAGAAGGCAGTGGTGATTTAATCACTTTGCTGCGGGTCAGGAGTTACAAGGAGATCAGGGTAGGTTCAGGTGGAACATTGTTCCTTTCCTGCCATGGGATTTAAGCTGAAAACATTCCCCGCCCCCCCCCCCAGTGTTCAGGATTACTAGTCCAATGACATTACCACTGCACCACTTCCATCAGTGTTACTTGAAGCCTTCCATGTCATTTCAGGGACCGTCTCAGACCATCTCTTTGCGATATCTTCGCACAGGGTGCTGCTAATCTCTCACTTCCAGAAATTAACCCTTTCAGACCCACCTTCCCCACAGAGCTGACTGCATAGTCTGAAAATGGACTTTCTCAAAACAAGATGTAAGGGGCAGGAGGTGGGTGTATTCAGGCAAGGGAATTGAGGAACTGGGGGGGATTGCTGCCAGTGAGTACACTGTGGTCACCGGTGATGGTGTGACCGCAGCATGGAGATTTGTAGAGGAGGAGATTATGGAGGTGAGTGGGACAACAACATCGAGAGATTTGAAACCATAGGTAAGGATGTAAACTCAACACAGGGCAAAAAAGTCCCACATAGGAGGTTAGTGAGCAAAATTAGGACGCATGGTATTGGGGGCAAAGTACTAACTTGGATTGAAAGTTGGTTGGCTGACAGGAAACAAAGAGTAGTGATAAACGGCTCCATTTCGGAATGGCAGGCAGTGACCAGTGGGGTACCGCAGGGATCAGTGCTGGGACCGCAGCTTTTTACAATATATGTTAATGATATAGAAGATGGTATTAGTAATAGCGTTAGCAAATTTGCTGATGATACTAAGCTGGGTGGCAGGGTGAAATGTGAGGAGGATGTTAGGAGATTACAGGGTGACCTGGACAGGTTAGGTGAGTGGTCAGATGCATGGCAGATGCAGTTTAATGTGGATAAATGTATGGTTATCCACTTTGGTGGCAAGATCAGGAAGGCAGATTACTACCTAAATGGAATCAATTTAGGTAAAGGGGCAGTACAAAGAGATCTGGGTGTTCTTGTACACCAGTCAATGAAGGCAAGCATGCAGGTACAGTAGGTAGTGAAGAAGGCTAATAGCATGCTGGCCTTCATAACAAGAGGGATTGAGTATAGAAGCAAAGAGGTTCTTCTGCAGCTGTACAGGGCCCTGGTGAGACCACACCTGGAGTACTGTGTGCAGTTCTGGTCTCCAAATTTGAGGGATTCTGTCTATTGAGGGAGTGCAGCGTAGGTTCACGAGGTCAATTCCTGGAATGGCGGGACTACCTTACACTGAAAGACTGGAGCGACTGGGCTTGTATACCCTTGAGTTTAGAAGACTGAGAGGGGATCTGATTGAGACATGTAAGATTATTAAAGGATTGGACACTCTGGAGGCAGGAAACATGTTTCCGCTGATTGGGTGAGTGCCGAACCAGAGGACACAGCTTGAAAATACAGGGTAGACCATTTAGGACAGGGATGAGGAGAAACTTCTTCACCCAGAGAGTGGTGGCTGTGTGGAATGCTCTGCCCCGAAGGCAGTGGAGGCCCAGTCTCTGGGTTAATTGAAGAAAGAGTCGGATAGAGCTCTCAAGGATAGTGGAATCAAGGTTTATGGAGATAGGGTAGGAACAGGATACTGATTTAAGGATGAACAGCCATGATCACATTGAATGGTGGTGCAAGCTCGAAGGGCAGAATGGCCTACTCCTGCACCTGTTGTCTATTGCAAGTGACCACGTTTAAAAATTAAACATTTTTCTAAAGCCCCAAGGTGACCTTTAGTACTCTCTGTGACTAATGAAGGAGAAACAACACGAATGTTTCCACGTATCAGTTGTGTACAAGAAGAAAACCAGTTGCTGCTGTTCTGGAATTTTTACAACTTAAACCCAGCACACTGGCCACATTTTACTGGGGAAAAATAAGCTGTCCTTGCTTCCTCTTAACAGATACTTTACTAGACTATGATCAGATTATAACTGCTTAGTGATTGACCACTTATTTCCGATCCAAGGACAGATAATCGACAATGTGCATTATTTATAGGAAAAAGAAACATCTCAATCTGAAGATTTGACCTTGCTTGTAATCCAATGTAATTAAAATGTTTCAAGTGTTAGAGACATGGAGGCAATGTGGTCTTATAGCACCATCTTGTGGTGCCATTGCAGCATACAGGGAAAGAAGATGCTCTTTTACAATGTGCAGTATAGGGCTGACTTTCCACTCCTGTTCTGCCTAGTTACATGTTAGGGAGAAGGTGTGTGTCTATGGTATGGGACACTTGAACCAACCTGGTCGGGAGCCTAGTCCTTGGTAGAGATTTATCCAGTAGCCCAGAGAGATTTTTCTGTCAGCTGCAAAAATAAAAGATCATTTTTGGTGGTCTTGGCCCTGCTCTCAGCCTCCATTGAATCTCGCTGATTCAATGCCTCCACTCCCGGTCTCTTCCCCAGACCTTGCTTCTCTTACTCTAATATTGTTTGTTATGTATTCAACTGTCTGGCCCCTATCTCCTAGAGTTCCCTCCCCAAACCAGTACACCTGTCCACACTCGTGCAGATTAAAACCTGTCTTTTTGGCAAAAAGTTTCCGAACCTGCTCTAATCCCTATCTCTTTAACTCTGTGTCACTTCTTGTCCAGTTGTGCTCCAGAAAAGTGCCTTGGGACATTTTACTAGGTTAATGAAGTAATTAAAATGCAAGTAGTTGTTTTTCTGTACTGAACCAATCCTGATATTTAAGGACAGAGTGACTGAACGCCTGGAGAAATTTGATCTGTTTTGAGGGCCGGCGAGGATTTGTAAGGGACGTGTCATGTCTTACAAACCTAATTGAATTGTTGAGGAAATAACTAGAACAGTAGACAGGGGAATGTGGATGGATGTAGCATTTATATATATATGCATCCAGAAGCCACATAAAAAGTTAGATATAAAAGGCTGTTAAGTGAAATAGAGGTTCATGCAAGCTATCGATCTTGTTAGTTGGTAGAAGATGGAAGTTTTGAAGAAAATGAATTGTGGTTTTCTGAAAGGATCCAGACTAGGGCCTTCTGTATTCACTTCATTTATGTTTAACGTCATGACTGGTTGTATACTAGGCAGCGTATGAAGTTGTGGGGACATTGTTTCATTAAATGGGATGTTAAAATTGTGGCACATGGATTATGCACGTGTGTGAGTTCATCTCTTCTGGATCAGAAAAGAATACTTTGCGAAAATAGTGAAAAGCAAGGAGCAGTAGATATTTAAGGAAGTTATAGGTTAATCTACATGGATCAATCAGATCACCATAGTCTAACCAGATGATTGGCTTGCTCTCTCATTACAGAGAGCCGACTGGTGCTGGTTTAACCTGAGGGTCACCACATCTCAAGCAAGGGGAGAGGTTGAAAAGGATAGTCCTCATGGTCACCTCAGCCACTGTGGGAATTGAACCCATACTTTCCCATACCATCCAGCCAACTGAGCTAAACCATACATGAAGTAGCAGTCAAACAGGTTAATGGAATGTTAGGCTTTAAAATCAGAAAGCTGCAGAATAAAGGAGAGGGTGTTGTGCTGGGGCTTTGGAAAGCCCTGGTTAGACCACTTCTGGAATGTTGTAAACTCTCAGGGTTGGTATACTTTGGAAGTACTGACAGGCTTTGGAAGGTATGCAGTGCAGAATGTTACTGAGAGTCCAGGATACCAGGCAGAAATCCGGTTTGTAATCCTCACATTATAGAAGGTTTAAGAGGTGATTTGGTTGACAATTTTAGGCTTTTGAAAGGAATATATAAGGTAAATGGAGAGAAATATTTCCCATGATAGGGGACTTTAGGACAAGGGAACAAAGCTGAAACATTTATAGAATCCCTGCGGCATGGAAACAGCCCATTCGGCCCATTCTGAAGAGCATCCTACCCCAACTCACCCCCCCAACTCATAGCCAGTCTACCTAGTTTGCACCTCCTTAGACACTCTGGACAATTTAGCATGGCCAATCCATGTAGCCTGGACACTCTGAGGGAAATCGGTGCACCTGGAGGCAACCCACACAACACAAGGAGAATGTGCAAACTCCACACAGATGTGCACAGTGGGCTGGAATCGAACCTGGGTCCCTGGCGCTGTAAGGCAGCAGTGCTAACCACTGAGCCACGTGCCTCCCTCACTTCAAGCTAACCAGGTTTGGTGATACTTTGTGAAGAAACAGTGGGACTTTTTCCAACAGAAGTCAGTGGCTGCTGTCTGTTAATTAATCATTTGAAGTTTGAGACCAGTTTGACAATTTTGTTTATGGCCAGGAGTATAAAAGAACGTTGGGCCATGGTAACGTTAAAACAGGGATCAGCAATTTTCATGTTGAATGACGGAACTGGCTCCAGGGACTGAGTTGGTTTACTGCTATGTTCTCAGGTTCTGGACATTTCGATACTCAAATGTTTGCTGGAATCATTCCCAAATAGTACCCCACAAGTTACACTTGGAAAGAAGAGTTCAAATTTGAATCCCAGAAGATGCCTATGTCCAACATGTTCCCTTTATGGAATCATTGAATGATTGCACCAGCGAAGGAGGCCACTCAGCCTGTTAACTCCTCTGCTGGTTCTGTGCAAAGGTCATTCTGCCAGGCCCACTCCCCTATCCTTTCCCCTGGAACCTTGCACGATTCCTCTTCAGATGAGAATCCAATTCCCTTTGGAAAGCCACAATTGAATCTGCCTCCACTACACTTCTGGGCAGGGTATTCTAGATCTTAGAAATTCCCTGCCTACGAAGTTAATCTGTAGAATTAGCAATGTCTTTGTGATGACCAACTCTGGTATCTTTCAGAGAGTGTTGCTTGTCTCTGCATAAAGCAACTTGACGATGGGTATATCACTCACTTGAGGAGGCTGAGGTCCAGGAGCAGAGATCAGAGCTGCCTAAAAAAAACTACCCATAACTATTTGAAAGCACTTCCCTTATTTTATAAATTGCTGGCAAGGAAGAGGCGAAGGGTCAGGTCAGCATTTTCCAGTGAATGCGATGATCCTCACTCTCCTGCCTCCGCACATCTCTCTGACAATGGGCTGTTCACTTCCAAACTGGATCAATTCATGTTCATTATTATTAATGCATTGTTGCACTGAGCCTGTGTTTCAGAGCACTGCAGACTCCTAACCAAAAAAAATAGAGCTTTGTGTTAAATTAATTATTACCTGAAATTCTTTTTCTGAACCAGAATGACTTTCTGGATGGAATCTGAGCTGATTCACAAACTGATTTAATTTAAAGAACATTTTAAATCCATCTGTAATGAAATGTTCTCCCAGAACATTTTGTTTTAGTTACTCAGCAGCTTTCGCTCGATAATGCAGTTTGTATTTGTTTTATTTTCCTTGGCCCCTTTTCTCAAATGCACTGACGTTCGGTCTGGGTGGATGGGGGTCATGTGGGGTCTGAGCGTGTGGAAAAGGATTGTTGCAGCTAGACTTAACCCTGAACCTCCTCAGGCATACCCTCGGTCTGTAACGTTGATGGTGAGTCTGGTCTTAACCATTTGAGTCATTAAGAGGAGCAAGGTTTTTAATGTTGTCTACTTCTCTGTCACTTTTTTCAGGGTAAAGAAGAGTTTGAGAAAACGCAGAAGGAGTTGTTAGAGAAGGAGAATATCATACGGCAAGGGAAAGCTCAGCTGGAGCAGCTGCAGGTGAGATGGCCGGTGGGAGTTGGTAATGACACGCTTTGCAGGTTGTGAAGGTGTTCAAGCCTCTACAGATATTGAGAACAGCATTCCAAACAGCCCTCTGGGTTGGGCTGTCTGCACAGTGAAATCAGGAGAGGGCTGGGAGTTCGGGACCCTCCAACCAGACTGAAGCAGGTTTTAAAATCCTGACTCCTTAGCCCTGGCTCCATCACAGTCGGATTGTTGTATTAAATGGCATTTGTTCTGCAATTAGTTCCAGAGCTGGTCTTTGAAACCTTGGGATGATGTTAATCTCAAAGAGAGCACCTGAAGTAACTAGGCATTCCCCTCCAGATTAAGAATCAGGCCATGGCCCTGTTTTTTCAAAAAAAAAATTTTGAGGAGAGAAAATACCTGAGTGAATTAGTTTTCCTTTTATTGGAATCAGATATAGTACTGATGTGGCAGTATTGGTTGGACATTTGGAGTTAGAAATTAGTTATTATTTTCATTTGGGTTTACGAAAAACAAATTAACCAGATCGGTCTGGAAAAGCACTGATGTAAAGCTTCTTGTCTTTAACCTATGCTACAGTGGAATGGGTGCTGTGGGGGGCTGTGCAGAGGGCAAGGAGACTGTGGAGGGCAAGCGGGTCGTGTGGTGTGGGAGGGGCCGTGTAGGGGGTCAGAGAGCCGTGCAGTGAGTGAGGGTGCTGTGGCGGGTGAGGGGGCTGTGGCAGGCGAGGGGGCTGTGCAGTGGGTGAGGGTCCTACAGAGGGCCCTGCCCTCACCCACTGCAGAGTCCTCTGCCCTGGGTGATGGTGCAGATGGTATCGTTGCAACAGTTGGTCAAATCTTCCTGGAAAAAGGAGGGACGAAGTGTCCCGGTTCTGATTGGTCTGGAGTGAATTTCATTGCTTTGTCTCCTGAATTTACATATCTGCATGAGAGTAGTTTGGGATTGTCATGCTTGAAGAATGGGAACCTGGAAAAGGTTATGACTTAGCCGAGCCTGTGGTCTGTTACCCCATGTGCGAGCTGCTGCTTCCCTTAGCTCAGTAATGTTTCACAAAGTCTCAGGGCGGCTGCCCTGAATGTGTGCCCCTGGGACAGGGCCTTGTCCATTGGGACTGCATATCCTGAGATCCCAGTGATTTTCCCATCCTTTTAAGTGGTGAAAGTATGAGTGTGATTTCTTGAGAACTGTTCCTTTGTGGATTGTGTTTTCAGACCGACTGACACTGAGTTGCCTGTAGTTCCCTGACCGTTAGAGGTGAAACATCATGGTGTTGGGCCAGCAAAGGTTGGAGGTCAAACAGTTGTCTGCAAATTCTCAATTTCCTGTGAGAAATGCCTTTTCAAGGTAGCGTTAGTCTAAGGAAGGATTGCTGACCTTTGCTTATTTGGCCTCTGCAGGTTAAACAGTTTGAGCGTCTTGAGCAGGAAGTAACGAGACCCATTGAGAACGACCTCTCAAACTGGACCCCGACGCACCAATATGGACAGGTTAAGAGCAAGCTGAGCCCCTCAGACAAACAGCTGCTATTGTTTTACTCGGAACAGTGCGAGTCGAACATTACCACATTAATCAATGCCATCGATGCCTTCTTCACTTCCATTAATACCAATCAACCTCCGAAAATCTTTGTGGCTCACAGCAAGTTTGTCATTCTCAGTGCCCACAAGTTGGTGTTCATCGGGGACACGCTGTCTCGTCAGGCTAAATCGCAAGAGGTTCGCAATAAAGTCACACACTACAGCAACCTCCTCTGTGAGATGCTAAAACATATTGTTATCACAACCAAGACTGCAGCCTTGCAATACCCATCTGGCTCTGCTGCCAAGGAGATGATAGACCGAGTCACTGAACTGTCTCACTGTACACAACAGTTCAAGATGATGCTGGGACAGTTAGCCGCAATGTAAGGACGCAAATAAATCTACATCTTGAGACTGAAAGAATTGACAGCTGTAAATGGACTATTGTAAATATTAACCCATGAGATGACCATACAGGGAAAACTACTTTTTCTTTTTGGTTAGATTGTGACATTTCTTATTAATCAGCAAGATATTTAAATTCAAAACTATGTAGTAGTCCCTTTTGTTTTTCTTCTCGAAGTTCTTTTCAATGTTGTGTTCTATAATATGAAATGGAAATAATTATTTTCATTACTGATTTTAGATCGTGGACGTATGGGTTCTATTTTAAAACTTCATTAAAAATGAGTGGAGAATTACTGGACCATTAAAAATAGATGGAGAGCAATTTTCTACTGTGACAATTAACTAAGTCACTTTTTCATTGTCATGGGGCTGTTTTAATTGATGAAACGTCTCTGCTGATTGAAGAGTTCTAATTCTGGATAACGCATCATTAATGATCTGTCAAAGAAAAGTCAAAGGAGCTAACAGGTGCAGCATGTGGTTAAGTTATCCTACGCGTTTCATTACCGTTTACTTTGTTTAAACATTTATTAATGTTTTCCAATTGTTTTGGATCATACCTCACTTGGGCACTATGCTTTCCGTTGCATTTCAATATTTTCCATTTGTGCAAGCCAACAGCAGAAAATGCAAATGAATTGGTGCCTTGAAATAATTAAAAGCTTCTGCTGGTGAACAGAGCTAAAGTCATTTGTAGCTTCTATTCACAATGAAATCTCATGGTGTGGGGGAAGCAAAAATAAAACTGACTTTCAATGATATTTTAGTGACCTATTTAAGTTTGTGGTTTTCTTTATATGGAGGTGTATAAAACAATCGTGTTTAACATTTGCTATAATTATATTTGCCAAAATAATGTGTTGAACAGACCAAGTTGGGTTTCAGCTGAAACAATGACTGGAAAAGTACAAGAACTTCCATTTGAACCTTTTTTAACCAAAGCCTGCCCCAGAGGCATCAGTCTCAACCAGTGTTGTTGGAGCAGTAATATAACATCAACTCGCTTCAGAGCTGACTGCCTTTGATCAGTCAATGACTGGAGACAATAATCCATTACATACAATAGTTAGTATCCCCTTTACATTGCAGAAGAATTGCTGACAGTTGCAGTTATTTGGATATAACCTTCTCAAAGAAGCTTGCTGGAGCTTTAGTTATCCAATCTGCATGTGGCAACACCTTACACTCTCCAGGTTTTGTTTTTATATATAGAAAATTTTATGTATGTTTGAAACTTAAGTCGCTGATATTTGATGTAATTGGAGGGTTATAACCCTGTAAGAAATGTACCTTTGTATATGTCTGCACATTATATGAATATAAGCAACTGTGTTTGACAAATCCTGGTCAAAGACTCTTACTCTAGCTTCTGTGAAAAACTAGAATTCTGTAGCCAGTTTCTCCTCTGAGGATCGTTGGGTGCTCTGACTATGATATGTGTCATGTACTGACCTGTAAAACATTACATGGACTGAACAGAACAATGTAAGATTCTAAAATCTCTGAGCGCAACTGCTCCTCTGCAATAACTACTATGTTTCCAATGCGTGGTGTCTCTCAATACTGTCCAATGGCAGCACAGTTGACACAGCACTGCTTCAGTAAGTTAATCAGTTAGAAATTATCACCCTTAAGTATATATGTTAAAAGTAATCCAAATGATGGGTTAAGAATTGCAATGTAAAAGGGGTTAAAAGTGATCTTGACTTTAATATTCATCATTGGAGCTTTTGCAGTCATGCTAGAAATCCCCCCAATTAGTCTAAAAATTATTTTGTATTCTATCCTTTTATTTTGTTTCTGGTCTTAACATTATGGTGAAAGACTACTGTAAATGTGATGTATTCTTTACAATGCATAATGGTTCATATCTATAAGAATTTTTATTTCTCTTGCACGGTGGTTGGTTTACGGTGGCTGTTGACTTTTGTATTATATTCAACTGGATTTATTTTTAATTATTAAACAGGCTTAAGAACCATGAAAGTGAGTCGCGTGTTTGTGGCCCCAGCAAAGTTGTCCCAAGAGCTAAACACTATTGTTGTCCGTGTGGGATTGCCATTAACTTTGGGATCGGTTTGAATTTTAAGCCTGTGCCATTTTGTGATTGGTGATGCCTCAGGGCAGATTCTGTCCTTTCGCATTGAAGTTGAGATCAACCAAGGCCTGGAATTTTTAGCTTCCAGATCACAAAGCTGAGAAGGTTCCAGCAAAAGAGTGAACTTGCTGTAAGGAAGAACATAGACCCCCCCAACCAGCTCTCGTAGCAATGGCATTTATACGGCTGCTCCCCTCAGGTTTTGATCAATGGTGACAAGAGTGATGGTGTTTAATGTCAACAGAAGGTAGTTGTATTGGAAGCATGTCACAAGAAAATATAATGAATTATTTTGAAATGCTGTGAGCCATATGAAGTAGGCCTTGAGCTTCAAGTTGCAAGATTGTGTTATAACTACACGTTCAGATGAAGGGCAGTTGAAGTGAAATCTCAACTAACACTTAATGTCTGGTTGTAACTAATTAAATCATTTGTTATGCTAATTAGGGCAATAGATTAAGTCAGGATTTGATTTTTATTAATGAGCCTCGTTTTTAAATACAGCTTTACCACCACACAAGGTGGCTCAGTGGTTAGTATTTCTGCCTCATGGTGGTAAGGACCTGGGGTTCGATTTTTTCCCCCCTCGGGCGACTGTCTGTGTGGACTTCTCCCCATGTCACCGTGGGTTTCCTCCAGTTGCTGTGGTTTCCTCTCACAGTCCAAAGATGTGTATTTAGGTGGATTGGCCATACTAAATTGTCCATAGTGTCCAGGGATGTGCAGGCTTAGGTGGGTTAGCCATGGAAAAAACAGAGTTACAAGGATGGGGTTATTGACTTCAGGAGAGATGTGTTGGTACTCTCCTAGAGGGTTGGAACCTGTCCTAAACTGGCAAGGTGTTGAATCTGAAGCAGATTTTAAGTCTATCCTAGCCGTCTCCATGCTTATTTCAGTCCTGAGAACCTCATTATTGAATGGGCTCAGTCCAACCAGTTGTTCCAGATCAAGCCAACTTAGAACATTCCACTGATGATTTATATGGTGTCTCCGGTTCATGTGATGATGCAGCATTGCAGGATGAGCTCATTTTCTGACACTACTCCAGGGCTGAAGTACAGATAATCCCAGGGCAGACTGCCAGGTGCTAAACCCAAAAGCGGAGGGCAATTCAACTCCAGACTAAGGCTCAGCCTGAGCATGTCGGTGAGCTAGGTTCGATTATGTCATCCTCATTCAACAAAACTGCACATGAGTTAGGAAAAGGTCAGAGCTACCATTTCCAAATGTTGGCATTGTACTGTAAGGAAACATTGCTAGTGAAAAGGTTGTCCAACAATGTGTGTCCACTGCCTTCCCTGGGGCAGATTTGCCCACTGTCAGCAGTCCTGCAATGCAAAATCGTCTTTTAAAAGTAAGTCACGTGGATCACTTCTAGAATCGTGGAGAGTTAGCAAACGAGCAAGAAGGATTATGAACACATGGAAATTACTTGGCCCCACAATAGATGGTGATGTTCTGGACCAGGAATTTTGGATAGTAGCCTAATCGTACTAATTTTTTCGATTCAGGAGTAGCTATTTCTATGGGCGGCACGGTGGCACAGTGGTTAGCACTGCTGCCTCACAGCGCAAGAGATCCAGGTTCAATTCCCGCCTCAGGCGACCAACTGTGTGGAGTTTGCACACAGTCTCCCCGTGTCTGCGTGAGTTTCCTCTGGATGCTCCGGTTTCCTCCCACAGTCCAAAAGTGTGCAGGTTAGGTGAATTGGCCATGCTAAATTGCCCATGGTGTTAGGTGAAGGGATAAATGTAGGGGAATGGGTCTGCGTGGGTTGCGCTTCAGCGGGTTGGTGTGGACTTGTTGGGCTGAAGGGCCTGTTTCCACACTGTAAGTAATCTAATCTAATCTATTACTGTACAGTTTAGACTGGCTTCATACTGACGTCAAATGTCACTATCTCAGGTTCTGGAAAATGCGCTCCTTTCAGTTAAAAGTCATTTTGAAGCAACCCTTCATTGCAATGGTAAAGTTATTAAAGAGCCTTTTTTGATCTTTCAGCATTGAACCAAACCCCTGTTGAGTTGGCAGGTACTTGCACAACTAGTTTGTCTACAAAGACTAATGTTAAAAGACATTCCATTCCAAGATGATGACAACAATCCATTTTGAAAGACTTGGCTCAGTTCCCCAGAAACGTGAGCTCTTGCCTAAAGAAGACTGGGTTGCAGTCTAAGTTTTAAGTTAAGAAAATGGGATGGTATTACTGTGAAGCCATCACTTAACTCTTCCAGGGGTTTGATCAGCATTGAGTCTTCTCTCTTTTTTTTGCTCTTCAAAGATTCCTAACACTGGGATAGCATGTTACTATCAGACCCAGTTTTATCATTTCAGGAGGCAAATCCTGAGTTTCTTAACATGTGTGGGATGTGAGTGTTGCTGGCTGGCCAGAATGTATTCCCAATCTTTAGCTGCCCTTCCGATGGTGGTGGTGAGCTATCTTTGTGAACCGCTGAAGTCCATGTGTGGGGGTTGACCCGCAATGTCCTGATGGAGGGATTTCCAAGATTTTAATTCACTGACAGTACAGGAACAACAATATATTTCCAAGTCAGGATGTGTGTGGCTTGGAGGGGAACTTGCAGGTGGTGGTGTTCCCATGTATCTGCTGCCCATGTCCTTCTAGATGGAAGTGGTTGTGGATTTGGAAGGTACTAGGATTTTTGGTGAATTTCTGCAGTGCATCTTGTAGATAGTACACACTGCTGCTACTGAGTGTTGGTGGTGGAGAGTTCTGATACTTGTGGATGTGGTGCCAATCAAGTGGGCTGCTTTGTCCTGGATAGTGTCAAGCTTCTTGAGTGTTGTTGTATCTGGACTCATCCAGGCAAGTGGGGAGTATTCCATCACACTCCCCCTCGTTCCTTGTAAATGGTGGACAGACTTGGAGGCTCAGGAGGTGAGTTACTCACCGCAGTAGTCCTAGCCTCTGACCTGCTCTTATAACCACTGTTTTTATGTGGAAAGTCCAGTTGAGTATCAACATCTTTGAATTTACTATTGACCTGAAAGTGGGGGATTGAATGTCAAGGGCGGTGTTAGATAATCTCTTATTGGAGGTGGTCATTGCTTGGCATTTGTGTGGCACAAATATTACTTGTCAGCCCAAACCTGGATATTGTCCGGATCTTGTTGTACTTGGAAATGGACTGAGGAGTCACGAATGGTGCTGAATATTATGCAATCATCAGCCAACATTCTCATTTCTGACCTTCTGATAGAGGGAAGGTCATTGATGAAGCAGCTGAAGATGGTTGGGCCTGGGACAGCACTCGATCATCTACTTCTGTGTGAGGGTCCAAAAAATTTGTTAATGCTGAACTCGAGAAGGTTCAATTCTGAGTATGGATGGATTTTCTGATGATGAGACTAGCCTCGTAACTATTGGGATTTAGAACAGTAAGAGGTGACCTTACTGAAACATGTAAGATACTTGGTGTGGGGGCGGGGCGGGGCTGCTTAACCAGGTAGATGTAAAGAGATGTGTTTCCCCTGGTGGGAGAGTCTAGAATAGAATAGATGGGCATAACCTCAGAGTAAGGGCTTGGCTCTTTAAGACACAGATGAAGAGGGCCCTTTGTCTCTGAGGGAATTGAATCTATGGAATTCCTTTACCAAAGGGCTTTTGAGCCTGGGTTGTTCAGTGTATTTAAAGCTGAGACAGATTTTTAGTCATGATGGTAATCAAGCTTTTGTGGAAAAGGCAGGAAAGTGGAGTTGAGGATGATCAGATCAGCTATGATCTCATTGAATGGCAGATGGCTTTGAATGGTCAAGTGGCTTTTTTTCTGTAGCTCTGTCTTCTGGTCCTATGGTGTTAGTATTCAGCTAAGAGTTTGGACTCTATACAGCACTGGGCATGCTCACCATCAGATACAGTGTTAATGAATGTTTAATAGGAAGCTAGAGATCTGACCTGAGCCTGTATGAAGAGCTGAAGAACCCACAGAAGAACATGTTACAACATATTGGTGGAGCATTTAAACATTAAATAGAAACTGAAGTTAAATGTAGGGCATAGTTGGAGAGTTATTGCCATCATCAGGCTACACTGGAAAACTAGAACAGTGGATGTCTTAATATGAACTGACTATATAGGAAACCCAGCAACCTTAACAAGAAAAACCTGCTCTATTGACACACAGTGCTTGTACTAAGCTACAGTCAACCGACTTCCAGCAGAAAGGTAGCACTGAGAAACTGAGCTAATGATTAAAATGTAAAGTAATAAAGGAACAGAAATTTAAATATTATGTGCAAGGTATGTTGGGACTGTAATGCTTTTTCAAAATTAATACATTTATATGTTCAGTAATAACCTTTCATTCTATTTGATAAACAGCATCTTATACTGTAAAGTATTAATGATTATGTAATAGACTATAAAATATAAATGCTACATATGATATATTAATCTGATATTAATGCCATATGTATGAAAATGTTAATGTGTAATTTATCGTTCATGTACAATGTAATTACGGAGTGTCTGAATGATATTCTGTACTCTGTAGGTGGTAACAGAATGCAAGCTCAGCAGTTTCACTCAGCACAGTGTGTTAATGACAATCTTCCTTAACTTATGACTGAACCCATTCAACAGATGTTTGTCACACGTAGGATTTGCTGTCAGAATAACTTGCAATTGAGTTAAGTTTTTTTCCAACAACTTTTTAAAAACTGGATAAAAAGCAGACTTGTGTCTCTCTCATTATTCCTATTCTGTCTCCAGCTGTCCTATTTGTTTTTGCATATTAATGATTTGGAGGAGGGAAGTGAATGTACTGCCCCTGAGTTTGGGGATGATTCAAAAGTAGGTGGGAAAGAGAGTCGTGAAAATGGCACAAAGGGTTTGTGGAGGGTTATGGGCAGGTTAAACAAATGGGCCAAAACTTGGCAAAAGCAATATATCTGTACTGTGGGGTAAAGGTAAGGTTTCGTCGATAGCATAGAAAAGCAAAGTAGTTAAGTAGAGAAAGATGCAACTCCAGTGGGTTTTGGGGGTGCAAGTACATAAATCACAGAGAAAGCTAGCATCGAGTTCAGCAGGTAATAGGAAAGGCAAATGGAAAAATGTAATGAAAAGGGAACGGAGTGTAAAAATGGGAAAGTCTTGCTAAAGGAATATAAGGCACGAGGTACAAGACACCTGGAATACTGTGAACACTTCCAGGCCGCTTATTGATGGAACATTATACTGGCATTGTACATAGTCCAGAAAAGTTCACTAGGTTGATCCTGAGTATGGAGGGATTTTCTTACTTGGAGATGTTAAGCAGCTGGGTTTGTGCTCATTGCAGTTTAAAAGAATGAGAGGTGACCGCTTTGAAATGTAGAAGATTTTTAGAGACTCAACAGCGTAGAGAGTTTGTCTCCCCGAGCAGGAGAGTCCAGGAGCAAAGGGCATAATCTCAGAGTACAGATTGCCCAATTAAGCCACAAAAGAGGAGGATTCTTTTCTCTCAGAGGGAGTGAATCTGTGAAATTCTTTATTGTAAGGGCTGTCGATGCTGGGTCATTAAGTATAACCAAGGTTGAGAGAGACAGATTTTTGATCGGTAAGGGAATCAAGGGTATGGGGAAAAGCCAGGAAAGTGGAGTTGAGAATTATTGGATCAGCCATAAACTAATGGAAGAGGCAGAGTAGATTTGATTGGCAGAATGGCTTGTATCTGCTTCCCATGGTTGAGATTTGTGGTAATTGTTTCTCACTGACTTGGTATCAGTTGTGATCCCAGCTGATGCTAACACTAAACGTGTCCGATCCCAGAGTGAAACCTGGGTGTCATAGAAAATTTTCGCAGTTGGTTACCCCAGTGGTTAGTCACTGCACCTTTTAACACAAGACTGCAAATGTTTCTTAGTAGAAGAACAAAAGATACAACATGCTAAATACATACAGGTGTATATATGTGTATGTATAAGACAGCGTAGAAAGATTTTAACATAAACAGCAAAGTTTCAACCTCTCTCTCAGCAATATCCTTCACAGATACTTGGTAACAGTGAAGGATCACTCCTTTCTTAACCCGAATTTCTGACCACCAACATTTTCCAGTTTGGATGGACTAAGCCTCTCTTCAGTTTGGACAACTCCCAAGCTTGGAGATGACACAAAACTAACTTACTCTTCTGCTGGTGTGGAACTCCTGCCCTATATGGACAATCTGCATCTTCTCCTCAGGTGGAACTTTTTCTGCACTTAAAAAAAACTGATTTGTTTCGTACTGAACTCAAAATATTAGGAGTCCTCAATCATATTAACTTTGTAAATGTCACTTAGTTCCACTGCTAGATACCCGACCTATATTACATGCTATTTTGGAAATGATATAGTTAGTTGGTTGTTTTAAATGACTTTTTGAACACTTTCTTTAAAATGTCTTCACTGAAAACTGAAACCTATCTCCTATTTTACTTCTAAAATCCAAATGTTAGATAATATGCTATACATCCTAATCATGTGCTTCTCAATATATTTAATTGTGCTTTATCAGGAAAATAAAAGATCATGGTCATGATTACCTTTAATGTATAATGGGAGATCTTGTAGCAAAATAAATGACATCCTGTCTCTTGAGTCTGTATTTCTGGTTTCAAGTCCCAATCATGGAAATATGTTACATTGAAGACTGCCATGATGGTGTAATCCAACAGGTTAATGATCATTCTGTTAAGACTTTCCAGCACTTCTCTAATCACAAATACTTGATTTTCTGCTCCAAAACTACGGAGTTCTGCAGTTTGGATCGCTGCTGCTTTACTGAAAGAAACTTGAGGGCTTCTGTGATTTGCTGCTAATGTTTGATTTCAGACTTCAGCTGTCACATATGTAGATTAATCATTTCTGAGCATTCCAGACTTGTGCAAATTAGACTGACATCTTTCCTGTTCCTCGGACAGCTTTCCATTAACTGTTCCCAAATTAACTCTTGATGGGCTGGTTTTGAGTTTTCCTCTGAATGTAACAAGTTCATCTTGATGTTCATTGAATTTTTTGTCAGGATGTGTTGAATATAATTGTTGTAACTCTGAGACCTTCTTTCTGTATGATTGAAAATTGACTTCTATCTCCATAATCCAAACCTTCCCAAAGCCCCGTTATAGAAAGGATATGATTAAACCAGTAGGGTTTCGAAGAGGTTTAGTAGGATGTTGCTGGGTACAGAAGGTTTGAGTTATAAAGAAAGGCTGAATAGGCTGGGACATTTTTCACTGGAGCACAGAGGTTTATAAAACCATGATGGGTATAGATAGGGTAAATAGTAGGTATCTTTTCCCTAGGATGGAGAATTTTAAGACTAGGAGGCATGTTTTTAAGGTTAAAGGAGAGAGATTTAAAGACAGGAGCACATTCTTTACACAGAGTGTGGTTTGTATGTGGAATGAACTTCCTGAGGAAGTGATGGATGCAGGCACAGTTACCATGTCTAAAAGACACTTTGATAAGTACATGAATAGGAAAGATTTGGAGGACTGGGCCAAGAGCAGGCAGGTGGGACTAGATTAGATTGAGACAATGTTTGGCATGGACGGGTTGGAAGTGCCTGTTTCCATGCTGTATGACTCTGACTCCACACAGTGGCCCCTTTGCTATCTGAAAAAATTTCTGAAACTTTGCTGGTGTTCAATTTTGATTGAAACACTAACTTTCTGTTCAGCAGCTGCCTTTTTAAGTGGTTCAAACATCTGCAGAATGTTGCAGTTCGTTGAAATCCCAGTCCTTTACCTACAGCTCCATTTTGCCAAGGCTCCCCTCACCACCAGTAATTGTTAAAGTGTAGCTTACTGGAGCTGAGATTCTGAGATGTTGGGCCTGTCTCCCCTTTCCTGTAGTGCTCAAGCCTTCTTTGCAGGAAGGAATATCCATTGTCTAATTACAGTTGTTCCAGTGATTATAACTCATCTGTGTGTTTAGTGGGATATACAGACAAATTCACCTCTTTGCTGCCTTCAGTGAAAGGTGACGTTCCTCAGGTAGCTAACAAAGATGTTATGATCATGGCCTGTCGAAGCAAGGAATATGGGAAGATCTACTTCCCCTGAAGCAGCATTTTTAGCAGCTTCATTCTTTGCCACTGTTTTCTGATAAAGTAAAAGAAGGTCCCGGATTGTAGGTGCTTGGAGCTGGTCGACCTCATCTCTAGTGCCTTTATGTTCTCCCGCTTGCAGTCTCTTTACTGAGAGAAAAGAAATTACATTTGTCGTCTTGTGATCTTGCGAATGGAGTTTCAACAGCAGAGACTGATTTACAGTGTGCTGATTCAGTTACATGTCTTGTGCAATTGTTAAATAAAGTAGATTCAAAGCCACATAATCATCTGGGCTTAATAAAGATGAGTAATGATTAGGAATGACATAGACTATCTTTTCACAAAGTAATGTTTTCTATGAAGTTGGATGGAAGACAATTAGAGAATTCTAGGTCTCAGTTATGATGCTGCATCCAAATAACATATATACACACACCAACCCTTTATGGAATTAAAAATGAGTTTTATTGCCTTTAACCATGATGTCTACATATTGGCTTTCAACTTGTATGTCTGTATTATAAGGTGAGGTAAAGTCCAAATTGGAGCTGTTATATCCCCGAGGAGGAATTTATTCTGCTCCTCCACATTCTTTAATGCCCATGCCCTTAGATGGTTGGGGTCTGCTTTTTCCATAAAAAACGTCTTTGTGTTGCTGATCGGGCTCTGAAATGGTCATTACCTTGACATGCCTAACCTACTGTGTTACTGGCTGGACAAAATGCCCCTTGTTAGTGTTGCTTAATGGCATCACCATTGCACCTGTATTTTCCAGTGCTTGCTGCTGGTTGACTTTGAGTTCTCTTTTCCTCCCATTTCTGTGAATCCCTGCAGTCCACAATAATTTATTACTCACCGTGGTCAGCTGATTTCTTGGCTTGCCACATTCTCTGTTGTGAAGTTTTCCCATGCTTTGTCAGCATTGCCCAGGGCTCTGACTAATTGGCTTGAAGTGCTTTGACTGTTGCGCTATACCGTCACTGGTTTGACTTAAGGCTTTTACCTCCCTTCTGTGGTTAGGTTGTAGAACTGACCTTGGCTTTCACACGCTGCATTGTTCTACCACTGGGCTTCACTGCAGCTGCTCTTTTGGCATGTGTCTCTATCTCTGTGGCTTTGGTCATCTCTTTTGTAAGGGAATTGATAGAAGATCACACCCGCCTTTGACAGTGAACATTAATAACTTAACTATGTACAAGAGATAGTAAGAGAGGATGCTTATGGAACTCTACAGCCTCTGATCTCTGTTCTATATAACCTATCATCATTATGACAATGCTCCTTATGCAGATATTCAGCAAAGTTATAATTAATTCCTCACTCCACGTGAGGCAGGCAAAGCATGTGCATATGTGTGTTTCCATCACTGCCACATATTAGAACAAGTTATTATTCTGTAGCTTAAAGGATGCCACTCTGTACCACATATGCAGCCGAACAGGCTCTCCAACTTACTATTGGCATATTGGAAGGAGGTACATTAGATCATACAGCACAGAAACAGACCCTGAGGTCCAACTCATCTATGCCTACCATGTTTCCCAAACTAAACTAGTCCCAGTTGTGTGCATTTGGTACATATCCCAGATACATGTACTTATCTGAACATCTTTTAAATGTTGTAACTATACCTGCATCTACCCATTCATTCTACATATGATTAGATTACTTACAGTGTGGAAACAGGCCCTTTGGCCCAACAAGTCCACACTGATCCTCCGAAGAGCAACCCACCCAGACCCATTCCCCTACATTTACCCCTTCACCTAACACTATAGGCAACTTAGCATAGCCAATTCACCTGCACATCTTTGGACTGTGGAAGGAAACTGGAGCATGACACGGGGAGAATATGCAAACTCCACACACACAGTTGCCCGAGACGGGAATTGAACCTAGGTCTCTGGCGCTGTGAGGCAGCAGTGCTAATCACTGTGCCACCGTGCCACCCTGCTGTGTCAAAAAGTTGCCCCTCGGGTCTCTTTTAAAACTTTTTCTTAGCAACATAAAATTATGCCCTCTACTTCTGAACTCCCCTATCCTATGGAAAAGACCTTTGCTATTCATCTTATCTATACCCCTCATGATTTCATAACCCTCAATTAGGTCAACCCTCAACCTCCTGTGCGACAGTGAAAAAATGTCTCAACCTATCCTTGTAATTAAAGCCCTCCATTCCCGGTAACGTTCTTGTAAACCTTTTCTGTACCCTCACCAATTTAATAAAATCCTTCCTATAGCAGGGCAATCTGAACTCTACACAGTACTCCAAAAGTGGCTTCACCAATGTCCTGTACAATTGCAACATGACATCCCAGCCTCTATACTCATTGGTCTGAGCAATGAAGGCAATCATCTTAAATGCTTTAATCACCTTATCTACCTGCATTGCAACTTTCAAAGAGCTATGTACCTGAATCCCCAGGTCTCTCTGTTTGTCAATACCACCCAGTGCTCCATCATTAATGAAATGAATCTTGCCTTTGTTTGTTTTCCCAAAGTGCAGCACCTCATATTTATCCAAATTAAACTCCATCTGCCACTCATCAGCCCATTGACCCAGTTGATCAAGATCCATTTGTAATCCTAGAGAACTTTCTTCATGGTCCACTATGCCACCAATTTTGGTGTCATTCACAAACCTACTAATCGTGCTTCCCATATTCTCATCCAAATCATTTATATAAATGACAACGAACATTGGACCCAGCACCGATCCCTGTGGAACACTGGAGGTAACAGGCCTCCAGTCTGATAAACCTTTTGTCTCCTGCCAATTGGCTAGCTCTCCCTGAATTTCATGTGATCTACTTTTACTAACCGGTCTAACAATGCAGTACATTGTCAAAGGCTTTACTAAAGTCTATGTAAACAATGTCTATTGCTCTGCCTTTATCTATCTTTTGGTAACATTCTCAGAAAACACAATCAAGTTAGTGAGACATGATTTCCCTTGCACATAACCATGTTGGCTATCCCTAATCAGTATTTGCATCTCCAAATGCATGTGAATCCTGTCTCTCAGAAATCAAGCCAACAACCTACCCACCACTGATGTCAAGCTCACTGGTCTATAGTTTAGATTACCTACAGCGTAACTATTTTAAAACAAATAGAATAGTAATCATTGGTCCCAAAGTGCTCACCCACTAACACTTAAGTAATTTGCCCAGCCCCCTAGTTCCCCAAGGGTAAGTCAAGTTTTGTTCCTTCTCAAGTAGGTACATCCACATTTTGATAAAGAAAATTTTCTTGAACAAATTTAACAAATGTCCTTAACACCTATGGCAGTTAACGTTTGAAAAGTTAAAATCCCCTATTATTAGCACTGTATTATTCTAACACATATCTGAGATCTCTACATATTTTCTCCTAAGTTTCCTGCTGACTCTCGGGGAAGGGAGTGCCTAAAGTACAATCCCATCAAGGTGATCATCTCTTTCTTATTTCTGAGTTCCACCCACATAGCTTTACTGGGTGATCTCCCACAAATATCCTCTCTAATTACAGCAGTTTCTAGTTTCCCTAACTAGAAATGCCACTCCTCCTCACCTCTTGCCTCCCTTTCTATCCTTCATATAGCATCTAAATACCAGAATATTGAGCTGTCAGTCCTGTCCATCTCAGCCATGTTTCTGTAATAACTATGATGTCCCAGTCCCATGTTCCCAGAGTTCATCTGCCTTACCTGTAGGACCCCTTGCATTGAAATATATACAGTTTAACTCTTCAGAGTTACCTCATTCTCTAACTTGCACTCCCCTGACTTTTCTAATTAACTTGCTCTCCAAGTTCAGATCCATCCTGATCTCTGTATCAGAAACTCTAACCCCTGCACCAGCTCCTCAGCCACTGATTTTATCCGCCTTATCTTTCTATCCCTGCTCTCACTGGCATGTGGCAGAGGGAGTAATCGAGAGATTACTTCCTTTGAGGTGCTGCTTTTAATCTCCTACCTAACTTCCTATATTCACTCTGCAAAGCCTCAACCTGTTTTCTACCTCCGCCATTCTTACTGATGTGTACAGATCTCTGACTGGCTACTCTCTTGACAAGTTGCTGCACCCCCTCTGGGACATCCCTGACCCTGCACCAGGGAGGCAATACACTATCCTGAATTCTTGCTCTTGGCTGCGTATCTTCTACTTGTGCCCCCGATACAAGTATTTGGAAAGGCAAGGACTGATTCGGGATAGTCAACACGGCTTTGTGAATGGGAAATCATGTCTCACAAACTTGATAGAGTTTTTGAAGAAGTAACAAAGAGGATTGATAAGGGCAGAGCAATAGACATGATCTTTATGGACTTCAGTAAGGAATTCGACAAGGTTCCCCATGGAAGACTGATTAGCAAGGTTAGATCTCATGGAATACAGGGAGAACTAACCATTTAGATACAGAACTGGCTCAAAGGTTAAAAAAAAAGAGGGTGATGGTGGAGGGTTGTGTTTCAGACTGGAGGCCTGTGACCAGTGGAGTGCCACAAGGTTTAGTGCTGAGTCCACTACTTTTCATCATTTATATAAATGATTTGAATGTGAGCATAAGAGGTACAGTTAGTAAGTTTGCAGATGACACCAAAATTGGAGATGTAGTGGACAGCAAAGAAGGTTACCTCGGATTACAACAGAATCTTGATCAGATGGGCCAATGGGCTGAGGAGTGGCAGATGGAGTTTAATTCAGATAAATGCATTATGGGAAAGCAAACCTCAGCAGGACTTATACACTTAATGGTAAGGTCCTCGGGAGTGTTACTGAATAAAGAGACCTTGGAGTGCAGCTCCTTGGAAGTAGAATCGCAGGTAGATAGGATAGTGAAGAAGGAGTTTGGTATGCTTTCCTTTATTGGTCAGAGTATTGAGTACAGGAGTTGGGAGGTCATGTTGTGGCTGTACAGGACATTGGTTAGGCCACTGTTGGAATATTGCATGCAATTCTGGCCTCCGATGTTGAAACTTGAAAGGGGTCATAAAAAACTAACAAGAATGTTGCCAGGGTTGGAGGATTTGAGCTATAGGGAGAGGCTGACTAGGCTGGGGCTGTTTTTCCTGAAGTGTCGGAGGCTGAGGGGTGACCTTATAGAGGTTTATAAAATCATGAGGGGCATGGATAGGGTAAATAGGCAAAGTATTTTCCCTGGGATCGGGGAGTCCAGAACTAGAGGGCATGAGTTTAGGGTGAGAGGGAAAGGTATAAAAGAGACCTAAGGGGCAACTTTTTCACACAGGGGGTGGTATGTGTATGGAATGAGCTGCCAGAGGAAGTGGTGGAGGCTGGTACAATTGCAACATTTAAGAGGCATTTGGATGGGTATACGAAAAGTAAGGGTTTAGAAGGATATGGGCCGGGTGCTGACAGGTGGGACTAGATGGGGTTGGGATATCTGGTCGGCATGGGCAGGTTGGACCGAAAGGCCCATTTGCATGCTGTACATCTCTATGATTCTATGACAGGAGAGTTCCCTATAACAATTGCTTGTTTGAACCTTGACAACCCTGCTTAGCCAAAGAGCCAGTCTTCGTGCCCAAGATCTTGCTGCCATGCTATTTTCCTCTGAGAGACTAGCACCCTCGACAGTGTCCAAATCAGTAATTCTGTTTGAGAGGGGAATAGCCACAGGAGACTCCTGTACGACCTTCATATCTCTTCCAAAAGTCACCTGGCTGTGCTTGTGGTGTGATCTGTAAGTACTATCTACCAAACTCTCTGCCATCTGCGTGCTCCTCAGTGACTCTCACTCTCTCTCCAGCTGATCCAAACACACCTCCTGCAGACATTGTCGCCAGGGGCAGTCAACTGCTACTTAAATCTCCCACAGGTGGAGCACTGTCCACTGACTGTCATTTTTGCCCCTTAAAAAATTAACTAATGTGGACTTGTCTAAAAAGACCCATACATGGCTCAACTCCAGTGTCTGCAAACTGTTGCACTGTGCTAGGGGAACTTAATGTCTGTATTTTATATTATAAGCTTACAAGAAGAAGCTGCAAATACAACTTTTTAAAAAATCAACTCTTTCCTTATCCACATTTTTAAATTTTAAGTTAAGAGTTAAATTCTTAAAATCCAACTCTTAGTTGAACTCCTGAAACAGCCTCCTCTTGAGATTCTCTGTCAGGCGGGGATTCTAGACAAACACTCACCCCTCTCTGGCTCTGAGTAAACAGATGCCAATCCCTCTGACTCTTGGATTCAGCCTTAGAAAATAACAGATCCAGAAATCTTGCTCCCTGTCATATTCCACCTTGACTAATGAACCCTTGAAAAACACATGAAACTGTGCAATGAGCACTGTCCATTACTAAGAAGATCTCTCTCAGGAGTGCTCAAAGACCACATCGAGCAGCCCTTTCCATGTCTCCTTATCCTTCCTTCCTCTCGTATTCTAATTTATACACTTACTTATTTATTGTCTGGACAATGAAAGTTCCCAAAGTAATGCTAAGTGAAAAATGTTTTGCTTTCTGATATAGAAGGCAGAGGAAAATCACACAAAAAATCCTCCAACTCAGGAGCAGTTCCAAGATCCAAGCAGCCATCCTTTCAATTTTATTTAAATTGGTAATTGGCCTCATGAGTTGGACTTGAACGCAGAGCTTCTGACTCAGGTAGGCCGCTGAGATGAGGTGCAGGTTGAATCGTGGGCTGTTAATCGAGCGACCCACCACCAAAGTCCTTGGCTTTGAATCCTGCCACACTCCTTGGTGGAATTTGAATTTAATAAAACTCTTTAATTAAGAGTCTAATGATGACCATTTAGCAAATTCATTGTCGATTGTTGGAAAAACCCTTCTGGTTCACTAATGCCCTTGAGGGACAGAAATCTGCCATCCTTACCTGACCTGATCTACATGTGACTCCAGATCCACAGCGATGTGGTTGACTCTTAACTACCCTCTGGGCAATTCGGGATGGGCAATAAATGCTGGCCCATGCAGTGATGCCCTCATCCTATGAAAATAAAATTTAAGCAGAACTGCTTTTGCACAAGAAACCCCCAGGGTTAGCACAATTGTCACAGCCATGTCACAAGGAGCCTTCAAGACCATCCTTGGATTATTTGCATTTAAAAGTTTTCGTTGTCATTCCTATGTCAGCAGGTCAGATCTGGTTCAGAATGTGCGATCCATATCAATGTTGGGTGAATATGGAACATATTAATCGGTGATGCTGAAACAATCAAAGCAGAAGCATAAGATATGTAAATTCGGCAAACTTTGAATTAACTTTGGCTTGATGGCTTCAGGCAGAACTGATTGCAGGATTTCTCTTATTAAGAGCAGACTGACCAATCATTTCTGTCCTTTTGTACAGGGCCAGCCTTTAAAATCACTGATTGTCACATGTCTCTTATCTTCCTGGGATGATACTTGTCCCAAGTTTGTAAAGCTACAATTCAGTCTGCACTCTCGATTGTCCTTGCCTGTGGACGGCATGGTGGCTCTGTGGTTAGCACTGCTGCCTCACAACGCCAGGGAACCAGGTTCAATTCCAGCCTCGGGTAACTGTCTGTATGAAGTTTGTGCATTCTCCCTATGTCTGTGTGGGTTTCTTCCGGGCGCTCTGGTTTCCTCCCATGGTCCAAAGATGTGCAGATTAGGTGGATTGGCCATGCTAAATTGCCCGGAGTTCAGGGATGTGTATGTTAGGTACATTTGTCAGGGGTGAATATAGGGGTAGGGAGAATGGGTCTGGGTGAGTTAGTCTTCAGAGGGTCAGTGTGGACTTGTTGGGCCAAAGGGCCTATTTCCAGACTCTAGAGATTCTGGATTCTGTCTTTTTGAATTTTGTACTGAGCCACTGCACTCCTACCGTCTGCCACAAGGAGGGGTCTGCACCTAGAAAGTAGGCAGGTCCGGAATTAGACAAATTTACCGAACTTTGAAATAGATTTGTCGAATCCCACAAAAGACTGAGATTCGGGGGAAGAGAACTGAAGTTGCATGGTTGGAATTACAATGCAACGTGCCACAAAAACCTTTTGAAAATGCGACAGTAAATATCAGAATCTTTCCAAACACTTCTAACCTGGGGAATTAGAGCAAAGCAGGTGCTGCAATCCCAGGAATTTCTGCAGTGCCAAATTGCTTTCTGATTGCTGTGATTGTTCAAATCTGATGGGGAAAATGTTTTTGAGTGAATATGTGGGAGTGTGGGGCTGCATGGGAGTTGGAATAAGGTAGCAAAATGCTAGAGCATTGTTTGTGATACTTTGTATTCAGGTAATATACATCAAGGGCTGCTGTTTAAAAAAAGTACTGTATAGCCAGACATTATTTTACATTAAAATGTAATAAAATAAATGCAGTACTTTGCATAATAATAGTTGCTATTTTTCTCTCAAGTTCAGGAGGAGATCAGCATGAGAGCTGGGGGGAGTCAATACCCACATAGCTATTGAACTGTTAATTGTGGTTTTCTACATTTTAGTAAGAAAGGTTATAATGTTTAACTTTTTAACTTTGATTTCTTTATTTTTCTGCTTTGTACCAAGATTTGGTACCTAAGATGGTGCTGAAAGTGGTGACTTGTAAATGTTTTACTGTGCTCATGTGACAATAACCCTAATTCAATTCAATTCAATGAAGAAGAATTTTATGTCACTGTGCCTCGCAAATTAAGCAGCATTCTAAAGGTGATGTAGCTGATCACCAGTCAATGTTTCAAATCTTCATGGAGAAACAGTGCCGTTTGCACAAAATTAAATCTGTTTGGTGTCTATCCCCTGAAACAATGTCATTGGTATCATAGACAGGCGTTCATTAACCAGCTGGGTGTCTCTGCACTTTCACCTCATCAACAAAATCCCCAATAGTTTAACTTGAGTTGCCTTTCATCGATCATTTTCTGTAATTAATCCTTAATTAATTTTGTACCTAATAATAATTCCTGGAAGCACTAGCATCATATTCATTTCCACCACCAACTTCCTTTTGAAACCTGAGAAAAGGTTGGAAGGGATGTGGGTTTTGGTAACATCAACAAAGTAGTGACATAGAAGAAATGAAATGGCAGAAGAGCATTATTTGAGGAGGGAAAGGACCTTTATCTTTGCTGAGTGTAAACTGCTTGGTGTCTTCAAGTGCTTAAATTGTGCTTAAACAAGTGTATTCAATAGGTTTGTTCATCCAGTAGAAAATTAATATTAAAGTTGTACTTCATTAGACCTGATCTTGACAATATATGAATGTGACCAGGTAAATTACATCTTTGTATTTATACTAACTCAGAGATATCATGTGGCCGAGGTGTGTGGATGGTCACACAGTCCAATCACTGGAAACATGCTGATGTCTTTCACAGGTTGACACTGCTGCTGTGATAAATTTGACCTGGAACCAAAAAGAAAGGTTATAGTACTGACCAAGCTTTGAATAAATGAGCTCTGTTTGAAATACTTGTCTTTCTCATTAAAACAGTGTACTGTACAGTGCGAAGGCTGCCCTGAACTTTAGGACGTGAGTAGATTTGTTTTTTTAACATAATCTAAGCCGAGTAACTTCTTATAATTAGTAACTATAGGAACCATTTCAAAAACAATTTGTATAATGGACAGTGTGAAATGAAGCTAATATGCAGGCTATTACATCACCTGAACATTTCAAGGACCCAGTGGAATTGAGTTGATCTGCAAATGTTGAGAAATGCCATATTTTAATAAAATTGGTGCAAATCCTAGTAAAGAGATCATTGTGAAATACAAGCTTCTCATGTTAAATTATTATTTGTTTGAGATTAACTGCTGTAATGGGAATGCCTCAAAAATCCCCATTTTTAAACATCCACCATCCATTAGACCATAAGACATTGGAGTGGAAGTAAGGCCATTCGGCCCATCGAGTCCACTCCGCCATTCAATCATGGCTGATGGGCATTTCAACTCCACTTACCAGCGTTCTCCCCGTAGCCCTTAATTCCTCGAGACAACAAGAATCTATCAATCTCTGCCTTGAAGACATTCAGCGTCCCGGCCTCCACTGCACTCCGTGGCAATGAATTCCACAGGCCCACCACCCTCTGGCTGAAGAAATATCTCCGCATTTCTGTTCTGAATTGACCCCCTCTAATTCTAAGGCTGTGTCCACAGGTCCTAGTCTCCTCGCCTAATGGAAACAATTTCCTAGCGTCCACCCTTTCCAAGCCATGTATTATCTTGTACGTCTCTATTAAGTCTCCCCTTAGTCTTCTAAACTCCAATGAATACAATCCCAGGATCCTCAGCTGTTCTTCATATGTTAGACCTACCAGTCCAGTGAATCTCCGCTGGACACGTTCCAGTGACAGAATGTCCTTCCTGAGGCGTGGGGACCAAAACTGGACACAGTACTCCAAATGGTGCCTAACCAGAGCTTTATAAAGTCTCAGTAGCACATTGCTGCTTTTATATTCCAACCCACTTGAGATAAGTGACAACATTGCATTCGCTTTCTTAATCACGGACTCAACCTGTATGTTTACCTTTAGAGAATCCTCGACTAGCACTCCCAGATCCCTTTGTACTTTGGCTTTACTAATTTTCTCACCATTTAGAAAGTAGTCTATGCTTTTATTCTTTTTGCCAAAGTGCAAGACCTCGCATTTGCTCACGTTGAATTCCATCAGCCATTTCCTGGACCCCTCTCCCAAACTGTCTAGATCCTTCTGTAGCCTCCCCACTTCCTCAGTAGTACAAGCCTGTCCACCTAACTTCGTATCATCTGCAAACTTCGCTAGAATGCCCCTAGTCCCTTCATCCAAATCATTAATATATAATGCAAACAGCTGTGGCCCCAACACTGAACCCTGCGGGACACCGCTCGTCACCGGCTGCCATTCTGAAAAAGAACCTTTTATCCCAACTCTCTGCCTTCTGTCAGACAGCCAATCCTCAATCCATCCCAGTAACTCACCTCAAACACCATGGGCCCTCACCTTGCTCAGCAGCCTCCCATGTGGCACATTATCAAAGGCCTTTTGAAAGTCTAGATAGACCACATCCACTGGGTTTCCTTGGTCTAACCTACTTGTCACCTCTTCAAAGAATTCCAACAGGTTTGTCAGGCATGACCTCTCCTTACTAAATCCATGTTGACTTGTTCTAATCAGACTCTGCTCTTCTAAGAATTTAGAAACCTCATCCTTAATGATGGATTCTAGAATTTTACCAACAACCGAGGTTAGGCTAACAGTTTCGTGTTCATTAACCCATTCACATCTGTGCAAATGATTAAATTAGTTCCGATTCTTAGCATTTATTCATTACTTAAACTTGCCCACCTTACTTCAGGCAATAATCTGTTTTAGTTGACATCTCTTTTGAAGCCTAAACATGGTGCAGTTCAGACAAACGCAAATGGGGGAGGGAACAAGAGGAAGGGAGGTGGTCTTATTATAAGAAATGGGGAGTTTGAGTGATTGGCAAACCTGGAATAATGGGGTTCTTGGACGTCCTGCTGAGAGATTTAATTGTTTTGAATTGAATTCCTGGCTGCAGCCAGAGGCTGGCTGATAGCTGAGTAGGAAACAAAGTCAGACATAGTGTCATTGAGGAGTAGTGTATGACTTTGGGCACCGAAGGTGATTTGGATATTGGGATAGGGAATCCAGTTGCAGAGTTTACCCTGCCGATGGTAAAGCTTGGATCCCAGGTAGCTTTGAAAATGAAAGGGAAGCCTTTCTGCTCCTCTAAACCCATAGCAGGGTGGCCAAATCGCACCAAGTGTTCTCGTTGCCCTTCAACTACAGGTGTCCTGAACCTTTGGGAACTACCATTGGAGGCATTACATGTAAAGGTCAGGACTCATGTGAAAGTCTGACCCCATAAAGACAGCCACTTTCTCGACATCAGTCATCTTTGAAATTACTTGAGCCATCATTCTGCCGCGATCAAGGTCTATGTATTCCACTATTAAACTGAGACCACTCAATATCTCACAAAATTACTGGCATCTTCTAACATTCTCCTTCTGAACAGTGATTTCTGTGCTTCAGATCTGCCTAGCTGCTTGGCGCATCAGAGAATAGTTAATTAGAGCCAAGTGTTATGGACCAGACCAAACCCCCTCAAAATATACAGGAAGTAGTCTAGACCCCCATGTTTTCTTACTTTAAAGGTAATGTGTTGCATTCCAGATGCAATCAGATCGGTCAAACTACTGGATTTAAAGCACAACACACTTAAGTCATTCACGATTATTAAAATGCAATAAAAGAAAGCAGGAATTAGAATAATTTAAATCTATTGGAAAACTTAACAGAATAATCGATACAGTAACTATTACTAATTAACTGTTTCAATAGAGTAACACCCATAAACACATCCTTGGCAAAAGGTAAATTCAGGAAACAAATTGTCTCACATACAACTCCTACATCAGGATGTGAAACCCCAGCTCTAGCTGTAATTGAGAGAGGGGAAAAATAGTTTCTACTTCTTCAAGACCCAACAGCAACTGCTGAAAGCTAAAACTGCAAATTCTCTGGGAGCTTGACCCCACCCATTCAGGCTGCTTCTATTGTTCCAACTTTTAAAAAGAACCCAAGGCCTCGCAGGCTGTTTACTTTGGTGGCTATGGCAGACTGCTTGGTACCTCTGCCTTAAAACCTCTCTTAAAAAAAACCAGAACAAAATAACCTCTTAAAACCATAGTAACAGTAAACCAACCTGATTCTCTGTCCTGTTTGCATGTTAGCTGCATAGCACTGAGAAACAGGGACTGTTCCACCTTCCCACATTAAACAACAACTTACATTTATATAGTGCCTTTAATAAAGCAAAACAATCTAAGGAGTTTAATATGAGGGAAGTCAATAAAAGCAATTCTGGTATCAATTCACAGAAAGACTTGTCAGGGTAGGTAATCAAAATCTACTTGAAGAGATGATTTCTCTAGAGCATCTTAAAGGGGAGGAGTGGGAGAGAGAGATGTTGGAAAGTTTAAGGAAGGAAGTGAAGAGCAGAAGGCAGGTAAAAGCTCAGCACCAGTCACAGGGTGATTAAAAAAGGAATATGGAAAAGACCAGATTTGTAGGAACACTGAGCTGTTAACAATGTCAGAGGGAGGGGCAAGGCCATGAAAGGGCGCAAAAGCAGGTATGCCGTTTTTGAAGTTGAAATATTGCAGCAGCACTAGTGAGATGGATGAAGAAGACTTAGAATGAATTAAGATGTGGGCAGCAGAGTTCCACAGAATTCCTACAGTGTGGAAACAGGTCCTTCAGCGCAACACATCCATCCTGACCTTCTGAAGAGTATCCCACCCGGACCCCTGTCCCAACATTTCCCTTAACTAATGCACCTACCCTTCACATCCCTGAACACTGCAGGCAATTTAGCTTGGCCAGTTCACCTGACCTGCAAATCTTTGGACTGTGACAGAAAACCGGAGCACCCAGAGGAAACCCACACGTACGCGGGGAGAATGTGCAAACTCCACACGGCCAGTCACCCAAGGCTGGAATTGAACATGGCTCCCTAGCATTGTGGGGGTCAGCAGTGCTAATCAGTGAGCCATTGTGCTGCCCAAGTTATAAATGAGCACGGGTTCATGTGGTGTAGGTAATCAGAAACCAGCCAGGAAAACATGGATTAGTCAGGTCGAGAGACACTGCAGACTTGTCACTTTCAGCAATGGGCAAGCTGAGAAAAGGATGGAGTTGTGTGATATTAGAGAGGTAAAAGTGGGCAGTCTTGGTCATGAAATGATAATATGGTTGAAAGCTTGTCCTAATTTCACACACAACACCAACAGCACTCAGTTAAGTTGTTTTTCATCTGCTCTCCTGATTTCATTTGTTTCACCCACAAAATAATTTCCCTTTGTATAGCACATTCCACAACCCCAAGACTTCCTAAAAGGCTTTACAATCTTTAAAGAATATAGTTACTGGTGGAACTTTTAAAATTGGCAGCTAATATTCACAAAGCAATCTCAAACAAACAACAATGAGATAAAACAAATTAATTGGGAAAGATCATTGAATAAAGCATGGGAAACAACAATGTCACAAACACAAAAATCGACTCTGTATAGCCCCCCTGACGAACATCCAAACTGGGAGAGCTTGCCTTCACAATGATGATACCTGACATTGTGTTGTGCGACATGATCACTGTGTTAAATAGGATGGACTATGAATAGATCTAACAACTCAAGACTGGGCATCCAGGAGGCACTATGGGCCATCAACAGCAGCAGAATTGTACTCTGACATCATCTGCAACCTCATGGCCTGGCATATCCCCCACTCAACCATTACCATCCGGCCCGGGGAATCAATCCTGGTTCAATAGATCGTGCAGGAGGGCATGCCAAGAGCCGCAGCAGGTATACCTAAAAATAAGGTGTCAACCTGGTGAAGCTACTAAGCAGGACTACTTGCACATAAAACAGCAGAAGCAACAAGTGATAGACAGAGCTACACGATCCCACAACCAATGGATCAGGTCCATGCTCCGCAGTCCTGTCAGATCCAGATGGTAAATAACTAAACAACTCACTGGAGCAGAAGGCTCCACAAATATCCCCATCCCCAATGGAAGGAGTCCAAAATATCAGTGCAAAAGCCCAGACTGAACAATTCACAGGAAGAAGTTCTGAGTGGATGATCCATCTCAGCCTCCTCCAGTGGTCCTCATCATCACAGATACCAGTCTTCATCCACTCCATATGATATCAAGGAACAGTCAGACAATATTCCGGCAATAGTTCTGAAGACTTGTACTCCAGAACTAGCCATTACTTTGCCAATTAAAAGGAAAATACTGCAGGTGATGAAAACCTGAAATAAAAACAGAAAATGCTGAAGAAACTGCAAGGTCTGGAAGCTCTGTGGACAGAGAGACAGAGCTAACAAGTCCAATGTGTCTTCATTATATTGGGCTCAAAAGGTTATCTCTGTTTCACTCCACAAATGCTGCCAGACCAGGTATACTCTGTAAGTTGTTCCAGTACAGCTACAACACTGACATTCACCCAGCAATGTAGAAAATTGCCCAAGTATGTGCTGTACACAAAAACAGGACAAATCCAACATGGCCAATTACCACCCCATCAGTCTACTGTCAATCATCACTAACATGATGGAAGGGGTCATCGTCAATGCTATCAAGCAGCACCTGCTCAGCAATAACCTGCTCAGTGATACCAAGTTTGTATTCTGCCAGGGCCACTCAGCTCCTGACCTCATTACAGCCTTGGTTCAAACATGGACAGAAGAGCTGAATTCCAGAGGGGAGGTGAGAGTGACATCAAGGCCACCTTTGACCGAGTGTGGCATCAAGGAGCCCAACTAAACTAGAATCAATGGGTATCAGGGAGCAAGCTCTCCGCCAGTTAGAGTCATACCCGGCACATGGGAAGGTGGTTGTAATTGTGGTAAGTCAGTCACCTCTGCTCCAAGACATGTCTGCAGGAGTTCCTCAGGGTAGTGTCCTCGTCTCAATCATCTTCAGCTGCTTCATCAATGACCTTCCCTCCATCATAAGGTCAGAGTGCGGAAGTTCACCAAAATTGCACAATGTTGAGCACCACTCGCCACTCCTCAGATACTTAAGCAGTTCATGTCCAAACACATCAAGACCTGGACAATATCCAGGTTTGGGTTGGAAAGTGGCTGGTAACTTTCATGCCACACAAATGCCAGGCAATGACAATCTCCAACAAGAGAGAACTCCAACTATCATTCCTTTGACAGTGACATTACCATCACTGAAACCCCCACTATCAGCCTTCTGACAGGTTATGATAGACCAGAATCTGAGCGGCGCGAGACATATAAAAACAATGCTTGCAAGGTTAGATCTTGGGAACCCTGCGGTAAGTAACACCCCTCCTAACTCCCCAGAGCTTGTCCCCCATCTACAAGGTACAAGTCAGGAATATGGTGATAATTGCCACTTGCCTGGATGGGTGCAGCTCCAACAACACTCAAGAAGCTCAATGCCTTCTAGGACAAAACAGCTCACTTGACTGGCATCCACAAGCATCCAGTCCCTCCCCCACAAACACTCAGCGGCAGCAGTGTGCACTACCTACAAGATGCACTGCAGAAATTCATCAAAAACCCTTTCAAACCCATGATAACTTCCATCTAGAAGGACAAAGGCAGCAGATAAATGAGAACATCACCACCTGCAAGTTCCCCTCCAAGCTACTGTCGCTGGGTCAAAGTCCTGGCTTTCCATCTCTCACACAGCTGTGGGTGTACCTCAGTGCTGCTGTTGGATAATGGGGATGACATTGCAAAATATTTTGTCAAGTGTTGCTGTAATCCAGCAAGATTATGTTCTGTTAGTATAGACTTCATTCTGCATTATATACCCTATCCATTGAACCAGGGATGTTCCCCTGTCCTGACGGTAACTGCAGAGTGGGGCATATGCCAGGCCATGAGGTTGCAGATTATGTTGGAGTAACATTCCGCTGTTGCAGATAGCCCACAGTGCCTCCTGGATGTCCAGTCTTGAATTGCTAGATCTGTTCAAAGTCTGTCCCATCTTGCACAGTAATAGTGCCACACACATGATGGAGGGTATAGAAGGGCATTGGTACCCAGAGGTTATTGGAAGCTGTGCTCCATAAAACCTGAAAAGAGGAAAAGTTTCCTGTTAAGACAGTGGATGATTTGAAGAATGAAATGGAAGTGAAGACCAGGACAGTTTTGAGATAAAGTGAATGAGTGCTGATGGAGATAGAGATAGAGAGAAGAGAGAGAGAGAGAGAGAGAGAGAGAGAGATTGAATATAAATGTGGTGAAGCATGGCACTGCGTGTGGGTCTCAGAGTCTAGCTAGGACAGCATGTTGAGGTAAACTTTCTCCTGGGTAACATTTGCTGTTTGCCCTTTCTGGTCTTATATTATGGAGCTTTTAGAAAGTCAAGGAAGTATTTGCCATCTGTAGTAGATACGCAAAATCATTACCAAAAGGTGCTTGGGTAATATTTTGACATGAATACCTATTTCTCAATGATTCTATTGCAGTCGTTCTGTGTTTCGTCAGCGCACATTGGTTATGACGAATTGTGGACATTCTTAGGATAACATAAACTTTCTACTGAACAGGTAAAGTGATTTTCTATTAGTCATCTTCCACAGCGTGATTTTCTATAATGGTTTTCTGTAGCACGAGGTTGTAGAGGAACATAACTGTCGTGTTATAGCAGAATGACCTGTACTAATTTACACCAAAATTGACTTCCCTTTTATGAGCAATATTCTCTCTAAATCCCCTTCACTGTAATCAGCTTATTCATTACAGTCCCATTTAGATTCCTGTGCAGCTAAGGGGTGTATATCTTCCCACAACTGTTTCCTGTTGGCACTGGCACAGTATGTTCGGGACCATTGTGATCATCTGCAGCTTGGAGACTGGTGCCAGGAGTTGGTTCTGTCCGGAGTAAGTGATGAGAATGTGAAATGGTCTGATTCTTACTCAACCAAGTGGTCAACCTTCAACTTCTTACTCAGGTTCTCTGGAACTGTTGTTGTAATCGTGCTGCCAGTCAGATGGTGAATACATGCTGCCATGTTGCAATGAGTTTAAGAATAGATTGCAGAAGTAGGGTAATAGAACTCTGGAGCTGAAAATGTGTTGCTGGAAAAGCGCAGCAGGTCAGGCAGCATCCAAGGAACAGGATATTCGACGTTTCGGGCATAAGCCCTTCATCAGGAATGCTTATGCCCGAAACGTCGAATTTCCTGTTCCTTGGATGCTGCCTGACCTGCTGCGCTTTTCCAGCAACACATTTTCAGCTCTGATCTCCAGCATCTGCAGACCTCACTTTCTCCTCCTAATAGAACTCGGGAAGAAACCCTGCACTGCTCACACATCCCATTTCCCCATTTCTCTTCTGTGTCTTTGTTCCCATTTACTATTTGAAGTTCTGGGCTCAGCATTGCTAGGGTAGATTTTCAAATTGTCCAATTGGGTGTAAATCAGAGGTTATGGATTGGACAGTTTCAATTTCCATTTGGTTAAGGGGAGGTTTTTCCGATGTGTGACCGTCCCCTATGCTGGTCTTACGCTCATGGGCAAGTTGTGAGTCTGTCTCAGTGTTCTCTCCCAGGTGTCACACCCTGTCTCCCGCAGGAAGAAGCCAGCATCTTCAGGTTCTCCCGTAGCAAAGAGAATGCTGTGTGTTCATTGAGATGACTGCAGGCAGTATTGCAGCCCACTGTTCTGGTCAGAAGCAGGGGAAGTATCACAATTGTTCTAGCCAGCATTTATTCCTCAAAGTGAGAAACAAACCGTCATAATTCAATTGCTCTCGAGAACTTATTTGGTGCTGTTGTTTGATTCTATGTAGTGCGAAATTATCACACTTTACACTCAAAATATATTTTTGCTGCTCTCCAAGTGGCTGATCGACTGATATAACTTAACATGTGAGTGCAATGCAGGAGCAAAGGGTGACATTTTGATGGACTTACCAATAGCAATTAATTCCTATATATTTCTGAATAATATAAAAACACACATTTGCCATTCTTTAAAATATATAATTCAATATAACTGTTCAAATCAATTGCTTTCTCTGTTGTACACTAAAGCAGATTAACTTTTATTTAATGAACCAGACTTCTATTGCTTATTTCCTTTTCCAAAAAAAATGAAAATATTATTCCTAGTATGGCTTGGAGCAAATCTTCCAAAACTATAATGGCTGTGAACCCCCCTCAAGTCACACTACCCCCAATAAGGTTGGGGTCTTGGCTGTTTGAACCTAAATGTTCAAAATGTAGTCTCCTTGGGAGGCCCTGGCTTTGATGGTAAGATGAGATGCTTCCAGTGCCTCTGTCTTGTTAGGTTGGCATCAATCACTGTCACTGGTGCATTGGCTCAATGTTCAAGTGATGTCCCCTTGATGCTTTTGTAGGAGCCATACTCAATGCTATTATTCACTTGTTGTGTTTTGCCATTTGATGTTGCTGGCAGTGAAGTTATCTCACTGCTTAGCAATGTCGCTGGTATTGTTGTCATCCTTTCTGCTTTCCCAGCTCAGGAATAGTTTGAACATGGATTCTGTGCCACCTGGATTTTTTTTAACAGTTGCAGACTCAATGTTGGAGTCTCAGTCTCACCACATGGATTCTACGGACGGAGCGTGTACATGTCAGGTTTGTTGTCACAACAACTCAGACAGGATTCTGTCTTCTTGTTGATGTGTTCATCTCCACTGACCTATGCAGGGAGTTGCTGTGTGACTTCCATCTGCTCACTTAAAGGGAGAATCTTACTGACAGGTTTGATCTCCAGCATCCGCAGACTGCACTGTCTCCCTATCTAATACTTTCTCCCATTCAACAACCTCTGTGTTACTGATGGGAAACAGAAGTCAGGTGGCAAATCATACCATCTGTATTTTTTTGTCACAAAGCATTTTGTGAAGTTTCTTTTGAACATCTTGACAAATCTTTCCATAAACCCGTGTCCCCTTGATCTTGAGCCTATAATATCAGTGAATTCCTTAATTTCTCTGCAAACCACCTGGGTTCCACTGTTACATATTACTCTTTTGAGAATCCTTTGCCCCAGTTAACAAAATCAGTGTTGTTTAGTGATCTGAGGAAGGGTCATGTGACCTGAAATGTTAACACTAATTTCATTCCACAAGTACTGCCAGACCGGTTTAACTTTTCCAGCAATTTTTATTTTTGTTTCTGATTTACAGCATCTGCAGTTCTTTAGGTTTTTATTAAGAGTTACAAGTATCATCGCAACTTAAGTCATTCAACATTCAGATTAAAAGGCGACTTTGAGTAGTAATCTACAACAATGAAACACTATTCTTGAATGGGTGTTACCCAGTATGCTGTTGGCTGGGTGGACCTTCAATAACTGTCAACTCTTTCTGTTCTGTATTTCTGTATGCTGCCATGCATACGGTCCACATTACAATTAGACAGTTCTCTCACTGTCTTTGTAGATGATTATCCAATATGCAACTGATCTGGTTCTGAGCATTTCCCTATTTGCATATTTCCTTTATATATTTTCTGGACAAGCCATTCCTGAATCATTTGCTGAGAAAGCATCTGTAACCCTTCAACTCTAAATATCCCGTTTCTAAATTAACTACATTTTAATTCTGCTACATTCACAAGATGATGACATTTTATCATCTGCTGTGGTGACAACCACAGTAGGGTGTCTACTTTCAATTCCAAACCAAAATGAGATAATGCAAGTGAAGTCATAACTCTGCAGTCTCAAACTGAATTGTTGTAGTCTTGCTGGTGCTCCACACAGATTCTTCTTGCAGATCTGCTCCTGTGTACAATAATCACTCTGTACTATCAACTTAAACAATTCTACAGAGGCCAGTATCCTGTCACCAAGTCCCCCTTTATTTGCAGGTGGAGAGGCAGAAACACTGATCCCACAGAGTCAGCTCTCAGAGTGAACAGAATCTTTTACTTTTTTTTTGTTTAATTAAACAAATTACAAAACAGTTTACAAAAAACGGTTAACATTTACAGCTGTATACAACAGCAATTTTACAAGGGAGAGGAGAGCAGCAAAGTTCAGCCCCAAACCCTACTGTTCAACCAGTTTACAGGGAGATGAGGACAGATCTCAAATCCCAGTTTCACATGTGACAAGACAGTGACAATGACATTTGTACATAAATGGACAATCCAGTTACATTAAACAGTGTGTACAATACAGACCCAGCAAGCCCCCGTCCCTCCCACCTTCCGAGCACTAAGGCAACGCGCCCCTACCCACTTTCCGGCTCTCAGTCCACCCCATGCCCCTTCCAGGTCTCGGTCCGCCCTGACACACCTTTCGACCACCTCTAGGACAGCCCACCGCGGTACCCGCCCAGGGTGAGAATGCTGAGGACGGCTACCCACCTTCCAGCTCTCAGCCTGCCCCTACATACCATTGGGCTCTCAACCACCCTGATGCGCCATCCAGCCAGTGGGCTATCCTGGCACACCTTCCGGCCACCTCTAGGATAGCCCGTCCCCTTCCCCGGGACGACAGCATGCAGGGTAACCCACAAGCCATCTGGATCTCAGCCTCCCCATGCACCTTCTGGCTCTCTGCTGCTCTGACACACCTTTCGACCACCTCTAGGACAGCCCGTCCCGGTTACTCCTTCTCAGGATGACAGCTCTCAGAATGGCTTACCCACCATCTGGCTCTCGGGACAACTGGCATCAGGGTGGCCTACCCACCCTCTGGCTTTCAGGACAGCCTACCAACCTTCAGGTTCACAGGATGAGCTACCCACCCTCCAGCTCTCATGGCGACAGCTTTCAAGACGACCCATGAGCCTCCTAGCTCACAGTAAGGCATGCCAGAGGCAGGGACATAGACAGTGCAAGTGATAGACCCAAACAACACAAAACAGTTAATTACATAAAAACAGAGTCCTTTCTGGTCCACATAGAGTCTTCAAAATATAGAGTCCATTTCCAGGAATGGAGTCCACTCCAGTTTACGAAGTGCATTGTCCAAAATGGTGTCCACTCCAAACTGCAGAGTCCACCGCTAAAAAAAGGGTCCACAACCAAGGACAGAGTCCACTCCTGAAGGCAGCAAATGCAAACTCCACAGCACACAGGTGTTCAGTCTCCATAGAGTCCTGGCCCAGCCTTGGAAAACCAGGCCCACTCACAGGAACAGTACATTGTACAGGTGCAGGTGCAGTTAACTCACAGCGGTTTGGTCCACTCCTGAAGGAAAGGTCTTCTCCCAAACTCCAGGATACAGCAACTGCTCACCTCCCAGCTTACACACACAGGTGTTCAATCTTCAGGAGGCCCAGTCCCAGGGCTCGGCCTCCCCACAGGAACAGCTCCTCTGGTAAAACGTATGTCTTCCAGAAGGGCTCAATCCAAACACCAATAAAAAGTGAAGACACATACAAAAAAAAAACAAAGGAAACTAGAGTCCAAAGGCTAAGCCCTACCACAAAATTAACATTCCTCTTTTTACTCTTTTTGAGAAAAGGATAAAGAGTAACAGGCTGTAACCAGCCAGTGAAACAACCATCCCCTAATGCAAACTGAGTTACACATGAAACACATTATTGTACATCAGGAGTTTAACAATCAGTCCTCACTAAAAGGAATACCAGTTAACAAACTGGCTAAATAATTCATCCAATTCAGGGATCAGGTTTCCACCCCAGAAAAAAGGAGCAGAAACCAATTACAACAGTAACACACTGACTATAACACCAGCCAGCATAGAGTCAGTCCCCTAAACTGAGGAGACTCGATCTCCTGTTTACTTTTTTATTTTATTAAACAAATTACAAATACAGTTTACAACAAAGTTACATTTACAGCTGCATACAATAGACAGCAATTTTACAAAGGAGAGGAGCAGCAAAGCCAGGCCCCAAACCCTACCGTTCAAACAGTTTACAGGGACATGAGGACAAACCTCAAATCCCAGTTTCACATAAAAATATAAAGAGACATCAACAATGACATTTGTACATTAGACAATACTGTTACATACAAAAGTGCAGACAATACAGACCCAGCAAGCCCCTATCCCTCACACCTTCCGACCACTCTAAGGCAGCCCGCCCCTACTCACCTTCTGGCTCTCGGTCCACCCCACACCCCTTCCAGTTCTCAGTCCGCCCTGACACATCTTTCAACCACCTCTGGGGCAGCCCACCCCAGTACCTGCCCGGGGTGACAGCGCTGAGGATGGCTACCCACCTTCTGCCTCTCAGTCTCCTCCTACCGTACCATTGGGCTCTCACCCACCCCGTTGCGCCTCTGACCAGTGGGCTATCCTGGCACACCTTCCGGCCACCTCTAGGGCAGCCCGTCCCCTTCCCTGGGATGACAGTGTGTAGGGTAGCCCACATGCCTTCCGGATCTCAGCCCGCCCCTAAGCACCTTCTGGCTCTCGGCTGCTCTGACACACCTTTCGACCACCTCTAGGACAGCCCGTCCTGATTACCCCTTAATCGGGACGACAGCGCTCAGAACGGCCTACTAACCATCTGGCTCTCGGGGCGACTGGCCTCAGGGTGGCCTACCCACCCTCTGGCTTTCAGGACAGCCTACTAACCTTCAGGTTCGCAGGATGGCCTACCCACCCTCTGGCTCTCGGGGTGACAGCTTTCAGGACGACGCATGAGCCTCCCAGCTCACAACAAGGCCTGCCAGACTTAGGGACACACAAGACAGTGCAGGTGATAGATCCAGGAAACACCACAATACAGTTAATTTTTAACCAAAAAAAAAAGTCCTTTCTGGTACACAGTCCAAATCGATACAGTCTTCAAAATATAGAATCCATTTCTAGGATGAGTCCGCTCCAGTATACGATGTACTGTGTCAGAAATAGAGTCCGCGCCAAACTGCAGGGTCCGTTGTTAAAAACAGAGTCAGCAACCAAGGGCAGAGTCCACTCCTGAAGGCAGCAAATGCACACCCCACAGCACACAGTTGTTCAGTCTCCATAGAGTCCTGGCCCAGCCCCACTCAAGGGAAGACAGCACAGGTGCAGTTAACTCACAGCGGTTTGGTCCACTCCTGAAGGAAAGGTCTGCTGCCAAACTCCAGGACGCAGCAACTGCTCACCTCCCAGCACACACACAGGTGTTCGATCTTCAGAGGCCCAGTCCCAGGGCTCGGCCTGCCCAAGGAATAGCTCCTCTGGTAAAATGTATATCTTCCATAAAGGCTCAGTCCAACCACCAGTAAGTGAAGACACATACAAAAAGGAAAGAAAACTAGAGTCCAAGGGCTAAGCCCTAACACAAAATTAACATTGTCCTTTACTCAAAAGGAAGTGTAAGAGAAAAGAGTAACACACAGGCTGTAACCAGCCAGTGAAACAACAATCCCCTAATGAGAACTGAGTTACACCTGAAACACATTGTGGCCATCAGGAGTTTAACAATCAGTCCTCACTAAAAGGAATACCAGTTAACAAACTGGCTAAATAATTCAGCCAGGTCAGATATCCCCTTCCAGGAAAAAGGGAAGCAGAAACTAACAGTAACATACTGACTGTAGTACCAGCTAGCACAGAGTCAGTCCCCTAAACTGAGGAGACTCAATCTCCTGTTTATTTTTTTTTCCCTTTGTAACTTTTCTGTAGCAATTTACTTCAAATGAATCGAATTTTAGACAATTTCAGGTAGCATTTAAGAGTCAACCACATTGTTCAGACACTGAAATCACTTGTAGGCCAAACCAGTTAAGTATGACAGATTTAATCTCTTTTTTTTATTATTTTATTAAACAAATTGCAAAAACAGTTTATAACAAACTGTTACATATACAACTGTATAAGAGACAGCAAATTTACAAGGGAGAGGAGCAGCAAAGCCAGGCCCCAAATGCTACTGTTCAAACAGTTTACAGGGACAAGAGGACAAATCTCATATCCCAGTTTCACATAAAAATATCAACAATGACATTTGTACATTAGACAATACTGTTACATACAAAAGTGCAGACAATACAGACCCAGCAAGCCCCCACCCCTCCCACCTTCCAACCACTCTAAGGCAGCCTGCCCCTACCCACCTTCCAGTTCTCGGTCCACCCTCACACACCTTTCGACCACCTCTGGGGCAGCCCGTCCTGGTACCTGCCCAGGGTGGCAGGTGCTGAGGATGGCTACCTGCCTTCTGGCTCTCAGCTGCTCTGACACCTTTCGACCACCTCTAGGACAGCCCATCCCGATTACCCCTTATCGGGACGACAGCGCTCAGAACAGCCTACTCACCATCTGGCTCTCGGGGTGACTGGCATCAGGGTGGCCTACCCACCCTCTGGCTTTCAGGACAGCCTACCAACCTCCAGGTTCACAGGATGGCCTACCCACCCTCCAGCTCTCGGGGCGACAGCTTTCAGGGTGATGCATGAGCCTCCCAGCTCACAATAAGGCCTGCCAGACCCAGGGACACAAGACAGTGCAGGTGATAGATCCAGGAAACACAACAATACAGTTAGTTACCACAAAAAAAAAGTCCTTTCTGGTACACAGTCCAATCTGTACATAGAGTCTTCAAGATATAGAATCCATTGCCAGGAAGAGTCCACTCCAGTATACAATGCACGTGGTCAGAAATAGAGTCTGCTCCAAACTGCAGAGTCCATTACTAAAAACAGAGTTCGCAACCAAGGGCAGAGTCCACTCCTGAAGGCAGCAAATGCACACCCCACAGCACATAGTTGTTTAGTGTCCGTAGAGTCCTGGCTCAGCCTTGGAAAACCAGGCCCACTCACAGGAACAGTACATTGTGCAGGTGCAGTTAACTCACAGCAGTTTGGTCCACTCCTGAAGGAAAGGTCTTCTCCCAAACTCCAGGATACAGCAAGTGGTCACCTTCCAGCATACCCACAGGTATTCAATCTTCAGAGGCCCAGTCCCAGGGCTAGGCCTCCCCACAGAAACAGCTCCTTTGGTATAATGTATGTCTTCCACAAAGGCTCAGTCCAATCACCAATAAAAAGTGAAGACACATACAAAAAGCAAAGAAAACTAGAGTCCAAGGGCTAAGCCCTACCATAAAGTCCACAGAGAACATGTCGGGTGGGTGATATGGAATATTCCCTACTTGTCTGGATGGGTGCAGCTCCAATAATACTCAAGAAGCTTGACATCATCCAGAACAAAGCAGCCTGTTTGATTGGCACCACATCCACAAACATCCACTCCCTCCACCACTGATGTACTGTAGCAGCAGTGTGTACCATTTAGAAGATGGACTGCAGGAATTCACCATGGCTTCTTAAACAGAAGCATCCAAAACCACAGCTACTACCATCTAGAAGGTCTAAGGTAGCATGATGTGTGGCAATATCACCAAGCCATCTACCAACCTGACTTGGAAATATAACACTGGGTTAAATCTTGGAACACCCTCTCTAACAGCTTCGTGGACCTACCTTCAGCATAGCGACTGCAGCAGTTCAAGAAGGTAGCTCACTCACCACCATCTTTCCAAGGAGAAAGTGAGGCCTGCAGATGCTGGAGATCAGAGTTGAGAGTATGGTGCTGGAAAAGCACTGCAGGTCAGGCAGCATCTGAGGAGCAGGAGAGTCAGTGTTTTGGACATCAGCCCTTCTCATTCTTGATGAAGGGCTTATACCCGAAACATCGACTCTCCTCGGGTGCTGTCTGAGCGGCTGAGCTTTTCCAGCACCATACTCTCGACTCACCACCTGTTCAAGGGCATTTAAGAACACACACCAGCCAATGAAGTACATACCTTGGAATGAATCAAAGTAAGTGTGGAAATGTGCACATCCACAATTTCTATGCTAGCATTTCTGGTTTCCTTCGATGTTACAGCCTTTGATGGAAATGCCATTGAATTTCACTCCTGTACCATGGTTGCTCCTTTTGTAGAAGTGGAAACTTTAAGAGTGACAGGTTTCTTTTTGTTATCACCTGCAAATCATATTTCCTCATATATTACTGCCATGGATTTCTCCTGTGACTCTGATCACAGAGTACGCAGCAATTTCTTCCATAAACTCTTGTGAGTTTATAGTGTGTCCTGGCAGGATTTATGAAGGAACACATGTACTGGATCAAACCGAGGGAATTTCTCACATCCTTCTTGTTTCTTGGAATTTCCATGTCAGAGATGGCCATGTCTGTTTCAGGATTTGAGTCAATTCTATCAGTTGTGGATAACGTATTGAGCGTCTATATCCCATTGGCTTCTAAATGTGTTTGCCTGTATTTAGCTTGATTCCAGCTTTCTTGGGTCTCTCCATGGCTTCCCCTAGCTGGAGGTCACAATCTTTTAACCTACCCTGTAGATTTGGATAACATTTCTTTCATTATGGAAATAGGACAGTGATTCCTGTTCTATGTTTGATTAAAAACATTAGGAACCAGACAAATTCCTAGCTATCCAATTCTCTCTCACGGTGATGGCATTGATCTATAGGCTCTGTGGACCGTGTTGAATATCTGCCTGACTTCCATCTATCAGAGCACTCTTTTTGAAGCTTTCTTTATGTTCTTGGGTACTTGATATGAGGATTGCTCACTGGTCTCATAGCTGGGTCAATGTTGATGTGATATCCAAAATTTTGGAATCATCCAATCGAGTTCAACAAACACTCTGGACACATTTGCTCCAGACTTTCATTGCTTCTGATTAGAAATGTAATTCCGATTACATTTTCAATTGGTGTTTTATTTTATTTCTGAACATTGCCTCTTCTCCCTTGTGGTTCACTGAGAGAGGTTGCAAACTCTTTGCAAGTGCTCAATTCCAGGAAGGGAGAATAAATGAAAAAAAGCACACTGATCTATGCATACTTATAACTGTTATACCCCTGAGACCCTGATCTGATCCAACAATGCCCTCTTCTCCCAAGACACCATACCCCCTGCTACTGGACCTGACACATCCCTCTATATCTGAGACCCTGCCCCTTCTGGGATCAACCCATGTACCCCACCACCCATTGAACCAGGAACCCAAGCCCCTTTTCCCTCAGTGCTGGATCAATATCTCGGCTTTGCATTCTATCCCCTGCTCTGGATTTGATAGCCCTGTGCCCCTTTCAGTTGCAGGTCTCAAATGAGGAAGTGTGTAACTGGACTTCCAGCAGGAGGTGGGGACCAAGCAGGGGAGCTTGAGCAGTCAAATAGACACTTTCTGGAAGAAAGGGTGTCTTTGGGAGAAGGAAGCCTCGTGGAGAGAGGAACAGACAGACAGACAGACAAAGGGTTTCCGCTACCGGACCCAAACAACAAAATACTCTGTTTCTTAATAGTGTCGTAATTTTCCTTCACATTTTCAAAGACCTGATCACAGAGGCATAAAGAATCCAGGCTTTGTTAAGTTTGAGCAGCCTATCTGTTTAAGTCTCACATTACAACAAGGAATTGGATGTACAGTCAGCTTGATGGCAGAAGGAAAGGGTAACCGTAGAAGAATGCTTGTTGGACTGGAGGCCTGTGACTAGTGGTGTGCCTCAAGGGTTGGTGCTGGGCCCATTGTTGTTTATTATCTATATCAATGATTTGAACGAGAATGTACAAGGCATGATTAGTAAGCTTGCCGATGACACTAAAACAGGCAGTATCGTGGACCTTGGTCAGCTGGGGAAGTGGGCTGTGAAATGGCAAATAGAGTTTAATATATATAAGTGTGAGGTCTTGCATTTTGGAAAGTCAAATCAAAGTAGGAGTTTTATGATGAATAGTACGGCCTTAAGGAGTGTAGTGGAACAGAAGGACCTTGGAGTTCAGGTCCACGGTTCTCTGAATGAAACAGGACAGTGAAGAAAGCTTTAAGCACACTGGCCTTCATCAGTCAGGGTCTTGAGTATTGGAGGTGAGAAGTTATGTTGCAGTTGTACAGGATATTAGTGAGGCCACAGTTGGAGTATTGTGCTCAGTTTTGGTCACCTTGCTATAGGAAGGATGTTATTAAACTCAAAAGAGTGCAGAAAAAAATTTACAAGAATGTTGCCAGGTCTGAATGGTCTGAGTTATAGGGAGAGGTTGGACAAGCTAAGACTGTTTTTTTTACCGTGTTGGAGATTAAGGGGGGATCTTGTAGAAGTGCATAACATCATGAGAGGCAAGGAAAGGGGGAATACACTCAGTCTATTCCCGAGGGTTGGGGAATCGAGAACTAGAGGGCCATCAGTTTAAGGCTAGAGGGGAAAGAATTATAGGGAACCTGAGGGGCAACGTTTTTACACAGAGGGTGGTATGTATCTCGGGGCAGCGTGGTGGCTCAGTGGTTAGCACTGCTGCCTCACAGCACCAGGTTCCCAGGTTCGATTCCGGCCTCGGGCAGACTGTCTGTGTGGAGTTTGCACATTCTCTCAGTGTCTGTGTGGGTTTCCTCCGGGTGCTCTAGTTTCCTCCCGCAGTCCAAACATGTGCAGGTCAGGTGAATTGACCATGCTAAATTGCCCATAGTGTTAGGTGCCTTAGTCAGGGGGAAATGGGTTACTCTTCGAAGGGTCGGTGTGAACTTGTTGGGCCAAAGGGCCTATTTCCACACCTTAGAGAATCTAATCAAATCTATATGGAATGAGCTGCCAGTGAAAGTGGTTGGGGCAGGTACATTAACAACATTTAAAAAGCATTTGGACAAATACATGGATAGGCAAGGTTTAGACGGATATGGGCCAAGTGAAGGGAAATGGGGTGAGCATTTAGGTCAGCATGGACCAGTTTGGGCCAAAGGGCCTGTCTCCATGCTGTCGGACTCTTTCACTCTATGACACTAAATGAGACTGATTATTGTAACTGACTCAAGAATTTTAATCGTAGGCCATTGAGTTTCACTGACAGATTAGATGAACGTTTCCTCACTGTGCAGGATAAATAACATGCTTGCAATTCAATTCTAGTTAATACAATTTTAGAAATATCAGTGCAAAGTACTAAGATTCGGAAATTGATTAAAACGAAGCCTTAAGGTAGAGGCCTGTTTCCACCCCTCACCTCTAACTGGTGTAGGATTGAGAAACATAGGGTCTGGGTTGTTGACTATCAGGTCTGTGTGTTCCTAAGGTTCTTGCTAGGCCTGGACATGTTATATGTGGTACCTCATACCTGGATCTGGGTCTAGCAAGCCTCCACATACAGCCGGACCACCACAGAACAGACAGAACATGGACAGGCAGCTGTCCCAGTTCAGTACCCAGAGCCCGTTTCCTATAACTTGCTGGTTATATCCATTGGATACTACATTGTATGCAAAACACACTGAGGCTGTCGCCCCAGTCTGCCTGATTATTGTTGAGACCTTGGAACTGGATGGCAACATGATATGGAATCAAATGAAGATTCACTTTACCCCATGGCATTTGCAACTCACTATCCTTAACGAGAATAGTGAAGGAGGTACTTAATATGCCTGCCTTTATTGGTCAGAGCATTGAGTACAGGAGTTGGGATGTCATGTTGCAGCTGGACAGGACATTGGTTAGGCAACTTTTGGAATAATGCATTCAACTCCGGTCTCCCTGCAATAGGAAAGATGAGAAACTTGAAAGGGCTCTTAAAAGATTTGCAAGGATGTTTCCAGAGTTGGAGGGTTTGAGCTATAGGGAGAGGCTGAATAGGCTGGGGCTGTTTTCCCTGGAGCGTCGGAGGCTGAGGGGTGACCCTATGAAGGTTTAGAAAATCATGAGGGGCATGGATAGGATAAATAGAGAAAGTTTATTCCCTGGGTGGGTGCCCAGAACTAGAGAGCAGAGGTTTAGGGTGAAAGGGGAAAGATTTAAAAGAGACCTAAAGGGCAACTTTTCCACAAGAGGGTGGTGCGTGTATGGAAAGAGCTACCAGAGGGAGTGGTGGAGGTTGGTACAATTACAACATTTAAAAGGCATCTGGATAGGTATATGAATAGGAAGTGTTTGGACGGATATGTGTCAAATGCTGGCAAATGGGACTAGACTAATTTAAGATATCTGGCTTGCATGGGCAAGTTGGACTGAAGAGTCTGTTTCTGTGCTGTACATCTCTATAACTCCATGACAAGGAGCTCAATGAGCTGATGGGAGGACTCATTGTAGTCCAGGGAGGGATTCCACTCAACAACCATGGGTTAATGCCCAGGAAAACCGGACAAGGTCAAAAGACACAACCAGTAAAACAAAATTGGGAGGGAAGGACCTTGCAATTTGAGGAGCTGGAGCAGTATAATGGACACTTAATCTGTGATTCAAAGATGACCTCCTTATAGGTCCCACCTCCTGAGCACACTGCCTCTCCAATCAAAATGCACAGGTGTAATCTTGGAATTTTTGCCCCTTCATTGAGCTTACAGGCTATTAGTGAGGTTTCCGGATTGAATTCCCCTGAAGCCCCTGTATGTTGAATCCTGGTAGTTATAAAAACTGATGTTGCATCTTGGATGACATTGCTGAGGGATAGCATGGTCAATGAGAAATAGGAGGAGGCTGAGGAGGGATCCTGAGGAGATATAACAGTGCAGAAGCAGGAAGAGAGGCGATTACAAGTTTTTTCAGAATGTGTTGCTTATATTACAGTAGCCAGTGGATATAACCAGCAAGTTATAAGAAATTGGCTCTGGGCACTGTCGTGAACTGGGACAGCTGCATGTTCATGATCTCCCTGTTCTGTGCTTGTCCTCCTGTATGTGGAGGCTTGCTAGGCTCAGATTCAGGTATTGGGCACCACCTATAACCATGTCCAAGCTGAGCATAAAATGGGGTGGGTTTGACAACCTTAGGAACACACAGACTTAATGGGCAACAACCTTTGTTTCTCAATCCTACCCGGGTTAGAGGGGAGGGGTGGAAACAGGCCTGTACCTTGAGGCTTTGTTTTAGTCAATTTCAGAATCTTAGTACTTTGCACTGATATTCACAAGATGGAGGCATTGTTGGCTAGGTGAATATTTGTTGCCCATCCATAATTGCCCTTGAGAGGCTGATAGTGAGCTGTCTTTTTCAACCACTGCAGCTGATATGAGTTCGGTAGATCCAAAGTATTGTTAAGAATCATAGAATCCCTACAAGTCCACACCGACCCTCAGAAGAGTATCCCACCCAGTCCCATTATCCCCACCCTATTACTCTACATTTCCCCTGACTAATGCATCTAGCCTACACATTCCTGAATACTATGGGTAATTTAGCATGGCCAATTCACCTAACCTGCATATCTTTGGACTGTTGGGGGAAACCAGGGCACCTGGAGGAAACCCACACAGACACGGGCAAAATGTGCAAATTCCACAGAGACAGTCGCCCGAGGTTGGAATCGAACCTGGGTCCCTGGTGCTGCCATCCTAAGGGCATTTCAGGATGAAAGTAAATCATTTGGTTGTTTGGAAGAGAAGTGAATGAGCCAGCTGAATGTGAAACTTGATGAACACAGTGCTACCATTAGTGGTATAGTGACAGCATACCAGGAAACCTGGGCTCAAATCGTACCTGTTCCAAAGTTGTTCACAGCATCTCTGAGCAAGCTGGTTAAATCTACCTGCTGGATGACAGGAGAGAGGCTATGAATAAGGCAAGTTTACCTTTGTCATACCCACAAAAGGTGCCATTTGAGACTTTGAAAAATGCTGTAGTTATGTAGAAATCTGATTGGAGGAATAGGAACAGATCTGGTTGGCGCCAACATGTTTGGGAGTTATGGGTAGGAGAAGAGAGGTTGGAGATGATTTTTTTTGAGAAGTTGGCAGATGATGGCAGATTTAGAAGAGACAAACAGAACTTGAGAGAATTGGTGACAACATTGGTTGGTATGGTTAGATTAAAATGCCACTGAAATAGGGTCCATGTGATAGAAAAGCTTGCAAAGAAGCAAGATAGTCTGCTGGTTGCCAAATCCAAGAGAACAAAAGGTCTGACACGTGACGTGACGTGACGTGACGTGACGTGACGTGACGTGACGTGACGTGACGTGACGTGACGTGAACCTTGGTACAGTGAAAAATTTTGTTTTGGGTGTAGTACAGGCAAGTCATACCATATCAAGTTCATAGGGTGATTGAACAGAGTGAGGAATACAGTGTTGAAGCTGCAAAGAAGCTGCACAAAAAGGCACGTTGGCACAGTGGTTAGCACTGCTGCCTCACAGCGCCAGTGACCTGGGTTCAACTCCCGCCTCAGGCGACTCACTGTGTGGAGTTTGCACGTTCTCCCTGTGTCTGTGTGGGTTTCCTCCGGGTGCTCCGGTTTCCTCCCACAGTCCAAAAGATGTGCGGGTCAGGTGAATTGGCCATGCTAAATTGCCCGTAGTGTTAGGTAAGGGGTAAATGTCAGGGAATGGGTGGGTTGCGCTTCGGCGGGTCGGTGTGGACTTGTTGGTCCGAAGGGCCTGTTTCCAGACTGTAAGTAATCTAAAAAAAAATTAGATTTGAAATTTGAGAGGCGCATCCAAAGGTCTAACAACAGTGGGGAAGAAGCTGTTCTTGAACCTGTTGGTACGTGTGTTTAAGCTTTTGTATCTCCAACCTGATGAAAGAGGTTGAGATAGATTATAACAGGAGTAGGAAGAATCTTTGATAATGTTGGCTATCTTCCCAAGGCAGCGAGAAGAGCAGATGGAGTCACTGGATGGGAGGTTGACTGGAGTGATGGCTTACGCTGTGTTCACAACTCTCTGTAGTTTCTTACAGTCCTGGGCAGAGCAGTTGCCATCCCAAGTTGTTGTGCATCCAGACAGAGTGCTTTCTATGGTGCATCTGTAAAAGGCGGTGAGGGTCCTTATGGATATTTCCTTATCCTCCTGAGGAAGTTGTGCTTTCTCAACCATAGCATCAATGTGGGTGGTCCAGGACAGATTGTCGGTGATCATCACTCCTAGGAACTTGATGCTGTTGACCCTTTCTATCTTAGCTCTGTTGGTGTAGATAGGGGTGTGCCCTCCACTTTGCTTCCTGAAGTCAGACCAAATGTAAACTCAGGGCATGTTTCGCTGAGCATCTCAGCCAGCCGACTGGACCTCCCAGTCACTGCCCATTTCAATTCTTCTTCCCAATCCCTTTCTGACATGACCATCCTTGGCCTCCTCCATTGCCACAATGAATCAAACCGCAAATTGGAGGAACAATTGGATAGGCATTTGGAAGTTATTGGGCTAGTGTAGGTTGGGTAGGATTCGGTCGGCGCAACATTGAGGGCCGAAGGGCCTGTACTGCGCTGTATTTTTCTATGTTCTATGTTCTATGTTCTATAATACATCTTCTGCCTGGGTGGCCTACAGCCCGAAGGACTCAGTATTGAGTTCTCCAATTTCAAGTAACCTCCCTCCCCATCCCCTGACTCCCTTCCCAGCCCCATCCTCTCCCTTCCACTCCTCCCAACCACCAATTGCATTCATTCCTCCCATTGACCAACTAGGTTGTACCCTCTACCTGTCTTCACCTATCCCCACCTCACCACCCTGCCCCTGCCTACTCCTTTATCGGCAGCTCCTCCCACACCCACCCCCAGTCCACCTCCTGATGCTGCCTGGCTTGCTGTGTTCTTCCAGTCTCCTGCCTGTCTCTCCTGAAGTCAATGATCAGCTCTTTAGTTTTGCTGAGGGAGACACTGTTATCATTACCCCTTGCACTAAGCACTCTATCTCTTTCCTGTGTTCTTTCTCTTCATTGTTTGATATCCAACCAACAACGGTGGTGGCATCAGCAAACTTATTGGGGTTCAGACAAAATTTGGCCACACAGTCATGACGTGTACATGGAACACAACAACGGGGCTGCCTTCCAGGACACTGACTGTTGGGTGTGGAAGTTGAGTCAGGAACTGGGTCAGGAAGTTGAGGATCCAGTTGCGGAAGGTGGAGCAGAGACCTAGATCCCAGAGTTTGGAGTCTAGTTTGGTTGAGATTATAGTATTGAAGGCAGAGGTGTAGTCATTAAGTAGAAATTTGTCTTGTCACAATAGGAAAGAGAGATGGTAAAGAGATCTTGCATAACTAATGAAGGAACTTAGACAACTGCTTCCTCTTCACAGCTTGCTCCATATTCTGGTAATTAATTTCAACTCCATAGTTTCAGAAGAAGGGGGTGGGGGAGGGGCAGAGATGAAAAAAGTAATTCTGGAGAGCGTCTGTCTACCTGATCATCGAAATGGAATTCAACTCTTCATCCCCGGAACAGAACGCTATTGACCTGAGTCTGGAGGAGAAGATTGCGATGGGCTTTGCTCTCAGCATGGTCTTTCTTGTGGGGGTGCCGGGAAACTGCATGGTGATCTGGACAATCCGGAGCCACATTAAAAAACACTCAGCGACCATCCAGCTGGTGTTGAACCTGGCGCTCGCCGATCTCCTGACCGTGCTGATAGTGCCAGTCATTATCTATGAGATTACTGCCGAGTGCTTGCCCGCTTCTCTCTTCTGGATGCCAAAGACGACCACCTACCTCCTCCTGGTCTTCATGTATGTCAGTGTGTTCACAATCACGGCGATCAGCGTCCTGCGACTGCTGGCTGTCCTGCACATATTCACCCTGCAGAACTTGCAGAGGCGAGGAACCACTGGGAGAATCATTGCTGCTCTCTGGGCTGTAGCTCTGCTCTCTGCTGGCCCCGCGTTTACAGGCTCCCAGATGGACCGTGGCTGTGCGGAGAAATTCGGCTTGCGGCACGAAGCAGCTTATATTTTGGGGAATCTGTTGGGCTTTGACATTCCCTTAATTGTCATGTGTGTCTGCTACACACTTGTAGTGAGAAGATTAAAGCAAATGGCCTTCAGAACTAAAAGAAGAGGCGCAGTGCTACTTATGAGAGTTCTGGTGGCCTTCATACTCTGCTGGCTTCCCTGGAACATCACTAATGTCCTGCTCATCTGCTCCTATCACACAACTGGCCACACCAGAGAGGCTTTACTCAAAACCGTTTCAGACATGAAAGCTTTCACCACAATTTTAGCCTTTGTCAACAGCTGCATCAACCCCATTCTCTATGCATTCACTTTCCAGAATTTTCAAATCGGATTCAAGATGTCCAATATTGCGAAGCTCTTTGAAGAAATGAACAACAGTTTCAAGGAGAAATCGGACAAATCAGCAGTTGACTTGGCAGAGCAAAGCACTGCACTAAATAAATGATTTTCGGCTCCAATTCGGGCATCAATACTCAGGGATCAGGCTTCCTGAATGCTTCCTAGTGGATAAAGACCCTGTAACATTTTCAGCCAATGAACTAGGTTTGGGTAAAGGATTTGCTGTTAAAGATTGTGCATATATATGATTCTCTTTTCTTAAGTACCCTGCTACCTTCCCCCCCATGCCTCTAGAGCAGACTACTATTGTTTCTTTTAAACTACTTTGCTTGCAGCTCTCGTAGGTAAATATTGTCTGTATCTGACTTGCTGTGGTTGGTGGGTTCAGCTGCCTAGGCAGCGAAAGTATTGTACAAAACGATGCCAATGGCATTGAGTTCCATGCCTGTCCAGGCTGTACAAGTTCGTGGAGGGCTGCTCCCTTATCCACATCCTGGTGAGGAGTGGCAGCCTCAAGCCATATGACCACTGATCTTTCATCAATAGGGTGGGATGGTGGCTCAGTGGTTAGCACCAGGGACCTGGGTTCAATTCCAGCCTTGGACAATTGTCTGTGTGGCGTTTGCACATTCTCCTCGTCTCTGCGTGGGTTTCCTTCGGGTCCTCTGGTTTCCTTCCAAAGACCTGCAGGTCAGGTGAATTGGCCATGCTAAATTACCCCTAGTTCTTATTAAATTACTCATATTTCTTATGACTGTTCCTCACTTGCTCATCCAATCAATTTATACTGTACTGTACCTTAATTTTACAGCAGTCAAAATCTCAACATACCAGATTACTTGCAACTCTTGAATCCCAAACTCATTGGAGCATCACAGGCTGAGGGGTGACATAATAGAGGTTCATAAAATCATGAGGGGCATTGATAGGGTAAATAGACAAAGTCTTTTTCCAGGGGTGGGAAGTCCAGAACTAGAGGGCAGAGGTGTAGGGTGTGAGGGGAAAGATTTAAAAGGGACTTAAGGGACAACTTTTTCATACAGAGGGTGGTACGTGTATGGATTGAGCTGCCAGAGGTACAATTACCACATTTAAAAGGGATCTGGATGGTTATATGAATAGGAAGGGTTTAGAGGGATATGGGCTAAGTGCTGGCAAATGGGACGAAATTAATTTAGGATATCTGGTCAGCATGAAGGATCTGTTTCCATGTTGTACATCTTTCTGAGTTTATGACCCGAGAAGGTTGAATGTTTCCAGTACAGTTAGTAGAACATACATTTCTTCAGTGCAAATTGGCTATAATGCGATCAAAGAATTTTGACCATTATTTGTAGAATGCAGACTTTTCTTAACTGCATTGGCTATCACGCAATCCTGGCCCCATTAGTTTAAATGGCGTTGTTATTATGTGATTTTCCTATAAACCGGGATTGCAAGGGAAGGGAACTATCATGTTGTATCAGAACCAACTGTATTCTGGTGTTCATTTCAGCTCCAAATTAAACAATAGTTATCTTTTCAATGATGGTGTATTATTAACTGGATGAATAAAAACATCTGGTCAGAGTGAAGTTAAACTATGTGGTGCTTGGGGAGAGAAGATTCTCTTACTGAATGGGTTCCTTATATTCTGTAACACAGAGGAGAGCTGGTGCAGGACATTTGGTGCAGAGATTGGCATTCATGTTCACAGAATCTGTCAAGACTGAGCTGCTGCAGCACCCGTTGTATTAAGAAGTCATTATAATAAAAAAAATTTGATCAGAATCTCTTTAATAAATCATCAAGTGAAATTTGAGAAAAAGTGCCTACATTGTAGGGTCAATGATTAGATACAAAATGAGTGGCACACTTTAAGTTATGAGGATATAGTCATTGATGTTTCACTATGTTTTTTGTTCATTCATCTATCTTATGAAAATAAAACTTATCTTTTGATTGAAAACCTTTTCTGGGGATGGTGTTTATTCAGCCTACTTCTCAAAGAGAGGAAGATCATAGGGTTTCACATATACAGTGGTCAGTGTACAGATCAAATTTCCTGTTGGGATCTCTGCATTTTCTCATTATGTATATGAATATTGGAAAAGAAAGATTCATTCCAGTCATGGGTATCATGAGGCCTGACACTGAAAGTGGCCAATGATACCAGCCCTGGGAAACCAGGTCCATGGGATTAATTTGCTAAAAAGCGACTGGAATTTACTTATTCAATCATGGGGGTAGCTCATAAGGGAGCTTGGCTTTTTGACAGCCACATATCCTTATATTTACATTTAGTGGTATGAATGACCACTGAATTTTCCTCAGTTTGGGAACATCCAAATGAGTGAAGTAGTTGTAGTTTAATTTAAATATGTGATATGCTGAGAAATATCTCAATAAAAGACATTTCAATGCAAAGTGAGTATGTTTGATCCCAATGAGTAAGTATATCAACTGTATTTCTACGTGGGGGCAGGGTTGTTGTCAGTGAGGGCTTGCTCAGAAGCCATCCGTTTGGATTTTACAGGGTCCCCATTCCCCAGTCAAAAAGATGGGTTAGATCCCATTAAACGTAATGCTAATTGCCTTGAGAAGACTTCCTCACAACATCAGAGTCCGATTGGCCAATTGGATGTCCAGTAGTCCCAGTGAGAGCTAGTGGGAGAACTGGCTACTGCTGTCCCCATGGATTGTACTGAAGATGAGAAACTCAGACAGCTAAAGAATGGCAGCATATTGTCTACGACAGGCTATCAGGCATGATGGCTGGTTGACGAGAATGAGAGTTGAATTTGAGATGCCAGTGCAGGAGAGTAAATGAGGCAATATTAACTCAATTGGATGCTTCTGGAGGGCATAGGGAACCAGTAAAGGGGGTTCTCCATTTTGCCCCATGTCAGCTCACAGAGCTTAAGCTGCAACTCTACCAATAATTTTTGGCTCAATTGGCCCAAAGGCAAATGGTCTGGTCAATGCCTCCACTACCCCTTCAAATCTGTCTCATAGTAGAGGTAACGTGGCTATGGCAGATCAGGAAGGACACTGTCCATTTGCATTTCAATCCAAACACATACCCCACAAGGGCCACCCGTGGCACTGTGGTTGGCAATGCTGCCTCACAGTGCCAGGGACCAGGTTCAATTCCAACCGTGGGTGACTGTGGGAAGTTTGCACGTTCTTTCCCATATCTGCGTGGGTTTCCTTTGGGTGTTCTGGTTTCCTCCCACAGTTCAAAGGTGTGTAGGTTAGGTGGATTGGCTATGGTAAATCAGAGAACATCTCTGGGACACCTGCACCAACCAATCCCACCGCCCTGTGGCTGAACACTTCAACTCCCCCTCTCAATCTGTCGAGGGCATGCAGGTTCTGGGCCTCCTCCATCATCACTCCCTCACTACTCAACACCAGGAGGAAGAACACCTCATCTTCCACCTCGGGATCCTCCAACCCCATGGCATCAATGTGGATTTCACCAGTTTCCTCATATCCACTCCCCCCACCTTATCCCAGATCCATCCCTCCAAATCGACACCGCCCTCATGACCTGTCCTACCTGTCTATCTTCTTCCCCACCAATCCACTCTCCCCTTCTCTCTGACCTATCACCTTTACCCCCATCTCCATCTACCTATCACACTCTCAGCTACATTCTCCCCAGCCCCACCCCCCTCTCCAATTTATCTCTCCATCCCCGAGGCTCCCAGCCTCATTCCTAATGAATGGCTTTTGCCCGAAACGTTGACTCCCCTGCTTCTCAGATGCTGCCTGACCTGACGCGCTTTCCAGCACCACACCCTCGACTCCAATCTCCAGCATCTGCAGTCCTCACTTTCACCAGGTGGGTTAGCCATGGCATCCATTCACACGTCCTGTCAATCAAACAAGCAACAATTTAAGCAAACTCTCTGGTTTCCAGCCAGTCAATCCTCAATCCATGCTTGTATGCTCTCTCTATACTATAAGCTCCTTTTTTTCTCTCAGCAATAACCTTTTATATGTCAACTGATCTAATGCCTTCTAGAAATCTACATACAGGTTCCCCTTTAGCTGCAATACATATTGCACCTTCCAAGAACTCTAGTTGGTTGGCTAGACATGATTTCCAGTTATGAAACCATGCCGACTCTTTCTGACTTCTTTGGGGTTTTCCTAAAGCACAATTACAATCTAATCAAGTTAATGACTGATTCACACACTTTTTCCACAAAAAATGTCAAGCTAACTGGCCTGTAGTTTCGTGCCTCCCTCCCTTCTTAAACAGAAGGATAGTATTTGCGACTTAACTGTCCAATGGAATCTTCCGTTTTGAGGGAATTTCAGAAGAGTAACAGAAATGCTCATTAGCTATCCCTTTTATGACTCCAGGATGACTTCCATCTGGAACACAAGACCACTGCTCCATCAGTCTGCTTTGTGTGACTCATATTGTAATTTCGGTAAATTCCTCTCTCTCCCTTCCACTTTCTGACTTGCAGATATGAATGTTTTCTGTACACCAAATAGTGAAAACAAATGCAAAATATTTGTTTATCTCATCCATCATTTCTGTATTATCTACTATTACCTCCCCGTTCTCACTCGCTGGAGAACCAACCCTCATTTATTTTTATTCTTTTTAAATACAGGTAACAACTCTTGAGATCTGTGTTTTCAAAGTCCCAGCTAGCTTCTTCTCTCCCTTTAATGTCTTCCTCCTGATCAACGTTCTAGTAATTCTCTGCCATTCTTTATATTTTGACAAATTGGCTGCCTTGTTGCATGTCTTGGCCCAGTTGTGTGCTTCCTCCTGAAGTGTGACGCTTCCCCTTAACTTCTTTAGTTAACTACAGATAATGGGTTCTCCATTTAGACGTTTTCTTTCATCTAGGAATAAGCTAATTCTGAGTATTCTGAAATATTCACTGAAGTGACTGCCAGCACATTCCCATTGATCTATCATTAGCCTAATATGCAAATTTAATTCATCCAGCTCAGCTTTCATACCCACATAGTTGCCCTTAGTTATATTTAAAATATTAGACTTGGACCCAATCTCCCTTTCAAGTGGGATGTAAAGATTTATGACTGCTGCTACCAAAGTGCACACAATTATTCATCACAAATCAAAATGAATGATCTTCGTTAGATATGAGTGGCCTTTTGCAATTTGTTTATGTCTGATACATGTATTTTTAAGGACTCCGTGATGCTGTTCCTGATAATAGAATTGAGTCACATGAAAACTCATGTTGCTTTGAGTTTGACTGGGACAACACTACTATTATAGGACAAGCCAAACAGAGACCAGCCAGGGAATTCCTAGAGGCATGGCACTCATCCACAGATTCAATCAATAAGCACATCGACCTGGACCCAATATACCGGCCACTGCAACGGACAGCTGGAACTGACAACCGAAAGCGGCAGAGACAAACCACTATAGATGCTGGAGGAAAGATCACAGAAGCGCTTCACAGGAGGTTCCCAAGCACTGAGGATGTCCCCTAGACAGGGGATGAAACGTCTGCAACACAAATTCCCAGCTCGGCAAACAGAACCACAACATAGAGTTCTATATCAGCAATTCATAATTGTTTACCAGTAACAGATAATAATTCATGTTAAATACAGACATCTGGCTGTGTTTAATGCTTTAGTGTTTAAAGCTTAAAGGCAGGTGAATTAAGGAATCTTGCATCCTTTGATAAAATCCTTATCTTTTATGATGACCCTGGGAGCAGCAGACCTTGATTCCCAGCACAGTACCTCAGTGAGGCGTGACCAGTACAGGAAGCAGCTCAAACAGGAGTGGGTTGGGGTTGGATTTGGAGAACGTGATCTGTCAGCCTCTCAGCAACAGCCTTTGATCTGGATCATGGTCTCTTGATTCCCTGCTCTCTTTGTGCTCTGCTTCCTTAAAACATCTGCTCCCTCCAACTTCTGAGCTACTTCATTTCTCCCATTCTGAGCTCCAGCGTTGTGATATCAGTGGAGCAATTCTGCTCAGTCCAGAATTGCTCTGAGCATGTGCTGAAATCTTTGCTTACCCACTTTATAATCACTTTTTATCCTGTGTGTGCATTCATACTAATTTGCTTGCCTCTAAACCATGTTACAACATAGAGACAAACAGCCAAACCAAATCAGCCTTTTACCGCTGTACTCAATGCACAGCAACATTTAACTCTACAAGATCCTCAATAGTTACTCCAATGATTCCTAGCAAGACTTTTGAATAACCAATCCCAGACTTTGTGCATAATTAATTCAAAACACTGCTGTTTGATTTGAAATGCAAGACTCAACAATTTATGAAATATACAATAGCTTTAGCAGAGAAAAACTAAATAACAAGATAATCAAATGAATGTTTATGCCTTAAACCTGCAACATTTGTTTTCGGTCTCCATTCACACAAAAGCCAGACAAACAAACACTGTTAAAGGATACGGAAAATAACAAAACTGGTCAGATTACTGAAATGCATTCTTTCACAACCATTGACGTGGGCTGCTTGATTGAAAATATCAATCAGGGTCACTTTTCAGTTCACTCAGGTAACGATAGTTAAATTTCTAACTCAGCTTTCTATTCTTTAAGCTTCCTAGAAGCGGGGGAGGGAGATTGGGCAGGGAGCTTTCAAATCTTCATGCTGTGTCATCAAACGCATCTCCCAAAAAACAGAACTTCAACAATGGTCTCGCTCTGCTAGACTGACCGCCTTTTTCTGAACAACAATTGCTATCTGCTTAAACATAAAACTTGTTCCAGACTTGCCAGCACCAATTCCCAGGTTCATCGCCACCTTCTGCTATTGTTTTAAACGGAATATTCTTCCTGAGGGAGGAGGTGGTTACTGTGTCTGTAGAAACTCTTTTAATCAAGGCTCAACTGCAAGTAACTCCCTATCCTAGATTCATAAAGAAACAAAAGCTTTATTGATTTGATTTTTTACCACAAGTTGTTTCCCAAGGTCCACAAGTCATATTTAGTGCATAGCTTCCTGTTCCCAGCTCAAAGTCAAAATTGATAACATAATAAAATATATAATAAGGAAAAAATCAGCAAATGTTCCAACGTCTGGCAGCTATCAGTTTTGCACTTTGAATCCTAGAAACATGAGATAAAAATGGAGAGACTGTCTCATTGTGTGATATTCACCAAAGGCACATAAACAAAATGTATTTAATACAATTTAGCTGAAGCTAACAATATTAAAACTTTATTCTTTGCGGGACAGGAAGTTCTACAATACCTTTCATGGGAAGTGGCTGTGTTCTGCACAGTTGCTGAGAGTTCTGACAATTATGCGTAACTATGTTTTCCCCACCACTAGCCCGTCTCCAGTCAGACCTGTTAGAAATCCCCAGACCGAGCAGATAGCCAGGACCCTCAGCACTTCATGTGTGTGGCCTGGTCACCACTGCATTCTGGTGCTGCTCAGAGCACAGAGCAATCAGACTGGTCGGCAGCTGTCCCAGACCCAGGCAGAACATATCAATTGTAATATCACTGTGGGACAATGAGTTTTCGGGTAGGCAGCTGACAATAGCTGGCAGTGTATGAGGAATAGTAAAATGAGGGTAACAACAAATTTCACCACAACTAAGAACCTGAGTGTCGCAATATTATTGCAATTAACTATCTTGTTAACTGAAGACAATGCAAAGGTCTCTACTGTGATATATCCTCTACCAGTGATCATTAGACAGGTCAAGCAATGTATAGACAAAGAATTGGGACAAAGTCATGGATTTTCTTTTTTTGACGCTGTTGTGAGTTTACCTAAAGCACATGGACAACAACGGTTCAAGAAGGCCGCTCTCAAGGGCATTTGGCTAGGAGCAACAAATGCTAGTCTAGCCAGTGATGCCCACATCCCATGAGTGAATGAAGCATAATTGGTGGCAGCAAGCTACCTCAAGCAACTCTTATTCTGAACCCTGAGCCAATTAGGACAGAGAGGATAGTGAAGTGGTCATTGGCTTACACTATGTCAGTTCATGCTGATTTTATGAATACGGTTCAGGGGCTGAAAACATATCGGTCTATATTTTATGGCCCCACTGTTGGAATATTTGCTGTGGGGCTGGGGACATTCATAAAATAAAACAGGTGGCCTGCCCCCCAGCTTACTGCGCATCCCCGATCAGCCTCCCATATTGTATTGGATTCAGAAGATATCAGGAAGCCTGCCTGCATTAATGAGGCGGAGGTGGGTACTGCAGATGCTGGAGATTAGAGTCAAGACGAGAGTGATGCTGGAAAAGCACAGCAGGTCAGGCAACATCCGAGGAGCAGGAAAATCAACAGGGCTTTTGCCTGAAACTGTCGATTTTCCTAATCCTCGAATGCTGCCTGACCTGCTGTGCTTTTCCAGCACCGCTCTAATCTTAAATTAATGAGGCTCAACAACAGCCAATTAATGGCCTTTCAATGGCTTCATTCTGTCTCTACCACTTTACATGTGCAGTAGATGAACATGATAGGTGTGACGAACAGCACTGAAGTTTTCACTACATGGGCTGCTGTCAGACAGGGAGAGGAGGGCACTCCTCCAGTCGCGAGGTCATTCTCCTCCTCCCGGCCTCTAAAGACTCAGCAGCCCACTGTTTTCCCCACCACTAGCCCGTCTCCAGTCAGACCTGTTAGAAATCCCCAGACCGAGCAGATAGCCAGGACCCTCAGCACTTCATGTGTGTGGCCTGGTCACCACTGCATTCTGGTGCTGCTCAGAGCACAGAGCAATCAGACTGGTCGGCAGCTGTCCCAGACCCAGGCAGAACATATCAATTGTAATATCACTGTGGGACAATGAGTTTTCGGGTAGGCAGCTGACAATAGCTGGCAGTGTATGAGGAATAGTAAAATGAGGGTAACAACAAATTTCACCACAACTAAGAACCTGAGTGTCGCAAACAGCAGGAATATAGGTCTGAGAGCTAGACATATGTTCTGATCACATTATGTATATCTGGGCTTTGTTTGTAGAGTGAATGGTCCTTTCTAACTAATGATTGAGGAATTGTTGTCAGTGAAATATTTCAGCATTTGTCATTTCCTGTGTACATTTGGAGTTGTTCTACAGCATCAAAACTGTGTACATTTATTATATTGCAGAAGTGGTCAACACTTGAAGAAACTCAAGATGGAATCAATATCTTCTTATTTACATATCTGCCTTTTGCAAGTATTGATGTTTCTGAAAGCTAACTAATTAGTGAACTGTCTTGGAAAAACTAACCATTTAGGAAAGTTGATAATTTTGCTCAGTTACTTGCTTTTTGGTTATTGCTAAGAAATTAGCACATCAAAATGTCACATTTCGAAATCCCAGATTCCTCTAATATCATTAGTAATTACAGAACCATAGAATCATACGGAACGGAAACAGATCCTTCGGTCCAGCTTGGCCATGCTGACCAGATATCCTAACCTAATTTAGATTAGATTACTTACAGTGTGGAAACAGGCCCTTCGGCCCAACAAGTCCACACTGACCCTCAAAGAGCAACCCACTCAGACCTATTCTCCTACAATTACCCCCTTACCTAACATGATGGGCAAGTTAGCATGGCCAATTCACCTAACCTGCACATTTTTGGATTGTGGGAGGAAATCAGAGCACCCGGAGGGAACCCACACAGACATGGGGAGAATGTGCAAACTCCACACAGACAGTGCCGCCCACTAACATAGTCCCATTTCCCAATACTTGGCCCATATCCCTCTAAACCCTTCCTATTCATATACCCATCCAAATGCCTTTTAAATGTTGTAATTGTACCAGCCTCCACCACTTCCTCCGGTAGCTCATAATTTAGAAATTAACTTTTCAAAGAGAAACTTGCAACTGCTTTTTGTAGAATTGCAGAATCCCTATAGTGTGGAAACAGGCCATTTGACTCATTAAGCCCTGCGCTGACCCTCTGAAGAGCATCCCACCCACAGCTAGCCCTCCCACCCCAGCCCTGTAATCCTGCATTCCCCCACCTAGTCTGCAAATCTCTGGACACTGTGGACAACTTAGCATGCCCAATCCATCTAAATTGCACATCTTTGAATTGTGGGAGGAAACCAGAACACCAGATGGAAACTCACGCAGACAGGAGGAGAAAATGATTTTATAGAAAGAATAAGAGTTTAGCTTTAGCTTTGGCAATAGCATTAGTTCCTCCAACAGTTATGCAAGTGGGAGTCAGTCTTGGTTTAATGGTACATACACACAGCTAACTACCAAACGTCTCTTAAATCTCATTTCAACAAACTCACTCTTGCAGTGTCACCCTAAAGGAGTGTTACACAGAGGGGTGCCATTTTTGGATGAGATTTTGAGTGAGGTGTTGATCCCATAGCATTGTTTTGAAGAGAAATATTGCAGCTCTCCCGAAGTCCTGGTTATGGTTTATCCATCTACAATATCAACAATTGATGAACCATTCACTTGGCTCATCAGCTCCTCTCTCATACCTCCTACTGGGTCTCATCTGTCAGAAATCAGTACTTGATGAGCAGAAAGTTCACTGATTTTTGATGAAGACTTTGATCATTTATCAAAGATCTCCATGTGTGGCACCTGTCAAATTTTATTTAATAATTCTCTTCTGAAGCAACGTTGAGCATTTTACTATGATGCAGGAGCTATCTAAATGTAAATTGTTCCTGATATTGGTTTTGGTGTTTTGTGCTCTGCAATTATGCAATTTGGCTGCTGTGTTTTCAACATTACAATAGTGATCAATGCACTCCATTATTTTGAAGCACTTTAAGGATATTATGACAGACAATATGTAAATGCAAATGTCTCCATGTATTTTGTAGGAACAAATTACTGCGGATGCCTGAATCTGTACTGAAAACAACAAGTGCTGGAAATTACAACGGGTCAGGCAGCATCCACGGAGAGAGAGCAAGCTAATGTTTCGAGTCTAGATGAATCTTCATCAGAGCTGAAGTGCAGCGTGGAGGGACAGCATTTATGCTGCAGATTGGGGAGGGGATGGTGCGGTGATGGGTGCAGGTGAAGCAAAGATGTTAGTGGTTTACATTTCAGTGAACGGAATGTGAGAATGGCAGGACAACGGTATAGACTTGAGATGACAGTGAGTGGAATGGGGGAAGGGGAGGGACATGATCACAAGCTAAAAGAAATGGTTCACAATTTAAAAGTGTTGAACTCAGTATTAAATCCAGAAGGCTGTAAAGTGCCTCAGCTGAAGATGAGATGTTGTACATCCAGTTTGCACTGTGCTTCACTGGAACACTGTAGCGTGCCAAGGACAGACATTTGGGACACGAGCGGGACACTGTGTTAAAATGACTGGCTATGGGAAAGTCTGGGCCCTGCTTGTACATAGACCGCAAGGTTTCCGCAAAGCGGTCACCCAGGCTGCTTTTGTGTCTCCAATGTAGAGTAGGTCACATTTGGTGCAGCGAGTACAATACCCAAGACTAGAGGAGGTACAGGTGAAATGCTGTTTCATGTAGAAAGACTGTTTAGGCCCTTGGACAATGAGGAAGGAGGAAGAGAAGGGGCAGTGAAAGTCACTGCTAACTGGAGGAACCCACACTTATTACACACTTCTCCACGCTTCAGCTCTGACGAAGTCATCTCGACTCGAAACTTACTCTCTAGCTCTCTCTCTATACTTTGTGCTTGAAGTGCCTGTTTCTGACAAATACTTATCTGCTAGGGAGCAGCACTTGCCTACGAAAGTAATTATAGATAAACTGTTCTTCACTGCAGGATTTTATCGGGTGGAGAGATTGCAAGATATTAACTGGAGGGTGTGAAACTCAAGGAAGTCCCTCTTGGTTTTTGTTGGCGAGAAGCAGTTAGTTGTTGAAGGGCGTCTGCAGAAGCAATGGTCCTTTTCAATACAACTGGGGGTCAGAATGGGACGCTCCAGGCGATACCTGTGCAAAATGCAGTGGCGTGCGTTGTCCTGGGTCTAGCCTGTTTGGTCGGAGTCCCGGGGAACTTGATCGTGATTGTGACAATTCTCTGTAACGTTAAGCGGCGGTCTTCCACCATCACCCTCATTCTGTCCCTGGCTGTGGCCGACTTTGTGGTGCTGGTAACTTTGCCGTTTTGGATTTACTTTCTGGCCGGTTCGTGGGTTTTTGGGATCCAGCTGTGGCAACTGACGGTCTACCTCATCTTCACATCCATGTACGCCAGCGTCTTCTTCATTACTGTGCTGAGTGTGGAGCGCCTGGTGGCTGCACTCTACCCATTCCGCATTCAGAAATGGTGGCAGAGGGCAGCAGTCAGAAACATCGCTGCCTGCGTTTGGGTCCTGGCTTTACTTCTGGCGATTCCTTCTGTGGCAGTTGAAATCAAGTTGGATGAAAATGGACGGCCGTATCAAAGAGCTTATTCCTCTGATCGGCACCAGATGGGTCTCCTCCTGTTGGAAACCCTGGTGGGGTTCCTTATTCCTTTCATCACTCTGTCTGTCTCATATCTCAGTGCTTCTCAAAGAATCAAACAAATGGCCTCTCAGAGAAGAAGCAGATCGGTGAAGCTCATTGTAGGCATCGTGCTGGCTTTTGCCATTTGCTGGTTTCCTTATCACACAGGAAACATTGTTAAAATCTCTTCACTCTTAGTGAAGAATTCAAATCCAGAACTCTCACAGAAACTGGACAAGGCTTACCAGTCAATGAAAGATGCAGCTGGGGCCCTGGCTTTCATAAGCAGCTCCATCAACCCCATTCTTTATGCATTTGCTGCTGGGAACTTCAAGAATGGATTTAAAACTTCAAATTTTGCAAAACTCTTTGAACAACTGAACAGCTTTAAGGAGAGAATGGAGAAAGGGATGAACGACTCGGAACGTCGATCTGAATCAAGAGTTTAACGGGGGACCCTTTTTGTTCTAGAAATTAAGACAATGTGACCATGTATTGTTTCCTTTTCTAGCTAAAAAAGAAGTGAGGGATGGTTATAGATTAGTTGTGTGTTATAGCACATCCTTGCTGCTGAATAGCATGACCTGAAACATCTTGGAAATTTTGTAAACTGCTTTGTATCTCATCATGCTTTGTTATCAGTTCATAACTAATTGATTACAAAAAGAAAATTTGAAACCAGGAGCGTTTTATTGCTCTTGTTTTGGCCACCTGTAGAAGCTGATAGTTGGGCAAGTGGTCAGGAACAGGAGATGGATTTTTTTCAGAGAGAAAACCAAGTGGTACTGGCACCAGTGGAACGCCTGTGTACTGTAGCATTTGAGACTGGTATTGGCTGTGATGCCAGTAAAACTGGTTATGTCACCAGCACTGATTGTGATAACATGGCACCATCAATTCTGGTCACAGCAACAGCCAGGGTGTGGCATTAAAGTGCTAGTGAGCATGCAGTATATATGTGTGGGGTGAAATGTAGGTGGCTCATGCCCAGATGAACCACCCTGTGGCTTAATACTTCAACTCCCCCTCCCACTCCACTAAGGGCATACAGGTCTTTGGACTCCTCCATCGCCAGACCATAGCAACACAGATGGAAGAAGAGCGCCTCATCTTCCGCTAGGAACCCTCCAACCACAAGGGATGAACTCAGATTTCTCCAGTTTCCTCATTTCCCCTCCCCCCAGCTTGTCTCAGTCGAATCCCTCGAACTCAGCACCGCCCTCCTAACCTGCAATCTTCTTCCTGACCTCTCCGCCCCCACCCCACTCCGGCCTATCACCCTCACCATAACCTCCTTCCACTTATCGCATTTACAATGCCCCCTTCCCCCAAATTACTCCTCCCTACCTTTTATCTTAGCCTGCTGGACACACCTTCCTCATTCCTGAAGAAGGGCTCATGCCCGAAAAGTCGAATCTCCTGCTCCTTGGATGCGCTTTTCCAGCAACACGTTTTCAGCTCTGATCTCCAGCATCTCACTTTCTCCCCAGATGAATTATGCAAATCTTCTCAGGTTGAATGACAGGAATTAAATCTGTGAGTTTGTCCCCGACTGATAAAAATGAGGGTGCCTAGCCAACACCGATTGCAGTACTCATTTAAGAATTTGAAAGCTATCTGATTACAAACCTAAATCACAGATATACACAGCCTAATCATAGAGGGGATGCTTTAAATGACACTGTGGCAAGCAACTAAACTCAGCATGATCACACCCTGCCCTCTCATCATTGCAACACAGGCTTATTTTCTCTTGCTCTATTCTTTTTCATAATCATGACTGATATATCATTCTGGGTTGGGGCTTGTAAAAATAGCTGTTTGCATCTGAGCTTAAACTCAGCAGTTTAAAATTTGAATGCAGTTTAAAAAAAAATCTGGAATTCCAAATCTGCTGATGACTATGAAACCATTGTCAATTCTCAGAAATCTGCCATCCTCAACGGGTCTGGCCTACATGTGACTCCCAACCCACAGCATTGTGGTTGAGTCATAACAGTTCTCTGAGTAAATAGGAGTAGACAATAAATACTGGCCTAGCAGTGATGCCCTCTTCCTGTGAATAAATAATAAAAAGAGAGGAAGTACAGGATGGGCTAAGGACTTTTGTGACACACACTCTGCCTTGAATCGATCCATTAGGGAGCATGCCTGAGCTGTATAGAGCACCAGGTAGGCTCTGTGGTCCATGGGGGGAAAAAGACATTTCAGTTTCTCTGCCTCCGAAGTCCATGCAGGCAAAAGTGGTGTGAAGTTAGAGACTACATTCATACTGTAAGTTTGCTCACTGAGTTGGTATGTTTGCTCTCAGACGTTTCGTCACCATACTAGGCAATATCATCAGTGAGCCTCTGGTGAAGCGCTGGTGTTCTGTCCTACTTTATATTTATGTCTGTTGTGGTGGGTGATATCATTTCCGGTTCTGTTTCTGAGAGGTTAGTAAATGGGGTCCGAATCGATGTGTTTGCTGATCGAGTTCTGGATTGAATGCCAGGCCTCTAGGAATTCCTGTGTGTGTCTTTCTTTAGCCTGTCCTACAATGGATGTGTTGTCTCAGTCAAAATGGTGTCCCTCTTCATCTGTGTATAAGGATACTATGATAGTGGGTCATGTCTTTTGGTGGCTAGTTGGTGTTCATGTATCTGGTGGCTAGTTTTCTGCCTGTCTGACCGATGTAATGTTTGTTACAGTCCTTGCAGGGTATTTTGTAATGAGAATGTGGTGCTGAAAAAGCACAGCAGATCAGGCAGCATCCAAGGAGCAGGAGAATCAAGGTTTTGGGCATTAGTCCTTCATCAGGAATGAGGCTTGTGGGTTGGGGCTGAGAGATAAAGGGGAGGGGGTGGGGTTGGGGGGAGGTAGCTAAGAAAGTGATACGTGGATGAAGGTGAGGGAGAAGGTGATAGGTCAGAGGGGGGGAGTGATGGACGGGTCCGGAGGGCAGTGCTGAGTTGGAGGCTTGGGATTGGGATAATGTGGGAGGGGTGGGGGGGGGGTAAGGGGAAATGAGGAAGCTGTTGAAATCCACATTTATCCTGTGTGGTTGCAGGGTCCCAAGGTGGAATATGAGGCGTTCCTCCTCCAGGCATTGGGTGGTAATGGTTTGGCAGTGGATGAGGCCCAGGACCTGCATGTCCCTGACGGAGTGGGAGGGCGAGTTGAAGTATTCAGCCACGAGGCGGTGGGGTTGGTGAGTGCGGGTGTCCCAGAGATATTCTCTGAAATGATCCGCAAGAAGGCATCCTGTCTCTCCAGTGTAGGTGGGGAGTTCCTGGACTAAGGGGGGCAGGATGTTGTCGAGGTAGGAAGAGATGAGTTCGGTGGGGCAGGCGCAGGCTGAGACAATGGCTTGACTGGGGCAGTCAGGTTTGTGAATCTTAGGAAGGAGATAGAATTGGGCAGTACAAGGTTCATGGACAATGAGGTTGGAGGCTGTGGATGGAGATCCCCAGAAGTGATGAGATTGTGGATGGTCTGGCAGATGATGGTTTGGTGATGGGAGATGTGGTCGTGATCAAGGGGGCAGTAGGAAGAGGTGTCTGCAGGTTGGCATCTGGCTTCGGTGGTGTAGAGGTCAGTGTGCCGCATTACTACTGAATCTCTTGTCTGCGGGTTTGATGGTGAGGTTGGGGTTGGAGTGGAGGGAATGGAGGGCTGCATGTTGTGAGGGCAGTAGGTTGAAGGGGGTGCAGTTGTAGTGTGGTGCACTGACCTCTACACCACTGAAGCCAGGCGCCAACCTGCAGACACCACCTCCTACTGCCCCCTTGATCATGACCTCCCCTCCCAACATCATACCATCAACTGCCAGACCATCCACAACCTCATCACCTCAACAGCTTCCTCATTTCCCCTCCCCTGACACTATTCAAGTCCCAAACCTCCAACTCGGCACTGTCCTCTGGCCCATTCCATCACTCCCCCCTCTGACCTATCACCTTCTCCCTCACCTTCATCCACCTATCACTTTCTCAGCTACCTCCCCTCAACCCCACCCCTCCCACTTATCTGTTAGATCTGACCCACAAGCCTCATTCCTGATGAGTTGGTGCTGGCTGGTGTTTGTGCCCTTGGTTCATCTAGTAGGGAGGTCAGTGTTTTATTGGCCAGGCTGATGTTAATTGATTTGAATAGAGCCATCGTATTGAAGGAGACTGACTGTGTCCTCTTCTCTCTTGGTGTCTTTGATGATGTTCGGGAATTGTTGGGTGGAGTGGATGGAGTGTTCATCTAGGTGTTTCAGTTTACGGTGAAGTTCTGTTGCTAGTCTGTATGTCGGTGTGCTACGTAGTGAGACTATGGGTCTGAGGGGGGGGCCCTGGTTTGCGTACCTGAGGTAATCCATTGAAATGGGGTGTGTTGGATCCATCAGGTTCCATTCTTTGGAGATCTGTCTTGCTAGTTTTGCCTGATTTATGGAGTTTCTTCTGTAATGCTGTAATACAATGTTCTAGCTGTGGAGTCGGGTCAATCACCACTTGTTGGTAGGTGTTGGCATCTGCAAGTAGTGAGTTTGCCTTTTTAGTGAACGGGGAAGCTCAATTATCTGAACGAGATGGTGGGCACTATTTCGCTCGGACAGTTGATTATTCGGTTAATTGATTTCCTCTGGGGCTCAGAGTTTAATGTGAAGTCTGCTTCCTGTTCAGGAGACTAGGTTGCAGCACACAGCGTGCGAGACCCTGCCCCCACTGCCTACCCACCCCCCCCCCCGCCTGACCTTAAACCCCTCAGCCCCAAACCTGCCCCCACCCACCCCCAACACCATCCATCCCCACCTACCATCCTTACCCCGTCTGTGCCCCCCCTCCCTCCCCCATCTGACAGCACTCTCCCACCCCCATCCGCCCTCCCCCACCCCTCTGGGGCAGCCAGACTCGACACCAACAGTAAGACTGCTGCTGCCTTTGTAGGTTAAGTTTCCAAATAGCACACGTGCACACACACACACAAACAACTTTTTGACAGGTTCCACCTTTGTCCTGTACAGGACTATGTTGGAGAGATTATCTGGGGAAGGGGGTTTAGGGTTGACCCCTGTGTAGAACTCCAGGGAAAGTGTGCGGGAGGAAGAGAGAGAGGGTGGGAGGTCAGTCATTTGGAGACACTGCTAGGGGTCCCATCAGTTCAGAATGTTCTCGGCAGCATTTCAGTGAGCCAAGTTCATTTTTAAACATTGTACCTGTAAAACAAAATATGCAATCAGGGTTGAAACAGCTCTTTGACGTAATGTTTTTATCGGGACCTTGAGATCCCATTTGGCTGATCTGATATTCGGAAAATTGATATTGGGTTAATCAAGGTTCCTCTGTACTGAGTTCTGTTCAGGATGACGGTCATGCGCCCTTTGTCTGCCAGTATGATTACAATATTTCTGTCTTTTCTGAATCCTTCTAGAGCTTTCCTTTCCTGTGTGTTGGGGGGTGTTCCCTTATTTCTTTCTGCTTCGTGTTAGTGCTACTGCCTGTCTGATGGCCTGTTGTCTTTCAGGGTTGATTCCAATGCTGCTAGGAAGTCCTTTTTGTCTGTGTCTCTGTAGTTGTACTTCATCCCTTTTACTAGGACGGTTTTTTCCGTGTCTCTGAGTGGTCAGTCTAACAGGTTCTGAATCCAAGCTTCCGAATTGTTTGTGTTGTTCTTTTGTGCGAGCTTGTCCAGTTTTTCTTGCAGAGATAGATTCTTTCTTTGCCTTGGTCTGCTGTTGTTTGATGCTGATGGTTTGTTCTGATGCGCTTGTCCATTCCCGATCAGTCGTGTTGGTGTTTTTGATGGAAAATTTCCCGTTTGTATATGGGGAGACAGTTGTGGGCATCATTAATAATTTGTCACATTCTGCAGTCATTCCGTTCTGATATTTTTCTGGCTTGTGGGGTGTTGAGAGGTGGTTAGTACTTGACACAAATTTTTGATTCTCAAAATTTGCACTACCTTCATATAAATGACATGCTTTGGAGCTGAAAATCCTATCTTGAACATTCCATCTATATCACACTAGAGGTGTTTTAGGAACTACAACCTGGTGCAATGTGAGATTAGTTACTTTCCCTCCGATGGATATATCGCGGTGTCTGCCCTGGACTTTCTACCTGTGCCAGCCAATGGCAGTGCAGGGGTCTTGCTCATCTTCAATGATTTGGATAGGTCTGGCCTTATGTGACCTTGGCTTAGCTGCTCTGTGGAGGTCATTGCAATGAAAACAAAATGAGAAAGCTCTTCATTCTCCTTTTACCCAGATGACACGCTCAGATCTGAAAAAAGAAATTGCATTAATCCAGTTCCATTTGCCAACACTTGGCCGATATCCTTCTAAACCCTTCCTATTCATATACCCATCCAGATGCTTTTAAATGCTATCATTCTACCAGCCTCCACCATTTCCTCTGTTAGCTCATTCCATATATGCACCACCCTCTGTGTGAAAACAAATATGTTCCACTGTGAGCATCTTAGGAGTTGCTCTCGGATTGGCCATTGGGATCCTACAGCTGGCTGATGCAGTCCTGGAGGTGACCGGCCATGTTCGTGTCCTCCTGCAGTTCATGTTTCAGAGGCTCCACATTCTGTAGGAGGACCTGTCCTGAGGGGCATGGATGGATAAATGGTCAAGGTCTTTTCCCTGGGGTGGAGAATTCCAGAACCAGAGGACATAGTTTTAGGGTGAGGGGGGAAAAGTTTAAAAGGGACCTTGGGGCAATTTTTTCACCCAGAGGGTGGTGCGTTTATGGAATGAGCTGCTGGAGGAAGTGGTGGAGGCTGGTACAATGACAGCATCTAAAAGGCATCTGGATGGGTATATGAATAGGAAAGGTTTAGAAGGATTTGAGCCATGTGTTGGCAAATGGGACTGGATTAGGTTAGGATATCTGGCTGGCATGGACGAGTTGGACCAATGGGTCTGTTTCTGTGCTGTACATCTCTATGACTCTCTGACTTTCTTCTCTGCCTCACTCTGGTTTTCACTGAGTATATTTAAGATGGAGATGGATAGGTTCTTGATTGTAAAGGAGATCAAGGTTTACTGGGAGAAAGCAGGAGAATGGCGATGAGAAACCTATCCGCCATGATTGAATGGCCTAATTCTTGCTCCTCTGCCTTATAATCTTATAGTTGCCTTCTATGCCAGTCAGGAGGTGACATTTCATTCACACATCCTTGAAACGAATGTGAGGGGGGCACATTCTGTTGCATCTACTCCCTCAGTCTCAGCCCCTGGAGCAGAGCTAGGTACCCCTGTTATGGAATCACCCATCAAGCTCTGCAGCTGCTTCTTCCAGGCACACCCTGCCTGAACATCTTGTCCTTCTTTCAACATTGGCATTGAGGTGAGGTGTGCACCACATGCCATTTATACAGATTTGTCTCTGCCAATCTTCAAAAGTATCCCTGAAATTCATAATATCTTCAGTAAACCAAATGAGCTCCTTGAGCATCTACGCTAGTTGCTTTTTTGGGCTCTAATGTCTTTTTCACCTGCATTTTCTGCTGAAGCCATTGATCCATAAAACACACCTTGGCATTCCCACTTTTTAATCTGCTACTATCCCCCTAAATTCTTTTTGCAGAACACTATCTATTTTCTGGCACTGGAACCAACACAATCTCTGATTGTTTGCCCTCTCCCTTCAGCATGCTCAGCAGCTGTTTCAATGGTACCTTTGCTGTTGGCTCCAGGAAGGCAACACACCAACCTGGAGTCGCATCTGCAGCCACAGAAACGCCTGTCTGTATCCCTCACTAGTGATTCTCCTACCATTATTACTGTACCTCTTTTCCTCCTCACTCCTGTGCACCTGTCCACGTTCCCTGGAGGATCTGTCACTCTCACTGGTTTCAACACAGAAAAGCTGTTTTTTGAGTGCTCCCTGGGGGTTTACCGACTACACTCTTGCCTCCCTTCTTCTGACTAACAGTCACCTATTTCTTTCCTCCTTAAGATGTGGAGTGTCTGTGTCTAAAAGTCTGCTATCCACAGAACTCTCAGCTTCATGGGTGCATTGCCTTGTTTCCAGTTGACACTTCAAATCCCAATGCCCAAGTTAGTCAAATAGGTGGCACTTTCTGCAGATGTGGTCACATAGATTGTCAGCAGCATTAACAACATCCTCCATTCGGGACTGAGCTCCGATCCAAGACTGCGTTCTGCTGCCACATGAAAACTAAACAATTAAAAAAAATTTTAGTTTCCTGTACTATTGACTTCAAATTGTAGTTGACCTGGAAATAGAAAAATCTCTTGACCCCACTGACAAATTAGCTCCACCCCTGTGCACACAAATTCATAAATTACTAATTAGAATTTATGATTTTTGAAAAAGAGTCATGCATTAACCTTCATCACAACACAGCCGACTTATCCCCAGAATCATTCCACAGCTTATATTTTAACAAGAGAGACACAGGTCCCTCAGAATTTCAGTGCATTTAAAAATCTCATCAAAAGTTTCCACTTGTTTTGATCCCAGCTGCTGTTATTACTGGACAGGTTAGACCCCAGAGTCAAACCTGGCTCGAAAGATCACACAGTATTTTGATTTATTTTAGTTTTAATAAATTACTCTCTTGCTGAAACATAAACATACAATACTAAAGACTTTGTTTTTACAATAAAATTGAAGTTTAGTAATTACAGAAAATAAGATAAATATAATAAACCAAACTATTTGACTTATAATACAAATGCAAACAACATTTAAACAGATAGTAAAAGTATGTGAATTCCAAAACATTATTTTATAAATTGAAAACAGCTTTTGTATTGTACTCCAAATACACTCCTGGTACAGCATCCAAAACACCAGAATGCCTGGATCCAACAGTCAGAGAGTTGTACAGATACCAGATATAAATGGAGGCAACATCTAATAAGGAGCTGTCCAATCGTGTTGGTCAAAGGGGTGGGCCATTGTCAGTTTGTCAGGTTCCTCCATAGTAATGTAGGGTAAGAGGAAGGGGCAAGTGCGGTCATTACTGTGGGACAGAACTTCACCAGGTTAGTCTTCAGGAGCTGGGGCTGAACAGGTAGCTGGTCTCTGGGTGTCCCCTGAATGCCAGCGGCCGGGACTGTTTCTCCGTCAGCAACCATGCAGCTGTCACAGGGAGATGCTGACCAGGTTGCATTCTCACACCCTTGAAGCCTAACATTGCCTCCTGGGGGGTCAGTATCTGAGCAAGGGTGGGAGGGTAAAGGAGGCAACTGTGTCAGTTCTTCCTCTGAGGGCTCAGTGCTGTCAACCTCCGAGATCCAGGAGGGGGCTTTGGGGGGTGGGGTGGGGGGAGCAGCCATTTCTCCACAGAGGGGATGGATAATCTGCTGGTACCTGCAGGAGGCAAAGGGAGGGAAGATGCTGTGGCCAGTGGCTAGAAGTGATGGGTAAAGAATGACCCTGATAGTGGGGTTACTATGAGAGTTGCAGTGGGATGAAGAGTTTGACAGAACATCAAAGTTTCAGCTTCACTGCAGGAATATTCCCAGGATTCCCATGTGAGCACCAGGTTTCTGTGCTTGTAAGGGGTCTGCATACTGATATCAGACATCCCTCCATCCACAGGGTCTTTTTCTGCCCTGTCATGAAAGGGGAGGGGGAATGCTTGGTTGGTACTGGTGTTGGTACATGTGGGTGAAAGGTGGTGAGGTGTACCAAAGTACAGAGGGTATGCAGATGGTGGTGTGGCAGCTTTCAGGGGGAGTGAGAGAAGGTATACCGTGCAGTAATGAGCGTGGCAGAGTGTAAGCTTAGGTGGGAGGAGAGTGCATTGACACTGATAAAGTGAATGTGAGGTGGCAGAAGGAAGAGAGTGGCACCAACCCTGACAGAACGCGAAAGGTCACTGTCCTTCTTTCTGCATTGCTGGCCATTGCTCTGTGCAGAAAATGTGTTGCTGGTTAAAGCACAGCAGGTTAGGCAGCATCCAAGGAACAGGAAATTCGACGTTTCGGGCCAGAGCCCTTCATCAGAGCCCTTCATTCCTGATGAAGGGCTCTGGCCTGAAACATCGAATTTCCCGTTCCTTGAATGCTGCCTAACCTGCTGTGCTTTAACCAGCAACACATTTTCAGCTCTGATCTCCAGCATCTGCAGACCTCACTTTTTACTCATTGCTCTATGCACTAGAGGCAGCACCTCAGATCAGGCTGGCAGGCTGTGGTGAGGTGACGTTCTCTACTGATCCTCTACGAACATATCTCTCTGGCCCATCTTGTTCGCCAGCACTTCCAGATCCCTGCTATCTTCCCCTTCTCCGGCACATTCCAATTCCAAGTCTGACCGAGGAAGGCAATTCCCACAAGCCAGTGCTGGCCTGGATGCACAATGAGCTTTGAAGATGTAGTGAATGCAAGGAATATCAATGTTTTGGTGAATAGTCACCAATTGGCAAGGGGTTCTGGTAGGTATGTGTGGCAAGATCTGGACAGAATCAGATGTGAGAGATGTGCATGTAATTAATGATCAATTTGGTAAGATAGGACAACGCTTGGCCCTGTGGTGAAAAACCCTCCAGACACCTCTAAGTTAATCAGACTTCGCTGAAAAGTATAAGATTCAGGCCACAGAAAACCCACTGATTCCTAACTCAAAGACCAGACCTCCATGTTGATAGTAAAAACACAGACATACAAACCCCACAGTTTATATCACAGTAGATTTAAAGCAATTGGGCAAAAGATTAAAAGGGAGTTGAGGACAGTGTTGTTCCCCAGAGATTACAAAGAACAGGAACTCCCTGCCTGACTGGATAGTTGGGGTAGAAACCCTCATTCCATTAAAAAAGATATGGATTTGCACTTGAAGTGCTGTAACCTATTTAGCTGTGGTCCAAGAGTTGGTATAGGGATACGTCTAGATCACTCTTTTTCAGCCAGAACAGATTGAGTGGCCTCCTCTGTGCCATGAATCATCAATGTTTCAAGGTATTTGTGAATCACTTTTTATGTATCTCTCGTTTGGAGAATTTCCACTCCCGTGTACTTTCTTCCTTCGCTCTGCCCTTATGTGTCACTCCTCCCAATGTATCTTCCTCCTATGTATCTTCATCTAGTGTATCTAGTTTATGTGCAAAGACACTAAAGCACATGTTTTGAAAGTTTCACATCTCAAAAACATATTTTAATCTGCACAAAAACAGTGCACACTAATGGAACCTGAAAATGGTTCATTTAAATTACTTAAAACTCATTTTCAGTTATTAAAATGAGTTTACTTACAGTTGATGGATTAAACACCCTTATTAAAAATGTTTAATTTTGTGATAAACACATTTTTTTCTGTGTTAAACTGCACCAGGTTACAAAATATTTTAAATCGTCGAAGTCAATTACGGCTTAGAAACAGACTATTCAATCCAATAGGCCTAGATTGGCGTTTTGTGTTCCCAAACTTGTATTGAAAGAACTCCCATCCTCTATTAGGATTATGCTAGAAAAGATTATGTAAATGTATCAGGCAATAATACAGAGTTCCTTGCCAGACTGAATTCTGATGTTGTGGTTTAAGTCCGTCACAAAATTCACAACTGTGTAAGACGAAAATAAATGTGGTTCTCAATTCTGTCTCCTTCTACCCAGAGCTACAGGAGGAGGTCATAGCTGTTTGTGAATTAATTTGAACAAAGTATAGAAGACAGGATAAAACTGTTCTTTGTCTGGATTATGTAGAACCTCAAATTTGTTCTAGCTCAAAGGAAATTCACGCTGATGATATAGATCTCTAGCTAACTACAGAGTGTCATCTCTGCTTCTGGCACTAACAACAAGTGCTGAATAAAGTTTCATGATTATCTTTTTTGGGCCTGGTGGTGTTCAGTAACATTGCTATCTCTCACTTTTGACAACAGTTTGTTATCTGTGAACCTGAAGGGCTTCTGTCTTTCTGCAGATGTGACTGATATTTCCTCTCCAATCTTATGACTTACATGTATATTCTCCACTTCATATTTTTATCATATTCAATAGATCAACATTCTACCTCTATTCATGGACTCAATTCACTTATTGATTCAGGTCAACTTCTCTCTATCTCAGTCAACAACATCAAAAACAATGAAAACTTGCTGTGCAGAGATATGCTGCTGTGTTTGCTCATGTAAGAAACACTTGATGAGTAGACTATGTGACAAGCTGCTAAATAAAGGTAATGACTTGGAAATGCCGGTGTTGGACTGGGGTATACGAAGTTAAAAATCACACAACACCAGGTTATAGTCCAACAGGTTTAATTGGAAGCACACTAGCTTTTGGAGCGACGCTCCTTCATCAGGACCTCTGAAAGCTAGTGTGCTTCCAGTAAAGGTAAGATTTTGTTTCCTTTGTCTTTGAGAAAGAATTTTGTCATAGGCCTTCTTAAAGCTGGAATATACAGTATCCATGTTTAATTTTTATTTTGCCCCGAAGGCATTTGTCAAAAGAACATTCTCCTCTGAAGTATGAATTTACTAACATGCATGAACAGAAAGGTGGCAGGACAGTATATGGAGTTCTTAGCTGAAAATGTGTTGCTGGTTAAAGCACAGCAGGTTAGGCAGCATCCAAGGAATAGGAAATTCGACGTTTCGGGCATAAGCCCTTCATCAGGAAAGGATTTCCTGATGAAGGGCTTATGCCCGAAACGTCGAATTTCCTATTCCTTGGATGCTGCCTAACCTGCTGTGCTTTAACCAGCAACATATTTTCAGCTGTGATCTCCAGCATCTGCAGACCTCATTTTTTACCCATATGGAGTTCTTAGTTTGTTAGAGAAATAGGGTAGAAAAGCAAAGTAGTTACTTTTACAAAACATTGCTTAGACCTCAGCTAGAAGGTTGTTAAAGTCTATATTTGAAAAAGGATCTCGGGACTGTAGAGAGGCCACAGAAGAGATTTACCAGAGATGAATAACGGTTGAGGGACTTCAACTTCTCATGGTAAAACTGGAAAAGCTGGGATTATTTTCCTAAGAGCAGGGAAAATTGAGAGGAGATTTGGCCAATATGTTCACAAACATGAATGAATCACCAAAGACCCTGAGGCATGATGAGGAATCCTTTTTAAATACACTGAATTGTTGTAATGTGCAAAGAACTGCCTGAACTGGAACTTTCAAAAGACAATTAGACAGATAAATAAAAGGAGAAGAAAAATGCAGGACCATAGGGAAGGAGGAGGAATTTGAGATTAATTACATAATTTTAACCAGTGTCGTCCCAAGATTGAATGGTCTCTTCGCCTGCTCCATAATATTATGATGCAGTTACCATTCTGCGATCTATCAGTGATGCAGCTAGGCATTTTACTTGGTATCTATACAAAGCTAACTGATCAATGTGATGAGTTTACCTCCAAAAACTGCAAGTTAAATCCAAATGATTTGTTTTTGCATTTTACAGCAAACATAGGCCAAGCTCTCTTCTCTGCGTTATTCAACAACATTTGCAGCAAACACTTTGGAAGTGTGGACCTTGACTATTTCATTGAATCATAGAATCTCTACAGTGGGGAAGCAGGCCATTCAGCCCATCGAGTCAATATTAATCCTCCGACTAACATCCTACCCAGACCGCCCCACCCTTGCCCTATCCCTGTAACACTGCATTTCCCATGGCTAAACCACCTAGCGTGCACATGACTGGACAGTATGGGTGATTTAGCATGGCCAATCCACCTAACCTGTACATCTGTGGACTTTGAGGGAAACCCACACAGACACAAGGAGAATGTGCAAACTCCACACATACAGTCGCCCAAGGCTGGAATCGAACCCGAGTCCCTGGAGTGCTGTGAGGCAGCAGTGCTGAGCCACCATGCTGCCCATTTAATACTTTAAACAAACAACACCATCTTGCATTGATTTTGTGTTGCTGCATACTAACATGTAGCAGAATGCTTTACAAAAGCGTTATTAACAGCATTTGATAGCTAATCGTACAAGGGGAAATTAGATTAGATCGGAAATGTTTAGGTTTCAAGGACAGTCTTAAAAAGTGCAAAGCAAGATAGAGAGGCATAAGCAGAGAATGTCAAAGTAGGGAGGGGAGATTTGGAAACAAGGGTGAGAATTTTAAAGTAAATATATTGCTTCACTCGGAGTCAGTGTTGGGCAATGAACACAAGAAGACATGTGCATAAAGGAACAGCTTTACCCTGACGATAGCTACTGAGTTTGTGCAAATGGAGCTATGTCATGGTGATGTCATTTCCCATGGAACTGGAGCCCCACTCTGTAATGCTGCAGTAGCATGTCCTCTCCCACCAAGCCAGCTAATGTTCACTCACATTTCTACAATAAGAATGAGCTTGGCACGAGTTAGAGTAAGATCTGCAATGCTTTGAGGAACATCAAATTTACAGGAACATGTGGGAAGCCAGCTAGGAGGATAAGTCATAGAGCACAGAAACAGACCCTTCACTCCAAATTATCCATGCTGACCATTATCCCAAACTAAACTGTCCCACCTGCCTGCACTTGGCCCATATCCCTCCAAACATTTCTTGTTCATGTGCTTATCCAAATGTCTTTTAATTATTATAACTGTACCAGCCTCTACCATTTCTTTTGGAAGTTCATTCCATACATGATCCACTCTGTGTAAAACAAATGTCCCTCATGCCTTTTTAAAATCTTTCTCCTTTCACCTGAAACATATGCTCCCTAGTCTTGAAATCTCCCACCCAAGGGAAAAGAGACCTTATTTTTACCCCTCCTGATTTTATAAATCTTTACAGCCTCCCATGCTCCAGTGAAAAAAGGCCCATTCGATCTAGCCTTCCTAATAGCTCAAACCCTCCAGACCTGACAACATCTTCGTAAACTTCTTCTGAACCGGCTTCAGCTTAATAATATTCTTCCTATAATAGGGTGACCAGAACAGGACACTATAATCTAGAAGAGGCCTCACCAATGTCCTGTAAAACCTCAACATGACGTCCCAACTCAAAAGTCTGAGCAATGAAGGCACATGTTCAATGCCTTCTTAACCACCCTGACGATACGTGATGCAAATTTCAAAGAATTATGTACCTGAACTCCTAGGTCTCTCTGTTCCACAACATTAGCCAAGGCCTTACTTTTAATTGTTTAAGTCCTGACCTTGTTTGTTTTGCCAAAATGCAATGTCTGTCAGAATAGGTGTTAGAATAGACAAGTAACAGAGGCCTGGATGAGGGTTTCACTGGCAGTGATGGTGAGGCAGAGTGGAACCAGGTGAAGTTATAAAGGTGGTCTTTGTGAGAGCATGAATATGTGGTTGGAAACTTATCCTGAGGCCAAATGTGGTGCCAAACATCATGGAAATATTGGTTCAGTCTCAGGCAGGTGTCAAGGGGGAGGGTGGAGGCAGCGGCCAGGGAGTGGATTTAGTGAAGGGGACCAAAGTCAAGCTTTCAGTCTTTGCAATATTTAATTGGAGGAAATGTCAATGTTTCCAGTTACCCAGTACTTGAGTTGGATGAACTGTCTGAAAATGTCAGATGGTGGATGAGTCAAATCAGCCGATGGTGATGTAGAGCTGAGTGTGAAGTGAATATGGAAACTGTTGCTCTGTTTTTGGATGCTGTTTCAAAGTGCAATGACAAATAGGAAGGGCCAGGAATCGATCCTTGGGGGAACATCGGAGAACTGTTGCTAGAACTGGAAAATAAGCTATTTCAGCTGAATTACTGGCTCCAAGTTGATAGGTAAAATGATATGAAACCAAAGGCTGCTGAGCCAACAGGACAGAGAGAAGGATTTTGACCAACCGTGTTAAAGGCTGCAGCCAAGTCAACTCTGATGAAGAAGAATTTACCTCTATCATTCACAAAGCCTGCCATGTGGGACTTTGCTACGAGTCCTTCAGATACCATATTGAGGCAATAACCTGATTAGAGTGATTCAAATGTAAAATTCTGGGAAAGACACACATTAATTTGTGAGATAACATTACAAGAGATAGGAGTAGGAGTAACTACATCACCTGCCAAGCATGTGCCATCTTTAGTACAATCATCAGTGATCTTGGGCTTCAAGAACACCACCTCCCATTAGTTTCACTGCAAACCACTCACCATCCTGACTGGGGAAAATAGCATCATTCTTGGCCCCACCTTCAATGCATGAACAACAGTGGTTCGAGAAGTTTACCACCACCTTCTCAAGGGAACATGGAGGTGGCCTATAACTTGGATCCGATTTTTAGTCTCTCAGGGAATCATATCATAAAGGGAGCAGACAAAAAGGTTCAGTTTTTTTTATTTACTTAAGAGACATGCGTGTCACCAGCTAAGGGACATGCATATCACCCAGCCAGTGACACGCATGTCCCTTAAGTGAATAAAAAGAACTGAACCTTTTTGTCTGCTCCCTTTATGATACGATTCCCTGAGAGACTAAAATATGATCCAACTCAGTCCTAAATGTATTCAATTATTTCATATATTAGATTAGATTCCCTACAGTGTGGGAATAGGCCCTTCAGCCCAACAAGTCCACACCGATCCTCTGAAGAGTAACCTACCCACACCCATTTCCCTCTGACTAATGCACCATACATGACGGGTAATTTAACTTGGCCAATTCACCTGACTTGCACATCTTTGGATTGTGAGAGGAAACCGGAGCATCCAGAGGAAACCCACGCAGACATGGGGAGAATGTGCAAACTCCACACAGATATCCACAGCCTTTTGATTGAATCACTAACTTGATTGAATTTTTTTGAAGAAGCGACAAAGGTTATTGATGAATGGTAAATGTTGTCTATATGGATGTCAGTAAGGCATTCAACAAGGTTCTGAATGTTAGACTGGTTAACACGGTTAGGTCACATAGAATACTGGGAGAACTGGCTATTTGGATACAAAATTGTCTAGATGGTAGGAGATAGAGGGTGGTGGTGGAGGGTTACTTTTTGGACTGGAGGCCTGTGACCAGCGGTGTGCCGCAGGGTTTAGTGATGGGTCCACTGCCTTTTGTCACTTATATAAATGATTTGGATGTGAACATAGGAGGCATGGTTAGTAAATTTGCAAATGACACCAAAATTGGAGGTGTAGTGGACAGCGAAGAAGGTTACCTCAAAGTACAAAGGAATCTTGACCATATAGGTCGAGGAGTGGCAGCTACAGTTTAAACTAGATAAATGTAAGGCGCTACATTTTTGGTGAGGTAAATCAGTTCAGGACTTATACACTCATTGGTAAGGTCCTAAGGAGTGTTGCTGAACAAAGAGACCTTGGAGTTTAAGTTCATTGTTCCTTAAAAGTGGAGTTTCAGGTATACAGTGTAGGGAAGAAAACATTTGGTACACTTGACTTTTTTGATCACCATATTAAACATAGGAGTAGAGAGGATATGTTGCGGCTGTAAAGGACATTGGTGAGGCCACTTTTGGAATAATGCAATCAATTCGAGTCTCCCTTCTATTGGAATGATGTTGTGAAATTTTGAAGGGGTTCAGAAAGGATATACAACAACGTTGCCAGGGTTGGAAGGCTTGAGTTACAGGGAGAGACTGAATAGGATGTGGCTGCCCTGGAGTGTTGGAGGCAGAGGGGTGACCTTATAGAGGTTTATAAAATCATGAGCGACATGGATCAGGTAAAGAGATAAGGTCTTTTCCCTGAGGTGGGGGAATCCAGAACTAGAAGGCATGGGTTTAGGGTGAGAGGGGAAAGATATAAAAGGGATCTTGGGGCTTCTTTTTCACACAGAGGGTGGTACATGTATGGAATAAGCTGCCAGAGGAAGTGGTGGAGGCTGGTACAATTACAACATTGAAAAGGCATCAGGGTGGGGATATGAATAGGAATGGTTCGGAGGGATACGGGCCAAATGCTGTCAAATGGGATTAGATTAGGTTAGGATATCTGGATGAGTTGGACAGAAGGGTCTGTTTCCATGCTGTACAGTGCTACGACTCTAAGTAATTTTGCCTTGTCTCAGTCCTAAATGATTAGCCCTTCATCCTAACACCTTGTTCCTCTTGTTTTCCATTCCCTGATCACTGGAAGGGAAGAGAAGGGGTGAGGGCAGAAATGCAGGAGATGGGTCAGATTTGGCTGAGGGCCCTGTTGACCATGGTGGCAGAAATTGAAGTGGCTAATGTCACATCAACTGTCCTCTATGAACGGGTCAAGTGCAGATCAAAGGTGAGAGGAAGGAGTCCAGGTGGAGGGAAAGTGATGGAGGCAGAGAAGGGTTCAGTAGGACAGGGCGAAGACTCCTCTCCAAAGAACCGGGCACGGAGGCAGTGCAAATGGAATTTGAGTTCAACATCATATGGTGCCGAAAATGCATTGAGAACATCTAAACTCAGTTATATTATGAAGTAAGGATGAGGCCATCGGATTTTCATGATCGGGAATTGAAGCCACAGCAAGTCAGCCATAGGTGGGACAGAGAGGGAATTCTCCCTGGCGTTCAAGTTTTATAATGGGATCCTACGGGAGTAATTGGATTGTATTTTTATCATGTGTTTTGAAATATCAACCATCACTCATTCAGAGTATTACCCCCCTCTCACACTACAAATGTTACTACCATGTCCAACTGCACACACAAACACACACACCTCAAATCTTTCAGTTTCCCACATGGCCAATCGGGGCAATGACATTCATTGACATACCAACCTTCCCAGAAAGGTACAGAGGCATTGCTGCACGTTTGGCTTTGTGCAGAAGATATGGTGATTAGATTATTGGAAATGCTGTGACTGAGGATGTGCCCATTTATAGTCATTCTGTCAATTCTTTTTGAAACATTTGAAAACGTAGCACATACTGATGTAATCATTTTTCACATATTTCATTTCCTCCTCACCCAATGTTCTGAAGTTCAGGCTGGTTTACAAGTATAGTTTAACATATACTCTAACTTTCCCACACCTCAGCTCACTACAATCCTATTCTCTGCCTTTTTACAGAATCCCTACAGTGTGGAGGTAGGCCATTTAGCCCTTCAAGTCTACACTGCCCCTCTAAAGAGCACCCCGCCCTATCCCTGCATTCCACATTCATAATAAGGCAATTTCACATGACCGATCCACCTAACCTGCATGTCTTTATGACTGTGGAAGGAAACCCACACAGACACAGGAAGAACATGCAAACTTCACACAGTCACCCACAGGTGGGTATTGAAGCCAGGTGCCTGGTACTGGGAGGCAGCAGTGCTAACTACTATGCTGCCATACTGCCCAACTCCAGAATCCCCCAAATCTGCAGCCAGGTGGTTCAAGAACAACAGGGAGTAGGTCAGCAGAACAGTGAGGAGCAAGAAACACAACCTTACATTTGCTTTCAGTATCTGATGGCAAGTCTGTAAGTAGCAACAATGAGGGCCATTGGATTTTATTTTTAACTGCCAATGAAGTTTGGATTGTGGTCAATCAACCATCAGTTGTGTTAAATTTCACATCTTTTGTTGTTGACAGGTTTCTCATTCCGGGTACAATTCACACCTTGAAGACAATTTGAGGCCAGTTAGCAGCGAGGCGTCAGAAGCTGAAGCTGTTCTGTCAATGGATGTGACCAACTCGACCACAGCGGCCATGGCTTTACATCAGGCCGCCATCTGTGTTGCCTTCACACTCATATTCCTCATCGGCCTGTTAGGGAATGGGATGGTGATCTGGATTATCCTGTGCACCATGAAGCAGCGGTCTCCCACCGTCATTTTGATACTCAACCTGGCTGCTGCAGACTTCTCAGTCCTCATCACCTTGCCGTTTTGGATTTACTCATACGGCGATAGGTGGGTTTTTGGAGCATCTTTCTGCACCACTCTGTTGTACCTGGTCCACAGCACCATGTTCGCCAGTGTGTTCTTCATTATGGCGATGAGCATCGAGCGGTTCGTGGCTGTACTGTACCCATTCACTGCTCAGAAGCTTTGGAGACATGGTCTAGTAAGGAACACCATCACCATGGTCTAGTAAGGAACACCATCACCATGGTCTGGGCTATGTCGTTTATCCTGGCCGTTCCTGTTCTGACAGAACACAGAGCAGCACAAGCTGAAACTCCACACTGTTCTCAGCTGCAGGACAGTTCTCAGCAACAGGAAGGGCTCCTTTTGTTCGAGACTTTAGTGGGTTTTGCCATTCCGTTTCTCACATTGTCAGTCTGCAATGCGCTGGTTGCAAAACGCATCGACCGGATGACTTTTCAAGGCAAAAGCAAGTCGGTCAACGTGACCATAAGGGTCACCATAGCGTTTGCAGTTTGCTGGCTGCCCTATCACATGAGGAACCTGTTCATCATCTCCTCAGCACTCTCGAACCCAGAAGCCTCCAAGATGTTACTCCGGCTCGCTGAGAAAATAGAGAATTTGGTTGGAGCTCTGGAGGTGTCTAACAGCTGCATCAATCCCATTCTGTACGCGTTTGCTGCTCGGAGAATCCAGAATAATTTTATAATCTCTGGGATTGCTAAACTCTTTCAACAACTGCACAACTCTTCCGCCAAGGAATCAAACAGTCAAAGAGCCATTTCACAGCAGTCCAGCTGTTAAGGATTGTTTGTTTATTTTACACATGCAAATCTGTGCAATGGTGTATGTAAACCATAAAGGTAAACTTTGATGATGCTTTTTTGCAGTGCTTCGATTGACAGCAAGTGTATGGCTTTCAACAGTAGGCCTTCTCTCAGTAGGTAAAAAGGCCAAAGTTTAAAATACAGAGGCAAGATTTATTGACATTTTTCTGTAGCGATTTTGCATGCATCTTGCTTTGTTAACAACCACCTAAGTTTCTATAACTGTAAGTTTGAAGAGATTTGGAAACATATAGCCAGTCTTTGGAATTTTGAATTAAGATTCTAATGCTATAGTTTGATTAGCAAACAGTGATGAATGATAATTTATTCATTAAGATTTGATTAGCAACTCTATCCCCAAATTGTGCACTGATAAAGGGTCATTCAAGTTGTCATATTTGTTACACAGAAGAAGTACCTGATGAATACTTTTGTGAGAAGTAAAAGAGATAAATTGCTGGTTTAGTTTGCTGCTAGGTATAATTGAGTCATGTCAAGCTAACTATCCCTTGGCCGTTTTTCTGGGCCTCAGTAAATTCAGTTTGGTATCAGACTATCTATCCCCACCCTTTCACTGCGATCTGTCTAAGAGCAGTGTCCTCCATCTCAGTAATTTCTGTTCGGGGTCAGCCTCCCTTTCTCAGTCAGTATGTTTCTCCTATTCACCTTAAAATTTCATCTTTGTAATCATTGCCACATAATAGCCTACAAAACCAATCATTTGACTTCCAGTCTAATCTCACTGGAATTTCTCTAATGTCCGTTTGTGATTTCCAGTGCTACTTGTAACAAATTTGTTATAATGAGAAAAGCAAAAAAAAAATAGAAATTGCTGGAGAAACTCAGCAGGTCAAGCAGCATCTGAGCAGAGAAAACGGTCAACGTTTTGATCCAGTCACTGAACTCAAAGCATTGATTCTGCTTTCCCTCCACAGATGCAGCCAAACCTGCTGAGTTTTTCCAGCAATTCCCGTTTTTGCTGGTGTCTTTTCTGGTTTTTGCTCCAGAATCCATGTTCTTTGTTTTGTTTTAGTTGTAATTATTGATATACATTTTGTTAAAGATGAATAAGCATTTTACGTGCCCACAATAATGAAGGTGACAATATCGTTTTGTGAACTGTGGAAGTATTTAGTTACAATTTCCTTGTATTCCTGTTGCTAACATTTTCAGAATAAAACTTATTACTATGGTTGAACACCGACTGAAATGATTGTACAAGAATTAAAGGGTGTGGGTACTCCCGAACACAAACTTCATTTTGGATGATTGGAATCTTTAAAAGCCTGCTGATTGAACCATTGTTCATATATTTTTCCAACCTATTTTAGCTTACACAAGCTGATGTTCACTGATAAAATCTGTAGAAAATCCAGTGAATTTGAAGACATTTCCTAGTCATTTTCCAGTATAAAGCTATAATTTTGGGGTAAATAACACAATTTCTGCTAGAAATCACTACAGTAATCTTCTTAAGTCAGTACTGAGGAACCCTGCCACACCCACTTCACTCATGCAAAATCCCCTCCTTTTTGTAATGCTCATCTGCATTAGTTTTCAGGATCCACATGAGTGTCTGATGTTGGGTAGTTTTCATAATTTGTGAAGAATTTGAAGATAAGGGACTTTTTTCACTGGAAATTAGGAAGTTGAAAGGTGACCTTATAGAGGTTTTTAAATTATGGGAGATATAGATAAGATGAATGGCAGGTGTCTTTTCCTGAGAGTGGGGAATTTCAAAAGTAGGGGGCATATTTTTAAGGTTTGAGAAGAATGATTTTAAAAGGCCTGTGAAGCAATTTTTTTTTTACACAGAAAGTGATTCATATGTGCAGTGAACTTCCTGAGGAAGTGGTGGATGTGGGTACATTTACAATGTTTAAAAGACATTTAGATAAGTATATTAATAAGAAATATTTGTAGCAATATGGGCTATGCACAGGCAGGTGGGACTAGTTTAGTTTGAGGTTAAGATTGGCGTGGACTGATTGGATAAAGTGTCTGTTTCTACTCTATGACTCTATGACTGTATGAGATCAATTTACTGTAAATGCAAGCTACTGTAAACAGGATCTACTGCAAGAACACTTGGCTGCCTGAGAGCAACAATTTTAATAGCACATCTGACAGCTCTTTCAGAGAACCAGCAATGGGATAGTGGGCCCAATACTGTCCTGTGCTGTAACTGTCTTAATTCCAAATGTGACCAAAAATGTAAGTATGGTGTATCAATTAAAATGTTGCAGTGGATGAGAATATGATTAACCTCTACAAAGGTGGTGATTTGGCTCAGTTAGGGATAATAATTGAGCAAAGTAATTCATTTCAGAAGCTGTGGCTCCATTCGGTTGGAGTAGGGGTGTGTGTGTGTGTGTGTGTGTGAAAAATGACGAATGTAGATGCACAGTTGATAGAATGTACTGGTACAGTTGTCACTCACTGCGGTTACAGGGGGCCTGTGGCTCAGTAGGTAGGCCCCCCGCTTCTGAACCAAAAACTCTTGCTCAAGTCCCACTCCAGGGGCAAAAGTGTTTGATCTGCTCTGTGGGCAGGTTTGCAGGTGAGATCAACATCATCATCAAATTCCTGTACAGTTCTGTAGGTGCCCTTCCCACTGGCTAACCAGCTGTTCCCAGCTTGATGGCAGTTCTATGGAGGGACTCAATTTAATCTCTCCTCACACTGAGGATTGCATCACAAGCATTAAAAATTGAAGGACTGTTGATATAAACATAAAATCTAAAGCAAAAAAGCTGAAATCGCCCAAATTCGAGATCATCACTTGACTGCTGAAATCGGTAAACAAATGTTGAATCAGAAACTGATAACATAGAAGTGGTAAGGACCTAAAAGGATAAGGATATCAAAAGTGGGTTTAGAAATTCAAAAGTTAAAAAAATGTAGAGAGAAAATTGGAAAGGGAGAGAGAAATTGGAAACTTTGAATTGGAGAAGATGATACTAGAATTTCTGATGATGATTTGGATTCAGAGAAGAGCTTTGATTTTCTGAAGTGGTTATGATTAGTACTGAAGCCAAGTGCTGCTTCCCTTTCACCTGAGAAAGTAGAGAAAAGATTAAAATGGCCAAAGGCTCTTGGAGAGTGCTCTTGCAGGTTTGGAAGAGCTCATTCCTTCTGTCTGAAGAAAGTTCTTTGATTATGAATAGACAAGAACTGGCATTTTAGATGCTTAAATGTTTAAATGTTGGTACCAAAGATCTAAGTTCCTGAAATTAGCCTACACAGATCGGCATTGAGTTTGAAAGAGTGAGATTCGTGGCTTTTGATTGCTAGGTAGGATCTTTAAAATTGTTTCAAAAACCTATGAGAAGCTCCTTCATTACAAAATGTTTAAAACTGCATCTGAGTTAATGTAATTTTGAGGAACAAAGAGTAATAAAAGTGTGAGATTTTGCCACCATGGCAGACAATTATGAGATGGCCCAGGGCTCCTTTAGAACTGGAAAAACATTCCTTAATATTCTCTGGAATTCCTGAGAGGGCAGAAAGTGGGAAACATGAGGGAAACTGGGTCGTAGCAGATATATGAGAACTCCATCATCTACAAGTCCCCCTCCATCCTGACTTGGAAATATATTGCCATTCCTTCAGTCCTGCTGGGTCAAAATCCTGGAAATTCCTCCTGAAGGGATTTATGGATCAACCCATATCAGGTGGATTGCTGAGGTTCAAAAAGGCAGCTCACCACCACCTTCTCAAGGGGGATCTAGGGATGAGCAATAAATGCTGCCTAGGCAGTGAAGCCCATGTCCCACAAGTGATTAAAATAAAGTAGTGAAATAGCAAAAGCAGAGGAAGATCAAAAAAGCTCAAAGGAGAAGGAGGGTAGAAAGGACAGACCTCTTTCCAATTGTAAACAGAAGTGAGGAAGGGACACAACTAACTTCACCTGTAACAGGACCAGACATGTGAGTATGGACTTGTTGGCATTGCAAAGGTTGGCTAGGAGGAACACTACAGTTAAAGTAATGTCAGGAGTCCTTGTTTAAAGGGAAAATGAGCACAAGCTTTTCCAAGAAATCAGAAACTAAAGCATTTTGCTTGCTGACAACCATCTCTCAAGGCTCTAGTTGAAGATTTTCCAGTCAAGATGCAGAGCATGTTGTTCAAAGTGTTGGAGCTTCCATTTGTAAAGGTACGTTTGGACAGTTCCAGGGCTAGCCATGGTGGGTCTAATCCCAAACCTACCCACGCAGAATGTGAATCCTTCACTTGGTAATGTCGCAAGAACAGTCGACACAGATCAGAGAAACTGAGGGGACCAGGCTAGGGTAAAGCTACTCCACAAATATAGGGAAGGAGAGTTGTGCTAGTTAAATTAAACAATTCCCACAAATACCACAAGAGGACAGAAAAGGTGTGGATTTGCTACTGAAGATTGTAACAGCCATGTTGCAGGTCCCAAGTCACAAACCAAGTGTACCTAGGAGCTTAAGTTCAACATCCAACAAAAGGAAAGTCCAGGAGGAGACAGAGAAGCTAGACTGATTGCAGGATCTAACAACATCTAATTCTACTCTCAAAATCAAGATAATCAACTTGCCTGAAACTGATCTACAAAAGCAGGTGCTCTGAAAACAGTGCTGAAGGGCTTAAGGTTTTTACAAACAATGAAACTTGCCAAACCCAGGCTCAATGTAGTGCCCAGCAGCCTGTGAGATTCAACCTCTTTCAAACACTCAAGCGTTGGACTGGTACTACCAGTGGATGTGAATAAAAATATGCTGCTCTTTGATGGAACTTGATGAAATTTAGAGGTAGCAAGAGCATTGTGATTGTACATGTTCTATTCAGAATCTAAACATTTAGGAGGGTTAATGACGATAACTTAAAAGAATGCCTGTGAATGAGTGTGGTTGAATGCAATGACAGAAAAATGCATTCATTGAATGCAATCTGTGATGCAATGAGAGAAAAATGAAATTTAAAGGAATTTCACTTTTTCACTCTTTCATGGAGATATTCCTGTGAACACCTGCCAATGAATATATAATATTACTTTTTGCAAAAACCAGTATGGCATATCAAACAATTTATCTTGACTCAAGATGGAGCCTGTGGTCAGGTGAGTTTGTGATTTCTACTCAGACCAGGACTTACTCATGACTCTGGAAAATGTTCATGGGTAGAGGTGGTTTACAGCTCCTATTTAAAATCTGAAATTGCCGGAAGATCTGTGGAGAGAAATCAGAGCTAATGTTTCAGGTCAAGTGACACTTTTTCAGAACTGATGGCAGCTAGGAAAATGCCAGTTTATATAAAGTCAAGTGTGTGCATATGACAACACATGGCACTGAGTGTGGATCTTAGGATGCAGCGAGAACAGCTGTCGTGGAATGTTGAACATCGTGGAGATATCTGTGAGCCTGGATGGATTCAGAGCATAAAGGATGGAACTTGAGTTGGAACCCTCTTGACTGGGTACGTACTGTCATTGAAATATAATGATCCTCAAGACTCTGTCTGTGAATGCAAAACTGAACAAAGAAAGATATGACAAAAGCAATTTAGCATAGGTTAAGCCTTTGTAAATGACTATTATTCCTCCTCCATTGTGTAGTAATGGAGGATTCTCACACAGTATCACCTCTGTAGATATCAGAAGGTTAGATTATATGGTCACATGCTCGTACCTGACATGAGATAAATACTTCTTCAACTTCCAAGAACTTCAACTTCTAATAATCTTCTAGAAACCAAAAGAAGGAACTCATCAGACCTGTAACACCTTCATCTTAAAACTCAGGAAAAGCATATAATTTGTTTTCTTGTTACCCAGTTAATAATCTAAGTGCATGTGTCAACTTTAGAATTCACAAGTCATTTTATGTGTGTGTGTTTGTGTGTATTGTGTATGTGTTGTGAGTGTGTACATGTTGCATATGTGTTATGTGTGCATGTGTGCAGGTGTACACATGTGTGTTGTATGTTATGTATGTGTATGTGTATTGTGTATGTGTATGCAGGTGTATATGTTGTTGTGTGTTTTATGTATATGTAGGTGTGTTTTGAGTATGTGTGTGTGTATGTGTGTGTGTGTGTTGTGTATGTGTGTGAAGGGTTTTTGCCCGAAATGTCGATTTTCCTGCTCCTTGGGTGCTGCCTGACCTGCTGTGCTTTTCCAGCACCACTCTAATCTAAAAAATGTGTGTGCATGCGTGTTGTGTGCATCTGTGTGTATTATGTGTGCACGTGTGTATGTATGATGTGCGCTTCAGGGAGCAAGTGTTTATATTATGTTTACCTTTCACGTGTTGTGTGAATAAAGAATATTTTCCACTTTAACTTACTGGACAGACTCTTTCATATCCAATCCTTTGATACACAGCACCCAAAGGAGGTTTAAAGCATTCCTTCAAAAGGTATATCTTGTTGTAAGCAACTAAGTCATGACAAGCAAAGTGGGAAAGTTATCCCACCACCTCTCCCCAGCTGTGGCAAACTAAACTGTTTTCTTTGTTTCCATTAAATGTGTGTTATAGTGCCTTTGCTGGAGGAGTTGTGCACATCATGTCCTTCACCCAAGTATCTTTACCAGCTTTGTCAATGTGTACCTCTCCAACATAAGATCAAAATGAGGGGACATTCACTGATGATTGCATGTTGTCCAGTACTACTGTTAATTCCACAGATAATGAAACAGTGCTTGCCAGCGTAAAGCAAGATGTGGTCACAATTCAAGGTTAAGCTGCGATATGTCAACTAATAAACTTGCCAAGTTAAAAATCACACAACACCAGGTTATAGTCCAACAGGTTTAATTGGAAGCACACTAGCTTTCGGAGCGTCGCTCCTTAAACTTGCCACATGTCTGCCAAATAATGACTATCTCTGATAAAAAAGAATCTTACCATATCCACGTTACATTCAATGGGATTATCCTTGCTAAATGCACCATTACCAACATTGTCATAGATTTTACAGCACCAGAGGAGGCCAATTGGTCTATCATGTCTGTACCAATCAACAATGGTCTGGCTACACTAATCTGGTTTACAGCTTTTGGCCCATGTGGCAACACCAGTGAATATCTAAATACTGCTTAAATGATGTATGCGTTTCTGGCTCAACTACCTGGTCAAACAAATAAAACAAAGAATCACAGATGCTGAAGGTCTGAACTGACAGAAATTGCTGGAGAAACTCAAAAGGCCTGGTAGCATCTGTGGAGTGAAAGCAGAGTTAACGCTCCGAGTCCAGTGACTCTTCTTTCAAACAGTGAGCTCCACTTTCCCACTACTCTCTGAGTGCTAACATTTTTCCTCAACTCTTTTCTTAGCCACTATCTCTTATGTTCGTAGGGGAGCAGAACAGAGATCAGTCAGGGGTTTGGTCACTCATCAACTGGGGCTGTCTATTCGAGTCAGTCAGAGGGCGGAACCATGATCAGTCCTCGTGGTCAGCTCAATGGACATCAAAGGAGGCCGTCAGGGGCTACTGTTGTGGTGGGGAGGTTAGGGAAGTCAGTTGTGGCAATTAGAGGCTGCATACTGGGATCCAGAGGGAACAAGAAATGTAATGGGTCAACTCAACTTTAAAGGGGTTGGGGGAGCTGATGTGCATTGGAGGTCATGGGTTACTTTGGGACTTAAAGAGGGTTCTAAGATTGGATGGAGCTATGGTCTGGTAGATTGATCCTTGAGTAGCAATGCATTTACAATGGTGCACTTATATTGAATTAAATTGAATTTATTGTCACATGTACTGAGGCACAGTGAAAAGCTTTGTCTTGCGAGCAATGCAGGCAGATCACAGAGTAAAGGAGCATAGATAAGTAAATAATAGGTTAACAGTAGCAAAAACAAAGACATGGGTACAGACGAATGTGAAGAGTTAGTGAGTCCATTCAGTATTCTAACAACAGTAGGGTAGAAGCTGTTTCAAAACCAGCCAGTGCTGTGTTCAGACTTCTGTACCTTCTCCCCGATGGTAGAGGTTGTAGTAAAACATTGCCAGGGTGGGATGGAACTTTAACAGTGCTGGCGGCCTTTCCTTGACAGTGGGCCTGGTAGATGGATTCTATAGATGGGAGGTTGGCCTTTGTGATTGCCCAGGCCAAATTCACCACTCTGTAGGCATCTTCAGTCTTGAATGGTACAGTTGCCATACCAGGTAGCAATACATCCAGACAGAATGCTCTCAATGGCACACCTATAAAAGTTGGCAAGGGTATTCACCATCATGCCAAATTTCCTCAGCTGCCTGTTAGGCCTTTGTAACCAGTGCGTCCACATGCAGAGTCTAAGAAAGCTTGATATGGATGACAACTCCCAGGAGCTTGACACGCTCCGCATTTGCAACGAAGTATCAGCTGTGCCACCTAAGTGCCTGGAGACACATATCTTTTTGGTTGCCCTCCCAATACATGCACAGCGCCTGGCTGGCAGCACTTGACCTATAGATGGGTTTGAAGAATGTCACTGAGCCTGGATGACCTGGTAGTGATGATTACTTCTGATTCCTGTGAGAACTCAGATAAGAAAGGAGGGGGTGCCATAGAGGTGTGGTGCATAGTTGATGAGGCAGCTATCAGAGAAGAGTATGAGAAATATTGCCAGGCCTTGCAGGGAGAAACCAGCCATGAAACTTGCTAAATGTGACACTTGCATGACCAAGTTTTGGTTTAATTTTAGCCCAGCAATACAATTTAACTGCAAACAGGATAATTCCATCTATAAATTTTAGAATTTCTGTGAATCAACGTAATTGTGCTGAAAATGCTGTACTGATAATCATTTCACATATAACTGGTAGCTGAAATATATAACAGCGCCAGTAAACAGACATCATTATTTGTTTGCTAACTGACTCAACCTAAAAAACATCAGATTGCGGTGTTAAGGGAGAAACCACATTGCATGTTTCATGGAAATTGGTATTTCACCATTTCCTTCCCTAGCCAAGTGGGTGAATGATCAGCTTCTGCCATCTATGGTTGATTTATTTAGATACTAAACATACTAGAAACCATAAAAAAGCTATCAGAAGCTGAACAATCACTCCGGGACAGTTTGCTACTCTAAAACATAAGCTGAACCAATGTCAAATCATGTAATTACACAAAAATGCAATGGACACAGATCTGTTTAATTTAAGCTTTGACCAAAGATCTGTGATGTTTGATAGATCCAAAGTGCTGTTGGGTAGGTGGAGGTGAAACTTAGGGTGGGTACCTATTATTAGTGATGTGATGAAATGGGTTGAGATTGGGAACCATGATATCACGCTGTATAGTTACTCATAGTAATGTACAAGTGAATAAAGGATATTATGCATGCTGGTACATCACTTGGGCTAACTGCAGATCAGTAAGTTTGGAAAGACTGTGACCGTTATGGTAGCCAGTCATAGAGTCATAGAGATGTACAGTACAAACTTGTCCATGCCAACCAGACATCCTAAATAAATCTAGTCCCATTTGCCAGCATTGGGCCCATATCCCTTTTAACCATTCCTATTCATATACCCATCCAGATGCCTTTTAAATATTGTAATTGTACCAACCTCCACCACTTCCTCTGACAGTTTATTCCATATGTGCACCACCCTCTGCGTGGAAAAGAGTTACCCCCTCAATCCTTTTTAGATCTTTCCCCTCTCACCTTAAACCTGTGCCTTCCAGGTTTGGAATCCCCCACCGTGGGGAAAAGACCTTGTCCATTTACTCTATCTATGCCCTTCATGATTTTATGAACCTCTAGAATGTCATCCCTCAGCCTCCATGCTCCAGGGAAAACAGTCACCCCTCAGCCTCCATGCTCCAGGGAAAACAGCTCCAGCCCTTTTAAGTTTCACAACATCCTTCCTTTGGCACGGAGACTAGAACTGCATGCAGTATTCCAAAAGTGGCTGAACCAATTGTCATGGACTAGGCCAGACTATTTGAAACATTGTTAAGCAGGCAGCCCAGACCATAACTATGCAATTTGTTTTGGTAAGTTTGCAGTGGAAATTACCAGAGTAAGTTAGCTAGGTTGACTACCAGGTTTTAAAACAGACAAAAATGTTTATTCACAAAATTGCACAATGGAACACAAAGAACACATCCCGCACCTCCGCCCTCAGACCACACCCCTCCAACCTTAACAAGGACAGAACGCCCCTGGTGTTCACCTTCCACCCTATCAACCTTTGCATAAACCAAATCATCCGACGACATTTCCGCCACCTCCAAAAAGACCCCACCACCAGGGATATATTTCCCTCCCCACCCCTTTCCACCTTCCGCAAAGATCATTCCCTCCGTGACTACCTGGTCAGGTCCACGCCCCCCGCTACGACCCACCCTCCCATCCTGGCACTTTCCCTGCCACCGCAGGAACTGTAAAACCTGTGCCCACACCTCCTCCCTCACCTCTATCCAAGGCCCTAAAGGAGCCTTCCACATCCATCAAAGTTTTACTGCACATCCACTAATATCATTTATTGTATCCGTTGCTCCCGATGCGGTCTCCTCTACATTGGGGAGACTGGGCGCCTCCTAGCAGAGCGTTTTAGGGAACATCTCTGAGACACCCGCACCAATCAACCACACCGCCCCGTGGCCCAACATTTCAATTCCCCCTCCCACTCTGCCGAGGACATGGAGGTCCTGGGCCTCCTTCGCCACTGCTCCCTCACCACCAGACGCCTGGAGGAAGAACGCCTCATCTTCCGCCTCGGAACACTTCAACCCCAGGGCATCAATGTGGACTTCAACAGCTTCCTCATTTCCCCTTCCCCCACCTCGTCCTAGTTTCAAACTTCCAGCTCAGCACTGTCCCCATGACATGTCCGGAATTGTCCAACCTGCCTAGTTCCTTTTCCACCTATCCATTCCACCCTCTCCTCCCTGACCTATCACCTTTATCTCCTCCCCCACTCACCCATTGTACTCTATGCTACTCTCTCCCCACCCCACCTTCCTCTAGCTTATCTCTCCATGCTTCCAGCTCATTGCCTTTATTCCTGATGAAGGGCTTTTGCCCGAAACGTCGATTTTGCTGCTTTGTTGGATGCTGCCTGAACTGCTGTGTTCTTCCAGCATCACTAATAAAGAAAATGCCTTTTGACAGTCTGCTGTCCACTGAAACTTCTTGCCGTGTGGAGCTAAAGTTTGGCACAAACATCTGGATAAAATCCACTCAATCCCAGGAAGCGCAGTGCTGCTTTATTCATTGACAGTATGGGCAATTTCCCAATTACTTTCGTTTTTGCATCCCATGGGATCGTTTGTCTTTGTCCAATAACATTGCCCAGGAAGGTGACTTGGGCTTTGACAATTCACTTTTAGCCAGTTTTACCACCAAGCCTGCCTTCTGAAGTCGATCGATCAAGTCCAACAAATGCTGTAAATGTTCCTTCTATTATCAACTAAAAATCACCAGGTCATCAATAAAAACCACATCATTGGGTAATCTGGCAATTACCTCATTAGTCAGTCTCTGAAATGTGGCTGGAGTGTTTTTCATACCAAATGGCATGACTTTGAACTGATTGTGTTACAAAAGCCGAAATTGCCTTCGCTCTCTCTGACAGAGATACATGTCAGTTGCCTCTGAGCAAGTCCATCTTATAAATGTAAGTTGCTTGTCCCACTTTTTCGACACAGTCCTCCAACTGCGGAATTGGATATGCATCAGTCTTTATAACGGCATTGACTTTGCGATAGTCCACACAACTGTTAGGTTCCATCTAGCTTTGGCATCATGACTATGTGTGAGCTCCAGTCACTGTGACTCACTTCAATTATGCCATCTTGGAGCATGCGCTCTATCTCCTTCTGAACCGGTGCCAACTTTAGGGGGTTATGCCTATAAGGATGTTGCTTAATTGGAACAGCATCTCCTATATCTACATCATGCACAATTAGATTAATACTTTAAGTTTACTTCCACATAACTGCCCATGTGATAGTAATAACTCTTTCAGGTCATTTTGATTTTCTTGTGGAAGGTAACTCAATAATTTTTCTCAATTTTTGACAATTTCCTCATTGTTTAATTTGATTTGAGGAATGATCAAAATAAAATCCTCTGAACTTGGTTCTTCCTTCTGTGCTGTAATCATTAACACCTTCTCCTCTTGCTCCCCTTCCCTATCAAAATAAATTTGAGCATATTCACATAACACACTCTGCAATTTCTTCCTGTCTGGAATCCTTATCAAGTAGTTCACCACTCAATTTCCTCTCGATTTGATAAGGTCCACTAAACATTGCTTTTTAAGGTGCACCTATTACTGGAAGTAACACCAGTGCCTTATCCCCAATTGAAAAATGGTGAATTTGTGGTTTCTTATCCATTTCCTGTTTCATTGTATGCTGTGATACCTTTAAATGCTGTCTAGCCAACTCTCCAGCTCTATTTAATTGTTCTCTAAAATTTGACACATAGTCCAAATAGGTGGCCTCTGAGTTCTGATTTATTAATTTCTCCTTAATTTTAATGGTCCTCTTTTTTAAAAATGTATTTTTATTGAAAAAAATAGATTTTTAAATATTACAAGAACGCAAACAATATAATTCAAAACAGTACAAAAAAGAACACAAGAAAGAAAACGAAAGAAATACCCAACCCACCCCAATGTACAAATGTATCAATATATATAGAAAAATACAGAATAAAAAAACCCAACTAACTATTAAACCAAATGAATAATAACCAACAAAAAAACTAATAAATAGTAATAACTCAGCCCAGCCAACCAAGACACTCATATGTTCACAGTTCCTCCTTTCTGGATACTGGACTCATAAAACACAATCATTATGGCTATATAAAATCCCTTATTAATGTGGCAGATAAATCTGTGTCCAGGTATTCCAAAAAGGGCTGCTATGTCTTATGCAAATTCCCAGTTTTGTGGTGCACCATATTTGTGAGAAAATTCAAGGCAATATGCTCTGTAATAATCTTCTGCCAACCTGACAGGCCCAGGGATGGGGGTTGTTGGTTTCGAATATCCAACCTAACAAGATATTGCACAGAAAGTGAGGATGTTGAAAAGTTTGTTCTCATGCACACCCGCAGGGAACACACTGGGCAAACCCAGAAGAAGAGAAATCGGATCCTTCTCCGCCCTTACACCCAAAATCCTCTCCATTGCATCCACCACAGCATCCAGTATGTTTGAAGCCTACCACAGGACCAGAGACAATAGGTAAGAGTGCCCATGCAGACCTTGCACTTGGGACATGCTGAAGATACCCCTGGTTTAAATTTTGACAAACCTTCCCGAGTCAAGTGGATCCTGTGGAGGATCTTCAACTGTAAGGCATGGATCCGATTGCAAATTGATATCTTGCTTGCATTTTCCTAAATATCTTCCCATGCCTCTGAGGAGACCTCAACATCTAGCTCTCTTTCCCACACCCCACAGAGTTGATTGAACTCCCCACTTGATGGTATGAAGTGCTGATAGAAAGTGTACTCTTTGCACTGATCACCTTCCTCTCTCTGTTGAGATCAGTCAAAAGTGCCGTCTTTTCTTGAATAAAATCCCTAACGTTAAAAATAACAAAAGAGGTCCCTGTTAGAATACTCATATTTCCATGCTAACTAATCGAAGAACATCATTGTGTCTCTCTCAAGTAAATCGCCCATGGAAGACACATCCATAGCTGCCCAACATTTGAATCCCGCATCTATTATTCCCGGTTGAAAATCCGGCATACCCACTAAAGGTGTAAAAGAGGATGTTATGCCAGTATTACCTTCCCTCTGCCGAATTGCCCTCCATGCTTTAACAGCATTGATAACTATTGCGTTATAGTAATATTCCTTAATTGTCCTCATTTTGTTCAGAAACAGCAAGCTAGTAAGGGAGGTGCCTTGCCTGGGAGGCTTCGATATCTAACCATATTGAAAGCGGGTCCCCACAGGCCCAATCACTCACTTAGGATAAAAACCAGCTTAATTGGTAGTTTTTAATGTCTGGGAGGTCCATCCCTCCAATCTGTGAGGCAATTGCAGTTTAGCTAATTTAATAGGGGCCACTTATGATGCCAAATAAAGGAGCTGAACAAGCCAGTCTGTCTTCTGAATATTTTCTTATTGAAAATCACAGGGGGGCGTCTGTATGGGGTATAGCATCGTGGCAGAATATTCATCTTAATAAGTGCTATCCAACCCAACCACTAGACTGGAAGCTTCTCCCAACTTTGAAGGTCTTGTTTGATTTTGGCAAATAATTGAACAAAATTATCTTTGAACAGCCGATCCAGAACTGGAGTAATGAATATGTCTAAATACACAAAACTCCCCTGTGACCACTTAAATGAGAATCGGTATTCACCCTCAAGACCTAGCACCTTCGTAAGACCAACCATAGGCATAGCCTCTGATTTAGCAAAATTAATCTTGTACCCTGAAAAGGCGCCAAACGCACTGATGCACTGTATCAGGCGAGGCACCGAAACTGCTGGATTTGATAAAAATATTAGGACATCGTCCTAATACAACGCAATCTTATGTAATCTTGACCCTATTTCTGGAGCTGCTTTATTAGGATCCCTACAAATGGCCTCTACCAATGGTTCAAACACCAATGTAAAAGGCAGTGGCGAAAGGGAATGGTCCTGTCTGCTGCCCCTAAAAATGTTAAAATTGCTGGATCATACCCCATTGGTGATGACCACAGCAAGAGGGTCATTGCAGAGAACCTTTACCCATCTTATAATGACTTCACTCAAACCAAACCACTCCAGTGTATAGAAAAGGTACGGCCACTCAACTTGGTCAAATGCCTTCTCTGCATCTAGAGAAATCACCAATCCCTGTATTGACTGTTGTTGACATGTTTGAATTGCATTAAGCAGCCTCCTAACGTTATTGGAGGATTTGCAGCACTTTATGAAGGCCGTCTGATCCTCTTTAATAGTAGCAGGTAACACAGTCTTAACACGAGAGTCTTAGAGAGGATTTTAAAGTCCACATTTAAGAGTGAGATAGGCGTGTACAAAACACAGTCCTCTGGGACTTTCCTTTTTTCAGAATAAGTGAAATATTGGCCCCTCTCCTTTTACTGGTGAGATACGTTAAGTGTTTGCCTGGCCTGTCACCATGTTCATATAACCTTTGCTCCTTCTTTGCCATCTGCGTGAATACAGAGATCAATGCAGACCACAGCGCCGTGATCCTCTGTAGTTTGACCAACGAGGGTCTGTCAAAGTAAGCCTTCTTGGCTGCCTGCAACTGTGCTTCAAGGAGATGTTGCTGCTCACCCTTCTGCTGCTTCCTACTGGCGGAGTAGGAAATAATTAACACCTTTGGCAGTTTGCCAAAGAATAAAGGGATCCTTGAGAATAAAGGGATCTATTCACTAGTGCCTTGAACCCCCTGTAATGTCCTTAATCTTTACCATAAGGTACACTAGAGCGTGATCGGTGATGGTAATGTTACCAATTGTACAAGATACCACCAAGTCCTGGGAGGGTCGGAAAAAAAACAGTCCTGGTGTGATATCCATGCGGATTGGAAAAAAAATGTAAAATCCCTGCCTGTAGGGTGGAGACGCCTCCAATCATACACCAACCCTCACTCCACACACAGACCCACTAATTGTTTCGTTTGTGCAGAAGGTATTGAAGGGCTTTTGGGTAACCTGTCTACAGTGGGATCCATGGGACAGATAAAATCTCCCCCAATAATGATATGCCAGGACTTGAGACTGATCAGTTTAGAAAAAGCATCTACCAAAAATTTGAGGGGATGAGTTGGAGGACAATAAACATTTAAAACATAATTTTCTTCCCCATTTATCAAGGATTCAAGAATTACAAACCTACCATATGTGTCTTTAACACACTCTAGTAGGGGATTCTGTAGTCCAAGGTACAGACAAATATTTCTGTGGCCAGCAGTGAAAAAGCACCTGTGTTGCTTCCCAGGTGCCAGGATCAAGGATGTCTCAGAGAGGCTGCAGAATGTCCTCATGGGTGAGAGGGGCCAGAAAGAGGTCATGGTTCACATTGGAACCAATGACATTGGAAGGGAAAAGGTTGAAATTCTGAAGGGAGATTACAGAGAGTTAGACAGAAATTTAAAAAGGAAGTCCTCGAGGGTAGTAATATCTGGATTATTCCCGGTGCTACAAGCCAGTGAGGGCAGGAATAGGAGGATAGAGCTGATGAATGCATGGCTGAGGAGCTGGGGTATGGGAGAAGGATTCCCATTTTGGGATCATTGAAATCTCTTTTGGGGTAGAAGAGACCTGTACAAGAAGGACTGATTGCACCTAAATTGGAAGAGGATTAATATACTGGCAGGGAAATTTGCTAGAACTGCTCGGGAGGATTTAAACTAGTAAGGTGGGGGAGGGGGGGTGGGATCCAGGGAGATAGTGAGGAAAGAGATCAATCTGAGACTGGTACAGTTGAGAACAGAAGTGAGTCAAACAGTCAGGGCAGGCAGGGGCAAGGTAGTACTAATAAATTAAACTGCCTCTATTTCAATGCAAGGGGCCTAACAGGGAAGGCAGATGAACTCAGGGCATGGTTAGGAACCTGGGACTGGGATATCATAGCAATTACGGAAACATGGCTCAGGAATGGGCAGGACTGGCAGCTTAATGCTCCAGAGTACAAATGCTACAGGAAGGATAGAAAGGGAGGCAAGAGAGGAGGGGGAGTGGCATTTCTTTTTGTAAATATATTTATTAGCAATTATTTTTAACTTTACAAACATATAAAATTATTGAAAAAAACAATTAATCATAAATATCAGTATAATAATAAGAAAGAAAAACAAATTACAATACAGCTACTATCTACTAACTACTAACCTAATCTATAATACAAGGCAAACCCTAACACTGTGCAGAGCAACACCAAAAAAAAAGAAAAGCAAAAAAAAAATAAAAACACAAAATACAGAACAGCTAAGCTCGGCGCAAAACTCCCAAATAAAGGAATGGGAGAATTGTATATATACCCATATTAACTCAGGAGACCCCCTCCAGGGCCCAGGGCTTGACAAATCTAATCATCCTGATTAAACAAACGCCCTAGTTAAGATAACTGACAAATCTACACCCAAATAGCTCAAGTAGGGCTGCCATGTCTTATAAAAATGGTCTGTTGTGTGGTGCACCATGTTTGTGAAAAAGTCCAATGGAATGTGCTCCATAATTAATTTCTGCCATCCCAGCAAAGCCGGCGGGTTCTCAGACACCCAGTTCATCAGAATTTTCTTCCATGCACAGTGTGCAAGAATATTAAATAGTTTCTTCCCATGTCTGTCTGAAGATGGTAAATTCAGTAGACCTAAGAGGAGAGATATCAGGCCTACTTTGACTTCAGTCGTCAATACCCTCCCTATCTCTCCTGCCACAGCGCTCCAATAAACACGGAGCCTGTGGCATGTCCAGAAGCAACGGGTAAGAGTACCTACACTTATTTTACATTTGGGGCACACTGAAGATGCCCCTTTTTTAAACTTCACCAGATGATCTGGTGCCAGATGAGCCCTGTGCAGAACTCTTAACTGCATAGCGCATGTCCTATTACAGATTGAGATCTTTTGAGTATTCTTCCATATGTTCGCCCATGTTTTAGAAGAGATCTTCACTCCCAGCTCTTACTCCCTGACCTCACATAACTGGTTAATATCCTGCCAGGCCCTGCCACCCAGCAGGCAGTAGAGGACATTAACCAAAAGGGTGCTTGTGGAGCGTAGCAACATCCTCTCTGTATCAGGCTGTTAGGGCTTAGTGAGAAGCATAGTCTTCTTCTGGATGAAATCCCTAACCTGAAAAAAATGGAAAAGTTCTCTGCTGGGCAACCCATATTTGCAGCTCAGTTGCTCAAAAGACACCATAACCTTCCCCTCAAACTAGAAACTCCCCTCGCTGCCCATAGTTTGAACCCTGAGTCCATCATCCCTGGTCGGAACCCTGGCATGCCAACTATAGGTGTAAGTGGCAAAGTCTTGGATAAACAACCCTCACTCTGATGCATTGCACTCCATGCCTTGACTGTAGTAATGACAATGGGGTTCCAGCAGTGGTCCATAACTGTCTTCATCTTATCCATGAACAACAGGTTAATAAGAGGGCACTTTGCCTGGGAGACGTCAATATCCAGCCATATTGAATTTGGATTGTTACCTACCCAATCACAGACAAAGCACAGCAGGGAACCCAATTGATACCTTCTGATGTCTGGGAAATCAACTCCTCCCCCTCCATGAGGCAACTGCAATTTAGTAAGTTTGATGAGGGGCTGCCCACGATGCCAGACAAAGGAACCAAACCACCCCATAAGCTTCCGCAGCGTTGACCTGATAAACATTATAGGGAGCATACGCATGGGATAAAGCAAACGAGGAAGAACATTCATCTTAATGAGAGATATTCGGCCCAGCCATGAAATTGGAAGAGCCTCCCATCTCTGGAGATCTCGCCTAATATTGTTGAACGATTGAGCAAAGTTAGTCCAAAATAACAGATCAAACTTGGGGGTAATAAAAATGCCTAGGTACCTGAACCCTGCCCGTGACCATTTAAAAGGGAACTTCTGGCACATCCTTAAGGTTCTCCAAAGGCATAGCCTCCGATGTTGCAAAATTAATCTTATTCCCTGAAATAGCCCCAAATGAATTGATACATTGTATCAAATGGGGTACAGAGGTCATCGGGTTCGATAAAAACAGAAGGACATCACCCGCATACAGTGTAATCTCGTGAGCCCTCGATCCCACTTCCGGCACGGTTATGTGGATGTTCTGATGAATGGCCTCTGCCTGCGGCTCTATCACCAACGTAAACAACAATGGTGAGAAGGGGCAGCTTTGCCGACTACCCCTACCAATCCTAAAATTCCCAGACTTCACCCGTTTGGTGATAACCGCGGCCAGAGGGTGGCGATATAAAACCTCCACCCACCTCGCAAAGACCCCACCCAACCCTAACTGTTCTAAGACATAAAAAAGATATGGCCATTTCACCCAGTCAAATGCTTTCTCTGCATCTAAGGAAATCACTAACCCCTGAATCAATCATTGCTGACAAACTTGGACCATATTCAGCAACCTTCTAATATTATTAGAGGACCTACGTCCCCTTATAAAGCCTGTCTGGTCCTCGTTAACAACATGGGGCAACACCCTTTCCAATCTCAGCACCAGGATCTTGGACAGAATCTTGAAATCTGAATTTAATAGAGAGATGGGCCTGCATGAGGCACAATCCACAGGAACCTTCCCCTTCTTAAGAATTAAGGAATTAATAGCTTCTCTCAAAGATGGTGGTCAGCATTCATGCATATAGGAGTGATTGTACATCTCCAACATCGGCCCTGACAGAATCCCGATAAACCCCTTATAAACTCACCCAGGAGACCATCAGGGTCAGGCACTTTCCCACACTGAAGTTGCCTAGCTGCCTCCTGTATTTCTGGCTCCAAGGTAGAAGACAGAGACTGGTGGTGGAGGATTGTTTTTCAGACTGGAGGCCTGTGACCAGTGGAGTGCCACAAGGATCAGTGCTGGGCCCTCTACTTTTTGTCATTTACATAAATGATTTGGATGCGAGCATAAGAGGTACAGTTAGTAAGTTTGCAGATGACACCAAAATTGGAGGTGTAGTGGATAGCAAAAAGGGTTACCTCAGATTACACCAGGATCTGGATCAGATGGGCCAATGGGCTAAGAAGTGGCAGATGGTGTTTAATTCAGATAAATGTGAGGTGTTGCATTTTAGGAAAGCAAATCTTAGCAGGACTTATACACTGAATGGTAAGGTCCTCGGGAGTGTTGCTGAACAAAGAGACCTTGGAGTGCAGGTTCATAGCTCCTTGAAAGTGGAGTTGCAGGTAGATAGGATAGTGAAGAAGGTGTTTGGTATGCTTTCCTTTATTGGTCAGAGTATTGAGTACAGGCATTGGGAGGTCATGTTGCGGCTGTATAGGATATTGGTTAGGCCACTGTTGGAATATTGTGTGCAATTCTGGTCTCCTTCCTATCGGAAAGATGTTGTGAACCTTGAAAGGGTTCAGAAAAGATTTAGAAGGATGTTGCCAGAGTTGGAGGATTTGAGCTCTAGGGAGAGACTGAACAGGCTGGGGCTGTTTTCCCTGGAGCGTCGGAGGCTGAGGGGTGACCTTATGGAGGTTTACAAAATTATGAGGGGCATGGATAGGGTAAATAGGCAAAGTCTTTTTCCTGGGGTCGGGAAATCCAGAACAAGAGGGCATAGATTTAGGGTGAGAGGGAAAAGATATAAAAACGACCTAAGAGGCAACTTTTTCACACAGAGAGTGGTACAGGTATGGAATGAGCTGCCAGAGGAAGAGGTGGAGGCTGGTGCAATTACAACATTTCAGAGGCATTTGGATGGGTATATGAATCGGAAAGTTTTGGAGGGATATGAGCCGAGTGCAGGCAGGTGAGACTAGATTAGGTTGGGATATCTGGTTGGCATGGATGGGTTGGACTGAAGGGCCTGTTTCCATGCTGTACATCCCCAATACTCTCTGACTCTAAATGGGAGATTCCTCCTTACCAATATAGTCACTCCCCTACTTCCGGGTATTAAATGATGTAAAGTAAACCCGATCAAAGCCATTCTGCTGCAGTTTCAAATGCTCCCTATCATCAAGTGTGTCTCCTGTAACAAAACAATATCCACCTTCTCCTTTTTAAGACTCAAAGTGCCTTCTTCCTCTTAATTGCTGAGTGAATCCCCTTGATTTTCCAGGTACACCATTTAATCAAGTCATTAGCCATAAACCTCTGCACAGCCATTCAAATACCAGAGAGGAGGAACTTTTAACAAAAATCGCTGAGCCTTAGTGTCACATGATCTATCAAACATAAAGACTACATAAACTAAAACCACTACATTTAACAAACTTACAGAAATATCAAAGGTTAAAAACAACAAAAACCAAAAAGCAAACCAACATATAAAGCGCGGATGGTGCTGTATTGGGAAACTTGCCCCCTGCCCAAAAGGGGAAACTACCCATCCCAAACTGCCCATAGGTAGGCATCTAGTCATCCCAACCATTTGCCTTCCTCCTAGCTAGTGCTGCATCACAAACACAAGCAGAAAAGAAAATAAATGCACCATAAAGTGGCACTTTGAATCAAGAAAAAAACAATTTTTTAAAAGATAAAAAGGGGCAAATACCCCACCCATCCTTTGATACAACTTAACTTAGACATTGAAAGTACACACCTCAACCACTACCAAACATCGTTTAAACCAAATTATTACATATAGAAAAAAAAGGAAAAGAAAGCTCTAGCCGGACATCCTCTTTTTTTAAAGAGAAACAACAAAGACATACCCAAACAACACAAACTTTTGTACATACTATTGTTCAGTTTAGGTTCATCTGTCCACAAAGTCTCTTGTCTTCTCCGACGTGTCAAAGAGATGTACGGATCCATCTAAGGTGATCTGAAACACCACCACAGATACCTCAGAGGCTAATGGATCCCAAGCTCTCTCTTGACACCATCATAAGATTTTCTTTACTGGATCACTGCCGCTGAGAAGTCCTGGAAGAACATGATCTTAGAGCCCTCGTAAATTAGGGCCTGTGGATCCTTCCCCTGGATTCTGGAAACTTCCACAATTCTCTCCTTATCTCTATAGTGTTGAAACCACACGAGGAGAGGTCGAGGACATTGACCCAGACCTGATGTCCGCGTCGTGTCCCGGTGCATCCTTTCGATCTTCAAGCCTTTCATTCCAGCTTCCAAGTTAAGGAATTTCGGCAACCAGTCCTCAATAAATTCCACAGGCCGCTCACCTTCCTCAGCCTCCGGCAGACCGATGATCCAAATGTTTTTTCCTTTGCCCCTGTTCTCCAGATCATCCACTTGGTCGTGCAAAGTACAGACCTGTGTCTCCAGGGCTCGAATCCTATCCTTGGAGGAACTGGTATCAGCTCCCACCACTGTGACTTTGTGTTCAACCTCATCCGTCCTCTTTTCCAGGTCTCCCAGCTGCTGTTCATGCTTCTGCAGCATGAGAGAGATCAGGGCCTGCTGCTCTTCTAACCATTTACCCAACATCTCACGAGGTTTCATGAGCTCCTTCACCAAGGCCTGGTAAATAATCGAGTCCAAGGATCCTGCAGGCTGGGCTATGGGCCTGGCCTCAGACACTCCTCCTCCTTTTTTCAGCATCTCTGGATGGCAAGAAATGCAGGGAAGTTAATTTTTAGTTTCCTAGAACTCCACTACTTTACCAGTGTCCCAGGATATCGCGATGGTCCAGGATGGGTGAGTTAAAAGTTTGTCCCACTTGTGATGCGGTGTGGAGCTCTGCAACGCGATCCTCTCAGATCACCACCATCTTGGATCCCCCTTAACAGTCCTCTTACTTCATGCCCAAAAATTAATTCAAGTGGACTAATTTGGTTGATTCATTTGGTGCATCTTTGATCGCAAAAAGTACAAGTGGAATTCCCTTATCCCAATAACCTGGATAATCCTAACCATAAACCCTCAACCTGGTCTTTAGTGTTTGATGTCATCTCTCTCGTACTCCTTGTGATTCTGGATGGTATGCAATAGATTTGAATTGCTTTATTCCCAAGTAATCCACAAGCTCCTTGAATAGTTTGGATGTGACGTTTGATTCTTGAACTAACTGGATCTTTATTGGTAGTCTGTATCTAACAAAACATTTAAGTAATTCTTCTACAACCATTTTAACTGTGATGTTGCATAATGGGATTGCCTCTGGAAATCTAGTCGACACATCCATTATTGTTAATAAATACTTATTCCCAATTTTTGTTTGAGGTAGGGGACCTACACAATCAATCAAGACGCTTGTGAAAGGTTCCTCAAATGCTGTAATAGGTATGAAAGGTGCAGGTTTATTACTGCCTGTGGTTTTCTGATTAGCTGACATGTATGGCACATCTGGTAAAACTCAACTACATCCTTGTGTAGTCCAGGCCAGTAAAAATGCCTTTGTATTTTAGACTGTGTTTTCCTCACCCCTAAATGACCTTAAAGTGGTAGTTCATGCGCCACTCACAGCACCTCCATTCTATATCCTACTGGGAAAACAATTTGATGAATCTGTGGCCATTTCTCATCTGCCTGAATGTGTGATGGTCTCCATTTCCTCATTAGGACATAATTTGTTAAGTAATAATACACAGAGAAGCATTCACTCTCCTTCCCTGTATATGCCTTTTGATATAACTGCTTTAAATTCTCATCTTCCTGCTCTAACTCTATCAGCTTAGCAGAGTTAAACATACTTGCACATTTACCTATTTGCTCCTGCTCTGTCCTACTTATCTGATCAAAAATAGTCTCTGATCAAAAATCGTCTCAGATAAAGCTATGTCAGCTTTCTTATCTGTGCCTTTTGATCTCTCTGCTTCAGCTTGTGCCTCTGTGATCTTGTAACCACACAATCTGGGAAAATTCCTGGATAAACATCCTTCATTTCTTCAGTTGCTTGAGTCTCCACTGGCTTTTCAATGAGAGTAGGCAGCACGCCTACCGGTGAATCAGCTTTATCATTTGCAAGGGCAAATTATATTCCTGTAGCTGAGAGTTTGTCCAGTATTCATACTGCAAATTCTCCACCCTTCTCTGGACTCTCTAGCCTCACCTTACATAACTGAGCACTTTTTGTCTTACCATGAATTCCTGTTACCAGTATCTTTTCTGGCAATAGTCCCTCAGGAATACATATCCCCTCATCCCTCAGCATCACAGACTGAGAGGATCCTGTGTCCCTTAATATTGTAACCTCCTTACCGACTGCTCCTGGCCTATGTGAATAAACTTTACCCTTGCATGTATATTTTTTAAGCAGAACTGGCACTTCCTCCTTTATCAACCTCTGATCATATTGTACACTCTGAGTAGTTGTTTAACTTGCCTTGTGCGCTTTGTTACTAGCCCAACAAAATTCCCAGGCTTGTCTGGTTTTCCTACATCTGGCTTTCTCCTAGCCCAAAACATTGTGATTTTATGTGGCCCACTTTATTACAATGAAAACACTGGGGCTTTTTAACTTCTTTATCTCCCTCAAGAGTTTCTTTTTTACCCTGTGGTAAATTATCCTTATAATCTTCACTGAGATCTACCTTTCCCTTTCCACATGAGGATTTCTTTTTGCCCCAGTCTCTATCCCTCATGGACTGACATTGATTCTGGAAGCCAAACCGAGTTTTATCGACCAGCTCATAATCATTAGCCCCTTCAGCTGCTAACCTTGCTGTTTTAACTCTCTGCTCTTCCACGTGAGTTTGCATTGCTTCAGGCAGTGAATGTTTCAATTCCTCCAAAATAATTACCTCTCTAAGGGCATCATAGGTTTGCTTAATTTTCAAAGCTCTTATCATCTATCAACATTACACTGTTTGATCCTTTCAAACTCAATATAAGTTTGACCAGGATCCCTCCTTAGATACGTGAAACGTTGTCTATAGGCTTCTGGTATAGGCACATATGCACGTAAATGTTTTTTTTCACTTCCTCATACTCCCCAGATACCTCCTCTGAGAGCGATGTGAATACCTCACTAGCCCTACCGACAAGTTTCGTTTGGATCAACAAAACCCACATTGTCACTGGCCACTGCATTTGTTTCAAATGAAACGAAAAAGGCCTACGCATCCTTCTCATCAAATTTAGGCAATGCTTGAACATACTTAAACAGTTTCTCAGTACATTACTGACTACCATGGGCTTGCTCATCCTCACTCTCTTCCTCCTTAAGCCTGCCCTCAGCCTTTTAAGCTGACTTTCTTTTTTAAGTGTCAGTTTTGAAATTCAAATGCTCTCTTCTTCTTTCTCTTCTGCTGTTCTCTCTTTTTTCCCTCTCTTCGGCTTTTAACCGTAACTGAAAATGTTTCATTTCTGCTGCCCTTTCCTTATCTCTCATCTCTGCTTCATTTGGAATTGAAATCTTGCCATCTCTATGCATTCTGATGGTTTCTTTGGCAAGTTTCAAGGCTGAGCTACTGCTGTAATTATCTCTCATCTCCTCACAGAAGCAGGTAGTTCCAATCCCAGTTAGTCTGCTAATTCCTGCAGCTTGGTCTTATTCACCTTTTGTAAACCTTCCAAAGTCGACATCCAGAAAACTTGTGGCTCCTGAAGGAGCCATTACAATCCCAAGTTTTGTCTACCTAACCAAACCATCACCTGAAATACAGACACTTGCACCTACCACTTGCTGTTTAAAAACCTGCAAAGTGCCCCCAATCTGTCATGGACTAAGCCAGACCACTCAAAACATTCTTAAGCAGGAAGCCCAGACCGTAACTATGCAATTTGTTTCAGTAAATGTACAGTGAAAATTACCCGGAGTAAGTTAGCAAGGCTGACTACCAGGTTTAAAACAGACAAAAATGTATTCACAAAATTACGCAATGAAACACAAAGAAGAGAATGAAGAACCCCTACAGAACTCAGTCTATCCAAACAAGATCTAATTATGCTGTTCTGAATATACACAACAGTCCCAATAAGCAAACACCCTTAAAAACCAGTATAAATGGAACAAATGCTTACAGGTTGAAGTTAGAAGGGCAGAAGGAGAGAGAAAGAGAGAGAGAGAGAGAGAGAGAGAGAGAGAGAGATAGAGAGAGAGAGTTTTTCCTTACAGCTGAACTCCTAACTAGTTCAGGACTGAACTGCTCAGCTAGAGAGCTGACCACTCCCCTTTCATTCTCCAGGTCACTTCCAAAACATGACCACTTTGGCCAGACGTCTCATTTGTTTACATATAAACAAAAGGCGTCTCAAAATCCTTTCTCATCTCTATACCAAACTAGCCACCTTGGAGCTCAGAGGGTTTTATGAGCCCTCTGAAAAAAATCAAGGACACAGTATCCTTGAAAAAAGGAACATCTTTGAGAAAAAGGACCAGCTTTGTGACACCGTGTTCTGTACAGCTGTAACATGGCCTCCCAACTCCTTTACTCAATACACTGACTAATAAAGGCAAGCATACCCAAATGCCTTCTTCACTACCCCGTCTAACTGATACTGCACTTCCAAGGAACTATGAATGTGCACTGTAAGGTCTCTTTGTTCAGCAATACTCCACAGGACTTTACCATTAAGTATATAAATTGTGCCCTTATTTACCTTTTCAAAATGCAAATTTATCTAAATTAAACGTCATCTGCCTCTCCTGCCACTCCCATTGGCTCATCTGATCAAAATCCTGTTGTACTCTGAACATGAAATAATTGCCAGCAGTCATTTTAGAAATGTGTTCTTCTGCAGTGAGATTAATATTTTTGTTGGGACCTGCTGATACTGGGCCCCATTTTGACACCAAACTCCTCCCTCATTGATCTACTCTGTGACCAACAGACTACAGGAATTCTGACACTTAGAGGAGTCTCTGGGATCAATGGATAGCAGTCCAACTCTACTGGTGCATTGTTGGATTTTCAGGCTTGGACAGCCAACTCTCTATTCATGTCTCACATCGACTTGATTTGAAACTGTATTGCTGTTCCTTCATTGTCACTGCATTGAAATCCTGGAAATCCCAGGCCAATAGCACCTCCCATGGACTGTAGTGATTTAAGAAGGCTACTCACCACCACTTTCTGAAGGGCAATTAGGGATGGATATTAAATGATGGGTTAACCAGTGACATCCACATCTCAGAAGTGATAATGAGAATACTGTTAGCATAAGCTTATCGTGTGTGGTAATCTCGATTATGGCATCTTAACAAATCTCTTTTGAAAACCCAAACACATGACCTTTGCTGGTTCTCATTTATCCACCCTGCTTGCTATAACCTCAGATAGTGTTCACACACTTATCAAACACTTTGTCTTTCTTAAAAGCATGTTGACTCTGCTTAACTATGTTATGATGTAAGTTATTTGGTTTGACAGAACAACAAGTATTACTGAAAACAGAGACGCTCCGCCAAAGCTGTTTGCCTTCTGCTCATCAGGACAGATGCAAGAGTCAAATTTCAAAATCATGAAAAGTTTTTATTGCATGAGCATGGAGAATACACCAGCAGACAGTCAGCCCAAAGCTGATCATCATCAACAAGCCAGTACCGGCAAACTTCAAACCATAGAACTGGCTTTTCAGAACTGAGTCTAAAAGGTTTAAGTGCTTATAATTTCTGCTATTGATACTTTAAATGGTCTAGATGATTGACACTCCAGTATCCTGTGTTGAATGGACTTTTTAAACAAAGTGGAAAGTAATGAATGAATGACTGTTTAACTTTTTAAAAATATCTTCTTGTAACTTTAGAATTCATCCATTCCTTCCAGTGTATAGGAATACTATAGCTTGACCTTGAATGGTCTGGGCTGGGTCTCATGCATAGCCTGTATGTGGGTGCCTTATAGATCTATTGGGTGGGTGCACGGAGACCTTTTGAATTCACCTTTCAAAATGTTCTCTTAAGATGATGGTACGCAAGACTTGTGAGATACTCTTATGTCTGACTTCTTATGTCTGAATTGGGCCACATCACATTACGATTTCAGGGTCTGGGCTTACACCCTTAATTGACCTTAAAGGAAACATTGGGAGAAAGTGAGGATTGCAGATGCTGGAGATCAGAGTCGAGAGTGTGGTGCTGGAAAAACAGGTCAGGCAGCATCTGAGGAGCCTGAGAGACGATGTTTCAGGCATAAACCCTCCTCTGTAATATGGACATTTTTCAAGATGTCACCATCTATTTCCCCACATTCTACATCTTCCATGTTCTTCTCCACAGTAAACACAGATGCAAAATACTTGTTAATATCTCCCCCATCTCCTGTTGTGCCACACATAGGCTGCCTTGCTGATCTTTGAGGGGCCCTATTCTCTCCCTAGTTACTCTTTTGTCCTTTGGATTCTTCTATTTGCCAAAGCTATCTCATGTTCCCTTTTTGCCCTCCTGATTGCCCTCTTAAGTATCCTCCTCCTGCTTTTATACTCTTCTAAAGATTCACTCAATCTATCCTGTCTATACCTGGCATGTGCATGGAGTTGAAATGCCCATCAGTCATGACTGAATGGCGGAGTGGACTCGATGGGCCGAATGGCCTTACTTCCACTCCTATGTCTTATGGTCTTATGGTCTTATGGTGCTTCCTTCTTTTTCTTGACCAAAACCTCAATTTCTTTAGTCATCCAGGATTCCCTACAACTACCAGCCTACCCTTTCACCCTAACAGGAATATACTGTCTCTGGACTCTTGTTATCTTATTTTTGAAGGCATCCCATTTTCCAGCCATCTCTTTACTTGCAAACATCTGCCCCCAATCAACTCTTGAAAGTTCTTAGCCTTCATCCAATTTAGAACTTCAACTGTTAGATCTAATCTTTCCTTTTCCATCGCTATTTTAAAACTATTAGAATGATGGTTGCTGGCCCCAAAGTGCTCCCCCACTGACACCTCAGTCACCTGCCCTGCCTTATTTCCCAAGAATAGGCACTTTCTTTAGTAGGTGCATCCACATACTGAATCAGAAAATTTTCTTGTGCACCCTTAACAAATTCCTCTCCATCTAAACCCTTAACACTATGACAGTCCCAATCTTTGTTTGGAAAGTTAAAATCCCCTACCATAACCACCTTATTATTCTTACAGATAGCTGAGATCTCCTTACAAGTTAGTTTCTCAATTTCCCTCTGACTGTTAGGGGGTCAATAATACAACCCAATAAGGTGATCATCCCTTTCTTATTTCTCAGTTCCACCCAAATAACTTCTCTGGATGTATTCCCAGGAATATTCTCCCTAAGTACAGCCGTAATGTTATCTCTTATCAAAAATGCCATTCCCCCTCCTCTCTTGCCTCCCTTTCTATCCTTCCTGTAGCATTTGAATCCTGGAACATTAAGCTGCCAGTCCTGTCCACCCCTGAGCCATGTTTCTGTATTCACTATGTTATCCCAGTCCCATATTCCTAAACAATGTCCCGAGTTCATCTGCCTTCCCTATTAGGCCTCTTGCATTGAAATAAATTCAGTTTAATTTACCTCGTTCTCTGCTTTGTTCCTGCCAGCCTTGACTGTTTGTCTTCCTTCTCTTCTCCAATGTACCAGTCTCAGACTGATCTCTTTCCTCACTATCTCCCTGGGTGCCAGCCTCCCACCTTACGAGTTTAAATCCTCCCAAACAGTTCGAGCAAATCTCCCTGCCAGAATATTTGTCCCCTTCCAATTCAGGTGCAATACATCCTTCTTCTACAGATTACTTCTACCCCAGAAGAACATCCAACAATCCAAAAATGTGAACTCTTCTCCCCTGCACAAGCTCCTCAGCCACATGTCCATCTGCTCTATCCGCCTAGCTCATAGCACTGGGAGTAATCCAGATATTACTACCATCGAGGACCACCTTTTTAAATTCCTGTCTAACTTCCTATATTCTCCCTTCAGGATCTCATCCTTTTTCCTTCTTGTGTTGTTAGTTCCAATATGTACAATGATTTCCAACTGATCCCTCTCCCCTCTGAGAACATTCTACATTCTCTCTGAGATGTCCTTGATCCTGGCACCAGGGAGGCAAAACACCATTCTGATTTTTCACTGCTGGCCACAGAAATTTTTGTCTCTGCTCCTGACTAGAGAGTTCCCCACCACATTGATTGCTTGGAACCTGATGTGCCCCTTGTTACAATTGAGCCAATCTTAGTACTAGAAACTTGGCAGTTCTTGCTACATTTCTCTGAGAGTTCATCACCCCCTATGTTTCACAAAACTTGTTTGAGATGGAGATAGCCACAGGAGACCCCTACGCTACCTGTCCCCCCCTCCCCCCACCGCGACCCCGTCTTATCTTTCCTGGTGGTAACCCATCTACCTGACTCTATCTGCAGTTTTTCTCCCTTCCTCTAACTGTCATCCATCAAACCCCCTAGCTCCTGTAAATTCCTCATTGCCTCTCACTGCTGCTCCAACTGATCCATGCGATATGATTGGATTCGCAACCAAACACACTTACTGCAGACATAATCATTAGTAACATGAAAACTCTTCCTAACCTCCCACATCTGACAGGAAGAATACTTCAACAATCTACAGGCTCAGAAAATAGCAAGTCTTACTGCTCTAAAATGCACTGCTCCAGGCTAACCTAGTATCTATGTTTTATATTTTAAAATTTTAATCCAGAGACAGAAGTCAACAAAACCTCTAGCCGAAACAAACCCACTCTACTCACTATTAAAAAAAGACAGCAAAATTAGAACTATTCACTTATCTGCTCCCATGCTATGAGCTCTCCCACACAGGTTCCTCCAAGGTCAGCTGCGAATTTTGCTGTTTGTTAATTTTTCTTAGATGCACTCCATTGTCCAGAATATTTAAACTCAAACATCAAAGGCAGTAGTTTACAGATTCACTGCTATATCAGACAGCAGTGTAAGTTTCTTACTCTCTCTGTCTCTCTCTTTGTCATTGATCATGTGGTTTCTGCCTTTGTTCGCTTCTCCCTTTTTAAAGTGCTGTTGTTTTGATTTTCTTTTTACCCCAAAGTTCCAAACCAATGTAACAGCTTATAAAACAGTAGTTACTGCTCCTGGAATTTAGTTTTAAACTTCCAGGCCAGAAATGTTTGTTTAAAACCCTAAAGTTATTACTTGAAGCTGGGAAAGTCTAAGCTCAGTTTTATGAAAGCTGAAGGAAAAGGCTATCAGATTCTCAGGACCAGGAAGTTAAGCATCAAAGTAACATTAAAAAATAATTTAAACTCGAGAGGAAAGGCAGAATAGGAAGGGAATTAACATTTGGAGCTTATGCTGAGTTTAGAGTAGATCACCTGCCTGTTGTAGAACCTACCTGACTTTCATCTCAACCAGGGGACAGTGTGGTTAGGGCTGTAATTTGGGTCTCTTCTCCTTGACTCGCTGCAGAGGGCCTGGTTGGAGGAGTAACATCCATTGACTCCATCTACACTTCTCGCTCCTCGGGAAGGCAGCCAACTGTCAATGACCCCTCTCACCCTAGTTATAATCACTTCCAACCTCTTCAGTTGGGCAGAAGATGCAGAATCTGAAACACATGTACCAACAGATTCAAGAACAGCTTCTTCCCCGCTGTTATTAGACTTCTGAATGGATCACTCAAATCTTAAATATAGTTTCGATCTCGCTGTTTGTGCACCTTCTCTGCAGCCATGACATTGTTATTCTTCATTCTGTTCTATTATCCTGCTGCACTTTCCATGGCATGACCTGTCTGTACTGCTCGCAAAACAAAATGTTTCACTCTACCTCGGTACATATGGCAATAATAAATTAAACCAAAGACCAAAGGATGCAGTAACTTTGTTACTAGTGAGGCCTTCTCTGGCCTGTATGACAGAGGATACTGATAAGATTGCTGGAGGTGAATGCATGGACTCCTCTGTATTCTTTATCTTCAGCTGAAAGGTGGATTTTCTTGATGGGAAAAAGGGGAACTTCTGTCTGTTGGATCCTTATTGTTAAATCTGGTGATTGAGAGTGGGCATGGATAGCTGAGACAGAAAGCTTGTTTGCTGAATATTCAGCATTATGCAAAGTGCCATGGATGTTAGAAATGTTAAATAAAAACAACTACTGAAAATACCGATCAGGTCTGCCAGCATCTGAGAGTGAAACAGAGTTAAGTTTTCAAGTCAAGTATGACTCCTTCCCATTCTGACTCAATGTTGATCCTGTTGACTTATTACTGGTGTGAAAGACCAGTCAATGCTCGCTTGACTTCCTACTTGTGCTCGGAGCATCCCAGGTTGGCTTCTTTGTGCTGTTTGGGCCTGATCTTAATCCACTGAAAACTCATGAGGAGTTAAAGTTGGGCTTGGTTGTTTGAACCTCTCTCGGTTAGTGATAGGAAAAGGGATTGATGCTTTCTGAGCTGAAACATTTCTCCTCAGAGAGTGACAGAATGATACCTGAGTTTGTGTGGTTCACTTATGGGGATAGATTTGGTGTTTCACTGTTGAAAGGATTTCACAAGGTAGGTCTGAAGTAATTGCTTTCTCTGGTTGGAGATTCCATAATTTTGTTCAAAATTGAAGGAGATACAATTATCCTTACATTCCTGAGGAAAAGCTTTTAACCTCCCAAGGAGTCTTGTACTGCCAGGAAGCCGTGTTACAAAACTTATAGTGAAATGATAGGAATCATACAGAATCATTTTTCACCAAAGCCATTGGTGATTGCTGTCAGGTTCATATTTCATAAACACAGCCAGCATGATGGGCTCTCTGCCTCCTGGTTCGCAGCAATGTTGAGGAAGTTAGGAGAATGTTGTGAATTCAAACACAAATGATGTAATCAGCAACAGACTGGTGTGTGGTTTGACATGTGAAGCAATCCAGAATAGGTTTACAATGGAAAGGACTTGATACTTAAAGAAAGCATCGGAAAAAGCAATCACAGTGGAACTAGGCACCAAGGAAGCTCGATAGCTAAGCTCAACCCTGTGGGCTTACAAAATGGCTGCTGAAAGAGTTCACAAAATGGCAGCTGAGAGACAAGCATGAACATCGGCTCAAAACTGCCATTGTGTGGGAAAATAGGTCATGCAGCAGCAAACTATTGGTAAAAAGATTCCTAATGAAGGACTTTTGCCCGAAACGTCGATTTCACTGCTCCTCGGATGCTGCCTGAACTGCTGTGCTTTTCCAGCACCACTGATCCAGAATAAAGAAACTATTGCAAAAGCTGTGGAAATAAAGGGCACTCTTAATGTTAGAGGAAAAAACATGAACAAAATACAGCAAAATTACAGAAACTGAAGGGTAGGATGAAAATTTACATGAACAATCTACAAAAAGGACATGAGAAAAGTTGAGACTGTCTGTCTGAAAAGAAGCTGTAATTAAGTATATTGGCCATAGTTGGCAATGCCAACTGCTGCTGGGTCACTCCCTTACTGAATGGCAAAGTGTAAGAGTGGAGGTAGACACCAGACTGAAGATTTCACAGATGCCTGAAAGGATTGTAGCAGAAGTAGCTGAGTCACATTGAGTTGCGACCCTCAAAAATTGTGCAAAGAATGTACAGAGGTTAAGTGGTGCCTCTTAGGGGGTTGATTCAATGTGAAAGATCAGTTATACAGTCAGTCTGAAGATTTGCCCTTACAAGTTAACAAAGGAAATTATGGTTAGAGAAAATCAAACTCAACTGGGCTGATGTAAATCACTTGTCAGAATCTGAGGCTGATCTACCACACTTTTAAAGAAGCACCTTGTTTGTGATAATGAACCACAGTCTACATTATATGAGATTAATGACTGTCTCAAGCAAAACTGCATTCAATATATCCAATCAGCTCCTCATTACCCAGCCACAACTGATTTGACAGAGAGGATTGTCCAGGCGATGAAACATCTCTTAAGTGTAACCCGAAAACACGGATCTCTAGCCAAATGACTGAGCCAACTTTTGTTAACATACAAGAACACAGCTCAATGACACAAAGACAAAATACATTGTTGACAAGAGACAAGTTTTCCAGTAAGAGGACAAAGCCAAAATCCACACTTTCCAAAAAGATCAAGAGGTATTGGTGAGGAGTTACACCACTGGTGAGAAGTGGGTAACCAATCATTATTGTAGTACAGACTGGAGCAATCTCCTACACAATGTATCTCCTACACATTGAGGGACAATGTATGTGGAGAAAACATGCAGATCAATTCTTGGCACCTAGAACAAATGCTCCAGTGACAATATGACCTGAGGATCCACCAATAACCATACTGGGAATAGAGACCTTAATATATTTGAGGAATGATAGTAACTGGAGCATCTGAAGAAGACAGTACCTTGGTGAAGAATACCCTGACATTGTACGAATTTCTGAGAGCATCCACCTCAGAAAATATTCTGACGTAGCACTCTAACTCAGATATTTATACAGTGTAAGGCAGTACATGCTTCCCAATACCCCTAAAAAAAAGAGGTTAAAGCCAACAAGATGCCTGGGGTGTGACGAAAATAACATAGGAATTGAGGTCCACTACAACATCTTATCTACTGCCTCCTTTATATAATTGTCAACATTGTAAATGTTTTTAGTTGCAGAAATCTCGGAAGCAAAGGGGGAGGAATGTTGTGTATTTGTGTAACCTGAAGAGTCTGATCACGTTATGTAAAATCATTGGCTGTTTTGAGAGGAGAAGCAGCTCTCTCCAAGATCACTGCCTGCATGGTAAAAATCTCCATAATCAAGCTCCTGTTGTTTAACACCACAGCCTCTTGGTCCTTCTTGGAACGTAGCAAAAGGATGTTGATCCAAAGACAATTTGAGCTTTTAAGTCTGAGGTTAACAGACTTTTTTTTTATCAAGAAATACGTGGCCTTTGCAGAGCAGATCATCCATGGTCAAATTAACCAGGCTGGAGGGACTGAACAGCTTACTCCCCATTATCCATTTGGTGTTTTGTCATCAAAGGACACCCATCCCAGCACCTCTGCCCTCATTATACCTTGTCTGAGATTCCCAGAAGATTGGACACCCTGAGGCTGTACAGACTGGAGTTTGGAAAAACAAGAGATGATGTTATTGAAGCATTTAAGATCCTGAAGGGACCTGACAGGGTGGATGCTTTAAAAAAGATCTTTCAAGAGAGACTAGAATAAGATGATACAATAGACAGTCTCCAATTTAAAATAGCAATAAGCATATTTTGTGGATGTAAGTTTGCTCACTGAACTGAAGGGTTTGTTTTCAGATGTTTCATCATCACGACCTAGGTAACATTATCAGTGAGAGCCTCTGGGAAGGAAGTTTTGTTTTTTTTTGGAAGGTTTTGGGCATTTGGAACTCTCTTCCCCAGAGATCAATAGAAACAGGGTCAATGAATAAGTTTAAAATAGAAGCAGACAGATATTTGATTAAAAAGCTTAGCCAGGGTCAGCAGGAATGTGGAGTTGAAGTCACATTCAGATTCACCATAATTTAATTGAATGATGGAGCAGGCTTAAGGGTGAAATGAGCTAGTCCTGCACTATTTTACACATTTGTTTTGTTTGGGGGAAATTTGGCATGACATGAATTAACCTGTAAGTCTGCATGAAATTCCAGCGGGGATGAGGATGAGGCAGTTAACTTCATAATCAATACATCATTTAAGATTCAGTTTTCATTTATTCTTATTCAAGAAAACAGTCAGGTTAAAAGAGAAAATGATCGAGACTGCACAAACACGCTCAGTCTGACAGTTTCTGTGAAAATGCAACGTGGCTGAACCAGTATTAACCCAGAGGCCTGATTTGGAAATGGAATGTGAGGATGACTCCATGCCACATCAGAAAAGACAAATCAAGGATGGAAACGAAGCAGAGACAGAGAGAGAGAGAGGATGGCCCTGGGAAGAGAGCAAATAGTGAAACCAGGAGTAACGCTGCCTTGCTACTTTTGGAATGGGGAAAAATCAGGCTGCTTATTGAAAACAAACCATTTTGGAATTCAAGCAATGTATTGCCCTCATGTCTTGCACTGTATAAATATCTGATAAATTCTTGTTGAGTTAGAGTGCTGTCAGAATCTTTTCTGGGGTGGACTCTCCCAATGTTGGCTCAATAAACAATCGTGGCTCCTGAGATTATCTTGTAAAATAATCTTTCACAACAGCTTGTAATGCATTCCAGCGATTCAAGCTGAGTTCCCTGATTAACATGATTCAACAACATCTGTTACAAACATATCGCACTTAATTGGTAGAAAAGACCATAACACCATAAGATGTTGGAGCAGAACTAGGCATTTGGCCCATTGAGCCTGCTCCACTATTCGATCATTGCTGATACATTTCTCAAACACACTCTCTTGCTTCTCTCTCTAACCTTTGATCCCCTTATTAATCAAGAATCTATCTATCTCTATCTTAAATGCACTCAATGACTTGGCCTCCACAGCCTTTCGTGGCAATGAGTTCCACAGATTCACCACCCTTTGGCTGAAGAACTTCCTCCTCATCTCAGTTCTAAAGAGTTGTTTTTACAGCCTAAGGCTGTGCCCTCGGGACTTAGTCTCTCTTTCTAGTGGAAACATCTTCTCCCTGTCTCTCTAGGCATCTCAGTATTCCAAAAAGTTGGATCAGATTCCCCCCCCCCACCCACACAACCTCCCCACATCCTTCTAAACTGCATTGAATTCAGATCCCGAGTCCTCAGTCTTTCCTCATAAGACAAGCCCCTCATTTTTGGGATCATTCTGGTAAATATGCTCTGGATCCCCTCCAAGGCCAGCACATCCTTCCAAAGATACAGGGCCCAAAACTGCTCACAATATTCCAAATGTGGTCTGACCAGAGCCTTATACTGCCGGGGCAGTACATCTCTGCTTTTAGCTCCCTTGAATTGAATGCTAACATTGCATTTGTCTTCCTAGCTGCCAACTGAACCTGCATGTTAACCTTAAGAGAATCCTGAAGTGGGACTCCTAAATCCCTTTGTGCTCCAGATTTCTAAAGTCTTTTCCCATTTAGAAAATAGTCTATGCCTCAATTCTTCCTACCAAAGTGCATAATCTCAGATTCCCATGTTGTATTCTGTCTGCCATCCCTTTGTCCACTCTCTCAGCTTGTCCAAGCCCTTCTGCAGCCTCCCAACATCCTCAATGCTTACTATTCTGTCATCAGTGTAACAAATGAGCAGTCCTATGGTCCTATGGGACAATGATGACTTTGCATTCTACGGAAGAAAATGTAATTTATGCTATTTGTGGTTTGCAAATTTTCTGTCAAAGATGTTATGAACTCTGTTTCTCTCTCTGAATTTCTCCAGCACTTTCACTTTTCTTTCTTTTAGTTGATCGGTGACTGACTAGAATAATTCTGGCAGCTAGACTATGTAAATAACATAAACCTACTTGAAGAGGTTACAAGTTGTCGAGCTTTGCATGATTCACTTTCAATGAGGAAGTAGCAGCTCCTGCAGGAAACTATGAAAGTAACTGTTTGCTTAGATTCGAGAAGAACAGCAGACCGCTACCATGGAGTCAAGTAGCAACAGGACAGAGCAATTGTTCAACACTCAAAATACTGCGGCGAGTATCATCCTGAGCCTAGCTTGCTTCGTGGGAGTGCCAGGGAATGCACTGGTCATCTGGATTATACTTTTCGCCATGAAGAAACAAAGATCCCCCACTGTAATGCTCATCCTGAATTTGGCAATAGCTGATGAGCTTGTTCTGATTACTTTGCCTCTGTGGATCTACACCTTTGTGAATGGCTGGACCATTGGACAACCACTTTGCAAGTTCCTGAGCTACATCATCTACTGCAACATGTACATAAGCATTTTTCTCATCACTGTGATGAGTATTGAACGCTTCTTGGCTGTCATTTACCCGTTTGCCAGCCATCGATGGAGGAGGAACACAGTTGTCATGAAGGTGGTGTTTATTGTCTGGGTTTTGGCTTTGCTCTTTTCAATTCCTACTCTTATTTACCAGGTGGTGGATGCTGATGAGACTGGACGGCAGTACTGCCTGTACATGCAGTTTGAAACTGATAAGGAGGAAATCTTATACACAGTGTTACAAACTTTGGTTGCTTTTGTTATTCCCTTTACAGTGCTGTCCATTTGTTACTTTTGCATTGGGAGGAAGGTGAAACGCATGAGCTTTCAAACCAAAAACAGAACTGGGGTGGTGATTGGCAGCGTGGTGATTGTGTTTTTCATCTGCTGGGTACCTCACAATGTCTTAAATATGATTTCAATCGCAGCCCTGATGACTAGTGCATCAAATGAAGCCATATCGGAAACATTAAATGATATCTATACTGGTGGCGTCTTCATTACTGGAGCTCTAGCTTTCATCAACAGCTGCATCAATCCTGTATTGTACGCGTTTGCTGCCCGGAAAATTCGTGATGGTTTTCAAATATCAGCCCTGACCAAGTTATTTGACCAGCTGACCCATTCTCATAAAGAAGAATCAAGAAAAGAATGCACGGATAACACCAGAAAAGATACAAGTGTCACCATGGAGGAGATGGACTGTTTGCAGGATACCTAAATGTACCATTTGTTTTTTTTTCAACAAAACAAATTTAGGTAAAATTTCCTGTTGAATAACTTGCACCCTCACCACTCCACGTCTATTTGTTCTTTTCCATCACCACTGCTGCTCTCTACCATGTAGCAACTGTTGTCAAGAGGAAAATTCTGGGCTTCCTCTTGTATAGATGAAGGGAAAGAACCCTGACACATCTATTCACCTGTCCCATATTTCATTGAAACCTCCATACAATACAACAGCTGAGGCAGAGAAATGGTCAACGTGGGACACTTATTCCAAGGCTCTGGTCACCCAGTATTACATGCCATTGTTGTTCTTAAATGTTCTTCCCTCGAACCGACTGGCTGAGAAATTACTATAATTAAAGTTAGATGATTACGGTTAGTGTTAAGATTGCAGCAGAATCTTTTACCCTCTTCAGATTCCTTATCATTCATGCACTTCTTTCTTTCATGTGACTATTTGGTTAAAATGTGTTACATTTCACAGATGTGTGCCTTGTCTTCAGGTGACAAATTTCTCTTTGTCCAGCTTACCATTCAGTACCCAAACTCTTATCCATAGTGAGGTACCCTGACTGTGATTAGAATGTTTAACCACCGATGCTACCAGCATTTAGCTGATAATTAAGAATAATTAAATAAAAATGATATATCTTCAGAAGTGCCATCACTACTAATAGCACACAGAACTTTACCCTGTTGTTATTGGTTGCTAACGTGTCTTTCCTTCATTTGGGAGGGCAGGAACAGTCAGAGCCAGAGCTTTTCAATGGCAGCTACAATTACCAGTTAACTGGGGTGTCAATAGTGGCTGGGTGCAACTCTTGCAGCTGCTTCCTGCCACCTTTCTTACTGAGATGAAATCTGTTCATTAATATGTGGGAAAATGGGGTTATCTGAAAAGAAAGCAGACAAATTCAACCAGGACTCGATCGTAAGTCTAACGCTAAATAATGGAAATAGCCTGTTTAATGTGAATCACTTTCACAGTGACTTAAGCTTCCAGCATTATCCGTCACATTCGTTTCTTACAGCAGAAATGTGTTGCAATTTACATTAGGGAGATTTTATTGCTGATTTGTAAAAAGTTAAAAAGAGGAAATATTGTGATTGTTCATTCCTTAAAAAATGTTTCCTGCATTGACTTTAAAATTCCTGATTCCTCATTTTAGTGGCTTTTTGCTGCTCTGAAATGACAATGCAATCTGTATAGATGAAATTTCTTATATTCTGGAATATTAAAGAGTAATAACTATATGCTACCATGTTACCAAGTCTTATTATATTCAATTAGCTGTTGCCTGAAAATAAAGAAACTGTGATCACCTATAGGGAATATTAATGCTTGATTATTGAAATCATTTGTATGAGCAGTTGTGTTCGCATGTGTAACTGCTTAGCCAGTATAATAGTAATGTTATTTGCTATTTAATCTTACTAATATTAATGAGAAAAGAAAAGCATTCAAGTTCTGATTTTCTGTCATGTTGAAAAATTTCCTTTAAATGAAATGATAATTGAATGAATAAAGTGAATGAATAAAGTAATGAGTTCTTTTATTTCAGTAATGGTTTATGAATGCTCAAGTCAACCATTTTCAACACATACCCCGAGCATCTAACAACATTGTAAGGATAATTTGGGCAATTTATCCTTGAACACGAAATGGTGGTTCAGTGGTACCACTCTCAGTGCTGAATCAAAAGGTGGTAAGTCCACATCCCAGTTCTGAAATTTAGCATGTAATCTTGGCTGTTACCTTATTACTTCACTGAGGGCAGTCATGATTTGGAGATGTAGGTGTTGGACTGGGGTGTACAAAGTTAAAAATCACACAACACCAGGTTATAGTCCAACAAGTTTAATTGGAAGCACTAGCTTTCAGAGCGCTGCTCCTTCATCAGGTGGTTCATCAAGTACCTGATGAAGGAGCGTCTCTCCGAAAGCTAGTGCTTCCAAATAAACCTGTTGGACTATAACCTGGTGTTGTGTGATTTTTAACTTACTAAGGGTAGACTGCATTTTCAGAGATATCATTTTTAAGGCTACCTGGCACTATTTTCTTTTGAAGTGGGGATAACAGATGTTCTCATACATTTTTGAAGAGACAGAATAGAAGAGTGCTCCTGGTCAATATTTATCGTTCAGCTAAAATTGTTCAAATGCAATATCTGGTCATTTACTCCTCTAACTATTTTGTGAGCTTGCTACGCACAAAACTGGCTGTCTCATTTCTGACATTGCAACAGTGACTCCATTTCATAATGGCTTGTCAGTTGTGAAGTGTTTTGGGACATTCTGAATTCATGAGAACTACTATGTAAATGCAAATCTCCCTTTCTTTGAAATGGGCAAACTATATATTGAGAGGAGACAGTGAGGACTGCAGATGCTAGGGAGCCAGAGTCAAAAGGTGCAGTGCTGGAAAAGCACAGCTCCTCGGATGCTGCCTGACCTGCTGTACTTTTCCAGCACCATACTCTATACACTGGGAAGGGTCAGCAGAGCTTCAGAAAATTAGAAGGTTTTCTAACTGGCAGATGGTCTCAAAATATAAAAGACTGATTTTATAAATATTTTGTGAATTAAGATTTGTGTTTTATTTCAGCATAATTTATGCATATTTTTAAGATGACATGCTTTTATGAGAACTAAACTGTATGATCTTCTGTATAAATATCTTGAATATAATGACATCCACTGCAGCAAGTGGAATACTTTTGTACAAATGTTAATATAGCCCTCAAACAAGAGTTGAAGCTATTCCTTAAACTTCCACACAGTATTTATGTTATGCTACAATAACAAACATTTTCCCATATTAATGCATTAATACAATCTTATAGTAATTACTATTTCATATATATATTCCATATGCATGTATTGTCTCACAGCATGAAAATCAGACTAGATCTAGAAGATGTGCCAGAAAGTTGAGTGTCAAACTTTTGGTCTGTTCTTAATTGAAACTGAAAAGAAACTCAATGTTTTCTGTTCAGTTAATAAACATCTTTCTCATATTTTGAGGTAGGATTTCATCATGGGCTGCAGGATCCCAGTGTTGGAACATAATGAGGTACCCAAATCTGCACTGATTGGCAGTGGGACTGGTTGAACAACTTCTCTAGATGCAGAATCCTAATTGGTTGTCTCATGACATTGTGCAGGGGATGAGTAGATTCCCAAGCTTGTTGATCCAATCAGATGGCAGCAGCTCTGGAACATTGTCACCTTCTCCCAATGGGAGAGGAGGGATCAGGGACCAAGCATGAGTGGAGGTAAGTAGGGAAATCAAAATCATAGAGGGTCAAACCTTCAGGTGGTCCCTTAACTGAGGGATGGAGCCTCCAACTCCAATGTATGGCTTCAAGGAGGCAAACTAAGTTAGAAGACCTCCCCTTACAACGCTGTACTGTGCAGCAAGGGTTGTTGTGCTGCCATCAATCCTGATTGCGTCCTTGAAAACTGAAATCGGCTTCATTCAGTTCCCACCATTGGGAAAAATCGTAAATGCCAGCACTGTATTGGAGAAATCACTACATGATTCCAAGGTCCCAGGCTCCTCTGCCAATCAACCCTACCTCTTCAGGGCCATCTGAATCCTGTACAAGGCTCTTATGTTCCGAGCCCTGTCTGCACACTGGTGTTTCATGTCACAGTTCTCCCCGTCACTATAGGTCTGTGAGTCTGGTAAGAAATTGCAGGAAAACTAACCTAGCAGCTGCTGCCTCCACAGTAAATCAAATAGAAATTATTCCTTTACATCGCCCTGAATTCAGAAAGACTCTTGAGCCCAGTTTAAACTTATCCAGTGCATGTATCTATCGACTCTGCAGTTTAATCATTTTGTTGGACTTTTTAACTGATCAATCTCTCCTCCTGCTTTACATATGTGTGAGCTCTTAGATGCGCATGTGCATATCAGAGAATTTTCATCCGTTTTGTTAAGATTGGGGATGGCACAGTGGCTCAGTGGTTAGCACTGATGCCTCACAGCACCAGAACCTGGGTTCGATTCCAGCCTCAGTCGACTGTCTGTGTGGAGTTTGCAAGTTCTCCCCGTGTCTGCGTGAGTTTCCTCCAGGTGCTCCTGTTTCCTCCCACAATCCAAAGATGTGCGGGTTAGGTGAATTGGCCACGCTAAATTTCCCATAGTGTTCAGAGATTCATAGGTTAGCTGCATTAGTCAGGGGTAAATGTAGAGTATTAGGGTAGGGGAATGAGTCTGGGTAGGATACTCTTCGGAGGGCCGATGTGGACTTGTTGGGTCGAAGGGCCTGTTTCCATGCTGTAGGGATTCTATGTTGAGAGTGTGGCGCTGGAAAAGTACAGCAGATCGGGCAGCATCTGAGGAGCAGGAGAATCGACATTTCGGGCATAAGCCTTTCATCAGGATTCCTTCAACATGAATTAGCTTTATCACAACTGAAGAATTTAGATAGTTATTTGTAGCAAGTTTACTTTCCTTACCTGTAGTGGCTATAACATGATGGCCCCACTAGTTTAAATAGCGCAGCTATTGCATAATTTTCTTATAACGTGAGATTGCATGAGAATGGAACTATCGCCATATATCCGAACCAACTGTACCATAAATATTATTATTGTTTCTTCTAATGACTTATAAGGAACCATGTCTGTCTTTTAGAATAACAACACTTAAACATGTGGGCAGCACGGTTGCACAGTGGTTAATACTGCTGCCTCACAGCGCCAGAGACCCGGGTTCAATTCCCGACTCAGGCGACTGACTGTGTGGAGTTTGCACGTTCTCCCCGTGTCTGCGTGGGTTTCCTCCGGGTGCTCCGGTTTCCTCCCACAGTCCAAAGATGTGCAGGTCAGGTGAATTGGCCATGCTAAATTGCCGTACTGTTAGATAAAGGTAAATGTAGAGGTATGGGGGGGTTGCGCTTTGGCGGGTCGGTGTGGACGTGTTGGGCCGAAGGGCCTGTTTCCACACTGTAAGTAATCTAATCTAAAACATTTAAAACTCACTGAATTGACTGTTTAGAGTAGAAAGAGGGAAGCCATTCTCTCCCTTCATACCTAATCAGAACAAAATGGAGTGTGATCCCACAATGGAACGACTGGTTGGCTTTGTCTGCTGACACCAATGCACTTCACTCCAGCTCACGTACAGTAAAGGGAAACATGTCCTTTGCCTTTCTAATTTGTTGCTGTCCCTGCTTGTGTCTTTCCTGTTTGAATGTACTCAACATTCGACAGTATCACACATTTTAACAAAAAAAAACCCACCTTCCTGTTCTTATGATCAAAGTGGATAACTTCACACTTCCCCACATTATGGCCCATCTGACAACTTGATGCCTGCTCTGTTGGTGGTTTCATGCCTTTGGAAGTCAGGCTTAGTAGCAGGAGCATTTATTCAGATAGGAGAGTGGTGGGTCAGGAATCTGGCACTTTCCCACCTGTGCACCGACTAAGTCAAGGGCAGGAATGCCTCCTGGATAGCCTTTCCATCCAAGATTTAAGTGAAGCCATTAATGTACACACAAGGACCTGATCCCACTGTCACTGCTATTCAGAAAGCAGGAGGTTGGGGATTCACCGTGCAAATACTGTTGATGCAATTGCGTGTCAGAAATAAAAATCATTAATAAAGATTTTAGGACAGTATAGGGTTATAGTTTTGGCTGTTTGTCAGACATGAAAAGAATGATTTTTCTAATCTATTCTCAGGGAGTAAGCCTAAACAAAACAGCAAGGGTCTGTATTCTATTTAATTCAGGTAGACCTGTGGAGCTCAGGCCTGTGATTCGCACAGCCTGCCCAATGTGGGTACCTCTTGACCCTCCTGGGGTCAGAAAGACTGTGTAAGTAGGAGGTGACTTGGACTGGCGCAACTCACACTCCAGGCAGCAGGGGGCACAACAGTGAGGCTGAGAGGTTTGTGGACAGCACATTTCAGGGTATGGTTTCTCCTCACTAGGAGGCCCCTACAGCTTAAGGAAGTTCAGACAGTCAGGGAGGGAATGAGTGGCCTCCAGATGACCATTTTGTGCATGTAGTATACTGGCTGCAATGAGCTTCCAAACATAGGGTTTTATCCGGGGCATGTCAGTTCTGCAGCTTTCTGCCTTATTAAAGCAGATGAAAATCCATTTTTAAAATTGTACTTCCTTTGTGGTGCTGGACTGCTTTCCTGTTAACTTTATTTGAAAATTAAAACTTGTTTTTTTCTTAAACTTCAGGTTAATCTCTCTTAAGAGTGTTTGAAACAACTTAAATATTTTAGTTCTCAGAATTGAGACCAAAGAGATTCTGAATTACTCTAAATGAACACAGCGAGTCCTCACAAATTATGTCACACAGATTCCAGAGTCCCCAGTATGATTAAACACTTAGGTGTACAACACTTTAAATTTGATTTAGACATGTTTCAGATATGTTTAAGCCATGGCTCATTCTGTGCAATGAATTGTGAAATTGTGAGTTTCCTGAGTTGTGAAATATCTTAGACATAATAACAGCTGCCTTCACAGTTCTGCTTTTAATCTATTTATCGTGTGAGGAAAGACAGAACAACGAGTATTAAGCCACAATACATGTGCTTCTCTTTTCAAAATTAACGCTTGGGAATATCCAGTGTGAAAAGTTGCATTAATACTAACTTTTATCAGTCAGGGGATTTTCACAAAGGGTGACACATACCCAACAAGTTAAACGCATTGAAAGCTAATAATGATCAGTGAAGTAGCCTAAGAAAAAATAATTAAAGGACTGCTTCTTGTCATGCAGAAATCACTGGGCATTAGTGAGATCCCACAACATTAGAAGCAATTAACATGATATTAGTATTGAAGAATAAGCAACAAAACTGATCAACTACATTCACAGTAAGCTATCATCAACATAAGATGAAATAACAAGAACTGTTTGTGGAATAATTTGCAAGAAATCTTGAAAATGAATAACTTAATAAGAAACGGCCAGAGTGGATGTTCGGGGGGAAAATCCTGCTTGACAAATTCCCTTGACCTTATTGAGAATATCAAATATTCAGTAGTATTATTTTGGTTTTTCAGAAAGTGACAATTTCTCACATGACAGAATCCATCCTGCGCTCACCCTAGAGGATTAAAGCTAGCTCATTGGACAGAATCAGTAGATGGTTTAGAAACTACCACCTTATTTCTGGGACAAACTTGTTAGATAATGTTTGGCTCTTCCTTGTTACACTGCATTGTAACCATAGCTTTCAGGAACCAGTCGTTCTTGTTGTCTAGAAAATATTCTTTTTTGATTTGTATATATTTATTGGACCTACTAAAAATAATAGGCCTTCTAAATATGTCATCAAATGAATCATTCTCTTCCTATCCAATATAACCACAACTTATTCAAGATGTACCTTAGCAGCTCAAAAGAGCTTCTGACCGGGAGATCATACTTCCTCCCTTGCTCAGTGCACAAAATCACTGGTTGCAGAGACCATTACAATTATATAATAATGAGAACACCATGATGTGAATTCAAGTTATGCTTGGCTGTATGTGGAGCTTCCTTATCTGATATATAATCAGTCTCTTATTGCTCTTTCAGCATTCCAGCACAGCAATGATGGTTGAAATTCTTCTCTTATGCTATAATCATATGAACAATGCCAAATACATCACGAGATTTACTGTTCTTTTTGAATATAAAACAAAGTACAAGAAAGTGGAAGCTGAGTATCTCACAGTAATTATATTAACTAGTTCCTTTGTTTATACAGGGTGTTAACACATGAAGGTTATCACCTTCCCCAAGATTATTGCTCCAACAAGCTAACAATATTTACAACACACTTGGTGACCGTACTCCAATGACCATTGCTCCTATGATTTCTATTGGGGACAAAGAAGTGCTAATTTTCCTAATCCTTGTCCCCATCACCTCACAAGAATTGTCTATAGCTTTGCACGAAACATCAGTGTAAACAGGATTGGATTGGAGTTCACTCAGTATTTGACCCTTTCTTATAGTCCCAGGATTGATTGGGATTTCCTAGAGGTTACAACAGAGTACCAACTGCAGGAGTCTCAGTCCTGGTGTAGTGGGTGTTCCTAGCTCATTGTTCAGGCTGGGTGGAGGGGAATGCATGGTGCCCCTCAAATAAAGCATCCATGGACAACATTGGGGTCACTCTAAAGGATGAAATGTAAGAAACTTTTAACAAGTTCAAAGCAAATTCAGTAAATTACCAGTCATACTCTTTTGAATGATGGGAAGCAAGTTTGCAAAATTGATTCTTAATAGTAAAAAAAATGCAGACAGCAGAGTGGTGTAAGTAATGCCATATATTACTCATGACATTTCCTGAAATCACTGAGGTGTAAAGCTTTATCACCGGAACAAGACTCGGACAACAGATCATTGGGAATTGCATCATCTGCATATTCTATGCCAAGAAACACACCATTCTGAATTGGAAATATATTACCATCAATGCTGGTCATGTTAGGACTATTGATGCACTGAACAGTCTACAGTTGGAATATCGCTCCATGTTGAGAAGCAATTACTGACGAAACTATAAAGAGGAGCAAGACTGACAAGTCTAAAAGGGCATACATTATTTAAAATGTCAAAGTTCTACTGTAAGGCATTAGGAATCTCACTGATGCACATAAATTATTCAATGATTATGGCAAAATTGACTAGTGGTTTATTTAGATCAGGGGAATAAGACCAAAGGAAATAAAAATTCCATCAATCAAAGAGTACTAAATGTTTGCCACAATCATGTTTTTATCCATTTATGGGATGTGGGCTTTTCTGGCTCAGCCAAAATTTATTGCCCATCTCTAGTTGCTCTTGAGAAGGTAGTGGTGAGCTGCCTCTTGAACCACTTCAATCCATTTATTTTAGGTACACACAATGCTGTTAGGGAGGGAGTTCCTGGATTTTGACCCAGCGACACTGAAGAAACAGCAATATATTCCCAAGTTGGGATGGTGAATGACTTGGAGGGGTGATGGGGTATTGTTCCCATGTATCTGCTGCCCTTTCCCGTCTAGATGGAGGTGGTTGTAGGTTTGAAAGTAGGTCTGAGGAGCCCCATGAATTTCTCCAGTGCTTCTTGTAAATGGTACAAACTGCTGCTACTGAATGTCAGGGCAGAGGGAGTGAATATTTGTGGCCAATCAAATGGGCTATTTTTTCCTGGACGATGTCAAGCTTCTTGAATATTATTGGAGCTGCAAGTGGAGAGTACTTCATCACACTCCTGACTTGTGCTTGTACATGATGGAAAGTCTTTGGGGAGTCAGGAAGTGAGTTACCCATTGCAGAATTCCTAGCCTCTGACCTGCTCTTGTAGCCACAATATTGACTTGGCTATTCCAGTTCAGGTTTTGGTCAATGGAAACCCCAGGATGTTGATTGTGGGTGATTCAGTGAGAATAATACCACTGAATATCAAGGGTGAATGATTAGGTTTTCCTTGTTGGAAACAGTCTTGGCTACATGTTGTGTAAATGTTACTTGCCACTTGTTAGCCCAAATCTAGGTATTGTCCAATTCTCGCTGCGTTTGGACATGGTCTGTTTCAGTATCTGAGAAGTCACAAATGCCTCATTTCTGACTCTCTGATGGAGGAAAGATCATTGATGAAGCCTAGGACACTACTCTGAGGAACTGCTGCAGAGATGTCCTGGAGCTGAGATGACTGACCTCCAGTAACCACAACCATCTTCTATTGTATTAGGTGTGATTCCAACCAGTGATGAGATTTCTCTCTGATTCCTATTGACTCTAGTTTTGCTTGGACTCCTTGATGTCACACACGGTCAATTGTAGTTTTGATGTCACTTTCAGCTCACCTCGATAGTTCAGTTTATTTGTCCATGTTTGGGTAAAGACTGTCATGTGGTCAAAAACTGAATGGTCCTGGCAGAACCTAAACTGAGTGTCCGCTAAGCAAGTGCTGCTTGATGGCACTGTTGACGACCCCTTCCATCATTTTACTGATGATCCAGAGAAGACTGATAGAATGACAATTGGCAGGATTGGATTTGTCCGTCTTTTTAGTGCACAGGGCATACTGATTTACCAATAGAAACAAAATTACTAGGAACGTACAAAATGAAGATAGATTCTGTATGGGGATAATTAGGGTACAGCTCAAATTTTCTTTTTAGAGAACACAGGCAAATGTACGACAATTATCTAATTGCATTCTTTGATGATATAATGATAATATCATTGGACTAATAATAGAGGCTCACAATGAAATCTGTATATACAACTTATGATTGTTGACATGACAACCATTGCTGTTTAAAAAGTCTGGTTTACTTATGTGCTTTAGAGGAGGAAATCTGCCAATTCTCACTTGATCTGGCCTACATATGACTCTAGACCCATAGTATTATGATTGACCTTCACCTGGCCTCTGAAATGATCTAGCAGCCACTCAGTTCAAGGAAAATGGACAACAAAAACTGGCATCCCATGAATATGATTGGTGTGAAAATCACTAAGGAGGGGAAAATGGCATGAGACAAGTTGTTCCTTCACCTTGTGAGAAAATATACATTTTTTTCTTCAACATTTAATCTCTTGAAAATAATTTTACAGCAAAACTAGCAGGACGCTTCTAAAAAATGTGTAAGTTTCTCAACTTTAGTTAGCAGAAATTAAGGAAAACTTCTGAAAAGGAAAATGAGAAAAGTTAAAAAAATTTCGTTCAAACTCTAATGCTCGGAAGGACAAATTATTAGAAAGTTGTCTTCATAAATCAATAACAGAAGAAAATATTATGATATTTAGAAAACTTTCTGAAGAGGATTCAACATTTAATAAAATTGAAGTAATTGAACAATATCCAAAACACTGAACAGTAAACAAAGTCACATCTACAAACAATATAGAACATTCTTGCAACAGTAAATCATTTATAAAACTGCTAAATATAATAGAGAAGGGTATACACTCAAAGCAGATTTAAAATCACAAATCCTTCAGAAAGGGATTGAACTGGGCCATGTGGAAGATATAATTCTTGTGATATAGAATTGCTTGAAAGAAAATAAAACTCCATTACTTTGTAGCTCCTGTTGCAGATCTTGGTTTGGGAAGTCAGAGTTGATAAAATGTGGAGCTGAAAAAGTACAGCAGGTTAAGCAGCATTAGAAGAGCAGGAGAGTCTATGTTTGGGGCAGGATCCTTCATCAGGACTCGGCTTTAAGCAAAACACACTTTATTCTTACCCTATAATTAAAATACAAACAAAAGAAAGAAGAATTGACATAAATTTAACTCTACTGGAAAAAATTAACAGAATAATAGATTATTTAACAGCAATTCTTCAAATATAGTAACATCCTGTACCTTTGGCAATGGCAAGTTCAGTAAAATAGATTGTTTCTTCAGTCCAGTCAAATAAACATTGAGAAAACTCTTGCATAGAGAGAGAGAAGGCATGCACAGGGAGAGACATATAACAGCTTCGCCACCCTAGCACCTACTGAAAGCTAGCATAAAACCCTGGTTCTCTGGAAGCCTGACTCCACCCATTCAGGCTGCTGCTATTGTTTCAACCACAAAAAAAAATCCCCAAGGCCTCACAAGCTGTTTACTTTATTGGCTTGGAACAGACTGCTCACACTTCTGTCTCAATTTCTCTTCAAAGAAACATCACAAAACAAAACTCACAACAAGTAGCAGTAACTTGTTGTTAAATGTGCAGCAACTCCTTCCACAGTCCTTGCTTTAAAGCTGTGTCATTTTCCCATTTTGGTCCACAATTCAAAATAAATAAAAACAAGAAGACCCTAGCCTTTACACAGATAACATACAAGTTAATGGCCATCCAGCTAATTTCAAATTTGATTCCTGTGCAAGTGTTACCATTTTGCTTGAGACAGTCTCTTGGTTGAAGAGAAAATGTTACAACTGTCAGGCAGAGAACTGTATGGCATAAGCAGAACACCACAACACTTCTGAAATTCAGAATCCTTTGAGTACTCAGAAACTACAGAGACCAATACTATTGGAACAGGTACACATCATCAGAAATTGACACCAAAATTGGTGGCATATTGGAGAGTGAAGAAAGTTCTCCAAGGTTACAAAGGGATTTTGAACAAATGGGTCAATGGGCTGAAAAATGGCAGATGGAGTTCAATCTGGATATATGCGAGGTATTGCATTTTGGTACAACAAACAAGGGTAGAGTTTATACAATTAATTAGGGCCTTGGGTAGTGTTGTAGAACAGAGAGACCTAGGGGTGCAGGTACATAACTCTTTGAAGTTTGCGTCACATATAGATAGGGTGGTTAAAAAGACATTTAGCACACTTGCCTTCATTGCTCAGTCCTCTGCGGACAGGAGTTGGGAAGTCATGTTAAGATTGTATGGGGCATTGATGAGGCCTCTTCTGGAACACTGTGTTCAGTTCTGGTCTCCCAGTTATAAGAAGGATATTATTAAGCTGGAGAGAGTTCAGAAGAGATTTACCAGGATGTTGCTGGGTGTGGAAAGTTTGAATTATAAAGAAAGGCTGGAGAGGCTGGGACTTCTTTCACTGGAGCGTTGGAGGTTAGGAGGCTACCTGATAGAAGTTTATAAAATAATGAGAGGTTATAGATAGAGTCAATGGTCTTTTCCCTGGGATGGGGGACTTCAAGACTAGGGGCATCAAGGTGAGAGGAGAGGGATTTAAAAATGAGATGAGAGTTAAATGTTTTACACAGAGTGTGGCTCGTGTGTGGAATGAGCTTCCTGAGGAAGTGATTGATGTGGGTACAACATTTAAAAGACATTTTGATAAATATACAAATAGGAAAGGTTTGGAGGGATATGGGCCAAGAACAGGTTGGTGGGGCTGGTTTAGTTTGGGATTATGTTTGACATGGACTGGTTGGACTGCAGGGTTCTGTTTTCTGTGTTGTATGACTCTATGATTATGACTCGATAACATTTCTCACTTCTGAGCAGAAAAGCGTACTTTGCTCTTCAAATTCTGTTGAAGAACTTCAACCAGGTCAGAAACCAAATACCTCAGCAATCAATGTAACTTGACTCCTCTTGAAGAAGACTCCAGTGGTCTCAGGTGAATATTCATTGGTGTCTGATGACTCTTCATGGCTGAGAGATCAGAAAATACCAGGGATTTCACAGGTTTGGGGGAATTATTTAATTGTCTTTCCACCATAAAAAAATCTTCAAAATCCGATCTTCATATACCATTGATATTTCTACCACCAAGAGTTGGTGGAAAACTCTTGCCAAAGTCAATTCAGCTATGTAGAAGAAACAGTACCAAAAGAACACAGCCAGCTTTACTGTCTGTGATTGAATTTGATGAAATGATGATGTTATTCAAAAGAAGATGAGGAGGAATGAAACAATCACATTTAAGTAAACCTCATTACAACATCAAGAGGAGATTACATGTTTCAGAAATACAACTCTCTTCTTTGACATATTCTGATGGATCTGATAAGAACAGCCATTATCTCATAAGATGGTTTGATGGTTACTCTTCTATCGGTCAGAGACCACTTGTCAAACAAACTGTATGCCGTTCCCAAAAGGTATAAAAATATTTTTCTTTTATATTGCTATTTCTTGCAAATATTCTTATAAATGCAAAAAAGCTTTCTCTAAATGTTGAAACACAAACAGAAGTTACTGGAAAAGCTCAGCAGGTCTGGCAGCATCTGGAGAGAAATTAGAGTCAACATTTCAGGTCCGGTTACCCTTCCTATTTGAAAGAAGGGTCACTGGACCTGAAATATTAACTCTGATTTCTCTCCACAGATGCTGCCAGACCTGCTGAGCTTTTCCAGCAATTTCTGTTTTTGTTTCTGACTTGCAGCATCTGCAGTTCTTCCAGTTTTAATTCTTTCTAAATGTTTCCTTTTTCAGCACTACTGAAATTCTGTATTGCCAAATGACTCACTGCAGTTCATTGCCTAATCCTGGGAACATATAAAAACTTTCAGGATGAAAAGAGTAGCGATGCAATTTTCCACACACTCCAGGGATTGGTTGTCTGCCTTCATTCTACATGGCAGAATACAAAATTATGTACTCTGGAATAGCCAGCCTTGTCTTGCAATGTCTGCTTTAAGACAGACTATTTTTTTGATTCACTCGTTGGATGTGAGCACTGCTGGTTAGGCCATTTATTGTCTGCCCCTAGGTGCCTTTTAGAAGGTGGTGGTGAGCTGCTTTGTTGAACTGCTTCAGTGCATATACTGTAGGTGAACCCACAATGCCATTAGGGAGGGACGTCCAGGATTTTGACCCGCTGATACTAAAGGAAAAGTAATATATTTCCAGGTTAAGATGGTGAGAGGCTTGGAAGGGAACTAGCAAATACTGGTGTTCCCATCTAGCTGCTGCCCTTGCCGTTCTAAATGGAAATGGTTGTGCACTAAAAGTCGATGGAGTAGTGGACAGTGTGGAAGAATGTTACAGGTTGCAGGGGGACTTGGATAAACTGCAAAATTGGGCTGAGTAGTTGCAAATGGAGTTCAATGCAGATAAATGTGAGGTGATTCACCTTGGGAAGAATAACAGGAAGTCGGAGTACGGGGTCGATGGAAAGATTCTTACTACCGTGGATTTATAGAGGCATCTTGGTGTCCATGTATATAGATCCCTGAAAGTTGCCCCAGATTGATAGTGCTGTTAAGAAGGCAAACGGTGTTGTAGGTTTTCTTGAGTTCCAGAGCTATGATGTCATGCTGCCACTATACAAAACGCTATTGCGGCCTCACCTGGAATCTTGTGTACAGTTCTGGTCGCTCCATACAGGAAGGATGTGGAAGCAAAGGAAAAGGTGCAGAGGAGATTTACCAGGATGTTGCCTGGTCTGGAGGGAAGGTCTTATGAGGAAGGTCTGAGAGACTTGGGTCTGTTCTCATTGGAAAGAAGAAGGCTAAGAGGGGATGTGATAGAGACATCCAAGATGATCAGAGGATTAGATAGGGTAGACAGTGAGAGTCTTTTTCCTTGGATGATGATGTCGGCTTGTACGAGGGGGCATAACAAATTGAGGGGTGATAGATTTAAGACAGGTGTCAGAGGCAGGTTCTTTACTCAGGGAGTGGCAAGGGTGTGGAATGCCCTACCTGCCAATGAAATTAACTCAGCCATACTTGGGGCATTTAAACGGTCCTTGGATAAGCACATGGATGATGATGGGATAGTGCAGCAGGATGGGCTGAGATTAGTTCACAGGTCAGTGCAACATCGAGGGCCGAAGGGCCTGTTCTGCGCTGTAGTGAACCTTAGGTGGACTCAAAGGATCTTGGTGAATTTTTGCAGTACATCTTGGAGAAAGCACACACTGCTACTGAGCGTTGGTGATGGAGGGGGCAGAATGTTTGTGGATGTGGTGCCAATCAATGGTGCTTTATCCTGGATGGTGCCAAATCTTTTGGGTGTCTCCAAAAGAGAGAGAGAGAGAGAGACAAAGAAAGACAGTTTTTTTTTAGCTTGTCTCCATTACAGAGTTTTCTTAGTTTCTTCTTGCTTGGTAAGGCTTGGATTACTTCCTCATTTGTAAAATTTCAGAGAAATTCTATCATGTCTGAGATGGTTATTGCTCCAAAATAAGTAGCTTTTCAATATTGTCAGCTCAAAAACATGTGAAATATTATTTCAGGGTGGTGTGAATCCATAAGATCTTATATGGTCCCCAGAGATTTGATTATCTGTTTTCATTCACTTGGCAGAATTGGATATTCTGCAATTTGCAATAGGCAGCTTTGTCTTGCTGTCTCTCTCATAGGAAACACAAGTTGTGAAATGTTTTCATTTTTACCAGTTGCAGCCAGGAAAAGGAAAATTATAAACTGCATCTTCAAGATATTTAAAAAAACGTATCATTGTTACACTCATCCACATTCAGATTTGAACACCTAGTTAGAGAGTCGCAGGTACTCAGAGAACTCTTGCGCGACTTACCTGATTCTCAATGATGTATCTGACAATCACCGACTCCATCTATGCTTTATGCTTTTAAACTGCAAAATGACCAACTTCAGAAATATGCTCTACCTGCAGCTCTCAAGCTTGTACAGCAGCACACAGCACACCAACTTTTGCTCCAAATCTGAAACCCTGGTTTCAAACTCTTCCACCTGATAAAAGTTCCTGGGTCTTGGAATTTCCACTTGGAACAGAATGTGTGGGTCAATGGGACTGAGGTGTCCTCAATTTACTGAAACATCTAACCTTTCCAAACATAAAATGCAAGACTTTCTAATAGAACATTTCAAACCTAAAATTTACCAAACTTAAAATTGTTACTACACTACTAACTAAATTGATTAATGTAAACCACTGCCCTACTTAGGGGGAAAATACAATAATCCTTAACAATGCCTTGTAGCATCACTCCTTGACCTTGGTCAGCTCTAGTCTAATCCTCCTATCCTTGCTCAGATTCACACTGTTCTAAGCATGTTCTTACTGCAAAGTGTTATTCCACTTGCAACAAAAGAATTGAAAAATAAAACCTATGGAATAACATTTAATGAAAAATCAAAGAATGTTACATATACAATATACAGACAAACAGATCTTTCTGAAGGTGTTTCACATTTGTCGAAAACATTAGGAGCAGTATCATTTCGACTGTGGTTAAGAAAACTATACAGAAATGTAAGGACAGTTGAAACATTAGCAGCTCAGCGATATTTAAACCACTGCACACTTGGTATATTAACCTCATCAGATTCAGCTAGACTACCTCATCAACATAATTGGAACTTGTTCCTTGTGTATCACTCACAAACGTACAGAGCGTAAGATCACATACCTGCCTCATAATGGAGGAAAGATAGGTTTGCGGTTGATTGTATCTGCCTTTAAAAAAAAGTGAAAGTCCACCCCAAATTTATTAATACTTCATTCTCTTTTGAATCTTCTATGGGTTCCAAATGGTTATTTTCAATTCGTGTGTCCCTCTGTCTATTCCCCTTTTTATTATTATTGGATTCATTCAATCTGCATTCAATGTAGCACTTTGAATAAGTCACAAACCTCACACTTTTACGGTATTACACTGTCAGTGATAACGGTTTAACACCTGAAAGCTGTTTGGTGCTAATATGTACTTTGTCCAGAGATTGGTGGCAAATTTGTTTGACAATATAAGAGGAAGCATTAATGTACTTCAATATGGACATTTCCCTTCAACAAGTTCACTAGAAGTTTAGAAGGTGGGGAGTATAACTAGTTTAACAGAACATGTATTAGGTGTCAGATAATTTTCAGCAATCTGCAAGAATAGATCATTACCTACTGCTGAAAACACCCAATGTCATAGAACCATGGCTGAAGAACACTCATCGTCAGACAGTTGGACCTAATCTTGTTGCTTGTTTCTCCTGGTGCTGTGCTGCTGGATAGAAACCACTCTAACATTGCCATGCATTCTGATTGCAGACTTTAGTGAGAAAGAGTGACCGGTGTTTCCATATTAGGCGACTCCATGTTGGAGCTGAGGAGGTCTATAAAGGCTAGGAGCACACACAAAGCAGGTGAGCAAGATAAGGATAGAGACTTTCTGCCCATAGAGGGATAGTATCAGCCATCTCTTGTTCTGTGCTTTAGTCACACAAGTCCTGTCAGACACTGAAAATACAATACCAGCCATGGGTGTGAAACACTGTAGCAAGTGCAGAGTGACCAACTCCCTGTGAAGAAAAATAAAGGAGGGCTTGGTTGGGAGTTGGGAGAGCACTGGGTGTGGGTGGTATTCACATGGTGGGAGTGGGATAATGAGCCAAAGGGGAGGAAGGTGAGTATTTGTTATAGACCTAAGATTAAAGATTGATAATATAGAACAGAAGCTACCCAGGACGTGTCAGCCTGAAATGAAGGGCAATCCCCCATCCCAAGATGAGAGGCGACTTCTCTTTCCTCATCTTTCTGGCACCAGGCCCATCTTGCTTCAAAGTGTCCTTCCTGACTGTGGGTGAGAGTCCAAAAGATGTTGCTGCTCACAGTGGCCAGAAGGTGGAACTCCAGACACCTAACCAAGTCCTGATGAAAATAATGTAAAATTACAGTCATTCCTCTATATTCACGAGGATCCCGTTCCAGAAAACCACCACAAGTGACAAATTTGTGAGTGTAGAGCTTAATAACTCATGGAAAAAATAGGGTCATGCTCCCAGACTGCAAGATCATGACTTTGTGCCTATTATTTTTGGATTAAAATAATAAATCCCAAAACATCTGAAATAAAAGTTAATATTAGAGTCATAGAGATGTACAGCACGGAAACAGACCCTTTGGTCCAACTCATCCATGCCGACCAGATATCCCAACCCAATCTGTTTCCACCTGCTAGCACCTGGTCCATATCCCTCCAAACCCTTCCTATTCACATACCCATCCAGATGCCTTTTAAAGATGCAGGGGCATGGGAACCTGGACTATAGCTTTAGGGTGAAGGACCTTGAGTGTAGGGAGGTTAGGAACATGGCATCAATCTCGAAGGAGGGTGCCTGTAAACAGGAAGGTGGCTTGAAGTGTGTATACTTCAATGCGAGAAGTATACGAAATAAGGTAGGTGAATTTGCAGCGTGGGTTGGTACCTGGGATTTCGATGTTGTAGCTATTACGGAGACATGGGTAGAACAGGGACAGGAATGGCTGTTGCAGGTTCCAGGGTCTAAATGTTTAGTAGGGTCAGAGGTGGGGGTAAAAGAGGGGGAGGTATGGCATTGCTTATCAAGGATAGTATTACAGCGGTGGAAAGGACGATGGATGAAGACTCGCCATCTGAGGTAGTTTGGGCTGAGGTTAGAAATAGGAAAGGTGAGGTCACCCTGTTAGGAGTTTTCTACAGGCCTCCTAATAGTCCTACAGACGTAGAAGAAAGGATTGCGAGGATGATTCAGGAGAAGAGTGAAAGTAATAGGGTGGTTGTTATGGGGGACTTTAACTTTCCAGATATTGACTGGGAAAGCTATAGCTCGAGTACGTTAGATGGGTCGGTGTTTGTTCAATGTGTGCAGGAGGGTTTCCTGACGCAATATGTAGACAGGCCAACAAGAGGTGAGGCCATACTAGATTTGGTTCTGGGTAACGAACCAGGCCAGGTGTTAGAATTGGAGGTAGGTGAGCACTTTGGGGACAGTGACCACAATTTGGTGACTTTTACTCTAGTGATGGAGAGGGATAAGTGTGCACTGCAGGGCAAGAGCTATAGCTGGGGGCAGGGAAATTATGATGCGGTGAGGCTTCAAGGGAAGGGCACAATCGATATGTGGAGCTTGTTCAAGGAGCAACTATTGAGTGTCCTTGATAAGTATGTATCTGTCAGGCAGGAAGGAAAGGGTCATGGGAGGGAGCCGTGGTTTAATAAGGAATTGGAATCCCTTGTTAAAGGGAAGAGGGCGGCCTATGTAAAGATGAGGCGTGAAGGTTCAATTGGGGCGATTGAGAGTTATAAGGTAACCAGGAAGGATCTAAAGAGAGAGCTAAGAGCAGCAAGGAGGGGACATGAAAAGTCCTTGGTTGGTAGGATTAGGGAAAACCCAAAGGCTTTCTATAGGTATGTCAGGAATAAAAGAATGACTAGGGTAGGAATAGGTCCAGTCAAGGATAGTAGTGGGAAGTTGTGCGTGGAGGCTGAAGAGATTGGAGAGACACTGAATGAATACTTTTCGTCAGTATTCACTCAGGAACAGGACATTGTTGCCGATGTGAATATTGAGTCACAATTAATTAGAATGGATGGCCTTGAGGTATGTAGGGAAGAGGTATTGGAAATTCTGGAAAGGGTGAAAATAGATAAGTCCCCTGGGCCTGATGGCATTTATCCTAGGATTCTCTGGGAAGCAAGGGAGGAGATTGCAGAGCCATTGGCCTTGATTTTTATGTCCTCGTTGTATACAGGAATAGTGCCAGAAGACTGGAGGATAGCAAATGTGGTTCCCTTGTTCAAGAAGGGGAGTAGGGATAACCCTAATAACTATAGGCCGGTGAGTCTCACTTCTGTTGTGGGCAAAGTCTTAGAGAGAATTGTAAGGGATAGGATTTATGAACATCTGGATAGGAATAATGTGATCAAGGATAGTCAGCATGGTTTTGTGAAGGGCAAGTCGTGCCTCACAAGCCTTATTGAATTCTTTGAGAAGGTGACTAAGGAGGTGGACGAGGGTAAAGCGGTAGATGTGGTGTATATGGATTTTAGTAAGGCATTTGATAAGGTTCCCCATGGTAGGCTACTGCAAAAAATACGGAGGTATGGCATTGAGGGTGCGTTAGAGGTTTGGATTAGGAATTGGCTGGCTGGAAGAAGACAGAGGGTAGTAGTTGATGGTAAAGGTTCATCTTTGAGTGCAGTTACTAGTGGTGTTCCGCAGGGATCTGTTTTGGGACTATTGCTGTTTGTCGTTTTTATAAATGACCTGGAGGAGGGGCTAGAAGGTTGGGTGAGCAAGTTTGCGGATGATACGAAAGTCGGTGGAGTTGTTGACAGTGAGGAAGGATGTGGCAGGTTACAGCGGGATATAGATAAGCTGCAGAGCTGGGCAGAAAGGTGGCAAATGGAGTTCAATGTAGCTAAGTGTGAAGTGATTCACTTTGGTAAGAGTAACAAGAAGATGGATTACTGGGCTAATGGTCGGATACTTGGTAGTGTGGATGAGCAGAGGCATCTTGGTGTCCATGTACACAGATCTCTGAAAGTTACCACCCAGGTAAATAGTGCTGTGAAGAAGGCATATGGTGTACTGGCTTTTATTGGTAGAGGAATTGAGTTCCAGAGTCCTGAGGTCATGTTGCAGTTGTATAAGACTCTGGTGCGGCCGCATCTGGAGTATTGTGTGCAGTTTTGGTCGCCATACTATAGGAAGGATGTGGAGGCACTGGAACGGGTGCAGAGGAGGTTTACCAGGATGTTGCCTGGTATGGTAGGAAGATCATATGAGGAAAGGCTGAGGCACTTGGGGCTGTTTTCATTGGAGAAAAGAAGGTTTCGGGGAGATTTGATAGAGGTGTACAAGATGATTAGGGGTTTAGATAGGGTTGACAATGAGAACCTTTTTCCACGTATGGAGTCAGCTATTACGAGGGGGAATAGCTTTAAATTAAGGGTGGTAGGTATAGGACAGATGTTAGGGGTAGATTCTCTACTCAGCGAGTCGTGAGTTCATAGAATGCCCTGCCAGTAGTAGTGGTGGACTCTCCCTCTTTATGGGCATTTAAATGGGCATTGGATAGGCATATGGAGGATAGTGGGCTAGTGTAGGTTAGGTGGGCTTGGATCGGCGCAACATCGACAGCCAAAGGGCCAGTTCTATGTTCTATGTAAATGTTGCAATTGTACCAGCCTCCACCACTTCCTCTGGCAGTTCATTCCACACATGCACCACACTCTGTGTGAAAAAGTTGCCCCTTAGATCTCTTTTATATCTTTTCCCTCTCACCCTAAATCTATGCCCTCTAGTTCTGGACTCCCCGACCCAAGGGAGAAGACCTTGTCTTTTATCCTGTCCATGCCCCTTATGATTTTATAGACCTCTATAAGGTCACCCCTCAGCCTGCGACACTTCAGGGAAACCAGCCCTAGCCTATTCAGCCTCTCCCTATAGCTCAAAGTTTCCAACCATGGCAACATCCTTGTAAATCTTTTCTGAACCCTTTCAAGTTTCACAACATCCTTTTGCTATTAATAGAATAAAATATTAAAAACAGTTATAGTGTATCATAACTTACCGATAAAGGTGAGACATTCTGCATCCCAAGGCTAGGTGTTGTTGGGGGAGGTTGTGGGTAGTCACTGCATGTGGGAGGGGCACGACAATGCAGATATGTCTCCCTTCCATCCACTCTCCCCCGATGATGCGGTCTCCTCCTCTACCTCCATCTGGCAATAGCTACAATCTGTCTATTCTCCTGAACCCCTCTGCTATTGTTCATGGAGGGTTAAGGGGGAGAGCTGTGTATCTGAACAGGTCAGATAGTGAGAGCGAGACGGCCACTGAAGTGAAAGTAGTCCTGTCTAGGTGGGTTTTGCTCATTTTGAATGATCCTTGGCCCCGCACGGGCAAATTCATGTTTCCTGAGGAATGATTGTAATGTAAATTATATTATATTAACATGTAACATATTATAACGTAAAATAATTCATGTAAAGTTGAAATAACTCCACAGAGGCCGGTATCTCATCACTAAATCACCCTGTGTTTATTTACACATGAACAGCCCTAGACTGTAGTAATGCCTCATACAGAATCAGGCACCAGAGTATCAGTTTCTCTGATTACTCCCCTTGTTATCTTTCCCCAGAGCTCCCTGATTGGATCCGGTTCCCCATCAGAGAACTCGGATTGTATGAGATCCAGCCAGCTGACCTTGATACAATCACTACAAAGTAAAATAAAGAATAATATAATGTGAAATTGAATAATATAAAATAATGGAATACAGAAAACAGAATATAGAACACAGAATATGTAGAATAAAGAATATTATGAAATAAACCATGAGCTAAGGTTAGATAAAACCTAACAATGGAAAGCCTGACCACAGAATCTCTGACAGTGTAAGAGGTACTGCAAGGAATGTCATGCTCCCTGTATCAATTTTACGGTGTTGGAGGTATTCTGCTCTGGATTTTACTGTAACAGCACAGTCACAATGTGGTAGCTGTTTGTGTTATGAGACAAATAGCCAATGAAGGAGCCTGCAACTTGGGGACTGTTCATTCTGGGGCCCTTGGTAGGAACACTGCCGGCAAAATCAATGGGAGGAGTCCATCCAAGTCCAGATTGCGGCTGTATATCTGAGTGGGTGTGGTTTGCTTCCTCCACCAACGGATTGGTGGCCATCATGGAGAATGGGATTCAAAAGATCACAAACCATGGCTGCACATGGTCCTTTGTCCAGGAACCCAACACATCAGTGACAAGGTGAGAGGGAAAGATGCTTTGGTTCTCGTTCCCAAGTTAACAGAGAGGTATAAGTGTGTTTTTCAGAGGAAGTAGTGTGGCTTACTACTGCTCCTGGGGGCTTGAGTCCATACAGCAGTTCCTCAGCAACCTCCTCTCTCCAGCTGGGGCTCCACTAACTCAAAAGGTTACAATGTCAGAGAAAGAACCTGTATTTGGACAGGAGGCTGGCAGTGCGCCAGAGATCTTGAAGGCTCCACCTCAAGCGCAAGAATTCTACTCATCGTAGAACTCGGAAAAGGATTAAGAAGACCACCCAGATGCACTAGGGGTTCATAGTTGACTACAAGATTGAGTCAAAAAGTGTGGTGCTGGAAAAACGCAGCCAGTCAGGCAGCATCCGAGGAGCAGGAAAGTTGACATTTCAATTATAAACTCGTCATCAGGAATATGATCCTGATCTGCAGTCCTCACTTACCCCCTATAGGATTTAGACATTAAGTCTTCTTTCCTTTGTGTTGCTCATTAAATCTTGCACACACTCCTCCTGTTCCTCACTCTAAAGCTTGATGCCCTGAGAGACCTCACCTACAACCTCAAGTCTCCCTCAATGGGTTTGCAGTGATGGACTAAACTGCATTCATGCAGTTCCTCCACCTAGTACTGTGGCCTATGCAGCTGTGCACTGGCCGGGTCACAGCTGTCCTGAGGTTATATGCCAGCAGCACATTTCAAGAAGCAACTGGATACCTGAGCGGCATCTCCCAAACTCAAAAATACACCCGACGTGTCACTGGCACCATTTTCTCCAGCTTACATCTGTTTATAACCTTCCCTGTGATAGGGAGAGCCATGCAGCTTGGGCACTGGAATTCTCCAACGTCGCTGGCTCCCACCAAATGCACTATACACTGCACCCACGTTGCTATGAGAGTGCCCTGTCAGCAACTTGCAGAGTTGGCCAACTGAAAGGACTTCCACCAGGGACACAGTAAAACAGACCGAGGGAGCACTGCGGCAGGGCTTTGTATTACAGCCTGGGCAGGGGTGTACGGTATCACTGCAACATACTGTGACAGTCACAACTGGAGCTGACAAAGGGCAATGTCCCAGAGGCGATATCCCAAATGGAGGAAGAAAAGCAGTCAACTTAGAATGAAGGTCTGAAAATTGACTGGGGAGGACATCCAAGAGACCATGACAAAGTTATGCATCAGTGCCATCAGACAGAATGGAACTGAATCTTGCCGACAGGAGGATTGAGCTTCCATTGCATTACTTTCTGTTGGTTATATTGCAAACAGCCTCTGGCCAGGCCCCAGTACACATGACCCTGGTTACTTTTTGCTGAACAAATGTCGTTTTCCTCAGTGTTGTCCATATTAAAGTGCACCAACTTGTCAGCAGTCAATGATGTGATCTCTGCATCCTGAGGCTATCTGCAATCAGCGAGTCAGTGAGAAACAAACAATCCTCGGCCATTACAACCTCCAGGCAAGATGGCGGCAGAGTAGCAGGGCAGCGTGCACCTGAGCCCAGAGCTTATCTGCTCCATCCGCCTTTCCTTGTTTTTGTTCCTTCTTGGCTTTTTCTAAACTTTTAACCTGACTGACCTGCTGTGGGGAAACTAGGCAGTATCAAGGTGCCCAGTGTGTTGGAGACAAGGTTTGTTTCTGGTAGTGGTGGTGGAGGGAGGTTAGTTTGGGTCCAGTGCCTAGTGTGGGACTCGGCAGCTTCAGCAGTGGCTGCATTGCCAAGACTGGTCCAGAGCTCACTCATGGTGACATCATCAGTAGAGACAAGATGGCGCTGAAGAATGGCAATATGGTTCTGCAGTGGCGGTACCCGTGAAGGGACGCATGGCAGGCTGACTGTTTGGTGCTGGTGATGGTCTCAGTGTTGGGGTGGAAGAGCCTGGATTCAGGCCCATGGCTAAGGCACTTAAGAAGGACTGTGATATCAAACTTTTAATTTTATTTCTTTATCTTTCTAGTTTATATCTAAGATTTTGGACCTAGGTACTTTTGTACCGGAAAATGGCGACTTTGTACAATTTTCACTGTACTCCTGTACATTCAGTTCTTCTATAACGTGATTGGTGTGTTCTTATGCAATTCCATGTTATAGAAAAATTGCACTACAGAAACAATGCTCAAAGTGTCGGCGATGTAATCATGTTATAGCTAACACGTTTTAAAAGTTTGCGCTATAGAAACAGTGTCCCCAATTCATCAAACGCGTTACTGCAAATTTGTGTTGATGAAACATGCATTATAGCAGAATGACCTGGATCCTTACTTGGCTCAGAGTACATGTGACAACGAAACGTAACTCTAACTCTACAACTGCTTTCATCTTTGCAATGTCTCATCTCACACATGGCTGTGACTTCCTCAGGTCTGACAGCAACAAAGAAACTACAGCCAACTTTTTAAGAGGAAATTTGAACACATATTGATAAAAATGCAAGATTATTTGTGATGAAGTGGTACCCATGCCACCCAGTTGCCCTCAGTAGGTTTCCATCTTCCTTTCTCTCCTGTCTATGTAGTCCCTACAGCCGCAGCTGAGGTTGGTCCTGTTGAAGTGGATGCCTTGGTTGGTGTCAAGGGGACAGTTGGGCTTAGATGGCCTGGACTTGCTGAGGCCACCCAGCTCAGATGCTGGCTCAAGAGCTGAAAATGTGTTGCTGGTTAAAGCACAGCAGGTTAGGCAGCATCCAAGGAACAGGAAATTCGAGGTTTCGGGCCAGAGCCCTTCATCAGGAAACATCCTGATGAAGGGCTCTGGCCCGAAATGTCGAATTTCCTGTTCCTTGGATGCTGCCTAACCTGCTGTGCTTTAACCAACAACACATTTTCAGCTCTGATCTCCAGCATCTGCAGACCTCACTTTTTACTCTGCTGGCTCAAGACCCTTGGCTTGGACTTCTGCGGGCTCGGGCATCACAGGCAATGGGAAGGTGGAAGGTCCAAGCACCCCGGATTGTCCTGACAGGAAGCTTCAAGTGGTCCTATCTTCTCCTCCCTGTGAATACCTGCTAGCACCACCATGTCTCCCTGAGGGGAAGGGGCATCTGGAGTGAGGCCTACGTCCCTCACTCCCTTTTTGCTTTGCCGTTGTTGCATAGCACTGTAGCCAGGGCAATGAGTACAGTCCAAAGATGTGTAGTTTAGGTGGACTGGCCATGCTAAATTGCCCATCATGTCCTGGGATGTGCAGGTTAGGTGGATTAGCCTTGGGAAATGCAGGGGTGGGTCAGGGTGGGATATTCTTTGGCTGGGCTGGGGATGGGGTGTCAGTATGGACTTGGTGGACTGAATGGCCTGTTTCCACGCTGTAGGGATTCTATGTGCAGGTCTTTGTGCAACTCTGGTAGATACTGAGTGTCACTTGAGTCTACACAGTTCCAGGCAGACTGTCCTTTGAGACAGTCAGCCACACGCATATAGGAGCCACAACGGTGTTGCTAATGCTGGTGGACCTGCCCATTTTTTTTGATTCAGCTTACTGACTAACTCTGACAAAGCTGTCCGCTTCTGCTGAGCTTCTTTGCACTTTTTGATAAAATCATTAACAGACACACCTTCGGCTCCTCTCTTGCCTGGGGCTGGACAGGTGCCATGTCTCTGCATGTCAGTGGCCTGGGGTGTGCCTTCCTTGACTAGCTACAGAGAAGTGTCAGCGATGTGCTCATCAGATTGTGCTCCTGAGTCTAGTCTAGAAAGACAACTCCTCGAGGGAGAAGGCTCTGAGCTACTGGAGGGTGCTGGGAGAAGCCTTGCTGGTGCATTCCCTGAGGGTTGAGTTGCTTTCTCCTCAGAGGTGGACACAAGGGTTCACCAGTTCTGGACCTCCTCCTCCTGGAAGTTCACTGGGAGCGGGGAGTGAGTTGTGTAAAAGTGAGTACACACTGTCATTAATGGTACTGCCCAATGAAGCGTACTCAGACGGATATCCACAGAGGTCCCTGCATCATCGCATGCAATTATCCTCCTCTCCAGCTGATTCCAGCACGTTTTTCTTCATACGAGTTGAGAAGCTCATTGACCACCACCCTGCCCACTGTCTTCACCCGCTCCGCCCAGTTCTGCGACAATTATTCCTGCAGAGAGAGGGATTGAGTGTGATAGCAGTGATTGGAGCGATGTTAATCATGAGGCAGGGGCAGGAGAGGTGATGAGGTGTTGCCAGTGAATGAGTAGGGAGTACAAAAGGCAGGAAGGGTTAGTAGTTTGGAAGGGTGAGGTCACTGAGAACAATTGAGTCGACATGATGCATGAGCAATAGAGACAGAGAGATATGTGCAGTGGCAGAGTGAGTGGAGGCCCAGTGAGTGTGAGGTAGCAGAAAGAAGGTGGGACTACCTCCCTCACAGAGTGCAGGACGTCATTTATCTTTTTTCGGCTGCCATGTTATGTTTGGCATGTGCACTGCATTGACTCCACCCAGGGTGAGTCAATAAGGTGATAGGATAAGGTGATGTCCCTTCTCCCAACCAGCCCGTCCACCAGCTCTTCCAGTTCCCATCTGTGCCATGTCCTCAGTGACGACAATTGAACAGTGCACCGAGGCCAGATTCTGGCTTCTCGCATCTGACATGCTGAGGAGCTAAGGTTTAACTATGGTGCTGGCAGTGTGAATGTCACCAAGTAGAAAGCACTTCCACTGCTCCTGGAGCAAGATCCCTTGAGTCAGACATCACAGCTCATGTCCAACTAATGAGCCAAAAAACAGACAATGAGAAAAATCAGTACTGGCCATTGTAGACCAGCTGCTGTAAATCTCAACCAAGCAATCCTTCCACAAAAATAGGAAAATTCAGCTGCAAATTTCCAAACGATAACAGAACTATTAGAAAACATGTCCACTGGGACTTGACCGATGTAGCCTCTACCATTGACTTGTAACGGGGTTACATATGGCATCTGGTTGATTAGTTGAGCATGCGAGTTGACAGGAAATTTCTGATGTGGATCAAAGTTTGGTTTTGGAATCACGTTCCAGGTTCTTTCTGCTTTAAGGATTTGTGTTCCAGTCATCTGACATGATGTGGAACACAACATCTCATGACTGGCACATGTCTTTTGTGCTCCCATCCAAAAATAACTGAGAAATCAAAGCCTGGAAAGTTGGTGTCCTTTAATAAACTGAACTGGCTGGAAGTGACTTCCCTTTATTGCTTGCTGCAAAGAGTCACAAATAACATTGAGCAATACTCTTTCTCAAAGATGAAGAAATATTTTAGAGGATCATAAACATGGCATTTGAATATAGCAGCTAAAGCCCTAAAATAAATGTGGGGGCAAATCATTGAAGAATTCATACAACATCACACAAAGTTACAGAGGATTGTTCAGTTGCGTTTCCCAGTCCCTGAATCCAGTCAACAGCAGAAGGGGCATTTTTATGTGGTTAGTATTGATATTTTGTAATCTTAGCGCATGACACTGGAAATAGCAGTATTTGCTAACGCATTTGGCAAGTTTCATTAAGGAACTGAATTCATATAAAATACTCTGAAGTGTTGGCCGGGGCTCATAACAATAAGGATGGAATCGAACAATGCAACGGAAACAGCTCTTCAAGCAGTGGCCAGCACCATTCTTGGATTAACATGCATTGTTGGGATTCCAGGGAATTCACTTGTCATCTGGGTCATCTTGTATAAGATGAAACAACGTTCACCCACTGTTATCCTGATCGTGAACCTGGCGTTTGCTGATCTGATCGTGCTGGTCACTTTGCCACTGTGGATTTATTCCATCTGCAACAGTTGGGTCTTTGGAGAAACCTCGTGCAAAATCCTGGGCTACCTCCTTTACTGCAATCTGTACAGCAGTGTGTTCTTCATCATGCTGATGAGCATAAACCGCTTTATGGTTGTTGTCTATCCATTTGCCTCCCAGCGATGGCAGAGGACACAGCGTGTTTGCAAAGTGGTCCTCACTGTTTGGTGTTCGGCCTTTCTGCTCTCAGTTCCCAACCTTTTAACCAGGAAAGTGGGCATCATCAATGGGCACCCTCAATGCTTCGGTGGTCAGTATGATTCCAAAGGCCAGCAAGTAGCATGCCTTGTGTTGGAAACCCTGGTTGGATTTGTAATCCCTTTTACAGTTCTGGCAACCTGTTATGGATTGGTTACAAAACGGGTGGGTCGGATGACCTTTAAGAGCAAACACAGATCTGAAATGCTAATTATCAGCATTATTGTGGCGTTTCTCATCTGTTGGTTTCCATACCATGTGTTCAACGTGATTGAATTGGTTTCCTTGACGCTGGACTCCGACACAATCCAGACGCTGGCAACGGTCTCTGAGGTGGGCACCTACATTACAGCAACGCTAGCGTTTATTAGCAGCAGCGTCAACCCCCTGCTTTACGCGTTCGCTGCGCGGAATTTGCGGGATGGGTTTCGCTCGTCAGTGATGGCCAAGGTATTTGAACAAGTAGCTCAGTACGTCCCCGATGAAAGCAAGATGGAACGCGAAGATGCAACAAATATGGAAAGTGTGGAAGGACTGTAAACACTTGGTGCATTGTTAATGATGCCACCTCGAGAGAAAAAAAGCAGCATTGAGTCTGATATACACAATGCAGCAGAAAGAGGAGAGCATTCGCCTTGCGAGATAGCGGATGCCAGTTTTTGCATACTCTAGAAATCCGCGTGACATTATGTACCCTCTGTTAGAATCATTTGCCTGTCGAATTTGTCTTTGTGCAAGTTGATTACGTATGCATCATTTATATTTACCACTGAATTACCAAAAAAACCCCAATCTAAACATTTACTAAAATGTGACATTTTATGCCTTGGTGTTGGAATATTCTCGCAGTTTTGCATGTTCTTTGCTTCCACCCGCTGTTTTCCCGGCGAGAACCGAGACATGGGTCCGCTCAGCCCTCCACCACCTCATTATCTCTGAACTGAAAGAGGAAAGAGTTAATCCCATGTCACTGGGAGACCATAAGAAATAGGAACAGGAGCAGTGCATTCTTCCCTTGGAGTCTACTCCGCCATTTACAGGGATCAGAGTTAGCCTTCCTGCTTATCCTGCTGGGTCATGTTTGTGCTGTTGATGACCGTGCATACCTGTGGGAAACAAAAACTGACTACTCTCTCATTCTGCTGACTGGCCGGGGGAGGCGGGGGGATGGGGGGGGGGGGGGGGTGCAGTAAACATGAGTTAACACTTTGCAAAGCACCTACTGTAAAAGTTTCAGCATAGCCGACTTGCAGACTGCTGAGATGCTACACCGGAAGGAGCTAAGAAATTGAACTGCGTCAATGAACTGCACACTTTTATTCCCAATGTCGCACTGTTTCGTCTCTGTCCTATTATTTTGCAGAAGGGAATTTTTAATTGCAACTCCAACATGATCTCGGTTATTATTTCCCTTTGATATGTTTATAAAAGACTTCTTTGTTTTCCAATCTGATTTACTGATCTCTCTCTGCACATTTTCATAGCCATTCCACTCAACTTTTTCTCTTGGATATTTCATTTATTTTGGTAACTTAAAATCATATCTGTCCTAGGTTTGTCATACGACTTAGATATCACATTTTACTTTTTCGCTCATTCAAGGGAAATTTAACGGATCACCTCTCATTTATTTTGAGCATGTAATTAGTTTGTACCTTAATCCTCTCTTGTTGGACATTATCAATTGTTTGTCGACTGATTATCATAAGAACTGAAGACAAAGGGGAAGTAGATTCCTTTTCAAGCCTGCCCTGTCATTAACAAACTCATCACCGCTCGTCATAACCCCCTGCTCCCGGATGGTTCAAAGATCTGTTGAACATGTCTTGAACTACTTTCAGTGACCTAGCCTTCACAACTCTGGGGGAGAGAACTCCAGACATTCCAGGAGAAGAATTTCCTTGATGTACAAATGCTACAAGAAGGATAGAAAGGGGTCCGAGAGGGGGGGGGGGGGGGGGGGGGGGTCGTGTTTTTGATAAGAGATACTTTTAGAACTCTACTTAGGGAGGACATTCCTGGGAATACATCCAGGGAAGTTATTTGGGTGGAACTGGGAAATAAAGAAAGGGATGATCAACTTATTGGGATTATTATAGACCCCCTAATAGCCAGCACAAAATTGAGAAACAGATTTGTAAGGAGATCTCAGTTATCTGTAAGAATAATAGGGTCGTTATGGTAGGGGATTTTAACTTTCCAAACATCGACTGGAATTGCCATAGTGTTAAAGGTTTAGATAAGAGAAATTTGTTAACTGTGTACAAGAACATTTTCTGATTCAGTATGTGGATGTACCTACGAGAGAAGGTGCAAAACTTGACCTACTCTTGGGAAATAAGGCAGGGCAGGTGACTGTGGTGTCAGTGGGGGAGCACTTTGGGGCCAGTGAACATAATTTTATTAGTTTTAAAATAGTGATGGAAAAGGATAGACCAGATCTAAAAGTTGAAGTTCTAAATTGGAGGAAGGCCAATTTTGATGGTATTAGGCAAGAACTTTCTAAAGTTGTTTGGGGGCAGATGTTCACAGGTAAAAGGACGGCTGGAAAATGGCAAGCCTTCAGAAATGAGATAAAGAGAGTCCAGAGACAGTATATTCCTGTTAGGGTGAAAGGAAAGGCTGGTAGGTGTAGGGAATGCTGGATGACTAAAGAAATTGTGATTTTGATTAAGAAGAAGAAGGAAGCTTATGTCAGGTACAGACAGGATAGATCGAGTGAATCATTAAAAGAGTATAAAGAAAGTAGGATTATACTTAAGAGGGAAATCAGGAGGGCAAAATGGGGACATGAGATAGCTTTGGCAAATAGCGTTAAGGAGAATCCAGAGTGTTTTTACAAATACATTAAGGACAAAAGGGTAACTAGGGAGAGAATAGAGCCCTTCAAAGATCAGAAAAATGGCCTTTGTGTGGAGCCGCAGGAGATGGGGAAGATATTAAACGAGTATTTTGCATCAGTGTTTACAGTGGAAAAGGACATGGAAGATATAGAATGTAGGGAAATAGATGGTGACACCTTGCAAAATGTCCATATTACAGAGGAGGAAATGTTGGATGTCTTGAAATGCATGAAAGTGGATAAATCCCCAGGACCTGAACAGGTTTACCCTAGAACTCTGTGGGAAGCTAGAGAAGTGATTGCTGGGCCTCTTGCTGAGATATTTGTATCATTGATAGTCACAGGTGAGGTGCCGGAAGACTGGAGGTTGACAAATGTGATGCCACTGTTTAAGAAGGGTGGTAAGGACAAGCCAGGGAACTATAGACCAGTGAGCCTGACCTCGGTGCTGGGCAAGTTGTTGGAGGGAATCCTGAGGGACAGGATGTACATGTATTTGGAAAGGCAAGGACTGATTAGGGATAGTCAACATGGCTTTGTGCGTGGGAAATCTTGTCTCATGAACTTAATTGAGTTTTTTGAAGAAGTAACAAAGAAGATTGATGAGGGCAGAGCAGTAGACGTGATCCATATGGACTTCAGTAATGTGTTCGACAAGGTTCCCCGTGAGAGACTGGTGAGCAAGGTTAGATCTCATGGAATACAGGGAGAACTAGCCATTTGGATACAGAACTGGCTCAAAGGTAGAAGACAGAGGGTAGTAGTGGAGAGATGCTTTTCAGACTGGAGGCCTGTGACCAGTGGAGTGCCACAAGGATTGGTGCTTTTCGTCAATTATATAAATTATTTGGTTGTGAACATAGGAGGTACAGTTAATAAGTTTGCAGATGACACCAAAATTGGGAGGTGTAGTGGACAGTGAAGAAGGTTGCTTCAGATTGCAATGTGATCTTGACCAGATGGGCCAATGGGCTGAGAAATGGCAGATGGAGTTTAATTTAGATAAATGTGAGATGCTGCATTTTGGGAAAGCAAATCTTAGCAGGACTTATACACTTAATGGTAAGGTCCGAGGGAGTGTTGCTGAACAAAGAGACCTTGGAGTGCAGGTTCATAGCTCCTTGAAAGTGGAGTCACAGATAGATAGGATAGTGAAGAAGGCATTTGGTATGCTTTCATTTATTGGTCAGAGTATTGTGTACAGGAGTTGGAAGTTCATGTTCATGTACAGGACATTGGTTAGGCCACTTTTGGAATATTGTGTGCAATTCTGGTCTCCTTCCTAATGGAAGGATGTTGTGAAACTTGAAAGGGTTCAGGAAAAATTTACAAAGATGTTGCCAGGTTTGGAGGATTTGAGCTATAGGGAGAAGCTGAATAGGCTAGGGCTATTTTCCCTGGAGTGTCAGAGGCTGAGGGGTGACCTTATAGAGGTTTATAAAATCATAAGGGGCAGAGATAGGATAAAAAGACAAAGTCTTTTCCCTGGGAAGGGGGAGTCCAGACTTGAGGGCATAGGTTTAAGATGAGAGGAGAAAGGTATAAAATGGACTGAAGGGGCAACTTTTTCACACAGAGTGTGGTATGTGTATGGAATGTGCTGCCAGAGGAAGTGGTGGAGGCTGGTACAACTGCAGCATTTAAAGGGCATCTGGATGGGTATATGAATAGGAAATGGGACTAGATTAGGTTAGGATATCTGGCCGGCATGGACGAGTTGGACTGAAGAGTCTGTTTCCATGTTGTACATCTCTGAGTCTAAGTGAATGGAATTGGCTGAAGACTGGCTTCTGTAGTACAGGGAGCTTGGAAAAAAGTAGAGGTGAATCATTCATTGGACCTGTTATCTTCATCTGTTAGTAAATCTATTAACTCTGTGACCCTGGACTGATGGGCACATTAAAGCAGACTTAATAAATTTGCCTCAGAATAACAAGTATGGGAAAAAGTGAGGACTGCAGATGCTGGAGATCAGAACTGAAAATGTGTTGCTGGAAAAGCACCGCAGGTCAGGCAGCATCCAAGAAGCAGGAGAGTCGACGTTTTGGGCATGAAGGGCTCATGCCCGAAACGTCGACTCTCCTGCTCCATGGGAAAAAGTGAGTCAGAAATACAATTAGAAAATAATAAACAGCTCAATTTGTCAGTTTGTTTAGTAAAAAGGAAATGTTTGTTTGACACTATACAAACTGAGGAGGGGTTTGCAGCAATAAAATGATAATCTGCTTTCACCAGCTTTTCAGGCAGTGCATTCCTAATCAAATAGACTTAGTGTAAAATAAAATTCACTGAATCTCCCTCCTGTGCCTTCACTTTTGTTTATTTCTCCTCCGGTGGTATCAATTTTTAAACTCAGTCAAATCACAATGTGCTATGTTTTATTTAGAATTCTGGGCTTTCAATGGGGCACCCTTACCCAAAACGCAGTAGAAGAACCTTATGTCTAGGAAGACCCAATGTGGACATGGTGTCCAGAGCATGCCCGATGGACAGCATTGGCTGCTGAAAGCATACCAAGGGCAGGAGAGGCTTATCTGAAGCTGGACTGAAAAAATGGAACAAGGGTTAATATAAACCATGGTTAGTGAATAAGTTTTCTATTATTAAATCTGTAAATTAAATGATGCTGTTTTAGTCCCCACCTCTGCAGGAAGAGAGAACAATGAAGATTTTAGTCTGTGCAATTGGCCCAAAATTGTGTAGCCCCTGCAACACCAGCTCAAGTGTGGTCAAGGCCAAGGCTATGGGGAGAGCCAGGTTGCAAAGTCTAGTACAGGCAACTGAGGGGATAGGAAGAGGGAAATGTGCCTTTCAGCAGAGTGGGGAGGTTAGGTCTGGGGAAAGGCTGGGAGTCTCACTGGACAGGCCGGATGGTAGTGGGAAGGAGAACCTGTAGGACGGCAGAGGCAGACCTTGCAGAGTGGGTAGATGGCCTCATGGGGCAAAAGGGGCACCCGAGGCAAGCACGCCACCTTTACATGCCAAGAGTCAAGCAGCAGTGACCTGAACACCCCTGAACAAATCCCATCAGCCTCAACATTAAGGCTGTGCTTGGCAGGACATGGCTCTTAAACATCCAGTAATTGGTCATTTGGGATAAAGGCAGTGAGGCAGTCTTGGCCTCACCCATAATCTGTAACGTTGCAGACAGGTCAAGGACAGATGAGAGAGCTAGCTGGGCAATTTTATGGGCAGCCTCCTACCCCAACCAGCCTGCCAACCTACAAAAGCGGCCATGTAAACATGAATATGTAAGTATTTCATTAACATGGAAACATCGGGATTAGTAACAGGAGTAGATTATAAATTCTATATCCCTTGATTTCTATAGATTCCAAGAATATGTCAAGCTTAATCTTGAATATACAGACTGACCGGTTATCCATAGCTCCCAGCATAGAAAATTCCGAAGATTTACAACTCTGGGCATAGAAGGAATTCCTCCTCATTCCTAATTGAATTACCCCATATCCCATTACTATGGAATTTCCAGCCAGGGGGAAAGAACCTCTCAGAAAATTACATGTTTCAGTGAGACTACCTTCCATGTACAACTAAAACAGAAAGTGCTGGAGAAACTCAACATGTCTTGCAGCATTGGTGGAAAGAAAAGCAGAGTATGTTAGGTGCTTTAGTCTGAGGAAAATGGGTCTGGCTGGGTTACTCTTCAGAGGGTCGGTGTGGACTTGTTGGGCCGAAGGGCCTGTTTCCACACTGTAGCGAATCTAATCTAATCAAATCTAAAGTTTCAAGTCCAATAAAACTCTTCAGACCAATGTGTGTCCTAGGTAGAGTTTATATGGGAGTGTGAGTTCAGACCATTTGGGTATTCTGCTATTTGTTCACCTGCAGCTAGGGTCTATTTACTTGTAATAAATCGTAATTAATTTTAAGTTCAGAAATGACTATCAGTCTGGATATAAATGACAGGTATACTTGAGTAATTCTGCATAATTTTATAAATGAAATGATTAACTTTCATAAGGACACTGAGAATAATGGGACTTGATTGCCAGCACACCACTCCAGCAAGACAGAGCACTTGCTCCAACTGTACAGGGGGTTGGCGAGGCCACACATGGAGTACTATGTATGGCTTTGGTCCCTGCATGTAAGAAAATATCGACAGACATTGGAGGTAGTTGAAAAGAGACTCATTCAGCTGATTCCTGAAATGAAGGAGCTGACTTATCCAAAACACCTGAAGAGGTTAGACCTTTATTCATTGGAGTTTAGAAAAATGACGGCCGATCCTATTGAAATGTATAAGATTCAAAGGGGGCTTCACAGGGACAATATTAAGAAAATGTTTCCACTCGTCGCGGAATCTCAAACAAAGGAACACAGTTATAGAACAAGGAAACTCAGACTTAAAACTGATATAGAGTCATTGAGTCATTGAGATGTACAGCACAGAAACAGACCTTTCGGCCCAACTCGTCCATGCTGCCCAGATATCCAAAAAAAATCTAGTCCCATTTTCCTGTTCATATATCTATGCAGCTGCCTTTTAAGTGTTGTTATTGTACCAACCTCCACCATTTCATCTGGCAGCTCATTCCATACACACACCACACTCTGCTGTGAAAAAATTGCCCCTTAGGTCTCTTTCAAAACTTTCCCTTCTCACTTTAAACCCACGGACTCCAGTCTTGGACCCCCCGGGGAAAAGACCTTGCCTATTTATCCTATCCACGCCCCTTATGATTTTATAAATCTCTAGAAGGTTACCCCTCAGCCTCCAATGCTTGAGCGAAAACACCACTAGCCTATTCAGCCTCTCTCTATAGCTCAAACCCTCCAACGCTGGCAGCATCCTTGTAGATCTGCTCTGATCCCTTTCAAGTTTCACAGTATCATTCCTATAGCAGGGAGACCAGAATTGCATACAGTATTCTAAAAGAGGCCTAGCCAATGCCCTGTACAGCTGCAACATGACCTCCCAACTCCCATACTCAATGCACTGATCAATAAAGGAAAGCATACCAAGCACCTTCTTCATTATCCTGTCTACCTGCAACTTCACTTTCAAGGGACCATGAACCTGCACTCCAAGGTCACTTTGTTAAGCAATATATTCCAGAATTTTACCATTAAGTGTATAAGTCCTGCTCTGATTTGCCGTTCCAAAATTCAGCACCTCATGTTTATCTAAATTAAACTCCATCTGCCACTCCTCAGATCGTTGGCCCATCTGGTTGAGATCCCGTTGTACTTTGAGATAACCTTCTTCGCTGTCCACTGCACCTCCAATTTTAGTGCCATCTGCAAACTTAATAATTATATCTTGTATGTTCACATCCACATCTTTTATATAAATGATGAAAAGTAGTGCACCCAGCACTGATCCTTGTGGCATTCTACTGGTCACAAGCCCCCCATCTGAAAAGCAATTCTCCACCACCACCTTCTGTCTTCTACCTTTAAGCCAGTTCTGTATCTAAATGGCTAGTTCTCCCTAATCTGAGTTTAGGTTCTGCCACAGTCACTCAAGAACAAAGCAGCTCACTTAATTGGCATCCTATCCATTTCCTTTAACATTTAGTCTCCCCACCACTGGCATTCTTTGGCAGCCATGGTCACCATCTAAAAGATGCGCTGCAGTAACTCATCATGGTTCCTCCAACAACAATACATGGGGCGGCACGGTGGCTCAGTGGTTAGCACTGCTGCCTCACAGCACCAGGGTCCCAGGTTCAATTCCAGCCTCAGGTGACTGTCTGTGTGGAACTTGCACATTCTCCCTGTGTCTGTGCAGGTTTCCTCTGGGTGCTCTGTTTCCTTCCACGGTCCAAAGATGTGCAGGTCAGGTGAATTGGCCATGCTAAGTTGCCCATAGTGTTAGGTGCATTAGTCGGAGGGAAACAGCTCTGGGTGGGTTCCTCTTTGGAGGGTCGGGTTGGGCCAAAGGGCCTGTTTCCACACTGTAGGGAACCTAATCTTTAAAAAAAACTTTCAAACCCACAGGTTTTTACCACTTCAAAGGACAAGGGAGCAAATGCTTGGATATATTACCAACAGCAACACCCCCTCCAATTCATTGTAACCTGAAATCTTTAACTCATTGTTCCTTCACAGCCACTGGGCCAAAATGGTTGAACACTTTCCCTAACTTACACCATATGAGTAGATGAGGTTCAAGAAGGTGTCTCGCCACCAACATTTCAAGGGTAATGAGGCCTAACTAGCAATGCTCACTTCGCCCCTAATGAATAACGAAACATTGCGAACATTCCAGTTGGCGATTGGCTAACTGGGTTTTTACCCACCCCTGTCCAGTAGAAGCAGCATAAAGTCGAATTATTTGGCAACTGTATGTTAATCTTTGCAAATTTTAAGGCATTAGTGCATTATTATTTTCTTCTAATTAATATTGCTTTTCCAGCAGTGAGGTCCCTGTGCTTTGTCAGTTATTACAGTTCTGCAATCCACAACATATGGCACCATCTTTTTGACTTGTGTTGCTGATTGCAGAGATGAAGCATTTTTAGGGAGTGTTAAAGCAATATCTAGGATAGGCAATTAAAGTTGATGTAGACTCTTTTCCCTACAACTTGTATGCTCTTGCATGCAGACACACTTTTGACACATAGCACGATTTTTTTTCTGGCTAGGGATTTGTTGAGCCAGCATTGCACTCAGAGCAGCGTTACTACGTTTCAGGCAGGCAATTCCTATTTTTAGTAGATCAGAGAGTAACTGGGTGAGTGAGAATGCTGTCCTGGTTATTTACTGTGAGAATCTTAGTAAAAGATTCTAAGTGAGATGATAGTTAAGGTTAGCAAAGGATGTTTATTCCCAAGTTCACGGCTTCCAGAGTTAGTTATTTAACAATGATGTGGAGGTGCCAGTGTTGGACTGGGGTGGATAAGATTAGAAGTCACACTACATCAGATTATAGTCTAACCCGATTTATTTGAAATCACAAGAGACAAACTAAATGACTGGAATAAGGACGGCCTCAACCATGATCTTGGGTTCATGTCACAGTTCATACACTTCCAAATAAATTAGTTGGTCTCTAACCTGGTGTTGTGTGATTTTTAACAGAATTTAGAGACAGAGAGATCAAGGGCAGAGCAAGCGCACTTCCTTCGTCAGATAGCTAGTGGGGCAGCATCATGGACACAGAATTAATAGCACAAGATCAACATGTTATACAACTGATGTGATGTATTTAACAAACCTAGATTGCTGTTAAGTGTTTAGTCACTTAGAATGGGGTTGTAGGTTTCGAATCATTAATATGTAAATCCCAGAACTCATTTTAAGTCAAATTCCTGAGATAACTTAAGATTTTATTTTAAAAATGACACCTCAGCACAGACACTGCAGTAAAGGTGTGAGGTTCGAGTCTGTCTGTATCCCAACCTTGAGTCAGACTGGTTCTATTTCCAAAGTAAGAATTGATGAAATGTCACATGGACTGACTGCTTATAGATTGTGTGCTTTTTGAACAAAATAGAATGAATCTGCAAATTAGACCATAGACTTATATGTGTGTGTGCGTGTGTGAGAGGGAGAGAGAGAGTGTGAGTGTGTCTGTGTGTGTGAAAGAGAGAGAGAGAGAGAGACTGTGAATGTGTGTGTGAGAGATAGAGTATGTGTGTGCGTGCGTGTGAGAGAGTGAGTGTGAATGTGTGTGTGTGGGAGAGAGTGTGTGTGTGTGTGAGTGCGTGTGTGTGTGAGAGAGAGAGTGTGTGTGTGTCTGTGTGTGAGAGAGAGAGTGTGTGTGCGTGTGCGTGTGTGAGAGAGAGTAAGTATGTGTGTGTGTGTGAGAGTGTGTGAGAGAGAGAGTGAGTGTGAGTGTGTGTGTGAGAGAGAGTGTGTGTGAGAGAGAGAGTGAGTGTGAGTGTGTGTGTGTGTGAGAGAGAGTGTATGTGTGTGTGTGTATGTGTGTGTGTGTGTGTGTGTGAGTGTGAGTGTGTGTGTGTGAGAGAGAGAGTATGTGTGTGTGTGTGAGAGAGAGAGGGAGAGAGAATGTGTCCGCGTCTGTGCATGTTTGGTAGAAGGCATACAGATTTGTATTTGTTCAATACTTTGCGTCAGTTGTATGACACTTGGATCTTTTACTACAAATTCTGTGTCCTATGATCCTGCTCCACTTGCTACCTGATGAAGGTGCAGTGCTCTGAAAGCTTGAACTTCCAAATAAACCTGTTGTACTATAACCTGGTGTTGTGTGATTTTTAATTTTGTTCACCCCAGTCCAACACCAGCTCCTCCACATTGTAAATTCTGTGTCTCTCTCTGTTCTTCTCTCCCACTCCACCTGACAAAGGGGCAGCGCTCCAAAAGCTTGTAATTTCAAATAAACCTGTTGGACTGTAACCTGCTGTCAACTGACATCTGACTTTGATTAATTATCATCATTGTATACTCTGAAGAGATCTTGTGGTAGCATTCCTACCTCTGGGCCAGGGAATCCCAAGACAGGACTTACTGGCCATGGAAGATACATTTGTAACATGGCCAAACAGGTGGGTATGTAAATCTTCCTGATATGCTGGATGTCAAGCGGTTTGAGCAGGAGAGTGTTTTGGTCAGCCACCCTATGGAAAGCAATGGGAAACCACTGGACCCATCAGCATGGACCAATCCAACAGAAATCCATGAATCAACCCTTGGAAACAAGAATGGAAGAAAGGCAGGTAGTACACTCCTTAAATAGGCGTGCATTGGAAAACAATCAAAATTTCCCTTTCAGTGGACTGGGACAGCATACTCCAGCTGTAAGTGCTTTCCAGGAAAGTTATAGTTAGCTATCACTTAAGCTTTCAAAAACCCTAAATCCCCCACTGCACGAGTGATATCTTTTGCTTATTTTCTCTACAACTGAGTATTGGACAGTGTTGCAGCCTATATAATAACATGTGTTACAACCTGCTCCTGGGAAAGGGTTTCCAATTCATTACAATCCTCTGTGGGAAACCTTAATTTGTTATACTCCTGAATGACTGGCTCCTCTTCTTTATTCAATAGCCCCTCACCTTGGCTGGTCACACAAGGAATCTCTTTCCTCATGGATTCCTTTCGCTGTTCCATTGTATTTATGTTTCAAAAGAAGCCAATTTAACCAGGCTTTCTTGGGTTAAAAAACACAGTGAGTTTGTTAGTTACTTAAATGCAAATAAGAATAACAAAATACAACACAAATACTTTGGAAGTGAGAAATGAGGAAACACAAGAGTTAGAAAAAGGAGAGGTATAAGAATCAGTCTTTGGCTTGTTTATGATGAATAGATGGGGACACTTTGCAATTGTTACATTGTGTGATTCCAATCATGCTAATGTTGGCAGCTGAATATTTGGTCTATAGATTCTTGGTTCTGCAAATTAGCTGAAAGGAATTGTCCTGTTCCTTTTTAGGTAATGGCTTTGCTGACTTGCAAATTACTGACTTCTGGTAATCAACAAGAAAGAGAGAGATCTTTTCTTTTAGCTACAAGTTCAGGGTGCCCAGTGGATGCTCTTCAGCTGTAACCTTCTCAGTATAAAGCAGCCCTGTAGAACTTCACCACCAATACACTGAGACTTTAGGGAAGGAAACTGCCATCCTCATCTGGGATGGCCTACATGTAACTTCAGACCCACAGCAATGTGGGTGATTCTTAATGGCTCTCTGGGCAAGTAAGGATGGACAATAAATGCTGGGCCAAGCCAGCAACACCCTCATCCTGGAAATGAATAAAGAAACTTTGTTGCAGTTGTTTTTATAACTATGTCCCTTGTGTATCCCTCAAAGGGAAAACACTAGCATATCTTTCACCACAGTTACATCACGTTCCACCCACATTCTGGAATATAACTCAATGGTGATGGCTTCTATTGAATTCGGTTTCTGCATCACATCCGTTCCTTTGAAGTGTCTCTGTCTGAAGTTCTTTGACACCTTCCTAGTGTGACATTCCATGGTCTCAAGATGTAGTATAGCCCACAGAGGAATTTTCCAGGTCATCACTGAATTACATTCTTAGTTTTTATCCCCAGCTATTTTTGGCATTAATGTCCTTCTTATTTTTTTTCTCTCAAAACAAACTACTATATTTTAAAGTTCAAAATGTCTGTTTAGGGCTGCAATCTGTTGTCATGACACAAGATGTATGAGCTATATTCCCACTGTAACTATTACTTTTCACTTGTCTTGCACCATGCCAATGAGTAGCTCTGCCTCAGGGTGAGGGTAAAGGGACATGTGAACAGTCTCCTGAGGGCTGAAGAAGCTGACCTCACTGGAGGACCTGCCACTGAGGCTCAGATAGCTGAGTGGCGATGTCCCCAAAGGTCATGCTTCTCTAAGGAGGCTGTCATGAATCTTTATGCCATGCCCTGGAAGGGAAATCATGGGCCATGGTGCTTTCTGTGTTTGAACCCTTTATTTCCCTTCTGCATAGTCTGGGCTCACTTATGTATAACCCTTGACAGCTTCATAATTTGCTTTGGGTTCTATAAAACGTGTAGAGCCCACTGAGTGTGTGCCAGGCTTTTCATCCTCCCTATATATTTCCATTAAATTTTCTTTGGCTGTTTGCTCCGTAAAGTATAACTTCAGTTTCTCTATAATCCTTTAAACCTTTAATACTAGAGCTGTAAGAGCAAGATCCTTAACAGCATTGATGTACAGAGGGATCTGGGCTTCCCAGTCTAATGCTCCCTGAAAGTGGTCACAAGTAGATAGGGTGGTAAAGAAGACATATGGCATGTTTACCTTTATTGGTTGGGGCATTGAGTACAAGACTCAGAATGTCATGTTGCCGTTTTATAAAACCTTGATTAGGCTGCACTGAGAGAATTGCATCCAATTCTAGTCACCACGTTACAGGAAGGGTGTGGAGGCTTTAGAGAGGGTGCAGAAGAGGTTTACCTGGATGCTGCCTGGATTCGAGGATATGAACTATAAGGAGAAGCTGGACAAGCTAGAGGTGTTTTCTCTGGAGTGGAGAGTGCGCTGCTGGAAAAGCACAGCAGGTCAGGCAGCATCCAAGGAGCAGAAGAATCAATGTTTTCGGCATAAGCCCTTCATCAGGGAGGGCTTTTGCCTGAAATGTCGATTCTCCGGCTCCTCGGTTGCTGCCTAACCTGCTGTGCTTTTCCAGCACCACACTTTCAATTCTGATTCCCAGCATCTGCAGTCCTCACTATTTCCCAGTGTTTCCCCTGGAGCGGCAGAGGCTGAGGGGGCGATCTGATAGAAACCTCTAAAATGAGGAGAGACATAGATAAGGTTGACAGTCAGAATCTTTTTTCCCAGAGTTGAAATATTTAATACTGGGGGGCATACATTTAAAGTAAGAGTGGGAAAGTTCAAAGGAAATATGTCGGGAAGTCTTTCACACAGAGAGTGATAGGTGACTGCAATTCATTGCCAGGGATAATGGTAGAAGCAGATATGGTAGGGGCATTTAAGAGGCTTTTGGATAAGCACATGAATAAGCAAGGAATGAGGGATCTGGACCATGGGCAGACATAAGGGATTGGTATAATCTGGCGTCATGACAGCATAACATCGTGGGCCGAAAGGCCTGTTGCTGTGTTGTTCTGTTCTATGTTCTTGAACCCTTCACATCCTTCCAGTTACCAGCAGTATGATAAAACTGTTTTAAACAAAAACAGAAATTGCAATTTCTGTTTTTATTTCTGATTTATAGCATCAGCAGTTCTTTTGGCTTTTATAAGACGGTTTTATACAAAGTTCGATAAAACTTTCCTTTTGTACTCTTTACCTCTATTTATAAACTTTATCAAAAATATAGGTTTCAGTATGACACACTTTACAAGTATGGCTTTGTCAGATAATTGCACTCATTCTGATTGTTCATGCAACACAAACAAATACACTTTGTTGAAGCTGGCATTATATGAGTAACTCACCTCCTGACTCCCCAGAGCCAGTCTACCATCTCCAAGGTACAAGTCAGGAGTGTGACTTGTTCACTCATCCCTCACTTGCCTGGATGAGTGAAGCCCATCACTCAACACTCAAGAAGCTTGACGCCATCCAGAACAAAACACCTTCCCCCCCACCACTGTGATCAGTATTACACTCACTAGTATCCACTTCCTCCACTACTGACTCGTATTAGAATTTGTGTGTACCATCTATAGGGAGTAGTGCAGAAATTCATCAAGGCTCCTTGGATAATACTTTCCAAACACTTGACCACCACCATCTAGAAGGACAAAGGCAGCAGATGCATGGGAACACGGCCACCAGCCAGCTGCGCACCATCTAACTTGGAAATATATTGCCACTTCTTCAGTGTTGCTGGGCTAAAATCCTGGAATTCCCTCCTAACAGCATTGAGGGTCTACCTACAGCATATGGACTACAGTGGTTCAAGAAGGCAGCATGCCACCACCATCTCAAGAGCAATAAACACTGGTTGGGCCAATGATGCTCATTTCCTATGAGTGAATGAAAAAAAAATTAATCCAGTTACAGAAACAACACCCACACTGTGAGCTCTGCTGTCTCACCCAAATCCAGTGCAGAATATCTCTGGTACACTAAAATCGATGCAATGTTTGAAACATCTCTTCCTGTCAGGCTTTCCATGATCAGGTTTTTCAATGTTAACTATTATTCAACTTTAGCTAATATTGTGACATTCTTGGCTGATTATTTTCGATTAAAGATAATGCAATGTCATCCTGCGGCCACAGAGGAGAATAAGCATCTTTTCGACTCTCATTCACTGTGAGGACAGACTTCTACTGATAAAAGTCTTGCTTGCAAAACAGCCTTTCAACACAATGCCCGCTGTGTTTTCACAATATGCCTGTGTGACAGAATGTGAGTGACTAAGGGCTCTGCATTTCACACTAAGCTTTTCTAACCACCCCGAGTGGTTTAGTGGTAGGCGCTTTGTTAGTCCCCTGCACTGGACAAACCTCTCTTCTGCTCCTTTACTCCTATCTGACGGGCCTGATCTTATCAATTCTAATACATCCTTCTGTGGGTGGCCAGGAATACGAACCCTTTCACTCGTTCTGGCCATTCCTTTTATGGTCTGTCTCCTCCCAAGAGGGCCCAAAATACGCAGCAGTAGGATCGAGCCCTGAAATCCCCAAATCACTTGAAAAGAATTCACTCATAGGGAGTGACCAAGCAGAGAATACTTGTGCCCACAGACAGAATAAGGAATTTGTGAGGATGATCCACCAATGACAGGCTGGTACCCTCCCATACTCACTGCTGATAGGCTCCCCCCTGAACCTTTCAGCAACAAATGTGGGACAGAACCAACCTGTGATTGGAGGAGCAGTGAAAGTCAGCGCTGCCATTGACAAGGTCACAAGCGGAGCCTTGTTGAGAGCCAATGTCTCATCACTGGTGGGATTGGAGGGTTGAAAACCAGTCTCAGATGCTTGGGTGCAGAGCTCTGAGACCCGAGAGCTGGGGCTGGGAGGCTGAGAGTCAGGGGTGCCCTGCTGAGAGCTGATGGGGTATCGAGGTCTGGGAACTGAAATGCATGAGCAGGATAATGAGAGCTGGAGGTGTTGGGGGGAGGGGAGGAAATAGTATGGTGAGAGCTGCCTCCAGCTGAGATGGGGGTACTTTTTCCCAAATGCAAGAATTCCATTTGATGGGACTGGATTGGGCTTGTTCACCTGAGGAGGGCAGGGGGTGGGAGGAGCTGTTGGCTGCAGCAGGGTTTAGGGAGAGAGAGAGGCTCAAGTGCATGCAAGTGGAGAGAGCGAGGCTCCAGGAGGTGTGGGTGGGGAGGGAGACTAAAAGAGATAGAAGGTGGGGAGAAGGAGGCTGCAAAGGTGAAAGATCTGTTTTAAATCTGTCAAGAAAAGAGTACTCTGCTAACCAGAATCCACGAAAATGTTAAATTATTGAGGTGATTCATTCCTTGCAAATGAATGTGGAATCTCTAGTTTAAGGCCAGGTGACTTCAACAGCGACCATAATTGGGGAAGACAAAACATCTAGAACATCCTATAGCTATGAACATGGCCAATTGTGAAATTTAAATCTGAGATTGATGCCCAAGACCTAGTCAATTAGGTTGTAGTTGTTTGGTTAATATTTTGCTGTGGCTTTATCAATCTGGGCAAGTTATGTTTGGAGTGATGGTTTTTCATGTGGAGAAGTCTGTGTTAGTTATTTTGGAAAAAGAAACATTTTTATTAACTTAAGCCTGTTGTCTTATACCAATTTAAATATTATGGTGTTCTAGAAAGCAGTGCTTTCCTTGCATGACATGCCTCTCATGGAGAATTGATAATTATTTTGCTTCAGTGTCAGCTGCACAAGTGAACAGAAATGCAGAAGGTATTGTGACCGAACAATATACTCAGAGAAAATGTTTACTGTTTGAAAGAGATATGGCCTGGTGTTGCATAATCCCACAGCAGAGGTATTTTCCAAACCTGCCAAAGTTTGGAGCATTTTTCCTCTGGTCGGAATGAAGTTGCTGCAGCAATTACATGAATAATGGAAAACTGGGAATCAGCAACTGTCACATTACTGCATACTGCAGAAAAGCTGTCTCATGCCATTGTCACATTGATTCCAGGCACATTCCACTCTTGAGGATCAGAGGGTGTTTTCTGGGGCAGCGATAGTCTCTCTCTACTGCTGAATCACTGCCTGAATCTAGGTTTAAGCCTAGAAGTGTGCAATTACATCTCAACAGGTGGATTGGAAAGGTGTAGGTAGATAGCTTTATTAACAGAAAGCTGTCAGGAATACTCATTGTCATGGAGCATCTGACGAGAGACACAGTAAGGGAGACAGAACAACGCATGTCTAAGTCGAAATTGCATCGAGTTTTTTGGAGTGTTTGTCCCCTGAGGCTTTGTGAGTTTTCTCACTGTTTCTGACTAAACTCGCTGGATTTATTATCTACTCCGCCCCTGTGGCGTCCCTCGCCTCCAATTCTGGGCCCATTCTACAATGTGCCATTCCCAGAACAGCCTGCCACTCAGTGGATATCTGCCAACAGGCTGGCACCTCCTGTGTGTGTACCATCTTTAAAAGGCCGCTCTGTAGCTGGATGAATTCTGGCATTCTGAAGCCTCCCCGCACCTCAAAGGACAGAGTCAGAACATGGTGGAGAAGGGGAAGATGGACCACAATTCTCCAATAGGGACCTGGAGATCCTGGCGAGGGAGTGCTCCAAAGAAGAGGAGCCCACTTTCCAAAGGACTGGCAGTAGAGGCTGTGCCATCAGGCCTTGCCAATCTGGTCTGAGGTTGTCACTTGGCTCAGTCCCATTTCCAGCGCACAAGCAGCCAGCAATGCCACTGCAAGATCAATGACCGTTTCAGCTCTGCCCTAAGTGTCAGACTTCTCTCTGCTTCCTCTCACTCACTCTCTATCTCTGCTCCTGCACCCATCTCCCACCAAGGCTCATGCTCTGCCATTCTCAATACCGCCTGTAACATCTTCCCTCACTTGGTCACACCACTCTCCCTTCAGCCTCCCACCCCCCTAACTCTGCATGCCCCTTGCGCTACCTCCTCAGTCCCCCAGAACCCCTCATGACCGTTCCCCCACGTGCAGGAGGATTAACAGCTCTATAATCTTACACATTCATTACAGGAGAGGATAGCCCATTACAAGGTAGGTAGAACCCTGCTGGGGTTCCTGACAGTTAGCTCCTCACCCTCTACCAGGAAAGAATGGGACCACTCCTGTGGGCAAAGATGCCCATGTTCCAGCAAACAACTAAGTCCCACTCTGCGTGTGTCTATCTCCCTCCTATTAACTGTGCTGTTAGTTGCACACTATTTCCAACCGTTGGTCAAGGTGCCTTCTTCCATATGTCTTGCAGATACTAGCAGCATCTCTCCCCTCTCTGCAGAGATGTACTATGGTCTGCTGCAAGCCTCCTCCTGAGGACGAGATGATGACTGCAATTGTGGCATCAAGGAGCTGAGTGAAGCTGGGCTGAGTGGGAAGCAGTGCAGGGTTGATGTAGCGCTGCCATATGGCAAGGCCTGACGTACATCCTCTTAACTGAGGCCAGCTGACCAGCAAGGCAGGCTGCCTGTATGTGCGACTGCTCTTAAAGCAAGACAATGTAGGGATGCTGTGGGCGTGCCAATATGTGCTGACTCAGCACAAAGATAGCAAGCAAGCAGACCTTGGTATATAGCCTGGTCTGGTCAGTGAGCCGGGTGTTGGTCTGGTCTTTGAGCCGGGTGTTGGTCTGGTCAATGAGCCATGTGTGGGTCAGGTGTGTGAGGCAGATGTTGGGTTGGCCAGTGAGTCGGGTGTGGGTCTGGTCTCTGAGCTGGGTGTCGGTCTGGTCAGTGAGCCGAGTGTTGGTCTGGTCAATGAGCCAGGTGTGGGTCAGGTGTGTGAGGCAGATGTTGGGTTGGTCAGTGAGTCGGGTGTGGGTCTGGTCTCTGAGCCGGGTGTTGGTCCGGTCAGTGAGCCAGGTGTAGGTCAGTTGTGTGAGGCGGATGTTGGTCCGGTCGGCCTGGTCTGGTCAATGAGCCGGTGACTGTCCCCACTGCAGCCTCTGCATCCTCATTGCTAGTGCACCTTGCAATGCCAGTCTGTGTTTTCAGAGCACATTGGAGCAAAGCCAGTGCATTGGTAAGGTTACAGGATTATCATAACCAGAAGAGCATAAGGTCAGATGTCATATGACACCAGCTTATAGTCCAACAGGTTTATTTGAGATTACCAGCTTCTGGACTGCTGCTCCTTCATCAGGTGAACTGACTTCACTTGACGAAGGGGATATGCTCCTAAATTTTGTGATTTCAAATAAACCTGTTGGACAAAATCCCCTGGTGTTGTGTGACTTCTGACTTTGCCCACCCCACTCTAACACTGACATCTCCACATTATAAGACCATAGGAACAGAAAAAGGCCAGTCAGCCCATTGAATCTATTCCACCACTCAATGCTATCATGACTAATAGGATAATCCTTATTGCCACATCCCTACCTATTTCCAATAATCGTTACAGGGAACCCTTATAGTTTAAAACTCTGTTCTTCCCAGAATATACTTAACGACCCAGACTCAACAGGCCTCTGTGGCGATGAATTCTACAGATTCCCAACCTCTAAGAAAAGAAATTCCTGCTCATCTTTGTGCAACCACTTATTCTGGGATTACTCCCGGTTGTTTGGGGAATTCCATAAGGGATTGCTGGACGCTGTTTGTCAATGTCCATGTGTGGCTAGTGTCTGAGGATCGTATATTGGGCAGTGGAAAAGGCGGACATTATTCAGAGCAAGCAGCAAGCTGAATCTACCAGGTACTTGCTCGGGATCAAGGGGTGTTAAACAAGTAACAACTCTCCTGAATAGGCAACTCACCACCGTCCAGTGAGAAACCGACCCTGCTGCTTAGAAAAATGATGGAGTGAGATGCTCTCCATTTTGAGGTAAGCCTTGACTTGCATGATTCTGCCACACACCTCATCATTACGCCCAATGCTCAGTTTTCCCCAGCCAGAGTTACTGTTTCACAACTGTGACCTTTCTTCCCAACATTCTGATATACTTTGTAAAAACAAGGACTGCAGATGTTGGAAACCAGATTCTGGATTAGTGGTGCTGGAAGAGCACAGCAGTTCAGGCAGCATCCGAGGAGCAGTAAAATCAACGTTTCGGGCATAAGCCCTTCATCAGGAATACAGCAACAGGAACAATGATAGCAAGCAAGCAGACCTGGGTACATAGCCTGGTCCGGTCAGTGAGCCGGGTGTCGGTCCAGTCAGTGAGCTGGGTGTTGGTCCGGTCAGTGAGCTGGGTGTTGGTCCGGTCAGTGAGCCAGGTGTCAGTCCAGTCAGTGAGCTGGGTGTTGGTCTGGTCAGTGAGCTGGGTGTAGGTCAGTTGTGTGAGGCGGATGTTGGTTCGGTCGGCCTGGTCTGGTCAATGAGCCAGTGACTGTCCCCACTGCAGCCTCTGCATCCTCATTGCCAGTGCACCTTGCAATGCCAGCCTGTGTTTCCAGTGCACACTGCCAGTGCATTGGGAAGGTTACAGGATTATAATAACCAGACGAGAGAGTTGCTGTATTCCTGATGAAGGGCTTTTGCCCAAAATATCGATTTCATTGCTCCTCGGATGCTGCCTGAACTGCTGTGCTCTTCCAGCACCACTAATCCAAAATTCCAATATACTTTGTCAATGGGTGGATTCTGCTAATAATTATTCCATTTTTGTCTCCTGTGCAGTATATTCTAGATTGTAAATATTTAGAATCTATCATAATAGAGATAAAGAAAATAATAGGTCCATCCCTTTTGTTGAGGATTAACTTGCTCAAAGGTCAATACAGACAGGGAGCTAAATTTATAAGTTGTTGAACTAATTCCTGTTTGCTGTTCAGCAAAAATTAAATTTCTTTATGATGCACTAGCTTTTGGTAACACAGCCCCAGGTCTGATGGGAGGATTGGAGGAAACATGGTCTATTATCCCCCTCTGCAGCTGGTATAATTATTGAATGTAATCTTCTATAAGTAATTGCGTATGGAGGATAGCTTGCTGAAACAGGCTCAAAAGTGCACATTGTCTTGTTTTCTTCTGGGATGGGATAGAACCTGTTTTACTGGCTGCTTGCGAATCTTGTGAGCCTCAGCAAATAGTTTTGTTTGATTCAAATATCCCATATCTCAATCCAAACTTCTCAACAAAACAGACCAATAAATCTCTTCCCTGAATGTTAGGCTATGAGTTAGAGGAATTCGGTTAGAAATGGACAGTGTTTTATAGAGTATTGTGCTCTCTGTTTTTGTCTGATTACATACCTGTAAAGTTCTTTAAGATATTTTACAACATTGAGGGTGCTAACATAATTACGAGTTGTATATTTTTGCTGGAGTGAGTGTATTTTTTTCAGGTTCTCTCATACTTGGAAGGTAAAGTCCCTAATCAGTAGCACTAGATCAGAAAGCAGAAGGGTTTCTGTTTATCCTGTCATTTCTGGGATGATGTGGCTGGTTCTGACCTGGATAGTATCAGTGGTGAGTACAGTAGGAATTTACACTCTCAAGCTCAGGGAACATATTGCAGGTTTATCCAACATTTCAGTGACTTACCCTGCAATGTGCGAAAAGATGAACAAGGATGGTTGGGGAGTACAAGGATTCAGCTGTGATGACATCTCTTGGTGTCCCTTGTTGAGGTCATAGAGTCATAGAGATGTACAGCACAGAAACAGACCCCTCAGACCAACTCATCTATGCTGACCAGATATCCTAAGTTAAGCTAGTCCCATTTGCCAGCATTTGGCCAATATCCCTCCAAACCCTTCCTATTCATATACCTATCCAGGTGCCTTTTAATATGTTGTAATTGTACCAGCCTCCACCACTTTCTCTGGCAGTTCATTCCATACACGCACCACTCTCTGCATGAAAAAGTTATCCCTTAGGTCCCTTTTAAATCTTTCCCCTCTCACCCTAAACCTGTGCCTTCTAGTTTTGGACTCCCCCACCCCCGGGGAAAAGACCTTGTCTATTTACCCTATCCATACCCCTCATGATTTTATAAACCTCTATAAGGTCACCTCTCAGCCTCCGTCACTCCAGGGAAAATAGCCCGTCTTTTCAGCCTCTCCCTATAGCTCAAACCCTCCAACTCTGGCAACATCTTGGTAAATATTTTCTGAACCCTGTCAAGTTTCACAACGTCCTTCCTATAACAGGGAGAACAGAACTGCATGCAGTATTTCAATAGTGGCCTAACCAATGTCCTGTGCAGTTGCAAATGACTTCCCAACTCCAATACTCAATGCATTCGATTTCTGCTGTCTGTACCTTGTATATGCACCCTTCTTATTTTTGACCATTTCTCTAGTCATCCAGCATTCCCTATACCTACCACATTACCCTTCACCCTAACAGGAACCTACTGTCTCTGGACTCTCATTATCTTATCTTTGAAGGCTTCCCATTTTTCAGCCGTCTCTCTATCTGCGAACGTTTGAAGTTCTTGCCTAATACCATGGAGATTGACCTTCCCCCAAGTTACAACTTTAAGTTTTAGATAAGGTCTATCATTTTCCAACATTATTTTCATACTAATAGAATGACAGTCGCTGGCCCCAAAGTGCTCCCCTACTGACCCCTCAGTCACCTACCCTGCCTTATTTCCCAGTAAGGGAGCTTTGTCCTGGAAATGGGCCCTTAGCAGTTGTTTGTACCTTTTATATAGAGGGACAAATTTGATTGTCCAGCCTAATTACTGCATGATGCAGGAGTTGTACCTTGCATTGTAAACACCTGTAATTCAAATCATCATCAAATGGCTAATAAATTTATGGTGAGTTTGTAATTAGAAGATAAGACAAAGTGATTAGTGATACAATCACACGTTATTTTTGCTCAAACAAATGCATTAGCTGGTGAGTGAATCATAGTACAGGACAAACATAGATATAGTAGTGAGAAGACAGAACTAACCTGAGGATTTATGACGTGGATACAGCCATAAGATAAGAATCATGTCAATCAAAGGTGCTATTCTTTCATTCCAACCAGCTCAAAAACAGTTTGCAAATATAGCCAACCAGTTGGGCAGCTTGTTGGGTTGCTGGGGGTCTGTATTGTATACACTGTTTTTTATGTACTGTAATTGGACTGTCTTGTATGTACTTGTTATTGTTTCTGTTTTGTGGTGATTGTAACTGGGATTTGAGGTTTGTTGTCATTTCTCTGAAAACTGGTTGAACAGGAGGGTTTGGGGCCTAGTTTTGCCATTCCTCTCCCTTGTAAAGCTGCTGTTTCTCTGTATACAGCTGTTAATGTTAACTGTTTTGTAAACTGTGTATTGTTTAATAAAATAAAATAACCAACCAATGACACTTCGATATATTTTCTGTAAGACATCAATCAAAATGAACTTCAGTGTTGTCTGAAAATTCCTGATCATATTGCCATTCCTTCTACTTTTGGCTAGGTTCCAGTCCCCTGATTTCTGACATTGCTCACCAAGTTATCAGGTTTCAGGCTCACAACTGAGTGACAACAACTATCCCTTCAGAAGTAGTGCATGTGAAGGAGATATAAAGAAGTGTGGTTCAAATTCTTGATGTAACGGTGTTACCTTATGCAGGGGTCTCGTTGCTGCCCTATTGCTGAGCTACTGGTATTCTGTTTGCAGACCATTAACCTGGTTATTCCAATGGGAGATGTTGTCATATTTCATTTATTCAGTTGCTGGGGTAGATCTTGAGTTGATGTCATCGCTTAAAATATGCAAAGGAGCATTGGTAGTCTTGTTAAATGAGAGGACATGTAAAATGGGCTCTCAACTCATTCCCACTAGTTTACATTATCACACAAAGTCAACAAAGGTGACATGGCACAGAGAGCTGACACAGGATAAACTCGCAGGTACTGTCAGGAATCTGGGCATAGTCCTTTCATCATGTGGTGTCTGTTTTCACGTGTGAGCGACCTTGTTAGTGGAGTGGAATCCCTCTGATTATATAAAAAGTCATCTGATTATACAGTTGCCAAATCCGTGCCCGTATTTGTTCTGTAAATCTCCAACCTGCGTGTGAGAACTTGAGAATGCATTCCACCACAAAGTGTCGACCAGGATTTTTCTGCTTAATCCAATATTTAACAGAGGCTTCAGATGGGCCTTTTTTCCCCGGAATAGAGAACTTGAAAATTGTTAATTTAACACCCATTTGTAGAAGTGTTGATATAGTTGTGGATCTTTGAGTCAAGGCTTAATAAAAGACTTTTGAGTTTAAAAGATTAAAATTTAACCCTTGGCATGCCTGCAGTTTTATTCTCCCAAACAGACAACACGTTAATGACATTAGCTCCAATATCCTAAAAATATAGGTATCCAGATGTCAATGCCTAGTGGGGATATTGGTGAAAAATGAGTCCAAAGCATCCACATAATGTTGGACAGATTCAAATTTCAGTTACTGAGCTCCTGTTATTCATAATACTCCTGCTCAGCACATGGGGTGTATTGTGACCTGAATGGTGCTATGAAAGTGCAAGTTTTTGTTGTACATTCAGGGCGAAAGGAGTATGTCTTCTCCACTGGTAATTATAGTGAAATACAGTAAGGATCTATTTATAATTTTAGGACTGACCTTAACTGTTTTGAAAGTCAGTTTCAAGTCATATGATCCATATTAACCTTCCTTTGACAAAGCTCACCAAGCAGAAATGCTAACAGGAATGTCATGGTATACAGTAGTTCACACCTTTCAGCCTTAGGTGTCAATTAACAGTTCTCATAGTAGAGTTAGATAGCAAAAGTAACCAATGGAATCTAAAGATAGCTGAGCTTCTAGTTAGTGAAACCTGTGCTTGCACCAGTTCTGCCTTCAACAAAGGTGTTATTTCCTGAATAATAAATATAAGTCACAGTGCTGGAGCATGTTATATTTTGGAAAAAGATACATGGACACTGCAGATCTCACTACTGCATATGATACAATTGGGAAGAATGTGAACCTCTAATGAACTCTTGTTTAAATTAGCGCTCTCCCATTAGAAGACAGGAGCAGGAAACTGCTAGCTTTTAAACAAAATGGCATTACAAATCAACACAGTCTCCTGGAAAACTGGACAATGTCCAGGGTATCTCCCTGCCTTGGATCGGACTAGCTATTGTGAACATGTTTAATATTAGATGGATGAACAAGCAGAATCTTTCCCAGATAGCTATGTGTTGGATTAGAAATGGCTTAATATAAATTTTATTTAATTCTGACAAGAGTTTTTACATTTGGATTGTTCACACTTTTTGACAACTGTTGGAGGTAATTTGTGCTGAGTTGCGTGATGGACATTTGCAACTTCTGGACAAAAGCCTTTTGATTTTACTTGTTGAGACTGACAGGTTAATCATTTTTTGGGTGACTGACTGATGCCTTTTTGAATTGCTGATTTTGTGTTTTAACATATTGAATTTGCTTTTTTCTTTACACATTTCATGGCTATCACAGAGAAAAGCAGATAACATAAACACTTTTCCAATAAGCATAAGCTGTATTTGAACCTTTTAAACCAGCTCAATTTCCAAGCTGTATTGGTGTGGGTGGTAATAGCAAATGTAAAACACATCAATATCACGCGCCACATTGGGACCTATCCATTTACACGGCATCCAGTTTTCAGGCATCAATTCTTAAATAATGAGGTAATGAGATGATGAGATCAATTGTCCTACTTTACATTATTCTTGATTTTGTGCTTAAATTGTGCTTGTGAAATATTATGTACAAATTTCTGCATAAGTGTTAGGATAGATTCAATAAACTGATTGGTTTGTAATGTTTATAAGGGACTGCTTTGTCAGCTGTGTTTTTATTGTCGACAAATACTGCAAAGTGACTGTTGTGAAATTTCCATCCCTCTTTTGCATCCCTATCCCATTTCCAGAGCCTTTTTTCCATTTGAAATGTTCTTATTGTTTTATATTTGATACAAGGTCTTCCTATAGAAGGAGGGCAGTCTAGTCAAGTACATGTGAAGGTATGTGGCCCCATTCAATGGTATAGTTTTGAATCCAGGAGGCAGTATTAGATGTTAGCTTTGGTTATGTGGTAGCACTTCAAATCAAATGGGTATGCTTTGAAATGTAGCTCTGAAAACACAAACCTTTGGCAACTGCAATGCTAGAAGGTCAAGTTAGAAACATAAAGGAAGAGAATAAAAATGTACAGACAGATTCAGAAGGTGTGGAACTAGAGACAAAAACAGAAATACAATCAGAAATGGAAAAACATTAAAATGAAGAATATGTTGATCAGCACAAACAAAATGACCAGAGGCAAATATATCTACATTCTGGCATGTGTGTAGTCAAATGTTAAATAGCAAGGGTAATTATTTTAACAGCTATTTTTAGGCCCTTTATGATTGAGTTGTCAGGGATCACTGAATCACATTGTTTAAAACCATCTCTCTAACTGGCAAAATACATTATCCAACATCTTTGCAGTACAGTACACATCTTTGTTTAGTGTATCTTCTTTGTGGCTATATTTGTACAGTAAGGGTTGAGTCACATAACTTTAAAGAAAACTGGATTTTCTGGTTGGTGTTATTTTAATACTGATGGTGTCCTATTTATTCAAAGTTTGACGTTGTCATGCTGAATTATACAAGCTGTCAGGCAACCTGACATGGACTGCCTTTTATTATTTTTATTCAGTTTATTACTTTTACTACTTTTACTCCTCTGCTGTGTCCAAGAATTGTTCCTTGGTACTTGTACCAAAGAAAGCAGATATTGTAAAAATGTTTCACTGTACTCCTACAATGAAGTACACTTGGCAATAAAATGATATTCTATTTCAATATGTTTCCTTCAAAACAGGTGACTCATGTTAATTTATTGAAAATCTAATTATGGCAAAGAAGAGGATCTAATAATTGAAATTAAATCTTCCATCAACTTGAATATGATCTGGAAGAATATTCATGAAGTCAGAACTATTGTGGCTGGTTCTGTTTAAATCACTAATTAGAAATGACAGAAACACATTGGCTGCAATTGTCACATTAGCACAGAAAGCACCAAATTAGTCAATCACCAGCGCTGAATCTCTCACAAACTTTGACCAAAGAACATAGAACAACACAGCACAGGAACAGACCCTTTGGCCCATCATGTCTGTGCTGACCATGATGCCATTTTAAACTAATCCCATCTGCCTGCATATGATCCATATCCCTATTATCTGTCTGTTCATGTGTCTGTCTGAAAACCTCTTCAACTTTGCTATCGTATCTGCATCTACCACCTCCCTTGGCAGCACATTCCAGGCATCTACCACCCTCTGTACAAAAAAAAACATACCTCACACATCTCCTTTAAACATTCCCCTTCACCCTTTAAAACTATGCCCTCTAGTATTTTACCTTTCCACCCTGGGAAAGATACTCTGGCTATCCACCCTGCCTATGCCTCTCATAATTTTATATACCTCTATCAGATAGCCCCTCAGCCTCAGACTCTCTAGCAAAATCAATCTAAGTTTGTTCAATCTCTCTCTATAGCAAATTCACACCAATCAAAGCAACATCCTGGTAAACCTCTTCTGCACCATCTCCAAAGCCTCTATATCCTTCCCACAGTCTGGTGACTCTCCAAAACTCAAGTAATATGTCAATGTGGCCTCACCAAATTTTTATATAGCTGCAACATGCCTGACCAACTTTTATACTCAGTGTCTCAACCAATGGAGGCAAGCATACCATATGCCTTCCTTACCACCTTATCCATTTGTGTTGCCACTTTCTGGGAGCTATGGACTTGCACCCCAAGACCCCTCTGTACATCAATCCTCCTAAGGGTCCTGCCATATACTGTATACCCTCTTCTCGCATTTCACTCTCCAAAATGCATCAACTCACACTTGTCTGGATTAAATTCCATCTGCCATTTCTCCACCCAAGTCTCCACATGATCTATATCCTGCTGCATCCTATGATAATCTTCCTCACTATTCACAATTCCACCAATTTTCATGTCATCTGCAAACTTTCTAATCGGTCTACCTATATTTTCATCCAAATCATTTACAAACAACAGTGGTCCCAGCAGCAATCCTTGCAGAATACCACTGACCAGAGAAGCACCCTTCCACAACTACTGTCTTCTATGACCAAGGTAATTTTATCTTTGATTTGCGAACTTGCCATGGATGCCATGTGACTTAATCTTCTGGACCTGTCTATCATGAGGGAGCATGTTAATTGCTTTAGTAAAGTCCATGCAGACAACATCAACTGCCCTACTCTCATCAGTCATCTTTGTCACTTCCTCAAAAACTCAATCACATTTATGAGACAAGACCTCCCCTGCTCAAAGCCATGCTGACTGTCCCTAATAGGCCCATTTTTTTACAGATGTGAGTAAACTCTGTCATTAAGAGTCTTTGCCAATACTTTTCCTGTCACAGATATAAAGCTCACCAGCCTATAATTTCCTGAATTATTCCTGTTTCCCTTCTTAAACAAAGAAACAAAATTGGCTACTCTGGGACCTTGCATGTGGCTAATGAGGATCCAAAGATCTCTGTCATGGCCCCAGTTAATTCCCGACTCAGGCGACTGACTGTGTGGAGTTTGCATGTTCTCCCCGTGTCTGCGTGGGTTTCCTCCGGGTGCTCTGGTTTCCTCCCACAGTCACAAAGATGTGCGGGTCAGGTGAATTGGCCATGCTAAATTGCCCATAGTGTTAGGTAAGGGGTAAATGTAGGGGTATGGGTGGGTTGCGCTTCGGCGGGTCGGTGTGGACTTGTTGGGCCGAAGGGCCTGTTTCCACACTGTAAATCTAATCTAATCTAATCTAATCTCCTCATTTGCCTCCTTCAGTATCCTGGCATAGATCCATCAGGGCTTGGTGACTGACATACCTTAATGTTTTTCAAGACAACTAACATCTCCTCCTTCCTAATATCAACATGCCTTAGAGTATCAAGAAACCTGTCTCAAAACTTACTATCATCCATGTCTTTCTCCTTGGTGAATACTAATGTGAAGTATTCATTAAGGACCTCACTGACGTCCTCTGGCTCCATACATAAATTCTCTCCTTTGTTCTTGAGTGAGCCCACCCTTTGCCTAATTATCCTCTTGTCCCTAAATGTATGAATTGCCTTGGGATATCCTTAATTTCTTAATTTCATAGCCCCTTCTAACCTTCTGAATGTTTTTTAAGTTCTTTCCTGCTTTCTTTAACCTCTTTAAGGACCTTGTTTGATTTCTGTTTCCTAGACCTTACATATGCTTCCTTGTCCTTTTTAACTAACCTTACAACATCTCTCATTATCCAAGGTTCCCAAATCTTGCCATCCTTATCTTTCATCCTCACAGAACGTGCTGGTCTTGAACTCAGGCCAATTGCCTTTTAAAAAGATTCCCACATGTAGTGATTGTTATGAGGTCAACCAGCTGGACATAATAGAACGTGAGTTCTCTGACTGGGGCAGTTAAGCTGGTTGAATCAGGGAGCTCTGGCTGACAGATAACAAGGGGAATGTCAGAAATATTGCCACTCTGATTGCTGACTTTTCCTGATGAAGGGCTTATGCTCGAAACGTCGAATTCTCTATTCCTGAGATGCTGCCTAACCTGCTGTGCTTTGACCAGCAACACATTTGCAGCTCCAAAGTACTAAAGTTAAGAACAGTTCTTGTATAAATACAGGGCGACTTGGTGATGGAAATACCAACCTCTGTAGAGTTATTTCACTGGTGATGAGAGTAAAGCACAATCCTGAAGGAACTGGCTTACAACAGTTGACTTTGAGTTGGAGTAAGCATTTCTTATATCATGCCTTTGTTTGGGTGGCTTAACTCATTTGATCCTGCCATAAGACTGGGCCCAGTGTGTAGAAAGAATATACCATTTTTTCTGGACAAAAGACATTGTGGTAGATGAAAAGTGGTGAGCAATTCCCCTGACAACCCGTGGAGCTGAGCTTTTTCTGTCATTAGAAGTCTAACTTCCCCTGAAACATCAGATGCTAAAACCTTTTAAGGATTGATGGACATCGTTAAGAAAAAATGACAACCCCAAGCCTCCTCTAATTCTGGGATGCTATCATTCTCACTTGGAAATTTGAGAATCCATGTCAAGATTTTTGATGATAGAGTCAAAGTGAGATGTACAGCACGGAAACAGACCCCTCAGTCCAACCCGTCCATGCCAATCAGATATCCTAATCCAATCTTGTCCAATCTGGCAGCACCCAGCCCATATCCCTCCAAACCCTTCCTATTCATATACCCATCCAGATGCCTTTTAAGTGTTGTAATTGTACTGGCCTCCACCACTTCCTCTGGCAGCTCATTCCATATACGTTCGCCTCTCAGCCTAAACCTATGCCCTCTAATTCTGGACTCCCTCACCCAGGGAAAAAATACCTTCTCTATTTATCCTATCATGCACCTCATGATTTCATAAACCTCTATACGGTCACCAGTCAGTCTCAGGTGCTCCAGGGAAAACAGTCCCGGCCTGTTCAACCTCTCCCTGTAGGTCAAATCCTCCAACGCTGGCAATATCCTTATAAATCTTTTCTGAACCCTTTCAAGTTTCACAAAATCTTTCTGATAGGAAGGAGACCAAAATTGTATGCAACATTCCAACAGTGGCCTAACCAATGTCCTGTACAGCCGCAACATGATCTCCCAACTCCTGTACTCAATACTCTGACCAATAAAGGAAAACACCTTCTTCACTATCCTATCTACCTGCAGCTCCACTTTCAAGGAGTTATGAATCTGCACTCCAAGGTCTCTTTGTTCAGCAACACTCCCTAGGACCTTACCATTAAGTGTATAAGTCCTACTAAGATTTGCTTTCCCAAAATGCAGCACCTCACATTTATCTAAATTAAACTCCATCTGTCATTCCTCAGCCCATTGGCCCATCTGATCAAGATCCTGTTGTAATCTGAGGTAATCTTCTTTGCTGTCCACTTCACCTCTAATTTTGGTGTAATTTGCAAACTTATTAATTATATCTCTTATGCTCACATCCAAATCATTTACATAAATGACGAAAAGTAGTGGACCCAGCACCAGTCCTTGTAGCACTCCACTGGTGACTGGCAGAAATCTGTGACTTTGATTTAACTCTAAATGAGATGCTTAGAAACCATTTAGTATGTGGGATTAATGATGTAGCTATGCAAAAATGCCTAGTAGCTGAAGCCCAACTGGACTTCAAATGGGCACTACAATTGGCTATGTCTTTGGAAAATGTGGCAAGTGGAGTAAATGAGTTACAGGGTATTCAAACAGACGTAGTCACCTTTGTCAGTACAACTGAGCTTGGGGAACACCACTTGAGTGTAGGCAATTGCGTAGCCTCAACACCGCTTGACTGTAGGCAATTGCATAGCCTCGCTCAGGGCATATCCTGATGAGGGACATTCTGGGTCAGCTCACAGCCAAACCTGAAAACAAAGCCAAGCCTTGGTCGAAAGGTCAACATTTTCTTCAGGCCAGTCAGCCATTGTAGTTGCTGCCGGTGTGCAGACTGAAGACAGCAAAAGAGTTCTACTAGACCTAAATTGAGAAAGGAGAAAGTGAGGTCTGCAGATGCTGGAGATCAGAGCTGAAAATGTGTTGCTGGAAAAGCACAGCATGTCAGGCAGCATCCAAGGAACAGGAAATTCGACGTTTCGGGCATAAGCCCTTCCTAATGAAGGGCTTATGCCCGAAACGTCGAATTTCCTGTTCCTTGGATGCTGCCTGACCTGCTGCGTTTTTCCAGCAACACATTTTCAGCTCTAAATTGAGAAAGACCCATTATAGGCCAGTGTCCAGGAGATGTCATACCTACATCTGGTTTGGAACAGCTAAATTGCTTCCAAATCAGATCCAATCAAAATGAACGTGTAGTTAAATGGTCATCTGATTCTCATGAAGAATGATACCGGCTCAGCTGTATCAGTGATCGCAAAAGCAGTTTTTAACAAAATTTGCTCTGGACTCCAATCCTTAAATTTGCACAAGACTTTGGCTAGGCTGAGAACCTCCACCAGAAACCTTTACAGATTAAGGATAAACTTTGGTTCCAGTCTCTTATGTGAAGTAGCTGATACAGTTGCCCTGATTGTACTAAAAGGATTAGGCCCAAACTTGATGAGGTGACATTGGTTGAGAAAAATTGGTTCAATATTTTTCTAATATAAAATGGCTGCCTGAGTGAAGTCCTAATTAAATACCCAGATGTTTCTTAGAAAGATCTGGGGACTATCAAAGGAGTCAAGGCCAACTTGCAAGTTCACCGGGAAGCAATTCCATGATCTTGCGAGGCCCACTCAGTGCCATTTGCCTCATGGGCAAGAATCAAGGCAGAAATCAGAAGGCTGGATATCAAAGGAATCATCAAACCTGTCCAATTTGTAGAATGGGCCACACCAGTCATACCAATTGTGAAGCCTGATGGGACAGCTCACCATTGTGGTGATTTTAAACAAACTGTAAACCACTTTTTGCAGCTGGATAAATACCCAACCCTTCAACATAGAGGATATATGCATAAAGCTGGCAGGGTGACTGTTCTTCACAAAGCTGGACATGATCCATGCGTACCTCTAATTGAATTTAGATGGGGGTTCTCGTAAGGGTTTGTACCAATATATGAGACTGCCATTTGTGATATCATCAGCCTGTGCAATTGTTCAGCGGACAATGGAGAATATTTTACAAGCTCGCCATTTATCTAGATGACATGCTAGTAACAGAGAAAACTAATAAGGAACACTTAGAGAACTTGGATATGGTCCTCAAGCATTTTTCCAAGGCAGGCATGCGTCTAAGAAGGGGAAAATGTCTGCTCCAGGCACCCCCGGTGACCTACTTGGGCTACAGAGTTGACAAGACCGGATTACACCTGTTAGAAGGTAAAGTGAGAATGATCAAAGGTGCCCTGGCTCCCACGTCTGTTCAGATGCTCAATTCATTTTTTGGGTTGGTAAATTATTATGGCACAGTCATACATCCGGCCTACATCTGGGCAGCTTTGCTTCAACTCTTAAAAAAGAGTCAGCCTTGGAAATGGTTGCATACACAAATCCTAGCTTTCAGTGAAGTAAAGACCCTCTAAGATGTTGGAGCACAATCATCCCAAGAAAGATTTGGTACGTGTTGATATGCAATGCCTCCCTGTACAACTTTAGGGTGACATGAGCTCATAGGTGGCCCAGTGGGAGGTAACATCCAATAGTGTGTGCATCCAGGACAATGTAGGGAGTAAATATACCCAGATAGTGAAATAATGATTGGTGGTCATATTTGGAGTCAGAAAGTTCCCCCAATACTTTTATGATGAAAGTTTATGATAATTATGGACCAGAAATCCTGACTTGGTCTGTTTAAAGAGGACAAGGCAGTGCAGCATCAGGAACACCAATGGCGGACACAAGCCTCTGTCAAACAAGAAGGACACTTTACCTCAGAGGACAAAGTTTGGTATAACAATCACAGAAATGGCCCTGTATGGGGACTGTCCATGTGGAGTTTGCACATTCTCCCTGTGTCCAACATGGGTTTCCTCCAGTTGCTTCGGTCTCCTCCCACAGTCCAAAGATGTGCAGGTTAGATGGATTAGCCATGGGAAATGCAGAGCTATAGGGACAGAGTAGGGGTGTGAGCTGCTCTTCAGAGGGTTGATGTGGACTTGATGGACTGAATGGCCTGTTTCCACACTATAGGGATTGTATTGTATGATACAGCTGTGGCATTCTCCTCAACCAGTAACGCAACTCCTCCACCTCTTTTTACATCCCTCTCTATTATGCCTGAAACTTCTAAACTCTGGAACATTGAGTTACCGGTCCTGCCCTTTCTCTCAATCAAGTTTCTATAACAGCATCATAGTCCACGTACTAAAAACCGAAAACCTAAAGCTGAAACTCTAAGTAGAATATGGTGCAGTGTGCAATGGTGCTAATTCAGAAATTGTGCAGCCAATGGCTAAGGTAATAACCCCTTGTGAGGTGATGTAATTCAGCACAGGAATTATTTATAGATGCATTATTGGAGTTGAACTGTGGACAGAAACAAGCACACATTCAAATTATAGATTGATGATACTTCTTAATGATTCCTTTTAGATCAATCTGCTTGGTTAAGAAGGATCATTGATCTCATGCCTTTGCCAATAGTGGTTAACGGAACAATGTGGAAACCAGAGCATTTTAATCTTGAATTGCCCAAGCAGGCTTTAGTTATTTCTGAGTATGTGATGGGCCATTATTTGCTGTAGCAGGCCATCTAACACCACACTATTATGAGTTAGATGTGCCAATGCATGTTTAGGTTACTGAACATTGTGCAGGACAATGTGCGGAGAGTGTGAGCTGATAGCAGCACAGTGAGGGGAACCAGGCAATGGAAATTGTGTGAATAGACAAACAGTTCTGGATCTCCTTCACCATTCTGCGTGAAGGATTGTGAAGTAGGTAGTGCAAGAGCAGAGGAGGAAGTATCAATTATAATGCATGAGATCAATATGAAAGCAGACATAACAACAGCAAGCAGAGAAAGATCCCATCAAGGGAATGGGTAAAAAGAGACAGAAAGGAAAACAAAAAATAATTGGGAGAAAAAAAACACCTTTTGCCCTTTATACTCTTAAGTTATCTTACAAGAATTAAAACCTTGAGAAATGAGAGACCATATTTACAACTGTAATTTTTTACAATCAGTTATGGCTATGAGAAATTAACATGTATCACATCAGTAATTAGATATTTAGACAGAAATGGACCAGTATTAACTTTATTGAGTAAAGTTAGTCTATTTCCATTTGCAAAGGTCAGCAGTCACCTGCCGTTCAATGTATTTCATTGAGAAGGTGGGCAGCAAGATGTCACTTCCATAAAACTAATGGCGGAGTGACACAGCCCAGAGAGCAAATTGTGGATCTTTGAGTTTACCCTCACGCAAGCCAGTCATCTGAAATTTCCATAGTGCTGTGCATAAGTAACAGCAGCATCATTACTGTATCGGTGAAGGCTCTGTGGGTAGCACTCTTGCCTCAACATTAACATGTTGTGGGTTTCAATCTCATCCAAAGATTTGAGCACAAAATCCTGGCTGACAGTTGAGTACTGAGGGACTGATGCACTGTTGCAAGTGTCAGTTTTTAGATTTGATGCTGTACTGAGGCCACACTCGCCCTATCAAGAGGATATAAAAGATCGTGTGACAGTTGCTGCCATATTTCCTACATTACAACAGCAACTGTCTTTCAAAAGTACTTCATTGGCTATAAAGTACTTTGAGGCATCCAAAGATTATGAAACATGTGAGAGACACAAATCTTTACTTACTCCTTTTGACAGCAAATGCTGGATCTTTAAGGTTATGAAGAGCATATTGTGATCTCTGATGACCATAACTGCAATAAAGAGGATTGGTGATAGTAAGTACATTTTAAAAAGTTAGATTGTGGTGATAAATTTAGGTTAGGGAGCGACCAGAGCATCCTCTAATTGTTTCTATACACCAGGGAGCCTAAACACTGTCAGAATTAAATAGAAAATGCCTAAAAAAGGGTTGCACCTCAATTTATACAGTGAGCTACAATTAGATCCCCTACAGTGTGGAAACAGGCCCTTCGGCCCAACCAGTCCACACCAACCCTCTGAAGAGTTACCCACCCAGACCCATTTCCCCATGACTAATGCAGAACTTGAGGGAGAGAGGTCAGTGTGCTTTTGTGAAATGGGGAATAGAGCAGTAGGGGTAAGGCATTGTAGATTGCACACTCATGGGAGAGTTCAGAGGTGTCAAGAAGGGAGACAAATGGTGAAGGTGGGTAGTGTTTACAGGTATTAGTTTGCTGGATTCAAGGGAAACTTCAGGTATCAGGACCAGTGAAGACCTGAGAAAAATGTAGAAGTCAAAATTTATGTAGAGGAAGAGCAGAAAATGCCATGAAGGTAGCTAGAAAAATACCCCCCCTCCCCCATCCTTGGGCCCATTGAAGCCTTGGAAAACCACGTGCAGTTTTTGTCTCTGCATTCAAGAGAGGATGGACAGGTTGTTCAAAAGCGATTCACTCAGCTGATTCTGGTAAAGCCTTATCAAGAATGGCTAAAGATGTTAGCCATTTGTTCATTAGAGTCTCAATGAATGAGGAATGATCTTATAAATCAAGTGAGATTCTGAGGGATAGGTGTTGAGAAGATGTTTCTACCAGTGGGGAATCTCAAACTAGTGGATATAATTACAGAATAAGGGGAACACTCAATTAAAACTGAGATGTGAAGGAATTTCTTCTCCTAGAGATTAGTCAATGTCTGGAATTCTTCACCCCAGAGAGCTGTGGAGGTTAGATCATTGAAAGTATTTAAAGTTTTTGAAACAGGCAAATTGGGGCTATGATGAGCTAGCATGAAAGAGGCCTGAGGCAGAGCAGTCACAATCTTGTTGAATGACAAGGAAAGGGCTGAATGGCCTATTTCTGCTCCTATTTATCATGCCCTTAAATGGACAACTTTATTTGCCACTAATAATACTCCACAGCTGGTGAAATGTTAGCCCAGGTTGGGAGGAGGCTCAGGCTTTGCAGGAGCTGTGTGGATTGTTTTCAGGCAAGGGAGCAAGACCCTCTCTGTGAATCCCTGCACTGAGAAACCACTACCCAGGTTAACACACACACACACACACACACACACACTTGTTCATCACCCTTGCTGAGGTTCACAGCTCCAGACTTGACTGAGCTCTTTGGTGTGGATAAAGTGAAAAATTACATAACTCCAGGTTATAGTCCAACAGGTTTATTTCAAACAACAAGCTTTCAGAGCGCCGCTCCTTCCTCAGGCAGCTAGTGAGACAGAATACATCAGACATAGAATTTTAAGTAAAAGATCAAAGGGTCATACAATTTATGCAAATGTATTGAACACACCCTAATAGCCATTTATCTGTTAGAATAGAGATGCACATTTCGATTGATTAATATGTAAATCTCAGAATTTTTTTCAAGTGACTGCCCCAAGGTAATGAGGTATTATCAGTATAAAAGAGGTGACATTGTCACAGGCCACTCGGGTGTTTTCCTACTTTTCCTGGTGGTGGAAATTGAATAAAGATTTGTGCACTTTGTGTCTCTCACTGTGTCTCACAAACTACACACACACACCATGGGTGCTGGGGAAAATAAGCACTACCGCAGTTAGGCGGTAGTGTGGGGGTTTAAAAAAAAAGGTGACATTGTCACAGGCCACTCGGGTGTTTTCCTACTTTTCCTGGTGGTGGGAAATTGAATAAAGATTTGTACACCTTGTCTCTCACTGTGTCTCACAGCTGCACACACACACACCATGGGTGCTGGGGATAAAAATAATAAGCACTACCGCAGTAAAAAAAAGATAAAAAAAGAAAAGAAAAAAATAAAAAAAAACAAAAGAGGTGACATTGTCACAGGCCACTCGGGTGTTTTCCTACTTTTCCTGGTGGTGGAAATTGAATAAAGATTTGTACACCTTGTCTCTCACTGTGTCTCGCACCTGCACACACACACACACCATGGGTGCTGGGGTTAAAATTAATAAGCACTACCGCAGTTAGGCGGTAGTGTGGGGGTTTAAAAAAAATAACCAGGAGAGAGTGGAGTGCATCATTTCCCCCTCCGACGCTATTTTGATTTAGTCCTTGCCCTCCCCTTCACTGTTTTGATCACACAGCATTGCCCTTTGATGTGAAGGGCACTGCTTGTCACAGGCCACTCGGGTGTTTCCTTTCTTCCTGGTGGTGGAAATTAAATAAAGATTCGTGCACTTTGTGTAAAAAAAATATAACCAGGAGAGAGTGGAGTGCATTATTTCCCCCTCCAACTCTATTTTGATTTAGTCCCTGCCCTCTCCTTCACTGTTTGATTACACAGCATTAAAGGAAAAAAAATAAAAGAGGTGACATTGTCACAGGCCACTCGGGTGTTTTCCTACTTTTCCTGGTGGTGGAAATTGAATAAAGATTTGTACACCTTGTCTCTCACTGTGTCTCACACCTGCACACACACACCATGGGTGCTGGGGATAAAAATAATAAGCACTACCACAGTTAGGCGGTAATGTGGGGGATATATATTAAAAAGAGAAAAAAAAGAAAAAAAAGAAAAAAACTCAAAAAAAAATAAACAGGGGCGTTGTGAGGGGCACTGCTTGTCACAGGCCACTCGGGTGTTTTCCAAAAAAAAAGATAAAAAAGAAAAAAAGAAAGAAAAAAATAAAAAAAAATTAAAAGAGGTGACATTGTCACTGGCCACTCGGGTGTTTTCTTACTTTTCCTGGTGGTGGAAATTGAATAAAGATTTGTACACCTTGTCTCTCACTGTGTCTCACACCTGCGTACACACACCATGGGTGCTGGGGTTAAAAATAATAAGCACTACCGCAGTTAGGCGGTAGTGTGGGGGTTAATAAAAAAAAGAAAAAGAAAAAAAATATATAAATAGGGGATGCACTACTGTAGGAAGAAGAAAGAAATAAAAAAAAAAAAAAAAAATAAAAGAGGTGACATTGTCACTGGCCACTCGGGTGTTTTCCTACTTTTCCTGGTGGTGGAAATTGAATAAAGACTTGTACACCTTGTCTCTCACTGTGTCTCACAGAAGGAAAAAAAAGGAAAAATAAAAGAAAAAAAAATAAATAAACAGGAGTGTGATGTGAAGGGCACTGCTTGTCACAGGCCACTCGGGTGTTTTCCTACTTTTCCAAAAATAAATAAACAGGAGTCTCTGTTCACACAGCAATAGTAAAAGAGGTGACATTGTCACTGGCCACTCGGGTGTTTTCCTATTTTCCTGGTGGTGGAAATTGAATAAAGATTTGTACACCTGGTCTCTCACTGTGTCTCACACCTGCGCACACACACACCATGGGTGCTGGGGATAAAAATAATAAGCACTACCGCAGTTAGGCGGTAGTGTGGGAGTTAATAATAAAAAAAATTAAAGAGGTGACATTGTCACTGGCCACTCGGGTGTTTTCCTATTTTCCTGGTGGTGGAAATTGAATAAAGATTTGTACACCTTGTCTCTCACTGTGTCTCACAGCTGCACACACACACCATGGGTGCTGGGGAAAAATAAGCACTATCGCAGTTAGGCGGTAGTGTGGGGGTTAAAAAAAAAGAAAAAAAAGAAAAACAAAAGAAGAAAAAAAATAAAAGAGGTGACATTGTCACTGGCCACCCGGGTGCTTTCCTACTTTTCCTGGTGGTGGAAATTGAATAAAGATTTGTACACCTTGTGAAAAGAAGAGAAAAATATAACAGGAGTCTTGAATAAAGATTCGTACACCTTGTGTCTCTCACTGTGTCTCACACCTGCACACACACCATGGGTGCTGGGAAAAAATAAGTACTACCGCAGTTAGGTGGTAGTGTGGGGGAAATATATTAAAAAAAAAATAAAAGAGGTGACATTGTCACTGGCCACCCCGGTGCTTTCCTATCCTCCTGGTGGTGGAAACTGAATAAAGATTCATGCACTTTGTAGAAAAAAAGAAAGAAGAAAAAAATAAAAGAGGTGACATCTCAGGTCAGACAATGCACTTTAGGTGTGAGGCCTTGTTTAGAGTCCACCTGTGCCTTAAACTGGAGCCAGACTGGTTTTATTTCCAAAGAAGGAAATTATAAGATGCCACATTGACAGACTGTCTCCAGACTGTGCTTTGGTTGGTGAGACTGCCTGTAGTCCCAGTATTGGCCACTACTCCTGGCTGGCACTGTTGCGATTGCATAGCTGCCAATCATACTAAGACAGGAATTCTGAGCAGGATTAGTGCAGAAGTCTTGCGTTATAGCAGTTAACATTGCTCCCAGCATTAAAGCCGTGTGGGACTGATGACTATTCCCATGAGTGGCCACCCATTCCTGACCTTTAAGCCTGGGAAGGCAGGGACCTAAGCAGCTCATAATGTATACAATATCGACTGCAGCAATCAATTTCCCAACAGATAAACGGCTATTAGGGTGAACTGTTGGGAAGAGGTGACAAAAAGTCCTCTTTCAAGAAAGAGTGCACCTGCTTTAGATTTGTTCCCAATGCAGAGATTAGCTGTGCAAACTAAATAATAGCTTAAGATTGGCCTGGAAATGGTTTGCTCATACCTATAAGCAATAGATAGTGCCTTAAAGGAATGACCCTGCAGCGGGAAACATTCAGTTTAATTGCACTTGATGAGAAAAATATTTTTTTGGAACTGGCTGAGCAAACATTCCCTAACAATGAACAATATCATTAACAAAATGGGCTTGGAGTAGTCTTCCCAGGGTAATCAAAGGGTTACAAAACACAACCCTACAATTCATCATTATGTGTTTGTGATGTATGTCACTTCCTGTTGCACTGTCAGCATCTTTTCATTTTTAAGTTTGTCTTTTAAGTAAACAAGTGCCATCACGAGGAGAACAGATTTGTTTAATCAGCACCTTGACTGTAATTTAATCCAATCAAATACTCTACTCCTTCCTCAACATTAACTAAAGCTTTTCAGTAATCTGCATCAGCTGAAGGAACCAGCCTCCAAGCCAACACTTCCTGCATTTCTAACACCTTGGATTGCAACAAAAAAAATCCAAAATTGCATACTTTTCGAATGGTCTGTATAACAATCTTGTCCAATACAAGAAGTTTGCAAGTAAGTTCAGAAGTATTAGAATAATAATTACCTTCAGAAGCTCATGTTCAGTGCTTGTATTTTCAGCTCTAAGCCAGAAGATTGCACAGTTGAGTTCTACTACAGAAACATGGGCAAGTATTCAGCCATGACACTTGGGTACAGTCCTGATGGAGTGTTGTATTGTTGGAGATACTGTGTTTCAGGTGATAGGTCAAACTAAGGTACCATCAAATCCGATAGCACTAATTTGAAGAGCAAGGAAGTTCACCTGGTGTCTCGGGCTGTGCATTTACATAATGCTGCATGAACAAAAATTTACATTTATATAGCCTCCTTAATGTAATAATGTGCCCACTGATTGTTATCAAATAAACTTTCAACATAAGCCACATATAGAGATGCCAGGGTGGATGAGCAGAAGTCTAGTCAAAGAAGTAAGTTTTAAAGAAAACTATAAAGGAGATTTAAGGACAGAATTCCCGGACTTCAGGCCTGGAGCAGAGGAAATTGAGGATACCCAAGAAGCTAGAATTTGAGTCCATTCATTTCACTAACAAGAACAACATTGACTTCTTGAAATATCCTTCTGATTGAAGTTCCTCATTCTGAAAATCATTTTTGCAAATCCTCTCTGCACCCTATGCAAAGCCTTTATGTCCTTCATACAGGTGGCGCTCAGAGTTGGACACAATACTTCAGATGAATTTATTCCTTTTGTACTTTATGGCTTATTGTACAAACATCTGAGTCCTGCCTGACTTTTAAACACATTCCCAATCCCATATATCTCAGGTGTCTCTTATTGCACCCCTGTTAGAATTGTACCTTTTAGTATATTTTGACGTTATTCCTTCTTCCTACTGTGATGTAAGTGGATGGTGAGATAAATAAGCGACTAGAGATGGCCCTTATCTTTGGTTAACACAATGGGGGTAGAAAGGCAATGTGAGATGGCAACACAGAGGATGTGGCCAAGAAGATGGGTTTTTAGATTCCCTATAGTATCGGCCCAACAAGTCCACACCGACCCTTAGAACAGTAATCCATCCAGACCCATTCCCCTGACTAATGCACCTAACACTATGGGCAATTTAACATGGCCAATTCACCTGACCTGCACATCTTTGGATTGTGGAGGAAACACAAACAGTGGCCTGAGGTGGGAATCAAACCCAGGTCCCTGGCACTGTGAGGCAGTAGTGCTAATGATTGAGCCACTGTGCTGCCCAAGCAATTTATATTTGGTCAATAAGTTAATAATAAAGGAGCGATATGGGAACATAGAAGGATAATGAAATGGAGGTAAAATTCTGCCAGTCACTCAGTTCAGGGGTTGATGGAGGAAATAAAACAGTGTAGATATCTTGGTGAGAAACTGAGCATGGTAACTGGGTGGACTGAAGAGAACAAGAATATAACAAAAGAGAGAGAGGTGAAATGAGTTGAGCTGCTCAAAGAAGGAGATAGTGCCCAAGCACAGGATACATATGTGAAAGCATGATTCAGTAATATGGCCGCATCATCCTACAGTGCGCTGGGTGGGATGGGCAGGAGAATGTAAAGGCAGATGGGAAAGGCTTTGTTTTGGGAAAGGTGTCAACAGCCCTGAGCTACATTTCCATCAATGTTATCATGCTGATGCAATCATCGATATGCTCATGATTAGCAGTCTTTCTTAACAAGTGAGCGCGTGCAGATTACCTGCTCAGGTATGGCACCGCTGTTTGTTGCCCTTGTAAATGACAATTTTTCTACAATTCAGATGAACTTTGGTGGTTGTAAATTGTTTAAGGACACCCTGAAGTTGTGAAATGTGTAACACTATCTACATTCTGTTTACTTTCTTTATTACATTGTCTAGGCATTGAAGTTAAAGAAAAAGAAACCAACCTGAGAAGTTGGTATAATTGATAAGCTCTGTACATTTAAATGTTTCATTGTGGAACATTTATCATTAAACGTCTTATCTGAACAAAAAAAAAATTGATCAAAAGAAGTGCTCTCAACCATGAGGTATAATGGACATTGGAAGCTGACATTTAATCTGTCACAGTCACTGATGGGCATCAACACTCAGATACACCTATAAAAACTGGGCATACCTCCCTACAATCAAACAGCTGCTGATGAAGTGACTCACTCAACAAACTTTACTGAACCATGTATTGTAGAAATTTTATACAGAAACCTTGAGCTAAATAAATAAGTTGTCCCATTAAATCAGCTCAGCCTTCTGCAGGGGACTGACCTTATTTAGGCAGGTCTGTTTCGGAATACCGATAAAGTCTATACCTGGCAGATTGCTATTGGATGTTGACTGTTCAATGCAAATGCCAAGTAAACAGCACCATGACATAGCAGTTTAAAATGTTTTGTAATTCCCATTATGTTTTAGGTTTCCATTTATAAGCAATTATCAATGTTACATCTTGGAATCAATCCAATATTTTTTAGCTCCAGTTTATTTGAAGTTTGAAAGTAAAAAAACACACATCTGAATGGCTTGTAATCCCAATATTCTGTCACTAGATATCAGTAGCACTCTTTGTAATTACTGTACCACTGAATGTTTTGCCGGTCAACTTAGCTACTGCACAGAATGCATTTATGACTATGTGTGTGTATTTTATATATATGATATGTATAGATATTTTTAATGAATAAAATATATTTTGAAATAAAAAAGTCTTATCCATGAGCAATAACAAATCCAGTTGTTTGTTGAATAAACATTTTGATCGTAATATGATCAATATGGGAATAAAATATAAATCCACTTGTCAAGAACGCATTTCAGATTTCATTGCATTTCATGAACAAAAGAAATTTCTGTTCCTTCTCCTCCTAGTCTTCAAAATCATCAACAATACTAGAATCTTGTATTCTGCAATTAGCCACTACAAAATGACAATTACTGTACACGATTTAAGCAAGACCTGAATGTAAATCTTAAAAGCATGAACATTCCTGCATCTGCAATGACCAGGTTGTAACATAAGGAATACCAATGATAAAACTATGGAGTTCTATCACATATATATTAGGAGGTGTTATGCTGTAACAGTGGTAAAACTACAGGTTTTTCTGCTATAATGCGCAGTTGTATTCCTTGCGACCTCACACTACAGAAAATCACAAGGTGGAAGATCACGAATAAAAATTTGTTGTACCTGTTCAGTAGAAAGTTGTGTTATCCAAACAACATCCACAATTTGTCAATCACCTTATAGCCAATTTGCTTTGGCAAAACACAGATTTTAGCAGAATGACCTGTATCAACACTGGCTCCTGGAATGTGAATGTGCTAACCACTTGGAGTCTCTGCAAATACAGAATCAAGTGTTGAAATTTAGAGTTGCTGACAGAGATATCCCGCTTCTCTCTCGGGTGTTCTGTTGTGGTCATTGCTGATAACCACAACTTTGAAACTGATGTCTTGATGTGAACTTGCCATATTTACCCATTACTTCCAACTGAAGAAGGTCGAAGTGTTAGCGTTTGTGCATTCAGAAGGAAGTGGGATTACAATAGATCAATATATGGCTGTTTCTTGTGAAAAAACTCTTTGGTTCTGAGAAAATAATTTCGTTACTGTGGAGTTTTATTCCCTCAGAAGAAAATCTCTGTTCCAGACATTTTTTTAAAAATTAGATGTCTGTTCTCTTATGTCCCATTCTTTATTTTGCTTCTTACGGATGGGTTAGTTGTAATTTAAATTCCCTGCTTCTTATTTTATTCATTTGCAGTCTGTGTGGCTCAGTGAAAATATTTCATTCTGATTTTGTCATTCAATCATGAATTGAGGGAATTGCTCGCTGGGCTACTGTCCATAGTGACTCTTATGGAGGTGGTAGTGAGCTGCCTTCTGGAACTGTTGTAGTCTATGTGCTGTAGTTTGACACACAAGGGAGAGAATTCCTGAATTTTGACTCAGTATCAATGATGGAACGATGATACATTTCCAAATCAGAATGGTGAGTGGCTTGGAGGAGAACTTGCAGGTGATGGTGTTCCCAAGGATCTGCTGCCCTTGTCTTAGGTGGTATTGATCATAGGTTTGGAAAGTGCAGTCTAAGGACCCTTGGTGAATTTCTGCCATGTCTCTTGCACATAGTACACACTGCTGCTACTAAGTGTCTGTGGTGGTAGGAGTGGATGCTTGTGAATGTGATGCCACTCCAGTTGGCAGCTTTGTTCTAATGGTGTGAAGTTTCCTGAGCATTGTTGGAACAGCACCCATCCAGGCTCGTGGGGATTATTCCATCACACTCCTGACTTGTGCCTTGAAGATGATACAATTCTAACGGGGGTGCAGTAAGAGACACCTGAGATATATGGGATTGGGAATGTGGTTAAAAAGTCAAGCAGAACTCAGATGTTTATATAATAAGCCATAAAGTACAAAAGGAATAAATTCATCTGAAGTATTGTGTCCAACTCTGAGCGCCACCTTTATGAAGGACATGCAGTCAAGTGGCATTTACTGGCAGTGTGCCTGACAACTCAGTCTCCCAACTGAGCGGCTCAGTGCTTGGCAAAGGGCAGCCAATGTTTCTGGGTGAATCAAGAGACCTGGCTATCCTGGAGACTTAGCAGCCCAGAAGGTGGACAGTGCTGAAGCAATGTCCTGTCAACATGAACAAACTGCTGAGCACTACCACAGGAAGCCAGTGTGATGACATTTCAAATAACAATGACAGTGCTCAAAGGTTAGATCTCTCTCACTCTCTCTCTCTCACTCTCTCTCTATACTGATGTTGACCTTCTCACAGTTTATATCACTGCTAATAGCATTGATGAGCAACCGGAAAATACCTGACGTCATCTCACAGATTCTCACTGTGCTGCCATAGAGCACACACTGTCCACCTCACTCTCCATCTCACTGTTCACCTCTGTAACTAACTCACCGCCCGTCTCAGTCTCTATCTCACTGCCCACCTCGGTCTCTATTGCACTGTCCTTCTCAGTCTCTATCTCACTGCCCACTTCAGATTCTATCTCACTGTCCACCTCAGTTACAATTACACTGTCCATCTCAGTCACTATCTCACTGCCCACCTGGGTCTCTATCTCACTGCCCACCTCAGTCAATAACTCACTGTCCACCTCAGTCACTATCTCACTGCCCACCTCAGTCACTACCTCACTGTCCATCTCAGACACTATAGCACAGTCCACCTCAGTCACTATCTCACTGTCCACCTCAGTCTCTATCTCACTGTCCACCTCAATCTCGATCTCTCTGTGCACCTCAGTCTCTATCCCACTGCCACCTCAGTCACTATCTCACTGCCCACCTCAGTCACTATCTCACAGCCCACCTCAGTCACTAACTCACTGTCCTCCTCAGTCACTATATCACGGTCCACCTCAGTCACTATCTCACTGCCCACCTCAGTCTCGATCTCAGTGTCCACCTCAGTCATTATCGCACAGTTCACCTCAATCTCTATCTCACTATCCACCTCAGTCACTAACTCACTGTCCACCTCAGACAAAAGCGCACTGCCCACCTCACTCTCTACACACCTCACTATACACCTCAGTCTCGCTCTCATTATCCACCTTAGTCACTAGCACACTGTCCACCTCACTCTTATCTCAATGTCCACCTCAGTCTCTATCGCACTGTCAACCTCAGTCACTATCTCAATGCCCACATCACCCTCTATTTCATTGACCGCATCAGTCTCGATATCACTGTTGACCTCACTCTTTATCTCATTGCCCACCTCAGTCCCTATTGTACTGCACAGCTCAGTCGCTATCGCACTGTCCACGTCAGTCACTATCTCACTATCCACCTCAGTCACTACCTCATTGTCCATCTCAGACAGTATCACACTGTCCACCTCAGTTACTATCTCGCTGTCCACCTCAGTCACTATCTCACTGTCCATCTCAGTCTCTATCTCACTGCCCACCTCATTCACTATCTCACTGTCCATCTCACTCACTATCTCACTGCCCACCTCAGTCTCGATCTCAGTGTCCACCTCAGTCATTATCGCACAGTCCACCTCAGTCTCTATCTCACTGTCCACCTCAGTCACTAACTCACTGTCCACCTCAGACAAAAGCGCACTGCCCACCTCACTCTCTACACACCTCACTATACACCTCAGTCTCGCTCTCATTATCCACCTTAGTCACTAGCACACTGTCCACCTCACTCTTATCTCAATGTCCACCTCAGTCTCTATCGCACTGTCCACCTCAGTCACTATCTCAATGCCCACATCACCCTCTATTTCATTGACCGCATCAGTCTCGATATCACTGTTGACCTCACTCTTTATCTCACTGCCCACCTCAGTCCTTATTGTACTGCACAGCTCAGTCGCTATCGCACTGTCCACGTCAGTCACTATCTCACTATCCACCTCAGTCACTATCTCACTGCCCTGCTCGGTCACTATCTCGCTGCCCACCTCAGTCACTCTCTCACTGTCCATCTCAGTCGCTATCTCACTGTCCATCAGTCACTATCTCATCATGCACCTCAGTCTCTATCGCACTGTCCACCTCACTATTTACCTCACTGACCAACTCAGTCTCTATCTCAATGTCCACCTCTGTCTTTTTCTCACTGTCAACCTCAGTCACTATCTCACTGACTACCTTAGTCACTATCTCACTGTCCACCTTAGTCACTATCTCACTGTCCACTTCAGGAACCATCTCACTGTCCACCTCAGTCTCTATCACATTGTCCATATCAGTCACTATCTCACTGCCCACCTCAGTCTCTATCTCTCCGTCCACCTCATTCACTATCTCATTGGCCACCTCAGTCTCTATTCACTGTCCACCTTAGTCACTTTCTCACTGTATGCCCCAGTCACTCTCACACTGTCCACCTCAGTCACTATCTCACTGCCCAACCCAGTCACTATCTCACTGTCCACCTCAGACAAAAGCGCACTGCCCACCTCACTCTCTACACACCTCACTATACACCTCAGTCTCGCTCTCATTATCCACCTCAGTCACTAGCACACTGTCCACCTCACTATCTATCTCAATGCCCACCTCAGTCTCTATCTCACTGTCCACCTCAGTCGCTATCTCATTGGCCACCTCAGTCTCTATTCACTGTCCACCTTAGTCACTTTCTCACTGTATGCCCCAGTCACTCTCACACTGTCCACCTCAGTCACTATCTCACTGTCCACCTCAGTCTCTATCTCACTGCTCACCTCAGTCTCTATCTCACTGCTCACCTCAGTCTCTATCTCACTGCCCACCTCAGTCTCTATCTCACTGCTCACCTCAGTCTCTATCTCACTGCCCACCTCAGTCTCTATCTCACTGTCCACCTCAGTCACTATCTCACTGCCCACCTCAGTCTCTTTCTCACTGCCTGCCTCAGTCACTATCTCACTGTCCATCTCAGTCTCTATCTCAATCTCTACTTCAGACACTATCGAACTGCCCACCTCAGTCACTATCTCACTGCCCACCTCAGTCTCTATCTCACTATCTACCTCAGTCACTATATCAGTGCCCACCTCAGTCTCTATCTCACGGTCCACATCAGTCTCTATGTCACTGTCCACCTGAGTCACTATCTCATTGAGCATCTCAGTCTCTATCACACTGCCCATCTCAGTCACTATCTCAATGCCCACATCACCATCTATTTCATTGACCACCTCAGTCTTGATATCACTGTTGACCTCACTCTTTATCTCACTGCCCACCTCAGTCTCTATTGTACTGCACAGCTCAGTCGCTATCGCACTTTCCACCTCAGTCACTATCTCACTGTCCATCTCAGTTGCTATCTCACTGCCCATCAGTCACTATCTCATCGTGCACCTCAGTCTCTATCGCAGTGTCTACTTCACTCCTTACCTCACTGTCCAACTCAGTCTCTATCTCAATGACCACCTCTGTCTTTTTCTCACTGTCGACCTCAATCACTATCTCACTGCCCAACTCAGTCTCTATCTCACTGTCCACCTCAGTTACTATCTCATTGTCCACCTCAGTCACTATCTCATGCCCACCTCAGTCACTATCTCACTGCCCACCTCAGTCACTATCTCATGCCCACCTCAGTCACTATCTCACTGCCCATCTCAGTCTCTATCTCAATCTCTACCTCAGTCACTATATCAGCGCCCACTTCAGTCTCTATCTCACGGTCCACCTCAGTCTCTATGTCACTGTCCACCTGAGTCACTATCTCACTGTGCATCTCAGTCTCTATCACACTGCCCATCTCAGTCTCAATTTCACTGTCCACCTCACTGTCTATCTCAATGCCCAACTCAGTCTCTATCGCACTGTCCACCTCAGTCACTATCTCAATGCCCACATCACCCTCTATTTCATTGACCACCTCAGTCTTGATATCACTGTTGACCTCACTCTTTATCTCACTGCCCACCTCAGTCTCTATTGTACTGCACAGCTCAGTCACTATCGCACTATCCACCTCAGTCACTATCTCACTGTCCACCTCAGTCACTATCTCACTGCCCTGCTCGGTCACTAGCTCGCTGCCCACCTCAGTCACTATCTCACTGTCCATCTCAGTTGCTATCTCACTGCCCATCAGTCACTCTCTCATCGTGCACCTCAGTCTCCATCGCAGTGTCCACCTCACACCTTACCTCACTGTCCAACTCAGTCTCTATCTCAATGACCACCTCTGTCTTTTTCTCACTGCCCGCCTCAGTCTCTATCTCACTGCCCACCTCAATCACTATCTCACTGCCCAACTCAGTCTCTATCTCACTGTCCACCTCAGTTGCTATCTCATTGTCCACCTCAGTTACTATCTCACTGCCCACCTCAGTCACTATTTCACTGCCCACCTCAGTCACTATCTCATGCCCACCTCAGTCACTATCTCACTGCCCACCTCAGTCACTATCTCAAGCCCACCTCAGTCACTATCTCACTGCCCACCTCAGTCACTATCTCATGCCCACCTCAGTCACTATCTCACTGCCCGCCTCAGTCACTATCTCACTGCCCACCTCAGTCACTAAATCACTGCCCACCTCAGTCTCTATCTCTGGCCCACCTCAGTCTCTATGTGACTGTCGACCTCACTCTTTATCTCACTGCCCAACCTCAGTCTCTATCGCACTGTTCACCTTAGTCTCTATCTCACTGCCCACCTCAGTCACTAATTCACTGTCCACCTCAGTCACTTCCCTAATGCCCACCTCAGTCTCTATCTCACTGTCCATCTCAATCACTATCTCACTGTCACCTCAGTTACAATCGGACTATCCACCTCAGTCACTATCACACTGTCCACTTCAGTTACTATCTCACTGCCCACCTCATTCACTATCTCACTGTCCACCTCAGTCACTACCTCACTGTCCACCTCAGTCACTATCTCACTGTCCACCTCAGTCACTGTCTGACTGCCCACCTCAGTCTCTATTTCTCTGTCCACCTCAGTCACTATCTCACTGTCCACCTCAGTCACTACCTCACTGTCCACCTCAGCCACTATCTCACTGCCCACCTCAGTCACTGTCTGACTGCCCACCTCAGTCACTTTCACATTGTCCACTTCAGCCATTTTCTCACTGTCCACCTTAGTCTCTATCTCAGGGTTCACCTCAGTCACTATCTCATTGCCCACCTCAGTCTCTATCTCATTGCCCACCTCAGTCTCTATCTCACTGTCCACCTCAGTCATTGTCTCACTGCCCACCTCAGTCTCTATCTCACTGCCCACCTCAGTCACTATCTCACTGCCCACCTCAGTCACTATCTCATTGCCCACCTCAATCACTATCTCACTGCCCACCTCAGTCTCTATCTCACTGCCCACCTCAGCGACTATCTCATTGCCCACCTCAATCACTATCTCACTGCCCAACTCAGTCACTATTTCACTGCCCACCTCAGTCTCTATCTCACGGCACTCCTCAGTCTCTATGTCACTGTCCACTATGTCAGTCACTATCTCAGTGCCCGCCTCAGTCTTTATCTCACGGCCCATCTCAGTCTCTATGTCACTGCCCACCTCAGTCACTGTCTCACTGTGCACCTCAGTCTCTATTGAACTTCCCACTTCAGTTTCTATCACACTGTCCACCTCAGTCTCTATCTCACAGTCCACCTCAGTCTCTATCTCTGGCCCACCTCAGTCTCTATGTGACTGTCGACCTCACTCTTTATCTCACTGCCCAACCTCAGTCTCTATCGCACTGTTCACCTTAGTCTCTATCTCACTGCCCACCTCAGTCACTAATTCACTGTCCACCTCAGTCACTTCCCTAATGCCCACCTCAGTCTCTATCTCACTGTCCATCTCAATCACTATCTCACTGTCACCTCAGTTACAATCGGACTATCCACCTCAGTCACTATCACACTGTCCACTTCAGTTACTATCTCACTGCCCACCTCATTCACTATCTCACTGTCCACCTCAGTCACTACCTCACTGTCCACCTCAGTCACTATCTCACTGTCCACCTCAGTCACTGTCTGACTGCCCACCTCAGTCTCTATCTCACTGTCCACCTCAGTCACTATCTCACTGTCCACCTCAGTCACTACCTCACTTTCCACCTCAGTCACTATCTCACTGTCCACCTCAGTCACTGTCTGACTGCCCACCTCAGTCACTTTCACATTGTCCACCTCAGCCATTTTCTCACTGTCCACCTTAGTCTCTATCTCAGGGTTCACCTCAGTCACTATCTCATTGCCCACCTCAGTCTCTATCTCATTGCCCACCTCAGTCTCTATCTCACTGTCCACCTCAGTCATTGTCTCACTGCCCACCTCAGTCTCTATCTCACTACTCACCTCAGTCACTATCTCACTGCCCACCTCAATCACTATCTCACTGCCCACCTCAGTCTCTATCTCACTGCCCACCTCAGCGACTATCTCATTGCCCACCTCAATCACTATCTCACTGCCCAACTCAGTCTCTATCTCACGGCACTCCTCAGTCTCTATGTCACTGTCCACTATGTCAGTCACTATCTCAGTGCCCGCCTCAGTCTTTATCTCACGGCCCATCTCAGTCTCTATGTCACTGCCCACCTCAGTCACTGTCTCACTGTGCACCTCAGTCTCTATTGCACTTCCCACTTCAGTTTCTATCACACTGTCCACCTCAGTCTCTATCTCACAGTCCACCTCAGTCACTATCTCACTGTCCACCTCAGTCTCTATCTCACTGCCCACCTCAGTCTCTATCTCACTGTCCACCTCAGTCACTATCTCACTGCCCACCTCAGTCTCTATCTCACTGTCCACCTCAGTCACTATCTCACTGTCCACCTCAGTCTCTATCTCACTGCCCACCTCAGTCACTATCTCACTGTCCACCTCAGTCTCTATCTCAATCTCTACCTCAGTCACTATATCAGCGCCCACTTCAGTCTCTATCTCACGGTCCACCTCAGTCTCTATGTCACTGTCCACCTGAGTCACTATCTCACTGTGCATCTCAGTCTCTATCACACTGCCCATCTCAGTCTCAATTTCACTGTCCACCTCACTGTCTATCTCAATGCCCAACTCAGTCTCTATCGCACTGTCCACCTCAGTCACTATCTCAATGCCCACATCACCCTCTATTTCATTGACCACCTCAGTCTTGATATCACTGTTGACCTCACTCTTTATCTCACTGCCCACCTCAGTCTCTATTGTACTGCACAGCTCAGTCACTATCGCACTATCCACCTCAGTCACTATCTCACTGTCCACCTCAGTCACTATCTCACTGCCCTGCTCGGTCACTAGCTCGCTGCCCACCTCAGTCACTATCTCACTGTCCATCTCAGTTGCTATCTCACTGCCCATCAGTCACTCTCTCATCGTGCACCTCAGTCTCCATCGCAGTGTCCACCTCACACCTTACCTCACTGTCCAACTCAGTCTCTATCTCAATGACCACCTCTGTCTTTTTCTCACTGCCCGCCTCAGTCTCTATCTCACTGCCCACCTCAATCACTATCTCACTGCCCAACTCAGTCTCTATCTCACTGTCCACCTCAGTTGCTATCTCATTGTCCACCTCAGTTACTATGTCAGTACCCACCTCAGTCACTATCTCACTGTCCACCTCAGTCACTATGTCAGTATCCACCTCAGTCACTATCTCACTGTCCACCTCAGTCTCTATCACACTGTCCACATCACACTCTACTTCATTCACCACCTCAGTTTTTATATCATTATCCACCTCAGTCGCTAAAGCACTGTCGACCTCACTCTTTATCTCACTGCCCAACCTCAGTCTCTATCTCATGCCCACCTCAGTCTCTATCTCACTGTCCACCTCAGTCACTATCTCACTGCCGACCTCATTCTCTATCGCACTGCCCACCTCAGTCTCTATCTCATGCCCACCTCAGTCACTATCGCACTGTCCACCTCAGTCTCGATCTCACTGTCCATCTCAGTCTCTGTCTCACTGTCCATCTCAGTCTCTATCTCACTGCCCACCTCAGTCATTGTCTCACTGCTGACCTCAGTCTCTATCTCACTGTCTACCTCAGTCTCTATCGCACTGTCTACCTCAGTCTCTATCTCACTGTCTACCTCAATCACTATCACACTGTCCACCTCAATTTTGATCTCACTGTCCATCTCAGTCTCGATCTCACTGTCCACCTCAGTCTCTATCTCACTGTCTACCTCAGTCACTATCTCACTGTCCACCTCAGTCTCTATCGCACTGCCCACCTCAGTCACTATGTCACTGCCCACCTCAGTCATTATCACATTGTCCAAACCAGTCACAATCTCACTGTCCATTTCAGTCACCATCTCACTGCCGACCTCAATCACTATTGCACTGCACTGCGCAGTCTCTATCGCACTGTCCAACTCAGTCACTATCGCACTGTCCACCTCAGTCACTATCTCACTGTCCACTTCAGTCACTATCTCACTGTCCACCTCAGTCTCTATCTCACTGTTCACCTCAATCACTGTCTTAGTGTCCACCTCAGTCACTATCTCACTGCCCACCTCAGTCACTATCTCATTGCCTACCTCAATCACTATCTCACAGCACACCTCAGTCTCTATGTCACTGTCCACCTAGTCACTGTCTCACTGTGCACCTCAGTCTCTATTGCACTTCCCACTTCAGTCTCTATTTAACTCTCCACCTCAGTCTCTATCTCACTGCCCACATCACTCTCTATTTCATTGACCACCTCAGTCTTTATCTCACTATCCACCTCGGTCGTTAAAGCCCTATCGACCTCACTCTTTATCTCACTGCCTACCTCGGTCTCTATTGTACTGCTCAGCTTAGTCACTATCTCACTGTCCATCTCACACTTTATCTCACTGTCCACCTCAGTTTCTATCTTAATGTCCACCTCAGTCATTTTCTCACTGTCCACCTCAGTCTCTATCTCACTGCCCACATCACACTCTATTTCATTGACCACCTCAGTCTTTATCTCATTGTCCACCTCAGTCGCTAAAGCACTGTCGACCTCCCTCTTGATCTCACTGCCCACCTCCGTCTCTATAGTACTGCCCACCTCAGTTACTATCGCACTGTCTACCTCAGTCACTATCTCACTGCCCACCTCAATCACTATCACACTGCCCACCTCAATTTCGATCTCACTGTCCACCTCAGTCTCTATCTCACTGTCCACCTCAGTCTCTATCGCACTGCCCACCTCAGTCACTATGTCACTGCCCACCTCAGTCACTATCTCATTGTCCAAACCAGTCACAATCTCACTGTCCATTTCAGTCACCATCTCACTGCCGACCTCCGTCACTATTGCACTGCACTGCGCAGTCTCTATCGCACTGTCCACTGCAGTCACTATCGCACTATCCACCTCATTCTGTATCTCACTGCCCACCTCAGTCTCTATCTCACTGTCCACCTCAGACACTATCTCACTGTCCACCTCAGACACTATCTCACTGTCCACCTCAGTCACTGTCTCTCTGCCCACCTCAGTCACTCTCACACTGTCCACCTCAGTCACTATCTCACTGCCCATCTCAGTCACTATCTCACTGCCACCTCAGTCATTATCGTACTGTCCACCTCAGTCTCTATCTCACTGCCCACCTCAGTCACTTTCGCACTGTTCACCTCAGTCTCTATCTCACTGCCTCCCTCAGTCACTATCTCACTGCCTGCCTCAGTCTCTATCTCACTGCCCACCTCAGTCACTTTCGCACTGTTCACCTCAGTCTCTATCTCACTGCCTCCCTCAGTCACTATCTCACTGCCCACCTCAGTCACTATCTCACTGCCCACTCTCATCATTATCTCCCAGTCACTGTCTCTCAACCTCTCCTGTATTCCAGTCTCACTGACCATCCTGCTCTCAACCTCACATTGCCTCCATCACTCTTGCTCTCCTGCTACATTTCATGTGGGGGATTGTACGGAGCATGAGATCTAGGTGGTGTGCTGCAGGGAAACCTTGTGGCACCTGGTGCTGTACGGCCGGTGATACTTCGAGAGAGGTATTGAGTGAAGTGGTGAGCCTGGCAAATGTTTGGCAGAGAGCACATTATTGGTGCTGCTCCTTTTAAAAGATGTTTGAATAGTTTAGTGTCATGGATGTTGCTTTTCTTAATTGCAGGCAGTTCCTGTAGCTGGAGATGACACCAAGCGCATTGTAACTGTAATGTCTCCCTTGCAGCAAATGCAGCCTTTTGTATGAAACAAAATATTTTTGGGACAGCGCTGTTGGGCCCCTGGAAGTGGAAGGGAAAGTCTCCTTTCCAATGCAGGTGCAATGTTCAACCACATCTCTATAGCGTACTATCTACTGTTCCAATAACTCTCATCCTCTGCAGGCACATCTCCTCCATTGAGTTGGTGGCTATCATACAGCAGCAGGGAGCCACTCTGCCAGTGGAAAGATGTCAATTCACCAGTAGAATTGGACACACTTGGGTCAATATCCACCCCAAGCGACTGTCTACCTCCATGAAACTGTACATCCATAGGAAATCTTGGAAATTGTCTCAGGAAACTATTCCATTGCGACTCCTGCCTACTTTCCTTGGGACTGCAAGCTCATCCCAGCATGGGGTCAGGAAAGTTCAGACCATTGCTTTGATATGAATGCGTAAATCAACAACTTATCATCAAATCAGTATGCAATAGAAAATATTGCAACACAACAGGATGCTGTTATCTTTATCTTGATATGCAGTTAAAGGTTTATTGAGCAACTGTTATGTATATTGTGTGTGGGTCAGGTGCAAAGCAGCATTCACTGTTATAAATATATATTTTTTCCTTAAAAGAATCAATCTGTTCAGACACACTACAAAATAATATCTGGAGCAGGTGGGACTTGAATACAGGACTTCACAGCTTGAGGTAGGGACACTACCACTGCACCACAAGCCCCCCGCAGCTGCCAATGATACACCGTTACGGTTCAATTGATCACTTAACATGTCGCTAATTATTTGAGCACGCCCTGTTAACTGCATCATGCTTGATTGGAAAGTGGTAAGCCAAAGAAAAACGATTCCCTTTTATTACATTATTTCCTTTTTTCTAGGTTTGGCAAACATTTAAGTGTTTGAAAATAAAAATATATAAAAATAACAATTTATTGATCAGCCTGAGTGGTATTTCCCATCATGCAAGCCTATATACATGGTAGTCAAACAGGAAGTGGCTCTTCTTTTAAGCAAGGCCTAGTTTATTGTCGGTTAGCAACCAGGTACAAGAAACATGGAACAAAAACAGAAACTACTGGTGAAACTCAACAGATCTGACAGCATCTGTGAGGGGAGAAATGGAGTTAATGTTACTTTAGTTGAAAATCACACAACACCAGGTTATAGTCCAACAGGTTTAATTGGGATCACTAACTTTTGGAATGCTACTCCTTCATCAGGTGGTGGCTATGTTCAGCATCCCAATGAAAACTCGAAAGGTTTCTCCCCATAGGTGCTGCCAGACCTGCTGAGTTTTGGCAGCGATTTCTGTTCTTGTTTCAGATCTTCAGCATCTGCAGTTCTTCGTTCCTCAAGTTACATAATCTGTCTTCTTCAGGATTCAGAACGCCCAAGTCCAGTCGACATCATCATATGAGGTGGTGCTTCATGTACTCCTCACCGATATCCTTTCAGAGCCGCACACCATATCCAACAGCGAAGGAATTCAACAATAATGTGGAGATGCTATGATCAGTTGCCCTTCCATTTTTCCAATAGTTTCCACTGCTATACTATAAAATTCAGAGTTGTTCAGTGGAGACAAATCTAAGCCTTGATGGCATGCACTTGACATTCGTATAAACCGCTTTCAGCAGTGCCTACTGAATAGTAATAAATATGAAACTAGAGGGTTTGGTTTCCCTTCCTATCCTAGCTTCTGGCCATTGAGGCTAATACAGCTGCATCACTCACATCCCAGCAGATGTCAGCTAACTCAAAACAGATCTGAAATAAAACCTCTGTACTCCTTCAAAGTGCCTTAGGGGTGCTCAGCAGTAAGCAGACTGTTTATTTTGACCGAATACAGGCCATCATTACTCAGCCCTGCCATGCTCACCGAAAGAAGTCGAGAATGTGTCACAATTAAGACAAATATTGTTGCTGGTTTTTGTTTCCTGGTGTGAGTAAACTTTTTTGGGAGGGAGAAGGTTGAGTGGCACAATAGTAAAACACCATGATGGTGTTTTATTGATGACCCAAAGCCATCACATCTGACTTTCTAGTAGATAATCCTTGACTAATTCTGAGGCATCTGGTGCATGCATGATGCTTCAAGTAAAGCAGATTGACTAATCCCTTTAAGCCCAATCATCAAATGTTTCTATCATATACAAACACAGTTGGACTGATAGGACTGATTAATTCTGTTGAAACTGTTCAGTTCAATGGCCCAGTGAATCCTCTAGATTTAGTTGGTGAGTTCAGCATTAGTCTGGCAAGGCAAATGTATTCCACTCAGTTACTTTGTTTGGGTTGTCTGTCAAATAATAACTTTGTATTTGCTGTAAGAGATCCAAGCCAAAATAATGGCGGGTGGGTCTACACCTAGTTACGATTTGAATTGTAGTCCATCAGCTGGCAGTTTCAGTCTCTCAGTTTGGGTTTCCAGGGTTGGAGCTAACCAAATGACCAAACCTTCTTGTGTACCACAAGTCATAGAATCCTTACATGTGGAAACAGGCCATTTGGCTCATGGAGTCTATACTGACCCTTTGAAGAGCATCCCATCCAGGCACCCCTCCCCTTCCTAACCCTGTAATCCTGCATTTCCAATAGCTATCCAACCTAGCCTTCACATCCTTGGATACAATGGACAATTTAGCATTGCTAATCCACCTAAACTGCACATCTTTAGATAGTGGGAGCAAACCAGAGCACCAGAGGAAATCCATGCATACAAAGGGAGAACGTGCAAACTCGACAGAGACAATTCCCTAAGGTTGGAATTGAACCCAGGTTCTGTGAGGCAGCAGTGCTAAGCACTGAGCCACTGTGCCCCCTCAAGTGAACACAAATGTGATTGGAAGCAATTATCTATTGCCACAACTCACCATGATCATCAAACCAAAGCTTTCGATGAACTTATTCAGGGAGATAAAATAGCTTCTCTTGTGCATTTTGAATTTGGATTCCTGAGCTACCAATGTTCAACTCATCAAATGTTGGTTGGTCACATATAGCGGATGAGTTCACTGTAATTGGCATGATGCCTGTTCTACAGCAATATTGTTAGTAACAATTGTAGAATATGTGCAGTGCAGATATTAGCATAATCTCAAATGCCCAAGGAAATAAACAGCAGCGCGAGATATTGGAGTGAAGGAACAGCCCTGGCTGTGAACAATTACTTAGAAGTGCTTGATAACCTGAGCAAACACACTCAACTTAGAGATCATCAGCCAGCTGTTACACACACCTTGCCCTCCTCAGTGGCATCCCCTGTCATTGTTAATTGGTAGGGTCACTGAAACTACATTTATGCACCTCATGTGAATGTGAAGAAGGTCCCCTAAGATTTTTGCAAGCCATTTGGCTTCTATCTTGTTTAGAGTATAACTAATATTTGAAGGAAATGTCGAAAACTGAAACCAAATTGCTTCTTTAATGTATCCACGTAAGAAGACCTCACAAAATTTAAGTTATACCAATGTGCTGTCAGTAGAACAAGTCTCGGGAAATCCTCTTTGCTATTAGTATCGAACTTAATGCTGCACACCATAAATCAGACCAATGTTCTCACTGAGCTGGGCAGCAAACTGAAAGGTTCCCCACAAGTCACATCCAAATCAACCCCTTTAAGTTTCTGTATTACACGAGCACTAACAATTTAATGGAGATAGCACTTTGCTCACTCACCAGTAAAAATAAATGAGATGATACTTTGGTTCAGACACATCTCCCAGCTTTGTTTAATTGAATTATCAAGTAGTTTTTCTTCTCGTTTCTTCTGTGTAAAACTGGTCCTAATGGATTAGTCATCTGCTTGAGAAACCAACTGAAATGAAAATCAGGAACCTTGGAAGAGTGCCCAGGGGTGATAGTTTAATATCCACTGTGACCCATTTGAGTCCACTCTATCAAAAGACTGTGACTTTGATGACACTGCACTCCTAAAAAAGGACATTCTGTCTCCCACACATAGGAGTACCGGGTGATATGAATTTCAGTGTCGGAGTGTAGTCTGGTGTGTAGGTCTTAAATCCCACAACTGGCGGATTGTAGCAAACAGCACATCCCTTTAGCTGTTTGTAACAGCAGAACCCGTGCTTAAAGAGCCCAGAAAATAATGTCTAACATTAAATCTGATTCCATGCCTGGACAGCACTTGTGAACAAACCTGATTGTGCTGAGATTACACTAACAACCAGTTTAAGATTATTGGTCAGGCTCACTTATCTGTGCGGAGAAAGTGAGGACTGCAGATGCTGGAGATCAGAGCTGAAAATGTGTTGCTGGAAAAGCGCAGCAGGTCAGGCAGCATCAGGAAGAAGAGCTCATGCCCGAAACGTCGAATCTCCTGTTCCTTGGATGCTGCCTGAGCTGCTGTGCTTTTCCAGCAACACATTTTCATCACTTATCTGTGCCACAAACTACATACATTCACACACAGGAACTTGTCCTTTGTAAACAAAAGGAATATATTCATATAGAGTCCTACAGCTTGGAAACAGACATTTCAGTTAAAATAATATCCACTAAAAGGGAATAAACTAAGTTTAGAGTCCTTTGGTTGTCTTCGAGGCATTACAGTTTTAACCTGAGGCTGATGTTGAATGGTTGTTTTCAGTCATGATGAATGAGCAAGAGTTCTCAGAGTTTTGCTGATGTTTTCTGCTTTGAAACTGTTTCAGTGGGACCAGTGCTGACCTCTTTAGAGAGACAATAGAGAGAGACAGCAACTTTTCTTCGATTATGTGCCAAAAAGATCTTGGAACCTCCTGTGAAATACTGGTTTCCAAGAGGTTCATTGGGTGGTTCCATCTGTGACAGCCATTGTGTCCGGTACCTTGCATCTATGTATTTGTTAATATCTTCCTGAGAAACCTGTGAAAGGTTTTAATGGGCATCTGGATAGTAACAAGTATTTCTTTCCTGAAAACAATACACCTGTTTTCTCTCATTCACTTGAAAGATGGCTGTACATTTTTGCTTTGACTCAGTCAATTGACAAAGGGTGCAACTGGTTGAAAGTTTTTAAAATCAGTTCATTGAAGAAAAGCTTATAGATTACAACCATATTTCACTAGCAAAAAGAAAAATGAGATCCACTCACATTTCAGTTCAAGGTATGAAAATTAAAAGCAACAGATTCACTTACATTGGCTTTCTTCGTCTTAGTTTAGATTAATTTACCCTTCTGACATGAGCTCTTTAAGTTCTGAACAGAGCATTTTCAATCATATTCAGTTTCTCTGCAATGTTGTTTTATCTTTTTCGCACAAGCACTGTGGGCATTGCTGGCAAGGCTGGCATTTGATGCTGGTTCCCAATTGAACTTAATGCCTTACGTGGTCATTTCTACGGGTAGTTAAGAGTCGACCAAATTGCTATGTGTTTCAAGTCAAATGTAGACCAGACTAGAGAAGGATGGTGGATTTATAGATGTAAATTATAGATGTTTCTATTATGAAATATCGTTTCGCATGTTTGTCATGTTTTTGGAGAGTATTGGTTTGATCTCTATATTCCTAATTCATTCTCCTGGAGAAGGACAGTCCCTTTCCAAAGGTCATCAGCAACAATGGGTTGACTTGTCAGATGGTTTCAAATTCAGTATCGGCCTTGTCGCTCCTTCTCTCTGTTCCATATTTAGGTAGGAGAAGCGAATTTCAGTCTTTCTTGACTGGACAATGTTGGTCTCACTTACACTTCATCACCACCGTTCCTGACTCTGTTACCATTGGGCAGACTGTTTGTTCCCCTCCTGCTGTACCATCACATCGCATGACAAAGCTTTTGTCTTGTCTTGTGTTCTGTGGTGTCAATTAGTGAGTTTATTTCCCGATGCATTTTTCTACTCTGTATTGGCCAATGATCTGGGCTTTTCAGGCTTCACTCAGCATCAGCTGCAATCCTGGCACCAGTCTGCTGGCTGAAAGGTTCACATGCTGGCCTCATGGTCAGCCTGCTTTCTCATAGCGGTTTGTGAGCTTTTTAAGTGCTCTCAAGCCACATTAAATCTCTCATGAGACGCTCATGGAACATGGTCATGTAGCCTAACATTGAGACTTCCTCCCTCGACTCTATCCACAACTACTTGATAAGCTTCAGAGGATGCTCACTTGGTGCATATAAGCTAATTGAAACAGAGTAAAACCAGTGGGTGAGACTCTGATCCAGACAGAAGAAAATCTAGACCATGATCCCATGGAGGGGATGCTCCATGGCATTTTGCCCTTCTCCCTGTTGATAGGGCCTTTTGGTGTACTTCTAGCGCCCCCTGTGACTGCTGGTGGTACACCCAGGACTTTAGCTGAGTCATGCACAGGTTACTCATGGCTTCTTGGAAGATTTGGAACATGAAATTTGAGCACTGATACTATTAGAGCTTAGTGGCTAATCTATATCAGGTAAAGAATTGTGTTCGACCCCCCCCCACCACTGATTCCGTTCTCAGGCAACGTCCTCTGTTGGTAAGGAATACTAGTCATCTCCTTTGGGAAGGAGTTCCACACAAGATCACTTGCACCTTTCTGAATGGTTTCCTAAAACCTGGCACAGAATATTAAGCTGGGGTTTTCCCACTACCTTGGGAAGTGTGTCCTGTTGGCTGGTACAGGCCTGGGTTTTCAGTATCCCAGCATACCCAGCTATTGGGATGTTTTGTGCTATCTTCCCCAGGGTACCTTGGTGGCACCACTAACAAGAGGGTCACTGCCTATTCCTGGGTTTGCAGGGCTTTGTAAAGGCTCTCTAATTCCACACTGGCACCTCATCGTGCGTCTGGCTCAGTTTCAGTCTGCATTGCCTGAATTAAGTTGTTGAACAAGGAAACGACTTTCTATGTTATAAGCAGGGAAGCCCTGCCTATTCCCACTTTAGAGTCTTCATGACGCCTGAGATAGGTTTCAGATAACCAGGCAGTAGATGAACCTTCTGCAATGCCACTTTAGACTTCTCTGACTGAGTTTGTCTGACCGACGGAAAACTCACCTTCCCACATTTGGAGGAAATATCAGGAACTTTCTCTGAAACGTTCTGCCCCCAGCCCGCTGACTTTGTTTGGTTTCTCTGAACTACTTGAAATGCTGTCACTTTTGATTCCACCAAAACATTGCTAAGGAACAGATGAACTCCAACTCCAGGCAAACTGGGGCTGCCTCCCTGTTCTGACACAGAGTTGCTCTTCAGGTATAGTCTTGTGCTCTCCCTCGATACCCTTTCTCAATAATGTGACACATACTGCACTTCCTGGTGGATAAATCATCCCTCTTGCCAGCAGTAGCATTTGCCTAGCCCCTGCCTCCCTTAGTGGCACTACCGAGCTTACTTGCCCTGCTTTGGGGAATGTGATTACCCTTTCTTTTGATGCAAAATCCTAATAACTCCCCAGGATATTGTTCAGTTCACTGCACTCACAATAATGCACCTACCAGTCATTGCTGCTGCAGTTGAAGCAGTCGCCTTGGCTGGGATGCAGTTCAAACACACAGACGCTTCCTGCCCTTCTCCTCTCCTCATGAACCTTTCTGGCAGGGGAAGCGATCCTTATGTTTCCAGCGGCCCTTCCCTCTCAGGGGTGCTCAGTTTCCAGTCACTCTGCTACTTCCACCTTCTCAGCTGGTTCAGGGTAACTAGCCTAGGGTTTCCTTTAGGATGATGGCTTGGTGCACAAGCTCATGATGATCAGCTAGGACTGCTCTTTATGTGAGCTTGGATTGGGAAGAGTATGGAATCTTTGAACTGCTCAAGGGGAACTACTTCACAAAGATTTTCACAATTTTAAGCACCCGTGCCAACTGGTTAAAGATCAGCTGGTCGGTTCCTGAGTGTACACAAATTTGGTTGGTACCGGCCTGGTGCCCACTTCAGTGTTACTGCTGCTTCAGAACTGGTTGCATTTTCCTCTTACAAGAGGGAGTGAGCATTGTGAGCTTTACCTGTCAGCTCACTGTGTAGCAGAAAGGTCCATTGTTGAACTGACCATTTTAACTGCCTTGAAAATATTCAAAAGAGATAGAGAAGGCACCCATTTCTTCTTCATTAAACTGAGTGATTAATTGAGTGAACTTGAGTAGCTCCCCCTTTCTATTTGAGTTGGGTGGGGGTGGTTTCCTCACCAGTGGGCACATATTAGCGTTCCCCTTTCTCCTTCCAGTTACTTCAATTTAAACGTCTAGCTTCTTCCCAGTTCCCGCCTCTCTTTCTCTTTTTCCCTTTGGTGGAATTCCACTTGCAATTTCCAGTGCTGTTCTGTTTATGTCTCTCTTTTTTTCTGTTCCTCCTCTCTTTTGTTCTGTTTTTTTCCCATTCCAGATTCAGTTTACACGGCTCCAATGTCACCTGTTTCAGTGTCCTTACTGTCTCTGTTGTCATGAGCTTTCGGCCATGTCCCTGAGTTTGGGTTCAAGATAGACTGGCCAAGGAGCAGGGAAGGCCAAGAAATATCCTCATGCAAGTGTTTCCTTACAACACTCTGTATTGTGTGTTAAGCCTGAGTGCCACAAAACCTGAGATTTAGACATATACCATACTCTAATCTTACCGTTACATCACCTGAACGGCTCTTCCATAAACTCTGTATGCTCCTTTCTTTCTCCTAATGCCTTTAAGTCAGCCCATACTGTGCTATTTGTGAGGAATAGCTCTGCAACCTCATGGTAAGGTTACTCCAAACTCCTAAAGCACTTATAAGTGTGCAGGTCACTCCAAAGATGTGCAGGTCAGGTGAATTGGCCATATTAAATTGCCCATAGTGTTAGGTGCATTAGTCAGAGGGAAATGTGTCTGAGTGGGTTACTCTTCAGAGGGTCAGTATGGACTGGTTGGGCCGAAGGGCCTGTTTTCACACTGTAGGAAATCTAATCTAATTGATCTTATAAAACAATTTACACCTCTAAATATTTCACCATCCATTTCACAATTTCTGTATTCCTGGCTTTTGCACTAAATAATCACCTCTAATATATATCTTTTAATTCTTTCAACTTCAGAGCTCATAATTTTGTGTAAATAATCTCACCCTGTTCCGTGAGAGCATTTACATATTCCCTTTAATATTACAGAGCAAAGAAAACCTTTTGCCATTCTTCGATAGCTTTTGAAGGAATAATTTACTTACCCCTCTCCAGTTATTTTCATTGGTCTATGGGACCTGTCATACAAATGTGTAATTAGGATCTGAAAGGGTTAAAGCCGAGGTATACACTAAGGACCAATATGATAATATCATGGGGATTCATGTTGGGAGAACAGCTTTGCATCTTAAATCTTCCTTATTGTCCAAGTGACAACACCTATTGTATCAATGTAACTTGCGCCCAGTTTTTGTCATGCAATAAACTACATCTTGTTTAAGTCAAGACCCTTATCTTGCCAGGCTAGAAGGTGAATTTCCTCTATTACAATACGTCAAGCAGGCCCTGCCAATCCCCACTGGGAAAGAAGATGATAACAGCAAGTCTATCAGATAGATCATACACTATGATGAGCTGTGACGTAGATTCATCTTAAAGCAGGAACAATGGTAGATCAGTTTCTGTCATGATCTAGTGAGATCGGGTGAACTTGTTCCCCTTTGTGGTTAGTCATAACAAAAGTTTAAGTTTTTTTTCTTCAAGGCTAAAGCTCTCTCCAGTTAAGAATATAGTCAACTATTTTTCCTGAGATCAATAAAATTTTTGCAAGTCAAAGGAAGAGCAAATTTATGAACTGTTAAACCCAAGGGAAATAGATTAAAGTGTGATGTTGAGCATATGACCTTTGTTCAGTTATTTGGACTCCACCCACTAAAACACACATATAAAGTTGAAGGTGAACAGTATCTGATATAAAGGCACATAAAAGAGCATATGGTTCAGAGTCTTTTGCTTGTCTTTGAAATGTAAGTTTTTAAGTTAAGACTGTTTCATTTTAGCTGGATGCAGTCAGTCATAGTGGCGAGGCAACTGGTGAAAATTCTCTAGTTCTTGAAGATTATTCACTGTTTCTGATGGAATCTCTTATTCAGAGAGAGAAAACAGAAACAGCAGCTTCTCTGTAGTTATCTGCAAAAAGCTCTCTCTGGTATATTAGTTTAATATGTAATTGCAAAAATGCCTCGGATGTTTATGATAACCATGGAGTTGATGATTAGTATTTTACATTCACTGATGTTTTCCTGAGATTGTGATGGGTTTTGATGGGTGATTGGATTGTAGGAAGCCTTTCTTTTTGAACCCTCCTGGGAGTGAATGATTTGTTTTCTTGCCTCCATCTTGAAGGGCTTTGCATTTTTAAGCAGTTTGTCCAATATGCAACGGTTCTAACCTCAATGCTTTTGAAATCGTATCTTCAAAATATAAAGGAGTATAGCCTCATGGTACTTAATTTGAATTTAAAGAAAACTTTGCCATTTAAGCATTCCTTGGTATACTCTCCATGGTGAATCTTGGACCAACCAGAATCCACTTGCCACATAATCAGTAACCTTTACTCCTGCAGTTTAAGTTGTTGTTCCCTGGGAGTTTTGGTCTTCTTGTGATTCTGTCCTGATGAGTATGGGATGAAACGTTTCAACAGTACGTCTCTGTTTCCACAGTACTCAATTCCTGTGCTACCAAGGCTCTATTTGAGTTTCTGGCCTGAATCCAGCAGTGAGGTGAAATCTATGCAAATGCTGACATGATGTCTAGAGCTGCTTGCTTACCTCCTTTGGGATCACACTAAGCATTTAATTTTTTCATCAGTTCATGCCTGAATGTACACTGTAAGATGCTCCCATTCTCTTCCTGGTTTTCCTCTTGCAACCTCTGCTGAAGGGGTTGCAATAGGCGACCTCTGTCATCTCATACTTCAGTCAAACTCATCACTTTGAATCCATTGGTCAATACAACATATGGTTATGGGATATTTTAATTATGGATGACATAGTAGTCAAACCTGATCACGATATCCAGCAGGGATTGCTGGATACTATTCATGAGTGTGAATCAAAGCTATTCGGCCATTCCATAATCATCAGTGTGAGGGCAAATGCATCATCTTTAACTCTGTTTCCATCTGACATCAGCTGAGACAGCTTAGACCAGGAATCAAGCCTGGGACACTCTTAGTCTGTAAGCTGCACAAATAGAGAAGTAACCCTCTGGGGTAGCATTACTGTGATGATAAAATGTCTTTTGAACTGAAAGAAAGCAAAATGTACTGGGAAGGTTCTTAGTCCTGATGACTGCACCAATGACTAAATGAAAGAATTTCCAGTAAGCCAGCATTTCAGCACGCTCTCAGGATAAATCCAAAATCATCTAAAAACATTTCACACTTAATGGATTTTTTTGTGAAGTGCAGTGCTGTTTTAAGCAAAGATGACAGCTAATTTAGACACCAAAGGATATCAGAAATGATAAATTAGTTAAGTGACCAGATAATCTGTGTACTGCATATTTGGTGACAGCCAAAGCTCAGTTCTAGTACCTGCCTCTTGGCCAAAAGGTTCCTGGTTCAAGTCCCACTTGAACACAACCACTGATGTTGACCTTCTAGTGTAGTATTGAAGGACCACTGCATTGTCACTTTTCAGGTGAGATGTTGAATCAAAGCCCATTCTGTCTGCTGGTGTGGATGTGGGAAGTTCTCATGGCACCATTTCAAAGAAGAATAGTGATGTTACCCTGAGTGTAAGACAATATTTATCCCTCAGTCAGCATCACAGAAGGAATCTGGACTATGGCATTGTTGTTTGTGGCAGTTCCTGTGTACAACTTGGCTGCTACGGTTCCTCCATTACCAAAAGGAAATAAGGCTGGGATTTTCTGAGGGCCACCTCCTGCGGAGGCTGAGGGTGGTGGAACATTGGAATTGGCCATCAGGACATGGTTTGGCTGTAGTCTATCCACCACTGCTGCACTTGACTATGGCAGGGAAAATAGCCCTCCAACCCTGAGGTCAGTTGAAGCCATAAAGTGGCTACCCAGGGCCCCTTCCTGTCGCCATTGTTATTTTATCCACTATGTCATTACTCCAGGCCTCCTGCAGTACCAGTAATAACCACTGCTTCAGGGGGTAGTCAAAACCAGAGAGCTGTGAATGTCTGATTTGCTGGAAGATGTAGGAGAAGGAGACCTCTTTCCTTAAGCTCTGATTGAAGGCAGCTAGTTGCACGAGAAACACAAGATGAAGTCAGGGGTTCTATGATGGACAGAGGTAGGGCTGGCCCTGCTAATGGATTGGGCCACTACCGTCCCATAAAACCCTGGCCCACACATTAAAATTAAAAAGACTGTGAGACATCCAGTGGTTGTGAAAGGCAGCTCCTTTCTTTTGTTTGTAGAATAAAATATTGGCCAAGTAACCAGTAATCTTCCTGCTCCTCTTCAAATTGAGCCATGAGATTTCTTTTACAGGTATCTAAATGCAGGAGACAGGGCCTCAACCTGTTCCCTCCTCTGAACAATGGTATTTTCAGCTACACAAGACTCCTTCAGTACTGCACTGAAGTAGTAATAAATAATTAGGTACTTCACAAGTAGTATTAGATACTAACTTTGTGGTCAAACTCTACTTTAAGCTATAGAACAGAACCTTTAATACAACTGAAAGAATATACTGTCAGATATGTTACATTGTCTTTTAAGTTGACATTGAGTCCCACAGAATCAATCTAATTCTATCTTATTTTCTGAGGGATTTCTTCTGCACTTTACCTCTCTCAATCTGATAACTGTCCATCCTCATTCCTGATGAAGGGCTTATGCCCGAAACGCCGAATTTCCTGTTCCTTGGATGCTGCCTGACCTGCTGCGCTTTAACCAGCAACACATTTTCAGCTCTGATCTCCAGCATCTGCAGACCTCACTTTCTCCTCCTAACTGTCCATCCGTCCTGGTAAGAGTGTTACTGGAGATTCTCCCTCCAGGACAAGCTTGATGAATCTTCCAGCTTCATTTTAACTCTTAAGAGCATAGACTTTTCAATCCAATGTGAGATTCCACCTGCATTCCTGCATGATAACCATGGCCCCTTGCTGCTCTCTTCACTCTCTCCTGGAACCTGGCAGACTAACCAGTCAATGACATTCAGTGATAATTTAGGAAAGCCTACAAACCAAATCAACTAGCTTCTTTTGATTGCTTTCCATCTCAAAGACCGATAGCCATGGCAAAATAAAAAAAATCACACAACACCAAGTTTTCGTCCAACAGGATTATTTGGAAGTACGAGCTTTTGGAGAATTGTTCCATCATCAGGCAGCTAATGGGGCAGGATCATAGGACACACTATTTATAGCAAAAGATCATTGTATCATACACTAATGCAACATATTGATAAAACCTAGATTGTTGTTAAGTCTTTCATCTTTTAGAATGGGTTGCAGGTTTCAATTCATTGATATGTAAATCCCAGAATTTCTTTTGAAACACATTCTGGAGATTTTGGGTGGCACGGTGGCACAGTGGTTAGCACTGCTGCCTCACAGCGCCAGAGACCCGGGTTCAATTCCTGCCTCAGGCGACTGACTGTGTGGAGTTTGCACGTTCTCCCCGTGTCTGCGTGGGTTTCCTCCGGGTGCTCCGGTTTCCTCCCACAGTCCAAAAATGTGTGGGTCAGATGAATTGGCCAGGCTAAATTGCCCGTAGTGTTAGGTAAGGGGTAAATGTAGGGGTACGGGTGGGTTGCGGGTCGGTGTGGACGTGTTGGGCCGAAGGGCCTGTTTCCACACTGTAAGTAATCTAATCTAATAACATAAGGTTTTATAAAAAAAAGTGACAGCCCAGCTCAGATGATAGAGTCTGACTGTATTCCAATCTTGAATCAGACTGGTTCTATTTCCAAAGTAGGAAATTATAAAATGTCATATGGACTGACTGCCTACAGATTGTGTGCTTTTTGAACAAAATAGATTGTATTTGTGAATACAAATCTGCAATGCAAATTCACCCTATAGATTTATATGTGCGTGTGCCTGCATGAGGAAGAGAGAGTGTGTGTGTGTGTGTGTGTGTGTGTGTTTATGTGAGTGTGTGTGTAAGAGTGTATAGTGTAGTGAGGTCACCTGTAGTGTGACACAAACCCAAGATCCCGGTTAAGACCATCCTCATGGGTATGGAACTTGGCTATCAGCTTCTGCTCGGCCACTCTGCGTTGTTGTGTATTCTGAATGTGCAACCCCTGTCCAACCCCTCCACATCATGGCAAAGTACACCAGTTGTGCCATCCAGGTAGAAATGCCAGTTAGCTATTTTTGAAACTCTAGCTCTCTTTTATCTTGCAAGTAAATGGATGATTTGAAGCACAGTTAGTTACAATGGAATATTCTCAATAATTTCTGAGGAGTTCGAAGATACCTAGTCTATATACTGATGGGCAGATAGGCTGCTGTCTCCAAGTGTAAACACCTTGCTGCTTCCTTGTGGTATAACTATCCCGGAACACCCCTTCTATCCTCAGCTTGGACCTTTGAATCTCAAGCAGTCAAACCACCCAGGTCTGTCGTCAGGGAAAGTTCAGAGTAGGTCACATAAGTCCCTTCATCTTCCTCTAAATTATAGATACAGACCCAAACAAT